>NC_135501.1:181428826-182831326 GCF_052857255.1 Amblyomma americanum | reverse complement strand
CACAAAGAAATCTAGAGCTTAAGGGGTGCAAAAGCTATATATGGCATGAAAGCAGACGATGTGGACACAAGTCCTTTTACCAAGTCTGCAGAATACTTGTATCTTGGCCGCTCTTCAATGAGCTTCCTTCCGCATATCCTGTGTATAGTACACGCATACGGGAGCTGATCCGACGAGGAAATGTCGGAATGGCAAAGCTATTCTACTCGATATAGTTACGCATAAGTTAGCGAGTCTTATCCCGCGGTTATACATTTTGCTGTCGAGCTCAATGACGTCGGCGTTCAGATCTTGTTACCTAACCAATAATTTACTGGCCTAAGAGGGTAACCACTTGTGGGCTCACCACGGAGACAATTATTGTACCAGGCGCATTTCGCACTTGCGTTTAGTGCCCATTCACTGACACACATTTCCGCCATTGTCTCCACTCATTACAAAAATAGAGATAATTGCAAATCGATTTGCTCACTTCGTCTGAGGTGCTCCTCTCCGAGAACACCAACCAAATGACAGGAAAACATGGAGTGGATACTCAGTCATAGATTACAACCGCAGCGTCAGCTGTCTTGAAGAAAATTTTGAATGTAGGAATATTCTGAGGAGATTTCTTATTGGGTAAATAGTTTGCGTATATTACCTCTCCCCTTGTCCTCTCTTCCTGTCCCCTTCCCTCTATCGTGTCATTTCTCCATTCTGCCTGCTATCCTTTATTTCCGCTGCCCCAGCTCAGGTGCTTCAGTATCGATGGCAGATGCCTTGGCTAGCAAAAATCTTATCCTTCGTTTTTTTATTATTATTTTAATAAATCACTACCACCACCATATTGTGAGGTACTATTATGGATATATTGAAAGCAATGGTTCATATTTCGGATGCGTAGAAAATCTTTATTTTTAAGTATTTGGTCACTCGCATCGAGTAGTTAAGACTGCCATAGAAAACCAATGAGGAACGTTTTTGACAATAACGAAAACGCTCATAGCAAAAAAAAAAAATGAAAGCCTGCCGATTGGGAGATCTGTGGGTATTTTGATTATTATAGTGAAATGTTACAATATATGAAAAAATTGCTTTCACAAGCGTTTTCCCGTTGAAAAATTCTTTTGTCTAGAATTGCTGTGAACGAACACTGAACAAGAGATCGTATACGTGCAAGGAAGATCAGCTGTTCAAGTGCACCTACTGCCTTTGTTCGCTATAGTGTCCACTTCGCTGCCCACCTCCGTGACGTCATCAGACAAATCCTCAAGCCTCGTTGTCCAGGTGGTAGAGCTGCAACTATACAGAAATCCCTCAGACGATCCATCGCGAACAATGCCTTCCGGAGCAGCAGCATTCCCGAGCTGGTTCCGTTTCCCGTGAAGAGGAGAAAATCACAAGTTCGCGCACCGCTTTCAATAGACACGAACACTGATTAAAAAAACAAAGAAATTTACCCATAGTTCGAGCATATATTTTTCAATCTGTGTGCCATGACTGGCGACCCATCAATCTTACTTCAGAACAGCGATAGAGTAGTTATATATCTTTATGGGCTATTCCAGCAATCAAGATCACGAGGTCACAACTACAAAGCACGAAGTTGAACGAGGACGGTTAATTTAGTCAGTGAAAACCCGCGCTGCCTACGTTGCATTACAAAGTTTTATAAAGTGAGTCTGCAGTACTCAGGCTCCCACACACCGTGGCAGTGAATCACATTTACTAATGGTCCGCACGGAGATTTTAGTCATTTCTCGATACGCTGTACTTCTTTTTTTGCAGATGCTAGAGGAAGGCGCAGATGGAAAACAGCGTGAGTCACGCATGTTTTTACGACAGCGGGGGATATATCTGGTAACAGCTGCGTTGTTCTATCACTGCTAGGCATTGAGTTATGTCACTGCTAATCGGTCACCTGGGCGAAGATTGCAGCGTCGATGTTCCCCCATAGCCAACTGTTCCCTGTATACCGAAGAAAGGAGCGCTATGACTTGAAGAAGACTATTCCAAAATTCCCCCCCCCCCAAGCAAGAATTTTTATATATTTATTTATTACATATTCCTGCATCACCCGAAGGCATTACGGCAGGGGGGGGGGGGGGGGGGGATGACATTTCCTAGTAAGGCCGAAGTGAGTGAAATATACAATAAGAAAAATTAAATGACAAATAATAATGCGGAATGAAATACATGCAGTGGAGGGCAACTGCTCGACGAGAACAAAAACAGCAATGTAATTAAAGACACGCGCGATACAACTGCGCGCCACGTCACATATCTGATATAAAAGCTCGGAAGCAATCCACCGTTGTGTTTTGTAGAAGCGGGTTTATCGAAAATCAAAATTTCCTCTTCGCCACCGCCACAACTTTCTCTCAAATGTAGTGATTCCTAGCCCGCTCAAAGCGTGGCATCCGTCTCCAGTGGTCACACATAGTAAAGCGTCATCACCGGTTTAATATGTCGTCTTGTGCATTTCAATTTCTATTTACCTCTTGAGGCAATATTTCTAACGATGACACGCCACTGGCCGCGCCCGCCTCCTCGTTATTTAGCTTGTCTTTACGTTTAGTTCCGACCTGATGTTCACGCAACATCTGAATGTATGTCACAAAAACCCGTTTCGAAACATATCTACGTAGATGCGTTACGCGAGTACGAACAAGCTTTTTAAAAATTTATGGGCGATCAATAGGACTTATGGGAAGAAATCCGGCAGTATTCTTCTTTCAGTCGCCAATCTGTTCTAATTCTAGTTATATTCCAATTAAGATTCTATTATGAGTCGATTGCGTTTCACTTTCCATCTATTCCAATTTTGGCTCTATTTCAATCCGACTCCGCTACAACGCAAAATGTATCCCACTGATAGTTCGCAGCGAGTCCTCATGACACTACCAGCGAAGCGGTACAGTGGCTAAGCGATGCACCACTGCACCGGCAGGTGGCTGCTCCAAACACAGACAGACAGACAGAAAAACTTTACTTGGCAAGTGAGTTTTAGACTCTGCTGGGTCCCTGGGCCACTGCGAGGTCCCGCACTGCATCAAGTAGGTCATATGTCGGGACACGACGTCGGCAGCCCGAGTCACCGCAGCAAGCTGCGATGTCGCGTCTGCAGACGTGAGCAGGACCTCCCAGTCCTCCCAGCTCGATATGGCGTGCTGTCCCGGCAGGGGAGGGCCAGCAGGGCAGCCGAAAAAGATGAGAGAGAGTGTGGCGTTAGGATCACCGCATAAGGAACATGCAGGGGATGTGCCACAATAGTGGGGGTAACAGCTGACGGTATGACAGAGAGCGGGTCTGGGGGCGTCTGAAGAGGATCTGTTGGGAGTGCGTAAGAGAGGGGTGGGGAGGGGGGTAAGTCCGACGGTCCAAACGGGGTATTTGCGTGAGGCCCGCAAAGGTGTGCGCCCGCTCCCTCGCGAATCCTGGATCGAGACTGTCCTGAGCCAAGCAAATCAAACCTCGGGTCAATTTATCGGCAGCCTCGTATCCAGGGTTCCCAGAGTGAGCCGGCACCCACTGGAGCTCTACCCTTCGCGGTAAATTTTGGGTAGGGGTGTTCAACAATTGCCAGGCAGGGGTGTGAATCCTGCCCCTGGAAAAGTTGGACAGAGCCGTTTTGGAGTCGCTGAAGATGTATTGGGCGTCCGAATGTGCAAGGGCTAGGGCGATGGCGGTCTCCTCTGCCTCCTCAGGCGTAGAGCCCGAGGGAAGACGGTGAGTTAGGGGGTGGGGTAGGGTTTGGTTGTAGGCAACTGCTACCGTTTCATGCGCTGTATATGCGGCGTCTACCCAAACGGCATCGTGGGCTTGCCCATAGTACTTATGGGGGGAATAAGAGCGAGCTATGCGGCGAGGGATATGATATTGGGGATGGACGTTTCGAGGAAGGGGTTTCACAACGAGAGGTGTATGGATGTGTCGAGGGATGGCTATAAGGGTTTACTGGTTAGCCGGTATGTTGATGCGAAGGAAGGAGAGTATATGGCGGCCAGTGGCGCTCGTGGCAAGTCTAAGGTTCTGTGTTTGAAGGTGAGCGTCAACTAGTTCCTGAATGGTGTTATGCATGCCTAGTGCAAGGAGTTTGGCTGTGCTAGGGCTACGAGGTAGGTTTAGGGCTGCCTTAGTCGCAAGGCGGACACACAGTCACCGATAGTGCTTGTCAGAAATTAAAATTGGAAATTGGTTTTGGGGGAAAGGAAATGGCGCAGTATCAGTCTCACATCTCGGCGTACTCCTAGACACCTGGACACCTAAACCGCGCCGTAAAGGTAGGGATATAGGAGGGACTGAGAGAAGAATGGAAGAAAGAAAGAAAGAAAGAAAGAAAGAAAGAAAGAAAGAAAGAAAGGAAGAAAGAAAGAAAGAAAGAAAGAAAGAAAGAAAGAAAGAAAGAAAGAAAGAAAGAAAGAAAGAAAGAAAGAAAGAAAGAAAGAAAGAAAGAAAGAAAGAAAGAAAGAAAGAAAGAAAGAAAGAAAGAAAGAAAGAGGTGCCGTAGTGGAGAGCTCCAGAATAATGTCGACCACCTGGAGATCTTTAACGTGCACTGACATCGCACAGTACACGGGCGCCTATGCGTTTCGCCTCCATCGAAACATGGCCGCCGCGGTGGGGTTCGAACCCGGGTACTCCGGATCAGTAGCCGAGCGCCCCTAACCACTGAGCCACCGCGGCGGGTGAAAGGCTTGTCAGACCCAGGTTGCACTTCCCGAGCAATACGCGAAGGAATAGCTCCCGCAAGCTTCTTGCACCGATAGTTGTTCGGAAGGCTGCGCCTATTTCACACATAGGCCTGCTGTTGTCTCAGCCATTTTCTTCTTCCGCATTTGCATTTTTGCTGAGTCATTATTTGTCTCGTGTTTCTCTGCTCTCTCCTACAAGTGGAAGGGAGGGGGGCAGAAGGGGCGGTTGGCACGCGCCAGATGAAGAGAAGTCCCCCTAAAGAGCGGGTGAAGGCTTCACACAGATGCCGTCGCTGTCGGAAAGTTTTTGCCGTCATGGCCCCCTATAGTATAGTTTCGACAAGACGACTTGTCTTCTGGGCGGAGCGCTCATCATTGACGGGGGTTAAAGGGGGCCTTCGCAGCGAGGAGGAAGCTACGAAGAGGGCCGGTAGGCTGAGGTGTGGGACAGTTGGCGGGATGAAAAATGTCATCTTGAAAACCGGTTTCCCAGGCAAGGTGGATTCTAAAGAGGAGGCAAGGTAAGTTGGTCGGCAAGTTGATTACGATATTGCATGACTACAGCACGACGAACGTGACATAGAAGGAGGACACAGGCAGGGATACAACACAACAATGTCCTTCTTCTATCTTCCGTTCGTCGCGCTGTAGTCGTGGAATTATAAAAAGGGTTAGGCCCACTGGCCTGCGAAACTGTGTGAAAGAAATAGTGCACGGAAGAAAGAAATCTGGTGGGGCGGAGTGGGTCGAGACATAGCAAACGTGTTCTTGAACAGTTGTGTGTCCAAAGCATGAAGGATGGGGCTGTGACAGGTGGCACGGCAGGTACAGATCGGGTTGACCTAGAATAATTGGAATAAAATCTTACATATAAATCCTTAACTTGCTCTATTTCAATTTTTCTTAGTCAGCCCAACCAATACCTACTATGCCACCTGCCGCAACCCATATTCCTGGACACAGACTTTAAAACCTGCATTCGTTGTCTCCTCCCCCGTCTCGTTTGGGATTTCGTTCGCCTGAACTCCAGATTAGCAGGTCATCAGGTCTAATCCTCTTTGGCAGCCACCCAGCCTGGACCACAGATTTTGAATTTCACGTTTCCATCCCACGTGCCCCTCTCCCTCTTCACTTCCTATTCGGAGTGAAGACCATATTTAACCCCCTCGACGCTTTTCCGCTAGTATAGTCAGGCTACCCCCCCCCCCTCCCCACCTTGCGCACTTTGTTTTGCCTTGTCAAGAAACCCATCTTCCTACGTTCTCTCTACTGCGAATCCCACACGGTGTCAGGCAAAGGGACGCAATCCTTGCGCTGTTACTGAGTGCTTGTTGACGACAGGAATTCAGGGTGTTTATTGGAAAGAGCTTGGTGTAACAGTTGATACTGAACATATTAGTAACATTCGAATTGCTAATGACATCGCACTGCTAAGTAATAGATTACGAAAAGCAGCGTATGACCGAACATGCAGAGCTTGCAAATTAAAACAATGGCTTTAAAAATTATTGCGCAGGAGGCAAGAGTAGTGATAAACAGTGTGGGAAGGCAACGACAGTTATCGTTTTAATGAGCTGTTGGAATAGTAACAAAGTATACATATTTAGCCCAAGTAGAAGCCGCCGGGATGGGCCAATTGATAAAAATTACCCGAATAATGAGGTTAAATACAATTCTGTTAGATTACATCACTCATGATGCCGCGCTTAAGCCTCATAAAAATACGCTCCCCCATGTTTTCTTTATAATCAAAACATGAACAGTGTTTGTGACCAGTACAGTTCAAAAAGTTTCGGAATGCCGTCACCCCGTGAATTAAAGTTTCTTGAACGCCTCAAAGATACACGCGATAATTTCGACCGATTCACCGCCCGGGATTTTCCAAGGATTGAATTATTGCAACAACACAACGACGTTGCGGCTGACAAGCTACTAAATAATGACACCTTTCTCAACACCGCTGATATTTCGGTACAATTTGAATGACTTAGTCCGCAGGCTATTTGTTTCTCGGTTATGATAAGGTGTTTCCAGTCCAACCTACGTCTACTGGCAATTTTACAGCAGTGTGTTACCTGAGTAAATAGACTTAGTTTTTCCGTCGCTTTTCGATAGACTGCATCCTGCCCCAGAAAGCATTTCAAATGGGTAATAAGCTTTCAGTAAATTATCCTAATGAAATATTTTCGTAGTAAATGTTTGGAACAAGATAGGCACACATGCGGGATGCCGATGGCTAATTTACGCAGCCGGAGAATGAAATACGAGGCTTAGTACGGCTTCGTGGTCTCCAAAGTATAATCGCACCGCTGGTTTCCCGCATACAAATATTCAGTTCTTTGTAATTACGCGCACTTTGGCACATCGCGATGATGCCACGAAGTACATCTGCGTTTCCTTAATCAGCTTTAGCAGGTTTGCTTTTAGGTTTCCGAGATGAAAATTGTCGCTCTTTTCATATATCTGCGCCACAGCTTGTAGCCTGAGCGATGATTATTTTTCACTTTTGCAGAAGCACTGCGGTGGATTTTGGCATTTGAGTTCAAGCGCAGCTTACATCGTAGGTGCTTTTCTTTGTCTATTTTTCATAGAGTGCTCCAGCTTGGTCATCCAGTTAAGCACATTTCTGCATTCTTCCAACAGGAATTTAAAAGGATCGTACTGGACGGGGAGACCATGACAGTGCAGTTGGTAAGTACACAAGCTCTACTGTCCACGGAGGTCTGAGGAGGATGAGGTCACCGGAAGTTCCCGGGTTCGAACCCGACCGCGGCGGCTGCGTTTTTATGGAGGAAAAACGCTAATGCGCCCGTGTGCTGTGCGATGTCAGTGCACGTTAAAGATCCCCAGTTGGTCGAAATTATTCCGGAGCCCTCCACTACGGTACCTCTTCTTCCTTTCTTCTTTCACTCCCTCCTTTATCTCTTCCCTTACGGCGCGGTTCAGGTGTCCAACGATATATGAGACAGATACTGCGCCATTTCCTTTTCCCAAAACCAATTATTATAATTAGCTAGCACAGCGCTTTTTCACATTCCATCATTGAATGCTGCCATGTCTGCCCGCCTTATTCGAGTCGAGTCCTTCATAACGGCTGAAAGCGTTGCCATTTAAGTGGCCTTACGGAATCTAAGACCTTGTCCGGCTCAACCTGTTGCACTGCTGACGTATTCTAAATCTGCTCTTCAAAGGGTTCTCTTTTTGCATTCTGTGATTGGTGCATAATCTGCACAACAGAGGGTTCTCTATGCATCTCCACTAAGTGCCCTCACACATAGGTGTCGTCGGCAACGAGTTTACGGCACAGCCTCGCTCATGAAGCACTTTCTGGGATACCATCAGGAAAGGTCCCTCAAAGTGTCCAGAAATTCCTCAAAAGAACGCCGATCAGCTATTTCAACATCCCTGTGGTGTCCACACAAGCAGCCACGTGTGGTCAACGTACTGAAAAAATGCTGGTGGTTTAGCTCCGTTTAACCCTGGTCGAAATCGAAAGACTGCACCTGCCTGGCTAAGTTTGTGGTCAAGTGACTGGAGGTCTCCACGGCAGGCCTCGCATCGAACACACCTAGCGTTAGGCTGAACGCATCAAAGTGCACCGGCGTTTTATGCAGAACCCACTTTCATGGCCTGCGCATGCGATGATGGCAGATGCTTTCCCGCTTGACCGAAGGTCAAGGTCAAAACTCAAAAGTCAAAGGTCACGGCCAAAGGTCGAAGTCGAGATGGTGTAACAGCCGCTGGTGTCACTGCTGTAGCTGACGTGATATATCGAACCTCACTACCATCAGTTATGCTCATGGTTTGACCTCTAGCTACAGTCAAGGTCCAATTTTCGGCCTGCTGGCGGCTCGAAAAGCTGGCGTAGTGAAGATTTTTGCTTCAAAAGACCTCAAGCCACTTTACTACACCGAATTCGCACGGGTTCAGCTCGTATCCCAGCGTGGATGCATCAGACGGGCCTTGAATCGTCCTCGCTATGTTCTTTTGTGCAGCGTGTGCGGTTGCGTCGAACTTTGTCTCATGTGCAGTCCAGATTACAACGCGGAGGGGTGTGTCCTATACTCTCTTCCTTGAAGAAGGTAGGAGCGCCGCGCGGTTGACTTCGAGACATTGTTTGCCAGCGCGGCAACCGGTCACACAGGGAAGAAGCTTCCCGCCTTCCTGTAGAATTCCTTCGGGACCATGATCTGTACTCTAGATGGTGACCGCTAAGCTCGATGACTATTGTGAGGGATTGCTTGCGGGGCGATGTACTTCGGCCGCGTCACAGGTCTATGCCAGAAGTTCTCAATCTTAATTACCATCTAAATTTCGATGCGGTGCAGCAATGGCTGGCAGAATACCTGCAAGGCTAAGGCTAACCTCACCAGTAGCTTACAACAACCTCAACCTCATGACGACGAGAAGGGTGAGGACATAAACTATAGTGGGGAAATAAGAAAAAAGGTTGAAATACAAACGGCAAGGAAAATGGTAACCAACAAAGCGATGCTAGCGATGTGGAAAATTGGGCAACATAGTCAACCTTGTGTAATAACGAAAATTTCTTATCCAGACAAAACCGCGTCTCAAAAGCTGATCTATGCATCTTGGTACTATTACATGCTTCGTCCCTATCCTCTCGGTTCGTCGCTGCATGACTGTTGCTGTCTGCCGTTGGAAATATTGTTAATTTCGCTTACTTGCGCGGACAGCTCTATTTTTGTCATTATTTTTTTCTTTTATTGCAGTGCGAAGCTCGGGATGGATTTGGCGACACTAGAGCAAGTTACTGCTGGGATGCACATGGAATCATCGCTATCTACGACATCACGGACACCGTGCGTATGCTTCTAGGACCTGAGTAGAGAACGACTCCTCATATGGCTACCCTTGTTAGTTCATCGATCGCGAGCATCTTTAACGAGCCACCTAAACTGCTGGCCCTTTAGAGATTTCACAACTTTACAAATGAAAAGGGAATCAAAAGAGTACTTCTTAACCCCAGAAAATCTCCGTTCGGAAGCTCATGATAGTGTTGAAGTGTTTCCCTTCATGGGCGGAAATCACTGACGTTCTGTCGATAATTCATGTTGCAATAAAGTCATTGCAGCTTCACTGAGTCACTTCATAGATTAAAGTTATAATTATACACGAATGCCAAGTATTTAGAGCGACGTCTTGTGGCAGATTGTGCAGACTTACGGTCATGCCGCGGGAGTTGTATGCTTGAACCGGAACATTGATAGCGTGTGCAAACTCTTTTCCTTCCAAGGTAGTCGTTTCAAAACCTCTAATAAAAATTTTAATGAGACTCAACAACAACGTAAAATGAGTTTTTTCTTGCGAAATGAGCCAAATCAAGAAACCGAAACTAGGTCAAATTTTGCAGTGCCAGAAAGCTCATCCACATGTCTTACTTTTACAAAAAGCTGTGAGGACGGAAAGTGCCGTGATGCCTCGAGACCTGCGCGCAAATACTCTTTCAAAAAAGGAGCATGATCCCGCCAATTTACGTATCATAATCAGCCAAATATACCCTTCGGAGCCTTATTTATTAACTTGAGCCTCACAGGTGGGACTTTTAGGAGCCTGATTTCATTCACTCCTTCTCTAGCACTAGATTTTCATCGACTGCGAAGGGTATGAAGAGATCGAGGGAAGACCTGAACTGAGGAGAAGACGATAACAACGAGGTCATTAGCCCCGACATGGATGAAGCTGAACTCAGAAGACGACAACAATGAGGTCATTAGCCCCGACATGGATGAAGCTGAACTCAGGAGAAGACGATAACAATGAGGTCATTAGCCCCGACATGGATGAAGCTGAACTCAAGAGAAGACGATAACAATAAGGTCATTAGCCCCGACATGGATGAAGCTTAACTCAAGAGAAGACGATAACAATAAGGTCATTAGCCCCGACATGGATGAAGCTGAACTCAGAAGACGATAACGATGAGGTCATTAGCCCCGACATGGATGAAGCTGAACTCAAGACAAGACGATAACAATAAGGTCATTAGCCCCGACATGGATGAAGCTGAACTCAGAAGACGATAACGATGAGGTCATTAGCCCCGACATGGATGAAGCAAAGATGCGCCTCTGCTGCAGTGAACGTTAAAGCGCTTGGTTTGGGTTGATTTGGTTACCCTCCCTGCCTTTCCTCTTCCTCCTCCTCCTCCCAAAGCATTGTTTGCCTCTTAAGTCTGCCCTGCTATATAACATTTGTACTCAGCAGGATCAACGACAGCAAAATTTTCCGAGAGATAGAGGTCACTAGAAAATGCAGTTTTGGTTCATTACAAAACGAAAGGAAGGACAACCATGCTTCGACGTCTTTTATCTGCAGAGGGAGTGTACCAGCTGTTTTAACCCCTGCGAAAGCAGCAGCGAGCGTGGCATTTCATCTCTCTGGTAGTTTAGACAGAGTGGACAGCTGCTAAAAAGGAGTGAAGACCTTGTGGAAAGAGTAAAGCAACTTGTTGATTCTGTTCCCGCTTCCTCCAGTTTTATAGTGCAGGCACTGCGCACGTGTCGTTCTTTCCAGTTATCAGGCGCATGTTGCGTCTTCATATTATTTGTTCTTGCCATCGCCAGTTTCTACAGCTAGTCAGTGTACAACGCCTGAGTAGTGTTACTAACAGTTCTTCTTAACAGCAGCGGTGACCTAGTGGTTTGAGCATCTGCCTCGAATGCGGTAGGTGCAGGGTTCGATCCGCTGTGCAGCCAGGTATACCCATCGCAGGATGGGTACAAGCTCTCTCCAGGCCTGGTGCTCAGCTTTTGTTGAGTGAACTATTTAGAAAATGGGTCTTGGACCCTACAAAAATCCACTGTGCCGGGGCGTTCTTCGGCCAGAGCTGACCTTGCGTCATTAATAGTCATCGTCATCATCATCATCACCATCATTTTTTTTACATGCTTGTGGGCGGCAGGCTCAACAGTATAAACCAGGTTCATTTTCTCCTCAGATTGCGCTTGCTACCGCTTACTTTAATTATTTTCTCGTGAACATATCACACAAACTTCTTTATGTGACATGCTAAGAGTAGTGTTCTGCATGGAAGTTGCATCCGCGAGGCCTTCTGTACACCCTACAGCTGCGCTGCTTACAAAAAAAGTGCTACATTTGTTCTCTCGGCTAGTAACTACCAGTAACCTTCCCAGCCTCTTTTGCGTGCGTGTGCTTATATTTTTTCTTTATGTATTTGCAGGTGTCCTTCGAGTATGCTAAGCACTGGCTTCAAGACATCAAGCGATCGGGATGTCAGAATATCGTGACAGCCCTCGTAGGAAATAAGAGCGACTTGCAAGCTGAGAAAACTGTTGACGATGCTGTGGCACGGGTGATTCAACATCTTTACTTTTCTTTAACGCAGTATGTTATGTGTGCCTGGCTCGTAAAGTTTTTTCTATGCGTCACGAAAACTGGACCAACGCGAAAGAACTAATGAAACAGACGCGCACTGAGCATCCCACAGACGTTTCAAAGCGTTTGGCATCACCTCATGACGGTGCGTCCTACCAGGTGCTTGGTCCCTTCCTTCACACTGCCTGCATTCCTGGTATTCATGCACAATAACATTGCTGTGGGCCATTTGATTATAACTTGTTATAATCCCTACACAGATGCGCAGAGAGTTTACGAGAGGCGCTTTGAAGCCCTCGTGAAAGGTGCACACCCCTTGACTAATAGGTGTTCCCTGGAGGTTACAAGTCTTCTCTCATACGCTACCCTGGTTAGCAAAAGGAATGAACTGGGGGCGCTAAAATCATATTTTGAATGCGCAGAGCGTTCAAAACGTACTGTACCGGACAACCTGAATAATCCACTTGTGAGGCGAAGGCGCTATGTTACCGCCATGTTCTCGTACCGCCATGGCTGCTTGCATGGGCCCGCCGCACAACTGACTCCATCTGCATGTTCAACATTCTTGGATAAAAAATTTTGAATGTTAGAAAATTGTAAGGTTGTGTTATATAAATAGTGAAGGTAATGGTTCATTCTTCCAAACTGTAACAAAATCTTCAAAAGAAAGTTATTCCATATCTCGCATCCAGCAGTTAAGACTGGCATAAAAAACCAACCGACTGGCAACGATTTTGACGATCGCAAAAAGGTTAATAGCAAAAAAAATGCAAACCTTCTGACTGGAAATATGCGGAAATATTGATTGTTATTATGAAATTTTACAATATATGAAAAAATTGTGTTCATAAACTTTTTCCTGTTAAAAAATGTTTTTGTCTATAATTGTTTGGTACGGAGCTTTAAAGAAAGGTTATTGCATTCCTAGGAGCCTCCGTCAGGCGTCAAGCGCGGGTTTTCTTCTCGTTTATGACTTCACGTGCAGCGTCTTATATAGCGAGGGAGATGTGAGGTTGATTCGAACGGAGGTACTGCTCAACGTAGCCTAAATGCGGCCCGAGTACACTAGGTGTACATTTAGGCCTTATGGTTAGCACTAAAATTCCCGCATTTTTAACCACGGTGCAAACATAGAAGAGTTATAATAACGGTGCATCTTGTCCTGCGCTCCAAAAGTTGCAGATTACGTTTCGCAGACTCGCTCTCTGCCGACAGACAGCGACGTAAAGAAGCGTACAGGAGGTGAAATTAAAATTGATATCATGAATAAAAAGTTATGACACTCGGAAAACTTCAGAACGAGTTTAGAAGCGGTAGGCGCTCAGATGATAGCCTGTTCTCGATTACCCAATGCATAGAAATAGCTAGGGCGGAAAACGTATTTAGCCTTCTTGGACACAAGGGGTGCGTACGACAACACAAACAGGAAACTCCTGTTAACGCTTTTGCTGTCGTCAAAATCGTTCCCCATTGGTTTTCTATGGCATGTCTTAACTGCTCGATGCGAGCGATCGAAATCATTTGAAAGGAAGATTTTGCTACGCATCGAAAGGGAGATTTTGCTACCTTCAATCTTTCCATAACAGCAACTTACAATACTCTAATATTCAAAATTTTTGTCCAAAAATGCTACACACTCATTGCGGGCACTGAAAAACTCATGCCATTACTTTTGCGAGCTTTCTGCCTCTTTCTATCACAGGAGCTCGCAGAACAGCTGGATATTCCACTATTCCAAACAAGCGCCAAAAGCGGGGCCAACGTGAATCAGACACTTCAAAAAATCATAGTGCAAATGAAGAACAGCTTTTGCCATCCAGATACACCAATTCAAGGTGCCAGCAGCGACGACAAGGTGCTCTCTAATATGCTCCATGAGAGCTGCAATTCATCCGGGAGGTAACTGTAAACATCCTTTCCTTACCTTACCCCTGGACCCCTACGCCTCCTCTCTTAATGTTACGAGACATTTTCGCAGACTGCACGAAAAAAAAAGGAAAAAACACGCACATGTGTTCTACTGATTGACCTTCGGGTTTATTGCATACCCATAAATTCTGGACAAAGGCATTTTTGAGCGGGAAACCGTTTATGAACACAATTTTTTCATATAATCTAACATTTCACTATAACAATCAATATATTCGCAGATCACCGGACGGCAGTTTTGTATTTTTTTTCTATTCACGTTTTTTCTATCATAAAAACTGTTCCCCATTGGTTTTCAATGGCAGTCTTAACTGTTGGATGCGATCGATGGAAACACTTTAAAAGAAAGAGTTTGATACATATCATAATAGTGAACCATTATCTTCAATATTTTTCTAACAGTGTCTTACGATTGTGCAATTTTCGAAATTTTTTTCCTAGAAAGCTGGACATTAGGCGCTTGCAGGTGGGGCTTACCAGAGCACTAGCTCATTGGTAATTAATCAAAGAAAACTAAAAACTGCAACTCTAACAAGAGCGCAACGTTCGACCTTTCTACTAGAGGACTTTCATCACCAGCCTAACCACGTCCACTGCAGCACAAAGGCTCCTCCCATACAGCTCCAATTAACCCTCGTCCCCGCAAACTTCCTATCCTCGCCCGCACACCTAACCTGCCCCCCCCCCCCCTGCTACGCTTGCCTTTTTTTAATTATCCACTCATTTACACTTTACAACCAGCGGTAACCTCGCCTTCACATTACATACACTCCTCATACCCATTTCTTCTTGATTTCGGCTAAGATATCATTAACTCGTGTTTTTTTCCTCATCCACTCTGCTCTCTTCCTGTATCTTAACGTTTACACTTATCAGTTTACTTTCCATAGCTCACTGCGTTGTCGTCAGTTTAAGTTGGGCCCATCACTCGGAAGTGGCCTCAGTACCGAGAATTGTTTCCTCGGCCAAGGTGTCCGGTATGTAAACACGAGGACATTGAGGCCGACATTCATCACTTACTGTGGGACTGCCCAGCTCTCAAGCCTACAAGGATCCGGCACCTGATGGTAGCAGGTCTTTCACCAAGCAACCTTGCTTCATACGTTGCCTGGACGCAGGGACCGTACCTTCGTTCTTTAGTGGACTTCATCAAATCCGCTAACCTTTTTCCATTCATTTAGATCATTCATCACACCTTCACTCATCATTGATGCCCTGGGGCAATAAACTTCGCTTTCAAAAAAAAAAAGTTGGGCCCTTTTCGTTATCCTCCACGTTTCTGCCCCATTAGTGAGCACGGAGAAGATCTAGCTGTTATGTACTTTCCTCCTGAGGGATATTGGTAAACTGCTATTCATCACCTGAGAGCGCCTTCCAAATGCATTCTACCCCGTTCATAATCTCCTAGTTATTGCACCCTCGTGGTCCGGATCAGCGGTCACTATACCTGCCCTAAGTAGATGTATTCCTTTACCACTTCCAGTACCTCGCTGCCAATTGTGAACTGCTGTTCCCATGCTGGACTGTTGAACGTTACTCTGGTTTTCTGCATGTTAATTTTTACACCCACCGTCTTGCTCTGCCTCTGTAACTCATTGATCATGATTTGCAGTTCACCTTTTGAGTCACTCAGCAAGGCAATACCATCAGTGACTCGCAGATTATTTAGGTATTCTCCATTAACTCTTATACCCAACTGTTCCCAGTTCAGGCCTCGGAATACCTCCTGTAAACAGCCGGTGAATAGCATTGGCGAGATCGTGTCTCCTTGCCTGACGCCATTCCTTATTGGAATTTTATTGCTGATTTTATGGAGGACTATGGTAGCTGTGCAACCGTTACAGATAATTTCCAGAACCCTCACCTTTCTAGATGAGGCGTACTTTTTTACTCCCTGGTTACGCAATGACTGCATAACTGCATGCTTTTAAGATAATCTCCGGATTCGCATTAAAAGCTTGGTTGAATGTTTGCACTTGTTTTGTCACTTGTTTCAACCTCGTCCTACAGTGTTTATTCTCTATGTTTTCTGTGGAAAGCTGAATTACCAACTTGTACGAACTTATTACCTTTTAGTCAATCAAATATCCATTGTAGGCAGCAGGCTTCCGGATATACTGACATTGTTGGCGGAACGCGAAGTGCGCATTGAATTGCAGTGAAAATTACTGCTCGAAGTCATTGTAAGGACATTTTACCGACGATTGTCATCCATACAGCCCAATATGTCATGCATGCAATGCATGTCTTACCCATCAACAGCCTTAAACGACATCTCACCATAAAGATTGAGCTCTTAGTGCCTTGTTCGTTCATTTCTGCATTTTTGTCATATATTTGCGCTGTTTGTCATCCCTTAAGAAGCACCAACTCGTCCAACCGTCTGCGTTCGTGTAGTTAGTATCCGCTACAGTTCTCTTAAATCACGTACTTGTATTTTCTCCTCTGCTAGATTCTCCAAGCAATGAGAGCTTGCCTAATCAGTGTTTTCCGTTTCAGCGACCACATGTTTACACTGCTTCTCCTCAGTCAGTACTGCGTCGAAATGCAATTCTTGCCCAACAGTTAGCGGTGAGTCTCCAAAACATGCAAGCATCCAAACGCTTGTCTGAAGCACTGGAGCGACGTTCTCTGCAGTGCGCCAGTAAAACGCACCGCTAGCCTCATGGAGGAAAGAAAGCTCAGGAGAGGCCCTCGCTATCCGAGCTGCAAGCCAAAAAGCGTTCCGGAAGTCACGCTCTTTCGCAAGGAGTACCGGGAGTCTTTGGCCGACGGCGTAGCCAATAGTAACGCTGAGCGCAGCGGCGTCGTCTGCTGCAATGTCTGCTGCGCATGCGCAAGCATGCGGAGACGGCGGCCAAGTGGGGGGGGGGGGGGGGGGGGGGGGAGTAAGGGAAAGGAGGGGGGCACCGGCTTCAAAAAATGTGACGTAACCGCCTCTCCTGAGTTCTGTCCCTCCTCCATGGCTAGCCTAATGGTTGTAGATAGCATGCCGGCAGTGTGTCCCGAGTTTGAAGTGTGCTTGGTAGACATTTTCTGTGTGGCACGTTCGCTGCCGCCGACAATCCTTATCCTATGGCAAATTCACTTAAACGTAGCTCCCGCAGTGTTAAAATGTGTGCTGAACTTATAGCGTGCCACCGACATGCATGAGCCTGGATTTAGGCTATTTCAATCAGCAAGAGACTTTGGTGTGCAATTCCTAACAACGCGAGAATAGTTAGCGTGCAGTGATTTTCCTGTAGATAAAGCGTGTGTTAAGATTTAAACCAGTTTGCTGTTGTACGACTGAAAAAAGCAGAAGCACCAAAGCTTCTACGTGAGCGCAAACAATTGCGGGAGCCCAATTTTCGCTTGCAAGGCTGCCATTGACTCAGTTCTTTCATCAGTGCGAAACAAATAACTAGCTTCCTTGGAAAAACCACGACAAAAATATGAAGGATATGGCGCTATACCGTTAATGAGTTAGTGCCCATATATGCGGCACAGGCCATTCTCAACTTCACATGCATATGTCCCCAGCTGGAAGTCCTCATACCGCTACTTGCGCAATGGTGCAACGGTTAAAGGGGCTTTGAAACACATTTTGAGGAGAGCACATCAACTGGCTCAATCACTGCATTGGGTTGTTATGAACAACTGAGCCAAATATTACACTTCTACTCTCAGCAGAGAACCCACAATGACGCGCGAAAGTTGGTGAGCCCTTCCCGGCGACTTTTTCATGCTCGCACCCTGCTCCGTCGCTCGCACCTGCACGTACAAGTTGAGAGAATGATATTGATTACATTCTTTGTCAGGTAGCTACCATGGCCGGGACCAATAAGCCGCCGAGCTCCGGCGGGTCAGGAAGTTCCGCCCCCGGAGGTGGGGCCGGTGGAGAAGCGCCGACCATCCAGCGTGCAAAAAGTGACGAGAGGAGAGGAAAAGCCGCGCAGATGATGAAATTCAAATTTTGTCTACAGATAACTAAGCTTCTCCATATCGCAATTAAAAAATTGTTCCTGGATCATATTCGTGAGGCGGCGTGCTTTAACATATCAGCCATACCGAAACTTCATTAGAGTCCCTTTCAAAGCCTCTTTAAGGGATGCGCCACTGCCCTGCGATGGCAGGTGCTGCCACCATTGGGTCTGATGCGACCCAAGCTGCTGTTTCCGAGAAACCTCTCGCGATCAACCATTCATTTAACTGCCACCTGCCAGTCTGGTTAGCTTTCTCACAATCCGGTGCATAGGTTGTGATAACCCCCCAAGGTCACGTGATCTAGGTTACTTCTCCAGGGGTGGCTTCCTGGGCTACCCTAAGCCACCCTACTTATCGCTCACTACGCCGACGCAGGATTTTCAGCATAACGGGGCCTTTAACGCCATCGCGTTAAAAGATGACGGCTGTAGAAAGAACAGTCATTACAAGCGCGTCTGTTCTTGCTAGCTCCGCCGTCTTTTTGCTCTGGTTTCTCCAAGATGCTCTACCTACCAGCTCAAATGTCGGTTTGACTTTTAATAGCATAGCACAAGCTTCTAAACTTTATCAAGTTTGCTTATTTCGTAATGCTTATGAGGCTCCGAAATATACATGCGTAGTCAAAGATGTGCATAGCTGTCATTTATTCTTTAAACTTAATGCCTGGTGTTGTGCTTTGTTGTGCTGTGTTATGTTGTTGCTTTCGCTAAATGCAGCCAGGTGGCGCCGGCTTTCATATGCGGTCAATATTTCCATTCCAATTTAGGCTGGTACTAATGCTTATTTTACTCTTGTTGATAGCACGTGGAGAAACAGGGCGATGGACTTAGATGCATTTGAATTTATGTGATAGTCAATTTACGTCAATAAGCAGTGATGAACAATTTATATGCTATTATAAACTTATTGTTTCAATTTGGACCATTTTCTTTGTTTTAGAGGTATTAATAAATCAGTAATTTTGCTTCAGCACTTGCACTATTTATGTAAATCCAGCTCTATGATATTTTTGCTACATCCAAAACTGGATGTGGCAAGTCCTGTGCACCGTCAGCAATACTTCCTTCTGTAATTTACGTTAACTTAGCTGACTTTTTCACCTCGTTTCCGAGGGTCACCTCTTGAGAGTTTTTGAGTTTGCTACTTATTTGACATAATTTCACTCTTCTTTAACACTTGTCTGCGGTTCGAGAAATGCTATTTTAATCAAGCATTTAATGATTTTAACACTCTCTGTTAAGGAGGCTTAACTAATAATATACCAAGTGTTTCAGGGAAGCCAGGGAAATTTTTTTTAATTAAGCTTTTCTATGTAAAAACTTAGAGATGCTTTTGCAGCATATATTTAATATCAGCCTTGGCGGACATCAGAAAAAAGGTGGATCATGCTAACTAGCAACCACTAGTAATCTTGTTAACTTAATTATGATAGCTAACATTAATTCTTACAGTAAGACAGGAAGTCACAACTAGAAATTTATAGGTGACCGTTAGAATCGTCATTTCAGTTTTTTAGAATTTCGAAAACGCCGTTACCCTCCGCACTATGCTTCAACAAATTTCGGCAATTTCACGCGATATTCAAAAATGGCGCGCCGATGGCGAACGTAATGCGACACCCACTTGTACACGTCATTTCATGACGCATTTTCCACGTGACCATCTTTGTCCCGCCCGCGCTGCGGTGCCAGCCGCTGCTCGCTACTACAGCCGAGGCGGGACGAACCTGGTCACGTGGGAAGTGCGCCACAAAATTATCAAAGTTTCTTGACACATAGCACCGAGGGCAATGACATTTTCGAAATTTTGAACGCTGAAATGGCTGTTCGTAACGCTCGGCTAAGAATATTTAACTGCAACCAGGTGCCTAACTGCAATAGTTCCAAAATTAACTATTAAAATTTAGTTAACCAGGTTACTAGTTAGCATGATTTACTTTTTTCTGATGTCCGCTATGGCTGGTATTACTATGCCACAAAAATCACCTATTAACCTCAAAAAGCCTCATTTTAAAAATTAGTGCCAGGCTTCCCTGAAACATTTGATATAGCTTGCTATCATTTCACATGCTCACGTGAGGTGCATAAACAGTTCTCAATCTCAGTTTACTCAATCCTTGTATAAGCCAAGTACAACAACTCCTTTAGGAGAGCAACTGTGCTGCTTCCGTCTCAGAATACATGCTGATGCAGTGACAATTATTTATGAATAGGTGTTGATTTTTATACGAATGTATTCTTTGGGAATGTGCTTGAGCAAAGGCACGCCAAGCAACTATCAGGGAGTTCAACACTGGTATATCGTAAAAGCAACCAGCAATCGTCTTGTTTTCCTTCTATTGCAGGATCAAATCCACCCGCAGGAACACATTAACAAATGTCACATATTCGTAAGTGCTTTTTTTTTCTAGGTAGTTTAGTGAGAGCACCTAGCGTCATAGACGTGAAGTAATGTCTATCGTATGAGCTCCTAAAACAACCCGCCTACAGCGCATGCGTATGGAGCCACCACGCGGGAGTCGCGAGTAGTCAAGCTGCACGGCAGCTTTGCAGACGACCCTGAAAACTCAGCGCGCTAGAATGGCTCGGAGCAGAAAAAAAGTGTGGAGCAGAGTGAAAGGGAAGACGGCTACAAAAGAGCTGGCTGTCGAATGCTCGTTTTATGCCAATAGGCGATGAGAATGGCTCGTAAAAAATAGTCAGCAACAAGAAAAAAATTGCCAGTGGCTTGACTGGGCTAAACCTGGAATTCAACGAAAAGCAGGCACGCTTGCTAAGCGCCTGGGGCTCGTCATCGGATGTCATCACGTGGCTTCACATCACCCCATCGGATGTTCTAAAGGTCAAAGGTCAATCCAAAGGTCAGCCAGTGTGAGAGGTCAAAGATCGGAGGTCAACGGTCAACTTATGATCATGGGTCAAGTTCAGGGATCAAGGGTTCAACACAATAACTGCACCACATATGGTCATACACGGCTAACGTGGTTGGGCTGAAGGTCGTTCAAGGTCATTCTCCGGCCTACGCGACGACTGCTTTACCTAAAGGGGCGCTCACATTAGCGGGAAAACGCGCAACGCCGGGCGTTTCCCGCGTGCCGCTTCCCGCCCAAGCCGGTTTTTCTCCCGCGGACAGCCTGCTCTCCCGTCCCGCGGAGCGACGGGTTCGGTACCTATTTTTCTTTAAACTGATCCCGAGGCCGCGCGCTTTCCTCTGTGTAGTATGAGCGCGCCGCCAACATCTCCTCGGGCGCCCCGACGAGCCGCCGCTGCGCAGGGACAGATCGGTATGCGCCGACTGCCCCCCCCCCCCCTTCCCTCCTCTCTTCCTGCCCTTTCTAACTAGTCCCGCTTCCCTCTCTGCTCTCTCTTTTCTCCCCCTCCCCGCGCAGCCCAGTTGCGGTGTTCCCCTGCATAAAGGAGGCAGTTACCGGGCTGCGCCTCCCCCCTTCTCTTCCCCCCCCCCCCCCCCCCCGTATGAAAGTTTCCCAATAACCACTTTAGTACCTATTTTTCCCGTGCCGGTGATTAAGGACAGCCAATGGGCGCCGACCGTGAACCGTGACGTCGGTCCCAGTTCAGTGACCCCGTCGGCGGAGGCTGCGCGCGTCCGGCCGGCCGGCCCCGGCCGGCCGGGGCACTCGGCGGCTGCTTTGCCAGGGCGACGGGAGGGGAGCTAGCAGGGTGCGCTTTCCAGTCTTCTCTAGTGTCACGTGACTATCCCCTTCTCTTTCTGCTCGTTCGGGTCCTCCCTCAGCGCCTCCTCTCTCCACATTCCAAGACAACCGCAGCGAGAAAACGCGCGTAGTGTGAGCGTCATTCCGAGGAGCTGCGAGGCAGCGTCGACGTTGACGCTGTGCCGGCGCGGGAAGCTTCCCGCCAGTGTGAGCGCGCCTTAACGTAGTGAACCTTTTCGCTTCAAAAAGCACAGATCTCTAAAGCGGAGAAAGGGTGGCAAAAAATTAACTGTTGGCATCAAACGAATGGTTGTGATCGATAGAGGTCAATGTGAGAATGATGCGCAATGTGATGTCAATGGGATTATTAGTTAATTCATTAGAGCCAATAATGTCAAAAAACGTCGAAATAGCGCGGACGTCGATATACTGAGTGGACGGGAAAACAGCCGTTGGAGGCAGAATAGTGGGAAAGTAAGCAAAGAAGTGAAAATAAAGTCTGAAATGGATTGGGATGTGTTTGATGAGTGGTAATAAATCGAACAAAATGTTTGATTGACATAGATTAATTATTTAATTAGAAGCAAACGTCAATGGACTCAAAGAGGGGCGAAGAGAGGCGACGAGTGTCGAGGAGGCGTCAATGCTTTTGCATTCCTCCAATGCATGTAGCCGCATTGATCTGTAACGTTTTTTTTTTCCAGTAAATGCGTCTGGTACGTTTTTTTTTTTTTTACTGAAGACAGGCTGAGTGTTCATTGTGTGTTCACGGTATAGATGGAGATCTTTGCCTTGGCGCATAATCTCTGACGTGAATATTCTTGCACTGGTCTCTGTGCTGTTTTGCGACAAATGTAATGTAAGCGCAGCAAATTGACAACACTCACTCCTCATTCTAGATGACACCGCTGCGTCTCACGCCAGCAAAGAGTACGAGTTCGTTCTCTTGCCATAAGACATGAAATATAAATTTTTGTGTTTTTTTTCACAGTGGGACTACTGCGCAGTTTTTCGAATATTAGCAAGGACGAGGCACATAGCTAGTTTTTTTTTTCTTTCAGGAGACCAAGACCGTAAAAAAAATATTTTTATGTTATGGTACTTTTACATCCGCTCCCCCTGAAACAACGCTTTAGAAGCACAGTTTCTGTCTGTAGTCTTCCCAAAAGCGGGCTTCAAGTGCCTGGGTTTCCGAGCTCTATTACTAAAAGAAAGCGGCTTAGAACGAGAAAAAAACTTGTAGTTTCATCCCTTCGCGTAAGTGTAATATATGTGTACACTCTTCTTACAGAGTACGAGGACGCTGCAGATAGATGAAAAGCGAATCCAGCTGGGAATCGTGAGTATTTTTGTCTCCAGCCCTCCAAGGTACGGGAACCGGCACGATGATATCTTCAAAGCCAAAGTGCTGAGTGACATCTCCTCAATTCCGACCTCGTGTTTTTGTGCGGCTTTCCAGGTGCCCCCGATCGCCAGGGAAAAGAAATACAGCCATATCTCCTGTTCGGGCATATATATATATATATATATATATATATATATATATATATATATATATATATATATATATATATATATATATATATATATATATATATATATATACATGTACCCGAGACAGTTTTTAAAACTCGGCGTTCCAGGCGGAACACGAACGACGAGAGATGAACCTGTATTCAGGGCGCCGTGTGTTGGAAACGCAGGTGTTCAAGCCTGAATTTAATAATGCTGAGAGTGCATAGTGCATGGGAAGCACTTATTTTAACCCGACCGCGGCGGCTGCGTTTTTATGGAGGAAAAACGCTAAGGCACCCGTGTGCTGTGCGATGTCAGTGCACGTTAAAAATCCCCAGGTGGTCGAAATTATGCCGGAGCCCTCCACTACGGCACCTATTCTACCTTTCTTCTTTCACTCTCTCCTTATCCCTTCCCTTACGGCGCGGTTCAGGTGTCCAAAGATATATGAGACAGATACTGCGCCATTTCCTTTCCCCAAAAAACCAATTATTATTATTATTATTTACAATTCTCCCAAATTTATTTATCGCACCGTCAAACAAGGCAAGGTTCACTCTAGTAACTGGAACGACCGCTCTACTCTACAATTTGCGCAAATGCAGCTGCATATACAGTTGAACCTCGTTATAGCGAAGGTGAAGGGGCCCAGCGATTGCTTCGTTACAACCGTATCTTCGTTATAGCCCGTGTTGTCAGAGCTTCCAAAGGGAATCGTCATTCCTTCGTTATATTCATTATTTCGTTGTAAATCGCTTCGTTATAACGAGATTCGACTGTAATCGAAATAAAACAATGCGCGTAGCGAAAGCTGGCCACTTGGTACATCTTTCTGACGCCACTCTTTCAATGTAAGCCCGCGGTGGCTTAGTGGTTAGAGCCCTCGACGGCTGAGCGTGAGGACGCGGGCTCGATCCCGGCCGCGGCGATCTCATTTTGATGGAGGCGAAACGCAAGACTGTGCGATGTCATTACACGTAAAAAAAAAAACCCCTAGATGGTCGAAATTAATCCGAAGACCTTCGCTACAGTGTCACTTATAGCCCATGCCACTTCGGGGCGACAAACCCAAAATTACGGAGGGCACTAAAGATTACCTACATGCTTTAAATGGGGAAACATTGTTTTTTTATTTTATTTCTGCTTTGTTTTATTTTTCAACCTTTCTAATAACCCACCTACGCATCAGCATCAGTCGCAAGGCAAAGAATATACTGCTCCACCTTTGTTCGCCAATAGGCAACGCACTTTGGTGGCCAAGATTCGATTTCGATAGTATTCCCTCGTCCTACTTACCGCTCAATGTACTATGGATTCACTTGACATGATGTACTTACGCAGCTGCGAAAAATATTATTTTCACCGCGCACTGCTACCTTCTTCTACAAGCTGCATATGGAAACGCTGCCAGTGAAGATTCGGCTTCCGGAAATAGGCATTTTTGTGTCGTCTGTGAACTGCCGCCTCTCTGATATTCTTGAAACAATTGGCCATGCCTTCATCAATTGTAAGGACGCAATATTGTTTTGGGATGTCTCGCCATGGCCCTTGAAAAAAGCAAATTTATTAAACTTGTCATACTATACGATACCTAACCGGAGTGAAATATGTTGCTAAATCTCTAGACATGCTTTTTAATGGACAACACATATCACGGAAAACTAGGATGATGGACTGTCACTGTGAATCAGTTACTTCGACAAAATCTAATTTCTGCCAAATGATTGTTCATCAAAGGGAAGTTATGAACAGACCGGCTTTAAACTGGAGTGACACTGCCACTTGGTGGTATGCTCAGCCTTACTTCCCGTCTAGTGCTCTGTATGTCTCTCTTTTCTAGATGTCTTTCGTGGAATTTTCTAGAAGCTTTGGAAATAGTTCATGTGAATAGAACATAATTTCACTGTAATAAATACCATGTTTAAAAAAACTTCGGGGAGGACGCTAAAGCTGCTCCTTAAGGGTATGGCGCGATAGAGTAGTGGGTTAGGCTTAGCATTCTGAGCAAGGAAAGCATTTTTCATTTATACAATTGTCTGAAATAATTATTTAATTAATAATTACAGTCTATTTATTTAATTACCATAATCAAGCATTGGCTTTTCATTCTCAACCTTTTGCCACCCTCGAACCCCCTTTTTTCCAATTTTTCATTTTTTTCATTTCTCTAAGTAATCAATTAATTACAATGATACCATTAACTCGTCATCGCCTGTGACACACCAATCATTCATCAGCCACAAGAGTAATAATAATAATTGCTTTTTTGGGTGAAAGGAAATGGCGCAGTATCTGTCTCGTATATCTTTAGACACCTGAACCGCGCCGTCAGGGAAGAGATGCAGGAGGGATTGAGAGAAGAAAGGAAGAAAGAGGTGCCGTAGTGGAGGGCTCCGGAATAATTTCGACCACCTGGGGATCTTTAACGTGCACTGACATCGCACAGCACACGAGCGCCTTAGCGTTTCTCCTCCATAAAAACGCAGCCGCCGCGGTCGGGTTCGAACCCGGGACCACTAGAACCACAAATTACTATGACATGATTTTTTTATGCAGTCCCTAATTATTTCCGTCACGCGGTGACGACTCTTCAGAAGAAATTTCGGAAGAAGTTTCATTTTTCTCTGATACTACAGTGATGTCATCTGAAATATTTCGTGCCCACTTTAGCGATCAACGACGCCGCGTTTCCTTGCTGATACGCCATTTAATTATCTCGCATAAATATAGCATATACTATTTCATACCATGTTTCAGTGGCACCCGGATATGGTACAAGATGTTTGCTTCATGAAAGCAGACGGCGTCATCCTGGTCTACGACCCTGCAATTTTGGTGCGTTGATTTATTTGAGTATATGTCATACATTTACAACCAATCGGACTAGCAATGAAGTAACAAAGAAAAGGACGCGAAATGCGGCGACAAAAGAGAAACAGACGCGACAGGTCCAGCGCCAACTTACAACTGAATTTTATTTCGCGTAAAACCTGCTTTTTTGTAAGCCACCACGCCGTAATAACCGTGTAATCACGCATTCGCAATGTCAAGAAGCCAACACACGCCGTACAACAGAATACTGAAAGAGATCTAATACAAGAATCGCGATACGTACCGACGTAACACATTTTATCATGGCCATCCGGAAGAAAAAACTTAACGACGTGAAAAAAAATATAACAAACAGCTCTAGAGAAGTATGAAAATCAAACGATCATGACCACGAAAATCCTTAACAACCGAAATCTATACAACCGCATGAGGAGTGATGCCAGATGACCAACAAGAAACGTGGAAAAAAGTGCAGAATGAGGATTTTTAAAAGGACACTGAGGAGAACCCTATCAAAATTTTTTTGTTAGCAATATCTGATAGTTCGGCATTTCATGGCTTTGTTGACGCTTGTCCGGGAGCGAAAGATGCATTTATTTCAAAGAAATTTGGATTCGAAGTTGAAAAATTTTTTCCCGCCGCTCCGATTCAAACTCGAGAACTCTTATGACGACACGGAGAACTCTTATGACGACACAGAACGGAGTGACGTGAAACGTGACGTAAACGGAGACTCCGTGATTTCTGGCGGGTGGCGGTGCGATGCGCAACCTTCCTTTGCAAGCCTCAGAGATTAGTGACATCCATGAAGTAAGGAAAATTCCTCCATGGTGGCGTCTCTTGTTCTAGGAAGTTATCACGCTTGTACTTGCGAGATTGGCCTGTGGCGGCGATACCTGTATTTTGGTTCTTGCTATTTTCTACATTACAAGAGCTTTGTTTTCCGGAAGAGTGGCGTTTTTGTGATCAGGAGCTGGTATTCTATGGATACAAGCCAACTTCAATTTCTCCTCAGTGTCCCTTTAAGACCAAAGCCGCGTCAAAGGTAAAAAAGGTGAAAGGCTTGATGAGTGCAAAAACCTTTAACAACCAGAACCGGTCAACCAGCAACCATGTGAATGATATCCGATGACCAACAAGAAACATGGAAAAAGTGAACAAAGTGGAAAAGTGAAAAGGAGGCTCGGACCAACGTCAGCGTCAAAGGCATAAAATGCGAGAGGAATCCGCGCAAACAACGGCGCATCGTCAGAAAGAGTCGAAGGGAGTGCACGAAAAACGAAAAACCTACAAAAATCCTTCTAACAAAGTGAACTCATCATCGCTAAGCTCAACCAATTGAGCTAACTGGGACGGCAAGCTCATGGTAGGGCCAGAGCGAATTGATCAGTAACTCAAAATGGGAACAGCGTTGGTAAAATGTTTAGGGAAATACCCCAAGGTGGAGTAAATTTGTAATACGGGTGTAAAAACTCATTGGCATCCACCCAAACGCAGCCATACAGCTACAAAGGAAAGCTATACAGCTTTCTCAGAAACTTCGTAGTTAAAGAAAAATTCCTCCTAGTCCTGGTCCAATGAGTAATTACTCCTTAATTACAAATTTACTCCACCTTGGGGGATTCCCCTAGACATTTGATCACACACCTAGTTTTCGAATATTCGGTAGTCTGCAATAGCAAAGTGTAAGCCCACCATTTAACACGTATATGCATCATCGGTGCTCTGCACATTGTGTTTAATTGCAGACACTTCCTTGAAGAGCGCCGCCCGGCTAGTTTCACCTGACAAATTTACTGCGTTAAACGTCGCCAGATTCAATTTCCAATGGTCACCTCTCCATCGGTACAAATGGTCGGTGTAACAGCACCAGCCACTTGCCAATCCAGTGTACTTGCTTACTGCCTCAGATGCCGTCCTGTTCCCTCCGAAGTTCAACCCTGGATCGGAGTCGTGCCACCGTTGTGGGAACACACATGAATAGTGTGCATCATTCTGAAAACCGAATACTGGATGCCTTGGGAGGTAGTTAGCACAACAAGAAGGCTCAATGTATGAACCAAATAGCTCAGCTGAAAGTTGTCTTGGGCGCATATGCCTCTTCATCTGTATTTTGTGTTGTTTCCCCTGGTGCTCTTAGAAAGAAATATGCACCAACTAGCCTCGTAAAACTTTATGTTGCAGCGTATGTGAACAGCTTTATAACAATACTTCGCTAACTAAAGCATTTTTTTCTTCTGAACGAAACGCATCCAATGAATCTTGTATTTTTATCGCCTGTTGCTTTTCTCCCCCCCCCCCCCCCCATTGCCTCACCACTCCGCCTGAAAATGCCACATCAGTCGTCCTTCTACCGGGTACAGATGTGGTTTAAACGAACCGACCAGTGTGCTTCTAAAAACGTCAAGAAGCTACTAGTCAGCCACATGGGCGACATGACAGCGAGGAAGGTGGTTGACAGTATAATGGCAAAGGCAAGTTGGCATTTCCGATTACAAAACTTTCGTGTGGTTTAGTGCTGTTTTTTAGAAAGAAAGAGGAGTAAAAATTAGTAAGGCGCCGCTATTTTACTATTATAGTCGTATACAACTCAAGAGCGAAGCAGCAGATGCCTTCCAGCCAATGGCGTCGACCGATTTTCATGACGCTGTGGTTTATTCGATTAAGCCGTGGTTATGCCCCTTTTATATGGCACTCCCTGCGATTTCAAGCTAGCAGATCCAAAGGAATCAGAAAAGAGAGAGGGGGGAAGAATTGGTCGACGCCATAGGCTGGAGGGGCTCCTTTCAGGGGCATTTTCTGCTCCATTCTTGAGTTGTATCCAACTATATATCAAGGAATAGGTTAGACGAAGCTCCTTTTAGAGATTTCAACATACGGCCAACTTTTCATAACCGATTTTTATTGATTGGCTACTACATACTAGCAGCGAGACCTCACAGATTAGGTTGACTGCGTGGCCCAAATTACTGTTTCTTTGCAAGGTTTGTGGCTTAAAAGCAATACTTAGTAGCCACCAATGTGGGAGAAGATTCGCTGTTATAATTAGAGTGTTCAGTCAAGCGCCTGTTGCAGCACATGGGCTCCGTACGATTCCACTTATTTACTATGTTATTTCACTTTTGCCCTGCTTTTTTACTAATCTGTTTTTCTTGCTGATGTTCAATTCCGGACGCACTTGGGAAGAAATAGTTGTTAACTGCGCCTACGTGTGAGCCTGTATACCTGTCTTGTCATATCCTGTGTAATTCGTACAACTGCAAGAACTGAACGATATGACGAAAAACCAGCCTGCACCAGAGCTGCTTGACGGACCTCGAGTGGACCTCGAGTAGACCTTGACGACCCAAAGAGAAGTATCTACACGAGGCCCACGTTCCCGAATGGCTGCATTTCCAGATTTCGGCAGAATTCATTTTTGCAAGCTTAACCTGCTTGCAGTACTTCTGCTCCAGAGTTTCGCTGTAAATCATGACTGAATAGAGGCGGCGCTATCTTCCGCGCACGAAAGCGTTGTCACCCATCAACTCTGAGGATTTTCTAAGGTAGGCAGCGGCGTAGTTAATCGGAAAAGTAGAGCAGCTAGTCGGGATCATACGACACAAAACTCGCAATGGCATAGGACTGACTAATTTAAAGTTATTGACCTCATGAAGCAACTGACTAGAGGAGCAGGCCTAATGAGAGCACCTCACTGCATTATTACAAGTGCTCTACGTACGCTGGAACAGATCGATTCACGCCCGCTAACGGAGTTCAAGATTCTTGGTCACTGACCGCGGCGATCATCGGCGGCGAGGGCCTGCGAGGCCCTCTTGCGGTTCTTAAGAGTGTCGAGCCTGCAATACAGGCTGTGACTTCGCCGAAGCCTTTTCGCCTTGTTTTTTTTTTTATCACTACCTTTTCTCCCTCATCTTTATATCCCCTCATCCCTTTCACCCAGTGCAGGGTAGCAAACTGGTTTCATTTACCGGTTATTTTCTCCACGTTTACTCCTCCTCTACGTAGGTTTAGAATAACTTGTGTTTGATGAGCTCTTCTGTGGCTTTAGTAGTCAAAGTTTCAGCTGTTCAGCCACCGTAGAGTAAAAAGAAAACAGAACTATGTGAAATTAGTGAGGTGTGCCTCCCATTAGCATGTTATGTCTATTGGCAGATTTAGCTCACTAGTCAGAGGGAATAATTTTTAAGAGCGTTAGCTCTTATTAATAATAATAATAATAATAATTGGTTTTTTGAGGAAAGGAAATGGCGCAGTATCTGTCTCATATATCGTTGGACACCTGAACCGCGCCGTAAGGGAAGGGATAAGGGAGGGAGTGAAAGAGGAAAGGAAGAAGGAGGTGCCGTAGTGGAGGGCTCCGGAATAATTTCGACCACCTGGGGATCTTTAACGTGCACTGACATCGCACAGCACACGGGCGCCTTAGCGTTTTTCCTCCATAAAAACGCAGCCGCCGCGGTCGGGTTCGAGCTCTTATTCGCCACGTTTCGAGATTTCGTGGGGTCTGTTAGCACCCTGAGATCACAGCGCCGTCTGTGGCAGCAACTACTCATCACGTTTCGAGATTTTGTGGGGTCTGCCCCACCCTGAGATCACAACGCCATCTGTGGCAGCAACTACTCATCACGTTTCGAGATTTTGTGGGGTCTGCTCCACCCTGAGATCACAGCGCCATCTGTGGCAGCTACTAGGAAACAGCACATCTCGCATTCAGACTTGTAGCGCCATCTACAGTAGCATTGTAGAAACAACCACCTGCCGCGTGCCAATGATGACATCACGGTCCAATATGGTGGATAGAGGTAGAACTATGTGAGTATTACGTCAGGGGACGAAATGGCGGCATAGTTTCGGTTTCTCAAATTCAAAATGGCGGCCATTACAATTGGTTGCGCTCTCCCATCTATCCTCCCCCCCCCCGTATGACGTCAGGGGACGAAATGGCGGCAGAGTTTCGGTTGCACGAATCCAAGATGGCGGCCACAAAAATTGTGCCCTGGCTCTTCCTGGCAGTAGCCCTGGTGTGCTCTGGCTCTTTGCAGGCAGTAGGGTTTGTGGTGAAAACGATTGCCGAAAAACAGTAATGCGCCCCAGTGGTTATTTCTGTGCATCCAGGTATTAACGTTTCGGGAGAAGTTACCGTTACCGGCAGCATAGAAAAATAAGTCAAGTAGAACGGTGTCACCCGCTACGAGCTCGTTAACCGTATATGACGTGAAGAAATGCTACATGTCAATTCTAGTCAGACAAATATCGCAGAGATTTGCGATGAAGCCATAGTGGCTCTTGCTGCTGCACGTTTCCAGTAGTGTCAGCTTCAAGAGATGCTTTGCAGAAATGCAGAAATAGCTGCTACGTGGGCCTGGTACTTTGAGCAAATTCATCTTTGTCACCGTTAAACACTAAAATCAGCACATTGTGCTCATTTATCTCCAAAATATGTCCAGGTATGGCCGTAATTAGTAACAACGTGTTCGTTTCTGTAATGGCCGGAACATACGCCTGTGATTCAGTTCCTCATGAAAAGTACTCTGTAGAATAGGGCCTCTAGAAGGCGCACCATAGTGTGTCCGCCTTTTAAAATATAAGCTCCAACGGATCACGGTATTCCATCAACCTGAATAGAAAGTGATCACTGATAACCTACCAGTTCTTCCTAACTATAGAGCGTCTTTGACGAACTGAATAAAATGAAAATGAAATTTGGTTTCGAAGAAAGTAAATGGCGCAGAAACTGTCTCACATATCTCGGTGGATCCCCAGGTGGTCTAAATTATTCCGGAGCCCTACAAACCAAGCATAGCTGTCTGTGTGGTATTCTAACCGGTCGGTTTTCGTTACAGGGTTTCGCGGACAAGCAAGGTGCTCGATTCATCGATACGAGCGTACCAGATGGCATCAGCCTGGAGGCGGCAGTCACGGACATGGCACGTCAGCTCATTGACGGTTCGAACCTTGAGATGGCTGCGTTAGGTCACCCAATAAACGACCCCAGTGCCGAACAGGGCACTTCCAAGAAGCGCTCCGGGAATAATCGCAGGTATTGTGATGAATTTCACATTTGCGCTCTAAAAGAGGAAACTAGGTTAAGACTCAGTCGAAATTATCAAAAGAAAAGGGCACCAGGAAATCACAGCCTCCAATTACTCAATGTTAGTCACAACGTACGGTGCCAGGACCCAACTAGAATTATCCTCGGAGTTTCAAATTATTCTGTAGAGAATTTCTTTAACGCCGTGACAAATACTTCGGTGCCCTCAGGACATGTGGATTGTGCAGCAAGGCGGGTGTTATTTCCGCAACGGAGTGTAATCGCAAGCCGAATAATTCACTAAAAATTACCCATTTTCTCATTTTTGCTTTGAGGGCGTTAGATTGAATTGCGAAATTCAAGACCATCAGCATTGAACGAACGCTCCATTTAAACATATCGGAATCGGCTTTGTGGTTCAAGATATTGTACATAAAAAAAACGATTTTGCAACCTGGTTAGCTTGGCTTTCATACGTTTCACATTGATGAAATGGAGGCACTTGAATGTTTATCGCAAGTAATACTTGTGCACTTCATGAGTATTATGACATGGGTGGTGTTGACGTCTCCGCGACATCACGTGCAGCCATACCATTTCAGGAAAGTGAAATGTACGAAGGCCAACTTAAGGGGCGCTCGAAGGCATCTTTTTCACGTTTGATACCATGACCCACATTGCCAATTCGGAAATTTTCTAAACAATCCGGCCTACAGTTTTTAAAGCCTTCAATTTCACAATACTCGTATGTCTCAGCGCTCGTGCTGCTCGCCTCTATTTCTGTGTCCTCGACTTCTGCTGTAGTGCAGTTTGATTATCGAACGAGCCCAAAGAGCCACGTTTCTGACATTATTATACAATAAAACCAAAATTCTGAACGTTTTAGGCCTATTTCTGCGAATTGACTGGCTTCTATTTGCACCCATCATACAACCTTTGTCCGTAAAATTCCGAGACTGAGCCCATTAAAAAAAAATTCGTTTAATCTTGAAATAATTTGTGCAGCACCCCTTCGAAATAGTCTTCCTTGCAGTCTATACACAGGTTCCAACGCTTCTTGAGGTGTTGGAAACAGTTGGAAAACGCTTCTTTTGGCAGGGCTCTCAGCTCCTTTGTCGTGGCGCCTTGAATGGCCTCCACGCTCCCCATCCAGCGACCTTTCAGGGCTCGCTTCACACGAGGAAACAGGAAAAAATCGCTTGGGGAGAGGTCAGGCGAGTATAGCGGATGGGGAAGTGCAGTAATTTTGTGCTTGGCGAGAAATTCTGTCACGCTGAGAGCAGTATGCGGCCTTGCGTTATAGTGGAGAAGGCTCCGTTGCCCAGATAGCCATAAGTCAGGGCGACGGCGTCGCAGTGCATCACGCATGTGTTAGAGCGCGCGGATATAAAACTCCTGATACACCGTTGCCCTTGTGGGACGAAGTCGTCGTTTATGACACCTCTGGCATAAAAAAAACTATCAACATCGTCTTTGTTTTGGTCTTCTGTGGCCGCACCTTTCTCGACGCCGGAGAGCTTGTGGACCGCCATTCGGCGCTCTGCCTCTTTCTTTGAGGATCGTAATGAAAACACCATGTTTCGTCTTCAGCAATGATGCTGTCGACGAATGCATCATCTTTCTCTGCTTCGGAGAGCAAATCAGCGCTCACTGATGCCCGCGAGTCCTTCTGGTCCTGTGTGAGGGAGTTCGGCACAAGTCTGGCATTCAGCTTTCGTTTCCCGAAGTTCTCACGCAAAATTTGGTGGCATGTTGTCTTACTAATGTCGAGAACATCTGATAGCATGCGGACTGTAAAGGTGCGGTCTTGCTGTACGATTGCCTTGATCCGAGCCACGTTGTTTTTATTCTGTGAGGTTGAAGGGTGCCCCTGCCTTGTGTCGTCTTCCAGCGACGTTCTCCCCGAAACGAACCTCTTGTGCCACTCGAAAACTCGCGGCCGCGATAATGTATCGTTGCCGTAAGCGTCACGAAGGAGCTCATACATCTGTGCGGCTGTCTTACCAAGCTTCCCGCAGAATTTTATGTTTACACGCTGTTTGAGGTGGACGTCCATCTTTCCACATTCACTTACAGTAGAATGCGCAGACGATTAGTGACCACGTATTTTTCTACATGTAGTGCCATCTAGCTGCTGCCACAGCAAATAACATAAAAAACTCAGGTTGGCTCGAAAAGATGCCACTACACAAACACACCAACTTTTGTTTTGAGTAATCATTTCTAGAGAAGGAAATAAATAAGTCTCGAAACTTTACGGACAAAGGTTGTATAATTTCCGCCTTAGCGTGCAGCCCACAGTCATCATCCATGGTTTCTGTAGGAACATTTCGTATCTAACGAATTTTGAACAGCTGCTGCGTCTGTCAGTGGCTTGTTTAACGTTTTGCACAACTGCGCCAGCGCACCGCAGCCACCGAAACCGCAGGACTGCAGGGTAGGCAATGGCGACGCCATTAAGAGATCAAAGATGGCGGAGCCCATGTTCTCGCACTTTCTTCCTCAGTGCTCTAAAACATCGGGTAACCACATATGACTTCATGCTATTGGTGACCCTTTGTCCCATGAAATCGTCGGCTTTATTGCCGGTTTGCGAATCCAGTCATCCAAAAAACATTAAAAAATGTGGGGCATGTCTTGCTCGAAGTACTACACCAGACGGTTCGCTCGGCATATACTCGAAGTCTGCTCAGGCGTTGCTATACTTTAAACTCTGAACAAACTTGGGCTCAATCGAAAGCAAGTCTATAGTAGGATACAACTTAAAAAAACAGCAGTTGCTAACACTGGGCCACCGTCCGCGGCGTACTGTATTACTCCGCTGGCCCATCGTAATAGCAAACGAAATCAACTTTTTAACGTTTGACTATATGAAACAAGCCATGTTTCAACATTCTAGCTCCTGTAATTTTTTTATGATTATTTTTTGTTTAGGCAGCAGGAAAAGTTTTAACAACGAACTACTTTATTGTCGTGGAGGAAATCTGTGAAGCGTTCGTGCATGTGGGCGGAGCTTCACTGCAGACTTAAGTTGTATCCGACTATAGCTGCACAGCGATCCTGCCAACATTTCCAAATGAATTCGTTCATTTATTAAGCCCTTACCTTTATTCCTTACAGGGATGATGCATTTGCTATCCTTCTTGTTGGTGATAGAGAAGTAGGGAAAACAAGTCTTCAGTACAGGTATACGGTGAGTATTCTCTCAAAGGGAGTCTATCACTTGCCTTGTTCAGCTAGCACCTCGACGTGCAGAGGCTTCTTTTCCATAAGATCTCTTGCTTGATCTTTGTTTTCCTCAACGAAAAAACACCGGTATTGTGGGTATTATGTCACGTATCTCTAACTGCACTGAAAAATGAAACTGTTAAAGTGCATGTGTTCCGTGCGGTACTAAGGAATGGTGTTGCAAAAGCATAAACGTACCAGGTTCTATTTATTCTTTTATACAAACGCAACTCTAAAAGGGAAAAGAACTGGATTTGATATTGGCCATATTACAGTCCCGTATTTTTCTGCGCTAAACCGCCAATCACTCATACATAATTGAAGGAAGACGTTTAAAGCCTTCCACTCCTTTCATCTTCACATTATGCAACCGGAATAACAAAAGGCATTATTTCTTTCAAAGTAAATACCTACAGGCACTTTTTTTTATACAAAGTTTTGCAAGCAGCTGCATTGCAAATGGTGTCGCATGCAATGAGGGCATTCTAGCTGGCAACGCAGCAACTTCAAGTCACCCGCTATTCAGTGCTCGAGCAGACAACGCTGAAGACGAGAGCAGATGGAGACGGAATGAACAGAAGTGTGGAAGCCGGTGTGACGTTCAGGGATGCAAGAATAGAATAAATGAGGCTCTACGCCAGAGAACTTCATGGGTTTTTAAATATTTGGAGCAGTCCACATTTACTGTCGCAAGCCGCAGCACGCCCCCCCCCCCCCCCCCCAGTTTCCCACAGCACATCACGACGGACACCCGATCATTGCTGGCTATGAAGCGGACTGCGAGGATTTCATGATGGCGCCACTGGATTAAACTAGCACACCTTTCCATCAAGCCACTTTCGCCAAAGCAAAGGCTGATATGGACAAAGTCACCGAAAACGGCACAGTGGAGAGTGATAGGAAATTGACAAAATCCCAGTCATGAACAAAGACAGGTGTGAATAATACCAGTATATCCAGCTCCGAAAAGTACGCGCAGCACACAAGGCAGAATGTCATTCAAAGTTTTTCTGCACTTCTTCGGCATGGATCCTCCTGCCACAAGCGCAGTCCAGGTACCATTTCAGCTACGATGTAACCATACAGCTTGAGCCACGAAGAGACAGTTCGGCTCAAGCCACAACTCGAGGGTATGTTAGATTCTAGTGTGATCAGACATTTAATGCCAAGATTTGCGACACCTACCACTATTATGTCAAAGTAAATGGACCTCTTCGATTGTGCGCAGGCTATCAGGCAAACAGCAGGCACCTATTTCCCCTTTCCCCGTGCCCCGAACTGACGAGATATCGAAAGTAGCACGCGGGTGTGAGCGACTCTCTAGAACCGTCTTCTGTAAAGAACGGTAGAAAGTGCCAACTGCATTTATTCCTTCCTTCAACACGTATGAATATAACCGACCTGCATTCAGACAGGAAAACAGGGAATCATAGTACCAGAGACTAACTCTGCTCTTGGAGACTACTTAAGACATTAGTGCAATGCATACTCGGATGACAATATAGTCTCAGAAACTATGGCACGGCACACCAATTGTTTGTCGACTGCATTGGATCCTCTCAGCAAAGCACCGTTGTATATCAGCGTTTAAGAAAGTACGTTTTTCTGCCACACTGCGGTTGTTCTTGGGAAAGCCTTAGACGGACGCAATGATATAACAAAGAGAAGAGCGCACAGAGGATTAAGAATCTCGTGAAACCATTGGACGTTCATTCCTTCAAGATATTCTTTAGTCTCGCAGGACTCTCCGATGTGAGATTAAAAATTATGCATCAAGAACAAGCTTTCTCATATTTCTGACTCATAACATGTCCTATTCGAGTCATGACAAAACTGCGAACGCTGCTGGACAGTGTAAACATAGTTTCATCTGACCCTACAATGGAGTGATATCGGAGTTTAAAGTGGCTTCTCAGTCGTTTCGCATTGTGGAAGCGGAACTGTCCTCTGCCATAAAGGACAATGGTGACGAGGAAGGGAAACACGACCAGCAAAACTGAGGACGACGACATGGAATAAATCAGAAGGATGGAATAAATCAAGTTGTTAGCCAGAGAGCTTCTTAAATCCTTGGAAAAGAAGACGCCCATGATTTCCAAGTTTTCAAGACCATTAGCTCTTACTACTCGCATTCGAACGTTTCTTGTCCGTCCAAAATTTCAAGATGGCGGCCGGTCATGTGATCAAATCTCAGGTCAGCAAATGTCAGCAAGGCAACACAAATGTCAGGAACTTCTGGGTTTCTATTTCAACACCACTGAAAATGTTCCCTTTCTTCAGGGCCCTCGTTGCTTCGTCTAGCACCTAGTTCTACCATGCTCCATAGTGTTGTCATTTTGGTCCCGCTAGCTCTTAACCGTCTTCTAGCAACCGGTCCGTGTTTTGCACGTGCACATCTTCGTGTACTGCCATCAGCAAACCTATCCACCAGAGCTCCCAAACCGGATTTTTGAAAGGCCAAGTAATGACACCATTCGTAGCGATGACAGTGGCTGACGTCCGCCTTGAACTTCTTGAAGACGTTCACTGGCGTTAGCCTGCGTTTTGAGGCAGTCCTGCATTTATGAATTTAGTAAAACGCAAATCTGAAGTGTTAGAGGCTCCCGATTAACCATAGCTAGCAGCGTGAATATAAACATGATCTTGCGAGCGAAGTTAAGAAGGCAATGTCGAAAGCGCGAAGAAGATATCACTACTTCGCAACTAGCCTAACTATACAGATTTTGCTCTCTGCAAACGCCACGCGCTCACTGCCAGACTTGCTTGATCAAACCACTGCTAACCATATGTGAACAGGACTCACTCTACTAGTTTCTAGGTGCTTTATGGAGTCACCTTAGTGAACGCGTCTAATAAAAAAAGTGTACGTTGCCTAGTTCAGTCGTGGCAACATATATACTTTGTCGCAGTCAGCTTCCTGCACAAGGGCTCTTGCACAAAGGTCATTTCAACATTGCAGGAGACCAACTGTTCGCTTTCAATGGCTTGATGAAAGCCTTTACTGCATTCTTGAGTTCCACCTTATTTAGAAACGCTTGTCTCTGCTTGCACTCAATATCCTCTCCACTGTATCCTGTTCATGTGCCCAATTCTTTACAAGAGTGAGCCTCCAAGGTGTCAGGTATTAGACCTTTTTTATTTTATTAAGTAATGCTCCCTGCCTAACACTCATATCTTCAATACCTGCAGTAGCCGTTTGTGATAACAAGATAGCATGGCTGCTCAAGTTTTATTCATCTTTCATTCATGTAGATAGTAAGCCATATCACTAATCCACTTTTATTATTCTTCCAGAATGATGTCTACACTGGCTGGCTTCCGCTTGACATTGGTATAACTTATGTAAGTCACATGTTTATTGCATATATTATCAACTTATTTAAAGGCTGAACTAAACTATTTTTCATGACGCACAAAGACAACTTGTAACCACAGATCTTTGATCATACCAGTTTGAAAACTCGACTTCTACACCTGCCTAGTCCCAGCAACCACTTCGCGGAGGTCACCAGACTGTCCCGCAAAGAACACTGCATGGGCCGCAATCTGAAGCAGGAGCCCGAGCTCGAGACACAATGTACGAGCCCAGCCCAGGCCCGCGACTTCAAGCACGGGTCTGGAATAGGCCCGCTATATTAATCACTCTCCTGGGCCCGGGCCCGGCCCGCTAAGCTCGACGTGATGCCCAGCAGGCTGGGCCCGTTCTCGAAGCAGCTCAAGAAATAAAACGTAATGTGCAGGCAGATTCGTACTAAACATGAAAAGAAGTAGCTGGCAAAGTCGCTCAAGTCGCAATAACGCTTGCAAAATTGGTTCGGTAAGCACAAAAAAGATAGAAGATAAGGAGGGTTCGCCCACTAAGCTTTTTGAACAGTGATCCTGAAGTTCCGGGAGCGAAATGAAAAGGGTGGCATATAAGCGCAATGAACTACTTTGCGTTACCGCTAGATATCTGTGATTATCTAAATAACAAAACATTCTCGAAGCCGTAGCAATGACAATTTTAGTGCGAAAACCCTACTTCACGAGGTCTAAAAGGCTCACCAAACTTTGGGAAGCTTGACTTTGCAGATGACCTTGGCAAAACCTATAGCACAGCAACAGCCTATGCAGAAATAAAGTAAATATTGCCCCGACTGGGTTTCGAACCTGCGGCGGCGCGAACAGATCAGCTTCGCTGGCCACTGTATGAGGGCCCTATGCTAACGCCACTGCCGATCAGGCCTAGTGTTAAACTGCAACAAACTCTAGCGCTGTGCATTGCACATCGTCGTCTTCATTAACTAATACTACTATCGAAATAATACCGTCGCCAGACGTGCCCACGACCCCGTAACCAGGCTAAACGCATGCTTTCGCACGTTTACACGGTTTAACTGTACACGTTAAAACCGTACCACTTTTTGCAAGTGTTGCTTCTACACGTGCTGTGTTGTCACTTGCTGTTTTTCATGTCCCTTTTTACTATCCAACAGTGGTATTTATTCGACTTTATTTTAAAGAAACATAGCCGCTACTTCAAGGCGTTGAAATATAAAATTCACCTATATTCGCTCGTTTCCATACAGACTCTCCCAGGAGTACCTCAACCATACGACCACAGATAGCACATTCTCGAGAATGTCCACTCCTCCGAATAAACATGCCTTATGCTTTAAGGCCACTTGGACCGCATTCCCTTGCGTAGCTGTAGGTTAACGGTAGAGTTTTCTGTCCCTGCGTACTACCTTGCCCGTTACTGCTGTCGAAGGCCCTTGTATAGCCACCGTTGTGAAATGGTCACAGCGCCGTCGCTTACGCTGTCGTTACCGATGCACTCAGCGTTCAAGACGAGCTGTGTGTCAGTGCTTCGGTCAACAGAGGACCTTAAGTGAGTTTTTTGCCTCTTTCCGGTATGTTTACATGTCGCTTATGGCTGTTACGTGAAAACGGGACAATGCGCCTGTGTGCAATGGCTGAAGATCCGCTTTGAGCCTGCAAACTTACTTTTCGTTATTTATTTACAGGAAATAAAGACAATTATTCTCAATGGAAAGACCATCCGACTCCAGGTTGTAAGTGTTCCTCAATTTATTTTGTCTCTGTAGCTTCGTTACTGGTTTAGGTATGTTTTAGGCCTAACTTGATGCTTCATGAGTAGGGAGCAGTTAGCCAATTTCAGCAGCGTCAATGTGTGCCTTTGAGGTAACATTGTCTCTGATTTGCGCTAGGAATCAGAATGTTTACAAGTGTTACTCGGTCGCCTATTTATTTATTTATTTATTTATTTATTTATTTAGGACATACTGCAGGCCCAGTGAAGGGCCCTGGCACAGCAGTTCACAGCAGTTCCAAATAATATTTTCTACATGGATGAACGTATTTTAGAAAATTATAATAATTGATCTTTAGTAACGCGAGAATAATCCTAGATATGCAGTCCTGATTTCAAGCAAAATAATCTCACTCAGCAATCCGGCATGATCCGTATGGTATTCCATTGCAGAGTTTAGCTAAAAGCTGCGAAGTTGCATTCGCGTTTTCTCCATTCTCTCTAGGAAGAGGCAGGCGTTGCCAGTGATTCCCGGGAGTTTTCGCAACCCTTGAGTTATTATATGGAATTTCTAATTTAATTCCTCATGCACTGCCGACAACTGAGTCAGTGTCGCCGTCTGTTGGGCTTGGAATTGTTGGGTTAGTTGTGTCACGGCCCATTAAATTGGACTGATAATTTGTTGGACTTGAGTAAGAATGTTTTATGTGCTGGTGCGCTTGGCGTGTTGAAGGTGCGGGGGGGGGGGGGGGGGGGGGGGTAGGCCGGTGTTGGCTGTGTTTTAATGTGAAAGCATTTCTTGGCTCATGAGTGGCGTGGCGCCACCGGAAGCTCTGGACGGAAGTTGTGGACGGAGCGTGTCCGCACGAACTGAATAAAAGTGCAGTCGTAGCGCCATCGCGCGTCACCCACTGAAACCCTCCTCGCAATGTACGGCGCTGGTCCAGCAGATGGCGCGCACGTAGGCAAGATGGCGGACGCGTATGAGGGAAGAAGGATCTGCACATGGATGTGCACTAACAGAAATTGTCTCGCATTACTGCAGCTAAGCATACTTAAGTGCACCCCTGGAATTTTTTGTACCGGTTTTGGCTTTTCACCGCTGCTGCTTCCTGTGAGCGTGAAGGGTTAGTCTGCTTCTGACCTGTTTGTAAGAGCTGTTGTAGTTGTTCTACCTTATGAAGGCGTTTCTGTTGTTCTGATAGTTTGATTTTTAGTTGTCTATTTTGCTTCTCGAACCTAGCGCAATCCTAACATGGACCATACCCGTCCAGAACAGGGGGACAGACAGTCTGAGCCTGCAGCTTGCCCTTATGTCGTCTTGCGCCTGGTGGTCTGACTTAAATTAAAAATTAAAAATTAAATTAAAAAAAAGATTTAATAAACGACGCAAGGGTTGTGTTCTTAACTTCTCGTTTCATTTTCCTTTTTTCTCTGGGGGGGGGGGGGGGGGGTTCGTCTGTCATTGTCCGCGTCTTCCCTGTGGTGAAGGCTGTGGCGAACGGCACCAATGAGGACCAAACCAAAAGAAAGGAAACGAAAAAAAAACGTTACAAAACGCGGTCTCATGAACGGGTCTCTTAAAGGGACACTGAGGACAATTTGAAGTTCGCTTGTATCGATAGAATACCAGCTCCTGATCACAAAAACGCCACTCTTACTGAAAACAGAGCTCTTGTAAGGCAGAAAATAGCAAGAACCAAAATACAGGTATCGCCGCCACAGGCCGATCTCGCAAGTACAAGCGTGCTGACGCCATAGTAGGGTGGTGACATCTCTCCCAGTGTTGCCGAAAACGGCCGCTAAACATGACGGGCAGCCATGTTGTTCCCCTTGAAGAGAGCATCCCCGGCTTTCAGTGGCGTGGTCGCAGGGGCGATCTACATTAGTTTATATTCTAGTTTATCGGCGTTTCTTTCGAAGTTAGTACCAACAGATGACGCCGTTCCGACGACATAGAGCAGTTCTCAGCGACGGTGCATTACACTCCGAACGGGTCTCTCCTCTGCGCGCGTCATCACGCCAAAAGGCAGCGCTTATCAATTACGTAAAAAGGGTTCCTCCTCACGATGAGCACTAACCGAGCTTAGGTGTTGGGCGTTCAGAATTTAATGTTATGACGGTAATCAAAAGATTACGCAGGCCCACTTTTTAATGCTTATCAATTACTTGGTTCATGCGCGGCCTGTACAGAATGTGGCCGTAGTGGCTGTGTAGCTTATGTCGGGCATAATCACCGCAAGTGTTCTATCGTTGGATAGCTTATGTCGAGTATAATTGCACCGGACTAATTGTAGGTCTCAATTAATTACCGGTAATTAGTTAATTGTAATGTAATTGAAATTTACGCTACATCACTAAGTCGCTGGATAGCTGATGTTGAGTACAATTGCACTGAACTAATCTTGTCTTACCGACCATTAATTAGATAACCGTGATTAAAAATCAATCGTTATGCTCCATCATCAAGCTATATATCGTTGGATAGCTTATGTCGAGTATAATTCCACCGGAGTAATCGCAGGTCTTAATTACCATTAATTGGTTATTTGATTTAAAATTGCACCTAATGCTATAGCATCGTCATATATCGTTGAAAGGTCTCGATGAGTAGAATCGAAAATGGAACGGTAAACCGAGCTAACGCTGGTCTATGTAGGTTTAAAATAAAACCACGCAACAGAAGCAAAACAGTAGCACCTAATGCTTATGCATTCACAGCACGGGAAGAGACTTAAGTGCCCCAGTAGTTCTATTACCGACATCACAATGGCATTTGCGTGTGCAATGTACCATTAGTTTGTGCATTTTGCTCTTCTGTGAGCAATTACACATGCTCTACGCAATGAGCTATGCAACCCCATACTAGCACACTGTAGCTTCAGCAAAAGGTATAAACATACTTAAAAAAATTTAGGGAATCTTGAGGCTGATGTTAACAAATTAAGATCGAGTGTTGTAAGCGTCTTAGTTTTGTACAGATTGCCATTGGTTTAACATTAAAGCAGTGCTTCATTTCACATTGCCTACCATTTTTCCACGTGTGCTGTGAAACTAACTTACACAGGGTGTTCAGTAGGAGGCTAAAATGTTCAGAGTGTAACATGAGACTTGCTGGAATGGAATCAGAGAAAGAGGAGCAATACAAACAATGGGACAAGTGAGAAAACCTAAAATCAAGAAACCAAATGACATTTTCAGACGCCTTCGTGTAAACATTCAAGAAGCTTCTTTTATTGCCGACACACTTCTGGCAACTGTCAATTAAAGGGGAGGTGCTCATATTCTTTCTCAAGCAAACTGACAGAATATATAAGCATCCGCAGCCAGCTAAAGTGCATATGAAATTACATTCTTCCATTATCAGCATCTGTGAAACCAGTGAAATTTTTGTACACATATCAGTCACTCCTGTAAAACATATCTGGTGCGCACACTTATGGTGTAATTGCAAACAGGCTTATTATTTTTAAACATTGACCGAAGTAAAGCAGCTTCGTTGCTCAATGAACACTTCTACATAAAACAAAATATACTGATAGCCATGAACAAATTGCATGAGTGCCGTACAGAGGACACAACAAATGGGCTAAATTAGCAGGACTAGTAATGCAAACAACCCAAATGATAATGAGAAACACCACGGCAACTCTGTGGGAGCGTATGTTTTACAGCCCCTAAATAATGCAAGGCATGGTAGTGATGCTCCAGCCACAAAAATAAGACTGTTACGCACTTCACAAAAGACTTGAAACAGTGGTTTACACATTTGCATCTAGTTCCAACACTTGCTCCTAAAAACTTCACCTTTGATGAACACACTAGTGGCGCGCACTGTAAATCAGTTTGCTATTTCCAAATGCTGACTGAAGCAAAGCAGCTTCATTGGTTAGTGCACACAATTTGCAAGCAACAGCTTGCTACAGAGAGGTGACATAAAAATATGCTGAAAGACGTGAACAATTTACAGGCGAGCAAAGTACACACGACATACACAGTGAAAGTGTCAGAGTGCTATATTCGGGTACAACCCAAGGAAGTAGTGGCAGATGCCCACCGACCGTTTCCCTCCAGCCAATAGCGGTGACCGATTTTCATGACAACGCGGTCAATCCGATTAAGCCACGGTTAACTGCCGTTCATCTGCCACTCCCAGCGATGCAACTTCCCAGCATTTCTTTACTTGATCGCTCATTACTATGCTGTGACCTTTGAGCGCTTAAGGATTCGGCCTCCATGGGTGAAGCTGCGGGCAGAGGAAGTCAACTTGCATCAGTGGAATCTTCCCCACTGGCTTTATCTGTTCTCAGAAAGGAATGGGCAACGCTGTCTGCATAGATAACAGTGTCGACAGCTTTGGGCGGCAGCAAGGTGGTTGTTAAAGGTAGATCATACCCTGGTACCTGAGCACATTGTAGTGGACTGACAGTGTCCTGGGAACTCATGCTGTCACTCACAGCCGAGTCTTGTGTTTGTTCGGCTGTTGATGCGAAGACAGGCTCTAGAGCAGCACTACCACATGGTTCATTTCCAATGGGGTCAAGTACTGGGCTTTGCGTTGGCGTGGCCGGACGAAAGCAAGACCGCTTCTTCGGAGGCTTCCGGTGTTTCGGGATGGCTGAAATAAAAAATTCAGTCAATAGGGTAGCACTACACTCAAGAACTGCAGAAATTCTGCATTTACAGAAGAGCAACCTAGTACCTGCATAAAACTTCCAAATAAACTTCAGGAGTAGTAATATCAGTTGGGTTTTAAGATCCCAAAGCTGTACTGGGGGGCTTTAGATTTCTTACCGCCAGTGCATATTTAACAGCGTCGGAAAGCATGCTACGACTGGCAATGATTCAGTCGTGCAAAATTGTGCTCAACAGCAGGTTGTGTTAGCAGCTGAGGTACCATTGATGCAACTAGAATTACTAATCGTCCTGAATTTTGCCATTTTAGCTTCTGTGCCAGGTGACATAGAACAAATGAGAAAGCACAGAATGCAGTCTGCTACACGATATTTGTTTGATTCTAGACGTCCCCTTTCTCGCAGGCGTCGGGTGAATTATAAAGAAAAAACGATGCTTTACAAAGTATAAACACACTATAGGTGGCCTTGTGCTCTTTGAATACAAGGCTATATCTGTGTGTAACGTTTTGGATCTTAGTATCATATATATATGAGTGCATGTAATGTGTAGAGAAGATAAACAGTAGTCCCTTAGAGAAGCAGTGGGTGTTCAAGAAAAGCAAATATAGTAGGGGTAGGCAGAGAGTTAGGTGGCAAAAGTTTTGTTTAGTGCCATACTTTATACCTTTATGGCTTACACGGAAGATTTCAATTGTCATTCATTCATTTTTTTTTTCAATCTACAGTGAAAAATGAGCCAGAGGTAATGCAGAAGCCGTTAAAACACGGCTTAAGGTGATTTTATGTTTGAAGGTGCTGTTCTAATGCATGATCCTACAATAACGTGCAATATACATATTTTTTTTTATGCCCGCGATTTAGTTTTACAAGAAATGAATTGCATGGATCCCAACAAATTTCTAGCTAGGGATCTAGATGCTGATGCAAACATGCGCTGTAGGAATGCTTGGATATAAAAGCCATATCAATAGACCAAGAAGTTTGTGTGGATAATGTGGCCACAGATGGCACAGGAACCGGTTAAAGGGAAGTCAGTAGGATAGGCTTCGTCCTGCTATGGACCTTGAAATGCTGATGGTGATGAACCTTTCTTTGCAGCCTTCTAAAAGCAGATGAGCGCACATTTTTGAGCTTGCACAAAGCAACCACAGCACTACCGTATACGTGTAGACAAATTTCTTTGCAAACATTTCATATGAATGAGGCAGAGTTGTATTTAAGAGATGGATCAAAATTAGAAGCTTACCTCGATAAGTAAAAAGTGTGGGAACCGCATCTGGCCTTAGCTTCTTTAAGCCATCCTGTCTGTTTTGCTCGAAACTTGTTTCTTCAAAATGTGCCTGAAATGAATGGCAGCAAGTACTTCATAAGCATCAAGAAGTATATTCATACCTGCACATAACTGTGACAAATGCTGCAAACCGGAACATGACTAGCGTTACAACTACAGAGCTGTTTCTACCTGCTGTAATGTTTTCACATGCAGTCTTTTACCAGGCTATAGTGTCAAGCTAAATAAACTGGATAAGGGCTTCCTAAAGGCTTCATATGCATGCCAGTAACCGGGCATATACAAAATGTGTTCTTTTAGTCTGATCTTGGGTTTCCAATCTTTTTCTACCGAATAGCGTCGTACAGCAGAACGGTGCCTAGATAACCAGACCTGACTGAAAATAAGTTCCTCCGACCACAGCGCTCACGAAACAGCGAACGCGTACAATGTCAGAGAGATGTAGAAATTTATTTTCACTACCTCAGTCATGTTCTCTGACATGAGTCTTGGCGCATGTATTACAGCGCAAACAAGGAAGCGGGCGCCAATATATCGTGAGTGCACTCGCGTGAGAATTACAGTCAGCGAGGGCGAATGCGAACCGTTGCTTCTCGCCCTTGGTGCTCGAGACACGCCGCCAGCGCATCTAAAAACTAACGAGAAGATTGCACCCACGCCCGCAATGCGTAGCCTGTTATCAAACCCACGCCGCGCACGCCGTTCGAGGCGGCCGTGGTTTAATTATCGTAAACGTGAAGCACAGTACACCAAACATGGAAAGCGAGCAGGTAACAAAAGAGAAAAAGGTACGGTACTCACAGAACATATGCGAGAAGCAGCAGTGGGTTCCCAGCAGTCTCGCTTTACTTGTGCCAGCCAACGTTTTCTTCGGTTGGAGTCAGCCGGGAAACGAAACATCCGTGTGCCCTTCCTGCAGTGGTTCGAGCACTGCGGAACGCAACACCCGGGCATTGCTGCTGCGTAAGCTTCCTGGCGCACTTAGTGCAACAACCGACAACATATGACTGTCCCACTCAACGATGAACGGCGATGAAGACGCAACTGCTGCAGCAGCTAATGCGCGCCTATGCACGGCGGGGAACAAGATGGCGCGGCGTCTTCCCGTAACCATGACAACACACGCGCTGGCAACATGGGTCTTAGCGGGAGGCGGCATGTGCTGTGTCAAAGGAAGTCACCACCCTAAGCCGGGAGGGGGCGCGACATGTAGGCTCCCTACGCCATAGGATAAAAAGACGCCACCTTGGAGGAATTTTCCTTCCTACATGGGGTCGCGAATCTCTGAGGCTGACGAAGGAAGGTTGCACGGTTCAATATTGAAGTAAGTTTTGTTTTAAAACCGATAGTGCACTTTTATCATACAAGGAAGAAAGACAACAGACAACCTGAATGTTGAAAGAAAAGAACACCGATGCCTGGCGGCGCCACAGGCGTCCATGAGAGTTTCGGTTTTTTATGGCGCTTCGCGTCTATGAGCTTTGCGTGCCCCGTTGTTTTCTTTTTGACGCGCCTCGATTTACAAGCGCCGAACAGCAGAGCAACTCCAAGTGCCACTTCAAGTGCTAGTTAACCTTTGAAGGAGCCTGTTAACGCTGGTCAGATGATCGCCACGGCCGATGAAAAACTATGATAGCACGATAGTCGGTGATCGTAGAAGGCAGTTCGCAGTATAAAGAGCACTTGTGTCTTCGCACGCTCGCCCGACGAAACATTCCCGGCTGTGCCAGTCAACTTCAAACTACTTAACGGAAATCGTTTATTAGGGACGGGAGACAAGATACAAGGCAGTTAAGAAAAATTGCTGATGGCCTAGCTCTGTTAGGCCAGAATACACGTAGTGAAAGCGCGGAGACTTCTGCATCGGAAGAGGGCACTCACTAGATGCGCCTTTATTGACAGTGAACCTTAAGTTGGCGTGGCGGAGAGGTAGCGTCTCAGTCTGAAACGCCTAAGGCCCTGGTTCGATTCCGAGTCTCGGCACGGCGGGCGGTTTCAGTGGCTCCCATAGATGCCGCCACCGAATACGTTGGTTAGCTGTTCAGCGCGGGCTCTGTTAAGGTGCGTTTATTCGCCGGCGTAACGCGCGTACGCGCGCTGCACGGCGATGTCACTTCGGCCAAAGAGAGACCCTTTATCTCGAACTGCGCTTGACCGCCGACACGTTCGGCGGCTCCGGCAAGGTAGATGTACACTGGTAGCGAAGGCTCCATAGACGCCCATTGGTCCAAAAAATGGCGGCTCGTGGGCACTCCAGCGCCCCCTGGATTTTAGGGGGCAAACTACGCAAACGTGACGTAAAATGACGTCACGCATACGTATGCTTTGGCGCGAATTATAAAGCGGTCTTTCTGTAGAATCCGCGTTTTCGAGCCCGTACCTCTCGAAGGTTGCTGCCTTTCAGCGCGCCCCAACCTTTGCCAGTCAAATGTGCTCGCCTTGCGTGCTCGAGTTCCTGCTAGTTATGGCTTTGTTAATGTGCAATTGGGAACGCAATGAAAGTGACTGGTAAAGGAGGGGCAGCATAGAAAGGCAGCAACACTTCCAGACACTGGCGTGGCCGGGTTAGCCGGGTATCGAAACAAGGCCTGCAAAGACGCGCTGTAATGCACCGCACACTCAAGAATAGGGGGCAGGTCAAGAGTGTTGCAAAAATACAAAATTTGCCATGTTTTAATAAAATGACTTACCTCTTTCATAAAACAAGGTGCTAATATATTTTTTTTTTCTATTGGCAGATTACATTCCAATTTTGTAGCTTTATCATTTCTTTATATGAGTGTTTTGCCCCCCATCCTCTGGTTGTGCTGCAGTCGCGCTAAACCACTTTTCGGCCCAGCCTTCGCCACCACTTTAAATCCGCCTTGGCTTCGGCGCACACTGAGCGCGCACTGGCGCCGTGCTTCGAGCATGTCTCTATTTCGCGCCGAGTGCGCCAGCAGCCGGGCCGGGCAGACCGATTCGGCTCTGCGGCGATGTGCGCGTTGTGACGTACTTCAATAGTTTCGGCAGTTGGCGGAGCTGTTCTTTTCGAGCTCTCGGCTAATTTAATCCATTCACAGTACACATCTGAAGGTACATGCAAGTGGGCGAGAGAGCCCGCTCCAGTGGACCCGTTGAAGCGTCGTGCGTCGGCTTTAGTTTCAAGCCGCCAACTTTAAACGCCAGCACCCTTGAGCACCCATCCGTTTTTTTGTGGCAAGCAAATAACTAAATAACCTGGCCCTTGCAACCGTGGGAGACCTCGACGCCGCCTGCTGCGCCATGCAACCGCGCCGTTCAAGGAATCACAATCCGTTGGCCCCAAAGCCCCGGCCAGCCTCCGATGGGCGCAACGCGCCGACCTTGTCCTGGCCCCTCGCGACTCCCCGCACTGGGGTTATGATATTTAGTTTGCAACGGCAGCTCACTGAGGAAGGGGGAAACGGTCCGCCAGCGCCTAACCTAACCGTGCTCCCTCAAAAGCATCGCACGCTCTGTGGGGCTGAGGTCGCTGAAATTCAGACCGGAGTTTTTGCGAGAACTACGTCGTCGGGTTCGGGAACGGGATCCACCGTAACGCTGGCAAGACGCCGGTGCAAACGTAAACGAAGTGACGGTAGCGACCCCCGATAGATGCCTTCAACGTGCGGTGGCGGTAGCTTTCATTTCGGCAGCTGCTAGACCGCACCGCTAGCCGCCAGAAATCACGGAGTCTGCGTTTACGTCGCATTTTACGTCACTCCATCTTGAGACGTCATAAGAGTTCTCCGTGACATCATAAGAGTTCTCGAGTTTGAATCGGAGCAGCGGGAAAAACTTTTTCAACTTGGAATCCAAATTTTTTTTAAATAAATGCATCTTTCGCTCCCGGACAAGCGGCCACAAAGCCATGAAATGCCGAACTATATCAGTTGGTGCCAGACTATGATAACGCGATACTTCACCCAATAGTAATGATTTTAAGAGTGCTGCTCTCAACTAGCGTATACTGCGTGCAAACAGTTAAATTCAGACTTCTCCCTGCCAGTATTTCCAGTTACATTTTGTCATGTAAATATGCTAATTTACTCCCCAATACAGGTTCCTTAACATTTAGTTCTTTTCTCATTTGTTTCAGCTTGTCTCTTCCACCTATATGCGTGAGGACGTTGTGGATACATTTTCCGGGATGATCCGAGGCGTCATTTTTGTGTACGACATCACAAATCAGGTGCGTGAACTTGGCATCTGATGCATCGCTGGAGATCAGCCTGGTTAAATCCGCCGAGACGGGGTCAGAGGATTGGGCGTTTTGCTGCTGGGCCCATCTATGGCCGCGGGATCCAATCCTGTCTGCAGAGGACCCCGTTTCGATAGAGGCGCAAACAAAAAAAAAAGGAGACGGCCATGTAGTATGGGATGTCAGTGCATGTTAAAGAACCCATGGGTTAGGTGAGGGGGGCATTATTTGTCCTCTAGCCTTCCACTCTGCATCCGTCACACCCCACGTGCAGCTGCACGACTTTTACCCCATATACATATCACCAGCCATTTTCAACTGCCACGCGCAATATTCCGTACAATACTGGCTGCGTTGTGTTGTAGCATTTTTAGTCATCAGTCAAAACGAAACTTTATGAATTCTCTACGACTTGCTTTGATTGTAATTAGTAATTGGGTTATTTGTGGTGCGGGCGCCGTAAGGGAAGGGGGAAGGTGGGAGTGAAAAAAGAAAGGAAGAAAGAGGTGCCGTAGTGGTGGGCTCCGGAATAATTTCGACCACCTGGGGATCCTTAACGTGCACTGACATCGCATAGCACAAAGGCGCCTTTTGCGTTTTGCCTCCATCGAAATGCGGCCGCCGCGGTCGGGTTCGAACCCGTGTGTTCCGGCTCAGTAGACGAGCGCCTTAACCACTGAGCCACCGCGACGGGTTTCCTGATATCGAAAAATCCGGATTGGTCGAAAAAGCAGCTGCTACAAGAGGCTTCCATAGACGGCGCCACCTACACTAGCGACGCATAAGATCTTCAACGATGGGATCACCCCTCTAGCTGCTACGCAGCAGACCCATTGCTGTATCCCTTGATTCTCGGGTTGCGAGTAACACACGCTACCGCTAGGCCACGCATGCGCGTTCTTACTGCTTGGTTAAAGCAGGGCGTTATATGTATACCGTGCAGTCTTTCATATAACGATTCCGATTGTGAACGATTAACAGTGTCTGTGTCAACGTGGGCAAGAGGAACCGCTTTCACGTCATACCCTTGAAAACGGAGCTTAAAAAGGACACTGTCGGGAAATATCAAACTAAGAAAGACTGATCGATTATTCCTAAAAAAACACAACCAACGTTGTTGTTTGTTTGTTTTTTTTCTGCGCGGAAAGGTAGCTGCGTTGCTTAGAAAACCGCAAATGAAAGTCCCGAAATCCTTCCAAGTTCAAAGCGCCCGCGAAAAATGAAGTGCCGTGTGACGTCAATTCTACCCGACCAATCAGAGACGACACTTCCAAAGACCTGAAACTCGGCCGGAAACCTAGTCAGCATCCCCCCCCCCGTTTCTATGGGGCCTCGCCGCTACATAGCGTGCGTTTGCGTCTCGTTGCGAGCTCCGTGGGTGTGAAAGAATGCGAAGTTATCAAGGCCAGCTGAAGACTGTAGAACAAACTGCTGACCGCATACTCTGCCGCATCAAACGTATTGATCCTCAATAATGTTTTACGAAGTATAGACACCTAAACTTGGTGACATGTTTTCCTCTCTACAATGATGCGGAAGACATTACTAGGCATTAATCACCAAGTTGTAGTCACCTACGACCGCTAAATAATTTATAATCGTATTTTTCTTGTCAGGCTGTTTCGGTTTCAACAGCCGAACGATGGCTATGGCGCCAAAGAGTGGTTTTATGTCACGTGAGGCATGGAAAAACGTCGATGTAGTCGCTGCTTCATCGTTTTAATTCGCTACAGTGCTGAAGGCAGCCTTTCTCAAGAGCCAGAATGACAACGAATGTAGAAACAGCGATTATATTGCAGTTTTGCATGCCTCACGTGACATAAAACCCCTCTTTGATGTCACAGCCATCTTTCGGCTGTTGAAACCGAAACAGCAGGAGAAAGAAATTCGATTATAAATTACTTAGCGGTTGTGTATGAAAATACCAGGTGGTAATCCATGTATAACAATGCCTTATGCATCATTACACACAAGAAGACACGCACCCAAAAGTTAAGTGTCTATACGCTTTTAACTTCTTGTTTCTTGTAATCGTGCTGCTAATATTTTTGTAACAGATGTCGTTCGACGGTGCAGTAGAGTGGCTGCAAAAGGTTGAGCGGTCTAGACTGAAGAACATATGCAAATTCTTCGTTGGCAACAAGATCGACCAAGCAGAAAAAAGGAAGGTCGACTACGCCACTGGAAAGGCAAGTGGCGCTGCTATCTTGACAGCAGTAGCAATGGTTGCTCCGTGCTCGGGACAGAGCAACTAGGATTGGCCTTATAGATTGGCCTGTCGGGAATTGCTTCACCTGATCAATCACTTATTTCAAAGAATTCAGTCAGCTGTCGTGGGCTGTGTATCCACCCAATGGACGCTGGACCTCCCTTGGACGTCTTTCGGACGTCCTAAACGTCCGAAGGACGTCCATGGTAGTTAATGTCCATTGGGGTGCACATCCTTTGCGCACTGTTGCACAAAAGCACGTTCCATTGCTGTTACATTGTCAGTACTCCGATGACACAGGCGTCAGAATGTGCATGGGACGTAGTTTTCTTGTTTATTGATGTTTCAGCGTCGCGCCGCTGATTCACACATCCAGTAGTTTAAATGTATATTAAGCATATTTTGTTTAACTGTCTCGCAGACTTTGAAAACGTAGCGTACGTGGAAATGGAATACCGTTTTTTTTTAGCAAAATCTCTTGTTTTATGAAGTTGAGTCATAGTTTTCCTGACAACGGTAGCCTTTTTCAAAGCCGGCATGCACAAAACAGGGTGTTCATTACAGGTCCTTGCTTCACGCAGGTAAATTACCTGTGTGAATCGCCTAGCGATCCTGGATTAAGTGTTTGAGTTCAACAAAGAATGTAAAAAAAATTTAAATCAAAATACTGAAAAAAAATACGCATATGTCGGCACCTTCACTGCAGCTAGCAATTCGAATATGGCGGTTATTGATGGACCGACAATTGCAAAGAAACTGACGCAAACACTCAGAGGAGTTGCGAGAGAAGCTGAGACAAATGTGAAATCTAATGCTATTGCATTCCACTCTTGGAGACCTAAGCGTCCGATAGTTTTCTAGTGACTCTGAACTTGGGTTTCTGAAGCAAGTTTCCAAATTATCAGAGAGTCTTTCGGCTCCACTGCAGGCCTTCGCTGACCACATGGGTATGCTCTACCTGGAGACAAGCGCCAAGTATGACACGAACGTCGAGGAGCTCTTCGCAACAATGACGACCCTTATCATGAAGCGTTGGGATCAGTCGACGACCAACCAAATCGATTCTCCCCCGCAAGCGAAATCACGAAGCTGCCCAGTGCAGTGACTCGGCAGAACTGCTTCACTTGATAGTGCCTTCCGCTTTGGTATTCACATTCGTTTTGTGACACAGTGTTTGATTCGTCCTTGCATAAATGCTATTCAACACCTATTCAACAGCAGTTTCGTCCTCTGCAAGGTATGTCGCCTGGTAGCGAAACTCCCAGAGGGCGCCAGCAGTCTGGCAGTCATGCTGGCAGTCGACGCTCGCGCATTCATGTTAAAAAAATGGAAGGGTGTACGTAGCACTACGGCATTAGCATATATAATGGTTTGCCTTTTTTCTCGCTAGCTGTGAGAAATCTGAAAATAAAGCAAGAAAAACAACACAGGCTGGAAGTTGGTACACCTTCAGCACACATTCTAAGGGCTACAAAAGTATTCTGTACTTGCAAAAGCAAACACAACGCATGTAAAGAGCAACTTGGGTGACCAAAAGAAAAGATGGGCTTACGCTGCACGTATGCAGAAGTTCTACTATGCTAAAAAAATATCTGCCTAAACCAACATACCTTGACGACGTTGGCAATGGAAACCAAGAGATGAAATAGAAGGCTGCAACAGCTGCAACCATGAATTGAACGCATGCAGGGGCTTCGGAACTTTTTTTGAGTGGGAGGAGGGGGGGCAATACTTCGAGTTTATTTTGTTATTTATTTAATGTGAATTTACATAATAAATTTTATATTATTATTTCTTTATTTTTCAATGTTTAGAGGTTGATCCAAACTGTCAGGTTGTGGTGATGACACTCCAGTAGTCAGGAAAACAACGAAAAGGCTTCCAAAAGCAACTGTTCAAGGGGCTGACTCCCGCCCACTAAGAACTGAATGACTCGGCGGCGGCAATAGTCACAAGCGCGCTGGGCGGTCATCGAACTGATTGTATGCAGTTCTCGACCACGCTCAATTTAAAGCTAGCAAGGATCCTTCGAGATAAAGAACCAACAGCAACTACAACAATCTGGAAAAATGTGCAAGCATTTGCACGTGGCCACGGTCAATGAAGATAAGTCTGATTGCATCTAGCATTACAAAACGAAATGATAAAGCCGCGTGCCGGCGGTTTTGAATGCGAACGATCAAACGGTGCCAAGATTCACGGCAATATAAAACGAACTGAAATAGGCAGCTTTATAGATGTGCGCACGAGGAGTGATCAATTGGTTAAAAAAGTTCGCGCATAGTTTGTTTAAATTCTGGTCATCATGACCATGTACACGGGTCAGACAGTCGACTTCTGTTCGGACATGACTGGTTTAGGTTACTCATATACGAAATGCTTTACAACTGGCTGCGAAGCCAAGTAGCTCAGCTCCACTGTGCTTTGCATTAAAACAGCCCTAGCTGGAACTGAAGTGTTTCAATTGCCAGAAATGTGATCCAAGTGCAAGCAATTGGAGACTGGGTGGGGGTGGGGGCTGCCCCCCTTGCCTCCCCCCCCCCCCCTCTTCCGGGGCCCCTGAACGAGGCCTTCTCACAGCACAATGAATGCTCTAACATACGCATTACACCACGATCCTGAGTTTTATTTTCTTGTGGCTAAGTGTGGGGATAAGACTGCTTGGAGCCAGACTGGAGGGGGGGGGGGGGGGGGGGGGCGTCTTGAGGTAGGTGCAGCAGACCGCGCGTGCGACACAGTCCGGCGTGGGTGGTGATATCAAGGCACAAGTAATCCGGTGGGATGAGGTGAACACAACACAAACTATACCGCTGCGACAAGACAGATGGGCGACGGGGAAGTAGGTAGAGCAGGTTAATCCATATGGGCACTCGCAGCAAAAGAATGGTGGTTCTCCGAAGGTCCCTCCCGCCTATGACCGCAGTGGACGGCCACGCTGCCTTCAACAACACGCTACAGTCGTCGGAGGCGCTGATGAATGCAGGGTGCGTACTAGGAGTGGACGGATGGGTGGAAGGTAGGAGCGTCCCCTTTGAAACGGGGCAGTGGTAGTTGCCACCATGCCCAGTTTTTTTCCTTTATTTTTGTTTAACTCTGCTGCAAGTTATTAATAAAATTCGCCGTTTTCTTTAAAATACGTCTTCCTACACTTGAAAACTTATGTCACCTCTCTGCTTTTGAGCCACCAATCATCCAATCGGTTTTTGCTAATTTTCACCGCAGATTTATTTACATGACTACTGTTATCTCTGAACCCTAAGGCCTCAGGAAGAGTGACTGTGCCTGTATCGACATCGGGATGGATACCATCACATTTTAGTATGAGGTGTTCTATTGTTTCTACAGATTTAACACATACAGCACATGTGTCGTCTTCTTCGTTAAATTTCTTGTTGTAGCTGCGCGTTCTAAGACACCCTGACGTAGTTTCAAAGAGGAGGGCACTGCCTCTTGAGTTATCATAAAACGTTTCCTTCCTGACCTGCCTTTTCCAGCATCGATATAGTTCTACACTATGCTTCTTTTACCCATTGCCACGAACGCCGCCTCGAACACAGCGGCATCTGCACTAGGACTGTGAGGCTGCTCAAAGGACTTGCGATGCGCCGCTGCTACATAAGTTCCAAAAGGAATGGTTTGGGCCCGCCGAGGTGCGCGAGAAAGCTGCCGTGAATCCGCAGCTACGAAGTCCACGACAGCCCAGTGATGAGTGCAAGAGCTGCCCCGCGCTGGGGTTTGCGCGCGGACGGCTGGGGGCTGCGCGATAAGGGAAGGGTGCGCAAGATGGCTTCCGTCCAGCGAGGAAGTCGGGCGAGCGACGGGAGGCCATTACTGCACCTCTGCTAGACAGCGGCGCAGCGAGGACTGCTGATGATGGGAGATGCCTGCAAGGAGCACTGCATCATGTTCAATTCGGGCTGCAGCAGGGGAACCGCTAGAACACGGGCACGTTGGTGACCGCTGCTTCCGGCAGTGCGATGAAAAGGTAGACTGCCGTCGCCTTGCTGCAGCAAGGAGCCGACGGCCCACGTGCGAGAAACGCATGGGCCGATAGAGATGCGGGGTCAATTAACCGCTTCTTTCAGATATTCAAATGATACTCTTGTTCGATCTCTCAAAACGACGAGTGTAAGAACAACAAAAACTTCTCACCCCGCAGCTGGTTGCGCGAGGGAAAAAGAAAGCGAACACACGATTTCAATTTCTTGTTGAAAATCATTGATACCGAAATGCTATGCACAGTTACCTTTCTGGACCAAAATGGTATCATTCGTTTCTAGGTCCTTAGTGGGAGAGCTGCCTTTTCTCCTGTTTCTATTCTTTCTATAGCGGTCTACAAACGTTCGATGAATGTTGTACGGGGCCTGGGACATTCTTTTTTGGGCGCACCTAGCGAGGTATGTTGCTATTTTGCTGGATGCGTTAGACACTAGAATACATGGAGCGCCACGTGGTATTTACCTTCGACACTAAATAATTTATAATCTGATTTCTTCTTTCATGCTGTTTCGGTTTCATCAACCAAAGAGCTGTGACTTGTAGTTCACCTTTCACTCACATGAGGCACAAAAGAACCTGCAATATAATCGTTGATACGTAGTTTTAATTTACTGCAACATTCTTAACGAGCCTGCTTAAAGGGGGGGGGGGGGGGTGAAACACTGCTTGAAGGGACGCCGGCCATCTTGAGGTGAATTCTTTATGTCGCACAGGTGCCGACTACAAAAAAAAATTACAGGAATAGGTGCATAGGAACGGGAGTTATTCAATGAACAAATTTCAAAATGCAAGCAAACGAAATGCTGCCCTTAACTCGATTTTCGCGGTGCTTCCCATTCCCATTTCAACTTCCCAATGACGAAATTGCGTGGGACCAACCAAAACAGCCTATCTAAGCGCGTTGCATAAGTTTGTTTTTCCTCCATGGTTGCAACAACTATGTGGACACCCAGCTAGCCCAGCGATGCTTCACAGTCACGTCGGCGGCGCAGAAAGGAGCATTGATCAATGGCCTTCCATGATTTATCCGAACTTGAGCGCGAGATACTTTTTAGCATAGCGCGTACCGCAACTACCACCGTGCCCTGCCACTGCACGCTGTTGAGAATGTGGCGCCATCTGGCACCGCCGCCAGGTGATCCTTCACATGCTGATGATGTGCACGGGTAAATTTGAAATGAATGGCTTTTTTGTTCCATGTCCTTCCTTTGGACCAAAACGAATGTTTGTAGAATGCACTGGCTCGATCAGATCGATTCCGCGAAGCCGTTCTTAGAAGCACAGAGTGTAGCCCTTAGGGCTGTGTCATATATCTGTACAGAGAGGTGCCAAGTCCTTCGATGCAGAATAGCCACAGCCTCTGGTGATGGTTTTCAGTTTTGCAGTGCTTTCACGTAAGGCGAACATGTTGATTTCGCTGATGCTATATAAAACCTTAAAATGTGATATATCTTCATTTACGAACCCAATTTGCAGTATATTTACTATTGGTTCAATCAGCAAGCTCCCACCTGATGCCATATCCACTGCTCCATGAACGTTTTTGTGGGCGTATTAAAAGAATAAAAACTGGAATACACGCGGTACGGCCGATACCAATAACATCACTATAACTGATTCCATGCAACCAATTGGCAAAAAAAATGCACTGACAATCTGTTTCACAGCCCCTGTAAAGAAATGGAATGACAACAGCGTATCATGTTGCAGTTTTTTCCGTACCTTATCGTACGGCTGAAAGCGAAACGATAAAAAGAAATTAGCTGTCGTAGGCAAATACCACGCAGTGATCCACGTATACTAATGAGTAACGCATCTCCTATCTAAAAAAAAACATGCAAGCAAAAAGTAGAGCTCAATGCTTGACAGAGGTGGCCACGAGTGATGATAGGTAATGTTTCTTTTCGCGGGTGCACCTTTACAGACTGCAGACATGGATAGTTGTCATGGCAATTAGACGAAATCTTAAATTTTTGATAAAATGGAGTGTAGGAATTTTTGCTATCCTAGAAGATGAATGTTGAGATGGAGCCTAGCAATGACAGCACAGATGTTACAACCGGAGAAAGGAACAGAGCGAACAAGTGGGCACCTCTTGTCCACAGTCACCTTCCAAGAAACTTTGAGCAGGTGTGTTGATGCGACATATCAGCTGGAATACTGTGCACGAAAAGAACGAGTAGAAATGGTACATAATGCAAGGTGAACAGGAGAGAGCAGTCTTTTATGGCAAGTGCAAGATCCATCTATCCCTTACAAAGTAAAAACTGCTTTAGAGCACCGACTGCAAAATTACTACTCGCTCACTACTTCTGTTGGGAAAGCAGTCCCTTTCGAATCTTCCACGAGCCCCCCCGACATCCTCTTGACGTCACTACTCTAAATACACCACGAGCTTTAAATTTTTCCTGCTTAGACATGAAGTCCAATCAGGAATTCCATTTGTGTACTTCAAATAAAGTAATCTCAATTGGACATTCCAACTAGAAAGCATAACTGGACCGAATTGTTTTTAATGTGTTTGTACCAATGATTCCACTGCATCCAAAAACCGATTCATTAAACAGATTTGACCTTTGCGAGGGCCGACGGGGAGGGAACAGCTGCAGCGTAGAGAAGCAAATCAGAGGCGCATGCCAAGTGACATCAAAAGCGGCGCACTCGTGCCACTGCACTGGTGAAGTCTGCCGGCTCCGCTGCAGCTGGCACACCAAAGGGGAGGGGGGTAAGAGAAGTGAGTAAATCCTACTGTGGCTGTTTTTCGGGTTAGCGTGGAGGCTATCCCTGGTCCGTCTAGGTTGTTGAAAAGTGTCTGGCTCGACGAGTATAGGCACGATGACAGTGGTAACCTGGCAAAACGCTAAAGTGCAGTTTCCCGGCCTTCAAAGGGCATTAAGAGCATTGGCTCTTACTAATCACGTTCAGAGATTTCGTGGGCTCTGCTACCACCCTTGATTACAGCGGCATCTGTGGCAGCAACTACTCATCACATTTCAAGATTTAGTGAGGTCTCCTACCACCCTGAGATCAAAGAGCCATCTGTGGCTACAACTAGAAAACAGCGCACCTCAAATTAGGACTTGTAGCATTATCCACAATAGCACTAGAAACAAGCACCTGCCGCACGCCAATGATGACGGCATCGTCCAGTATGGTGGATAGAGGTGGAACTTGTACGTCGTCAGGGGACGAAATGCTGGCATAGTTTCGGTTTCTAGATACCAAGATGGCACCCATTTAAACTGGTTGTGGCCTCTCATCCTCTCCCCCCCCCAACCCACCAAAAAATATCCTAACGGGTAGGAAAACTGTCTCATTACGGGACTGTTATACATGTGTACATTCACTCCGCTATATATACTTAAGACAACGGGCAACCATTCGGGGACAGTTATATACCAAATTTGGTAGGCAAATAAAATCCTATGGGTTGAATAGAAATAAAACAATTAAACAGGTAAGCATTGTATACATGCAATTACGAATTGAAGCATTACCATATTGCACCGCAAGCTGAATTCTAGGCCCACCTTGACCCCCCACACGTAACAAATTTCGTTTGGGGGTGCAACTCGACAATGGGTAGACATCATTGTAATTTCTCCGATAGATGGCGCTAGGCGGCATGAGTGCACTAGTAAACCAAACATTTAACGCTCGTTAGTTCGTCTTCCAGACGGTGGTGGCTTTTTTATGCAAACTGCACGCACTGCAGTCCATTCCCATGCATCACTACCAATAATGCCTGCCCGCCAATAATGATGTAATTTGCTTGTATGTATATGAATAAGTTCACCACTGATGCCTTCTGTGGCCAACAGAGGGGCTCGAGCACGCTGAAACTCGACCATCAACGGCCGGCCAGGTGCTCAATGGAGATAGACAAGAAAGCGCCCAACAAAGAGATTTCTTTTAATACGCTTCAAATATACACTAAATCATACACTTCTCATCACGTTCGACTGGCCGAGCTCGGAAGCATCCGAAGGAACACAGAAAAAAAAATGTCGCTCAGGCGGCATCAGCGAGAAACACTCAAAAAGCTCTCGCCACCCCCATCAACCGCACCGTTAGCACAAACAAATTAAACACAGCTGGCAAAACACCCCAACTGTGAAGACCAACATCTTTTCTTCCCCCAGCTAAGGCAGCAAGTGCCCTGCGCACACAGAAAAAGTGTCGCTTGGCAACACACGACACCTCCCTTCCGCTACGTTTACTTTGTGGGACGGTTAAACCCTCTCCAAAAACAAAAACTGCAAAGGAGCACCAGCTCTGGCTGGTATCCCCATAACGCATCACACATGCCCATCCGAGTTACCAATCCAGAAGATTCAAGAAGAAAAGATTCAGCGCGAAATAAAAATTGGCGTTAAAAACCAGCACAACTTGAGGGGGGAGAACGATGCTTACATGGACAGCCTACGCCTTATGTACATGTGGAGGTCATGCCATATACAGCATTATATAATATATATATAAATGTAGAGCGGTAGTAATACAGGCACTCACAAAAAAAAAAACCACTCACTAAGAGAAGACAGCCTTTCAAAACATAAAACAGGCGAGGCCAAACAGTCAGGCAGCATTTCATTGAAGTCCAGAGCATGCTCTGCTGGTGCCTGTTATTTTAGTCTGGTTTGCTGTTTCAGCTGTGGAAAAGGCATTATTAGTCTTATCTGCCATTCATCTTCCCGCAGCTTTCTCTTGCCAATGTGCACAGCCATGCACTAAAGCCTCGTACCTCCGACACTGCACCTCCAAGTCCCCACCCCACAAGTGTGTGTTTGGAATGCTACAGAAATTTCTTTAAAAAAGGGAGGCAATTACAGGAATTCAAGCAGCTCTCCCACTCTCCATGATGAAAAAAAAAACTGCCACCACTCCACGAGGCTCAGCTTCAGATTACAAGTCACTCTTCCCACTCGCTCCACTCTCATATCTCAAAAGCCTAAGCCCAGTCCAACTAGACTATGAACAAAGGTGTCGTTAAAGCCCCACGAACGGAGTGCCACTGCACCCCCTCCCTACCTCTACCAAATTTTGGTAACGCTGCATCAAGAGATGCTCCGTTCAGATTCTGCAGTCATGTGCACCCGAGTCTCCGATAAATATCCCATGTCCCGAGATGCACTTTCCCAAATGCCCCATCAGTTTTCACACAACATTTTGCAGTAAAAGGCCTTGACACAAGCACTTATGGCAGACCACGTACCTGAATCCCTTTAATCGGTCAAAAGAAACGCACTAAGGTGTGCCTTAGCAATGACCGTACCAGCCTACTTTGACAGCAAAAACAGCAACTCAAACTGCATGGCAACGGAGGCCTCGCTTGAGTTTGAAAACAAAGACAGCAATCACAAGGTCAACGAAGTGTGCAGAAGAGCAAATTAACTAATAATTTGATCATCAATTTAGTTTTAGTTTATGATGGAAAGAAAAAAATGTTAAAACAATCTCGCCATCTTTACACAGCCCATCACACGAGTCCAGAAAAGTGTAGGCAAAGAAAGGGGAGAACAGGGTCGCAACAGAGCACACAATTTCTTCAGCTCCAGTTCACAGGTGTGGCAATGGCTGCAGCAATGCATCAATATACATACGAGACCCTCGTTAAAAAAAAACAAAGGTAGGGACTAAGGGACAGGGGTTAGGGAGGGGTGCAGGAGGGCCAGCCACCGATGGGGACAGGGGTTTGCAAGGAGGCCAGGCTGCAGCAACAGAATGGGAACAGCGAAACACTGTACAGGTCCCGGCACAGTCTGTTGCCACAGGCTCCTAAAGATGTGCCGGATTTTGAGAGGAAGTGCAACAGTTTTTTTTGAGAGCCAAAGAAAACAAGAGGTTGGATCCTAATAAAGAAAAAGATGTACGGTGTCTGTCTTTGTTACCATCCTCAAGTAGGAAAGAGGCATGCGTGACAGAGAAAGCAGCTGAGGAGGGTGGTCAGTCATGGTGGTAGTAACGTGACTGGATGACATGAGAGCCCTCCAAGAAGTTGCCAGTTTTTCTCCCTCCCAGACTCCTCAATGCCCTCTCCATGGCACCCCGCTCTTTCACAGCGGCCACAGCTGTCTGTCGGCATGTACGTGCCATCCCTCTGCGCAAGGAACCAAGGTGAGAGGGATGGTGGGAGGGAGAGGCTGGGTCTTTCTCTCTGGAAGAGTGGGCAGCAGAGGGGGCAGGGATAGTAAGGTGGGTGGGGAACAGGTCTTCAGGATTAGCAGCAACCCGAGCCACGTGGCTGAACAGGCGTCCCTGGGTTGATCTTGCCGTCACTGCGCAGGTTTGCCTCCGTGGTCGGGGGGCCCATGCGGTTCTTGATCTCGGCCGCCATCGTCATGAATGCCTGCTCCACATTTGTGGCATTCTTGGCGCTAGTCTCGAGGAACGGAATGCCCAGCTGGTCCGCAAACTCCTGCACGGCAGGCACAGGTGGTCAAGAAAGGGAACCTTGGAATGTACACAGTGAGCTTGGGAAAAAAACCTTGTAAAAGGAAAACGTGTAGTACAATGTGGCTGGAAAGCAAGCTCACTTTGGTCATCAAACAATGTCCAGCATCAAAACATGAGGAAATTTTATCCATAAATGAGAGAACACCACACCTTTTTTTTAGCAATACAGTAAAATCTCGTTACTACGAACATCAGATTAACGAAATTTTCAGATTTACGAATTTTTTAAAAATCCCCGCCAAAATGCCTATACTTTCAATGTAAAAAACTTTCAGTACTACGAATTTCAAATTACCGAATATTTCAGAATAACGTATGTAATTTAATCTCGCATTCGTCGCAAAACGCTTCGTTATTACGAAGTTCCGTACCAAATCCCTGAAGCTGACGCCTGTCATCATCATCCGAAGCATCAGCTATGCGCTGGGGAACTCGTTGCAACGGATACAGCCCCAGCGGTATCGCCATCACACGAGGCGGCGCGAGCTGCCGCCCGATACAAAGGGTAAGGCCATTATCATCCACCCAGCGTGTGGTCACATACGTACTGCGCAGCAGTCTTAAGCCTATTCAGCGCAGTGTCACCACGTCGACAGCGAACGTTAGGATCTGCGAAGTTATCGGCGCTGTGATTGTGTTGTGCATTAGCTTTGCTGACAATGAGTTCTCCTGGCCCCCGCGTTAAAAAGAAGCGACGCCAGTTTTCGCTTAAGAAAAAGCGGACATTCTGTCGCAGCTGCTGGAAAAAAGCAAGCGGACTTGTGCAGGGAGCTTGGCATTACACCGTCAACAATAGCAACGATGTTCCAAGATCGGGACAAGATCGTATAACTACATCGAGTGTCGCAGCTGGCTCCCTCAAGAAAACGTCTGCGGCTGGGCAACTACCGTGGACAGCGACTTTCGAATTATGTGGATAGCGACAGCGCGGCAGCTACATCCGCGGAGCTCACCACCGAAGACATCGTGAATCAAGTGCGTGAGCAAGAAGAATGTAGTAGTGACAAAGACGATGCCAACACTGGATCAGCGCACGAAGAGGAAGAGATTGTTTCCAGCTCGGATGTCCTAGTCTTTCTAGAGAAGACCCAATCATTCCTCGGGCGCTGCAAAGATGTCCCCGATGACGTGCACAGGAAGGTCGAGGATGTGGAGACGTTCGTCCTGCAGCGTTTGTCGTCTACTCGCCAGAAGAAGATAAGACTTTTTCAAGCAATAAATTGTAGTTAAACTGTGCCCAGCGTTATCGTTTATTATTTACTTACCAACACATAAATCTGCTGCAAAGGTACCTAATTTTAGTTCTTGTGATGCATTACTGACATGAAAATAATGGTTTTTCAGTACTACGATATTTCAAAATAACGATTGAAATTCGGCGGTCCCGTGAAGTTCGTTGTAACGAGATTCTACTGTAGCTACATTACGCTAGCGTGTGGCTGGTCACGTGGTGCAGAGCAGCTGCTGGCGGCAGGGCGCACCGGCAAAACAGAGTGTGGGGGGGAGTGAATCCACGTCCACGGACGAAGATGAAGTAATGGCCAGCGAAACGAAGCGGTGAAAGACGACTTTGCAATTCGACTGAGAGTTACACTCGGCCAGCTGTAGCTATCAAGTCATTCCATGTTTAACCACAGCTAGACCCCAGCCAATTTTTTTTGTTTAATGGGTTGAACGTCCCTAAGTGGCTCGGGCTATGAGGGACACCGTAGTGGAGGACGTTTGATAATTTCAACCACCTGAGGTTATTTAACGGGCACTGACATCACATAGTACACAGACTTCTAGCATTTCGCCTCCATCGAAATGTGACCGCTGCAGCCGGGATTGAGCCAGAGTCAGTAGCTAAGCACCACAACCACTGAGCCACAGCGGCGGCCCACGCCTATATAAGGGTTGGTCTCGATGAAACTGTCACCATAGCAGAGGTCAAAGATACGTGGTCACAAGAAACCTGGGCTTTGGTACGAAAAAATGCAAAGCAGTTTCCTCCCCATGGTCAAACACAAGCAGACGCCACACTTCTCACAGCATATGTATGGACCTCCTTCACCCCGCGACGTCACGAAGATGCGGTGGCGCTGATGTTAGCAGCGACTTTCGCATGGTAGGCAAAACAGGTTCCGCTTGCCCGTGCCTACCGCAGCTGCCGCAGTTACCGGCGGCTGCTTCAAGCCTGTGCACTGCAGAAGCAGCATATATTGACCAGCTGCGTCACTGCTGGATCCGCGTAGTAGCATAAAAATATTAAATTAGCCTCGATAGGTTTCTCGCGCATAAATGCCGCATTCGGAAACTGGCTAACAGGCATTGGGCCACGGTAGTAAAGCGCGAAGTCTGGGAGTCGATGGACACTGCCACTCAATGCACTTAATAGCATGCAAGTTACTGCGTTCATTCACCTGAACTTCAGGATAGTAGGCTGATAATTGCTCAAGGAAAAAAAAGACATGTAGCTGCACACGTACTTATCACCTTGAGCCGGAGTGCACGGGGCGCCGACTGGTTCACTCGCCCCCAAGGAATGCGTTTTTTTGTTAATAGCACACCATGTTTCAATGGCGCGTTTTGTGACATTTAATATTTACTTGAAACTTTTTCTTGATATGACGACGTAATTATTTCATTCGAGTAGAAAGAAGTCTGGTAAGTTGTGTCAATCTTGCGCGGTCGCGTTGGTGTGCTTAGAATAGCGTACCTTAAGTGTGCTAAACGCCATATGCTTTTTCATTGCATCATGCATGTGTCATGTTTCATGAGGTAATACATGATCGCGAAGCTTGTTTGGAAAGAAGCAGCCGCAGGCGTGCTACTAACAGACACGTGGCGAGATTGAGAGGGGACGCGGCATGAAAAGTGTTTTCGTTATTCGTGCATGCGATATGTAACTAAACTTGGTGCAAATATGAAATTCCTACGCTAGTTTCAGTCATTCCTTTTATATATAGCTATACCTGGTGCAGTTCTGGGTAATTATAATTAACACCGTCGTCAAGTCCCCCCAAGCTAGACCTCAAATAATTGAGTAGATAGTGCGCAGTTTTTTTATGCCAGCATGTGCATAAAGCCCTGTTCTGTATGATGACGCGATTAGTTCTTTTTCTATATGATCAGTACTTATGCATGCATAGTTACACGACAACGTTTCTTACAAAAAATAACTAACACAATACTGCATGTGTAGGGAAAAAATCGAGAGATTTATTATGCTCCTCAACGTCTCAGGAATAGTTTGCGACAAATGGAATCATTTGATTTTCATGCGAATTACGAAGGTGAGTGATCCAGTCGCAGAAAATGTGAGAGGTCAGAAATCGAACCTTAAAGTTTATTCCCTCGTTTATGGCATCTTCGCTTTCGCTTTGGTCAAAGAAATGCGGCACTGAAATCAAAGAAATTATCTCACAATTTCTGACGACCACACTTCTAAAAAGCGTAATTTATAAATATGTACTCAATATTTTGCTATAATTTTTCGTCACGAAACTAGACTTCAGGGCTAGGAAAGAAAATAATTCTAGAAATCAAAAATTTTCATCAAATCGACCAGCTTAACAAGAGGACAAGTCGGCCTGGCTGGTGCGTGGTCATGCGGCTAAAAACAGCGCTAAGCGAGACAGGAGATCGGGGACACGACGCTGTCCCCACTTTTCGCGCAGCGCGACACGTACGTATGTCAGCAGACGATGAGCGCATGTCTGCTCCGACGAAACAACGCCAGCACTTCCCCTCACTACTGTCCCGAAGTAAAATCATTCCGGCTAGTGCAGAGTGTCAAAACTTGTTTTATTCAATGCCTAGCGCATAAATAAACGGCAGGAACGCTTTCTACATGTTTACTACTAACCATATATACAATACACAGTGTCAAACTATTTCTCTTTATAGGCCGCACGTGGACAACGCGAGCTCGTGTACTTCGACAAATTACTAAGTTGGAAGCATCGACCATTGCTATGATTCGCAGAAACTGGAAACGCGCCTACAAGCCTTGAAAACCCGCGCACAACACCTATCCGCGACGCCACTCCCCGACCTTTTGCCTACCACGAGCTCGCTAGCGACTGCAGCGCCACCTCGTTTGTTTACAAACATGCAGGAGGTCCATAGGGGCCCTTGAATGCCATCAAGGAAATCTTCCGAGAAGTGATGGGGGCCCGTACTTGGCATCTTGCTGAACTAGATTGACAGGTTTACCTCCTTTCTAACGTGTGGGCTAGGCCAAGACGTGCATTTTTAGCTCAGGGTCCAAATAATTTTTTATGTGTGGGCTGAATAAGAAAGGGATAAACCCCAGTCACTAACCGGTTTAAAACTAACTGAAACATTGCATAGCTGAAAAAGCCAGGGAGCCCATGCAGCCAAACATGTGCAATTGTATTTGGCTCAAGGCCTCAAGCAGAAGAGCGATATAGCCCTTTCATTAACTGCCCTTTCATTACCTGCCGCAGGGACCACTGCCCGCCCCTCAGACTCTCTTGCACTCTGTGTGAAGCTTGTCAGGTGTGCCTTTTAGTAGGTGAAAAATCTGCTCATGCCCATTACAATTAAAGAAAAAAAAACATTCTCTGCCTAACTCCACTACCCCTGCATGTTATATGCTCCCATCAAGCACGCACTGCTCACACTGAAGCAACACAGTCGATTGAAACATGTACTGAGCCATAAAAATTACCAATTTTGAGTGAAAATTCAACTTGCTACCGCTGTAACCAAAAGTGACCTTTGATGCAGTTTTGGTTTTAGGTTCTATGTGGTGTGACATTTCAAAGCGACTCAGGCTATGGGGAAGCCGTAGTGTAGAGCTCTGGATAATTGACCCTCTGGGGTTCTTAACGTGCACAGACATCCCTCGACTCTGACTAGGCCCTAACATTTCAGCAAGGACTTCCTAGTGATGAATTCATAACTGCCAGATCCTTCAGGACAGCAATCAGCCTTGGTAATCCCTATGCGCACTGCTCTCATGCCATGAGCCACGACAGACATGGCCAACGTGGCAAAATGCACTAGCCTATGCCTAGAAATAGAGACCTTTACACCAAACAAAGGAGACTCATCGACGCAGTTCAAAAGCCCTCCTTACTAGAGTCAAATGTTTATATCGAATTTCAAGACATAACGAATGTCACATGAAGAGTGAGCTCTACAGTACCCTGCGGATACCGCATACTGCTCAAGAGCGTATATGAAATGACAAAGCAAGATATACTGGCCAGCAGGACGTATGCGAGAACTTGATCTCAGACAGCCATGGGAACGGAAGAATGGGATTGTAATCACCTTGAATCATTCCCAGAATGTGTGTCATCATGCCAAGTCCTCCGCACCATCGCATGCTAGATCGAAGCACTTGCGGCAAATGCACCTCCATGCAAACATACTAGTGGCAAGGCAGCTTTAGGCTCGACGATTTTGAAATTGTCACATCTAAATTTGCAACGTACTCGACCACCCACATGCGATGCGAGCTTGAAGGACGAGAATTGGAACGATTTTGAATAAATTAATGTCATAAGCATGATGTGCCAAACTTTAACGCAAAAATTTTGTTAGTGCTACATGCTCAAATCATAGTATGGATCGTGTTCAAATCGCGATTTCATCCACCTAATTCCCTGCAGACCAGTTCGATGGGAGAATAGCTAAACTGCCAGGCAAGCATGTGCCCCCATCACGGAACATAAAACAAAGAAAGGAAGACCCCTGCAAGTAAAAATTCAAAAGAGCAGGAAAGAGCTGCACTTGCCTTTGCCGTCGTGTAGTCGACCACCTTCTTTGTCGTGAGGTCACACTTGTTGCCGACCAGAAGCTTGTTGACGTTCTCGCAGGCGTAGCGGTCGATCTCCTGGAGCCACTGCTTCACGTTATTGAACGACTCCTGCAGCAACAGCAAAGACGTAGCAAGGTTGAGGAGAGGGCACAGAAATGCCATGGACGCATCTCGGCTACATTCCTCTGCAAACGACCCTCACAACAGAAAACTGCGTGCTCATTCTACTACCAAATTTAAACAATTTTACACAAATGCATCACCCTTCGGTGGCGAAGCATTGAAATCCACTACTAACTAATGAAGCGGGAAATTCCAGTGTGCGCCTGGACAAAGCGGCAGAACAGTGCCACAGCACAATGAATAAAGCTGCTTGCCTGCGAAAGCCATACGACGTGGCAATCCAACTTACAAGGCACAGGCCCAACACTGAGGGAAAAGGTCGTTCCCCACATGGTCAGCCTTTCCATATAACAAAACATAGCTACAACTCTTCACGGCTGTACACACTGCATTAAGCTGGTATTTACTGGCCTGGTGCTGGTCACCAGAATTAGTAATTACCCTGAGCAGGCGTCATGCGGTGATTAGTCTCTAGAGAAAAAATTTCTTAGTCTCTAGAGAAAAAATTTCTCAACACCTACTGCTCAATGCACATGCCTTAGAGAAAGACTGACTTGTTTAACTTTGCTAGGGCACATTTCACATACTGATGTGGAGGAACCTAGATTAATTTCAACCAACCATCCGAGGTTCTTTAAAGACGGATGGGGGTCTAAAAACTGAAAAAAAAAAAAACTTTCCTGTTTACAAGTTTGAGAGGAGAATATCTCTACAGACAGAGCAATAATCTTATTGCAGCATGCTGCTGAATAATCCAAGCATGTAGTGTTGGGAGCAAATTTCTCAATTTATGCTCACAAACTTCTGTGCACACTAACTGAAACCACTCATTAAGGGAGGAAGAGGGTCTTAGAGAAAAAATTAATATTGGACTCAGCAATATTCTGATTTTTTCAAAAAATTGGCCACTCAGATTCAAATAAATTTTATCCCAGCGGATTCTACTATTATTAATGTTTGCAATAAGGGTACTTTCATTGTTCTAGCCCTTCTGCAACCAAAGTTAACGTTTTGAAGTTCACATAAAAGTGGCGAGGAAAAAAACGATTTTTGTTTACGCTGTTTAATATTTTCACATTTTATTAAGAGTGCTGTTAATAGTTTTATTGCAAGCTCCAATCATTCAGCTTTCAAATAAAACAATGGTGAAAATCATGCAAACCAATGCCGGGAAAAGGTTGTCAGCAGTGTGTAGGGTGGTGCAGAAAATGAAACTGAGAAAAACACAAAAAACGAAATGAAACATTTTGAAGCCGTGTAAGCACATTACAGTGCTTAATATTCCAAAACAAACAGCTTAGAAGGGCCATTGTGAATAGTCTGAACCACATTTTTGCCGTTGCCGCCGCATAGCAAGATGCAAAATAGAGGTCGAGGGTGCACACTGTATTGTGAAGCAGTCTGTCGATCGCCACCAAATCTACGACCTCGTCAATAGCTCCGCAGGCAATTGCGGGTTGGCATCTACTTGCTCGTTTGCTAGCGTCCACATCTTGCACTACTAGGTTGCAGGAATTGCTGCCAAATTGGCGATTTTATCATCGGCGTGCTTTGCAATTCCTCGTGATCAGTGCTGGGCAGAAATGTGTCTACTATGACCCGCTGCTGCCAATCTCACCCTAGACGCGACTTGCTCGGTATCAAAGGCGGACGCCGAAGCTCGTAAAGAAGCGCTTATCACGACCGCCGAATTCCACTCCTGTGCCTCGTTATTCCCTCTTCCGATCACTCCTTGTGAAGTAAAACCATCCTCCGGCTCTCCGTTATCCGCTGCACCGCGATGTGCACCGCGCTCGGAACGAATGCCGGAACGGCTGCCAAGGTCGCGTCATCCGCCGACCCACGCTCAGGCACTCCGCTGCTGCTGGAAGACGTCACTGCCAACGAACTTGTGCCTTCCGCTTGCTTTCTGCGGCCTTTTTTACGTTTTTTACCAAACTTATGCACGCTGGAAACTTCCGACAGGGTTTCACGCCACGGTGGTCTTTTTCAAAATGACGTCACGGAACAAGCGCAGAGCGTTAAAAAAAATGGCACCAGCCAATGAGGCGCTTGAATTTTGCCACGTGGTGGCCAACAGCCAATAGCATTGCCGCATTTTAAATTTTGTTTTCTGTATTTTTCTGGACGACCAATCGCAGTAGACTTCGTTCTGGAGGGAAAGAAAGCTGAGGCGTCGCTCTTTCAAACGAGACCAATGTCACCTCGCTGCGCCGGCCACTTTTGATGTGACACGTGACGCAAAACGGGCATTTCCTAACCGATTTTCGCAAGCTCTTGTCAAAATTGCATTTCAGAGTGTCGATTTCTCGTAAACTATGCGGTATTCAGCCATGAAACTTGAAATTAAGGTGGAAAATGATGAGACATCAAATTATGACAACTGAAAAGTCGATTTTTTTTTGCAATTTTTTGGTCCCAAAGACCCACGTCAACCCTTAACTAGTCCTATCAATGCTGAACTTCAATGTACTGTAAAATAACTAATATTGGCATAACCTGAAAAGCACTTTCAACATTAGATTTCTTGTACTTTATAATATCTGATGATGATGAATTTTTTTTTATGGCGCAAGGGCATCTGAGGCCAAAGAGCGCCATGGCACAGGGTATTTTCGATTGCTCAAGGTGGGGTCAAAGACCCATTTCCCAAGCATTTCACCCTAAATAAGCCGAGCACCAGACCAGGGGAAAGCTTGCACCCATTGTATCACTGGTGGGTACCCGGCGGCACTGGGGATCGAACCCCGCACCTCCCGCATGCGAGGCGGATGCTCAACCACTCGGCCACCGCTGCGGTACTTTATAATATCTAGCTATGGGTTTATAATAACTCTCTTTAGAGTTCTTTCCTTTCTCTTGTGCTTCAAAACAAAGGAAAGGATTGTGTAATAGCTTGACAACTAATTGCCAGAGAAAAAGCGATTACGTATTTCAAATAAACACAAAAAACTGGATATGATTGAATAGTTGTACTGCTTTTGGCCCCCAAAAAACAAAAATGGCTATAAGACCGTTGTCTCCTCTCAATCCAGACTGACACCTAGCAGCACAGTTTTTTTTTTCATTCCACCTGTGTCGACATGAGGCCATTGCAACCGACATTTCATACCATGGTGTTCAAGCTGTTTCCATTGCATTTCACTGCTCCACTCGCACAGCAGCATCGCACTACAAAAATGTGCTATCAACCAGCACTAACATAGTGCCACCAAGCCTTACTTGTAATATTTGTCCCTGCTAGAAGCTGCCAGCATGCCGCCTTGTCAATGTGGCAAGAGGCAAACATTTCTCTGCAATGATAGTAGCTGCATGCAGCTGCTTCTATGACAATCGCGAATGTCGTTTGTCCTTGCCGTGCTGCATCTCTAAAGTTCATCACCTTTGCGCTGGGTGCGGCTCACAGCGGCGAGGATTCTGCCTAGCACACCTACTGCTATTGCCACCACCAAGTAGTTTCTGTTTGCTGGATGGACACAGGTTAGCTTAATGAACAGTCAACAGTTAACAGCAAGTCATTTGTCAAGACCACCCTAACAACATCTGCACCTGTGCCATTATCCTGAGAGGGGGGTGCTACAGCTGAAGAGCTGGAATAAACGCCCTTACTCGAAAGTATTCACAGTATAATCTATACAAATCTCGTGGGGCTTCTGTATGCGAAATCAGTATGCAGAAACATGAGAAATGGATTCACGCAAATATTTTTACGGCCGACAGGATTTGTTTAAAGCCACGTGGCCACAGCTCAACCACTCACAACGCGTAAAACACAACTGGCCATCAAAGCATCGGCGATATATGGGCAGAGCTTAGTGCTAGGCGGCGCGGCCGGTGCTTTCGTATCATCCATAGTAGTGGCATGGAAGTGTGTTCAGAACACCCAAAATTCTGCAAGCTGTACACAAAGCACTCCATATGCAAAATTTTATAAATACATTACCCTAAAATTCGTACCTAGCGTGACGTAACATTGAGATTCTGCCAAAGATTCAGAAGCATTAAAAAAGTGAGAAAAACCAGACTGTCCTGCTGCTGCAAAACCAGGCTGCAAGCGTGGTTCCTGCTCTTTGTTGTGCTCATTCCAATGAGGCCAGCTTATACAGGCAGATATACCGTATATGCTCAAATAAGGTCTGCACTCTTTTCGCGGTTTTGATGAGGTGCGGCCCTTTCAAGAGATTGGAATCATTTAAATTTTTCAGAATACAGTGGAGTCCCAATTACACATCCCCCTTTTATGCTGCAATGCACTTTTTCATGAAGAATGAGCACAGCTCTTGCAAATCCTAATACATAATGCATTGAAAGTAAGGATAAGGCGCCTGCCCGATGACCGGCACGAATTAACTGCCCAGAGTGCAACAGCTGCTGGGTCAGTTTACTGGCAAATGCAACGTGATTTGAAGTAATTAAGATATGGCGCTCAAATGAGAGTAATGATGCCTTGATCAACGGTTCAGAGCCCTAGCAGCTTCCGACTTGTGCCCTCCACTGCCGATTGCCTGGCGCTTAGTAGAGATCAATTTTAAGTTCATTTTAATATGAAGTTGCAGTGCAATGGTAAACTGGCAACAAGGTTAGACATTTTATGATAAACTGACCAATTCAAAGCACTTTCGCTGTGGCTTCGATGTGAAGCATGTTCGGTGCATTACTACAGCAAGCCACCGAGTACACATGATGAGTTAGCAATGCTGAGGCAATGCGTGTCCATGAGTCCAGATGGAGTAAGATGCGTGGGACAATGCACCTCTGGTTGTGCAAAGTGTCGCAAGCAGTTACAGTCTATTCACTCTCAGCGGAATGTAACACTGGCAAAATTATGCGCACATGAAGAGATTCTTTTAGCAGACTTTTGTTCTTGAAAAAAAAAAAAAACTGCTGATAGGTTAGGGGTGAGCTTCTTACATGAGTGTTCAGTAGCCGACAGATTTTTCAGACTTGTGCAATATTTCGTCCAGCGCGGAGTTTCTCCAGCGCAGATTTTATGCAGCACGGAGTTTCTCCAACACAGAGAACTTCGCTGAGGAACCGTCGCGCACCTCACAGGACCATGTACATTTTCACGACCGATATTTCGGACATTGTGGGGTCTAAAATTTCAGATTTTTCGGACTAAAACCGAGGCCAACAATACTGTGGAGATACGTTTTTCAACCGAAAGTTCATTATTTCCACCTAGTGTAGGCCAAGTGTGGGCATCGCTGTCACAACCAACTCGTTCTCCGCTGCCGTGAAAGGCGCCATCTTAGATTTAAACAGAATCGACGGGCGCTGACTGAGTGAATCGGATGGACTGGCTTGCATAGGCTTGGCTATTTCTTCATCATGGCCATTCGAGATAATGGGATGTTTTCCGTTACCATCGAAATGGCCTACAAAAGCAACGGGACAGCAGCTGTCCGCCGCAGCTTGGATGAAGCCACCCGTGATGTGGGGCAGGAAACGCGGTATAGAGGGGGCGAGTGCATTCAGAGGCGCTGGTTTCCACTCGAGTCTTCCCGCGAGTAACCTCTCCGCCTTCGCGAGCGTCGCTGCCCCATGCAAACTGACTGTTCTTGCTTCACAAGGCGGGTGCATTCGTTCGCGGCATGACTTGCAGCCGCCTCGCACTGTCTCAGATCGTGACATGAGAGGGCGCGGGATGACAAATACATGAATACGGCTCACACGCAGTAATATCGATTGTAGGCGGAACGTGGCGAGCGGCGATTTTCGCAGTATTGAAAGCTGGTTTGGCGCAGAAAGTTATTTAAAGTTCACGAATTTTTTAAAAAGTCTGTTCGATTATTCGGACCATTTTCTGGGTCCCACCCAGTCTGAAAAAATCTGTCTACGACTGTATACGGTATTTTCACGAAGCTGCGACAACTGTGGAATGGAGAGTTCCATTGTGGTTCACCAACTTTCAGCCATCCAAGGAAGAAAAGACCATCACAGTGGGTCATGTCTGGATGTGTCATCATAGTTGGCAACCCCCGGAAAAAGTCAGTTCCAGCACATGTAGCAGGCCGAGAATCCCCCGAAAAAGCAAGAACGTGATTCAGCTGCACGTAGCAAAGCGCCCAACAGTCAAACTAGCACTTACAAATGTTTCATTGAGCCAGAGTGGTAGCACTGACTCGCTGCTTCTGGAGAGATAACTTCCACAACTGCCCTCACAAGTTGCAAAAAATAACTGAAATCTCAACAACATGAAATGGCACTCAAAAATCTGAAACTTAAAATTTTTTAAAGGATAACATTTAGCTGAACTTATCAAGGCACTGATCTATGCCACGGCCTTGAATGCAACTGAAGGAAATGCTCTTCAAAGAAGTACCATATACTCGCACTGCCCGCTGCAGCCGATTTTTCCAGTCTTATCCAAACAGTTTCAAAGCTATGCATAGCTGGCTTGGAGACTGCTCTCCAGCCCTGGATGACCGAAAGCCTAAGTATGGAAGGCTGTCTGACAACAATCATTGCACGCTTCCAGCCTTGGCACGTTTGGTTCCTTACTCGGGTCTTTTTCACAAACATGCACTCTTTCTCTCCGACACAGGCGTCAGTCTCTGGCTCTCTCCACAAGCTTTCAAACAAGAGGTCCACCTTTCAGTTAAACTCGCCAAAATCATCACTGGCACTGTCTCGTTCCTGTTCTTTCTCTCTACCAATGTTCAGCATCAGACAGCAACGTGGAGTTCGCCGTCCTGGCGCGACACATGGCCTATGAGACTGTGGCGGAGGGCTACGGAGTAATTTAGAACACCTGAAGGTTCTTATATGCTCAAACTTCAAAGAAACTTGAAAATCAATTTTGATATAAAATCTTTCACTTCTGAATTCAAAATCATTCTTTTATTGGTGGAAATATTTTCCTTAACACCGATCTTTGAGTAGTCCTACAATGTAGGATACTAAGCGAATTCACTGCCTGTTACGCGTGGTAAATCTTCAAACATTTGACACACTTTAAAATCCCATTTCTCATGATGAGCGGTGGCTTCCACATGAAAATGCGCAGAAGTTGTTTTTGCAAAATTGCAATGCAGTCAATGGGGTCGAATCTGAAAAATGGTGCCCAGAGAAGACTTTTCTGAATGCACGAAACCCAACCCTTGTCAAGGACGAGTTCACGAAGGTTTTTTACACGGCTGCTGTAGCCGGGATTCAACCCCATGACCTTGGTGAAAAAAAATTCCAAAAACCATGTTGCGTACACACACCTGGTCTGTGACGTCGTAGGCGACAATGATGCCGTGTGCCCCCCGGTAGTAACTGGACGTGATGGTGCGGAACCGCTCCTGCCCTGCTGTGTCCCACTGGAAGCATTCACAAGACAAAGAGAAAACCGATTAGAGCACACTGTCACGTGTAGTTTGCTGCCAGAGCCACTAACTGAATTCAACAGTGGAAAACAAGTTCACAACTTGTACAAGTGCAGTTACAGCATGAAAAATTGTCAGTCAGAACAACCAACCCTGCATGTGCAAGCAGAACAGTGCTACACACTAGGGATGAATGCAGAAGAAGCAACAGCATTAAAATACCAACAGTGAATTTCACTCCTGTCAAGCAACACTACTATGAGCATTACATGTTTCAAAGACAACACTTTATGGGAATTATATCTTTCATCTAACACAAATTATTTGAAGAGCTTTAAAATACCAGGGGGAAGAGGCGGGCCATCTTCAGCACAGTCCGCTCACTGCGGCTACCCTCAAATCCTGGCTGTCCGAGCAGCTAGCAACAATCTGCCCCCTCATGTGCACTGCCACATTCGCTTGCCAATTTCACGGGGGGAAACCAGGTGCTCAAAGCTACCACTTCCATACACTCAAAGTGCTAGCGCAGTTCCTTCACAAACTCAAAACCGAGGCTTTGCCCAATTTTGCAAGGCAAAGATCTCCCAGCGACTAGAAAGGAAGACGGCAGGCGTTTCGTCGAATTCTAAAGGCAAGCACAAATAATGGCTTTCAATTTTTTACAATGCAGTGTCTGCTGACCTATCTAGAGTGAGAAGAAAATATCAACAAGCAATTTAAAATTTACAAATTTGAGCACCAAAATGTCTTGACCTGAAGTGCAAACTAGATAAAATAGTTGTGAACAAATCTGCCACGCAGAGGGAGCTTGCATGCAGAAAACCTTAACAGGGGATAATGCCCAATGTTCAGGCGCTACCCTGCAATGCAAAGCTGCCATGGTTCACAAAACAATTTTTTTTTTTAGAATGCTTCTCTGTCGATTTCATCTATGAAATTTCAGGGAGCTCATAAAAACGAAGCATGCAAGCGAATATAACAATTATTAAAAACTAATTTTTCTGTCCAGTTTCTGCGCATTCAAAATATCCCTCAAATGAACACATGGCATTGAAAGTAAGTAGGATAAGAGCTAGCCGTTACGCAGCCCTGGCATTGAAAGTAAGTAGGATAAGAGCTAGCCACAAAGACACCAGCCGTTACGCAACCCTAAGCGGTAACACACACAAGCATGGCAGTTGAGTGGTCAGACATCCAAGGAAGAAATAGGCAATCACTGCATGTCATTTGATGATGACGTCATCATGTCACTCAAACTGCCAAATGCTTTCTTAGCCATGCCATATATATATATATATATATATATATATATATATATATATATATATATATATATAGCAAACAACATTTCCTACAGTTGCTGTCAAACTTGATAAGAGGATTCCAGCCGTGCATAGTAGAAAAAAAAGCTAACTCAGGATAGCCGACAGTTTTCACATATGCAAGTGTGTGCCCAAGTGGCATATGACAGATCTCACTACAAAAATTTAGAACTCCGCTGTTGCAGCTAAGCACTGCTTTGCCTGTAAGGCAGTGCAATGAAGTGCTCCACACAAGTTGCCACAAGTGAAAGTGCAGTTCTGCACTGCCAACAAGTCATGAGAAGCGGTACTTACGATCTGCAACTTGATGGTTTTCCCTTCTAATTCTATCGTCCTTATTTTCTGCAGGAAAAAGAAACACGATTTAAGAAAACGAAGGCACTTGCAATGACACTACACGCAATCACTACATTCTCGCGCACTTCCCGAAACAAATATGCGGCAACACCCTTTTAGGTTCTCCCAGCTTAGAGACATCAGGAAAGGGCAACCGGACATCAGGAAAGGGCACCCGACAGTCTTATTCGAATAAGTCCTGTGCTCACTGCATCATAATGGCCCGAATCAATGCAATTCAATAAGCCTCGAACAGCTGCCTAATTGACAGCCACCGATTACCAGTCAGCCAGCAGAAATACCCGACAAGATGCCAGAGAGAAAAACGCTTAACTACAAACATTCGAGATGTAACTATTTAGTTTTATCGCAAAAATGAATGCTCTTTTCCACGGGTGCATCGAATTTGCTACGTTTCTAACACAAAACAGTTCCTTCAGCGAATAGCCAAATGAACCTGCCTAAGCCACATGGTTTAACGTATAACATGCCACCAGTCGAGTCTACAACGAACAGCAGTGCACGAGCCAAGGCTCCATCTCAGACAGCCAAGGGAACAATGGCAAGCAATCACAGGTAGTCATTGCCAAAACATTTGTGTGTCATCATGTAAAGCCTTGAGCGCTCGCACACATTCTGCCGTGAAGATTGGACGGCAACAGTGGTGACTGATCATCACAAAGGGGTTAACCTCTGAATTATGAACGACAACCATAAAACCAAGCCACTCAATGCCACGTTCTACTTGTCTTGACTTCACTAGATAGATGACCTCTTTTGTGAGTAACACACAAGAAAGACAACTCTTCCTAAGAGGTTCTACACCTAATGTGGAAAGGGTAATGTTATCACAAAAGGGTGACAATACTATGCACAAAAACCACGAGTCGAGTCTACCTGTAGCACCAGCAAAGTTCCTGTCACGCTCAATACCTACACAAATAAACCGCCCTCGAACAACTAGGCACCAAGCTCAATGAAGGATAGCACAAAACTACCAGTCTTGCCAGCTATTGGCTTGTTCCCCCCCCCCCCCTCAATGAAGTTCCCCCTCCCCAAACAAACAAACAAAAGCCACTTACAAAGTCAACACCAATTGTGCTGATGTAACTTTCCGTGTAGGTATCATCCTGCAAGAGAAGAGCAAACAAATCAAGACTACAGGTATGGTATGCAGGTCAGAAGGCTCCTAGACTGGCTAGACAGACCATGCCAACTGTGCCACTCAGACATCCAAGGAAGAATAGGCAATCACCGACATTCACAAGTAGTATGACGTCATCATGTGTGGCTTGGCTTACTAAACAGACCATAGCACAGGTTTCCAGAAACAAAATTCTCAAGCAAGATTGTACCTGAACAGCACAATCCTCACATCGTAAGCCTCATGTACCAACAGTTCACCAGTGTAAGCACGCTAAAGCTATGAGCATGGGTCCCCACGCAAGTTTTCAGCCCCGAAAGTGCTAAACTATGCAGTATGCAGTGTTACCAGAGAATGCTTACCCAAGAGGATATGCTATTGGTAAATGTTTTAGATGTATTATTGCCTGTTAAGGGGGCACTGAACACAAACAGAAAGAAGTTGGCCTGTGTCGATAGGAAACTGCATTTATCAAGAGAAAGAGACCATTCTTGCCAAAAAAACAGCTTTAAGCTAGAAAAAAAAAAGGCATGCCGCCCTCATCAGCCGATTTAGCAAGTAAAATGCATGCATCGACACCCGATTTATGGGCACAGATCACAGAGTACTACATGCTACACTACCCATCCACCTAAAAAAGGCGGCAGCCAGTCCTTTTCGATAAGGACGTCACGAGTTTGGACTAACTGGTGAGAGGATTTTGACATCCAATTTTTTTTCCCCCTCCTAAATTCTTTCCTTGACGGAAAAACTTAAAACGGCCAGAAACAGCTGGAGGATCTAGTTTTACTGAGAACAGTAATTGGACGGAATTGGCCTCAAGTGTATGTTGAAAGGCATTTACACAATTGTGCTCACAGCAGAGCTTGCAGCGTTTTCCAGGAGTGCTGACTGGAGCAGTGATTTTCACAATTGTAAATAGAGTGCTTGATGGTCCATCCTACACCATTTCATACAAAAACACTTTGCAAGCTGGATGCAAAATTCACCTGAAACAAAAGAATCGGCTAGAAACCCAGCGTGTCAAGGGGTTAACTAAATCCTACACTGATTTATGCCAAACGCAACTTTACATTAGCACGAAAGATATTCTTCACTCGCTACGCAGTTCGCATACCTATCCACCCCATTTTATACAGGCCCCAAGTTACCATGAGCAAACAAACCAAACAGAACAAAAGGAAACCATGCCTAAAACTCACCGCAAACCTGAGCAGCAGACACGACTTGCCCACTCCAGAATCGCCAATGAGAAGAAGCTTAAATAAATAGTCGCTGCAAAGAAAGAACATGGGAAATGAGTAGGAAAGCCAAGTGGGCAAGCAAGCAAGCATCAAGCTCCAAGTTGCAGAGGAAGCGTCAAACCCTTTGTGGTCATCAAGTCAGGTGCAACAACCCCTATCCAGCACTGAAAAACTGGACATTCCAGTCACAAGTTGAGTAGCACCATCCAAGCTCCCTCCCATTCACAGTCGAGCTCCCAGCACATCCTTGCTAGCCAAGTAGCACTGTATCTTGCCTCTACCAACACAAATTTCTTTAAATTTAGAGTTTTGTGACATGGCCCCGATGCAAGTACGAAGTGATCTTGCAAACTCCATTGTCACAACACAGCCAAACACAGCGACATCATTATAAACGCTATGTTTTGTGTACCGTGAGAAGGCCATTTTTGTCCGACATAATTACATTCCTCTGTTCAAAGACAAAGGGGGTTCCATCTGATGGCTCAGAAGGAGTCTAAACAACGCAGAAAACTACTTTCTGCACGCCGGCACTCCAGCTTCCATCCTGCAAACTCTTTACACCAGTTGACATAAAAGGAGTGCAAAAGGAGCCCTAATACCCAAAAAGGTTTATGGGGTTTAATGTCCGAAAGAGACTCTGGCGATGAGAGACGCCGTAGTGGACGGCTCCAAGCAATTTCAGCCACTTGGGGATCTTTAATGTGCACCGACAACTCGCGGTACACGGGCCTCTGGCATTTCGCCTCTGCCCAAGTGAGATTGCTGCGGCTAGGATAGAATCCGCGTCTTTCGGGTCAGCAGCCGAACGCCATAACCACTGAGCCACTGTAGTGGCTAAAAATACCCAAAATAAATGGAGTAAGTAATTATCTAGAAGCGCAGAGATCTTTTCTGTGAAATTTAAGCTTGCCCCTAACACCAGCTCTTCGTTAAGTGCATACAATGGAAAAAATCTGGCTGTGCACAGCTTATCCCCTGCGCTCTATATATGCAAATTCATTTAGACATGTCCCGCAAGTACTACCTTCAGCGTCACAGGGAAACTGCCTGCATTACAGCAAGACACGACCGCCAATGAGAACAGTTTTGCACTGGCAATTTACAGCCTGTTGCCAAGCTTCAGACATCCAAGGAAGAAGAGACCATCACAGGAGGTCAAGTCTAGGTGTGTCATCATGTTGGCAACATACAGAAAACACCAGCGCCCAGACCACACGCAGGCCACACCGAACACTTTCACATTTTATTCTCGCCAAGGTCAAGAAAAGTAACAGCCAGCAATGCCCAAGCTGTCGCCCAAATGTGCGACATAAGCATTAAGACCAAAAACATGACCCCAGGGAACAGTCATGCAGACTGCATATAAATTAAACAGCCTGATCAGTGCATTACTTATAACTGTAACTTCGTTATAGCCCGTGTTAACAGAGCTTCCACGTGGGGATATCCATTATTTCGTTATACACCGTTTCGTTATACTGTGGCTAAGCTTTATTACGCCGTGTCCAGCCGCAGGTGGAAACCAAACCCTGCTTTCAATCACAAGCCGGATGCAAAAAAATGCTGCACAAGGTGAAATAGAATAAAAGACCACTAACCTTTTATCAATATCAGCAATACAAGATAAGCTGCTCTAAATGCCACTCAGTGATTTTCCAATCTCAGGGGACCAAATTCCCCCTCCCAGAATGCCTGCCCCCAATGGATAAGAGTTGCTGCACTGGATGCTCGGCATGCATAGTCGAAACAATGGTATCAATTTTGTGCCAATTCCCACTCGGGTCAGAGTGCCATGCCCTTATCTCATGAATACCAGCCACGCGAGCAGCGCAATAAGTCTCTTGGTGCCCATCCAATTGCGCTTCACTGCGTTTCCCCACACCTCTTGCTAGAATGACTGTGAACGTGCCCTACACCTAACTCTGCCCATTCATATGAACAGGTTGTTCCTAAACATGCTGTTTGCATGACAGCAGATTGTGACTATCAGTAGTCGAATAAGGCTGATTACAAATCGTGCACAAAATGCACATATATATCCTCTCAAACTTTCGCAATAAATTACTGCCACCATGACTTTTTTAAAGCACTTTTATTCACACTTGAGTCCCAGGTCACCTTTCTAAGCAACCCCGAAACAGCGGCACTTGCATTCGAATCGCGGCCACAGCCAACACATCACATGAACTGCAAGGAAGACGAGGGGTAACCCTTTCATGCGCTACAATCTCAGCGAACAGGCGTGGCAAGGCTTTTGGTCTGTCCTGCCCACCCAAAATCCTGAGTACTGAACTATGATTGACCTAACGTCACATTCATCCTCTCAAGCGACTGCAGCAGGCTGAACAACTGCCCCCTGTTCTGAACGGAGGCCCAGCACAACAAGACATGGCGACAAGAAAGCCAACACCTGGCCATCGAACGCCCTTGTCCTGGGCCACCCTCGGCGACCGCGCTTTTCTACACGCCTGTTTTCCTTATCAGACACCGCGTCCTTGTTCGGCGCACGGGTGCACTACTGAGGGGGCCGTGTTGACAGATAAACCCGTTACGAAACCCCTGGGCGGTGATCGACGTCCAGCACGCGCATGAGGCGTCACAACCGCCGCGCGCTGCCGAGTCGTCATCGCAAGAGTTGCTCATCGCCCGCTAGGGGCGAAGTCGATCATCAAGGCACGTGCTCGGAAGGCGTGACGGCCGCTTTGCCTTTTTTTTTTCATTTTGCTCGTTTCTCGGGACGTCGGAGCAGTCTCGGCGCGAACGGTGACGCAATGACCGACTATGACACCGCGCAGCTCTGATTTCTCGCCTTGCGATTTTCGGCGCATTCCTTTCCACGTAGACGCATCGCTCAGACCGATGTGCGATAACCTTGGCGTAAACGCCTTCGTGCAATTGTCGCCAACACAAGTTCGTTCAAAGTCGCGTCAATAAGGCGCACGCATGCAACAGACGACCTGCTTTAACGCAACACAGTGCACTTTCAGACTCGTTACGCAACTCGTGGCGATCAGATGACGTCGCTGCGTAGCAACCGTGTCGTCCTTGTAAACGGCGAAACGTGAAACGATCGCACAAGCGCCAACAGGAAAAAAAAATTCATCGCCCTCACGACGCTTACGGTTCATCTGCAACGCAGGTGACCGCGGCAGGCCGTGACGTCATCGCCGGGGCTGCGTCACTCAAGACGACGCGCCGGTCACGTGACGGGAGCGGCGGGTCAGTTCTTTGAACCCGCGAATCACCCAGACACCCCCCCACCCCAACTGCCTGCACTAATTAGGACTGCACGTCAGTGCTTGAAAGGACGCGCTGTTCCAACAGTGGACCTCAGCTGTCACGGCGAGACGAGGGATGAGCATAAGCTCCGTCGAGCGCGCAGAAATCACCGCACCGAAGACACTGTCCGTCGACAGCGCAGGTGACATTTTAGGCGACTAAATGCGTCTGCACGGCAAGGAAAAAAAAGGGGGGGGGGAGGGGGGGGGGGGGCGACGCACCGCGCACTACGTTGCGCAACTCATCTGCCAGGAGGGCGGCGTATTCATGCGAGCAAGAGGGTAAAAGTCTGCGACCAAGCGAGAAGCGAAGGCCGTTTCTTGCGTTGCGTCACATGACTGACTAGCAAGCGGCAGGAGGCGGGGAGACTGCTTGCAGACGACGACGAATTTACATCTCCGAGAAAAGCTTGAACCCCGAGACACAGGCGTGGGCCGGTTAGCTCCGCCCAGCCCGAAAACTCTTTCGCGCTGCAACCCAGCGAGGCGTGATTTGGCACTTTTGACACCACGGCACGCCATTTCACGCTGGTTACACGAGCGAGGCCGGTTTGACGAGCTGTCACAGCATCAATTTCGACTCGGTCAAGTTTCTGAGCAGTAAGGGGTGACGTTTCCGCGAGACCACGACCACCATAGCGGCTCCGGACAGCACTGCGAGATCGCCGGTAGAATGCGAGGAAAAAAACGGGTCCCTGTACAGGCTTCGCTGAAAACCAGTCTCCCCAAGAATAGACGCTGATTTACTCGCAAAAAGAGTACAAGAACACGCAAGGCCGACGAATGATCACCTTGTGGAAAGCGATAGGCCGTGTGTTACCTAGGCAGGCTTTCAACGCGTACAGCAATTATCGCACACTTGCGTCAGCTGACCACTAAAAGTGGCGACTGAAGCCACATATTTCCCATAAATTGATGACAAACTGGCACAAGACCAGCTAAAGCACGAGCCAGACAGATTTTCATCCATCAATCTGCAAATAACTCGTAATGAGCCAGTGCCGCGCCGGAGAAAGCCAGCGTAAAACAATGCTGACGTCTACAGCCGAGCTGCACAGCACAATGCAAAGCGGTGTCAAGCATGCACGGGGCTCGGCTTTTCAAACGGGCCAGCTCAACGTTCAAACGACACTGACCGAGCACCACCCCGTTTTGGTTAGGCCTAGGGGGAAAAACAGCTGTCTGACGGGGACGGGATGGAGAGGCCACAAAAGTTTTGCCCAAACGAGACAGCCGAACAAAGGAGCACTCCGACATGCTTCAACAAAGCCGGCCTGCCAAGTCCCGTCTAGAAAACCTTGCCAACTTGCAACACTTGCTAGAATCGACAGCGAAATTAATCGCGCAAACTCGTGCAACGCATCAGCAGGCATTTAGCAGAAACGCATCCCCCCACGCCGCAACAAGTATCGTTATCGCCTCCTATGAAGGGTCGCTCACGCCCGCCCCAAGTTTCACTCCGAAGTTTCTGCGGTCGTTTGAAGCATCTAAAACCGCAGCAGAAACCGCGAACTGACGATTAAAAGCAGTCAAGCGATACCACGTTCGCAAAGCTTGGTTGGGTAACGCCAGCCGTTGGGAACCCCGTGACGACGAAGTTGCTCCCAATCAATGGGACCTTTCATACAGACACTCGCGACGCACAGGGACGCTACGTTCTGCCAAAAATCTTTCATCCGCGATGCCCCATCGGTCAAAGCTTGCCACGAAATCCCGGCCCTGGGACACGTCTGGCACTCGCGAACGCTCGAGTCGACGTGGAGACGTCACGACTGCCTGGCTGTCGGCATTTTTTTTTCTCTTGACCACCGCGACGTCGGCCCAGCATCACACACGTAGCGGGGTAGGCTTAGCCGGCGACACCCCTGCGCCATGCGCGCTCGAAAAACCCCAAAACACGGGAGAAACACGGGGCACTTACTATTCTGGATTCATCGTAGTCATTGTGTGGCTGTTGGGCGGTGGGTCGTCGGCAGAACTTTGGCTTGCTGAACTTGTGTTACGGCGTTTCTAGTGGGATCTGGCGATTCCGGAAGTTCTCAATATGGCTGCCTCCACCCTCTAGCCCAGCGGAATCTTGGGGCCGTGCAATCAACGAATGACGTAAGCGCACGCGACGTGGCGAAACGGTGGCGCCACCCCGGGATCGCAAGGCGACGTGTAAATAGTACAAGATGAAACGCAACTCAGTGATCAACCAACCTGCAAGTGGTATTTAAACTATGAGTTTTTAAGTTCTAATTAAACATGAGAGACTTTATCGTTGCGCTTATCAAGAGTCAGGAAGTATTCGCTAAGCGTCGCTAGCGTATGTCACTGTTCAGTTTCGGTTTCGCTTGTGTCGTTCGCTTTATGGTGCATCGTCTCATCGAGAGATGTCGCTGCATCCCTGGAAAGTGTGAAGTTGCAGTGGTTTGACAATGATTCGACATACGGAGAGTAGCGCGAAATTTGAATGCAATTAAGCGAAAAAATGAGCATCATCCTCAGCGATTCCAAAATGGGTATCAATAATTTCGCTAAAGGGCGAATTACAAACACTTCCCTTAGAATCCTTAACGCAACCAAATTCTCACCAAATTATTCCGAATTGATATGGGTCCCAGCCCATTCGGGGAATCCGGGGAACGAGGCAGCCCACAATAAAGCCCGAGGTTTCGTCGACCGGGCAGTGGATGAGTCTGGCTCCCTGAATTTCACGAAGGACTCAATGATCACATATCATGATCTCACCAATCATTTTAAACTAGAGAGGAGAATTTTCCCCCCTCCAGACAAAAGACTTACTAAAGAACAAGAGGTTACGTGGCGTCGTCTACAGACGAGATCGATACGCACCCCATCACTCCTCGCGCACATTTATCCAGATCTTTACAACCCAAACTGCAAACACTGTGGCCAACGTGCTACCTACGATCACATCCTGTGGGACAGCAAAATAGAGCCACCTCCGGGTGATCTAGTTACAGCTCCTTCTCTCGAGCGGTGGGAGACCGTGCTGGCTAGCTCTGACCCCAGAACGCAAGTTTTGGCGGTGGAGTGGGCTGACAAAGTCGTCGAGGGCTATGTACTCTCGACCACTTAACGCGACCTCTTGCCAAGCTCTTCCCGGCGAATAAAATGTTTTACAATCAATACTTCTGCGGTCAGAAATAAGAGCATATCTTAGAACTGAGCGCACCGGAGGTGAACGAAGGCAGATAACATTCTTCGTGTTGACCAGTTGCGCTTGACGCAGTGCGTAAAAAAAGAAAGTTTTCATACAATCGCGCATTTAGGTTCGTAGTAGAGCATAGAAGATAAGGTGTCAGTAAAACAGGAACTGCCTCAGTTTTTTAGATGATGGAAAATGTTATCGAATAGCAGGTCGATATTTCAAACAGGTCAAATAGAAATAACGAGGAAAGAGCAGTGACAGCGGATCACATGCTTTGGCGTCTTTGTAAAGCAGCGTTGTTTACCGGAATGAACCAAACTTGGCCGTTTGGTGCGGCGGAAAAGGAAGGGGTAGCTTGTTGCTGAGGGATAGTTTAATGACCACATTAAGTATGAACCCCTACGCATGGTACAGTTTATATTCGGATGCGCCCGTAAACACGTGATTACGATAAGCAGAGAGGAGGTTAACCGGCGATATCCACCGACGGAAGTCGAGCGACTGGCGGTCATTCTAAACGCGAGCCTAGTACAGCCGCATTATTAGAATTTTGCAGTAATTTCCCCCCTGAATCCCAACAGGAAACAGCGGCTGGTGTTGCTATGTGCGGCCGAAAGTCCCTAGATTAGCAAAGCTTGTCTGGCATCACTCAAACGGGAGGAAAGGAAAAGAGGCTTTTTGCAAACAAGAAAAAAGGTAGAAAGAAAACCGGCGCTAAAAGGGAGCGCGCGCTCAGCTCATCCCGAGGGAACAGGGCTGACAAGTCTCTTGTGTGCTCCGAACCCCTTTCGCGGAATGATTCTCCTCCACATCCTTCTCAGTAGTACTCGAGGGGGAACGGCCGACCTTGGCGACACGACCGAGAATGCCTTGCCCCCACCCCTCTTTCGCCTTCCACCCGCCGCTGAGTGCGAACGCGAACGAAGAAAAGCTCCCCCCTCCCTCCCCTGCACCGAAGAGGACTCGTGAGTCCTCTGAATGGAATCGCTTACTGAGGGACTTGAAAGACGTTGGAATGGGCGCCGAAGCTGAGGGCGCTGACCGGATCGTGGTGCTGCGCACGTGCAGCGAATAAGCGAAGAAGCCGTGCGGTCGGAACAAGGAAGAAAAGCAAAAATAGCAAGAAAGGAACATATGCCCGCAAATATCCAAACCTAACCCATCTGACCACGAGAACCTGAGCCATGAGCCCTTCCTTGCTACAGCGGACTTTGACTCTTTGAGCACTTAAAATTCCCATGCGCTTCAAGGAAATGTGAGGTTTCCATGACGCTGTTACGCTGCAGGATTCCTCGCATTAATCTATATTTTCTCCCGTTTGAATCTGCACCAAACCCTGACTAATCCCCCACCGTGGGTTTGTGCCATCGTTTTTGAGGCAACAACAACAACAGCAGCAAGTACCCTAAATGGTTTTCTTGCTGAACGCCTACAGAATTTGCTCATCACACTGTTCTTTCCACTGATGCCTCCGGGAGCCGTGAAAAGGCGGCGATTGGGACATTCCCGGGATCTGGCTTAGAGCTATTCCGTTCGTACCCCTGATTATACTCCTACATTATTTCCAGAGCTCTTGGCTATTGGCTTGACTCTTCTCAAAATTCGGAGGCATGTAGCACGGGTTCTTATCCTTGCAGACTGTCTCATATCCAGTCTCTCTACAAAGTTCCGGAAAATCTCTGTTGAATCCATAGTGAGTGAGGTCTTTTTTGTCTGGGTACATGGTCTTTCGGGTGTATACATTAAGGAGGTGGCTGATTTATTGGCAAGGCAAGCTCTCTGCCCCTGTAATCTATCGCGTCCCTCACCTCATTCTGTTGGAGACTTCCCCTTTCCAGCAGTTCCAACATATCTCAGCAAGCTTGTGTGATCCGTTGCTGAATACCGTGGATTTCCAACACTTAAAGTACTCATGGAATATCCGGTCGCGTAAATCAAGGCTGTGGGAGGTGTCAGTGATGTTTCTGCGATGCAGAATCCCTCACCTAAAATTGTACTTACGCGAATGCGGGTTCGCTACAACAAATTTTTGTGACTCATGTGGGGAAATTGAAACAATCGATCATTTTATCCTCGCCTGCCGGCGGTTCGCATTTCAGAGGAGAAAGTATTTGGAGGTCCCTCTTTCGAGGTTAGGACTCCCTCTGGTCTCTTCCAGTGCTTCTCTCGTTTGGTGCGAGCGCCAAAGGATTTGTCGTATACCTTCATGATTTCATTATCATAACTTGTCGGTTGCCTTGTTTAATGTATATAAAATTCTGCAGTGTGTCCAAAAAGTGTATTTTATTCTATCCCTGGTACCCCGCCGCGGTGGCTCAATGGTTAGCGCGCCCGGCTACTGATCCGGAGTTCCCGGGCTGAAACCCGGCCGCGGCGGCAGCGTTTCGATGGAGGCGAAACGCTAAAGCGCCTGTGGGTTGTGCGATGTCTGTGCACGTTGAAGATCCCCAGGTGGTCGAAATTATTCCGGAGCCCTCCACTACGGCACCTCTTTCTTCCTTTCTTCCTTCACTCCCTCCTTTATCCCTTCCCTTACGGCGCGGTACAGGTGTCCGCCGATATGTGAGAGAGATACTGTGCCATTTCCTTTCCCCCAAAACCAATTTCCCATTGCATTCCTGGTACCTCAAATTTGTTCGAACCCGACCGGGGCGGCTGCGTTTTTGTGGAGGGAAAACGCTAAGGCGCCCGTGTGTTGTGCGATGTCAGTGCACGTTAAAGATCCCCAGGTGGTCGAAATTATTCCGGAGCCCTCCACTACGGCACCTCTTTCTTCTTTCACTCCCTCCTTTATCCCTTCCCTTACGGCGCGGTTCAGGCGTCCAACGATATATGAAACAGATACTGCGCTATTTCCTTTCCCCAAAAACCTAATATTATTATTATTATTTCTTCAAATTTGATATATTTATTTGAATTTTTCAAAAAAGTTATGTTTATATCTTCGGTCATTCCACTATTCTACTTCGCCGCCTCAAGCCTTTTTTTTATTTTTCCCGGCAAATACTTCCTTGGCATTCCCCACCGTACCTTGGCCAATTCCCCCGCGTGTGTCTGTGCCATGTTTAGGGAGGTAAGCAACAAGAGAGAGAAGGATGGAAGGAAAGTGAAAAAGAGAAAGAAAAAATAGCAGTGGCTTAGCTCGGCTATGCCAGGACATATGTAGCGAAAGCAAGTGTGGAACTCCCCGGTTGGCCTTGTTCACATATTCCACAACGTATGAAGCACAGGCATGACCAGTATGACCTGTAGGTCCTTGTTTGATTTCAGCACCGAGGCTATCCAAGGATTGAAGGGGTCGCGTCACTCTTACGTTTATTCTCTAGGCTAACGGCACGTTGTTCTTTGGTTTCTTGAGCCCGCCAAAGTCTCTTGGTCGCATATATTCCATCGTTCATCACGGGCCGTCTTCAGTGAAGCAGCTGTCTCAGGTCTCTGCTCCGGCTGCGGTCGCTGCTGCTAGCGGTCGAGACACCGGACGTGAAACGTGCCTGTCTCGCGGCGGCATATTCACGGCGGCGTTTAGCCAGTCGTTCGGCGCGCTGTTCGTCTGTTTCCGGGCCGATTCGTTCCCTCTTCATCTCGTTCCGCTGTCGATTCCAGGCCTCCTCCAGCTTATCAGAATTGTCGCCTTCCATACCGTCGCCTCAACTGTGGCTGCGGCGCATGTCAGCTCTCCTTTTCAATCCTGTGACATCTTATCACGCATGCGACGCAGCTGTCGAAGCAAGCGGAGGCGAACGCAACGACGAGGAACGCGGTGTCACGTCCTACTAAACGCCGGCGGCGGCGAGCGGCGCGGTGTGACGTCATGCCAGATGGCGCGGCGAGCGCGCGAAGCACAGTAACCTTCCGCGGCGAGGCGCGCGTTGTGACGTCACTTGCCTCGATGGAGCACCGCCACGGCGAAATCGCGAGTTTGCGGCCAATAAAGCTTTCGCTTTAAAAAGTACTAACGCGAACATGGCTCCGGATGCATAAACGCGGCCCCTGCTACGATGTTTAGAGAAAGAAAAAAACAGCCCCAACCAATTGGTACTGTGGAAAGTAAGAAAAGGTCACAGCATAACTACGTCCACTACAGGACATGTGCCAGCTGCAGCCACATTATCCCCGCACGCTTCTTAATCTCATACGCCCAACTAACCGTGGTGCCTCTTGACGCGTTTGCCCAAACATACACGGAGTCCGCTCCGTCCTTACAGTGCAGTAAGGTGTGCCTCAAGATGACATACATTTCAAGGAAGCCAACAGTCACCTAAACCAAGACACGCACGAGGGAATATTTTTTTATTTAATTTGTGGTGTTTGTGAATGGAAAATTGGTATAATCATCATTTTCTTATCTGAAAAAAAAAACTGTCCGCGGTTTAGCTCTGGTTAACCCAAGTCGAATTGCAAAAGCTTCGTTTCCTCGGCACGTCGTCTACGCAGCGTCTCATTCCGACGCTCTAAAAAATTCAAAGCGGTCTCTTCGGCAGTTGAAGAGTCACTAAGGTAGGTGTCACTTCTAGCCGCATCTTCGTTAAGACGCTTCTCGAGTCTTGCGGCGCGTTCTTCTGGCGTCTCTTGAGCGCGTTGTCTCTTGCTCGCTTCGTTTTGTCGTTGTTGCGCCTCTTTCGCGCTCTCCATAACGACTACAATATGCACGCCGTTTAGCTAAACGTTGTTCCCGCTCTTCATCCGTTTCTTCCGCACGCCGCCGCTTCTTAGCTGCAGCACATCGTTGCAGCTTCACCTTATACACATCATCCGACATACCGTGGAGGATTCGCTGGGACGATCACGACGAGCCGAGTTAGGGGGGCGCTTTTCCACAGCTGGTATGACGTCACACATAGGTCACGCTAAAGGTCAACGGTGGATTCTCCGGGACGACGGCCAAGAGCGGAAACCTCAAGCAGTATTGCTTTCGCAATAAAAATTAGCTGCTGTTTAACTACTGTTGAACCTGGTTAGAGAGCAAAAGCTGTGGTGTATCGGGCAACTAGATGCGGATTGGGGTATGTGACGTTGAGTGCGTTCCGCACACTGGATAGGCAGCGCGCACGCCCTGGTAGGTGGTAGTTATATTAATGGTTGACAGCGAGAGGGTGGCCAACCAATGAACGCTGCGGCCTACTGCTACAGTGCCACGTGTCTGCCACGACGTTGTTATAGCGCTAATGCATACAGCCCACATCGCTCTCTCTCTCTCTCACCACGGCCACTAAGTACCTCAAAGCGCGATTGAGGTGTCCACTGGCACACGGAGCCAGTTATGCGTTCTTCTTTTCCTCAAAATCGTCGGAGTCTAGAACGTTGTCAACGCCAACGAACACAATGAACGCCGACGGCTTCTAGCTTCAGTCCCGCGTTTCTGCTACAAATTTGACAATGCCAACGCATGGAGCGCACATCTTTCACTACCGCCACGTAGCCTAAAACACTGTCCCGCGGGGTTATTATGCGCCTTTCCTTTCCTTTCGAAGCTCCCGCTCTTCATCGGTTTCGGAGCAGCTCCGGAGCGGCTGAAGGTTGCGTAATTCAACCTTAGCTGCGAAACACATTTGCATGCATAGGACCCGCCGCAGTGGCAGTGGGTAGGGCGCTCGGCTACTGATCCGGAGTTCCCGGGTTCGAACCCGACCGCGTCGCTCGCGTTTCCATGGAGGCGAAACACAAAGGCGCCCGTGTGCTGTGCGATGTCGGTACACGTTAAAGATCCCCAGGTGGTCGAAATTATTCCGGAGCCCTCCACTGCGGCACCTCTTCCTTTCAACTTTCACTCCCTCCACACACACACACACACACACACACACACACACACACACACACACACACACACACACACACACACACACACACACACACACACACACACACACACACACACGCACACGCACGCACGCACGCACGCACGCGCACACACACACACGCACACACACACACACGCACGCACGCACGCGCACACACATCGCTCGCTTTTCTCGTAATGGGAATAGTTATGTGTTCGCATTAAAATTCGTTGGAGGCACCCTCAGTTGTAACTTACGTGCCTCGACACACGAAGGGAGACAAGGCGTACGTACCTCGCATTTCCCGTAGCCGTCGTTGTCGCTTTCACGCAGACGGCTGCTGCCTCCCCGTACTTTTTACGACTACTCGCACGAGGCAGTGAGAGTTGCCCAGTTGGAGCCAGTCGACACCTTCCCTTTCTTCCCCAGACACATACACGTGCGCCTCGCGGCAGCGTGGGGCGCACGTGTTTCGAGGCATCCGCGGACTACCAAGGCAACAACAACAACAACAACAACCCGTGGTTTCACTTAGCCTTCCCTCGTGCCAATCGCGACCGCCTTATTCCAGCAAGTTCCCGACCTCACCAGCCTAGATGCTTAAGCCTCTGCAGCCCGTTTCCCGCCCCTTAGCATTCCCTCTGTCACTCTCTTTAACGAGAACGCCGTAGAAATTCATGCGTTCAAATCTACTTACAGTTGTAAGCAGTGAGTCTCCACATACGGCGCACTCATGGCAACGATGCAGGTTGTTTCCTAACAGCTCCTTGTGCCAGGGCTTCAGTGCAGCGTCGCGGGCTTGTTCATTCTGCCGGTACGCTCTTCTGTCGAGCAAACGCCTGAAACGCTTCCTGCGACGCCTCACCGTCCTCCTCGAGTCCGTCCTCGGTGAGCTGTTGCATTTCAGTATCCACGAAGGCAGCCTGTCACCTGCGTCCGTATTAAGAGTTTGTTGCATAACAAAAAGCGTCATAATCTGCCGCAACGGGCACACCTGATTGGTCGAAACGCCGGATGCGGATGTGGTGGTTCGAATGCAGCGAAAAGAGTCGAAGAAACCGGGCGGTGACGTCAAACACTTAGCGTACGCAGCAGATGCTCGACAGCAAACATGGCGGCGCGCTCTGAAGTGGAGCCTCTCGCTTCGAAGTGAACTTGTCGATGTTACTGCGTTTTTTGGCCCGTGAACTGGCTATAAACCGGGTACGGGACTTTCGCTTCGTCTTGTCTTGCCTATAACAAATTGGATGGGTGATAAATTCGACCTGCTTTTTATTTCATTGGACGATTCGGTAGCTCCTAGGCCTAACGAGCGCCGGTTTGTTGCAGAAATTGTTCTTTTCATTCAAACTGGATGGCGCCACTATCACAGAGTTATCTCGTCTGCGTATGTTGAATGATGTAACATAAAGTAGAATGACCCGCATTGCGTTTACTGCGCGCAAACGTGCATTTCCTATTCTATAGCTCTTTATTAGCTGTTGAAGCGTCCTGCATCATGATCGTGCGTTATGTCTGCCAGCGTGAAACCACTCACGTACACGGATGGTCAGTCGCCAGCGACGCGCTGCTACATCGAAGCGTTTGACATGCCAAAGGTGGTTTTTTGGTGTCCCTTACGGTTCCAAATAGCCGCGGTGGTGTGGCTCTGCATCATTGAGCTTGCGAGTTAGCTTTAACGTTAGTTTTAAGGCGTCAATGGGCATGTGTGCGCTTAGTACCATGGCGAACATATGAAAATTTCGTCTGCGAAGTTTCCCAACGCATATATCAAGAGAAACACAGTAAGAACATTTTTTTTAGCTCATCCCTTTTATTTATTTGCAGTGCGTGCATAAAATGAATGAAAAAAAACGTAAATTACCGTCTGCACAACCGCCCGATCACAGCACCAATTTACACTCAGCGATGTTGCAGACCTCGCGACCACTGCACATCAACTACCTGCCAGCGATCTGCCCCTTGCGCTGGAGGACGTGCGTGCGGCCATCCACGACCATCTCCGAAAGCAGCACCCCGACCCACGTATAACAGGAGGTGAGCGCATCGACAGTATCACCGGCTGTCGCGCACTTACACGGTATCGCGACGAGTGATGTGTGTGACGGATGCGGTGCAGTGGAAACACTAGAACACCTGCTCCTTCACTGTGCCGCGTTCGCCGATGCTCGTCGCGATATGCTCGCGGCCTATAGGGCGCAGGGCATACTACCCGACTCCATCAAGACGATGTTGTGGCCGCAGGGCAGTGCGCGCACTCGTGAGCGAACCTTAGTGAGCCTCTGTGCATTCCTCGAACACACGAGCTTGACGTCCCGTCTGTTCTCCGTCAGGTAGTTACACGCAGTGACCGAACGTCAATTGGGTAAATAAAGCAGTTTTGATATTACTCCTTTACAGTGGAATCCGATGCGCAAACCAAACTGGCGGCTGAATGTTTCTTCTTTCGCATTGGTCGCGTTCTTTTTCTCGGAAAAGAGCAAAAGCGCTGCTGGACGTTTTTTGCGGCAACCGCAACGCAGTGGCGTCCTGCTGCCGCTCACAGTCGCAACCGAACCGACATCCGCTTCTGGTTTTGCGACCAATCAGGTGTGGCCGCTGCGGCAGATTATGACGCTTTTTATTATGACGCAAACTCGGAATACGGCCCCGGGCTTCGAGCCCGTGCTGCGCACGCAGCGTCCGACTTACTACGCACGTTGCGCGCTCCTGTGGTTGAAGATAATCACTGTAGATGGAGTCATCAAAATCTTGGTGTGGACTAGTTGGTGCTTCCTGTTTCCAGTCCTTTTGTTTGTGTCTTCCCCTTTTGTTCCTGTTTTAAAGCGACAGCTTTACTGGCCGCAGGTTGAGCAGTTTCGCGTTACTCGTGGAGAGCCGTGCTGCGCATGCGCGATGAGCGGTGACGACACACGGCGCATTTCTCTCTCTCGCTCCCTAGTCGCAACTGCGCATGCGCCACTAGTAGCACCGAGCCACAGGTGTTCTGCCGCTGCGCAGAGCCGCGCCTTTCCTCAAAATATATATCATTGTTCTTTGGGGAAAGGAAATGGCGCAGTATCTATCTCATATATCGTTGGACACCTGAACCGCGCAGTAAGGAAAGGAATAAAGGAGGGAGTGAAAGAAGAAATGGAGAAAGAGGTGTCGTAGTGGAGGGATCAGGATTAATTTCGACCACCTGGGGATCTTTAACGAGCACTGGCATCGCACAGCACACGGGTGCCTTAGCGTTTTGCCTCCATAAAAACGCAGCCGCCGCGTTCGGGTTCGACAATCACGACCGCCGGGTGGACGCAGGAGAAAGGCGAAAAGACGCCCATGTGTTGGGTGATGTCCGTAGATATCACATAAGACCAAGGTTACCGGCAAAAGGTAATTCAGATCCCTCAGTATGGTGATCGGCTCCTGCCCCGAAAGACGCGGGTTCGATCTCGGCTAATAATTAATAATTGGTTTTTGGGGAAAGGAAATGGCGCAGTATCTGTCTCACATATCGTTGGACATCTGAACCGCGCCATAAGGGAAAGGATAAAGGAGGGAGTGAAAGAAGAAAGGGAGAAAGAGGTGCCGTAGTGGAGGGCTCCGGAGTAATTTCGACCACCTGGGGATCTTTAACATGCACTGACATCGCACAGCACACGGGCGCCTTAGCGTTTTGCCTCCATAAAAACGCAGCCGCCGCGTTCGGGTTCAACAATCACGACCGCCGGGTGGATGTAGGAGAAAGGCGAAAAGACGCCCATGTGTTGGGTGATGTCCGTAGATATCACATAAGACCAAGGTTACCGGCAAAAGGCAATTCAGATCCCTCAGTATGGTGATCGGCTCCTGTCCCGAAAGACGCGGGTTCGATCTCGGCTAATAATTAATAATTGGTTTTTGGGGAAAGGAAATGGCGCAGTATCTATCTCATATATCGTTGGACACCTGAACCGCGCAGTAAGGAAAGGAATAAAGGAGGGAGTGAAAGAAGAAATGGAGAAAGAGGTGTCGTAGTGGAGGGATCAGGATTAATTTCGACCACCTGGGGATCTTTAACGAGCACTGGCATCGCACAGCACACGGGTGCCTTAGCGTTTTGCCTCCATAAAAACGCAGCCGCCGCGTTCGGGTTCGACAATCACGACCGCCGGGTGGACGCAGGAGAAAGGCGAAAAGACGCCCATGTGTTGGGTGATGTCCGTAGATATCACATAAGACCAAGGTTACCGGCAAAAGGTAATTCAGATCCCTCAGTATGGTGATCGTCTCCTGCCCCGAAAGACGCGGGTTCGATCTCGGCTAATAATTAATAGTTGGTTTTTGGGGAAAGGAAATGGCGCAGTATCTGTCTCACATATCGTTGGACATCTGAACCGCGCCGTAAGGGAAAGGATAAAGGAGGGAGTGAAAGAAGAAAGGGAGAAAGAGGTGCCGTAGTGTAGGGCTCCGGAGTAATTTCGACCACCTGGGGATCTTTAACATGCACTGACATCGCACAGCACACGGGCGCCTTAGCGTTTTGCCTCCATAAAAACGCAGCCGCCGCGTTCGGGTTCAACAATCACGACCGCCGGGTGGATGTAGGAGAAAGGCGAAAAGACGCCCATGTGTTGGGCGATGTCCGTAGATATCACAGAAGGCCAAGGTTGCCGGAGAAAGGTAATTCAGATTCCTCAGTATGGTGATCGGCTCCTGCCCCAAAAGACGCGGGCTCGATCTCGGCTGCGGCGGTCGCATTTTGATGGAAGGACAGCCGCCGCGGTGGTTCAGTGGTTAGGCGCTCGGCTACTGATCCGGAAATGAAAACTGGTTTTTGGGGAAAGGAAATGGTTCAGTATCTGTTTCACATATCGGCGGACACCTGAACCGCGCCGTAAGGGAAGGGGTAAAGGAGGGACTGAGAGAAGAAAAGAAGAGGTGCCGTAGTGGAGGGCTCCGGAACTTTTACGAACACTGACATCCCTCTACTAGGGCACCTATTTCTTCCTTTCTTCTCTCATCAATCCCTCCTTTATCCCTTCCCTTACGACGCGGTTCAGGTGTCCGCCGATATGGTCGTGCCGCGATTTCGCCGTGGCGGTACTCCATCGAGGCAAGTGACGTCACAACGCGCGCCTCGCTGCGGAAGGTTACTGTGAAGCACGCGCTCGCCGCGCCATCTGGCATGACGTCACACCGCGCCGCTAGCCGCCGCCGCCGTTTGGAAGGACGTGACACCGCGTTCCTCGTCGTAGCGCTCGCTTCCGCTTGCTTCGACAGCTGCGTCGCATGCGTGGTAACATGTCACAGGATTTAAAAGGAGAGCTGGCGTGCGCCGCAGCCACAGTTGAGGCGACGGTATGGACGGCGACAATTCTGATAAGCTGGAGGAGGCCTGGAATCGACAGCGGAACGAGATGAAGAGGAAACGAATCGCCCAGGAAACAGACTAACAGCGCGCCGAACAACTGGCTAAACGCCGCCCGTGAATATGCCGCCGCGAGACAGGCACGTTTAACATCCGGTGTCTCGACCGCTAGGTGGTGGTGGTAAAAACATTTATTAATTATAGAGAGAGGTGTTGGGGTCCGTGACCTGAAGGGTCACGCCCTTACAACCACTAGGTGGGGATGCCTAGTCAGGCACCCCATTGGCGGTTGCCGCAGCCCGGGCACGCTGCGTTAAGGCCCTTTGGGCCTGGAGGGTGCAGCAGCCGGACAGGGTCGCCTCCCAGTCCTCTCGGGTGGGGTTTGGGATAGGGGGTAGGGATAGGTTCTGCTGGCAGGCCCACACCATGTGGTAGGTGTCCACACCTCCCCAGAGTGTGAGCACCGCCCGTCGAATTGAGGATTGAAATGCTTTAGAGTTGCCGGGCACAGCATCGTGTTAGTGAGCAGGCGCAGGAGTACCCGCTCGTTGGCCTTCCCCAGCCCTTTGCAAGGAGTGGGAAGAGTTTGGCGGGTGGATTTGTAGTAATCGCATATTTCCTTAAAAGTGTAAACCGGATTGAAATCGGAGTCCTGGTCATCGTCGGGTCCCGAGAGAAACGCCCGGAGAGAGAGCGCGCGGGCGGCAACGTCGGCTGCTTCGTTTCCGTGGAGGCCTTGGTGACCTGGAGCCCAAATAATAGATCGGTGCGCAGGATCGGAGTCTCGGCTACAATTTTGATAGATGCGATAAGCCAGGGGAGTAGCCCACCCTTGCTCGACGTTTCGACAAGCCCCTCGCGAGTCGGTGATTATATATTTGGAGGAGGAGTCGGAGGCTGCCAGGGCGATGGCGACCTCTTCTGCGTGAATTGCTGACTGGGCCTTGAAAGTAAGGGCGTCTACTGTTTTGCCCTCGTGGACGACCGCGGCCGTGTACCATCCCTTGGGGTCCGGGCCGGAGGCGTCCACGTAGAAGACTCCTGGTTTATTCCCAAAATGGCGGTCCAAGGCTTCCGCCCGCGCCTGGCGCCTGCCATTATGGTCCTCTTTGGACATGTTGGTGGGGAGAGGCCGCACGTGGAGGGCGCGTCTCCAGTGTACGGGAAGGCGGCATCTCTCCTCTGTGAATTGGGTGTGCTGGATGTGAAGTCGGGCTAGAAGGCGGCGACCCGACCCTGTCTTTGTGAGACGAGTGTATTGGTTGGTGAGCTGGGCCTCCCGAAGCTCCCTGAAAGTGTTCACCATCCCTAGTCCCATGAGGTGGCTGGTAGAGGTAGAGACCGGGAAGTCCAGGGCGCGTTTCATGATTTTGCGGAGGATGACCTCGAGAGCATCCTCTTCCTGTTTCCGCAGGTGGAGGTAGGGAGTCGAATACAAGATTCGACTGGTCACGAATGCGTTCGCCAGCCGTAAGGCGTCTTTGCATCGTAACCCACCGCGCTTGTTGGAAACCCGGAGGACCATGCGGCCCACCTGGTCCCCCACCTGCCGGAGCTTGGCGAGTGTTGTGTCGCAGCGTCGCTGGTTGTGTATGAAGAGTCCGAGGACTCTGATTTCCTTGGATTCGTTAATGGGGCCGCTTTGCAGGGAGAGATTGATTTGTGTCGAGCATGTGCGCGAGGGGCGCAGATGCACGAATTCTGATTTCTGCGGGGAGCATTACAGACCACAGTCCCGGACATAGCGGTCCACTATGCTGGCGGCCGTTTGCAGGCTGGTCTCCATGTCCCCTAGGCATCCTTGCGACCGCTAGCAGCAGCGACAGCAGCCGGAGGAGAGACCTGAATCCTGCTTCACTGAAGACGGCCCGTGATGAACGATGGAATGCGACCAAGAGACTTCAGCGGCGGGCTCAAGAAACCGAAGAACAACGTGCCATTATCCCAGAGAATTGGCGTAAGAGTGACGCGACCCCTTCAATCCTTGGATAGCCTCGGTGCTGAAATCAAACATCGACCTACAGGTCATACTGGACGTTTATGCCTGTGCTTCTGTGACATTCCTTGTGTGCTACGAGGTACATTCCTTGTGTGTGCATCGAGTTGGGGCTTAAGGCCGCCCCTCTTTTCCAGCTGCATACCTTTGCAGAAAGCAGGACGCCGGCACACGCGGAAACTGAGAGCCCCGAGTACATACGGGGAACGAAAATTGTCGCTTGACGAACGGACCCCCTCCCCCCCCTTTGTCGTGGGCTATCGCCGGGAAGGCACCCACAGCTTCCCGCCGTGCCTCGTGAACAAAAGCGCATTCCCAGGAGGGCCGTGACGGACACCTGTCATGGCGGACAGTCAAGACTCGCCAAGAATGTGGGAAGACAGGGGCGACCCTCAATCTGGTTTCCCGGAGCGACAGACGAACCCCTTCATGCTTATTAGCTGTGTCCCGCCGTCGGTAGCCCGGCAGCATCGTGGGCCCTTTCGCCCCCTCCTCTGTTGCTGACGGGCGACGCGGACCGATGGTGGGTGGCGGTATGCATGCATGGGGCAAGGATTAGCTCCGAAGGGAGAGCCTGTGGATACTCTCACTTGAGAGAGAGTTGTGGCGTTTTTGTTTATTTAGTTTGTGTTGTTAACAAGACTCTGGGTTCGAGGCTAAGCCCAACCCAAGGGGTTGTCCCCATCTCGCATGTTATTTTTGATTGGAGAATTGATGCTTTGGGCGGGCCACTGAAAATGACCGCCCTTAGTTCTTTGTTAATCAAGTGCTTAAAAGCGCATGTAAACGGATGCAGTCCAGTCTGAGCTGGGGCTCCATGCTTAGCATGTAATGTGATGCTACTTAGGCACTAACCTGCCCGGTCGATGAGTAAAGTAGTGCAAAGTTTGTTCTTTTGTAAATTCAGTTCTGCTTTTTCCAGTTTAACTCTCTGCATATGTATGTTGTAAAATTATGCTCTGCTGTCATCATCTACAAGCTCGCCTCCTGTTCATCTTCCAAGCCGAACGACACTAGAGGAAGGGTTTGTGAACCATCCTCGAAGAAACGGACGATTATTGAAATTCTACTGCATAGACGCTCAGGACGACATCGTTCGCCAAGAGGGCCTTCAGCGCCGAAGCCCGACGGCGTGCAGCTTCTGCCAGCAACCGCTCGAGCCCAACTCCGGAGCCACTCCATCGCCCCCATGAAGTCGTCGGCACGTAAGCTCGGACGCCCCAGCCTCTGATGTAAAAATCTTAATCATGTGTAATTATTGAATATATCTGTTTGTTTAAACTGAGCCATACGGTGTCTCTTTGTCTCTCCGTCCCGTGTGGACCTGCGCATTATGGGGGTCATCACACTGGTGTCAGAAGTGGGGTCTCAAAAGCAAATGTCCTCTGAATGCTGCGACATTCATGACTTCAAAATTGTAATCAAAAGGGAATCACGGGACTGATTGTGGGACTTTTACCCCCATCTGAGAGGCTTGAGGCACCGGAGGGCTTGAAAAAAAAAATGTCTTTATCTGAGGGAGCTCCCACTCCACAGCCGTCGCTCGGAGCAAGCATGCTGGCATTAGGAAGCGTCATTCCGACGTTTACGGGAGATAAGACAGGGCTTCCAATCTGCGATTTCTTTTCCATGCTAGAAGAGATTGGGAAAATGGGGGGATGGTCCGATGCTCAAATGCTGGGAATGGCGAGGTGTAAGATGGCAGGAGCTGCTCATGATTTTGCATGGCGAGACGAAAAAGTAAAATCCACAAAATCATTTGCGGAATTTAAGAAGCTCGCGTTTGAGCATTTCGACACTGAACCACGTCACGTGCGGGTACAGAGGTTCCGTGACGCCGGACAGATGGTAGGGGAGGACGTGCGAACATTTGCGTCGCGGCTTCAGCGCCTAGCGCACGATACGTTAAGCAGGGAGGAGGAAGGAGACCAGCTTAAGAAGAAATACGCGGAGGATATACTTAAAGAGGAAATGACCGCTTTGTTCGTGGCTGGTCTGCAAGACCCCGTGCGCCGGTTCGTGCTCTCGCGCAAGCCGAGCAATTTCGACCAAGCCGTGGCGGCCGCATTGGATGAGGAACGAAATGAGGCGTTAACGACAGCCGCAGCGAGAGTACGCGTCATAGAGAGAGCGGTGCTCAACCCTGAGGTTGCTCTCTTGACAGAGCGGTTAGATCGCTTAGAACAGCTGCTATCTCAGCAGGTAGAATGCCAGGTTGAAGCGCGCGCTCAACAGCGCCCATTCGCTGGAAACCGGAGACCGCCACAAAGCTACAGGCGCGGTATGCGAGATTTTGAAGAAATCGTATGCTTCGCTTGCCAGGGTCGCGGACACATCGCCAGGTTCTGCCAAAACGTGCGCCGTGGGGAGCCACAAAGAGAAGCAGGCGAGACACGCCCTAAGCAAGCCTACATCGGGGCTCCAGATACCGAGACAAAAAACTAGTTAGTCCTCCCCAGCCTGAGGAGCGTGGGGAGGGAGCAGTAGATGATGAGGTGGTAGTAGTTTGTGTGGCCGACGAGGCATGCCCTGTTGTGCGTTGCAAGTTAAATGGTTGTTGTATGGAATTGTTGATAGATACGGGGTCAAAGGTGACATTGCTTAAGGAGAGCAGTTTTAACACGCTTCGAAGGAAGGGGGACCGCGAGGTATTAGAAGCGTCTGGTGGTATGGCAACCAAATTTATAGGCATAACGGGGGATCCTCTTGGCATAAGTGGACTCTACCGGTTACACTTCTCTCTCAGCGGAATTGCATTGGAGCACCCCTGCTACGTATGCCCGGACACGGTGTCTCTGCCAAACGGAGTGTCAGGTATATTAGGGCAGGATTTTTTGAGAAAAGGGAAGGTAGTAGTCTCATTCTCTGAGGAAGAGGTTAATGCGGGCGGCTCAAAAGTTCCGTTTTTGAACAGGAGAGGGGCTGAGATTCGCATTACCGATATTGACACCCGTCAAACAGTGGGATCATTGGAGAAGGTATATTCGCGGGTTGCCGTCCGGCTGGTCGAGGAGGCGGTCGTCCTTCCTTGGTCGGAGCACATTTTGTACGCGTTTGTGCCTTCAGATGTAGAGAGCGGCGCCGTGGGAGTGCTTGAGCCGGTCGACTCTCTCAGCAATGGCCTGAAGGCAGCCGCGTGCCTCGTGACAGTTAATGACGCCCACAGAGTGCCCCTACGGGTGGTTAACTGTAGCCAGCAGCCACTGAGCCTTCCCAAGAACAAAACATTGGTTTTCTTCACCTCTGCGATAGAGCAACGTGAGCCCACCGATACGGTACTCGCAACTGTAGAGCATGCTAGTCCTTCGGCTGCTCCAAAGGTGTCGTTCGATCTTTCTCACGTAAAATCCAGGGAGAGGGAGGCTCTGGCTGGTTTGCTGAACGACTACTCGGAGGTATTCGCCGCGTCCAACCTGGATTTGGGCTGCTGTGGCGTTATAAAGCACAGGATAGAAACCGGCACTTCATCGCCCGTTTACCAGCGTGCGTACAGGATTCCTTACTCCCAACGTGAGGAGATGGAGCGGCAGGTGCAGGACCTGATTGATCGCGGCATTGTCGAACACTCAAAGTCACCCTGGGGAGCACCAGCACTATTGGTGGAAAAGCCAGATGGCTCGTATCGATTGGTAGTGGACTACCGCAAATTAAATGCCGTAACTCGTATCGATCCATACCCCATCCCCAATATACAGGAGACGCTTTCTCAGCTGGGCTCTGCCAGGTACTTTACGTTAGTGGACATGGCGGCGGGATTCTGGCAGATAGCAATGGATCCGGCAGATGCCGAGAAAACGGCATTCAACACGCCCTCAGGGCACTATGAATGGAAAAGAATGCCGATGGGTCTGGCCAACAGCCCTGCTGTCTGGCAGAGAACCGCTGATGTTATCCTGGCAGGTCTACTGGGGAGGCTGTGCTTCGTGTATATGGATGACATTATCATATACAGTGACAGTTTTGATAACCATTTGCGCGATATTGAGCAGGTTTTGGTGCGACTAAGAGCAGCGGGTCTCAAGCTGAAGCCCTCTAAGTGCCAATTCCTCAAAAACGAGGTGAAATACCTCGGGCACGTTGTTTCAGCTGACGGCGTGCGACCGGACCCTGAGAAACTAAGGTGTGTCTCGGATTTTCCATCCCCGACTAGCGTCCGCCAGTCCGGCAGTTTCTCGGCCTGATCGGTTACTACCGAAGGCACATAGAGGAGTTCGCCAAGCTCGCTAAGCCGCTCACCGCCTTAACAGCCAAAAATGTCGCCTTTCGCTGGGACGAAAACGCGGAGAATGCTTTTGGGGCCCTGAAAAGGAAGCAAATGAGTGCACCGCTGTTGCGCCACCCGGATTTTAGTTTGCCCTTCGTTATGGCCACAGATGCGTCAAAGTTCGCAGTTGGTGCCGTGCTATCTCAGGTTATCGAGGGCAAAGAACATCCCGTTGCTTTTGCTAGCCGACAGCTGAGCCCCACAGAGCAAAAGTACGGAGCTACGGAAAGGGAGTGCCTCGCCGTTGTCTGGGCAGTAAAGCACTTCAGATGCTACCTTTACGGCCGCAAATTCAAGCTAGTCACAGACTGCCATCCTCTGAAATGGGTGATGAGTGTCAGAGACCCTAGCTCGCGACTCGCTAGATGGAATCTACACCTGCAGGAATACTGCTTTGAAGTTGAGCACAAGTCAGGAAAGACACATCTGAATGCTGATGCACTCAGCCGCACAGCTGCCGTGGCAGCTATAGATGAGTTTGTCCCCGTAGTCGACCCCGCCGAATTACGCACAGAGCAGTGCAAAGATCCTGACCTGAAGCGAATAATCGAAAGCTTAGAGGGCGCACCGTCTCACCCCGAACAGCTAGGTTATTTCATTGGCAAAGACGGCACCCTGTGTCGGCGCACGAGGCCAACCAGGAAAGGGAGACCAGAGAAAACCGCTTGGGAGAGAGTCGTCATACCTCGGTCGTGGACAGAAAGGGTTCTTCGCGCGTTTCACGATGCGCCATGCGTCGGTCATTTTGGCGTAGCGAAGACACGCAGGCGTGTGGAGCGTTTGTACTTCTGGAGTGGCATGCGACAGGATGTTAGAGACTACTGTGCGAAGTGTCATTCCTGTCTCGAAAGAAAAACACCCAAGGGACGAAGACCAGCTCCAATTCAGCCGTTCCCTGAGGTTTCGGCTCCCTTCGAGCGGACAGGTATGGACATAATGGGCCCCTTGCCCACGACCACTTCCGGAAATAAGTACATTTTAGTATTTGTCGATCACCTTTCAAAATACGCGGAAGCGGTAGCACTCCCAGATCAGAAGGCAGACACGGTTGCAAGAGCATTTGTCGAACAGATCGTGCTCCGACATGGACCCCCGAGGCAACTCTTGACAGATCGGGGAACGAACTTCGTGTCGCAGCTAATGAGGAGAGTTTGCGAGCTGCTTAAGATCGCTAAGAAGCAGACAACACCGTACCATCCGGCTTGCAACGGCGCGGTGGAGCGACTGAACCAAACCGTGGCCGGGTTCCTGTCGCATTTTGTTTCGCGCGACCAGCGGGACTGGGACTTGTGGCTCCCGTATGCAATGTTTGCCTACAATTCCGCAGCACACGAGAGCACGGGCGAATCGCCATTCTTTCTTCTCTACGGCCGAGACCCGGACCAGCCTAGTGAAGTGCCAGAGGGCCCCCGTCGTGTCCCATACGCTTCACTGGACGACTATAAGGTTGAGCTAGAATCGCGCTTGCAAGTGGCGAGGGACATCGCAAAGGAGTCCTTAAAGAAAGCTGCGAAGCGCAGGAAGGAGGTGCACGATCGCAGTGCTAGAGACGCGCCGTTTGATGTGGGGGACAGCGTGTACATTGAAAACTGCCAAAGGCAGATTGGGCTAGCTCGTAAGTTCCAGACGAAGTGGAGAGGACCGTGCGAGGTTGTCGAGAAGCTTTCTCCGGTAAACTTCAGAGTCCGAGACGTGAACCGGCGTTTGATAAGGATACACGCAAATCGCCTCAAGTCGGCACCGGTTCAGTATTCACGAAATGAGGAAAGGGAAAGCGCGGATTTTGATGGGGACAGAAGTGAAGCGGAGCGCGCAGATAGTTCGCAAAAAACGCCCTCTCCTGCATTTGTTCGGCAGGCGCCCGAGGTGACGGCCGGAATGCCACCGGATTTACTTCATGCATTGCTAGAAGAAGAAGCGCGCGAGGTTGCCGCGCAGATAACGCCAGGAGAGGCTCCTGCCACGAGCCCTCGCGAGTCCCAAAGCAGACAAAGGGGCACAGACTTACTTAGTATGACTCATGAAGGCCGATATCCGCTGCGAAATCGGAAAGCTAAGTCGGACTAATGGCGTAAACAGAGCGGAGTTTTGAACTGGTTAGAATTGTGTAATGCCACAGCTCATAACATTGCTATGTGCTTATGTGTTAAGCTATCGGAGTTGGTAGTTAAACCTTTCTGTCATTAAGTAACACCTTCACAGGAGAGCATGCGGAGCGCATGCAGAACCTGCCCTACTTCCTTTCGTTATCTATATTTTTGTCTGTGCCGTGATCGTGCTAGAAGTGGGAGCTCCTTTATAACTGTGGTAAATTTATTTCGTCCAGTTTGGACTAGAAAGGAGAGCCTTGGGTGCTGAGTTTTATGTTTATCTGTAAAAGAAGATCAGTGCTGCCCCTGGAGATGCCAGTTATGACAGCGGAGGCATATGGTGTTGTGCAGTGGTGTTGAGTGCAGCGAAAAGTGTTTTGTCGGACGCACTGTGCGAGGCGATTCAGAAAGACAAGGGGAGCTGCAGGGACTCAAATGTTCGGAGAACATTCTTCTGGAGGGTGAGCGAGTGTGACATTCCTTGTGTGCTACGAGGTACATTCCTTGTGTGTGCATCGAGTTGGGGCTTAAGGCCGCCCCTCTTTTCCAGCTGCATACCTTTGCAGAAAGCAGGACGCCGGCACACGCGGAAACTGAGAGCCCCGAGTACATACGGGGAACGAAAATTGTCGCTTGACGCACGGACCCCCTCCCCCCCCCCCTTTGTCGTGGGCTATCGCCGGGAAGGCACCCACAGCTTCCCGCCGTGCCTCGTGAACAAAAGCGCATTCCCAGGAGGGCCGTGACGGACACCTGTCATGGCGGACAGGCAAGACTCGCCAAGAATGTGGGAAGACAGGGGCGACCCTTAATCTGGTTTCCCGGAGCGACAGACGAACCCCTTCATGCTTATTAGCTGTGTCCCGCCGTCGGTAGCCCGGCAGCATCGTGGGCCCTTTCGCCCCCTCCTCTGTTGCTGACGGGCGACGCGGACCGATGGTGGGTGGCGGTATGCATTGTGGGGTTGACATGGGGAGATAAGTACTTTCCCCCCCACTCAATCGCGGCTGACACGGTTCAAAGCCGCCCGGACCCCACCCCGTGATCGCGTACGCTACCGAGCGCTCGCCGACCACGGCGGGCCTTGCTCTGGGGGAACAAAGGAACGACACATTGGCTGACACAAACAGGCATTTATTGCTACAGAAACAATAACGCCAGCTAGCAACAAGGTACGCTAATGAATCGAGGGCGTCCGACTCACCAGCAAGGTTCCGAGCGAATGTTCGCCCGCGCTAGGGCAAGGGATATAAACTCCGCAGGCCGGACGGGACGAGTACGGGAGCCTGTCTCCCCGTCGCTTCTTCGCCCCGTCGGCGAAGAGCGGAGCCCCGAGCGACGCGTCCGCTCAGGCCCATTATCCCGGCCGAAGAGAGCCCATCTCCCGCGGGCGGGCTTCAGCAGTCCCCCGCGCAGCGACGCTGGCGCCCTCTCTTGCCAGTTAATGTAACTCGCGAGGGAACGCGTGAGACTGGTGAGACTGCTGCTGCACGGTGCCTCGCGGGAAAGCAAACTCAGGGGGCTGCAGGGCAGGTCCCCACATCCCCCCAACCTTAAATAGACCCACGCGCCTGAAAGTACATGCTATGGAGGAGTCTCCTTGTCTTCATGTCCTTGAGGCACGTCTTGCAGCTGAGGTCACGCCGACAGCGTCCACGCAGACTTCCGCGGTATTCCGAAGGCGGCGTGAACGTCTCCGCTGGGACGACTCGTATGGCCCGCGGACTACCGTGTCCGCAGGCCCGCGAATCGAAGGCCGGTGGGAAAACTGCAGGCCAGGATCCTGCAGTAGTCGCCAGGGCAGCAGCAGCCGGAGGTGACTGCTGACTGGTCTCGCCACAGCTGCCCCGGATGGATGCGGCGAACAGGATACAGGCCGCTCCGTCGCAGCAGGTGGCAGCGAGACGATGTGCACCGGTCAGCAAGCCTGGGTGGCTCCACCGGATCTGCAAAATTGTCGAAACGCTCTCGGCGTGCCTTTAACGTAGGTCACGGGAGGGGAAACGGCATCCGCAAGGGCCTCGTGGCACAATGCCTAACTCGCTAGCAAAACGTGTCGGCGGCTGTGCAAACGCAAAGTTCGAGTGAACAAAGCCCTTTCTTGAGTTGAACGAGACTGCTCAGTTCGTGCGAGGTTACAAAAAAAAACGGACGGGCAGCAAAGTGCGCCCCCTCTCAACGTCACTGTCCGGTGGTCATGTCTCTTTTAATGTGGTGCAGGCAGCTCCGAAAAGCCTCAGGCCTAACGACCACTCCGACAACGACCGTGACCACAACAAAGACCCGAAACGGGTTTTGTGCGCGCAGCCGCGAGGAGACATCAGCTTTGTGGGGTGGTCCTACCCCGCTCACTGCACAAAGCAGCTTCTGAGCGGTCGGCGCCCACCGTATCGGACGGTGTCGGAGCGCCCGGTGCCGAGCTGCAATACCAGCGAGCTCGTAGCGGCACCCGTGGCCCCAGGCCATCCGGCTCCCGGAGCCGCGACTCCCAGAGTCGAAAGAGATAGTAGAGAAAATATATACAGAAACTCGGACCACCCACGCGGCTTCCGTACTCACTCGCTTCGGGCTCGGCGACTCCGCGGGCGCTAGGCCTCGAACTCCCTCGATGCGGACCAAATCATTCTCACGAAGAAACTCCAGGGAAAAAAAATGTGCTGAGCATGTCGAAAAGTTCAAACATGCTGCAGCGCAATACACCTCGCACTCAAGAAAGCATGCCGCAGGTCCTAGCGATCAAAATTCACTCTAGGCCTAGCACTTGTCAAGTCCGGACAAAGAGCGTTCCTCGAACCGAACCGACAGTCGTCCAATGTTCCAAGAGCAGGCCCCACGTTGGGCGCCAGATGTGGGGTTGACATGGGGAGATAAGTACTTCCCCCCCCACTCAATCGCGGCTGACACGGTTCAAAGCCACCCGGACCCCACCCCGTGATCGCGTACGCTACCGAGCGCTCGCCGACCACGGCGGGCCTTGCTCTGGGGGAACAAAGGAACGACATATTGGCTGACACAAACAGGCATTTATTGCTACAGAAACAATAACGCCAGCTAGCAACAAGGTACGCTAATGAATCGAGGGCGTCCGACTCACCAGCAAGGTTCCGAGCGAATGTTCGCCCGCGCTAGGGCAAGGGATATAAACTCCGCAGGCCGGACGGGACGAGTACGGGAGCCTGTCTCCCCGTCGCTTCTTCGCCCCGTCGGCGAAGAGCGGAGCCCCGAGCGACGCGTCCGCTCAGGCCCATTATCCCGGCCGAAGAGAGCCCATCTCCCGCGGGCGGGCTTCAGCAGTCCCCCGCGCAGCGACGCTGGCGCCCTCTCTTGCCAGTTAATGTAACTCGCGAGGGAACGCGTGAGACTGGTGAGACTGCTGCTGCACGGTGCCTCGCGGGAAAGCAAACTCAGGGGTCTGCAGGGCAGGTCCCCACAGCATGCATGGGGCAAGGATTAGCTCCGAAGGGAGAGCCTGTGGATACTCTCACTTGAGAGAGAGTTGTGGCGTTTTTGTTTATTTAGTTTGTGTTGTTAACAAGACTCTGGGTTCGAGGCTAAGCCCAACCCAAGGAGTTGTCCCCATCTCGCATGTTATTTTTGATTGGAGAATTGATGCTTTGGGCGGGCCACTGAAAATGGCCGCCCTTAGTCCTTTGTTAATCAAGTGCTTAAAAGCGCATGTAAACGGATGCAGTCCAGTCTGAGCTGGGGCTCCATGCTTAGCATGTAATGTGATGCTACTTAGGCACTAACCTGCCCGGTCGATGAGTAAAGTAGTGCAAAGTTTGTTCTTTTGTAAATTCAGTTCTGCTTTTTCCAGTTTAACTCTCTGCATATGTATGTTGTAAAATTATGCTCTGCTGTCATCATCTACAAGCTCGCCTCCTGTTCATCTTCCAAGCCGAACGACACTAGAGGAAGGGTTTGTGAACCATCCTCGAAGAAACGGACGACTATTGAAATTCTACTGCATAGACGCTCAGGACGACATCGTTCGCCAAGAGGGCCTTCAGCGCCGAAGCCCGACGGCGTGCAGCTTCTGCCAGCAACCGCTCGAGCCCAACTCCGGAGCCACTCCATCGCCCCCATGAAGTCGTCGGCACGTAAGCTCGGACGCCCCAGCCTCTGATGTAAAAATCTTAATCATGTGTAATTATTGAATATATCTGTTTAAACTGAGCCATACGGTGTCTCTTTGCCTCTCCGTCCCGTGTGGACCTGCGCATTATGAGGGTCATCACACTTCATACGTTGTGGAAAATGTGAACAAGGCCAACCGAGGAGTTTCACACTTGCTTTCGCTACATATATCCTGGTGTAGCCGAGCTAATCCACTGCCATTTTTTCGATCCCGGCAGACGCCGACGACACCGGCTTTTCTGCGACATGAGCTCTTTTACGCTGTGGCGATAAAATTATGCAAATCTCTTCTCTTCATGGACCGCTGCGTTTCGATGGAGGCGAAACGCAAAGGCGCCCGTGTGCTGTGCGATGTCAGTGCGCGTTAAAGACCCCAGTAGGACGAAATTATTCCGGAGCCCGCCACTGCGGCACCTCTTTCTTCATTTCTTCACTCAGTGCCTCCTTTATCCTTTCCCTTACGGCGCGGTTCAGGCGTCTGCCGTGATGTGAGACAGATACTGCGCCATTTACTTCCCTAAAAACCAATTTTAATTTTTTTTTAATTTCATAGAGTAAGAGAGTGGGAGAGAGATGCACATATTCCTCTCCCAATACCTAGGCCACTGAGGCATCCCACATAAAATAAAGGTTACAAGCAATCAATAATAAAACATATTTTAACGCGATAGCGTTAAGGAGCTTGTGTCGCAGAAAAACCGGTGTCGTCGGCGGCGTTGGCCGTGAGCGAAAAATGGCGCATCTTGGTGAACACCTGAACCGCGCCGTTAGGGAAGGGATTTATCTTTCCTTACTGCGCGGTACGGGTGTCCAGCGAGAATTTCGAGACAGGCGTCCTTTCCTTTCCTTAAAAGCAATTTTCATTTCATTTTCCTTCCCTTACAGTCCAAAGGACCCTGGTGCAGCACGTTTGTGAGGCGGCGCGACTCAGCGGAGCCCTGGAATAGGGGCCCGACCTTGCGAGGACAGGACCCAGGACCGCCTGAGACGAGGACGACGCGGGTTCTGCAGCCGCGAATTCCTTAAAAGATCCAATAAAGTTTGCTTACCTTACCTTATCCCGTACAGCTCTGTTCGGCTGTCCACCGAGATATGTGAGACGGGCGTCCTTTCATTAAATTGTCCAACGGGCCACGCGTCGCTCCGAACGGGCGATGGTGTTCCGTGCACTCCTTGGCAACGCTGCAACACGCTGTCGCGTCTGACTCTTAAAGACGAAGCTCAAGCGTCCTCCATATTTTTGTTTTATGACGTGCTAAAGCTATATGTGGCCAAAATATATTGTACGACTGTTGTCGAATACAAGTAGCTCCGCACACAATCCAGACCACGCACAGAATTCCTCTACGACGCATAAGCAGTCAGTTGAGACTTTTCTTGTTACCTGAACAAGAAGGTTATTACCATAAAAATGCTATAAGGTCAAGAATCTTGATCCCTGGCTTGTTTAATAGATGAAAACATTAAAAAGCGACTTAGCTTGCTGTTGCGATTGGCCAGCAGAGTAATACAGGACGCCACAGGCTATGACCCATTGTTACCAATTGCTGTTTTTTTTTTGTAGCGGGAGCTACACTAGGCCACCAGTCGAGCATTTCGCGGTACAGGCGAGACGGCAGTAGTGCGCATGGGCTACGATGGTACATGCGGGAGGCCAGTTGTGCGCGTGCGCCATTATCATCGCAACCGGGGAGGAGGAGTGGGTGCGCCGCGCGCGTTGTTGTTTCCCTCCCTCCTTTATCCTTTCCTTTACGGCGCGGTTCACGTTTACACCGAGATATGTGAGACGGTTACTGTGCTTTAATTGCGCGCTCGCGGCGCCATCTGGCATGACGTCACACCGCGCAGCTCGCCGCCGCCGTTTGGTATGACGTCACACCGCATTCATCATCCCAACCGCGCGGCGTCACATGCGCAGCATTGCGTATAAAAAGCGGAGATGTAATCGGCGGCTGTATCGCAACGCTTGATATGGATGCACAGAACGAGAGTCCAGTCGCTGCTAAACGGCGGTATAGACAAGAGAACATTAACTCTTCCGATCCTGAGGTTGTCGCCTGGCAGTTGGCTACTCAACAAAGAGAGAATGAGCGTCAGAAGGCGAAGAGAGAAGCGGAGAAGCCGGAACCGAGAGAGGAACGCCTTGCCAAGCGGAGACGCCAGACTTCCGAGTGTAAAAGACGCCGCATAGCCGCCGAGGTGGAGTCTATGGAAGGCGTCAGTCAACGGCAACCAACCGAAGAGGATGAGAAGGCCCATCGTGTGACTGACCACATTATTCGAGTTTCCGAAAGTGCATCTGCGACCCGGACATTTCAAGCGGACAAGTCTCTCATTGCTAAACACACAATGCCAACAACAAGCTCAGCCAGGGAAACGTGCCTCCCGCTACGTATATCCTGGCATAGCAGAGCTAAGCCAGTGCTAATTTTTAAAAAAAGTTGTATCCTACTATAGCCGCCTAGGGCTGAGAATCTCGAGTTCAACTTACACCGAGAACTGAGCATGTGTACTGGGGCGCCTTTGCATGTTGAAGCGAAAGCTTCACTAAGCTAAGTGTGACTATAGGCCTTACTATACGTGGTCCACCATGGTGTCGCACCACTTGATCTTTGACCTTTCGATTCGCCGCTAGAGGGTGGTAGAATAATCATGTGACAACCGCGTGACACTGAGCGCGATGGAAACTGCCGTTGTGCCGTCAGTCTGGGGGAATATATAGGCCGCAGCGTTCATTGGGTGGCCAACCTCTCGCCATGAACCATCAATTTAACTCCCGCCTGCCAGGGTGGCAGGGCGGGCGCGCTGCCTATCCTGTGTGCAGAACGCACTCAACGTTACAGACGCCAAGCCGCGTCCAGTTACCCGATACACCACAGTTTTCGCTCTCCAATCAGTTTCAGCAGGTAAATTTTTTGCATCCATGGCAATGCGAGAGCGGCGCTCGAGGAAGGAACCCGCGAACTCGTCGTGCCCGTCATCAGAGCGCCTTAGCAGCTTAGTAAGCCACCAGGATGGGAAGACGATTAGTATCTACCATAAAAGCCAGCCTGGACAAGGGCCTGGCCTTGCTATCTCCAGATATGTGTTAAAGGTGAAGTCACGTCTCCTAGCACGCATAAAACGCAAGCTGGCGAAGTGGTGCCAACAAAGGCCAAGGTTTTAGACTCCACGCAAATAAGATAACCCGTCAGCTTCGGGATAGGAAACTCATCGCTGGGCAGTTCGACACGCGATCGTCGGTAAGCGATGACTCAACTGTGAAAACAACGAACACAGTTCGAGTTGTATATATAGTATCTCTTCCTTGTTTAGTCAGATGGATAACTAGACATACAGCACGCCGTGCTTAGTGGCTCACTACAGAGGCATATTTCCAGTGAGCCGGCAAGGGAAAAATAAAAAGGACTATTCACAAACAGACCATTCTCATGTTTTGTTTCCGAGAACGCCACGGCGCCCGACGCCAGAGCTGATGTTTTGTCTTTTCTATTCGCGCGTTTTATGCCGCATACACGTCATTTCCCAGACCCGAGACGCGTCACTGCATCCAATTTCTAACAGCAATCGTCTTCGAAAATGTGCTTACAGCAGATAGGTGAAACAGCTAATGCTCTGTCCAGACCGGAGGAAAATTTGTTTGTCAGCGTTAATCAAAACATATTTATGAGTCCTGGTGTTCCCGTGAACGTGGACAAAAAGAATGTTTACAACTGTAAGCCCTACAGTTCTTAATTTTCTACGATCTTTCTCCATGCCCTGCGCTGCGGGTCCCTGTTCCTTCAGAAACAGGCAACGACGTCTTACACTCTGAACACAAAGCGCCTTTTCTTTTATAAAGAAGTAAAAAATGGAGCAAGCAGTCTTCTAGCACACTGTAGCATAAAATGAGGGTGCGCCAAAGGATAGCTTACTCGTTTTTACTCCCATATAGGGAGCCTGCACGAACGCCAGCGGCGCTATGCATTCTGGGTAGTCCGCCATCTTGCCGTCCTAGACAGCAGTCGACGTCGCGCAACCATGGAGGCTTCATTGAACTGACCGAGTGCCTCATCGTCTTCGACTGTCACCCAGGCAAGCACAGGGTTGCTCGTGCGCCACCCCTACGTGTGTGGAAGATGTCAGCGGTTTTTTTTCGGGAACGTGTGCGTCGACGCTCTGCCCGAAAGATCGTGCTCGCTGTGAGGGAAAGGCAAAACAGTGTGGCGTGGACCCATTGGCGCTACGCGCGGACGACTGCATTATGAATTTGGACATGCAGCCAGCCGTCGACATCGTTGGCATTAATTAATTTACAGCTCGCAGAACTAGTTTTTTCACTCGGCAGCAACTTAAGACCATGGAAGCTTTGGAAGGCCATATCCTTCTCACAAGTGGATGCGTGCGGAAGCCATGATTGAAAACGGTCACAGCTGTGACATTCCTTGTGGGCTACGAGGTACATTCCTTGTGTGTGCTACGAGGTACATTCCTTGTGTGTGCTACGAGGTTCCACGTTCGACGGCGCGGCGTAGACGGAGACCCAGATGACAGGCATCATCAATTACCCAGCCATGCTCTTTGAGTGACGACCAGAACGAAGGGGTTTAAGCCCAACCGGACCCAACCGGACCCGCCGCCGCCGCCGCGGGGAAACGGGCTTATCCTCCCCAATTGGCGTGGCGGTTCCAGGGGCGGCCCTCGCGAGCACATTCCAGGACAAGGGAACTGTCAGCGGGCCAGAGCGCGCCTTACCTTGAGGAGCGAGTGTCAGTTGATGGATGGAGAATGGAGGCCGGTGACCCGCGGGAACTGTCAGCGGGTCAGAGCGCGCCTTACCACAGCCGACGCTATGCGCTACCTCGAAGACAACATTCTTTCCCTCGGACTCAACACGTGAGGGGGGCGAGACAATAAGTGCGGTGGTATGTTTGTGCGCCCAAGTGAAAGCCCTAGCCCCCCCCCTCCTTCCCCTCCGGCGTGGGCGTCCTCACCCTAGGGAGTGTGGAGAAGAGGATATAAAAATCGAGAAGCAGTACGGAAGGGGGACGCTCAGGACGACATCGTTCGCCAAGAGGGCCTTCAGCGCCGAAGCCCGACGGCGTGCAGCTTCTGCCAGCAACCGCTCGAGCCCAACTCCGGAGCCACTTCATCGCCCCCATGAAGTCGTCGGCACGTAAGCTCGGACGCCCCAGCCTCTGATGTATAATCTTAATCATGTGTAATTATTGAATATACCTGTTTGTTTAAACTGAGCCATACGGTGTCTCTTTGCCTCTCCGTCCCGTGTGGACCTGCGCATTATGGGGGTCATCACACTGGTGTCAGAAGTGGGGTCTCAAAAGCAAATGTCCTCTGAATGCTGCGACATTCATGACTTCAAAATTGTAATCAAAAGGGAATCACGGGACTGATTGTGGGACTTTTACCCCCATTTGAGAGGCTTGAGGCACCGGAGGGCGTGAAAAAAAAATGTCTTTATCTGAGGGAGCTCCCACTCCACAGCCGTCGCTCGGAGCAAGCATGCTGGCATTAGGAAGCGTCATTCCGACGTTTACGGGAGATAAGACAGGGGTTCCAATCTGCGATTTCTTTTCCATGCTAGAAGAGATTGGGAAAATGGGGGGATGGTCCGATGCTCAAATGCTGGGAATGGCGAGGTGTAAGATGGCAGGAGCTGCTCATGATTTTGCATGGCGAGACGAAAAAGTAAAATCCACAAAATCATTTGCGGAATTTAAGAAGCTCGCGTTTGAGCATTTTGACACTGAACCACGTCACGTGCGAGTACAGAGGTTCCGTGACGCCGGACAGATGGTAGGGGAGGACGTGCGAACGTTTGCGTCGCGGCTTCAGCGCTTAGCGCGCGATACGTTAAGCAGGGAGGAGGAAGGAGACCAGCTTAACAAGAAATACGCGGAGGATATACTTAAAGAGGAAATGACCGCTTTGTTCGTGGCTTGTCTGCAAGACCCCGTGCGCCGGTTCGTGCTCTCGCGCAAGCCGAGCAATTTCGACCAAGCCGTGGAGGCCGCATTGGATGAGGAACAAAATGAGGCGTTAACGACAGCCGCAGCGAGAGTACGCGTCATAGAGAGAGCGGTGCTCAACCCTGAGGTTGCTCTCTTGACAGAGCGGTTAGATCGCTTAGAACAGCTGCTATCTCAGCAGGTAGAATGCCAGGTTGAAGCGCGCGCTCAACAGCGCCCATTCGCTGGAAACCGGAGACCGCCACAAAGCTACAGGCGCGGTATGCGAGATTTTGAAGAAATCGTATGCTTCGCTTGCCAGGGTCGCGGACACATCGCCAGGTTCTGCCAAAACGTGCGCCGTGGGGAGCCACAAAGAGAAGCAGGCGAGACACGCCCTAAGCAAGCCTACAGCGGGGCTCCAGATACCGAGACAAAAAACTAGTTAGTCCTCCCCAGCCTGAGGAGCGTGGGGAGGGAGCAGTAGATGATGAGGTGGTGGTAGTTTGTGTGGCCGACGAGGCATGCCCTGTTGTGCGTTGCAAGTTAAATGGTTGTTGTATGGAATTGTTGATAGATACGGGGTCAAAGGTGACATTGCTTAAGGAGAGCAGTTTTAACACGCTTCGAAGGAAGGGGGACCGCGAGGTGTTGGAAGCGTCTGGTGGTATGGCAACCAAATTTATAGGCATAACGGGGGATCCTCTTGGCATAAGTGGACTCTACCGGTTACACTTCTCTCTCGGCGGAATTGCATTGGAGCACCCCTGCTACGTATGCCCGGACACGATGTCTCTGCCAAACGGAGTGTCAGGTATATTAGGGCAGGATTTTTTGAGAAAAGGGAAGGTAGTAGTCTCATTCTCTGAGGAAGAGGTTAATGCGGGCGGCTCAAAAGTTCCGTTTTTGAACAGGAGAGGGGCTGAGATTCGCATTACCGATATTGACACCCGTCAAACAGTGGGATCATTGGAGAAGGTATATTCGCGGGTTGCCGTCCGGCTGGTCGAGGAGGCGGTCGTCCTTCCTTGGTCGGAGCACATTTTGTACGCGTTTGTGCCTTCAGATGTAGAGAGCGGCGCCGTGGGAGTGCTTGAGCCGGTCGACTCTCTCAGCAATGGCCTGAAGGCAGCCGCGTGCCTCGTGACAGTTAATGACGCCCACAGAGTGCCCCTACGGGTGGTTAACTGTAGCCAGCAGCCACTGAGCCTTCCCAAGAACAAAACATTGGCTTTCTTCACCTCTGCGATAGAGCAACGTGAGCCCACCGATACGGTACTCGCAACTGTAGAGCATGCTAGTCCTTCGGCTGCTCCAAAGGTGTCGTTCGATCTTTCTCACGTAAAATCCAGGGAGAAGGAGGCTCTGGCTGGTTTGCTGAACGACTACTCGGAGGTATTCGCCGCGTCCAACCTGGATTTGGGCTGCTGTGGCGTTATAAAGCACAGGATAGAAACCGGCACTTCATCGCCCGTTTACCAGCGTGCGTACAGGATTCCTTACTCCCAACGTGAGGAGATGGAGCGGCAGGTGCAGGACCTGATTGATCGCGGCATTGTCGAACACTCAAAGTCACCCTGGGGAGCACCAGCACTATTGGTGGAAAAGCCAGATGGCTCGTATCGATTGGTAGTGGACTACCGCAAACTAAATGCCGTAACTCGCATCGATCCATACCCCATCCCCAATATACAGGAGACGCTTTCTCAGCTGGGCTCTGCCAGGTACTTCACTGTAGTGGACATGGCGGCGGGATTCTGGCAGATAGCAATGGATCCGGCAGATGCCGAGAAAACGGCATTCAACACGCCCTCAGGGCACTATGAATGGAAAAGAATGCCGATGGGTCTGGCCAACAGCCCTGCTGTCTGGCAGAGAACCGCTGATGTTATCCTGGCAGGTCTTCTGGGGAGGCTGTGCTTCGTGTATATGGATGACATTATCATATACAGTGACAGTTTTGATAACCATTTGCGCGATATTGAGCAGGTTTTGGTGCGACTAAGAGCAGCGGGTCTCAAGCTGAAGCCCTCTAAGTGCCAATTCCTCAAAAACGAGGTGAAATACCTCGGGCACGTTGTTTCAGCTGACGGCGTGCGACCAGACCCTGAGAAACTAAGGTGTGTCTCGGATTTTCCATCCCCGACTAGCGTCCGCCAGGTCCGGCAGTTTCTCGGCCTGATCGGTTACTACCGAAGGCACATAGAGGAGTTCGCCAAGCTCGCTAAGCCGCTCACCGCCTTAACAGCCAAAAATGTCGCCTTTCGCTGGGACGAAAACGCGGAGAATGCTTTTGGGGCCCTGAAAAGGAAGCTAATGAGTGCACCGCTGTTGCGCCACCCGGATTTTAGTTTGCCCTTCGTTATGGCCACAGATGCGTCAAAGTTCGCAGTTGGTGCCGTGCTATCTCAGGTTATCGAGGGCAAAGAACATCCCGTTGCTTTTGCTAGCCGACAGCTGAGCCCCACAGAGCAAAAGTACGGAGCTACGGAAAGGGAGTGCCTCGCCGTTGTCTGGGCAGTAAAGCACTTCAGATGCTACCTTTACGGCCGCAAATTCAAGCTAGTCACAGACTGCCATCCTCTGAAATGGGTGATGAGTGTCAGGGACCCTAGCTCGCGACTTGCTAGATGGAATCTACACCTGCAGGAATACTGCTTTGAAGTTGAGCACAAGTCAGGAAAGACACATCTGAATGCTGATGCACTCAGCCGCACAGCTGCCGTGGCAGCTATAGATGAGTTTGTCCCCGTAGTCGACCCCGCCGAATTACGCACAGAGCAGTGCAAAGATCCTGACCTGAAGCGAATAATCGAAAGCTTAGAGGGCGCACCGTCTCACCCCGAACAGCTAGGTTATTTCATTGACAAAGACGGCACCCTGTGTCGGCGCACGAGGCCAACCAGGAAAGGGAGATTAGAGAAAACCGCTTGGGAGAGAGTCGTCATACCTCGGTCGTGGACAGAAAGGGTTCTTCGCGCGTTTCACGATGCGCCATGCGCCGGTCATTTTGGCGTAGCGAAGACACGCAGGCGTGTGGAGCGTTTGTACTTTTGGAGTGGCATGCGACAGGATGTTAGAGACTACTGTGCGAAGTGTCATTCCTGTCTCGAAAGAAAAACACCCAAGGGACGAAGACCAGCTCCAATTCAGCCGTTCTCTGAGGTTTCGGCTCCCTTCGAGCGGACAGGTATGGACATAATGGGCCCATTGCCCACGACCACTTCCGGAAACAAGTACATTTTAGTATTTGTCGATCACCTTTCAAAATACGCGGAAGCGGTAGCACTCCCAGATCAGAAGGCAGACACGGTTGCAAGAGCATTTGTCGAACAGATCGTGCTCCGACATGGACCCCCGAGGCAACTCTTGACAGATCGGGGAACGAACTTCGTGTCGCAGCTAATGAGGAGAGTTTGCGAGCTGCTTAAGATCGCTAAGAAGCAGACAACACCGTACCATCCGGCTTGCAACGGCGCGGTGGAGCGACTGAACCAAACCGTGGCCGGGTTCCTGTCGCATTTTGTTTCGCGCGACCAGCGGGACTGGGACTTGTGGCTCCCGTATGCAATGTTTGCCTACAATTCCGCAGCACACGAGAGCACGGGCGAATCGCCATTCTTTCTTCTCTACGGCCGAGACCCGGACCAGCCTAGTGAAGTGCCAGAGGGCCCCCGTCGTGTCCCATACGCTTCACTGGACGACTATAAGGTGGAGCTAGAATCGCGCTTGCAAGTGGCGAGGGACATCGCAAAGGAGGCCTTAAGGAAAGCGGCGAAGCGCAGGAAGGAGGTGCACGATCGCAGTGCTAGAGACGCGCCGTTTAATGTGGGGGACAGCGTGTACATTGAAAACTGCCAAAGGCAGATTAGGCTAGCTCGTAAGTTCCAGACGAAGTGGAGAGGACCGTGCGAGGTTGTCGAGAAGCTTTCTCCGGTAAACTTCAGAGTCCGAGACGTGAACCGGCGCTTGATAAGGATACACGCAAATCGCCTCAAGTCGGCACCGGTTCAGTATTCACGAAATGAGGAAAGGGAAAGCGCGGATTTTGATGGGGACAGAAGTGAAGCGGAGCGCGCAGATAGTTCGCAAGAAACGCCCTCTCCTGCATTTGTTCGGCAGGCGCCAGAGGGGACGGCCAGAATGCCACCGGATTTACTTCATGTATTGCTAGAAGAAGAAGCGCGCGAGGTTGCCGCGCAGATAACGCCAGGAGAGGCTCCTGCCACGAGCCCTCGCGAGTCCCAAAGCAGACAAAGGGTCACAGACTTACTTAGTATCACTCATGAAGGCCGATATCCGCTGCGAAATCGGAAAGCTAAGTCGGACTAATGGTGTAAACAGAGCGGAGTTGTGAACTGGTCAGAATTGTGTAATGCCGCAGCTCATAACATTGCTATGTGCTTATGTGTTAAGTTATAGGAGTTAGTAGTTAAACCTTTCTGTCATTAAGTAACACCTTCACATGAGAGCATGCGGAGCGCATGCAGAACCTGCCCTACTTCCTTTCGTTATCTATATTTTTGTCTGTGCCGTGATCGTGCTAGAAGTGGGAGCTCCTTTGTAACTGTGGTAAATTTATTTCGTCCAGTTTGGACTAGAAAGGAGAGGCTTGGGTGCTGAGTTTCATGTTTATCTGTAAAAGAAGATCAGTGCTGCCCCTGGAGACGCCAGTTATGACAGCGGAGGCATATGGTGTTGTGCAGTGGTGTTGAGTGCAGCGAAAAGTGTTTTGTCGGACGCACTGTGCGAGGCGATTCAGAAAGACAAGGGGAGCTGCAGGGACTCAAATGTTCGGAGAACATTCTTCTGGAGGGTGAGCGAGTGTGACATTCCTTGTGTGCTACGAGGTACATTCCTTGTGTGTGCTACGAGGTTCCACGTTCGACGGCGCGGCGTAGACGGAGACCCAGATGACAGGCATCATCAATTACCCAGCCATGCTCTTTGAGTGACGACCAGAACGAAGGGGTTTAAGCCCAACCGGACCCAACCGGACCCGCCGCCGCCGCCGCGGGGAAACGGGCTTATCCTCCCCAATTGGCGTGGCGGTTCCAGGGGCGGCCCTCGCGAGCACATTCCAGGACAAGGGAACTGTCAGCGGGCCAGAGCGCGCCTTACCTTGAGGAGCGAGTGTCAGTTGATGGATGGAGAATGGAGGCCGGTGACCCGCGGGAACTGTCAGCGGGTCAGAGCGCGCCTTACCACAGCCGACGCTATGCGCTACCTCGAAGACAACATTCTTTCCCTCGGACTCAACACGTGAGGGGGGCGAGACAATAAGTGCGGTGGTATGTTTGTGCGCCCAAGTGAAAGCCCTAGCCCCCCCCCTCCTTCCCCTCCGGCGTGGGCGTCCTCACCCTAGGGAGTGTGGAGAAGAGGATATAAAAATCGAGAAGCAGTACGGAAGGGGGACGCTCAGGACGACATCGTTCGCCAAGAGGGCCTTCAGCGCCGAAGCCCGACGGCGTGCAGCTTCTGCCAGCAACCGCTCGAGCCCAACTCCGGAGCCACTCCATCGCCCCCATGAAGTCGTCGGCACGTAAGCTCGGACGCCCCAGCCTCTGATGTATAATCTTAATCATGTGTAATTATTGAATATACCTGTTTGTTTAAACTGAGCCATATGGTGTCTCTTTGCCTCTCCGTCCCGTGTGGACCTGCGCATTATGGGGGTCATCACACAGCCGACACCGTGGTCCGCAAAACACAGGCAATGATACTAATACCGAGATACAAATTCTTTTTTTTTTTGCCGTTGTGATTTACGCCCCGGTGGACCACTCACAAAGTCTGAACAAGCAAACAGTGCCGCCGTGGACGTGTGGGTCCTGACGAAAAGCGACGGCGACTTTCTCTCAGCAGGCTGCATTTGCAAGGCCGGCAACGGCGAAGCCTGGTTGCATTTTGCTGCCCTGCTGTTTTATGTAGAGTATGATATGCGTGCACGTCAGTCTTTCATTGACAGCCCTAACACCTGGCTGCCGGCTACCGATATAATTGGTTTTTTGGGGAAAGGAAATGGCGCAGTATCTGTCTCATATATTGGACACCTGAACCGCGCCGTAAGGGAAGGGATAAAGGAGGGAGTGAAAGAAGAAAGGAAGAAGAGGTGCCGTAGTGGAGGGCTCCGGAAAAATTTCGACCACCTGGGGATCTTTAACGTGCACTGACATCGCACAGCACACGGGCGCCTTAGCGTTTTTCCTCCATAAAAACGCAGCCGCCGCGGTCGGATATGAACCCGGGAACTCCGGATGAAATCGCTCTTTACACGATGACTGCGCGATTGATTTTGGGACTTGAAGGCATAACACAGGTGCAGTGATGGGGCCCAGTCGGGGTTGCACTCATTGAAAAGTTTCGACGGTTGACTTGGTAGTGTCGACAGCAATTCAAAACCTTTGTACATTCGATGTGCAAGTAATGAAAAAACTACGTAGACGCATCGCCAGGTATACCTGCATTGCGAAGCGTAGAATACAGGGGCTGCAGTATATAAATCACCAACCAAACTCGCCGCACCTCGCAGATCATTTGCGCACCTGACATGACGTGGCGGGAAAAGACTTCCGTGCTAGCCATTAACGTAGGCGTCGCCCTGAGAGCTCACCTGGCTCCTCGCACTCGTGTAAGCATATCTTCGGTATCCTGAAGGCCCGTCATATCTTTTAGTTTCTGCGCTTTGCTTTGGGTTCGGCGGTTACAGCTCACCACACAACAGTATACAATCACGTCAGCGCCGTTTTCACGTTCTAGGCGACCGTGTAAACACTGCTGCGTTGCACGTGCGGTGGCTGCGTCGTCTGCTGCCTAGGACGGCAAGACGGCGGACTACCCAGAATGCATAGCGTCGCCAGCATTCGTGCAAGCTCCCTATAGGTGTATTCGTGTTTAGAATGTATGACGCGTATTTAGTCAAATACATATACGGAAGAATACGTATTTAAATAATAATAGACACCTTTAGCATACCGTGTTACCTGGTGAATATTTCAAATGTGGCAGAACATGACACACTTCAGCGTGCGGACTATATGATGCGGCCGAATCATGCATGTCTTTCCCGGTTCAGGCTGAGTTCTTTGATTCCAGCGCTTGAAAGATTTCTCGTGTAGGCTTCATGCTTTGTGGCTATCAAACTGGGCTATGGGGCTGGTACGTGCGAGGCTAATGAAAACGGTCGGATTTAAATTGAGGACAGCGCAGCAAGCTATGGAAAAGAAAATGACAGGTGTAACGTGAAGAGGCAAGAAGAGGGCAGAGTGGGTCAGGGAACAAAAGTCGGTTAATGACGTCCTATTCAAAATCAAGAACAATAAACGAGCATGTAATTCCAAAGCTCGATAATCGTTGCTTCTTTAGGGCAACGGACTGGATTTTAAGCGAAGGCAAGCGTAACAGAGGGTGACGGAGAGTCAGTTGGGTGGATGAGATTAGGAAGTTAGCGGTTATAAGGTCATCGCAGCTGGCACGGCTAACGAGAGTGCCATGAGAGAAATCTTTGACCTGCAGAGGGCGTAGTCAGACTTATGATAATGGTGATGACTGTCCTACTACTAGTAGCTTTCAAATTAACCGTTCAAAACTTATGGGCATTGAGAAACTTATGGGTCACAAAGCGTCGATTTTAGCTTTTCGTGAAACGCAGCGCCAACGTTTCCGTCTGGTACCCTTTAGAAAAAGATCGCCGGACTTTGATAAGGAGTTCCGTAGCTGGAATGAGCGACGAACTACGGCCTTTTTGAATGCCAAAGGCGTCTACAAAAAAAAAAACAAACCTCCAGCTGTTTGGGTGCAGTGGGCGACACAGCAGCATAGTTTCTCCACTAATAAACGATTTTGAAAGGGCCTATGAAATGCGTGCATTATGTAGAGAAAATGCAATTGAGCGTCTATGCCGCGTACAAGTCCTCAAAACCAGCCGAGAATTTACAAAATATTTTTTTTTGAAAATTGTCATTCCTTGGCCTCGGGGCGACGTCCAACGCCGGGTTCTCGCCGAATCCTGCATGCGACATCATGACGATCGGGTGACGTCAGTAGTGAGGGGTTGTCTATGGCTGCCCAAAAACCGTGACTACGTTCGTAAACCAAGCAAGCGAAGCAGCAGGCAGTGGGCGCTACTGGCTGTATACACGTAGAGTCACTATAGACGGCGTCGCGTCGCTTCCTTCCAGTCTCTTTCCTCCATTTTTGTGCCCTGATGGAGGAGCGAGTTTCCAGAAAGATAGTGAACAGACGAGCCGGATGACGTATACGAGGGCGTGGTCTTGAATTTTTGAGGAAGGATGGTGGGTGATTTAGTATCTATTGTTCTTTCGCTTTTCTTATCCTCGTTGCAGATTGTTGCAGGGCCCTTTTAACAGCAGTCTAGTAACAATAAAATGTTCTACGAGACAAGGTCTTTGCACCACCACGAGCAAGACCAACGTTTTGCGAAGGAATAAAAATAATAAAACATGCATAAAGAGGGCGAACAACCTGTACAAAGCAAGCGAATAGAGGCCTATGCACGAAAGAAACTAGTGTAATTAAACATATTGAGAAGAAGATTTTAATTTTAATTGGAAACTGGCCAAACAGTTCTATAGAGAAGCCGTTTGGTCTGCACGAGGGGTTTTCAAATACTCCCCTTTCTTTTCATGCATTTGGCCTCCTGGTATCCGCTGGCCTTGAAGATCGAAGCTGACTCCTGCGGCTTGCGATAAGGAAGAGAATTAAATCGAAAACAAGAAAGCGAGTCTTTTTACTAAGGTCAGGGATAAAACAAGCAAAGAACCACGATAAACAAACGCAACAAATGCAGGGCCTAAGATTTCGCTACAAAACATTTACGGGTGATCAGACATCTGATGCGACTGTTCTACGAAAGCACTTGGATTTACCCTCGAGGATAACGTTTATGCTTTGACTCTAAGAATACGTTTACTCTAAGCCGAGGCTTAACACACGTGAGGGTGAAGATGAAATGCGGGGGGGGGGGGGGGGGGGCGTCGACGGTGATCGCGGGTAGGATGAGTGTGGGTAGTACCGTGGTAGTAGTGGGTTGTAGAGTAGTATATGGTTGGTAGGGCAGCGCCCTACATAAGAGGTGGGGAGCTGGGCGATGGGTGTAGTCCCGGAGGTCATCTGGCTTTCTCACCATAGATCTTTGAGTAGGCGGCACATTGAGGCAGCCACAGAAGTTACAACCGTTTCGCCAGAAATTCTGGACTTGTGTAACTGCGCGCATACCTTACCCTGTCGACGCACCCGGCCAAGGGCTCGTTGAGTAGGCCGATTAAAAAGAGAATTGGGCTTGTCGGCCCTGGAGTGCCTCGATGCGCTCATTGACGCACCCTAGTCGGTCCGGAAACCGCGCTCTTCTATACTTAGCCTTTTTTTTTAACGCATTCTAGACACACCTTCGCGCATGAGTCACATCTACCCGTACAGCGCTCGCTCGCCTCTGAAGAGCTTTTCCGAGCTTTTCCGACCCACTTGAAAGCGCTGAGCACCCACGTCCTGTCCGCACTCGATGCCGACTCCTAAATGTGACGTGGGCCTGACCGCGAGCACAGTTTATCCCGCGTTGCTCGCGCAGGCACACACACTGACGACACGGAGTGACGTCACTGGTTGGCGGGGAAGCCTGTGAGTCACGGACGCGGTCTGGTCGATTGCGCGTGACCCGATGCAGGCGCCCGATTCAATATCTGTGCTTCCACGAACGAGGCGCTGCTGGCGAGGCCGAACCGATTTGGTGCTGGATCGCCGTCCGATGTTTGCACGAGACAAGGAAACGCATCGCGTGTTTGGACGCAGATAACGTGGAGGCAATATATCGAAGGGCGTGTCCTTCCAGCGCTGCTGTTCGTGTACACACTCGCATGGACCCGCGAGCTTTTTTACGAGGAAAACTGCAGCTGGTTTTAGCCTCGGGCGGGCGTACACGAAGAGAGACCCGCGCAAAGAAATAAGGTAGGGGATAGGTTCTGTAAACTATAGAAAAAGCGAGAAATTAAATACTGGTATCGTAGCCATGGCTTGTTTTCATAACCAAACAGCGGTGACGTCAAGTCATGTCGTAGTACCCTGATCTCTAATGCTTGACTATATTTATTTATTTACTTACTTCTTTATTTAACCATACTGCAGGCCAATGTTTTGGATCTAGCAAGAGGGGCATTACAACAAGAATATTGGAGTGTAATGCAAATAGACAACAAAACGGACAAAAAATTGAGGACACAATTTCAACTCTGGTCACCTTAACAAAAATGACAAAATTCAAGAATACAGTGGAACTCAAGGCGCCTAGCTTTGTTCGGATAAAAAGACATTCCAGTTTTTTTAGGAAGTCGTTTGGCTCATAAACGATTGGTGGCAGTTCGTTTCATTCCTTCACTGTTATAGGGAAAAAAACTGTTCTCATAAGAGTTTATTTTTGCAAAAAATCGGAGCTAGCGTGTGTTGTGTAGTATGTCTTGTTCTTCTGGTGGTGGCAATTAGTCGAATTTTTCGAGACAGATTTTAACCTGTGATCAAGGAGTCCTTAATGCGCTTGACGTCGTCACGAGACGAATCTGGTTTAGTGGTTAGACAAAAACAAATTCTATAATGAGATCAAAATTTATCCGCAATAATAGCGTTTTTCTGCTACAAAACGAGCGTCAACAGAGTCACGGACGCCATACAATCTAATTTTATGAAGAATGACTGGATGGCGTCGTCTTCAGTGACCCTTTAAGAAATAACAAAAATTAACAGTGGCGGTTGTGGGCTTACTGGACTCGCTTCTGTTTTACCCTGGGGTGAAGGGGGGTATCAGTAGCCACACACGCGAGATTCATTAAAGATGCATAAGGTTATAACAGCAATAAAATGTTACCGCGCCACCACCTTTTCAATTTTTTATTTTTGAACAGCAAAGTGCAGTAAACACGCGGTCTGCTTCACAAAATGTATAAGAAAGAAAATAACGTAAGGTCTTATAAAACGCGCCACTTTGAACCATGGAGCGTGAAAATACGCTTAACATTATGTGATCCAAAAAGGCTTGCCAGGCTAGTAATTGGTTCACACTGCAAAGCTGAACACACACGACACTTCTAAGTGTCGTGTGTGTTCCTCCTTGCAGTCCTAACCTTTGCGCAGTTACACCCTTTATCTGGTATGTGATCGAGGAACTACAAAATAATTTACGTAGAATATTGCGCATTTAGTGGATTTAAAAAAAACTAAACTTGAGAACTCTACCTTTAAAAACCCATTGCGACGTCTGTCTAACGATCTTTGTTTTGATCTTGAAAATATCGTACCTGAGTGGATGTTCCCAAAGTTGAAGTCTTGCCGCTGGCAATACGAAGTTGACCTACGGCTCATGTTTTCCTATCGCAATACAGTATGCCTGTCAATAGGTAAACTTGTTTTGCTATTCATAAATTTTCTATTCACACTATACAGAAATAGCGCTCGTGTTGTGTCTTTCTCCCACCTTGGTCCTCGTTTCTGGCGCTAACTACGTTATGAATCAGATTCAACTAGCCTAATTGACTTTCCACCTTACTACTATGAACGAGGCCAGTGGAAGCCTCAACTCCTGTCAAGTTGGTGTGTCGGCTGTGTTTTCTGAAACCCTCGGGGGCTACGTAACGTGATGTGAATAAATAACTACTGCATCGCATTGTGTTTGATCTATAGCTGTGGCTGGCCAACGTAGGCCTTGACGAGGGCAACGTGATGAAGTGAATCTTGTGAATGTGGTGCATTCCGCGCTTTCGTACTAATTATAAACATGAGTCACTAAAACATAATCTCCCTTCAGTTCTAAACACATACATATTTCATACCAAGCCTACGATAAATCAGTTGAGGCAGCAATTCCTTAATATATTATGAGATCAACACTTAAACACTGCATTGCATGTTATTACTTAAGATATTGATTTTGTTGTGTTTGATGTTACTGTTCCTTTTTAATCGTGCATAAACTATTTTTCCTTGTTTGTCGTTTCCATGTATGCAATATGTTTTCCTATATTGATTTTTCGACATGATATTGAAATTCTATGCCCCATACTGAAATTTCAAGTAGTGTCTCTCCTGTATTTGCAATGTACATTGAGTGAACTTCCTGCTGCCCTGCCTTGTTGTGGTCTCTTGGGCCCAGTCAAGCTGCCTTGAGCAGCTTTTTGCCCAAGAGCTCCTTCCATGTATATGGTAAAATAAAGGAATTGAATTGAATTGAATATAGCCACCACTGCCGTTCATTCGCCCGAGAGGAGAGGGTAAAGCGCTGAGATTGTTTTTTGTTTGTTTGTTTGTTTGTTTTGTAATCACGGCACATTACAGAGCAGCTACGACATGGAAAAGAATCAGGAGGGAATGCCTAGTTCTTTCATTGCCTCGCAGTTCGTCCCGAGTCGAAAGACCCGCTTCGACCTTCTTAAAGCTCCCGTGAGCGGTTTGCCCCATGTCGGTGAGGTCCAGACAAAAGCGGAGCTCGGGATCTTTTCGTGAACCGTGGTAATTTGTGCGTTGCGTGAGGAGTCTAATTGTGTACAGCGGAGCGCTCCATTCGTAATGTACCTTGACGAACTTTGGGACGGCGTGTTGTCGATGTTGCTTCCATGAAAATTGTTCCAGCGGCACGGGCGCTGAACTCGGGTTCAATGTTCGGGTCGTGACGTCAAACGTGAGCGTACTGCTGCGCTTTAGAGCCGACGTCAATGAGGAATAAATTCGCCGTGAGTTAGGTCCCCTCTTCTGAAGGCCAGTGCCGCTGACCGGTCAACAGCACATACACGTCTGCTGTGCTCTCGCCCAACAGTGCCGTCTTAATTCCGTGCAGCGTTTTGCACGCCCTTGCTCATTTAATAAGGAGAGAAGAGAGTGACGGAATCGGTAAAACATTTGACAAAATGTGTCTTTCTGTTGCCCCACCTTTTCAGCTGAAAGTTGCACGCATTTTCCTCCCCCGAGAGCCAGCCGTGGGAAAAGTATCCGGTATATTGAAACCCGGAACCGCATGCGCGGATGGCATGGATGGGCGTATGTCCAGCATTCTGGGCCAAAATTTTTGAATTTCGGGAAATTGTAAGGTGCTATTATGAAGATATTGAAGGTAATGGTCTATTCTTCCGATGCGCAGCAAAATTTTTATTTTAAATGATGATTGTGGATTTTTTATGGCGCAAGAGCGTCTATGGCCAAAGAGCGCCATGGTACAAGGTATTTTTCGATTACAGACACATTTTCCAAACATTCACCCCTTACTAGCCGAGCATCAGGCCAGGGCAAAGCTTGTACCCATCGTATCACCGGTGGGTACCCGGCGGCACCGGGGATCGAACCCCGCACCTCCCGCATGCGAGGCGGATGCTCAACCACTTGGCCACCGGGGTGGTCTTTTATTTCAAAGTCTTCCCATCACTCGCATCAAGCAGTTATTAAGACTATCATTTAAAACCAATGAGGAGTAACGTTTTTGGCGATAGCAAAAACGTCAATAGCGAACCAATGCAAGCCTGCTTAGGGGAGATCTTTGGATATATTGATTATTACAGTGAAATCTTGCAACAGGTGAAAAAAAAAACGATGTTCATAAGTTATTTCCCGTTGAAATATGCTTTTCTGCGGAAATGCTGTGTATGTTAGTGCCGTAATAGATCCTTTCTCAGCTACTTTTAAAACATGTGCTGCCACCTAGTGAGTACGGTTAAAGTCGTACCGCTTCCCTACTCTTTAGGAACTTTCAAAAAGATTGGAATCAGTGCGAGTACGTTTCATGAAGGGGGTTAAAAAGAGGAATCAAGCGGAATCATGTGCATCGGAAACTGGAGGTAGAGCCCTTTTGAGCATCTCTTACCACTTGTGCCGGAAATTAATTTTGATGGAAATTGACTACTGGTCCGGAGTTCCCGGGTTCGAACCCGACCGCGGCGGCTGCGTTTTTATGGAGGAAAAGCGCTAAGGCGCCCGTGTGCTGTGCGATGTCAGTGCACGTTAAAGATCCCCAGGTGGTCGAAATTATTCCGGAGCCCTCCACTACGGCACCTCTCTCTTCCTTTCTTCTTTCACTCCCTCCTTTATCCCTTCCCTTATGGCGCGGTTCAGGTGTCCAACGATATATGAGACAGATACTGCGCCATTTCCTTTCCCCCCAAAACCAATTATTATTATTAGCCCTCCACTACGGCACCTCTCTCTTCCTTTTTTCTTTCACTCCCTCCTTAATCCCTTCCCTTACGGCGCGGTTCAGGTGTCCAACGATATATGAGACAGATACTGCGCCATTTCCTTTCCCCCAAAAACCAATTATTATTATTAGCCCTCCACTACGGCACCTCTCTCTTCCTTTCTTCTTTTACTCCCTCCTTTATCCCTTCCCTTACGGCGCGGTTCAGGTGTCCAATGATATATGAGACAGATACTGCGCCATTTCCTTTCCCTAAAAACCAATTATTATTAATATTATTATTAAATTGATTTATTTAACGGCAACAGAAATTAATTTTTTTCGTACACCAGCATCCCGTTAACCTTCGCTACCGACTGTGAATGTGCGCAGCATGCAAATGGGCTAATTTACAGCTACAACGTGTTAAAGACGACGATGTCGACGCAGTCTATTTCATCAACGACCTTTTCCACAGCTGATCAGCGCTACGCCTACATTGCCGTATATAGTGCCTTACATGCTGTGTAGGGTATTCCTTAATGTAGACACTTCGCTTCTCTCGGCGAGCTCCCGTAGGAGCCAATTATATGTATTTCTGGAAGCATTCATCTGCGCTTGTAAATACACTGGCGTATCTCTGCTACGATAGCCAGGTGAGCTTGGACATGGCATTTCTGAGGCGGACTCCCACTGAAGCAAGCCATGGATGTTGGTCTGTCTCACGACGTTCGCAGGTGCACATGTGCGCAGAGCCAGCTTAGGTGCAGAGCAGGTGTATACAGCGGCCTTTGCACAGGCGCGAACCTGGGCACCTTAGCGGATGGACGGACGGACATGAGCGGACGCAGATGAATGAATGAATGAATCAATCAATCAATCAATCAATCAATCAATCAATCAATGAATGAATGAATGAAACTTATTGTGGAGCCAGAAAAATTATAAGTGGACTCCTTAGTTCAAGACCCCACATGAGACGGCTGCTTGTCTCGCCCGCTAGTCCAGTGCTTCATGATACTCCAGGCGGGAGCTGGTCAGTATCCCCTTCCACTGCTCAATTGTGGGGATTTTGTGGGGCTCCCTGTGGCATGCTCACACCATTTCATATTGACTCTAATATTAACGCGACAGCGTTAAGGCTCGCGTTCTTATTGTTGTTGGCCTCAGGTGGAGTGGCACATACCCACAGTGGGGGTTTGGACAGGGTACCTTGCATGCACACAGCACTGACATGCTGACGCACTTAAGCCAGACGAGGGTGAAATCCGGCGCCGTCACCGTCGTCAACGTCGGGGTTGCGAGCGAAAAATCCCCGGATAAGCAACCTATAGCTGAGGTGCCTTGACCTTGTGGCGTCATCACAACCTGCCCACCGGATTTTGAGCAACCTGACCACCGTGGCAGGCGCCAGTTAAATTAATGATTGGTTTCGATCGGCTGCTCGGAAAGAGCAACCTGAGTTGCATAAGCCACACCAGTGAAAGCACCTGCCATCAGTCATCCCCTTCCTGCAGTCATCACCTGGTCATCCCCTTCAAGTTGCCCGGCCACGTACGCGCACTGTAATATTTGCCACACCACCCTTTCCCCGATCAGCCTTGGACTGGAACGGTCTTCCACACGACATCGTCGCGATAACTTGCCCATCCACATTTTTTGAAGTGTATAGCTCCCACATTTAGTAGCGAAGATATGTTTATTTGTAGTGTTTGTTCTATTGAACTGCTCCACTACATGTAGCCCAACCCTTATGTAGAACCCCATATCATGGGGGCCTTTAAGGTAATAAACTAAAGGGAAGTGAATGGCGCATGTATTAACCGCTGCGCCACTGAGCCAGGAGTGGTATGAAGACTCCCAACTATCTGTGAATGTAAAGTTGAAAATGACCAATTTCTTATATATCGGCATTAACTCATTAACGCTATTGCGTTATGGCGGAACTTAAGTGTCTCACCAATTTTTTTCGTCACAAAATTGGCATTTGTTTGAGTACAACGTGAGGTGTATCCTATGGTACGTATTAATAATAATTGGTTTTTTTGGGGAGAGGAAATGGTGCAGTATGTCTCATATATCGTTGGACACCTGAACCGCGCCGTAAGGGAAGGGATAAAGGAGGGAGTGAGGGAAGAAAGGAAGAGAGAGGTTCCGTAGTGGAGGGCTCCGGAATAATTTAGACCCCCTGGGGATCTTTAACGTGCACTGACATCACACAGCACACGGGCGCCTTAGCGTTTTGCCTCCGTAAAAACGCGGCCGCCGCGGTCGGGTTAGAACCCGGGAACTCCAGATCAGTAGTCGAGCGAACCACTGAGCAACCGCGGCGGGTCGGTCTACCCCAGTGATCTCGCATTTTGACTCCAAGAACTAAGTCAGGTGAGGTGGGGGGTGGGGGGTAGGGCTGGGAAGGAGGAAGACGGTGGACCTTCAGGCCGCTCTTGATGGTCGAAAGTCACTGGGCTTCGGCGACCCCCATGCCCCAGCGCACAATCCGGATTTGACCTTCCGGCCGTCAGCTGCGCAGAGCAGCCTCCCATTGCTCCTGCCGCTCAGCATGGTAAGCTCTTTGCGAGCATGTGGATATATTTGCTTTGCTCTATTCTGTAATGCTGTGACAGTTCTCTCTATCTGGTTAGGCTTTGCTTCCTCTGCTCACTATCCTCGGATAACGCCCGCTAAGCGAGTGCGCCGGCCGCGGCGTGGGCGCCAATGATCCACACATGTGTCCATATTAAGTGGCCATTCCTATCCTTCTGGAACTCTACTGCCTTTGCCGCCTTCTTGGCAACTCTTTGTGAGATTGCGAATATCTTTTCCTTTCTAGTCTTTAATGCTGTAATAGTTCTCCGTATGTGGTTAGTCTCGTTCCGCTCCTCATCGTCCTTTGTGGGCGCAGTTGTTACCCCTGGACAGCCTCGTTAGCAGGTGTCCAGGTTGCAGTGCCCATTCCTAACCTTTTGTAATTTTGCTTTAATTACCAGCTTCTTGGCAACTCTCCTTTCGATGAGGTTTCAGCGGGAAGCTTGTGAGTCTAGACCCGAGACGCGAAAATAATAATAATAATAATAATAATAATAATAATAATAATAATAATAATAATAATAATAATAATAATAATAATAATAATAATAATAATCGTTTTTTGGGGAAAAAATGGCGCAGTGTTTGTCTCTTGAAGGAGCTATACACCGCAGCGGACACGGGACAGAGAAAGAAGACAGGTAACAGGTTGGGCTGCTTCCTTTTGACGTACTTTTCTTCCTTTGTCTTGTGGTTTTCATGCTTCCAGATGCGGTCGACGGTTTTTTAACACTTCTGATATCTGTAGATTGTGACTCGCATGATGAGCATTGCCTAACGTTTCAAGTCTGATTTCTGTAGATTGTGACTCGCATATCTTTCATGTGCATTGTTGTCAGTTAGGTCTTGTCATCTGTTGCTTTTCATTCCCCCCTTTTTTACTTGATTGTAGGATCACACGTGCCTCTGTCTTTATAAAGCCATGAAGTTTCAAATAAAATGTTAGTTGCAAGTACCGCCCTGTGTCGTCTTTTTTCTCTGTACCGTGTCCGCTGCGGTGTCTAGTTCCTTCATGTCTCACCAACTGGCCTACACCTCCTAAGTTTGTCTCTTATATCGGCGGACACCTGAACCGCGCCGTAAGCGAAGGAATAAAGGAGGGAGTGAAAGAAGAAAGGAAGAGAGAGGTGCCGTAGTGGAGGGCTCCGGAATAATTTCGACCACCTGGGGATCTTTAACGTGCGCTGACATCGCACAGCACACGGGCGCCTTAGCGTTTTGCCTCCATAAAAACGCAACCGCCGCGGTCGGGTTCGAACCCGGGAACTCCGGATCAGTAGCCGAGCGCCCTAACCACTGAGCCACCGCGGCGGGTGACGACGCGAAAATCAAAACGTAATCTTACGATGCTTTCTATATATTAAAAGAAAGTAGTGTCACTCACGCCCTTTGCTCCCCGAGACCCACGCCTCCGATATTTTCGTTCACAGACAACATGGAGGGGGCGTCTCCGGTAGGTAGCTGGCGCGCGCTCTGCAAAGAAGCTAGAGGACGGCCATTTCGTAACTCCCCAGCCTTCCGTCAAGTTCGCGGAAACCGCCGCCGTAGCCGTCCCCGGAGTGGGAAGGGGTTTTTCACCTTCTCGGTAAAAGCGCCCCCGCGGGAACGCCAACCGGCACACCTCGGAAAGAAAAAACAGAAAAAAAAGACATGGCCAGGAAAGAGACGATGCACAAACGCTGCCTTGGCGGCCGCTGTGTCTTCGCGGAAAAAGATCCTTCGCCGGTCAACAGAAAGAGGCTCCTGCTGTGCCATGCGTTGGCGCGCAGGTATGATGGAGGTATGCAAGCATCGCGCAGCTGAAGAGGCCTATAAAGAAGCCGAGGTGGCGTGACGTCACGATGGTGACGTTGATGAAACGTAGCTGCGAATACGCGCGACGTAGTAGGTAGGCGCTCCGCGCTAGTGGGTGGTGCAGGAAGATCCGTCTTTGGTTTCCTTTTTTTATTTTTGTGAGCTCTCTGTCTCGCGTTCCGTTAAAGTCACTGTCCCTTATGTTGCACCACGAAGGCGTGGAAGTGCAAGTGGAGGGAAAAATCTTTGCTGGCATCGGTGACGTAAGATGGCGCATGTAACGGCGCGAAGGCCGTTTCGACTCTTAGTCGTATATGTAAACAAGTTTTCTCGATGTAGCCTAACGCCGTAAATTTTTACTTACGGTCAAAAGTACTCGAAAATGTACAGGGTTGGTCAAATGTTTCCAGGCCACAGTGTCTGCTTTTGAGCCTATATTTACGACTGTTACGGCACCCCCGAAGCTCAAAATATTTTTAGAGGGTAGTAGAAGTATCGTTCTAACCTCTGAGAATCTTGATAGCTTTATCAGCGTCGTATGTGCCAGGATATGCCGATGAAAAGGAGACCCTGTGGCCTGGGAACTTTTGACCAACTCTGTACATTTGTGTACTCAATGCGCTTTCTGCTGCTTTGGTTTTTGACCCCTCCTTTATCCCCTCCCTGACGGCGCAGTTCAGGTGTCCAACGATATATGAGACAGATACTGCGCCATTTCCTTTTCCCAAAAACCAACTGTGCTTTGGTTACGTCACATTTCTCACCGCAGCAAGCTAGCAACCTTTTCTTCGTACAACATTGCAACGCTCTGAAATAAGTTCTGTATATTGCCGGTGTTAAACGCAGAGGCGGCCGGACGCCTGTCTGCTGCGAATGCTGCCGATATTCATTAGATGGGTGTAGAAAAAAGGATAATCAATATCAGCAACTTACAGTATAAGCATTATCGCCGTTTCCATCGTCATTATGGTCACTTTAGTTACGCCTACTGTAGGACAAAAGGGTCTCCCACAATTTCCTGTTAATCCCGCTCTGCGACAGCCACGGTCTCCCTATCCCAGCTTATTTTGTGAAACTCATTTCGTCACCCGACTCCTGCCACCCGTAGCTGCGTCTTCAGACCATTGGTCAACTCTTTTCCACATTGCATCTACCATCCAGTGCAATTCTTGATTTCGAACTTTTGACTCGCGTACCATTAACCCGAGCTTGTTCTCTACTCGGGTTTTTTTGCAAATTAGGAATGAGAGAAAACATAAGAAATGTCATGCAATGATTAGTGCAGTGGCGCAAGTGGAATATTGCATTACGATCAGGCGCTAGTGCATCTATGTTGAACGGGTGCCGTCGAAAAATAGGCAGTGGCTTAGCTCGGCTATGCCAGGATTCGAACCCGACCGCGGCGGCTGCGTTTTTATGGAGGAAAAACGCTAAGGCGCCCGTGTGCTGTGCGATGTCAGTGCACGTTAAAGATCCCCAGGTGGTCGAAATTATTCCGGAGCCCTCCACTACGGCACCTATTCTTCCTTTCTTCTTTCACTCCCTCCTTTATCCCTTCCCTTACGGCGCGGTTCAGGTGTCCAAAGATATATGAGACAGATACTGCGCCATTTCCTTTCCCCAAAAAACCAATTATAATTATATACTATGCCAGGATATACGTAGCGAAAGGCGCGGTTCCCTGGCTGAGCTTGTTGTGGTCACTGTATGTTTAGCAATGAGAGACATTGGGTATACACATCTTTTATTCATTTTGCTTTACAGAGACGAAGACTGCCCGATGATCTGTGAAGTAGCATGCAGCGGTCTCAATTTTGTCGATACAGTATTTCGATTTGGTAGAGCCTCTTTAGTATACAAGCTCTATAGTAGTTCCCCATTGCGTAGTCCGGACGTGAGGGTCCGAAGCTAAATTAAAGTCGAACTTTTCTTTCATACACTAAGAGAGTCCTGTTTCCTGTTGAAATCACCCAGTCACCCACAACTGTGAAACCGTGCCGTAAGCTGGTATACACGTGGCAACCACACCAATCGTCTGCTTGATAGATGTTCCCGGGGCCACATAGACACCTTGGATGATAATACCGCTTTCCAGAAGCCGAACACAGCAGACTTCACCATTATTGACCGCGATCGAAGGGAGGGAGATGTCTGACAGCGGTGATACCTTGTTTCACGTACACACAGACTCCAGCATTATTATTTGGTTCAATCCAACTTCCAGGCGACAACCTCAGGATCGGAAGAGTTAATCTTCTCTTGTCTATACCGCCGTTTAGCAGCGGCTGGACTCTCCTCCTCTGCATGCATGTCAAACGTTGTGATACAGACGCCCACTACATCTCCGCATTTTATACGCAATCCTGAGCATGCGACGCGGCGTGCGACGAGGCGGCGACGAAGAACGCGGCGCAGCAGTGGGGTCTTCTGGTTACCATGGTATCGGCGCATGCGCACAACTGCTCATCCGCATGACATCACGCTCGGCTTTGACGCTGGAGCGGGCGCGCGGCCACGGCGACGGCAAAGCGCACGCCACACTTTACTCATCTTCGGTTTCCATGGTAACGGCGCATGCGCACAACTGTCCTCTTTCATGTACCGCGAAATGCTCGACTGGTAGCCTAGTGAAGCTCCCGCTACAAAATCCGTCAGGCACAGTGTTACCGGACCTATTTTAACGCGAAAGCGTTAAAGGGACACTGAGGAGAACCCTATCAAAATTTTTTAGCAATATATGATAGTTCGGCATTTCATGGCTTTGTTGACGCTTGTCCGGGAGAGAAAGATGTATTTCTTTCAAAGAAATTTGGATTCGAAGTTGAAAAATTTTTTCCCGCCGCTCCGATTCCAACTCGAGAACTCTTATGACGACAGGAAGAACTCTTAGACGACACAGAACGGAGTGACGTGAAACGTGACGTAAACGGAGACTCCGTGATTTCTGGTGGCTACCGGTGCGGTCTAGCAGCTGCCGAAATGAAAGCTACCGCCGCCGCACGTTGAAGGCATCTATCGGGGGTCGCCACCGTCGCTTCGTTTACGTTTGCACCGGCGTCTTGCCAGCGTTACGATGGATCCCGTTCCCGAACCCGACGACGCAGTTCTCGCAAAAACTCTGGCCTGCATTTCACCGACCTCAGCCCCACAGAGCGTGCGATGCTTTTGAGGTAGCACGGTTAGGTTAGGCGCCGGCGGGTGGTTTCCCCCTTCCTCAGAGAGCAGCCGTAGCAAACTAAATATCATAACCCCAGTGCGGGGAGTCGCGAGGTGTGCGTTGCGACCATCGGAGGCTGGCCGGGGCTTTGGGGCCAACGGATTGTGATTCCTTGAACGGAGCGGTTGCACGGCGCAGCAGGCAGCGTCGAGGTCTCCCTAATTGCATGGGCCAAGTTATTTATTTATTTTTTGCCACAAAAAACAAATGGGTGATCGAGGGCGGTCGCGTTTAAAGTCGGCGGCTTGAAGCCAAAGCCGGCGCACGACGCTTCAACGGCTTCCACTTGATCCAACGGGTCCACTGGATCTGGCTCTCTCGCCAACTTGCATGTACCTTCAGATATGTACTGTGAATGAATTAAAATAGCCGAGCTCTAAAAGAACAGCTCCGCCGAACTGCCGCAGCTATTGAATATAACGCGCACCTCACCGCGGAGCCAAATCAGTCTGGCCGGGCCGCCGGCGGCGGCTGGCATCCATTCAGCGGTGGCATCCATGGGAGCCACTGAAGCCCCCCGCCCACTCACTAAATAAAAGAAGTCCGGTGCCGAGGTTCGGAATCGAACCAGGGCCTTCGGCGTTTGAGGCGGAAACGCTACCGCTCCGCTACGACGGCTCAAGTTACAGCCGTCAATAAAGGCGCATCTAGTGAATGCAGTCTTCTGATGCAGAAATCTCCGCGCTTTCGCTAGGTATATCCTGGCCTAACAGAGCTAGGCCATCAGCAATTTTTCTGAACTGCCTTGTATCTTGTCTCCCGTCCCTAATAAGCGACTTCCGTTAAGTAGTTTGAAGTTGTCTGGCACAGCCGGGAATGTTTCGCCGGGCAAGCGTGCGAATACACAAGTATCATGCGTGCGAATACACAAGTATCGTGCGAATACACAAGTATCACCGACCATCATGCCATCATAGCTTTTCATCGACCGTGACGATAATCTGACAAGCCTTAACAGGCTCCTTCAAAGGTTAACTAGCACTTGAAGCGGCACTTGGAGTTCCTCTGCTGTTCGGCGCTTGTAAATCGAAGCGCGTCAAAAACAAAACCACGGGACACGCAAAGTTCATAGACGCGAAGCGCCATAATAATAATAATTGGTTTTGGGGGAAAGGAAGTGGCGCAGTATCTGTCTCATATATCTTTGGACACCTGAATCGCACCGTAAGGGAAGGGATAAAGGAGGAAGTGAAAGAAGAAAGGAAGAATAGGTGCCGTAGTGGAGGGCTCCGGAATAATTTCGACCACCTGGGGATCTTTAACGTGCACTGACATCGCACAGCACACGGGCGCCTTAGCGTTTTTCCTCCATAATAACGCAGCCGCCGCGGTCGGGTTCGAACCCGAGAACTCCGGATCAGTAGTCGAGCGCCCTAACCACTGAGCCACCGCGGCGGGGCCGAAGCGCCATAAGAAATCGAAACTCTCCTGGCCGCCTGTGGCGCCGCCAAGCATCCGTTTTCTTTGCTTCCAACATTCAGGTTGTCTTTTGCCTGCCTTCCTTGTGTGATAAAAGTGCACTATTGGTTTTAAAACAAAACTTCCTTCAATATTGATCTGCGCAACCTACCTTTGTCGGCCTCAGAGATTCGCGAAACAAAGTAGGATGGAAAATTCCTCCAAGGTGGCGTCTCTTGTCCTATGGCGTCACCACGCTTGTACTTGCGAGATTGGCCTGTGGAGGCGATACCTGTATTTTGGTTCTTGCTATTTTCTACCTTACAAGAGCTTTGTTCTCAGTAAGAGCGGCGTTTTTGTGATCAGGAGCTGGTATTCTATCGATACAAGCCAACTTCAATTTCTCCTCAGTGTCCCTTTAAGGAGCTCGTGTCGCAGAAAAGCCGGTGTCGTCGGCGTCTTTGGCCGTGAGCGAAAAATGGCGCATCTCGGTGGACACCTGAACCGCGCCGTAAGGGAAGAGATTTCCCTTCCCTTACGGCGCGGTACGAGTGTCCAGCGAGAATTGTGAGACACGTCATTTCCTTTCCTTAAAACCAATTTTCATTTCAATTTCTGTCCCTTACAGCCCGGTTTCGGTGTCCACCGAGATATGTGAGACAGGCGTCCTTTCCTTTCCTTAAAAAAATATTTTCATTTTCCTTGCTTTATGGCGCGGTTCGGGTGTCCATCAAGATATGTTTCCTTTCCTTAAATTGTCCGGACAAGGGGTCGCACCGAAGGACGATGGCGTTCGGTTGATTCCTTGGCAATGCGGCAACACGCTGTCGCGCCCTGCTCTTAAAGCGAAGCTTAAGCGTCCTCCAAATTTTTATACTGCCGATCATGTTATAATTAGTACAGAAACACAATGCTCGCTTTTGGGACTAGTCTTTGGCAGATCGAATCTAAATCTTACCTTTCTCTTTACTGACGCGGTGCACGGCGTTCATGAAAAACGGAGAGGATAAGGACATGATATCTACGGTAGAGATTTTTGGAAACAAATTCGCCACGCTGCAAATGCATTCATAAGCAGCGCGTTAACCAAGGCGTGATGCAATAGCACAGCAGCTCAAGTAAAATACAAGAAAAACTTATGGAACATTGCTGTGCCACCACTGCAGAGCAAGCTGCTTGCAATCCCAAGCAGCGCATCACAGGATTCCTGTAGCGACTCACTATGATGGGTATTCATGTTATTACATGAAACTTATGCGCAATTAACATTGCGCTTATATAGTGTAGAACTGCTACAATGGACAGTACACTGTTAGTACCTCTACATTATGGGATTCCCACAAAACATTGTACGAACACCGTTCTCACTTCGAGCAGACAAGACTAGGGATATGTGGTTCTCGTTATGACATACATATGAAGGAAGTCAACAGTAAGTTAATCAATGCGGTCTCGACCAACATCTGGTAGCCGTCCTGGATAGGTTAGTTGTTAGAGCGACAGCCCCGGGCAGGCAATGATACCGGTTTCGATCCGGTTACCAGATCTAATGTTTCACCTACGAAGTTTATGTGAAAGCAGAGTTCCTTTGTAGCCGTTTGGCTGTGCCTGAGTGGAGGCTAATGAGTAATTACTCCCTCATTACTATGTAATATTGTGTACAACTGCAGCAGGATGCTACTGCAATACTAAAATAAAACTTCAAGAAGTACTTCAGTCGACACACCATAAGGGAGCACTTCCACATGCAAGTCACGGATTTCACTGGTCGCGTTATGCAGGGCCTACTTTCTACTAAAGGCATGCAATTACAGCCTTTTCAGAACATGACGTGACGTGCAAGACAAAGCCATCCGCAACGCGAGAGCAACAGGAAAGACCTTTTCCTGCGACACACAGCGAGCTTCACAATGAACGACGCAATAATGGCTTCATGCGGTGAAACGCGCAGTTCTTGATTATCTTTCCGCTGCGATGTGCGAATAAACATGGAGGGGAAAACGGTGTCTTAACAAGTTTGCTCCTATAGTTAAGTTTGTATCAGTGGACCAGGAAGCGGATCTCGTGGTGGTAACCAAACACATAGCGTAAGCACACAAAGTCAACGAGGAGTCATCCTGCCTCGTGCTGTAGACCAGGTGACGACACGAGGGGGAAAAAACCGCCTTCGTCCGCGATTAGTATGCGTACAAAATTTCCTTTCTTTCAAACATTCAAAGAGGTGGAGACAATAGCTGGCGGCTCTCACTCTCTGCTTTTGAGGTGCTCTAATCGTCGCTTCTCTACTGTACAACAGATCACTGGAACTCTGCATGCATTACGTACGTCGGGAAAATCTATTACTTCGACTTGATATCAGCCGGAAAATCTTTTTCTCGCGTTTGTTACTAGTTCATGCCTAACTTTTCTGGGCTGTCTTGACGTCACAACCAGTATTTTCCCTTCCATCATGAGCTTTGCTGCCCTCAGCCTCCCCTTGTAGTTTTTCCGTCAACGTCCGATCTTTGGCTTATTGCAGAGGATGCAGAGGATAAGGGGGAGTCTGAGTTAAAATGTGAAGAGGAATACGGCAGCTGTAGCTGGAGCAAGAAAGGGGCACTTAGAGATTATTGAGGGAGTCCTCTGATAATAAGATGGCGGTTGCGAGGATGGCTGGGCTGAGGATTAAGACTGCTGATGCCAGATTCACGACCGGCAGCGATTCCGGAAAAGTGAAGCTGTGGCCTCTGCGTCAGCAGCCTGAGGACGATTACGTTGTCCGTGTGCAAGTTTTTCAGGTGGAGTAGAATAGAGCAGAGCATTGCAGAGACAGCAGAGCAGAGAACAGTCGAGAAGTCTAGAGAAAAGCAGAGCAGAGAAGAGCAGAGAAGACCAGAGAATACAAAGCGAACAAGGGCAGAGCAGAGAAGGTAAATTAAAGCAGAGTAGAGAAGAGAAGAAAGAGAACAGCAAAGCAGAGAAACCCAGAGGAAAGCAGAGCAGAAAAGAGAAGATAGAGCAGAGCAGAGAAGATCATATGAAAGCAGATCAGAAAAGAGAAGATACAGCAGAGCTGAGTAGAGAAGACCAGAGGAAAGCAGAGCAGAAAAGAGCAGATAGAGCAGAGTAGGGAAGGGCAGAACAATTGAGAACAGAGCAGAACAGAGGACAGCAGAGAAGAGAAGAACAGAACACAGAAATTAGGATAGTGTAGAAGAGTACAGCAGAGAGAAGAGGAAAACCGAGCAGAGCAAAACAGAGCACACAAGAGAATAGTAGAGCAGAACAGAGGAGAGCCGTCTAGAGAAGAGCAGAGAAGTCCAGAGAAATGAAGAGAAGAGAAGGAGTAGAGCGGAGAAGACAGAGCAGAGTAGAAAAGAGCAGAGCATAAAAGAGCAGAACAGAGGACGGCAAAGAACAGAACAAGGGAGAACAAAGGAGAGAAGAGCAGAACAGAACGGAGCAGAGCAGGGAAGAGGGAAGCACAGCAGATAAAAGCAGAGAAGAGGAGAGCAGAAGAGATCGGAGGAGGGCAGGGCAGAGCAAGAAAGCAGGGAGAGAGGGGAGTTCTAGGACACAAAGACGGTGTAATGATAGACAATCTGAAGTCAGAAAGAGGAATTGGAGATAAATACTAAGGCGCACAAGATATAACCGGGGGTCCGTTAAGGTTAAATTGAGGTCATTAGAAGAGGCCCTTGTCTTGCAGTAGCTTCTTATGGCGATGATAGGTGGAAGGTGGTGTGGAAGCGCTTCTGAAAAGGTGTAGTCGTTATAGCGTCGTTCGTTACGCGGCCACTTCACTGCTGCACATGTCGGCTGTAGAGGCTGCCGTTGTGGTGGACTGCGAAATAATTTTGAGAAGTAAAGTTAATAGAAAGAGCTCAAGGTAGCCTAGCCAAAAGGAAGAGTACACACACTACAAGTGCTGACTCACAAATGAACGTTTTTAAGAAAAGGAAAATTAAAAATAAAGGAAAATGTCTTTTCGGCGCACACCGAGGCACCGCGAAAAGAAACGACAGAAGGATATGCATATATCATCAGGTAACATGCCGGTAGAGATGAGAAAACTGTTTCCCATGCTGCGTTACAGATGACCTATTAATATAATCGTCTTTAAATTTCGCAGTGTAAACTTTATCCACAATTTTTGGAGTTAACTGGTACCGATGCCCGTAAACCACGTGCATGTCCTGAAATGGCAGGGTGCACTTAAATAAAAATAATGCAGCCGTGTGAAAACAGTTCGCAGGCAATTGTGAACGAGGTGCTCTCTCCAAAGATAGATCTTGTTCACAGAGATGCCTGTTCATGCAAGGGTCAGTTTGGCCAAGGTTAACTTTGTTGCAAGCAAAAGAAATTTTGCATACGACGCCAACATTTCACTTGGCATACGCACGCTTAATACTTGCGAAATCAGGAAGTGATGGCGACACTTGTTTTTCGTTTTTTTTGTGTCTTTTATAGCTAACAAAATCGACGTTTTTCGGTTAGAGTGGCCCCTGTGATTAATTATTATAACGCGGTATCCTAACGATCGCCTGGAATCATCACCTGAAGTCACTAACACCGTAGAACGCAAGGGTCGACGTTTTTAAATACTCATTATTTCCGCGCACAATAACACAATGGAATGAACTCCCGCCTGATCTACTAAACAACATCAATGCCTTTGACAAAATTGCTTCTGACAGTTGCTGAGTGCCTGTTTCTTGTTCTGTGCCATTATTTACATTTGTGCTGCGATGTTATTTAATAATAATAATTGGTTTTGGGGGATGTTATTTGCTGTATTTCTTTTATGCCTTTTTGCCCCTCCTGCCAGTATCCATTGAGGGTCTGCAGTATACTGTAAATAAATAAATAAATAAATAAATACAGATGAACTTAGATTTGTCATCTGTGTCCCTTCAACATAGCATATGGCTGAGCATTGCTTTACGGCTTCAGTGGAAATTACGTGCGAGACTTAAGCAATTTCCCCGGCTGATGCGAACTGCCCGTGACGTCTTTAATTGTGCGGCAGAGTCAGCTGGGACAATGACGGGGAACGAAGGGAGAGGGAGCACCTCCACGTCTTGAAGCGACCACGTCCTCCTCCAACTCCACAAACGGGAAGCGGATCTTCTCGGCGAGCTTTTAACCACATAACGTAACGTCAAGCGCGAGCACTCAGCTATGCGTCTCACGTCGCTAGCTCGTGACAACACAGCGCCGAGGGGAAAAACCTCCGGTTCTGCTCTGTCGGGTGCTGGTGCGCGTATAGTACACAAGTTGATCGCGCCACGCGGGGGAGTTTTTCTTGCACTCTGACGAAACTTCCCGAGTTGGTTCCGGACGTTCCCACAGCTCGCAACTCGGTCGTCGCTCGCTGGTTGCGTATGCAGTCGCTATCTCTGACGGCACGCCGCGGAATCTCGAGCGTGTCATATGGCCGCGGGCCGGGCTTCGGGGAACGTGGGATGAGAGACTCCGCGCTGCGTTATCTATCGTTGCATATGGTTCGAGTGTCATACCATGTTGCACGTGTAGTGGCGTCATTATTTAGCGAGCACGCGCAACTATCCGCTGCTGAAGAACATAATTATCTCTCAAAGAGTCCACGAAAATCCCTGATTCGCATGGATCCGATCTGCCAGTGATTTGAACTAAATACCACTCAAGGAGCCTATGAAAACGACGTTGTTGCGAGATTCCAAGAAGGCAGTAGTAGAGATGAGGTATCCGTAAATAATCCACAAAAATCGTGCTTTTTCTGCAATCCAAGGGTGGGCAGCAAGAGAAACAAGTAATTCCTAATGAGGTACGCACAGTTCTATGTACAAACGTTAGCGCAAATTAAGACACATTGTCTTATTTTCTGTCTTATTTTGCGCTAACGTTTGTACATAGAACTATGCACCAACTAGCCCAGCAACAAGTGTTACTTGAGGTGCGCACAAATACCTCCTTGTGCGAATATCCGACGGCCCTATTTCAACTTGCTTCTCACGAATGCCGATGTTCTCCAAAAGGAATCGATTCCTCTTTCTGTCGTGCGATGGAAGTGGACGTTGAAGGACCCCTGAGGATCAAAATCAATCCGGAGCTTTCTCATTGCCCACGCAGCATCGATATGTTAAACCCCTATATCATACAGTTCATGTTCCATGTAGTAATGATTTCCTATACCCACCTGTAACGGCCGAAGCATCTACATGTTTTCTGTGTTGTCATGTAACGATGGCCACGTTAAGGACGCTCTCAGCCGTTAGCGTAGCATCACCCTGCGTTGGCTTATGGCTGGAGCAAGGGCCTCGCGAATGAGTGTTGCTTCAGAAAAGGACCGCTGAAAACAGCGCGATGAAACCTGGCCAGCGTCACAATGTCCCAATGAATAAAGAGCGTGCTGAAAGACAACAGTGGGTCAGAACAAACCGGCACAGTAGAAGGCCAGGTGCTTTTCAAAGCGTATAACCAGCCTTTTTTTTTCCATCCGTGTGGAATGTGAGTCATCTCACCCATGCTCTGTGAAACCGGAACACAGCAGCAACTGACCATGAAATTTGCGTTGTTATAAACTTTTTCTTGATGCTATTTCTCTAGGAATAAGCATTTATTTCTTATTATGCAGCTGCAAACAGTGCACTTTCGTCCGATCAAACTCATTTTATTCAAACTCTCTGCTTATTCGCAGTGATGGTATAACCACGCCAAAATCACGTATATAAAAAGGCTATCCTTACTTGGAACAAGTTCTCGGTTTCCTGTCGAGTTCGAATTATGAAGAAAGAAATTATGATTAATTTTTATGGCGTAAGGGACGCTTTGGACAAAGAGTGGCATGGCATAAGGTGTACTTTTTTCTACACAAGCTGGGGTCAGAGACCCACTTCCCAAGCATTTCCCCCTACACAAGCCGAGAACCAGGCCAGGGGAAAGCTTGTAGCCATTGCATCACCAGTCGGTACCCAGCGGCACTAGGGATAGAACCCCGCACCTCCCCGCATGCGAGCTGGATGATAAAACCATTAGGCCACCGCTGCGGTCCGAATTATGAAGAGCTCTGCGGCTGCAGTACACGGAATCAGTGTTAGAACTTCGAACCACTTATTCAAGAACTGCGCACAAACCTTTAACTTAAGCAATTTTGAACACTCCAGTATTTGCACACAAGAAATCTTGCATCTTTCCCAGGATGACTTTATTACATCCGTAATTTATATCAGGCATTTTTTTTCTGGCATTCGCTTTCGATTTGTTTCACAAGTAATAATAATATTAATTGGTTTTTTGGGTAAAGGAAATGGCGCAGTATCTGTCTCATATATCTTTGGACACCTGAACCGCGCCGTAAGGGAAGGGATAAAGGAGGGAGTGAAAAAAGAAAGGAAGAAAAGGTGCCGTAGTGGAGGGCTCCGGAATAATTTCGACCACCTGGGGATCTTTAACGTGCACTGACATCGCACAGCACACGGGCGCCTTAGCGTTTTTCCTCCATAAAAACACAGCCGCCGCGGTCGGGTTCGAACCCGGGAACTCCGGATCAGTAGTCGAGCGCCCTAACCACTGAGCCACCGCGGCGTGGCGTTCCACAAGTGCAGCTTTTGTTTCCCCAGCTTGCTCAGGATGACGTAAGGGTGTGGTGGAAACGGCTTGCCCTCCAGGGCTTATATGCCTGACAAGGTCATCGGTTGGCCCTAAACAACACGTCCTGGATTCCTTCACGTGATGCCCGAGTGACATGCAGGAGCCGGGAGGGAAAAAACCCGGCTCCTTCAGTAGCAGTTCTTGTTCGAGCGGAGCGTGCCGTGTTGAAACTTCCTGGCTTCGCTCTGCCACAGCTTGCGCCACTGCAGTCATTGCCCATGCGCAGCAGTTTGTCGGCGCCGTTCGGCAAGACTCGTTAATGGCCGCGAAGCACGGCTTCCTTTCTTTGTCGTGGATGGAAAACAATCTTTATCAGAGCGCAGGCACGAGTGGTGGTGTAACACAAGATGGGCATCTATTTTGTTTAAACGGGCTTTCTTCTCCACCATCTCTTGCCTCGCCGGGGGCTTTAGCCGCTAGCGAGTGACTAACCGCTGCTAATAGGACGATTTCGCCACTGCCAGTACGCGAGTGCAAAGCTTGTGAGGTGACCACGATACCTATAGTACTCGTTGGTTTATCGCTGGTCTCAAGCTTGATCCAACCTTGAGGCAGGTATAGCTAACCGAGCCACACTGTGTCATTAAATCGAGGTTTCGCCTGTCTCTGCTTTTTTTTTTCTGGCGAAATTACGATTTTTTAGGAGTGTGAGTAAGCTTGGTTGTTTGGCTTATGAAGTTTATCGTCTCAAAGCGACTCAGGCTATGAGGGACGACGTAGTGGAGGGCTGCGGATAATTTCGACCACCTGGGGTGCTTTAACGTGCACTGACATCGCACAGTACACGGGCCTCTAGCATTTCGCCTCCAACGAATACAACCGCCGCGCCCGCGGGATCGAACCCGTGTCTTTCAGGTCAGCTGCAGAGCACCATAACCACTCAGCCACCGCGACGGCTGTGAATAAAGAAATGAACGCACACATCTTAGATATATACTTCTTTTAGTCAGTGAGGTATAGGTTTTTGGAATGAAACGTAGATACTGTATTTAAATTTTCAGTTTATTTAGAAACATGTGGACACTTATAAATAAACTGATTTTGGTTCGCGAACAAGTCCTACCATGTAACCTCGAGCGGTAACTGCGTGTGCTAGTATGCATCTCGCGTCTTCATAAAACTCCTCCTGCACGCATGGTTGCCATGCAGCTGTTTAAAGTACTACAAACTTTAAAAACAACTTTACAAAGTACTACAACTTCCGGCTTCGTCCGCGGCAGGGGTGGCGTTGTCAAACCTTTGTGATCATGACAGGAATATTTTTAAAATAAAAGGAGAGGAGAACTTCTATGATATACTCCGGTGCTGAAAATCCTTACATGGTGCTAATAAAGCGAATAGACTTGGATACGGGACAAGTGGGGAACGGCATAAAAACGCAGTATGTGAACATCTAAACTACGCGGAATGTCTGAGTTGTTTAACTCTGCGTGAGAAATAAACTGGGACACAGCGCATGCGCTGCACAGGTGGTGGCATATATTCAAGAAAGCCAGGAAATGTTACTTAGTTCAGTAGAAGCAAACTATACAGGTTTTCACTACCAGTAAAGGACATGAACAAAACATGCACTCATTGCGTGTAAATGTGACAAGAATTTTTGCATCGGGTGCTTTGAATAAACTATTTCCCTGACTTTTCGTGTAGATGCCACTTCGAAAAGTGCCCTTTTGGGATTCTGGTGGCGGGTGTGGCTTCGTCAGCCGCCTCCACCCCGCATAGGTGACAGCGGTGATGCCGATCTGCGCCGGGACGGCGGTCACATCCGTGAAACTGACGTGCACTGACATCCGTCGTGAATAATTGGTACTTTGTAACATATAAATTGGAGAAAAGGAAGCGTTTTTTAGCCGAAAACTGTCCATTTTTGCCGGCGTGTTTGTGCCGATTGACATACTATTTACGTAGAGAAGAGTCTTAAATCAGGGCAACTCAAGAGTCTCAGGGAAGCATACTAATTACCGTAGCTTATCAATTGGTTAAACCCGCCGCGGTGGCTCAGTGGTTAGGGCGCTCGACTACTGATCCGGAGTTCCCGGGTTCGAACCCGACTGCGGCGGCTGCGTCATTATGGAAGAAAAACGCCAAGGCGCCCGTGTGCTGTGCGATGTCAGTGCACGTTAAAGATCCCCAGGTGGTCGAAATTATTCCGGAACCCTTCACTACGGCACCCCTTTCTTCCTTTCTTCTTTCACTCCCTCCTTTATCGCTTCCCTTACGGCGTGGTTCAGGTGTCCAACGATATATGAGACAGATACTGCGCCATTTCCTTCCCCCCCCCCAAAAAAAAACAAACAAACAATTATTATCTCTTGGTTAAAACGCTCGTGAGATGTGCTCAGGACACGTGCAGCCGTGATATCGAGTGAGTTCTTTTCGAGAGAATTGCATTTATAAACACAGCGCATCCTCTAAAAAAATATTATGAGAGCGAATGTCTTAAAAAAAATGTAGATCATCAAGTTTTAGTTTCGGGCCATGCACTGTGCTCCGCTCTGCATTAACAGCGTTTCAAATATCTCGAAACCTCGGGGAAATATAGTCCTCATCCATCAATAGCTGAGGGTGCCCGGTGTTCGTACAAGAGTCCCACCGTGTGACCTAACGGGAGATCAGGGGACCTGATAAGTACGCCAGGTGTTTCAGCGAGCTCTGAAAAATTCCTAAAAGCAGAATGCTTGAAACAGAAATAAAATCTTTTAAACATCACACTCTCAGCTGCGCTCGAAGTGAGGTACTGAAGAATGATAATAGTTAGACAGCAAATTAACTTAAATTTACCAGTTAACTTGTAATTACCATTGCATAGTGGTTAGTACCGATGGCGAGCTTGTAGCTACGGACAAGGCGATGCCAGAACAGATTTTAAAACGAAGAAAAAAGACGCTTTCTAACAGACCGCAACGTGAGGAAATCCGGTGATTTTTTTCCCCCGACAAAAGCTCAACTGAGCGCACGAGGCACGCCGGAAGTCCGGGAAAAGAGAAATACCCGTGGCGACGTCTCACAGTGGCTACGGCGTCAAATTCGTAAAGACTGCTTCACTGCTGTGCCACGGGATGCACTCTAATTTGTTTCGACACTTTAAAAAATAACGGACTCCTAGTATAGTGGTTCAGACGCACAAGGACTTAGAATTTGGCAGCATAGGCAATGCAAAATGTCGCCAGGAGGCGTTGCGTTGTCATTGAACTTCCTGAGCGTGTTTCGTGCGGAAAAGCCTCCAGACTGCCTCGCGCTGCTGGGAAATTTTTTTTTTTTTAATAATAATAATTGGTTTTTTGGTCGAAAGGAAATGGCGCAGTATCTGTCTCATATATCGTTGGACACCTGAACCGCGCCCCTGGTTTCAAAATCTGACACGGCATCGTCTCGTTCAATAAAGTTACGAACCCGACATTGCCGTTAGCCAACAGACGTTTTAGAAGCTAACGTCCGTCGCAGTGGAGTGTGTGTTATATATTATTATAATTGGTTTTGGGGGAAAGGAAATGGCGCAGTATCTGTCTCGCATATCGTTGGACACCTGAACCGCGCCGTAAGGGAAGGAATAAAGGAGGGAGTGAAAGAAGAAAGGAAGAAAGAGGTGCCGTAGTGGAGGGCTCCGGAATAATTTCGACCACCTGGGGATCTTTAACGTGCACTGACATCGCACAGCACACGGGCGCCTTAGCGTTTTTCCTCCATAAAAACGCAGCCGCCGCGGTCGGGTTCGAACCCAGGAACTCCGGATCAGTAGCCGAGCGCATTAACCACTGAGCCACCGCGGCGGGTCCTGAAAAGTGCTTGCCTTACATTTGAAACACCCCATCTTTTTCAATTTTTGAAACTGCTCGCTAGAACACTTGTGATTTCCTTTCAAAAACAAAGGGTGCGTTCATGACCCGCCGCACATCGGCACAGAAAGAGCGGCTTTTCCCTCTTTATATTTTTTTCCTAAACCGATCAGCGCCCATTGCCAGTTCCGTTTGCTATCAGATATATCCTTCGAGCGCGAGCATAACTGCTCCAGGAAAAAAAAAAAAAAAAGAGGCGCGATTTAAACTCTGCAAGCGGCTCGCGAAACGCGGATGCGGCGTCGGCGGCAAGATGGAGGCCTTGTGGGAGGGCGACAGACCTTGCATGCTCGCTCTGGCAGCAGCAACGGCGGTGACGTCACAGTCCCGAGTGGAAGCAGTGCGGCAAGGAGGTGGTCGTGGGGGTAACGTTGGTAACGTCGGTGATGCGGCGGAGGCGAGCTGCAACATCCGTCTCCCAAAAAAAAGGAAAGTAAAAAGAAAGAAAAAAGGAGAGAAAGCAACGGAGAACGGAGGCAAGGAACGAAGAAACAAAGAAAAACAAAGCATAGCACCTCGGGCGAAGCCAGCCGGCTGACAGCGAATGCAGCAGCAGCGGCAGAGTCGGAGGGCCCGTTCGGGAAGCGCAGACGTGCCGCTGCAAACTGCTGCGGCAGAGCGTTGGTTGCGGGGGCGGCACAGCAGGTGAATTAACGTCGCGCGTGCTTGGAGTCGGCGCCGGCAGGATCTGTACCTAGCGAGAGGGAGTGTTGACCTTAGCGTACACTGCATGCGGAGGATGCGCCTGGCTGTGTGCGTGGGTGCGCGCACGCGCTGGCTGTGACGTCACGCATTCATCGCTGCCGCTTCTGCCAGCGCTGCTTGCGGATGTGCTTCCTCCCCTTCTGTTCACGCGACGAAGAGAGAAAGAGAGAAAATAGTGCGCTGCGCGCTACCGGGAGCTGGCCGCTCGCGGAGTGATTCACATGTGGTGCACGCGATAGACACTGGGGCGACGTTTATGGTGTGAAGCATACGGCGTTCAGCGGCGTTTTTGGCGGTTTCTCAGAGAGTATCGGTGTGCCCAGTAAGCGGGTGCTGCAACTAAAGATAAAACACTCGTAACGTCTATCTAAGGAGTATCCCTTTATTGGAAGAGGAAATAAAGCCATTCCTTTTTAATCAACCAATTGATTGATTGACTGACTCATTCTTTCATATTAGGCCGCCGCGGTGGCTGAGTGCTTATGGCGCTCAACTGCTGGCCCGAAAGACGCGGGTTCGATCCCGGCCGCGGCGGTCGAATTTCGATGGAGGCGGAATTCTAGAGGCCCGTGTGCTGTGCGATGTCAGTGCACGTTAAGGAACCCCAGGTGGTCGAAATCTTCGGAGCCCTTCACTACGGCGTCTCTCATAGCCTAAGTCGCTTTGGGACGTTAAACCCCCATAAACCATAAACCATCATTCTTTCATATTAGACGCAGTGTTAGAAGAGTCGGACGAGTTTCACGCAGACCGCTTCTCAGAGCCGCTCAAGTCACCACGGAATGTGGAGTAATCAGTCCTGTCCAAACACACTCTGCCACTAGTAACTAGGTAAACATAGCATGGAAAACCACGCAGCTCAAATACCGGTCGGTGGTCAAAACTTCGGCATCCGAGCCCGGTGCTTTGCAGGTGTCGCGCCGTGAGCGACTCGCGGAGCTACTGGTTGCAAAACCTGCAGTGCACCTTGTCTGTCTGTCTGTTGCTGCCAGGAAGAAAGAACAGGAAAGTGCACAGGCCTGCCCACTGGCTCAAGACGAGCCGCAATCGCTACCACGTGCAGATAGTAGGAGAGTTGAAAGATGGGATAGAATGACAGGATAGTAAAGACGCGCTAAAGACAAGGCCATCCCGGAGGCAATGCAATACCGGGCCAACCGGTGGCGGGAGTGAAGCATCCTTCAAACTCTCCGCCACATTTCCAAAAATAAGTCCAAATGGACCCGTAACAGATATTCTACGGGGTCCGGACATTGCAGTGCACCTTGCTGACAGGACAAGGGAAGTCTTATTCGACGCTATTACCGGGGCCTCATAAAAAGGAGCGCTTTTAATGACAATGCATTAAAAGAAAGAATAAACAAACTACAGCTGCCATAATAAAGACAAAGCAAAAGCGAACGATTTACGCATAGTAGTGCAACAGAGAAGATACCTCCTCAGACCCGTGCTTCGCCATTCTTAAAAGATGCATGGCTCCTTCATGGACCAAAGGCATGCTGCTGTCCCAAGGATCTGAATTTCACTTTGGACGCGTTAGGAGCACTTCCCGGAACGCCCAACTTCCTTTCCAGCTTGTTTTTCTATCTCCGCGTGACCGGCTCTTCTGTGACGCAGCTCTTCCGGCGAAAGTGAACCCGCCAGCTCACGTTATTTGATTGACAGCGCCCACTTAACGAGCGGTCGGTGTTTCCTTTCTTTCGCGCTTCTTTTTTTTTTTTTCACCACAGCGCCCGCGGCGGTGCTTTCGACCAGGTCCGCAACCCACGTGCAATAACTCTCGCCGCCTTGTGTTTTGCGCGATTGTCAGCGCCGCCGCGTCTCCCAATTGGAACTAAACCTGCGTCGTATAGTCGTCGGCGCCAACGACCTTCGCTGACAGCCGATTGCCGCTGCCTAAACTCGCTTAACCGATAGCCAATAAGGCAGGAGGAGGGCCGTCCGTTGGTATCTGCTGGCGCAAACAGAATATGACGAGTATGACTATGCTGGGAGTGTTGACCATATCATCTATGGTCTGGATCGTAAGCGTTGTCATCGACGCTGACTTCGACGACCTATTTGACCTTCTCGCGCTCTATCTTAATCGCCAGGGTTTTTTTTATCTTCAGATGAGCAGGCAGGCGAACCCGTTGATTAGGACAAAAAACGCGGAGGCAGCGTTATAAACTAGGCTTAGCGTGAGCTTCATATTTTGAGCGTGCCATATATTTCCAAATGGTATAAAAAGTGCGAGAATATCTGAAATATATTTATTTATTTATTTATTTATTTATTTATTTGAACATACTGCTGGCCTCACATTTGAGGCCGTCGCAGGAGTGGGACATCACATACACAAAATAACACAGGTCAAGTAAGTGCCAACACAAAGGCGATCGTAGTCCAACAAGGCAATATGCATTATACAAAAGGTAAAACAAAATAGCAAAACAGGAGCAAGTAGCATATTTGAGGACTTCGGCACGGTAAAAAAAAAAACACACAGTAACAAAAATGCAGACAAGTTTTTAAGGAGCAAGAAATGAAACAATAGCTGCTGAAGAATGATACTGTCATGAGAAACGAGCAACATGGTTAAAAAATATAATAAGCGAGAGTCAGATAAGAAAGTCGGGATGTCATCGTCAGCAAGGAAAAAAGAGTGCAAGAGTTAGCGCACCAGCATCGTAGTTGTTATTGCAAAATAAAGCGTGATATGTTGGCGATGAAATCTTTGAGTGATGCGCAGTTGACAGCATCGCAAGGCAGACTATTCCACTCACGGATTGCTTGTGGGAAGAAAGAGTACCTGAATATATCGTTGTGAAATCTGTACTCGGTTAAGTGCTGTTGGTGTTTTGTTCTGGTAGTGCGCGTGTTTGACTTTATTTAGTACTTACTCGTATCGATTTTCATACCGCCATTAAGCAGAAGGAAAAGAAACTTGAGGCGCAGTAGTCTGGCTCGGTTATGTATAGTGGGAAGGTCGGCTTGTCTTAAGAGCTGTGTAGGGGAGTCATGACGGCGATATTTGTTAAAAATAAATCTGACCGCTTTTCGTTGTACGCCCTCTATTCTTTCTATGTATTGTTTGCGGAAGGGGAGCCAACATATTATTCCATAGTCCATTATGGAGCGAACAAGTGAAGTGTATGCTAAGAGCTTAGTATCGACTGATGCGGATTTAAGCGATCGTTTAATCGAGTAGAGAGCTGCCAGTGCTTTATTAGTAATATAGGCTACCTTCTTGTTCCATTTAAGATCCGAGGAAATTATTACTCCTAAATATTTATATTCTTCTACTTTCCTTAACATCTGTCCTTGTAGATAATAAGGGAGATTTATTGCCGCTCTCTTATTTGTTACTGTCATGCAAACCGTTTTTTCTACATTAATCGTCATCTGCCATGTTTCACACCATTGTGCTATGCTTTCAAGGGCACTATTTAGAATTGCTTGGTCTGCATGGCAGGTTATTTCTTTGTAAATGATGCAGTCGTCTGCAAACATTCTTACTGTTATGTTAGTACTATTATGCAGGTCGTTGATAAAAAGAAGAAAGAGGACAGGGGCCAGAACGGAGCCTTGTGGCACGCCAGACATCACATCGCCGCAATCTGAAGAATGCCCTTTAAAGTGTACATATTGGCGCCGGCCTGTAAGGTAGCCTTTCAGCCATTTGGTAATATTATTGTCACCGAGATAATGGAAAAGTTTTTGGAGGAGCTTAGGGTGGGAGACCCGATCGAACGCTTTCGAAAAGTCTAAGAATATCATGACTGTTTGGCCACATTTGTCTATTGTAAACGCTAGGTCGTGAATTGTCTCTATTAATTGAGTAGTCGTAGACAAACCTTTTCTAAAGCCATGCTGGTTAGGCACAATTATGTTATTTTTTTCTAGAAATGATAGGATATGTTTAAGAATTAAATGTTCGAGGATTTTGCATGTTGTACAAGTAAGCGAGATTGGTCGATAATTGGATGCGTTGGTAATGTTGCCCGATTTATGTATAGGAATGACCTTGGCAATTTTCCATTTCTCCGGGATTTCGCCTGTTTGCAGTGATTTTTCAAAAATAATCAGCAAGAACTTTGACATCCATTCCGCGTAACGCTTAAGAAATGCATTTGGTATGTTGTCGGGACCACCGGATTTTTTAGGGTCTATTTCAAGTAAGAGGGAAAGAATGCCCGATTCATTTATGATCAAATCATCTATTTTTGCTGTGTTACTCGGAGGATATTCTAGGTCAGGTTTTTTTCCATTGTCGTGCGTAAATACTGATATAAAGTAATCATTGAAGTCTGTAGCCTTCGCGATAGCCTCGGCGGGTGGTGGATTACTGTCCTGACGTGAATTCGAATTGAGGTACCGCCAAAACTTGGAAGGAGATACTTTGATAAAATTACTTAGGGTGACGTTCATGTACTCATCTTTAGCCTTTTTTATAGCTGCCTTTAGTGCATGAGACTTTTCGCGTAATTTATCAGTGTAGACGGGTAGCGGCAGTTTATTCCTCAGTTTCCTATGTCTTGCAGTCTGGCGCTTTAATTGTATAATTTTTCTTGTTATCCAAGGGTTTTTCTTATGCACCGGCTTGACCCTTGTGGGAATATATGCTGATAAGCAGTGCTGAATAATTCTTTCAAACGCTGACCATAATGTGTCTACTGAAGCTGAACTATTCATGGCGAGAGAACTAAAGGTGGAATACGATTCATCTAGATAATCCAGTACACTAACGTCGTCGGCGTTTGTCCAGTCGAAAATTCGTGCACTCATCTTTACCGTAGGTGATGGCACGCCCAGCAGCAAGAAGCATTTAGCTGCTCTATGGTCTGATACGCCATCCACAACTTCCCATGAAACTCTGTCATTTGCAATGCTATCACTCACAAAAATCAAGTCGAGTACATTTCTGCTTACTGCGGTAACACGTGTAGGTTCCTGGATAAGCTGTCTAAGGCCGAAGTTAAAGCTTACGTCAAGCAGTGCATCTGTATGAGCTGTATCGGCATTTTTTTTATCAAGCGCGTCCCAGGTTATGCCAGCCAGGTTAAAATCTCCCGTAAGGATTATCTTAGTATTGTGGGTGAAATGACTTTCCATATAATTTGCTAGCACGTGTAAGATATCTAGGGTAGCATTAGGGGGCCGATACATAGTGCCTAAAAAAAAGACGGATGTGTCTACCATGATTTTGCACCAAAGTGCTTCAGCGCCTATGATTTCTGGCATGGGTGTGACGTAAATGTATTCCCTGATCAAGATTGCCACACCACCGCCGCGAGAGCACCTATCTTTGCGCATGACAGTGTAACCAGGAGGGAAGACATCACTACTTGAAATATCAGGAGAAAGCCACGTTTCTGTGATTGCGACAATATCAGGAGAGTGTTCGAGAATGAATGCTTCAAGTTCTGTAGTTTTGTTGACGACACTTCTGGCGTTTATGTTCACTATGATTAAGGTGGGTGGTATTACGTGCTTGATCGGTTTTTTCCCCCTTTGAATGGCTGGTTTTTTTGCCACGGGTACTCTGGATTCTTTATCGTCGTCCCAGACATAAACCTGCTCATTGATTTTAATCTTGTCGTACATAACTGACACTTTTTCACCCCTATCTCGGTTGTCTTTGCTGCTATCCCAAAGTTTTTTTCGAATGCCACGTACACGTAAAGAAAAATCTTCGCCAACCGAAACACCGGAATTCTTTAGTTTGTAACAATTCTTCATTATGTTTGCCTTGTCTCTGAAGCTTTGCAACTTCAGAATAACTGGTCGGGTTTTGTTTTCAGCTTTGGTGCCTAGGCGGTGCATTCTCTCGATTCCCGAGATTGTGACACCAAGGGTACCGTTAATTTTTTCTGTGATTTTTGAATTCAGGTCATCTGTTTTCTCGTCCTCTTCTTCCGTAATTCCGTAAAAAATTAAGTTTGATCTTCTACTTCTGTTCTCAAGGTCATCAACCTGAAGAGCTAGCCTACTAATGATGTTTTCAAATGTCTCCATTTTCTCCTCAACACCTGCGATTCTGCCTTCGAGATGAGCCAACGTGTCCAGTTTCGCATGAATGCCTTCCAGAGATTCGTTTATAGCCTTGTTGTCTTTTTTTATTACAGCTATCTCACCAGCCAATTTGCGGATTTCAGTCAGGACTTCCTGCATGTTAGGTCCGGGGTTACTTTCCACATCCCCAGCAAGCAGCAGCAAGTACCTCAAAGAGACTATGCTATCACAAATAATTGTATACACTTCGCCTGGGCAAGGCAGCACCACAAGAAAAATGTCGCTACTTCTGTAACATTTGCCAAACCGTTTTCTCACCTGGAGCAAGAAGATGAATGGATTACTCGACATGTTCACTGCGGTGCCACCATGCCCAATGCCGCCGTCGGTCGCATCGCGCCCTTTATAGGCACGTTAAGACGACGGCGCTGTGGAAGCCGCTGTGCCTCCGAGGGGGGCGTAGACCAGTTGATCCAGCCGTCCAAGAAATGCGCCGGGACCCAGCTCGTTCAGCGGGGCTTTGCAGCACTCGGTACAATGCGGAGCAAGCGGTGCTGATGCGGTACGGTTGATTGTCCGGGTGCCGTCCACGAAACGATCGCAAGAAATCAGCAGACCAAGCGCCTGGAGCAAGAAGATGAATGGATTACTCGACATGTTCACTGCGGTGCCACCATGCCCAATCTCTATTTCTATACACAGCATTTCCCAAGGGATTAGGAAAACTCATATTTTCACTTATTACAAAATGTGTATGACATAAAAATGATTTAAATGGGCTCAGTATATGGTTTTGAAAAGGTCGATCGACTGAGGCTACTATGCTAGCGCTAAAAAAAAATGTTCTAGACTATATTGACAACAATCTATTGACAGCTGGAATTTTTCTCGATTTCAGTAAAGCTTTGGACGGAACTTAGCACAAGATTCTTTTTGATAAATTTTCATCGTATAGCTTTACTTAATTCAATTCTACTTAATAGAAAACAATGTGCATGCACTGATAACGAAGGCTCATACTTCTTAGGAATCATGTGACACATACCACAAGGAAGTATTGTGGGCCCTCTCTTATTGAATATATATCAGTTAGTACGTCCATATAGTGACCTAAATTCAGTTATTGATCTATGCTGATGATAATACCTTGCTTTTTTGGGGGGAATAATATCAGCCTACATGTAATAAACTACGTTAATAAAATGTTAAAAGGAGCTCAAGTAAATCAAATAAAGCAAATCCAATCAGAACCAAAGCAGTTATCTTCCGTTCTCAGAATAAAGTAGTTCCTGCGTAATATTGAATCATTTCTGAAGGCCAGCATACAGAAGCACTTAATCGCAAACATCATATTCTGCTGTGCATACTTTTTCTAATCTTAAATAGGTCTAAATGCGGCGCTTATGTGGAATATATTGTTGTTATTACAGCCAAAGCTGCAATCAATATATGCGATGTGTTCTTGTCTCTACTGCCGCCTTCTTCACAGTTCCCATTTCTCTTGACACAATTTTTCTGCCACAGTATCATCGGCAGGGCTTTCCCAAGCTTTTCCGAGCGCATGCCTGATTCTCTTCGCCATTTTTTTTTCCGATGCTTGAGTCCCAGAAACATGAAGTCAACAGAAAAACGCTATTTCTTCTGCGCGCGAAACGTGACCTTCCGGGTTGCACCCTGATGCTCCCGGCTGTCATATGTTACTTCCATTCCGATGCTGCGACTTGAGACGCTTTCACAGGCACTCGCAATAATAATAATAATTGGTTTTTGGGGAAAGGAAATGGCGCAGTATCTGTCTCATATATCTTTGGACACCTGAACCGCGCCGTAAGGGAAGGGATAAAGGAGGGAGTGAAAGAAGAAAGGAAGTGAGAGGCGCCGTAGTGGAGGGCTCCGGAATAATTTCGACCACCTGGGGATCTTTATCGTGCACTGACATCGCACAGCACACGGGCGCCTTAGCGTTTTTCCTCCATAAAAACGCAGCCGCCGCGGTCGGGTTCGAACCCGGGAACTCCGGATCAGTAGTCGAGCGCCCTAGCCACTGAGCCACCGCGGCGGGGCGACAGGCACTCGCAAAACTTCAAAACAGTTTCTCTTTCAGCGCCGGCCAGAGTGAACCATTCAACAACAAAATAAATAAATAAAAATCTATTATGGTGGAATGAATCTTGGGTCACTGACCAAGTGAAAAAGTTTAGTTGATGTTTGTGAAGTCGTACGGGTTCTGAAAAGTAAACTACTGTTTGACCCGCCGCGATGGCTCAGTGGTTAGGGCGCTCGACTACTGATCTGGAGTTTCCGGGTTCGAAGCCGACCGCGGCGGCTGCGTTTTTTATGGAGGAAAAACGCTAAGGCGCCCGTGTGCTGTGCCATGTCAGTGCACGTTAAAGGTCCCCAGGTGGTCGAAATTATTCCGGAGCCCTCCACTACGGCACCTCTCTTTCCTTTCTTTCACTCCCTCCTTTATCCCTTCCCTTACGGCGCGGTTCAGGTGTCCAACGATATATGAGACAGATACTGCGCCATTTCCTTTTCCCCAAGAACCAATTATTATTATTATTAAACTACTGTTTGACTTGCTCAGTGGCCCAAGATTCATTGTGCTGTGCCACTACCTGACCAGATGGCATTGCGTCAAACCCTGGATTACAAATATCTAATCTGTATCCAAAGTGGAAATGCCCCTATGACAACAGATCTGCAGTTTAAAGGGTGTCGGAGGATACCGAACAGTATAATAGCATGCAGAATAAGGTGGCATTTTCTCTTTCAGAAAGCCGGCCTACCTTTCCAGGTTTTGTCATATAGCGAGAGGTAGAAATAGCTTAATAGAACAAATCAGGAGTCGAACAATGGTTTTCGCGCCTTCTGGTCGACCTTTAGGTCATCGATGTTGCAGAATCCTAACTCGTCGAAACCATCGCTGGTTGGTGATTCAGGATGCATGGCTTGTGTGCCTTTACTGTGGCTATGAAACTACCTGACAATCACAAGAGAGAGTCGTTCAGCTCTAAGTCTTGAGCGGTAGTTGAATGGTACAGGGTGGAGGAAGTGGTGCGTCTTGGAAGTACCGACTCTGTTTTTAAACCCCACATTTATTTATGCATAATTGCAGTTAAATGGCTTCTTGTCCGTTTGGCTTTGGGCCGGAATCTAGACGCAGACCACCATGTATCTCTTCTGTGGAAGCAGGCTAACAACCCCTTCCAAATTTTGTAATTTTTTTATCAAATGCAGACCCGCCTTCTTACGTCCCTTGCAGCCACGAGCGGGGCAATGCAGAGAATCGAATTTAAGAAATTTCGTTTAGTTACTAAAGAAAAGAACCGAAGGTGCGGGGCATACCCACTTAAAATGGTGCGCATGGTATTAGCCGAAGTACATCGCAGCATCTGATGCTGCTGTTATAACACACACTTCAACCTCCAACTTCCACGGTCCTTCAACGAAATAGAAAGACCTCGCTGCTTGATAAACCTGCGGTTGAGGTCGATGTTCCCAATTTGGGCATCGAACCGCTACACAACACGAGTAGAATGCAAGGCGCGATTACCACCCTTGAGTTAAGTCCCGCTAAGCACCCGTGTCCCGCCCTCCACGATGTCAGCTTTCCCTTCGCGCTAAGCACTGCGCTGTCTACAAGAGAACAAGCCACGACTCTCTTCCCGTTCCCACCAACACGATAGCCTCGGTGTTTTGCGTTCTTCGTAGCGTTTCCGCAAAGCAAGCACCGACGACAGCCAAGGCGTCGTCCGGCGCGGTTTTCCATCTGGCGGCAAAATACCTCTCCTACTCGACCCTCTCCTTCTCGTTCCACGGCAGCGTCGTCGTCGCGTCCGTGACGGGGACAGGCCCAATCGGGAAACGGGTTTTGGCGCCCGCGTTGCGAGCGCCGCGTCGTCGTCGGCGTCAGCCGAGGGAAAGAGAGTCGGCCCACAAGACTCGCCAGCCGCATTCGAGGTCCGCTCGTTGCACGCTCAGGATGCTCGCCGCAAGGTCCTCGGTTCCCCGGTGGTGCGCTTTGGTTGCCGTGTGCTGCCTGGCAGTCGCGGCCGTCTGCCACGCGCTCGAACAGGATGACAGCACGGACAACGCCACAGGTGAGCAGACGGCTTCTGGAATCGCGTCGTCGCATCTCTCTAGTATACGTCCGTGCTGTTTGATGCCACAGGGGGCTGTGTGCTTGACGTCTGCTTCTTACCGCGCCTGTGTCTTGTATCACGCCGACCTCGTTTACCGGCCCTCCCTCCGTCTTCATCTCGGTTTGAGTCAAGGACGGGGCTTATCGGGATCAGACGTTTTCGGGGGAAACTGTGCGTTCCTGGCACTGAGCGCAGGATGCACGATAGAGCGTTGATACCACTGGCGAGAGAGCTTGTTCCTCCGGGACTGAGAGCATTGGTTCCTCTTGAACCTATAGCGAAATCAGATTGTTTCGCGTGAAACTTGTTCGGCAGCTTTAGTTGATCGAAGGTGTCCCTCCGGCGTACTCGCTTGCCATTTACTTATGGTTGTCGGTTTCGGTTGACTGCTGGGTCGACCGTAATGCGAGCGATGTGGCGATTACGCTGTTACCGAAGTGGTGGTCATTTGACAAATGTATCTATTCGTGTTATGTGTTTCACCACAAAAGCCCAACTTAATTTTTAACACGGTGCCTCTATTACTTCCGCAATTCTGGAACTCGTGTGTTGTTTGCCCGAGCACTTCTCAGTGCTTTCGCCATGGCGTATCCCCATACGGTGAAGCGTAGCTCTGTGTCGCTTCACATAGGACATGAGACAGTGTGTGCTGAGTTTGTCACCACGGTACTTGCTCACAACATCGCAAAGGTTATTTGTAATGGCAGCGTTGACTTCGAAGGTTATTGCGTGGTTCTGAGTGCAGCAAGGCTACAATCTCCGGCACGTTGTCAGCGATCTTCACGTTACAAAACTCTGTTGGTGCAAACCACAACATAGTCTTATGTTCAGCAGCTACTATTGTCTGCATAGTTCACACAAGGGGTGAAAATAAATTGCTGGTAAATTTTATGTCATGTTAACATTATCGAAAAGCTTCACAGCACTAACAGCTGCTAGCAAAATGACGGAAGTTGACAGGGCTCGCGCAGATTCGTGCCAGATTTCATATTGAAGGAATATTACATATAGACAGTGAACCAAATGAACAGCATGACGCACAAACCATGAGCACTCACGGATGCACGGTCGTCACAACTTTCACCAGTAAATGGTCATAGCGTTATGAGCAGTGAAATTTTAGTACGCTGATATATTCTATTTCGCTCAAATCGACCGAAACTGCAGCCATGAGTTGAGTCCACGGACCTATGCTCACCACCGGGCAGCAATAGCTGCTTAGCTAAACTACTGCGGTGGTTCACTGAAAAATAAAACTTCATGCGTTACATGTATTCAGCAGCTATGTTGGTTGGTTCACGCATGGATCATTCAGTGGTTCGTAAATTTAATACAAATAATTAATGACATGCCACACTGCGTAAGATACCAGCTAAGGGTACGACAAGGAATGAGACAACCGAATTGAGCTTCGTAGCTCGTGAACGCAATACAAAGGAGACGACAAACTGAGACAATAGGTAAATTTGAAGAATTCAATCAGTACCGTTCTTAATCGTGGCAGTCTACACTGAGGCGACGCTTTGCTGACCGATAATCTTTTGAGCCTTAGGAATTCTCGACAGCGCTAGATAATTATTCATTTACTTGTGGAGAAATATTTATTCATAATCTATTTATTAAAGAATAGCATAACTCTTTTTACAACCAAGATAAGAGTGGAGTCCATACCCAACAATTCTGGACAAAAACAATATGTACGGGAGTTAATGAGCGCAATTTTTTTTTTCATTTTTCAAGTATTCTAAGAATTCACTATGACAAACAATTTATCCGCAGATAGCTCCTCGGCAGCCTTGCATTTTTTTGCTATTAAAGTTCTTGCTATTGTCAAATATTTTTCCCACTGATTTTCTCTGGCAGTCTTAAATACGTGATGCGAGCGATGGAAAAACTTCAAAATCTCAAAAGAAAGATCTTATTACCCATCGGAAGTTGGGTTGAGTTGAATTGTTGTATGCTACAGGTTAATGGAATTACCCTTGCTTATTCTGCCGGCAATTGCTCCACCGTCCATCGGAAGAATAGGCCATTACCTCCACTATCTCCACAGCAATATCATACAGTATTCCAATATTCAAAATCTTTATCTGAAAATGCTGGACTTGGGAAAAAATCAGATGCAACAAAACACCAACGCTCTCCAGTAAATCGAACACTCACTGTCAAAACACACTTTATCAGATACTACACTTAAAAACTCCGGATAAGGCTGACGTCTCAACAGCCCAACAAGTGCACGAATGCTGCTTGCCTAACCAACTGTAGTATCCTTTGCCCTTTCAAACCAGGAACAGCTCTGAACGACGCAGGGCACTTAGTTCGTGCGCACTTCGCGCAGCTCAGGAAGTGTCAAGAGCGTCAGTCTACGTCATCTCGAGCACGCTCGTATCAGTATCTAAGAGGCGCCGAGTGCCATGACCCCTTCGCTTCCGTCCCCTCCGTGCGCGACGGCTCCCAGCCATTTCCTCGGGAGATTCCAGCCCTCTACATATCTCCTCGTCGCCTGCCGAGCGTCGTATCGGCTCTCATAGACGCGTCGTGCGCTTTGCTTTGCTGATACATCTATCTCGCTTCCTGTCTTCTGGTTTCCTCCGTCCGAGTAGGCAGCTCGTGTTTCGGAGATAGGCGTCACTGGGGCACTGGCACTGTGGTGTCGGCATTCCTCTTTTCGCGTCTAGGCAAGTGCCGAGATAAAAAAAAAAAAAAACTTCCCGCCGGAGGCAGGCTCCGTAGTCGGTTGGTTTGGTTGGGTTTTTTTTTGGGGGGGGGAGGAAATGGCGCAGTATTTGTCTCATATATCGTTGGACACCTGAACCGCGCCGTAAGGGAAGGCATAAAGGAGGGAACGAAAGAAGAAAGGAAGAGAGAAGTGCCGTAGTGGAGGGCTCCGGAATAATTTCAACCACCTGGGGATCTTTAGCGTGCACTGACATCGCACAGCACACGGGCGCCTTAGCGTTTTCCTCCATAAAAACGCAGCCGCCGTGGTCGGGTTCGAACTCGGGAACTCCGGATCACTAGTCGAGCGCCCTAACCACTGAGCCACCGCGGCGGGGCTCCGTAGTTGATGTCGCTTCGCCGTTGTCCCGTGGAGCGCGACACTACTGACGCCACTAACACATCCGTCCGCCCTTTGACATGCCCGTGCCAGTACATGAACATCAGTACATGAGGACCAGCAGGTTGAGACCTGTTTATGAAAACCAGTGCGTGGTCATCAGCACACTGGGACCTGCACACTGAGATGTGTTAATGGGACCTGATACATGGTGATCTCATGTTCACTGAGACCAGTTCAGGGGGGGTACCAGCACACAGAAACCTAACTGTACTCAATGTTGTTGTTGTTGTTAGTGGCTATTTATTAATAAAATAGCAATGAAAAGAAAAGATGTTGCAAGACGCTGCATCTGGCACCGAAACCTGAAGCACCTGAGCTGCGGCTAGCGGGAATAAAAGGACAAGGAGAGTCAGTAATGCAACAATGCACCAGTACACTGATACCACGGAGGTCAGTGTGGGCACTAGTGCACAGAGACCAGCACATGGGCTCCAGTTTATACGCCAGTGCAATTAGACCAATGCACACAGAGACCTAGCTGTACTCTCCGTACCAGTATACAATGTACCGCAAATGCAACGACGTACTAGCACCAGTAATTAATCAATGTACCAGTCAGTGTGGGCACTAGTGCACAGAGACCAGCACATGGGCGCCAGTATATACGCCAGTGCAATTAGACCAATGCACACAGAGACCTAGCTGTACTCTCCGTACCAGTATACAATGTACTGCAAATGCAAAGATGTACTAGCGCCAGTAATTATTCAATGTACCAGTCAGTGTGGGCACTAGTCGACGGAGATCAGCACATGGGCTCCAGTTTATACGCCAGTGCAATTAGACCAATGCACACAGAGACTTAGCTGTACTCGCCGTACCAGTATACAATGTACCGCTAATGCAAAGATGTACTAGCACCAGTAATTATTCAATGCACCAGTCAGTGTGGGCACTAGTCGATGGAGATCAGTACATGGGCTCCAGTTTATACGCCAGTGCAATTAGACCAATGCACACAGAGACTTAGCTGTACTCGCCGTACCAGTATACAATGTACCGCTAATGCAAAGATGTACTAGCACCAGTAATTATTCAATGCACCAGTCAGTGTGGGCACTAGTCGATGGAGATCAGTACATGGGCTCCAGTTTATACGCCAGTGCAATTAGACCAATGCACACAGAGACTTAGCTGTACTCGCCGTACCAGTATACAATGTACCGCTAATGCAAAGATGTACTAGCACCAGTAATTATTCAATGCACCAGTCAGTGTGGGCACTAGTCGATGGAGATCAGTACATGGGCTCCAGTTTATACGCCAGTGCAATTAGACCAATGCCCACAGAGACGTAGCTGTACTCTCCGTACCAGTATACAATGTACCGCTAATCCAACGATGTACTAGCACCAGTAATTAATCTATGTACCAGTCAGTGTGGGCACTAGTCCACAGAGACCAGCACATGGGCTCCAGTTTATACGCCAGTGCAATTAGAGCAATGCACACAATAGACCTAGCTGTACTCTCTGTACCAGTATACAATGTACCGCAAATGCAACGACGTACTAGCACCAGTAATTAATCAATGTACCAGTCAGTGCGGGCACTAGTCCACAGAGACCGGCACATGGGCTCCAGTTTATACGCCAGTGCAATTAGACCAATGCACACAAGAGACCTAGCTGTACTCTCCGTACCAGTATACAAGGTAACGCTAATGCAACGATGTACTAGCACCAGTAATTAATTTATGTACCAGTCAGTGTGGGCACTAGTGGACGGAGATCAGCACGTGAACACCAGTACATGACGCTAGTGCAACGAGGCCAATTCATGGAGACCAGTGCACGTATGCCTATATGCGCCCTCAGTCAATACTAGTCTCGGCTGTCCAACAACGCCTCTTGAACCGTACCAGGCGGCGGCTACAGTCGCAAAGACAACAGCGACGACTCGGAACGAGTTCGTTCCGACCAGCGCACCCCTCGCCTTGCCTTTCTCGCCTTATGTCTACGTGCGCACTTGGCCGCTGCGTCGGGTTTTTTCCGCGAAACGGTCCGGGGACACGCACATCCTTGAGCCAGCCATACGTGCGCGAACGAGGATACATATACTATATTCACCGCACATCGAGATTCCGCGAGAACCGCGCTCTCGCCGTTCTCATGGTGTGGGTCTCTCCATTTTTCTTCCTCCTGCATGGTGTGCTTACTTCTCTATAAGCGTTCACTTCCATGCAACGCCATTTCTTTATTATCGCCGTCTCGCGTTGGCAAAGTCGACAAGGCGCCATATCTGAAACTGGAATCGTACCTTGAATTTACATAGCGAGAAGGATACTTTATTGTCTACTATTAGATGCAACCTTGAAGGGGAGGGACGGAGGTTGGTTTCTTTTTAATCTCCATGCGACCTGTAGTTTACGGTCGGCTGTCACATCGGATTAGATTGGTCATCTAAGTAAAACATGCTTACTGCTGCGTCCGGCTACATCAAATGGCGAGATGGGACCTCTACGCATTAGTCATGGTCATGAGTTCAGGGGCAAATTTATGCTATGATGTTGGTGAAGAGTCAATTTTTCTTATTCCTCTTTAGAGAGGCCAAAGGTTAGTGGGTTGCGGTGGGTCTCACAGAGATAATATATTTCTCCACAAATGATAAAAAACTGTAAAAGCTATAATTTCACCATGACAAACATCTTGCTCAAGCGGGAGATGGCCAATTAGAAAAAAGCTTCGTTGCATATGCGGCCTAGCATCCTACATGACTAGGTTATAAGTAACTCCCTGAGGAATGAACAGATGTTCGCTTGGTTTGGCACACCTTAAAACAAGGCAATAGCACCCTTGAGAAGGTACAGCCATGCATTCCCCTTCCATTGGCGCTCGTCAAACGTGATGGCACCAGTAGTCAGCTCAAAGGTCACTGACCTCTATCACGCATAAACGAACGCCTTTGCATCACTATCTCCAACCTGGTGCCGGCGCACGCGAGGCTTGCTTCTAGACACGCATTGCCGAAGGCATTTGTCGTTTCTAAAGAAATGAAAAGACTGAATTGAACAAATGAATGAAAGCGCGCAGTCAAGAGAATGTGTTTACGGTCGGGGGTCCAGGGTGAGGTCAACTGCGGGTAACAGGGCAGGTCACCGCGGGCCACCGCCCTGCTACTTTCGGTCTGGACGGCGGAGAGCGTCTGAGCACTGGCACAGAGGTAAAATAGAGATCCAGAACTTGATAAGGGGTACAGTGGCCTTCTTATCGATAAGTTCCAAAAAGAAAGGCCACTAATGGGAACAGGTCTTCCTTAGCATTCCACCGGACGTCCCGGGGATTGCAAAGAAACAACAGACGAGCTCGTGGTGGTGGAACCGCGCCGAAGCTCCTGTTGTTCTGATCGATTTCTTCAGCGAAGCGTCGCTGAACTTCGACAGGGTGCATATTTTGGGCTCGCTCCTCAGTGGCGTCTGCACTGCGCTTATCAACATTGTGCATTTGTTTTATTTTTTCGACAGAGGTTAGAGTGAGGGGGAGAGGAGGACGCAATTCGGTATTCAGGTCACGTCTCGAGCGTCTCCCTCGACGAACGACCGTCCTTTTTCTATGCCCACAGGTTTGTCAGGTCTTTATAAAAGAGCGTTCGAAGAAAACGTTGCGCTAACGAGAGCTCTAGGCAGAGAGCTCAACAAGACTCGCTCCGCTTTCCTATTCTCCTTCCCCGAACCACGCCTTAGAATGAAAACAAAACTGATAGCGACTGATCCGACCTGTAACCATCCCACACAAGAAAAAAAAAAGGACACATGCTTTGCGGGTTTTTGGGCTTGTCTTATTTCGTTGAAATCAATATCAGCCTAGGGGTGTAGCGAAAGGACTGCAGAGAATTATAGAAATCACGAGAAAACGAAACGACGTTGGTCTCGAAGGAGCTTTCCCCGTGTCGTCCAATCAAGTGCCGCAGGGTGTTAATGCGTTCGGCCACAAAACACCGCCTCATAGCTATCGCGTCGCCGATCTGACGCGATTCGAACGCGCGACCTTACGCTGTCGGCCGTTTGTTTGTCACTGGAATTTCTCGGTCGCTGTCCGGGCTTTTACCACACGGTCGATGCGGCGACATCGTCGTGGCACATATTATTTTTTTGTTTATACTTTGGGGTGCGACCTGGTTTGGAGAGCGTGTCGTGTAATTATGGGGCCGGTGGTACAGTTTCTCTGTCCATGGTTTAAGTGAGTTTCTTTTCTTTGCTGAGCTGATTGTTTTTGCTTTTCTATTTTCACACGCCTTACGCGTTACCGAGGTTGTGTTATTTTGCACTGATTATTCAAGCTACTGCTGTTGTTTGCACTGTTCTCAAAAGGAAAATGATAAGAACCATGACATGTACAGTCTGCTGATCGACTTCGACTGTTTGATCACACAATAGTTGTACAGTATGCTGACTATTTGATTGTCCATAACTGTTGTATAATCAAGCAATCAGTAGGCATACTGTATAAGTCACAGTTCTCGTAAGATTCTTTCTGTACCTATTGTATAATACATCTGCATCATCATCAGCTCGACTAAGCCCACGGCAGGACAAAGACCTCCCCCATATCTCTCCCATTAACCATGCCCTGTCCCAACTGCGGCAACCGTATCCCCGAAGAATTTGTATAACGTATATTCAATTAAAATCATGCAGCTAATTTATTTTGACCTTACAACTATTGTATAATCAATAAGGCAAAGCTCGTACATTGTCCATATTTATTGACAGTTTCTTTTCAATATTTAAATTTATTTAGTCTAGCATTTATTTTGATTTTTGTTTTAATTAAAATACAAGTGCAAGTCCAGAACAATTAAATACAATTACCAAACGCATTTACTATTCGTTATTTCACAATAAGAATTCAGTAAACATCCCTGAGCCTGGCCTTTCTTTGACAGCTTTCGCTATGATAGGTCACCTTTTTCTGTTCCTCTTTTTCTACGTTGAAATATTTTTCATTGCTTCGTGCGTCAATGCGTTCATTAAATTGCTTTAAACCCGTTGTGCCACGGGCGGTGCGGGTAGGGCGATTTTTAGTTTTACTCTTTTTCTCGAGATGCCCACCACCTAACGCATGTCGACCTTTCTGTCCAGGTAACCTTTTGTGGGTTCTTGTGCGTGGCCCTCTCTTGGGCCTTGCCTCTCAACTGCCCTTTTATCCGAGCCTACCAGGTCAGTGGAAGTTTGTTACGGCTAAAGGTTGATGCTAGAGATCGGCATAAACCCAAAGCTACAGCATGTTCGGCAGGAAATATCCTTCGTGTCGCGTAAATTGTTGGCTGGGTATTTTAAAACGTGCCTAACTGCCGAACCAGTAGACTGCTGCTGTAACTCAGGTGATAGTGCCTCTGCTGTGACGCGTCTTCTTGTGGGATTTGTTGAATTGGTTCTATAAACGCTTCCAAAACATCCTCCACACTGAAAATAAAACTTCGAATACCTGCCGAGAGGTTATCTTCATAACGCTCACACACCAGTCTATCCAGCTCTATTTTTGGATGTTTAAAAATGCAGGAGCGTCTTGTAAACTATGTAAATCGCGTTTCGAACGTTTTTCTTGGCATTCATGTCTTTTAGATGTTGGAAACCGTATTATGACGTAGAATATTCACAATGTAATTTATAACATTATATAAGACATGTATTATAATTCTATATTAGAAGATTTATTGTATAAATCAAAACAATGGCCATGCCCTTAGTGAATTTCCTTACATCAACGGCAGCGCAAACGTATGTTTATAATTCTCTGCTGTCGGGTCTATCCAGCGGAAATGCTTGTTCACGGTCTCTGATTTTCCGCCGTAACCGTGGTTCGACGGACATCGTTTACACGTTTACGTCCAAAAAGACCTAAGTGCCCCCCCCCCCCCCCACCCCCAGCTATGAATAATTTAGCGTTTTAATTGGTGACAATGTTATGAAAATATCTCGCGAAAATTCTCAATGTAATGATGAAAAGTTTCAAAACAAAGAGACGCCGACGAGTAAAACGTTTTTTTCGTTTTACTGGTCGGCGTCTCTTTGTTTTGAAATGTATCCCCCCGGCCAGACGGGATTCCGTCACACTCTCGACTTCATCAATGATGAAAAGTGTTCCAAGGCTTAATCGGCGTCCACAATTTTTCGGCAGTAACTTTAGTTCAACGCGGGAGCCTTGCACACGCCAGTTTCAGGTGTAGCTTTCTGTCGTCGTACGCTGTCGGCGAAAAGCCAAACTGGTAAGAACACATGTAAAACGCTTTGCCGACTGTTATTACCACGGTCTAGTCAGTTTCTTGCACAAAGACTGCTTAGGTGCGCACGCCACTGATAAACTCCCGTTTCGAATATAACGGCCTCATTTATGTCCTACAAGGACCACCTGGTCTAAACGAATAACGAAATCGTACGCGCTCGCGTCACGGCTACAAACAGGGAATGTTCCCGGCTTCGTAACTCGGAATGTCAAGCAGGAAAAGTTCCTGGAACTCCCGCACCAGTCTGGTTTCTTTTTTTAGCGCCCAGCTCGCATCGGAGAGGGTTATTCGCTGCTGGGTGCCCGTTCGCGGTGGAATTTCAAGCAGCAGGATTCCCACATTTCGGCGCAACTGCAGAGCACACACACGTGCGTCGCATCTTGTTTCACGCTACGTCGAGCGCGACGCTCGCTGGGAACCCGTAATCGTCGACGAGGATCAACGGGCAAAGGAAGGGAGAAGGCGGGCAAGAAGGAAGGAATTCCTTCGCTTGTGCGCAATGGTCTTAGGAGACATTGCTGCCCAAGCAAGGCAGACAACGCGCCGTGTTGAAACGCAGATAGGCGGTACTTAATAAGTAGACCCGCACGAAGTGTCGGAGCTCGAAATGCAACTGTGACTGACCTGACCAACTGAGGCTTCCGGCCGATGAAATTGTGGTTAAATATCTTGCGAAAGTTAGTCAGAATTACCAACCTATGTATTTACGCGATAGCGTATACAGCTCATTCGGTCGAAAAGCCGTCGGCGTAGTAGTAGTCGGCACCGCGCGTCGGAAATGGCTTATGGCTTATAGGGGTTTAACGTCCCAAAGCAACTCAGGATATGAGAGACGCCGTAGTGAAGGGCTCCGGAAATTTCGACCACCTGGTATTCTTTAACGTGCACTGACATCGCACAGCACACGGGCCTCTAGAATTTCGCCTCCATCGAAGTTCGACCGCCGCGGCCGGGATCGAACCCGCGTCTTTCGGGCCGGCAGCCGAGCGCCATAACCACTCAGCCACCGCGGCTGCGGCGTGTCGGAATTAATCGGGGCTGCGTAAAAAAAAATCGTATCACAGTGCTTTGTGGTTCCAGTGATTGATGATTGGTTGGTGTGTAATAGGCGTTGACGAGTTAATGAAATCGTTTAATTAATTTATTAATTTAAATTAAATAAGTAAAAATGGAAAAAAGGGGCTCAAAAGTGTCAAAATGCTCAGAATGAAAATCAATGCTTTATTATGCTAATTAGAAAAATTTAGAGTGTTTAACTGATAAATTAATTAATTTAGACAATAGAAAAAAATTAAAAATACGCTCAGAGGTGCCAAATTGCTCATAATGGAAAGCCTTACCCACTACGCTATCGCTTCATAGCCTTTAGGCGGAGCTTAAGTGTCCTCTCCAATTGCTTTTCTTCTGGCTATTGAGTGAACATACATGGATAGTGCAGGAGTGATTGAGCGTGTAAATGAGTGGATGATATCATTGACTGGGCGACAAAGTCGATTAGTAAGCGATCAAGCAAGGAAGGGAGCCGAGTGAATAAGACATGAAACTTTTAATATTTTTTCCCCCGAGGAGTTGGAACAAACCCGAGTTAATGACGTCACGGTCGATATCAAGATGAAGGAATTGGCACAGCCAGGGCATGTACTGCGAAGGCAAGATAACCGATGGTACGTTAGGGTAACAGTTGATTCCAAGAGAAGGCAAACTTAGCATGGGGCGGCAAAAAGTTAGATTAAGAAGCTTGCGGGACTAACGTAGCCGCAGCTAGCACAGGACAGGGTTAACAGGAGAATTATGAGGGAGGCCTTTGTCCCGCAGTGGGTGCACTCAGGTTGTTGGTGATAACTAAACACTGCACAGAAAGTAGCAGGCGAGTGTGGAGTGTCAACAAATATCTTTCCGAAGGTGAGTGGATATGAACGCATTTGGCACGATGCGAACGCCTGCTAGTGCTATTTCCACACTGCCGGATTATACCAGTTCATAGCTTGCACCAATATCGCTTAGCAACCAGATGCAAAAATCTCTACAATATAATAATCGCGGGTTTCTAGACATGACTTTCCTCACTCAAACTGTACCGGCTGGCTTATACCCTGCGCAATACCGAAAAATGGTTTATTCCTTTTTGCCGCACCAACTATGGGAATCAAATGTTAGGTTACAATATGCCGCAATTATTAAACCAATTACAGTCGATGAATGTCGATATTTCAAAAAGCAGCCTGCGCGAAATTAAAGCCGCCTTTACATAAGCAATAAAGCGCTACCTCAGTATATATATATTTTTTTTTATGTAGAAATGTTTTGAATGTATATCTGTGTCTCTGTGTAAAACGTTTTGTCTGTAGTGTTGGCCGATCTTCCGATGTTTGCAATCTTTTACATCGTACTCATATTTCCTGCTGTACGCCATGTAAATGGGGGTCCGGGGGTCACTCAAGTGATCTGCGATCACTTTTTACCTGGACTTACCCACATCTATGATGCAAATAAAGTAAACTTGAAACTTGAAGCAGTTTTTCTAAGGAGCGCTACCTTGTTTTGCGGGCAATTAACCCGCACACTCGGGGCCAATGGAGCCCCACTCAACGCTCTTCACATACTCAAACCGTGAAGTGTCCCCCGATTCCAGGATGATGCATACTCTCTGCCAAATAGAGGAATGCATAACCCTCAAGGGTCTCCGCTGAAGTATGCGCGAGCATCCGCGCTCGTTGGCACCAGAAAGTTGCTTCTCTGTAGCCCTAATTCCACTTACAGACGCGCCCGGAAGGAATACAGCTAGAGGACTCGCAAAGAATCTGCTAATGAGGTGACGTAGTTGCAAAGGGGTAGACACATCGTTTGCTTATATGGATAGAGGCAACTGCGTTTCAGCCAACACGTCACCGCGACGCGACACAGCGCCGTTACGCAAGGACCACCGGGAAACGCCCTCAGCGCGTGCTACGTGCTTGAGCCACGCAGAAAGTCATCTCCTGGGCCCTTTGTATAGGAGCCGCCGCCGGCAACGCATTTGCATGAACGGAACTCGCTGATGCGCGTGTTTAAATCTGGCTTCGTTGCGCCTACAGCGTGCAACGCGGTTAACGGCAGCCTTCGCTACGTCTCCAGCGTTTTTTTTTTAATTTTTTAAAATTGGTTTTTGGGGAAAGGAAATGGCGCAGTATCTGTCTCATATCGTTGGACACCTGAACCGCGCCGTAAGGGAAGGGATAAAGGAGGAAGTGAAAGAAGAAAGGAAGAATAGAGAGGTGCCGTAGTGGAGGGCTCCGCAATAATTTCGACCACCTGGGGATCTTTAACGTGCACTGACATCGCACAGCACACGGGCGCCTTAGCGTTTTTCCTCCATAAAAACGCAGCCGCCGCTAGTCATATTTCTCTCCAGCGTCTTTCTTTTTTTTTGCATTTAAATAAAAAGGAAACGTTCAGGGAAGTTGCAAATGGATGGCCGGTTAGTGGGACAAATAATGTAGTTTCTTAATAGCATGAACCACTCATGCGATCAGTACGTCCACATCTGAAAATGCTTGTAACGATCACAGCTGCATTTCGGTGGCGTGGAGTGCGCGCCGAAGACGACAACGTACTGTCGAGGTCAAAAGTTTCTAGATGCGCAAAATTCGATCTCACTGCTTATGTACGATCACCTGTCAACGATGACTTCATCACGTCCAACATTCTTGGACAAAAACTTCGAATATTTGAAAACTGTAAGCTATGTTACGGAAATGTTGAAGGTAATAGTCCATTCTTCCGATGTGCAACAAAATCTTTTAAAGTTTTTCTATTGCTCGCGTCGCGAGCAGAGAAGACTGCAGTAGAAGACCAATGGGGAACGCTTTTTAGTGCAGAAAAAACATTAATAGCAAAAAAATGCAAGTCTGCCGGCAGGAGATCTGCGGATATCTTGATTGATATAGTGAACTCTTACATTATATGAAAACAATTACGTTGATAATCTCTCCCCTTTCAAAAATGCTTTTGTACAGAATTGTTGTTCACGCATGTCCAACCCTCATCTTCACAAGCTTGATATCGAGACACTCTCCAATAGCAGGGATATCGGCCTAAAATTGCCGCCTTTGCACCGAAGAGAGTCTTGGTAGTATACCATCGCGAAAACAGCGTTTCAGAGATTACACACGGGTCGTGTGATATGTGAGCAATGCGTCCATTACTCGATATCATCGATCCGCGCGCGTCGACTGTTAAACCAGATAAAGAAAGCCGTCCTTCTGGACAACAGATCAAGACGAGGTTCGAAGAGCCGGTACGATCGAAGCCGTCGTCCTCGAACGCGAGTACGTTGACATCGGCTGTGAGCAAAGAGATGGCAAAGTGTGATGTGGTGACCATTTCATGGCCTGTGTGAGAAATCAGTGGTGACAGTAACAATAGCGAGGACATCTCATATGAATGAACCGACGAATTATCATCAAAATGTGTCACTTACTGGAAAAGCAACGCATTAGCATCAAAATGATGACACTTATAAGAAATGCTAGGAAAACAATTTCAGTGCTTATAATTCTGAGTTTTCTATGTCACAGTCACTCAGCCAATGTTCTTGAGTTGCTGTACGCGTAAGGAATCTGCGCTTCAAGACGAGGCAGCTTTCGTTCGTCCCTTCTTCTTCTTCTTCTTCTTCTTCTTCTTCTTCTTCTGCTTTTCTTTTTCTTCTTTTTCTTTTCTTTTTCTTCTTTTCCTTTTTCTTCTTCTTCTTTTTCTTCTTCTTCTCAGTAAGCATGGCATATACACACGCAGGAGGATTGGCCAAGGTTCAGTCCCTTCTTCTTCTTCTTCTTCTTCTCCTCAAGTCAGTCCCTTCGAAGTTACTACTTCGTTCTTATCGGTACGAGCCGTGTTCATACTTACAGACTAGGTCAACATGAGAAGTCTGGCACCACATTTATCAGTGACCATGCTGCACTGAATCAGTGGTCACCACGACTGATTCTGTACCGGCCGTGTTGGCTCAAGGGCGATGGTGTTCAGCTGGTAAGCCGAAGGTCGAGGGATCGAATCCCCGCCTTGATGGCCACATTTCAACGCAGGCGCAATGCGAAAACGCCAGTGTGCTATGCTGTGTCAGTGAACGTTAAATAACCACATGTGGTCGATATTAACCACCTATCTGCCCTGCGGCGTCCTCATTGCCCAGATGCAGCCTTTATGCGTGAAAATCTTACATAGCATACCATACTATTATACCAGCTAGGCTTTATAAGGTCATAGTTTGGGCTTGTTGGTTTTGTTACATGGCTAGAGGAAGCAGTGCAAAAAGACGAGGACGAACACATAAGCTTTGCAGTCGTTTGCAGCCAGTAATTAGAGGAAGCGGTTCTTGCCTTCCAGTTATGTAGAACGGGGACGGCGACAGGAAACATTCATTTGTCTTAACTGGACGACTTGCGAGCCAAAGTATTTCTGCCGTGAAACCGCAGTGCTTTCAAGCCTTTACGCGGAAGATCGCTTACTGACAGTAACTTATACCGCTGTCGCACGGCTAGTTTCAATGACCATCGAGTCGAGGGTCTTCGAAATTCTCAATCGCCATCGAACTCGAATGAGTTGTATCGCTGCTACACGGCAAATCTCAATGGCTATTGAAATGGTTCTTGTGTCTTACGCCAAGCTTGTGTGGCGCCACAATCGCTACATTCGATTTTGCGCAAACAACAAAAATATTTTATAAATGTATACCAAATGCGGAAATACCCTTATTTGGAGTCACAGGAGGTATATTCAGTTGTTATTAAAGGCCAGTTGTGTTGTCTTAATTGACAGACACTGCCTTTTGCAGGATCTGCTGTCGTAGTTTTGTAGCGCTCTGGCAACGCTTATACCGCTGGCGTTTCCGTCTTCTGCGATGGAGAGTATAAAATTAATGCGCTTTAAGCCAGACTGATACAATTTTAAAATTATTGTACAGACTGCTTGCGTTAAAATTTAGGAGAATAATGTTTGTTCATGCTTTTGTACCGCGAATGTATAGTGTACGAAATTGCGCTTGGCGCCGCTCGAAGCAACGCTAGAAACCTTGGGCAGCGCTCGAAGGCCTTCAAAATCTCGATAGAGTTCCGCGCTGCTCCGTTGACTCGATAGACTATTGACTCGATGGCCATTGAAACTGCCCGTGTAGCAGCACTCGATCGCCTTTGAGTCGATAGACTATCGGTTCGAGGACCTTAGAAATGCCCTTGTGACAGGGGTATTAGACGGGTCGCCTTACACTTGTCCTTGACACGGAAACAACCTGAAAGGTAACTGCAGACCTGTTTGCAGTTTGTATTAAGTAGCAGAGGCTCGTAGTTTAATCGAGTGCCATACACGAAGCCAGACGGACAGACTATACCGCGTCGAGAAATGCTTGCACAATTCCTCCTTTGCGGAACTGCTCTGTCATACTTCAGCCAGGCGGAACACGCACTTGCACACTCGGAGACACGATCGAGGACAGCATCAGAAACGATGCCGCGGCCAAAGAGCTATAGGTGCGAACCAGAATGGCACCGCCCAGGATTCCGCACAGAGGTTGCATAAAACATGCACCTCAGAGCCGCATATCGCCCCCGTCATTTCTCCGTCAAGGCCTTGTCTCGCTTCGGCGACGGCTTCCTTGACGCGACTGCCCGAGTCTGCCACGGAGTCGGTGATGATCCCTCTTCTCTCCTTCCACGCGTGCCGAGCTTGTGACGACACCGTTGCAGCGCCTCAGACCGTGTGTGTGTATGTGTGCGGATACGTGACTCCGGAAGGCTTTTCCTCGGAGTTCTCGCTTGAACGACTCGTGGAGCGAGAGGCCCGGCTGTCGGATGTGCGTGGTTGGAGGAGTGCGTGCCGCATGTGTCAACTCCTCGAAGCAGTGCCAGTCATCTTCAGTGGGCGACAAAAGCTGGCAGGCCGCGCACCGCCGCGGCTGTGGACCGTGAAGGAACTCGTCACGGTGCAGGGCTGAATCAGGGAGCGCTTCCGGCACTTGCCAGAGGCGATATGCACTGCGTTCTACTGGCGCTGGAGGGGAACGTACTCTGGCGATTACCGGACATAAATCGCCGAAGTAGCGAATGCGCGTTTCGATTAGCCGCTGACAGTGAGAGAGGATGAGAAAACTTTATTGTAGGTTTTCCATGAAGGTTGGGGTTCTTATTTTGAAAGCCTAGTGTTGGTTGTGATGGCATGCTCACGAGTCTAGCAGGGGTTGGTGGTCGGACAAGTGAATAGACAACCAGCAGTAATTTCCTGCGCAACCCCTGAGGAAGGGGTGGGGTGGTTTTTGTTGGTGTACACACTCCCTCATTTTTCTGAAGGCACCTCTTAATTCTTAACGATATAATTTTTTTTACACTCATGTCTACCAAAAATGGCTACCGGCTCTTCTGTACCCTCAGCACCCCTAGAAATTTAGACCCCCTCCCCCCTCTAAATCCAATTCCTGGCGAAACCCTGACAACCAGTGCCGCCACCAGGCTTCTTTCGGGATGGCGGCTTTGGGATTAAGGAGTGTCCAGATATTCCCAGACCTCGAGCCTGAGAAGGCGCTACATTTTTGCACTGAGTTGGTGGGGTGGCTGGACTCAGCCGAGTGCTCTGCTGGACGAAGCACTCTTCTTTGGCGCCCCGTTATTACTGTCTTGCGCCAACCATGATCACGTCGTTGCAGCAAAATTCCTCAGCGCCTTCCGTTGTTGTTGTTGTTGTTGTTAGTCTTACTCTCAGCCACCAAACTATTACTCTTTTTTTTTTTCATTCACCCGCTCCGCGACTGCATGCACTAAATCCCCACTCGCCAGTTGTGCGCTGTTCTTCTCGAGCGCTTCTGATGCGGCTTTGTGAGCGGGTCTCGTAATACCGTTAAAAAAAGAAACAACATTTCAAGCGTAATATTGGCAGGTGTTGCTTCTGAACTGTGACGGCAGAGAATGCACACCTGTTTTAGGCTGAACATTTCACGTGCACATCACACACGGCTGGCTCTGCGCTCTGACACATCGCCTTTATCCAACCTAGCCCCTATACTCACAGGCAAAATAAATCAAAATAAATAAACGCAGAAACAGGCCCTTAACTAGTGTGACTTGCAGTTAACGTCGAGGTGAGAGAAGCCGTCCATGCGTTACAGAAACCGCATAACGCGCTGTATGCGCTCGCTATTGCGTCGCTTCCGTGGAGGCGGTTGTGCAACACACTGAAACCTTGCATAACCGAAGCGCACACTCCAAACACATATACAGTTGTATGGTAGTTAAAAGGGACTGCACTAGAGGATAGCTTACGACCTTTTTACTCCTTTCTGTTTAGTGCACTGTATACGTCTACCTGGCAATCAGAGCGTTGCCATTTTTCTTTATTCCTGACTGGCATTGAAGTGGGAAAGAGAGCACGAGTGAAAGGAACATGAATCCCCGAGACAAAGCTCTTGCGTACGATTTCGCACATTGCGGACGGAAGTGACTCACGACAGCACGACGTCTCCCGTTCTTCCGTGTTTGTTTTTTCTTTTTTTCTCAGAGGTCGCGTGATAGTGAAGTGGCGAGCCTCGTACGCAGGTTAGCCGTACAACTGGTCCCCGTGGTTATGGGAGAGGACCGCTCCGACAACCGAATACTGCAGTCATACCTTATTTAGAGGCGAACCACTCTCCTCCTTTTGAGGGAGGTAGAGTGTTTGAATTCCCATACTTTCGCTGGCTCAGCGGTTTTGTAACGACCACGTGAACCTCCCGGGTAAGTGCACGTGAACCTCCCGGGTAAGTGCACGTGAACCTCCCGGGTAAGTGCACGTGAACCTCCCGGGTAAGTGCACGTGAACCTCCCGGGTAACTGCACGTGAACCTCCCGGGTAAGAGCTCGGTTTTCGGATGAGTTAGAGGAAAATGTGTCATTCGGTGTTTGACCGAACAGAAGAAAGAACAACACAGCTTGCAGCCAGCGAATTGCATGTTGCTTGCATATCTTAACAACTAGTATAGCGGTCAGGGATGTCTGAATTGAAGTTACAAAAACGACTGCCGTCATCGAATTTGGAAGACTAGAGAGAATAGGGCGGCACCTGGATTCGAGAAAAAGAACGAGTAACTAGAGAACTTATTTACCTAGCATAGATTCGCAGGTTTTGTGACCTGCCTACAGTGCAGCGCGTCAGGCTGCTAGCTCGGCGCATGAACGGTACATCCGTTAAAAACAATAACATGCCCAGCGGGGGTGGCTAAATCCGCTTCGCCGGTGCGTGGGAGCAAAGTTGGGGGCTTCGCATGGTTTTACGCATAACCGGAACAGACTTTGCATGCCCTGCTTGCATCCAACGCGAGCAATGTGCTGCACATACCGCTGCTTAGTTGAGTCCCTGGACCTCGCCAGGGGCTTCCGCTTAAGAACGTCAGCTGGCTAATACGTCGGGGCGCGGAGCATCGTGGACGTCTTAGTTTCTCACAAACAGCGTTTCGGTTGTTACTATTTTTCCCAACAGTTGCAAGTGAAGCACCCTGGTAGAAGAACCACTGTGTCGTAGAAATTCATGAGCAGTGTATTGACCTGCGGTGGTTCTGGGCGTTCTCTCTGCTTTCTAAATGTCCCATATGACACTGCACCTTAAAAGTTGCTCGTCGTTTCACTACACTGCGAACAGTTGAGGCGTACACGTGGCGCTGAAGGAAGCAAGACACTTGGACCTTTCCCGCATTGCATTTTGAGACGGACTGCCTGAAAGCACTGCTTGAGGCACGCATTCGAGCTGTACATTATATACGGTTCTTAGGAGGGTGGAACATGTAGTGCAACTGCTTAAGCACATGCTGTTAGAATCACCCTTTTCTGTAATAAGAATAGTGTAGTAAGAAATGACTCCGTACGTATGCCCCCGGTTCTAAATTTTGTTGCAGTGAATTTCTGCAAATATTAGTTCCTCGGAGGAGGCGACTTCTTGGAAGCGCAGTCGCTGCATCTTTTTAACGACGTAAAGCACCGACAGATGGCTCTCGTTCAAAGATGTTCAGTGGGAAAGTAAGAGTTTACGGGGAGGGGGGATTTTATTCTTATTGTGACATTGTCATGTTCTATAGAAACGTCCACGAATTGCGACCCAGCTAAAACTTACATCTCGTGCTCCCCCATTTAACGTGCAGGAGGAATTGGACGTCTTTCTTTCTGACTTATTCTCGTCATTCCATCCGTAAAGCACGACTGCTCGCACATGTTGGTATACAAACACAGCCGCACAACGTATCAAGTGCTCGGCTCAGGGTTGTGGCGATGTGAAGAGAGATCTGCATGACATCAGTTTTCCAAACGTCGTTGTTCTCCAGTACGTGCAAAAAACTGTTCCTTTACCTGCCGCGGGGAAGCTGAGTGGGTATGAGATTCTGAAGTTTAGAGAAAGTTCGCGGATTCACCACCAGCCGTGGTAACCGCAAGTCAGCACGGAATCAAATGCAAAAAAAAAAACAACCGTGTATTGTGATTCTGGCACGCGTTACAAAATCCTTGCCACTTAAATCTCTCCGACACCTTCCTCCACGCCGAGTTTTACAGCCTCGGGTGTCGCTTTTCCATTTTTCACAATTCAATTAAGTTTGTGCTCCTGCGTTTATGCATTTGGCGCCGGCCCAGCTAAATGCAGTTGGCTCTAAACGGCGAACAATGCTATCTGCGATCTCGCACCCATTAGCCGTTTGTCTTAGCCGCTGATCTCCCGACATTTAGTTTGCAAATGAGAGAAATCGGCGGCTGTGCCAACTAGATTACAACCACGCCTCTCGCGGCGAGGTCAACAGGGTTATTTGCGCGTCTTGATTAGATAAAAAAAGTGAAAAGAAAGGGAGCAAAAAAAAAACAACAACACTCAGACACAGTTCGAGAACTCTCCTACGTTGGCAGCGTATTTGCGACGCAGTCATTTTCCTCTTGGCTGCCCCGGCAAACACAAAGCTCGATTTTTCAGCTCGCGAGCTTTGAGGTGTGCTGTAGCTGTTCTTAGTCTCCCAGAAGCGATTGCCAAAGTCGCAGGGGGGTCCTCTTTTCTGTTTCTTTTTTTTCTCTTCTGCAAGCGCGTTTGCGTCTTATTCAGCGCAGGACAGCTGCCGGCAGCTTGTGTACTCTAGGCCACAAGCCGGACGGAGTGAAGTGGCGTAACGCTATCTCATTGGGCGCTTGTTCGTTTTCTCTTTTATATCTTCTTCTTTTTTTCTTGACGTCCCTGTTCTGCCGTCCACGGCATTTTCCGGCATCCGGCAACAGCGTCTACAGGAATCACGCGACGAAGAGACCGCGAAGGCATTTTGCGCAGATGCGTAGGCGTTTGCAGACTGTCTTTGACGCCATTTCACCACCTGTACACTTTGTTGGTGAAATAAATGCTCATTGATTGATTGCAGTAGCGGTGACAGTGATCTACGGGGTGTGCTACTTTATGCTCAGCCTGCCAAGGCTGAGAGAAAGGTTAAGGGAGCTACAGTCTTTGTGAAAAGTATAGAGACCATGTTGTTTGATTATTACATGCCATGTAGTGGGGCTCCTGTAGCATCCATGGATGTTCTAACCATTGGAGTGGGGAGGATTAGAGCTCCTGTTTCCTTTACTAGGTTTGGAACGCTGGGGAGGGCTGTGCATTGTGTATAAGGGGTGTACATCGCTGAAGTCAGTGCATATAAAATAGAACGCAGTGTTCTACAGAAGGCCTGACTCTTCGGAACCGTACACAAGTCCTGCTGCAAGGGGCCACGAGTAGAAGAGGCTGATGTAGCAGTGTGAAGGGTAGAACTAATTGTTAGTCCTTTCATTAGCGACAGCACGAGCACCAGTGAAAGAAAGAGCGGATGAATTCATGTTTTGCTGGATTTTCTTCGATTCACATTATTCTCTCTGCCGCAGCCGAGGGAGGCACTGGCACAGCTCACCGCTTCCTGACATAAAAATCAATATTCGATTCATGCTTGTCAAGTTTGGGTGTAGCCGAGTATGCTATGCAAGCTGTTCAAAAATGTTTAGTGGAGCAACGTAGTTTGTCGTCTCTTATCTTTTCGCCTCCAGCACAGCTATATCGCTAAGCGTCAAACGCAGTCGTAGGGGTTACAAAGGCATGCTTCGAGACATGCGGCTTAGTAAACTGCAAAGCAAAATTCCCCACCCTCTGCACCCCTCCACCCGAAGTAAATCATTCAAAGTTCATGTAGATGACAGCCGGAAAAAACGATGTAGCGCTGTAGGTAGTGTGTATAAATAAATATAAATAAATATAAATCTACGGAGATTCACTCACGGATCTATCCATCCATAGTTGCAAGCCGCAAGTCTTCCCAGCGGTTCGGTTATCATAAGTTTTCTCCGCGAGACACCTACCATGTTTCGCCATCTGTGGTGCAAATATCTGCTTCGAGACCCTGGTATTACCATCATCACGTCGCCTCCATCTAAAACGATTACTCCGCCCGCATTGATTGACCTTCACACCAGAGGAGCGAAGATTCACGTGAGCCGGTGGGCGGTGTATAAGCCTGCATAACATTAACGACGTCTCCGGGATGCGTGTTACCCGCATTACGTGAGACTATACACCGCGTACGCAAAGCTCTCGAGTATCTCCGGGTTATGTCGGCATACGCGGAAGGCAAGCAATTCGAGTGCGCGAAAATCAGCAGCAACATGGGATGGGAAGTCCTGCTGCCGGCCCCCGTACCGTACGACTCCTAGTAATCAACATCACTCGTGGCAGAGCCCGTCTCCGCTTCGAGGCGTGGACAAACGATCGTTTCTTGCATTTTTTTTCCTTTCCTCTTTGACTTCGCGGCTTCTTTCCCGTTTGCGAGTCTTCTGTTTTCCTGTAGTCAGATCCTGTTGCGTCGTTACCCGAAGCGCGTACTGATATTCCCCGGATTTTCTCTCTCTCTCTATATCTACGCTTATTTATTTCTTTAAACGTTGTTTCTTTTTCGTACTTTTCCTCTCCTTTGTCCCCCAGGGTTTCTCTTATACATAGACGGTCGTTCTCTTATTTCTTGGAAATGAAGGAGACTCGGTTTAATCGCTTTTCGTCTCTGGACTTTTTTGTTCGTTTTGCGGATTTTTCCCGTATGGTACGATCGCTGCCTAAGCGTAAGGAGAAATAGTGGCTAAATATAGCGACCTTGCATGCCGACGCAGCGACGTGAACTTGGAGTACGCTTACGACGCACTTGTGCGCCGCTCCGCTTGATCGGAATGCTGTTCTGTGCGCTCTAAACACGAACATTACATCTATAGGAGTGCAAAAAGGGAGTAAGTTTCCCTCTGTACATAGAAGGAGTGCTAGATGATAGCTTATTCCCTTTGTATTCCTTTTTGTTCATATTGTATGGCATGCAGTTTGTGGGACTCGTGAAGTTCCTTACGGTGTATTCGGGGATCGTTTATATAAACAGGACGGGACTATCTTGGTTCCTAAACTTTATGGCTTTGTTTTAGATGAAGTATATGCGAGGGGAAAATATACCTGATTAGTCGCAAAAAGTTTCCAATTCTTTCTCTTACAGGCCAAAAAGTACACCTATGACTTTTGTTTACAGTGGCCCGTGTGGGCTGTTGACAGGTCATATGGGATCCAACAGCTATCATGAAACACTTAACGGAGAAAAACTATTTTTTTTCTTCTGTGCAGACTCCTGCCCACCCATTCCAAACTGTGACATCGGCTACACCTGCAAAGTGGTGAAGCACCCGGACAACTGCCCCATCTGCAAATGCGGTGAGCGAAGCTCTTCAGTTCAGAGACAGCAAAGATGAAAGCTACTATCGTGGAGGTCATGCATAGAGAAAAATGTTTAGGCAGCTTGTAATTAGCTAGTGACGGTGTGTAACTAATATACAGATCGATTGGTCAGTCAATCAGTCACGCAATTAATCATATCGTTAACCAACTATTAATCAGTCTGTCCTTTAGGAGCGCTTTGCAGCCTCCACCAATCTGACACACAACCGCCGATCCAATGTCTGGCGTCATTCACTTACTAATGTACTATGGTGGACAAAACTCTCCAGGACACGTGACAAGCGATTTTGGCTAACAGCTGCCATGTTTTTTAGCGATCACCTGCTATCACTAGCACATATCACAGCACCCGAGTCCGACTTTGACCTCGTCAAGTATGGCCTCCAGCCCGCGTCTAATCACAGAGCTATCAGCTTCCATTCCAGATGACGCGTCCTGGAGACTTTTGTCCCCGACAGTACTCACCGATCAAACAGTCAGTGAAGCAAACATGCATCTAGTATCACGATGAAAGAGCTAATTAACGAACTATTCATCAGTCAGTCATTTTAGGAGCGCTTTCCGGCCTCCACCAATCTGACATAGAATGTCCAATACAATGCCTGTCATCATTCGCAGACTAATGTGCTCACCGATCATTCAGTCAGTGAAGCAAACATGCATTCAGCTAATTAGTCAATCAGTCATGAGAACCTTCTACCGTCTTTCTGCGACGCAGTGCCATGCGACGACAAGCCATGCGTGCCCAAGGAGGGCTTCGGCTGCACCTCGATCCAAATGGCCACCGGATGCCGCATGTGTCGCTGCGAGCCCTGCAAGGAGCTCAAGAGCTGCGTCGCTCCGTGCACCAAGACCCGCAACACCGCCGGCTGCCCCGTCTGCGACTGTCCGGGCACCAAGGGGCCTTTCCCCACGACGGCCGGCAACCCCGAGGTCGAGAGCAGAGAACCCTTCGACTACCAGAACGACGCCGAGAACAGCTTCGACCCGTGAGGAGAGCGAGCTCGGGAGTGCAGTAGGGCCCGCGGGCAGTGTTCTCAACTTGGACTCGAGGGTGCGCTACAATCGTGAAAACCCTTGCTTGTGGATCTTCGCCGCATCAGTTATTCGCTGTGAATGAACAACATGTAGCCGCACTCGACGAAGTTTCTGTTGCATGTCTGCTTACCAAGCGGATGCAAGGAACCAAGCTGAGACTCCGTGATTGGTGTATGGATGACTTGGGTCCAAACGAACATGGAACAGACCGTGTAACCCGTCTCAGCTTAAGATGAACGGAACGCAGTGAATACCAACGCGTCAGTTTTAACTCGTTTTATGATAGCAGCATGTGAAGATTTCTCGCGAATTGAAAGTGCGCCAGCTTATCATTATGCCTTGTACCGTTGCCTTCAGTTAAGCTTAAGCTGATACGGTCTACGTTTCACTGGAAGGTCTTCGAAGTGTGTCGTTTGAAACACGAACCTCGGTTAATGCTGAATCAAACCCCGATGAGTTATCGCGCAGGAAATATTCACCTCTACGTGTGTGCCACCATATCAGCTTTACATTAGTCGCGAGTGTAGATAAATTACGGGAACACTTCGCGACAGTTTTTTTTTTTTCACTGAGAACAATAATAGTATCACGCGTGTTTTCGTTCCAGCGTATGGGCACCAGCGCTGGTCGCTGGCTGCTTCATCATCATCTTCACCGCGCTGTCTGTAAGCGCAAGAACAGCGTTGATGAGCTGAAATAAACGATGCTGTGTCTGTAGTCAGTAACCTTCGTAATGGAGCCACCTTATATACGCGGTTGAAAATAGCTCGCCAGGATACAGGCTTTATCGTGAACAACTCTGTATCACAAGATTAACTAAAATGCGCTGTTTTTATGCCAGTGTGTATGTGTGTTCATGTGTGTGAGATATACAAAGCAAGTCGCCCTTTGAGCAAGAGAGCAAAGTTTTTAAACCCGACAGCTGATGAATGGACAGATGGTTTGGATCCGTCCATGCAGCTGCACGCACAAACGTTGCCTTCAGACAATCACATTTGCCTTGTTGTAGACATCGACGAAGTCACGAACTTTTGTGGGAAACGCTTACATGAACATGTGCAATGTGCAGAGGTCAATGTGAATCGAGGAAACAATGCCAACCTATGCGTTTTTTTTTAAATGTACTATAGTGATTATGGTCAAGCGGCACCCATAGCTGGAAACTAGCAAGGTGACCAGTATGTTTTATGTGACCGCTGGCGGTGTCATTTCGTGCATCGAAAGAGAACATTTGCAAATATTTGCACAATGTGGACTCTGTCTGCATATTGCACGACGTGCATGGTCGCACGCAAGCTATTGTACAGAAATTGTAAACCTTGCACCTGCCGCCGTTTTGCTTCCTGCTAAGCCTTCAAAGCCAAAATTAGTTTTGCAAAAGACATTTTGTAAAAAAAAAACAACGGAATGACGTTAGCAAGTTATTTCCAACTGTCTTCAATTATGCATTCATAGCCATGGTGTGTGTTGATTTGACGCAGTGCTGATAACGAACTTTCACTGGTCTGTTATTTTCCGTAGGAGTGTCTCTGTCATGCGTTAAATTGCGCACGAAGTGAGAAAAGTGAACGCTGGCCACTACACATTTTATATTGAAATACCCCGGACATCAGCCATAAACCCAAATCAACTCTGTTCTTCCACTGTCCGGCCAAAGACCAGCCAAAGGTGCTGCACAGCTCATGACAGCGGCAGCATGAACTAAATTATGCAGGTTTTAGCGATGGTTTCGACGTTAAAGCCACTTTGGCCAAGGGGTTAGACAAAACTATTCCTTACGCCTTCTCTGGTACGCAGCGAGTTTCGGATTATCTCTCACGATAATCCGAAGCCTATAGTCGTGGTCGGGCATGCACGCATTTGCGTTTACAGTGGCAAGAGATTTCTGAAAGAATTAGTTGGCTTCTAACATCCCAGTCTGGCTACACGCCCAGCTTAACGCGAATGCGTGGCATGCGAGCCTTGGAAATATCAGAAACTGTTCTGGTAAAATTGAGCCTTGTCAAAACATTTCATAAAATTCGTGCGTTCCAAACAGCCCAAATCAGTCATGCACTGTTTGCGCCTGAATTTCAAATCTCTATGCATTTCAGCGCATAATACCATACTGGAGCCCCTGGTACTTCAGAAGATCAAATTCCGACGAAATTTTGTTTCATAATTGTGAAAACTGTGCATTGTGGCCACTGACCACCAATGCACTGTTGTAGCAATTGTTAGATTCAAAAACAGTTGCGAAATAAAATTGCAATGACTTTAAAAATAGGTTATGTAGAGGTCGCTGCTTTAGCAACGGTCAGAGGCCAACGAACGCGGTTAGTTTTAAAAGCCACTGTTTGAAAAGACTTCAGGCACATACGCAAACTCTCGTTTTGTTCACTTGTAATCAAAGTTTATGCAAAGATTGGCTTTGTGAATTAGGTACATATACAGATATAATACTTTCGTTTATATTTAAATCTTCCAAGGTTTCATTACGTGAGAAGAAAAAAAAATGTGAAGTGGCATTTACATTCCATTAGAAATTCTCTACCGAGCATTGACAACGAACTTGTTACGTCACGTCATTGTACACGAGCACATCATGTGATCCTGTTCAGTGTCCTAGTGCACACATATGCTCCCTGTGAAGTGTCTAACGTGTGCGCATGCCTGTTGATTTTTGGATCCCCGTCTATTTCAATGGTCGATCTTGCCTTGTAGCTGACACTGTGAAATGGTGTCCAGCTGAACACGACTGTTGCTACAGCATCTTTGTTTTTCATTGTCAAACGCCAAAGTACCTTTTATGCATTAAACGACATCGATACAAACCTCCCAAATATCATGTCTTTTTTTTTGGTTTCAATAACACAATATCCTATCGGTCCTATACGTGTAGAAGTGGTCATAGTGGACATGGAACTCAGAACAGCCATGCCATGTTGTAGTACTGTAGCCGTTGCTGCAGTAAAGACCAACACTGAATTTTAGAGACAAACTCATGGCATACACGACAGGCTCAGTTTCCAAGAACATTAACTAGGAATACGAGATTTGTCTATAGCACCACTGACAGCGCAGCCAGGGACGACTGTGCAGAAAATCGTGGTGACGTCCGCGTGAAGCTGAAAAAACTATTTTCGCATACTACGCAGCTTTGATATTTATATAGTCATCTGTTGTTAGATATGACCATTTGAACTTCATAGCAGAAAAAAACAGATGGCTGTTAATGCTTGTTAAATAGACGCAGTGACTGATGCCGCTTGACCAGCCGTCGCACGTCGTCGGCAAAGGTTATAGCGACGAGTGGTTGTTATCATAATAGCAGGACATTACACAGCCTCAAATATATCATGTCCATCACTTGCGATGAGATAAGAAAAGGTGAATATTGTATCTACGTAGCCTAGCAATGGCCTGTGAACGTGAGATTAAAGAGAAAAGAGTCATTCCTCAGGAGAAAATCTTCATTGTGCAGTTACTAATAAAAAAAGATTTATATTCATTTATACGCTGCAAGTTATTGCCGCAGTTTTCAGTTACTTGAACAACAAGGTAAAATTTTCAGCCTCATTCGGTTAAAGGGGAGGTGTAATTATCCGTACATTGAACATGTCGGCAATAGCTCTGATTCTGTAATATAGTTTTAACAAAACAGAGCTCCTACCATTACACCAGAAAGTCAGTGTCCTCTAAGAATTTCATCAGCAGCCTAGCTTCCACGTGCCTCTGTGCAGAACAGCTCCACCTGTTTGCGTACCTCAGTTGGGAGGGTAGGGCTGCCTCCTATATCGGCAGAAAATAAAGTTCTCCTTTCTCTCTATCTCTCTCAACTTTCAGTACGCAAGCCGCCTTTGAAGTCGGACACCCTGTAAGTCCCAAAGGCTGAACACGCAGGTTTTTTTTTTGTGTGTGTAAATACGTTTGCTCTGAACAGCTCCACCGCTGGTCAGAATGATGCATACCACTAGGCCCTGGCTCGCAGCAATCGCAAGTGTTGGGACTGCAATACCTTAACAAAAGTGCTATACATTGGTTGGAAGATCGGTTTACTGTGGTATAATTTTAGCTCTTAGAAGAATGGGCAAAGGTGCCAATTTTAGTGTTCGTTTACGTTTCGTGAAACTGAAATGAGGTGTCAAAAAGAAAATAAAATAAACAAAAGTCAAGAAGGAGCCTCAGTCATCTAGTAAATGTTTCGACCAGGCGAAGACAGGTTCCTCAACCTTCAATCTGCCCAACTCTCGTTCCTTTTGTTTTGGGTTGTCAGGGATCTCATCTTCCTGCCTTCTCTGTGCAGTAAAATGAAGCACCTAGGATTGAATAAATAGCCTCAGTATGCACACTAGAGAGAGGCCATGTACAAGATTGCATTTTTGTCAACGCAAAACAAAGTGAACAGGTGTTGATGGGTGGCCTAAGTTCGCCAACCAACGCCAACCAAGCCACTCTAAAGCGATTTCATTGACACGAATGCGCTCGCAGTATACACCTACCACTTACGCAAATTTGATTTCGTTAGTTTTCAATGGAAACACCGCAGTTAAAACCTGCTTATTACACCGCTTTAAAGACTGCAGGCATTCATAAGGCAGTTTCAATCGCTTCTCGGTAAAGACCTCGTAAATTCCTGGACGTCCCTTCTAAATGTATGCGTAGATGGGCAGCTGTTCACAAGCGTAATCTAAGGGCCCGTTTTTCTCTTAATTCGGCTTTAAGTGCATGGGCGGTTGGACAGTAAGTGGTCAAGGTGAGTTTCTATATCGTACACGGAATCTCGGCTGTTAGCTCAGCCTCGGCACTCTCGAAGTACTGATGTGGCCAGAAGTGCTCCTCCAACAAACCGCTCCCCTCTTTTATGGTACAAACTTTTTAACTTGCAGTGTTACCTTTATAGAAAACCTTACATCTTTTCCTCGTATTATTTCCTCTTAATATAGTTGACTAAACCGTAGACCTTTTAATCAGAACCTTGTAACTGACCCGAGTTCCTGCATCCAGACGAGCAAAATAGCTCGAAGCTTAGATGGCTTATCAATCAGTAAGAGAGGGCGCACCTCTGGCACCAAAGGAAGCCTGCTTTAGCATTCCGTCCACGTCGTAAAGCCCGGACTTATTGACCACAGGCGATAAATTAAACAACGCACGCGGTCACAGTTACGCAAAAGCTAGCTTTCACAATCCACTTGCAATGCACCACCACTCACAGATAAGCTCCCCCAACCGACCACCCGCACTACTGCAGCTCCATATGCAAACCACTTGCACGGGGTCTGCCACAATTCTTCGAAATGCCTCTAATCGTTCATTTGCTTAAACTGCCGGTTAGCTCACGCTCTGACCTTGAGAAGAACTGCGCAGTGTGTGCTTCGCTTCGCATTTGCCTAAGCGCCGAGCGCCTGTTGGGTCTGAGGAGAAAGAATAAGAAGTACAGACACGCCCAATGTGAGAGACAAAGTTTAGTGTTCACTTGAATTTGTTGCCTTTGAACACTCTGCCTTACGAGACTCTAAAGCGCTACTTGTGCTTCGTGTACAATTCCTCCGGGTGTGTGCCGACAAACATAAGATTAGGCAAAACCCGCCACTAATAACATCCCCGAGAGATGCTTTAACGTGAAGGAGCCATTTGTTCCAACAGGAAAACGCTTAGAATAACAACTTAGGACCGACAAAAGCAGACAAACGTGTTGGATGAAAAGAAACGCGACGACGTCTTTAAATCTCCTATGTGTCAGCTTTTGAGATCCTTACGAAGCAATGAGGGTGGGCGTACAAAGGCTTCGACAGCTCCGGTATGTGTGGACAAGCGTGAGAACATATGGAACCACGCGCTTGACAAAGTGAGAAAGGGAATCTAAATGAGCCGCCCGACAAGCGGCGTGCATCAAAGAGTTCCTGGCATCTCGGAAAGGCCGCTGAATTATCAGGTCGGAATCCTAGTCTTGCAGGGCACAGTAGGCGAGACCGGCAAAGGTCCTTGTCAGCGGCTTTTTCACATGGCCGCCTTTTAAAAAATATGCGGCGAAGTGTAATAACCTCGCAGCTTTTCTGACGGTGGTGATTACAGAACAGAGCACTCTGATTTCGCCACATCATTGAGCGAAGCAAACGCACCTTGCTGCCGCATACACTGCGCCTAATTTATTAATTACAAGGCATTATATGGCTCATCAGTCAGAAAAAACGGCGTTGGCCAATCGTCCCCTCACGTGACCTCATGACGTCATCGGTAGCTACTGCATCATCAGAAAATAAAGAGAAATAAAAATTTCTTCTAACTAGGTTTCGAACTGCATTAGATGCAATTAGTGCACAACGCCATCACTGCAGCATAATACCCCGCGCGCTAAACTGCCAGTTTTTTTTTTAAGCAATGTTTATTGCCTCAGGGCATAAAAACTATGAAGTGAGAGATAAGTAAGATTGTTAAATAAATGAAAAAAGTGGGCTCATTTGATGAAATCAAGAAGTGGACGATGATATGGACCATGCGTCCAGGCAATATAAGAATCCGGATTGTCCGGTGAGAGTCCCACTGCCGCCAGGTGCCGAATTCTCGTCGGCTTCAGCGCAGGGCAGTCCCGCAACAGGTGGTGCATATCCGCCTCACAGTCTCTGTTCTTGCAGACTGGACACCCGGGGCGGGGATATAAATCTTTGAAATGCGGCCACTTGCGTGTCACAGCTGGAGTTAGGGCAACCCCGACCCGTATCCTCCGAAGCGCGACCTCCTCTGCACGGGTAAGACCACGAGGGAGGGTTACCGCACACGGAGGGATTAGAGCACCTGTGCGAACTGCCAGTTGTTGTTGTTGTTGTTGCCAGTGGTTTCTGGCAATCGGTTTGGGTATCGTCGTCTTCGTCAACTTCTATTATGGCTGCGCGAACAAATCAGCTTCGCTGGCCACTGCACTATAGTGTATAGTACGCCATCGCCGCAGCATAACACCCTGCATGCATGCTTTCGCATTCACAACGCGTAAGTAGCCGTAAGTGCACTCTATTTACATGCTATTACTAGGCTTGAACCCTCACGTGGCGTGATTTTCCAAGTGTTAACGTAGGACCATGTCGCGACACAGACGAATCAGTTATTTGGCTAGTGCTTTAATCCTTGCGTCTTCTTCCACGTAACGATAAAAACTGAGACCTAGTTAGCCATGCTAGCGCGAGTGAAAAGGACCGTCATGAGCCAGATAGCAGTCTGCTAGAGGTGAGCTCTGTGCGCTAGAGCCATATGTACGACGTTTAATTTTAGCGACTGTCTTTTTCCTCTTTGCACACCTTACCAGTCAAGTACTTTCCCAGCCTTGAAAGTGGGCCTCGGACTGCGCGCGTTATGGGAGCCGGTTACGGGATTCAGAGAACGTACTGCATAACTCTGGCAGCATTCCAAGAAGCCCTCATTGGCGACACCCCAGACACACTGCAGAAAAGCACTGGAGGGACATTTGTATACACACCGTATACCGTCACGCGGAGTATACAGGAAAAACGTTCACACGCGGGGCTGGTGGCACTCGGGAGGAGTTCGGAATGTACGATCACGAGATATTGGCTGTCGTTTTACCGTCGGAGAGGGTATAACAACTATATAGGCTCGAGGCAGCATCGTCCGACAACCGGACGCATTCCACGAAAAGCAGAAAGATCAGTCGCTGAAGCGTTCGTTTAAGAGTGATTGCAAGCTGTTTACTTTAGGCTTAGCTCGCCCGAATTAGAGTGCTGTAAAGCAGCTTACTTTTTCAAGGAGCTGGAATGAAATACACGGACATACCTATACTCCGTTTTATACGTAACAGGAAACGCTGCCAGTGTTAGCGCATCTGTTCGTGCAGTCCGCGCTCAAAAAGTAGTCCGCCATACAGCCGAGAGAACACAAGCGGGAAACGCTGCCAGTGTTAGCGCATCTGTTCGTGCAGACCGCGCTCAAAAAGTAGTCCGCCATACAACCTAAGTGAACACAAGCGTACTTCGTTGCGACAGACCTTAAGTGACGTGAGTGGCACCTCCTGGACTTCGTTTTACCTCCTGCCACATTTCTGTCCTGCGAGGAATCAAGACTTCGAAAAGTAAGAACGACATGTGGTGGTATGACACGGGGCTCGTAGGGCAGATCACTCTGACTGCATCCGCGCCTAAAGCACTCGGTGAAAGTTATAGCCACTCAGTTTTATACCGCTCTTTGTTTTCGTCCAAACGCTCCTCACTGAGGCTTTAAGAAGAACAAATGATACGAAGGCGGAGTAATATGGCCTCGCGGGCGCACTACTTCCGCAGCCTGCGCAGCGTTTCCTGCTATGTATGCCTGTTCCGGAGTTCCCGGATTCGAACCCGACCGCGGCGGCTGCGTTTTTATGGAGGAAAAACGCTAAGGCGCCCGTGTGCTGTGCGATGTCAGTGCACGTTAAAGATCCCCAGGTGGTCGGAATTGTCCCGGAGCCCTCCACTACGGCACCTCTTTCTTCCATTCTTCTTTCACTCCCTCCTTTCCCCCTTCCATTACGGCGCGGTTCAGGTGTCCAACGATATATGAGACAGATACTGCGCCATTTCCTTCCCCCCCCAAAAAACAATTATTATGCCTGTAGCCTGTATAGTTGTTCCTGTACACCAGGAAAAATTCACTGACTCTTTCCTGCTGAAATAAAAACGATAGCCACTAAAAAGCGGTAAAGTGTACCACCGAAGACCTCACAGAACAGCCGAGAAGCAGTCAGGGTTCTTAGGCTGCCCAGAGCATCTACAGATCTAATTAAATCTGCGCACGTTGCACAAGAGCAGCTACGGAAAAAGTGGAGGGCAGCTATCGGTCACCCACTTGATGGTGTGGGCGTTGTGAGGGCTTGTGAGTTGTTTACATGTCGCGTTCTAAGTATTCTGTAGATGAAAATCTGCGAAGGACATGTTGCTGCGGTTTGCACATTCACATCTGCCTTCCACTAATTAGCAACCAGTGAAGAAAAGTGGGCCGAATCGAAAAACTGATGTTTCCTCAATTTTTTCTGTGCTCCATACCTCTGTAAATATGTTGAATAAAGAAGAATGAATGAATGAATGAATGAATGAATGAATCTTAAAAATTGAAAACTGGTTGAAGCGAGAAAGTGATGTCTTCCCTCACTCTTTCCTCCTCTCTTTTTCACGTTCACAAACAGTGTACTGCTTGAAGGAGTCTGTTACTATTAGTCGTGAATTTCAGCTCAAACTGTCGTTGTTCACGGCACTGCCCGAACGGGGCTTTTCTTTGCTCGTATAAACAAAATCAAACAACGCAATCACAGTCCCCATTTGTGGCCAAGTCTTTCGGAAGAAGCCGGGAGGCCGAACTTAGTAACGCCCGCTTCCCACCAGGGGAAGGCTTGTAACCATTGAAAAATCGGCGCTCGGAATCGAACCCCGAGTCTCTAGCATATGCGTTGCAGAACTGCCGCGTCAGAAATCTAGTTCATGGCGAAACAGGCAGCGCAGAATAGGCTAAACACAGAAGGCAGCGGACGAACTTTGCTCAGGATTGCTCGCACCATAATGTTCTCCGAGGGGTAAATGAACTGCAGAAGTGCAGATACGGGACTCGTTCCCAGTCGAAAAAAACAAACGGCAGAACCGTCTCAGAAATGCAATAATTTTTTGAAGTCATTACATATTTGTCTGTTTCATAGTATTTTTCTGTTGTCCTGCTGTTTCTGTAGTACCTTTCTGTAGTCTAATTCTATGTTGGGGTTTCTGCAGTAACTACAGAAAATTTCCACTACAATGATTTCTGTTACTACAAAAAAACATTACGCGTAAGCTGTTGTGACGACAAAACCTTGTGATCGTTGACAGGGTTCTATCGTATGCGACGGCAATGCCATTTCAGCTGGACCGTGGAGCCTCTTTGACGCCCTACGTGCCACCATAGCTTCCAAGCGATCGTATAAAAAATAAGACTGGTTTGGTTTATGAGGGTTTAACGTCCCAAAGCGACCAAGGATATGAGGGACGCCGTAGTGAAGGGCTCCGGCAATTCCAATCACCTGGGGTTCTTTAACGTGCACTGACATCACAGAGTACACTGGTCCCAAGAATTTCGCCTTCATCAAAATTCGACCGCCGCAACGGGGTCGAACCCGCGTCTTTCGAGTCAGCAGCCCAGCGCCATAACCACAGCCACCACGGCCCCTCCCCCCCCCCCCTCCACCCCCATGAAGCCCCTCATTTCTGCCGCAAGGCTAGGCCTATTTTATGCAGAAATAAAGACGTATAAAAAAAGATGCGACGAAAAAGCGGCTGTTATATGGGACGGTCCAGGGCACCTCCTTGCCATTCCTCTAATGGACAAGATATCAGGACGCCACCTGCGCTAACTACACTATATACTTTTTGTTTCCAACCTCTCCAACCTCTCCAACCCCTCCCCTTCAGCATCAAGACAGGGCGCCATGTGAAGTATTGACAGCTTGATGAAACCATGCCAGCTTCCATCTTGCGCCCAACCAAAAGTGGCCAGAACTTGCTCCTGGCAACTTTACAGGGACACATACATGACACAGTCTCAAGAGCACCAGCACTGTGCATTTAATGCTGGTAAAAGAAAATAAAGCAGGAGCTGGTACGCACCAGTCGTTTCAAACAAAATGCACTTGGCTTCGCACATAACGTAAACGACACCTTCAAGTACGTCACTAAACGACACCTTCAAGTACGTCACTGCTCGCTGACGCAGTTTGTGAAGTAAACGCTCCGAAACAATGGATTTTCAAATACGTGACTGAAAGGACGAAAATACTGTTGCCATTTGGTAACACAGTAACGTGGAATTTTTTTTCTTTGGCTTCAGCCATGTTCAACAGAAAAAAAATTGGTGTTTGAATCTTCCGAACAAATGCATCAAGAGCGTTCCGTTCACAAAGTCGATGACGATGCAGAATGCACAACGTAAGAGCTTTGCTCGAAGCCAGGCATTCGCAGGTCATTTGTGACATTACCTTCCACTGTGAGCATTGTTTCGCAAGAAGGATTTTTTCTTCTCTTTGCAGGTTAAGAACGCTTTCAAGCAGACAACAGGAAAACTTGTGTGCCGCACGTATACGTTGCTCTGTTACCAGCACTGCAACTTGCTAGGCTTTAGAAAAAAAAAATCTGCGGTGTTCTACGCAACAGGTGGGGAGGGGGTAGCAGAATCCTTCAGCAACAAAAGGAGTGACTAGATCACTGAACATTTCTGAGTGTAATAATTATGTGCTCTTCGGTTTGTTCACTCTAAATTAACACATCGCGGGCGAAATGGTGAAACTGCCCTGGGCAAAAATTACAAATCAAATGAAATCACATTCTCCGTGACTAGTGGGATGATCATATCACAGAATTAACAACGAAACGCTTTCAACAAGACAACGTGGAACACCGTCATGATGTTTGCCACATGAACAAAACAACAACATTGCAGGTCTTTTTAAGACCATAACCTAGAATAAAACATGTCACGGGTGCTTGAAAAATATGCGCTTCAAGGAACCTGCCGAATGTCAAATCAACTCTTTCACTGCAGCCATGATGAGAAAAAAAGTGAACTAAATCAGACTTTTAGGCTAAGTGCCATGGGCTCCAGTAACACGTTTCGTAGATTACAGGAAACTTCAAAAACACGTAACCTCCAAAGCTTTCCAAGCTGACCAAGAAGCATGCAAGGCCCCCAGCGCTGTATAGCTTTTCGTATGCTTTTTTAACAGTCATACTTGTTTCTCGCATTCCTATCAAGAAGGGCCTCTCCGTATGCTGTATGAACAAACATCTGACTCGAGCAACTTTCAAAACTACATGAGTAATTGTGGGTGTGCCTCAATTAGAAAGGATTGCTCACTGCATGGTACGAAGGAACAGAAGGAACCGAAAAAAAAACAAAACGTGCTTTCCGAAGAAATATTACCTGGCACGAAACAAGAAAAATACGTTCTTCCCTAAGCAGGCATACCTCAAGAAAAAGAAATGAGAACCATCTGTACAGAAAAAAATAAAAGCTCCGACAGACTCTTGCACACGTGGCACAAAGGTCAATACCAACACTCTCGGGTTCACAGGGAACAAGCTAACAAAATACACGAGGACCACATACATTCAAGACGAGCAGGGAAATGACAGTCTTTGCTCAAACTGTCAGGGTTGTCTAGAGTATACAAAAATGACAGTCACAAATAGAAAAAAAGATGAGGTCGCCACAGAAAAGCTGAATTACGATGATTTTGAACCAACAGTATTAAACTGTATGTATATCTTTTTCATAACCTCTCAGTTTGCAAAAATTGCACATCACTTGTCTGACAAGTTCCACTTGTGATGAAATTACTGTCAGCTGTGTACGACTACCTCGCAAAAGGGATCTTGATAGGCGCTCACTTTGAGGCGGTAGCAAAGCTCATATTTATATTACACGAGGCGTCGTTCTTTAGAGCGAAAACAAAAAAAATAAATGATGGCGGTATAATCGAACCGCGACTATTTTTCCGGTACACAGACGACTGCAGTCTTCAACCATCGCATTCCCTGGCCGCGTTCTTAAATTAACAGTCCATGACCAGCTGTTCAGGATCGCTGTGCAAGCTGTCCCCAGACACAATTTCGACTTTTTCGTCTTCTGTGATTATGATTGGTTCCGGTCTGTCCGGCTCTTCGATAACCGGTTTGTCTTCGCTCGAAGCGGCAGGTGCACCGTCATCATCGTCCAGGATCACAGGGTCGGAGCTCAGTTCTTGCGGCAGCTCTTCTACGACTACACCAACCTGCTGCTGCACTGGAACTTGAGAATCCCCAAGAGGCGGTGGCGGTAGAGCGATCAACTGAGACCCAGGCTGACCCGGCGCCGGTTGCATCTGGGCTTGCCGCTCATCGGCCAAGCTCTCTACGGAGACAATTCGCATGGTGCTTGTCGGTGTGCCCACTGCTGGTGCTGCCTCCGACGCTGCCGTGGTCCTCTTCGGCGCCATCTGCATTCCCCGAGTACGCCGGCACCGGGGACAGTTCTTGTCGCTGCCGGTGAAGTAGTAGCAGGAATTGCAGGCCTACGGGAAAAACCATCGCGAAAGAAGTTGTGCGAGCTGGTCTTTGTGCATACTGTGCACAGCAGTGCTAATGATAAAGGACAACAGGAAAGAAGGCTGAGGGACTTAACCTTAACGGGGGTTATACTGTGACCTACTCCATTAGCTTCTCCTGTTGTGATGATGATGACGACTACGATTATGGATTTTTATGGCGCAAGGGCGTCTATGGCCAAAGAGTGCCTTGGCAGAAGGTAGTTTTCATTGCACAAGGTGGGATCAAAGACCCAAAGACAGAGCCAGGTCTGTCGCAACGACAGACAGCTTCTCAGTACCACAGAAAAGTCTGTCGCGATGACAAGACGACAAAAATTTGTAATGTTTTGGGACCGGCACCGTATCAAAAATACAATGGTCTGTAGTTTTAGCCATAACGACAAATTTTTGTGTTTTGTAGCATGTTTCGGTAGTGCTGTAGTTTTTCCTGCGTACTTTTCTGTAGCCTATAGTTCTTTAGCACTTTCCCGTAGTAACTACACACAATTACGTTGCTGCTACAAACATTTTTGCTGTTACTAAAAGGTCTTCGTTAAAAATTTGTTGTGACGACAGAAATTTTTTCTGTACTGTTTTCCGACTGGGATACCATAGAGACGGCTAGCTCTCTCCTTTTCGTACTCTTCTCAGAACATGGCGACAGGCAGAGAGACCCGGAGTATACCTGGCAGTGCTCTCCGGCGAACAGGTTGCAGCGTATGCAGGTAGAGCAGTGATTGGTGGAGCCGTGGAAGAGCGTGTTGGCGCACCACGAGTACTGGGCGGCGTGGCCGCACCGCGGACAGGGCATGGGGCCCGGGATGCACTCGCGCACCATCACCGACTCGGGGCAGCAGTTGAGCCGCACCTGCTGGCACAGGTACCACGGCAGGTCCGACACCTGCGTGATGCCACAACGAGCGACACGATGCAGCACCTCTTTCAGGTGCTGTCTCACAAAGGTCGGAAACATCACATCATACAAGCCAGGCACAGTTTTCACCGCCAAAGCGTGTCACCATGCTGGCTGGGGTTCACAATAAGTCAGTCACTGGTAACGAACCGTAGCTAGACTATTCCCAGCTATGAGCACTCTTGCTCCTCTCATGAGCTAATAATGGCATAAGCATAAGTGAGCTCCGTCGCTGAAATGACCGTCTGTGGCTACGTTCCGGCGTACTGTTTACACAGTCCTGTTAGCGTGCAGTATTACCCCAACTAGCCTGCCTCAGCACACTGACCCTGACTATAGCTGAGATTTTGCACCACACATAATGAATCCAAGAGTTCTAGCGTTCAGGAGATCCGGTAGGTGGCCTAAGGACCGGCGTGCGCCACTGCGCAGACAGGGTTATCTAGGAGCCGAATTCTGCCTATACATGGCAGGCCCCGAAGCCCTTGCACAAAGTGCCTTATCGTGACCGGTCTGTTACCCCTCCAACCTGCAAACACTTGCAAAAAATCTCTTTAGACAATCTATAGACTATCCATACACATTTGTGTAAAGTATATAGACCTTCTATAGACAAATCCTACAGTCTACAAGTAATCCAAATCCTATACACCATCTTAGACAATCTAGATTCATGGCCATATACTTATAGTAGACTTTTTTCTACAGACAGTTTATAGACTATGAATTGACAAAAGGAAATATCTATAGGAAGGCAATAGAGTCTATAAGAACTTTGGGTTCAGGGAGTTTAACGTCTCAAAGCGACTCAGACTATGAGGGAAGCTGTAGCGAAGGGCTCCGGAAATTTCGACCACCTGAGGTTCTTTAACGGGCACTGACATCGCACAGTACACGGGCCTCTAGAATTTTGCCTCTATCGAAACTCGACCACCGCAGCCGGGGTGGTGGTGAAAAACTTTATAAAGTAGAGCAAGCCTTAATTGTTACATCCTAGTGATGGGATTGCTCTTGGATGTGTGTCGTGGCCGGAAGGTGATGCTTCTCAGCGACTTCCAAAGCCCAGTCCACTAGCTGCCGTTGGGCAGCCGAGTCAGAACTGGACACCGCAGCCTCCCATAGCTCGAGGTCTGTGAGTTGCCAATCGGCTGGTGGAAGGAGCCCAGAGCAAGAATAAAGAATGTGTGCAAAATCCGCTTTCGGAGCGCCGCAGAGGGTGCATACTGGCGTGAACAGTCCCGGGTGAACCAGGGCTAAGTGGGCAGGGGAGAGGAAGGTGCGGGATTGTCAGCAGGCAAGCTCCAAAGCCACTGAGCCACCGCGGCGGCCTATAAGAAATCTATGGACCGTTTTCATAAGGGAAGACAGAAGCGCACATCAGCAGCAGCCGCCACACGGTGTTAATCGCTCACCGACCTGAAAGACGGCCTGCATGAGGCAAGGGTCGGCCTGGGCCTCCCTGAGGGCGATGCCCACGGCCTCGAGCAGGTTGAGCGGGTTGTCGCAGCCCAGGCAGCTGCAGCGGCCCGGCTCGCACTTGGTGCGAGCCTTGGCGCACGAACAACGGGCCACGCGGCAGCTCACACGGCACGCGCACGATGGAGACGACGACTGCGACGAGCCAGCCGAGGAGAAAGGAACAAGGGACATCGACGAGGCTCCAAGACTGCCGGATGTGGCCGCTGCGAGCTGGCCGCAGGTGGCGCCTTCTCCAGCCCTACCGCGTGCCACCAGGCCACGGCGACGGCCAACGGGAGTCCTCTTGGAGGCTGCGAAGATGGACGCGAACGCTTTGCGGCTAATTTGAACAGCGCCGCGGTGGTCTACCAGTGGGTATCCCTTACAAAGATTTCTTTAGACAGTCTATAGCCTCTCCATTGACTTCTGTCTGTAACGTCTATAAACTGTCTATAGACAAATCCTAGAGTATAGTTTACAGGCAATACAAATCTTATAGACAGTCTGTAGACAATCTTTAGATTTATGGCCATTGATTTTAGTATAAGTCTATAGACTATAAACAGACAAAAACAAATATCTAGAGGAAGGCAATAGTCTACAAGAAGTCTATAGATTGTCTACAGAACATTTTTATAATGGTAGAGTGCCCTGATTTACAGATGGAACCGAATATGCCCCCCCCCCCTCAAGAAAAAATGTCCAAGGCGTGTTTTGCAATATTTGACACCTACACAAGATAATGCTTAACCACAAAGAAGGAACCATGAAGGCCACATGTAAATTGCGTGTCATTACAATTTGTAGCTTTTTTAAACCTGAAGTGTATTTTTAAAGAGAAATCTTTGAGCTATTTAATCGATCGATCCAGGATGCTCCATAGCGAGAACAAAACGTAAAAGCTGACCGTATAAGAGCGACCACGGGACAGTGTGCGACAGCAGAGAGGTGCTAGTGCATACGGATCACAAGTTTTACTCATAAAAAGTAGTGATCGAAAGCACTGCCAAAACCTGTGTAGGTCGTGAAAATGGCTCAGCTTAATGGCTTTTCAACTTAACGGCAGCTGTTACCCGGGTGCTGAAGGCGCGACTCCAAGCAAGCAAGCTAGGCTCCACAATAAAGAAACTAAACAGTAAAGTGGGTGAAGTCGAGCGAATAAAAAAATGCATGCCGCTGTCTTCTTTCACCTAAAGCATGCGCAATTGCAGGAGTCTGTAAACAGACCGTTTTCTGGCATCACAACGCGACCTAGAAAAGAAGGCTTGAACAAGACCACTGAGCCGTATACAAGACTTACTAATGAAATACGACGCGAAGACGCTGAGGAGTCTGCCAGAAACTATTGCTATTTTCCTCGTTACGCTAAGCGCACACGAGGTACAAGTTTCGGACAGGTGCGCTTTCCATCCAACGACACCCCTTTAAGGCAATGCAGTCGAGCATGTCCGAGCGATGACTGTAGCGAGCCAAAAGACCGTGCTCTCCTATTCTATTCACCTCAGCTCTTCTAGAGCCCCCAAGGTTCTTTTCTCGTGGTGCCTACGTCGAGGTCAGGCATAATGATATACGACAGAATACTGAAAGGGAACCGTATAGCTTGATCAACTTCCGGTGTCATCACTTATTGCCGACGACAGGACAATAGGCGGCAACACAACACCGAAGGATACGCCATCAGAACGGTCTGTGTGGCAGCAAGTCCCGCATCCCCGGTAACGCTTGAGTCGGCGGTCGCGTCTTCAAAGCTAGGGTCCAATTCTTTGTGCTCTTAACCTACGGTGCGGAATTATGCCCATTTCTGTGTTTTCTCTTTGTCTAGTAAAGGCTTTCTGTTGGGGAAATGAGGACGTTACAAACTCGCATAATACAAAACGCCACGGAACCGGTCATCAAATATTCATGTTGTCCTGTAGTACCCCTTGATGCAATAAAAAGGTAATAACTGCTCACGGTTGCCCGGATTCCAGTGTGACCATGGCTGCAACGTAAAAAGGGCATACACAGAGTCCGCATGCGTTGTAGTTACCATGGCTAGCAAGCTAACCAGTGTGCAGTTTGCCGTGAGTTAAGGCTTCCTATGCGGCAGTGGTTAAGACTTCCTATGCGAGAGAAACAAAAGATGGTTGCACACGAGAGTTGACGGCGACTCCTAGGAGTTCGATACAGCTGACTGGTGGTGCAGGTCAGCTTTATAATATTTGTTAATAACGAATATTAGCCAACATTTCAAACTGTGCATATCCTGCAGCATTTGAAATGGTTTGGTTTAGTTTGGTTTATGGGGGTTTAGCGTTCCAAAGCGACTCAGGCTATAAGGGACGCCGTACTGAAGGGCTCCGGAAATTTCGACCACCTGGGGTTCCTTAGAGAGAGAGAAACCCTATTATGAAAAGGCAGAGAATTTGGCCAATGTTTAAAAACTGTGTTGTGTTGTATTGGGTTTTATGGCGCATAGGCAACTAAGGCCATCATGCGCCAACGTTTAAAAACTGCTGGCTGGTTTGTCTGCATGGGGAAGAAAATTTGGGAGATAAAGGAGGAAGGAGAGCGGTGCAGAAAAGGTAAAATGAAAGAGAAAATGGGGAGAACAAAAAATGTGGCCATTAAATGCGTACTAAGGTGCATCAGCGAGAAGTTATGTAAATTATGAAATGATGAAGTTCATAGCTCGACAAATGCGCTAACAAAGTTCACTGCGTGAAGAATGCATGATGGTAACATGCAAGGTGAATTTAGAGCTTGTCAAGATGGCCAATGTCCTTTAAACATGCAAACAAAAAGTTCATTGCATCTCTTTGTTGCCCAGGGCAGGCTAAGGAGCCAACAACACTGTCCATTGTTAGTGGGGAGACCTCCATGCAATGTTCATAGTACGAACGCTTGTCAGCATACGCAGGGCACTCAAGCAGGATATGTTCCAGAGTTTCGATCGAGCCGCAGTTGTCACAAAGCGGACTGTTCATTAACGTGCACCGCCATCGCACAGTACACGGGCCTCTAGAATTTCGCCTCCATCGAAATACGAACGCCGCGGGCGGGATCGAACCCACGTCTTTTATGGACAGTCTATAGAGTGTCCATAAACTTTTTTCTAAACTCTATAGACAGATTCTATAGACTTATGGCGGGACAATATAGGTTTGGTTTATGAGAGTTTAACGTCCCAAAGCGACTCAGGCTATGAGGGACACCGTAGTGAAGGGCTCCGGAAATTTCGACCACCTGGGGTTCTTTAACGTGTACTGACATCGCACGGTACACGGGCCTCTAGAATTTCGCCTCCATCGAAATTCGACCGCCGCGGCCGGGATCGAACCCTCGTCTTTCAAGCGGGACAATATAAATCCTACAGACCGTCTATAGACAATCTATAGATTTATAGGCTGTCTAAAGAAATATTTGAATCTGTTCACCACCGAGCGGCAACACCGGCATCAAGCACTCACCTCTGTTGGCCCTGGCGACCTCGTTGCGCCAGACGACCCTCCCGGGCGCCCCGTACGGCGGCAGCGGGTCGTCCAGCTTGGTTTCCTGGTCGCTGATACGGCGCAGCATGAGCTCGTGGAAGCGCGGGTTGTACTGCCACAACAGGTGGCGCACCTGCACCACCTCGCTCTCGTTGAGCTGGACCTGGAAGGAGCACGGAGGTCAAGAAGGCGGTCACGTTTCACAGCCCCGGACCCTGAGATCCCCCGTCCGTATGTATTCTGGATGGTTAGTCCAATGTGTTCAGGGGAGTCCATCAATGTCTACTAGGTTTCAATGAAGGAATGATTGCTACTCCTCAGCATCCCATCAAAAGGCCCCTTGTGAAATAGCTCCTAGCGATAATTATACGCATTTATTGGTAACAGTTAAGCACAAATAATAATAATAATAATAATAATAATAATAATAATAATAATAATAATAATAATAATAATAATTGGTTTTGGGGGAAAGGAAATGGCGCAGTATCTGTCTCATATCGTTGGACACCTGAACCACGCCGTAAGGGAAGGGATAAAGGAGGGAGTGAAAGAAGAAAGAAAGAATAGGTGCCGTAGTGGAGGGCTCCGGAATAATTAAGACCACCTGGGGATCTTTAACATGCACTGACATCGCACAGCACACGGGCGCCTCAGCGTTTTTCCACCATAAAAACGCAGCAGCCGCGGTCGGGTTCGAACCCGGGAACTCCGGATCAGTAGCACAAAATGGCGTGTTTCAGAAATCGGAAGGACGTTATCTGCCGCCGGCCTTTCTCCCCCACACCATGCCATGCCATGAAAAACAGCTTGGTTTTGGTCCAATGTTTAGGGAATTTCCCAAGGCAGAGTAGATGTGCAATAAGGGAGTAGTACTCATTAGCATTCACTACAGCGCAACCGTATGGCTACAAAGGAAAGACAGAGCTTCAACAGAAACTTTGTAGTTGAGGATAAACTTCTTTTCCGGGGTTCGAACCAGGGACCACCGTCTGTCCGGTACTGTCGCTCTACCAACTGAGCTAACAAGAACGGCCAGTAGGCCAGATGGTAGGCCGAGAACGAACTGATCAGTAATTCTAAGTAGATTCCTACTGCAGCTCCCTTATTACAAATCTACCCCACCATGGCAGCGTTCCTCAGGACATTGCACCGACACTATTCAATGACTTGGAGTTGTGATGAATTCGCTCTCGCCCTGCCGTGTGTTCTGCTGGGTGTACGATTAGCTGAATTGGTAGAGCAACTGCCCAGAATAGGCGGTGGTCTCGGGTTCGAATCCCGCACCAGGGCGTATTTTTCTTGCGCTAAGAAGTTTCTGTGAAAGGTGTACAGCTTTTCTTTGCGGCCGTATGGCTGCGCTTGGGTGGGAGCTAATGAGTAATTAGTTGTTTTTTTTAAGCTGAGAGATAGAAACATCGACATCGCAATTGCACGTAACTTTCTGCAATTTAACGAAATCAAGTCCATCGGTAGGAAAATGTTTCTTCACAACGCTTAGACTGTACCCTGAGCACGTGACATAATCAGCTGTTAACAGTCATGCTACACGTCCCACATCAAGATGGTGATGTGTTCTTTATTGAGTCTTGATTTCCAGATTGACTCTTTACCCTTCGTGGTGGCTCAGTGGTTAGGCGCTCGGCTACTGATCCGGAGCTCCCGGGGTCGAACCCGACCGCGGCGGCTGCGTTTTCATGGAGGAAAAACGCTAAGACGCCCGTGTGCTGTGCGATGCCAGTGCACGTTAAAGATCCCCAGGCGGTCGAAATTATTCCAGAGCCCTCCACTATGGCACCTCTCTTCATTTCTTCTTTCACTCCCTCTATCCCTTCCCTTACGGCGCGGTTCAGGTGTCCAACGACATATGAGACAGATACTGCGCCATTTCCTTTCCCCAAAAACCAATTATTTATTATTATTATTATTATTATTACTATTATCATTATTATTACTATTATTATTACGATTACTATTATTACTACGATTACTATTATTACTACGATTACTATTATTACTATTACTATTACTACTATTACTACTATCACTACTATTACTATTATTATTATTATGTAGTGGAGGTATCCGGAATAATTTCGACCACCTTTGGTTCTTTAACGTGAACTGACATCGGGCAGCAAAAAACGCGTTTTACATTTTTCCTGCATCGAAATAATTGGTTAGGAAAACAAAACATTGAACCAATCTTGTCGCATTGCTTTGGCTGGAAGAAACACAATGACTGCAGCCATAATAGGTCGCGAAGAGCGCTTACCTGCGTAGTGCTCACTCTGACACGTGTTCAATTTGCTAACGTAATAAGAACCCCACCCATAAACTCAAGCAATCATTTTTTCTTTAACAAGTTTTTCCTCCTAGTACTCCTTCGTGCTGACGTAAACTGTGCCCGGCGGCAACATTTCCTGCAGTGCCCCAGAAGATCGCCAGCTACTTAACCGACGGCCATCATAAGGCTGCGCAGTGCTTTACCGGTCACACACAGTTTCGACAGCGGATCAATCTATACCCTTTCCTTGCGTCGCCAGCGTCTCAAGCCGACGTCTTTAGCCCCACAGCCGCGTCGTATTCCAATGCATGGTAGCGGCGGATCCCGCGCAAGTTCGACGCGTGCGACTCTGAGAATGACAGCGGAAAGACGAGAAAACACACCGGCGCCACCAAACAGAAGGACGAAGACATCCAATTCAAGACATGGAATTCAAGACATGCCCTGTCGCCTTGTGGCCATCCGGTGTCCTTCGCTGTTTGTATGTGTACATGTGCGTCATAGCAAGCTCACCGACACATCGAAGACCAACTGACAGGAGGGTCGTACAAAGGAGAAGGACGATGACGTCATTACTCGCTACCCGCTGGCAGGCCCAGGAAAAAGGGGCTCCGGCGAATGACCCAACGTATAGCGCGCCGTCCATCCCAAGCTGTCTTCCAGGGGCTGTCTTGTCAATGTGCACGCTGGCGTGGAAGCCCGGCGAGCCATACAAGGAAAGCGATCCACTCGACACTGGTGATACCCGCCGCGGTGGCTCAGTGGTTAGGGCGCTCGACTACTGATCCGGAGTTCCCGGGTTCGAACCCGACCGCGGCGGCTGCGTTTTTATGGAGGAAAAACGCTAAGGCGCCCGTGTGCTGTGCGATGTCAGTGCACGTTAAAGATCCCCAGGTGGTCGAAATTATTCCGGAGCCCTCCACTACGGTACCTAATTCTTCCTTTCTTCTTTCACTCCCTCTCTTATCCCTTCCCTTACGGCGCGGCTCAGGTGTCCAACGATATATGAGATAGATACTGTGCCATTTCCATTCCCCAAAAACACCAATTAAAAAAACACACTGGTGCTGTCACGTGGCCGTCACGAGCTTCCAGATAGCGAAGAGCTCTGGGTCCGCGAAGTTTGCGTGAACTAATAGATGTAATACAGACTTTTAAGCGGAAGACATCGGAAGCAAGTGGAAGGTACACGGCTGAGAGAATGCCGCAGAATGAAAAGCAGGCCGATTCGACCGGCTAAAGAAATGCGAGCAAAATGCTGTCGAACGTCGACACGGCGAATGGAACCGTAGGCAGCTGTCATGCTGCATGGCGGCTTGACAGTACAGACACACACTCTGATGCAAATTTACAGTGCACATCAGCCCCGCGCCATGCAATATAAGAGCGCGTCACCCATCTTTGAATTTTAAAAGGCATATTATATGTTGAACATAATAATAATAATAATAATAATAATAATAATAATAATAATAATAATAATAATAATAATAATAATAATAATAATAATAATAATAATAATAATAATAATAATTGGTTTTGGGGGGAAAGGAAATGGCGCAGTATCTGTCTCATATATCGTTGCACACCTGAACCGCGCCGTAAGGAAAGGGATAAAGGAGGGAGTGAAAGAAGAAAGGAAGAAGAGGTGCCGTAGTGGAGGGCTCCGGAATAATTTCGACCACCTTGGGGTTCTTTAACGTGCACTGACATCGCACAGCACACGGGCGCCTTAGCGTTTTTCCTCCATAAAAACGCAGCCGCCGCGGTCGGGTTCGAACCCGGGAACTCCGGATCAGTAGTCGAGCGCCCTAACCACTGAGCCACCGCGGCGGGGCATTTGAACAAACGATGAACTAATTTTGAACGAATGTTTGTAAGTTGAACAAATGTTCAATATATGTGAAACAAATGTAGCACTTAGGTTGAGTATCTATTGAATCTTTGTTGAATCTGTTGAATATATGTTGTTAGAAGTGCTTCTGTATTCTTATACGGAGCATACATGTTGCAAATGTTGCACAAGTAAGGCAACTCCAAACCATTATCTGCGCGTGACTTCCAAGCAGTCCCTTAAATTGAGCTGATGGCTGGACCTATACACTACAAGCTGAGCTTTCAGCTTCAGGCAACGTCTTGCCAGTCTTCTCTAGCCAACATAACCTTGCTTTTATCAGCACTGAGCTCATTTCAGTGCCGCAAGACGAGTTTTAGGAGACTGACCTGCGAGTTGCAGAGTCCAGAGTATAAACACGGGTTTCACGCAGAAGTTGAAGAACTGGTGGGAGAAAACGGTCTGCTCTGAAAAGGAACCCCGAACCCCGCCGCAGACCCGCCGCGGTGGCTCAGTGATTAGGGCGCTCGACTACTGATCCGGAGTTCCCGGGTTCGAACCCGACCGCGGCGGCTGCGTTTTTAAGGAGGAAAAACGCTAAGGCGCCCGTGTGCTGTGCGATGTCAGTGCACGTTAAAGATCCCCAGGTGGTCAAAATTATTCCGGAGCCCTCCACTACGGCACCGAATTCTTCCTTTCTTCTTTCACTCCCTCTCTTATCCCTCCCCTTACGGCGCGGTTCAGGTGTCCAACGATATATGAGACAGATACTGCGCCATTTCCCTTCCCCCAAAAAAACAATTATTATTATTAACCCCGCCGCAAGTTTTCGTGATGCGCCTACATTGAGCCAGCCAACCTCCGAAAATAAATACTGTATTTACTGGCGTAATGAATGAGCTCGCATTATGAACACACTCGCCCTATACTTCGGCTGTCAAAAAGTACAGTTTTTCTTCGTCACTTACGCACCGCGGTGGCTCAGTGGTTAGGTGCTCGGTATTTCAATCACTGCATTTCAGCCGCCGCTGTAGCTGAGTGGTTATGGCGCTCGGCTGCTGGCCCGAAAGACGCGGGTTCGATACCGGCCGCGGCGGTCGAATTTCGATGGAGGAGAAATTCTAGAGTCCCGTGTACTGTGCGATGTCAGTGAACGTTAAAGAACCTCAGGTGGTCGAAATTTCCGGAGCCCTTCACTACGGTGTCCCTCATAAACTGAGTTGCTTTGGAACGTTAAACCCTCATAAAAGCATCACTGCATTTTAATCACTGGTTAAATTAACGGAGGAAGCCTGCACGGACATTTTGAAGTGAGCGCCGCCACTTGCGAACGGCTTCAGCCGAGTCAGTGGTGCACTCCGAGAAAAATATCTTGAGTCACACCAGCGCCGTTTGCAGCGAAGATAGCGTAGATAACTACTGGTAAGCGTTCCTCGCCAGAGATGGAGCCACTAGTCCGCGAATACGAGAGCGGAGGAACACATTTATGGAGCGCGCGCCATCTTGATTGGCTCAGGTCGCCGTAGCAGCTACAGTGCCGCAAACTACTTGTGAGATGGCTTATACTATTCGAAACGACGTGCGTTAAGTCGGCCAATTGCAAGAGCCAAAGCGATCGCAGAGCGCTAGCAGCTTCGCACTGAATAATTTCATTAACTGAACATAACCTAACACGCAAGCTATCTCTCGCTTGAGGGAACAGCTAGAGGCTTTTTGTTTCGAGAGAAACACGACGTGGCTTGCCTTGTGCACCGGGTAGCGCTCCAAGTGGTCGGACAGAGACGACGTGGAAGTGGCGCTTTCGGCACCACCTTTTCGGGTGCGCCGTCCCAGGAACATGACAGGCCTCGAGTGGACCTGCACGGATTGAAGGACAAAACAGAAAGGGCGAATCATTTCCTTGCGACCTCCTTGTAGCTCTTAATTACACTGAAGGCGAAAACCAGACGTGTTTCGATGGACGAGAAACTCGGAATGCGCCCGTGTACTTTCTGGGGAGTCAAAATTATTCCGGAGTGACACCTTTATTTCCTCCCTTTACTCTTTCTTTCTCTTCGAGGCATGGTTGAGGTGGTCATCGAGGAGGGAGAGAGCTACTGCGCCTTTCCCTTCCTGAAAACAAATTTTCACCCGCCACCACGGCGCAGTTGATGGGGATCCGGCTCGGGCTGGGCCTGGTGCTCACCCTCGGCCGTCCGCCGCCCAGGAGTGCTCTGCTGTGTGACTCCCGCGCCGCCCTCAGCCGCCTGCAATCTAACGGCCGCGGTACCCCACTAGTGCGGGAAATTCGCTCGAGCAGAGAGGATGTGCCGTGCGTGCACAGTGGGTGCCCGGTCACTGCAGCATCGCCGGCAACGAAAAAGCTGACGACCTCGCGACCGCTGCACACCAACTACCTGCCAGCGATCTGCCCCTTGCGCGGGAGGACGTGCGTGAGGCCACCCACGACCATCTCCGAAAGCAGCACCCCCACCCACGTATCGCAGGAGGTGCGCGCATCGACAGTATCACCGACTGTCGCGCACTTACACGGTAACAACGTGTAATGATCCTCCGCGCGCGCATTGGCTGCGTGTGGCCCGGGGAACGACGGGAGCGTCACGGAATCGTGACGAGTGATGTGTATGACGGATGCGGTGCAGTGGAAACACTAGAACACCTGCTCCTTCACTGTACTGCGTTCGCCGATGCTCGTCGCGATATGCTCGCGGCCTATAGGGCGCAGGGCATACTACCAGACTCCATCAAGACGCTATTGTGGCCGCAGGGCAGTGAGCGCACTCGTGAGCGAACTTCTTTTTTATTCGAGATGTGTGCCATGAGGCATAAGTTGAAAAAGGAAGGGGCGGGGAAGGAATGAACGGGATTGAAAGTTGAAAGAAGGAGTGAAGAACCGTTGCGCTGAGGAAGTCGCAGAGGTTGTTAATGAAACGGTTGTCCATAGTCCACTTCACGTAGTCACTTTTGCGGTTCCACCGCAGGCCCACCTCCCTGAGGAGCCGTTTTCTGATAGCAGCCGTCGCTGGGCACGTCCACAACAAGTGCCGCACATCACAAATGTCCGGTGCAGCGGTACAGTGAGGGCACCTGTCAGGTGCTGGCAGATCTTTGGCACGCCACCGATGACAGACAGATGGCGTCAGAGCCGCCCCTGCCCGAATCCGGCGCACGGACACCTCCTCCTGCCGAGTAAGACTACGGGGGAGAGGGTGCGAACACGGAAGAATTAGAGCGCGTGTTCGCTGGCGCAGAACTTCGGAATCGGAAACATGGGACAGGAACGGATCTGGGGGAAGAGGGGAAGGTGGCGGATTGTCTAATGAATGAAGATGAGTCATAGCATCCGCTTGAATGTTATGTGGATCCTGAGCATGGCCGCGAATCCAGTGTATGCGCACAGGACATGGATACTTTGCGCAGAGCACATGAATTGATTGTGAAATCTGGAATGTTCGTCGAACAGCCTTAAGCTGTTTAAGGGCGGCGCGGGAGTCGGTGTAAATATGAACTGTATTGAATGTTGAAACGAGCGGAAGGGAAGCAATGGCATCATAAATGGCTTGAAGTTCCAATGCCAGGGGAGTGCACGTATCCGCAGTATACGTCGCACGAGAGTTGAGATGCGGATGAGATGGACTATACACAGCAGTAACTCCCCTCTCTGGAGAATGTGATGCATCCGTGTATAATATACACCCTTCAGGCAGATACGCTGCTGATACCGACGGGGAAACAGTGGGGCGATTGTCAGTGAGCTGGCAATAGGACCACGGTGGAAGTGTCTTTAAACGATGAAGTTTGAGAGACTGTTTTCGAGCTCTATTTTCCACCCGTTGGTCGATGATTTCACTGAGCGTATTAAGTTGGGCGAACTCCTGTAGCACAGGTATGGGTGTTAAACAAGGCAGATATGTTATGACGCGCATAGCCTCACGATTGATAGCTTCAAGGGAGTCCCACTGTCTGCGGGTGAGACATTGAAATTGTGCCTGATATACTATCCGTGGCTGAAGGATAGAGCGCACAAGCTGGCGGGCCGTATGAGCACGTGCGCCACCAGAACGCATAGCTATGCGACGAATCAGACTTAGAGTAGCGTGAGCCTTTTTAGGGGTGGCTGTCAGCCACGGGGTGCCAGTCCCAGATGTATGGAGGAGAAGACCAAGAATGCGAACAGTTTCTACCTGAGGAATCAAAGAATTGTGTACCGTAAAATTTAAAGGGGGAGCTTTCCGTAAGCCGGCTTTATTTCCAATTCGAATGAAACATGATTTAGTAGGAGAGAGTGTTAGACCCAGAGGTGGGAGGCGAGATGTCAATACATCCAGCACGTATTGAACGACCGACTGATGGATAGACGCATCTGGATGACAGCACCACAAGGTTATATCATCGGCATACGCAAGCACGCGGATAGAAGGGATGGACTCTAGGGCTCGAACAAGAGAAATTAAAGCCACATTATTTAATGTGGGGGCGAGAACGGAGCCCTGCGGCACTCCTCTATTGGAAGTGAAGTTACCAAAGGGCTTTCCGTGGACACGCACGCTGAAGGTTCGATTTGCCAAAAAGGCGTGAATAGAGAGGAGGAACCGGTAAGGGAGACCAAGAGTTTGAAGGGAGGCAAGAATGGCAGAGTGAAGGATGTTATCATATGCTTTTGCTATGTCTGTAGCGATTACGGTTCGTACAAGGTGACTCTGCGGAGAGTAAGCGTACTTTGGTGAGCCTCTGTGCATTCCTCCAACACACGGGCTTGACGTCCCGTCTGTTCTCCGTCAGGTAGTTAGTTACACGCAGTGACCGAACGCTCCGCGAGTTCTACCTTGGACGATTAATAACTGGACGCCCCACTCCCGTTGTAGCCAACACAGTGCTGTGCGCGTGTATTTTAATTCCTCTAAAATGAACTAATCATGCGCACAACCTGGACGCATTTCTTATTGTGTAAATAGATTGTAAATGCTACTTCTCCCCCTATCCTCTCTTCCTGTCCCCTCACCTCTTTCATTTAATTTCTCCATTCTGCCTGCTATCCTTTATTTCCGCTGCCCCAGATCAGGTGCTTCAGTATCGATGGCAGATGCCGGGGCTAGCAAAATTCTTTTCCTTCCTTTTTGCTATTATTTTAATTTTAAAAAATCCACTACCACCACCACCACCAGCCGCGGTGGCTCAGTGGTTAGAGCTCTCGGCTACTCATCCGGAGTACCCGGGTTCGAACCGCGGCCGCGTTTTGATGGAGGCGAAATGCAAAGGCGCCGGTGTGCTGTGCGATGCCAGTGCACGTTAAAGATCCGCAGGCGGTCGAAATTATTCCGGAGCCCTCCACTATGGCACCTCTCTCTTCCTTCTTTCACTCCCTCCTTTATCCATTTCCTTAAGGCACGGCACGGTTCAGGTGTCCGCCGATATGTGAGACAGATACTGCGCCATTTCCTTTCCTCAAAAACCAATTATTATTATTAAAGTGGAAAATGATCTGCATATATGGGAATTAACCCATTACGCTATCGCCATTGCCCGCCGCGGTGGCTCAGTGGTGAGGGCGCTCGGCTACTGATCCGGAGTTCCCGGGTTCGAACCCGACCGCGGCGGCCGCGTTTTTATGGAGGCAAAACGCTAAGGCACCCGTGTGCTGTGCGATGTCAGTGCACGTTAAAGATCCCCAGGTGATCGAAATTATTCCGCAGCCCTCCACTACGGCACCTCTTTCTTCCCTTCTTTCACTCCCTCCTTTATCCCTTCCCTTACGGCGCGGTTCAGGCGTCCGACGATATATGAGACAGATACTGCGCCATTTCCTTTCCCCCAAAACCAATTATTATTATTATTATTACTCGTACCGTGTGGCGGAACTTCCAGAGAATGAATTTACACTATTAATAATAGGATAGAGATTTTATCAGTGTACCTTTACAGTAGCTTGCATAGAAAATGGATGCAACATGTGGAAGATAGCAGCTCAGGCAAGTAAATATCTTTTCTTTTGGCGACGATGGAAATTGTTTGTGCAACAATTCATACATACCTACTGAATGACAGTGCTCTCTCGAATGACAAGCATGTTGTAAGCATGTCGATAATTCGCCCCCTTATCAATCTCTTCAGATTTTTTGCAAGTGACGCTGGCGTTTGCTTGCGATCTAACGCGTATGTAATACCCGCTTGTCTTTACGCGCTAAACAGCGTGTCCATAAGGTCCCTTTCGCTGTTCAAACTGCCATCTTTGTCAAGGATTCAATCACTGTTCATGACAATCTCGCGATCTATTTTTTACTGCGCACTCAGTGAGTCTAGCCGCAGTTCAAGATAAAACCATCAAGATAAAATTAAACCGATACCTGGTGTTTCCCCTAACATGTTCGCCACTTATTGAAAACAGAGTTTTCTGGAAAGAAGAGTGCGTTTTGAAGCGAAAATCTTCACTACGGGGGTCAGAGCCGAGCTTCGCGTGAGCCGAACTGGTGAGTTATGCGCATGCGCGAAAACAAGTGACGTCACACGCCGCGCAGGTGGTCGCTCCTCGCCGCTGCCGCAGCCGTCGCCTGACCTTTCAGCGCAGCCGCGCGCTACTGCACATGTGCGTCATGTGCATGCGCAAGGAGGCTACATAATGCGCTTGCCAGAGAATAGGCGCGCGCAGTCGACAAGGAAGGGAAGGGGAGTGCGGCTGCTGCTAGACTACGCAGAAAAACTGAGAAACTAAATTCGTCCGATCCAGAAGTACTCGCTTGGGAGTTGGCTGCACAATAGCGAAAAAAATGATAAAGCCAAAGCTAAACGTGCAGCCCGAACGCCTGAACAACGGGAAATACGCCTTGCAAAACGACGTCGGAAAGAAGCCGAAAAGCGTGTCTTGGCCGCATCTTCAGCCAGCAGCAGCCAAGCGAGTGAGGAAGAGGAAAACCCCAAGAATCGCCGTTACAACCACCACGCGGTACGATTTATTGAAAGTGACGTATACAATGCCAGCTAAGCTACGAAGCATAACTATGACGTCAAACCAAGCAGAACTAAAGCTTTTCGCTTGTATATTCAGGCTTTACGAGAGCTAAGCCACTGCCTAATTTTTTTCGGCATACCATTGTCAGCGGTGTAGCGCATGAGAATACAGCTAAGTGCTAACTAGTAGGCTTTTTAACTAACTGCGAGTAGTTAACGTCGTAACTATTACTGATAGTCTCCTTATTTGTGAGAGGTGTGTAGCGCGGTTAGTAATGTGGTGGTGGTAGTGGTTTTATTAAAAATAATAGTAAAAAGGAAGGAAAAGATTTTTGCTAGCCCCAGCATCTGCCATCGATACTGAAGCACCTGAGCTGGGGCAGCGGAAATAAAGGACAGCAGGCAGAGTGGAAAAATGAAATGAAAGAGGTGAGGGGACAGGAATAGAGGACAGGGGGAGAAGTAATATGTACAAACTATTTACACAATAAGAAATTTGTCCAAGTTGTGCGCGTGATTAGTTCATTTTAGAGGTATTAAATCACACACGCGCACAGCACTGTTCGGTTAGTAATGTCCATATCAGTTTTCGAAAGCGCGGTTACCCTCGGCGCTGTGGCCCAACAGAATTTGCCTACGCATATCGGCTGACACCTGAACCCCGCCGTAAGGGAAGGGATAAAGGAGGGAGTGAAAGAAGAAAGGTGCCGTAGTGGAGGGCTTCGGAATAATTTTGACCACCTGGGGATCTGGCGTGCACTGACATCGCACAGCACACGGGCGCCTTAGCGCGTTTCGCCTCCATCGTAACGTAGCCGCCGCGGTCGGTTTCGAACCCGGGCTGCGCGATGTCAGTGCACGTTAATGATCCCCATGTGGTCGAAATTATTCAGGTGCCCTCGACTACGGCACCTCTTTATTCCTTTCTTCTTTCACTCCCTCCTTTGTTCCTTCCCTCACGGCGTGGTTCAGGTGTCCGCCGATATGTGAGACAGATACTGCGCCATTTGCTTTTCGCAAATACTATCTTTTAAAGGGATATTACTTACGGCGGGCTACATGCGTCCCAATGAATAAGGAGACGAACAGTAATAATTAAAATGCTAAGTATTCAATATCATAGTTGACCAGCCTACTAGTTGGCACGTCTTAGCTTTATTCGGATGCGCTACACTGCTGACAATGCTATGCCAATAAAAGTGCGCTTCTAATTCAAAAAGAATATTTTTTTTTTAAAGTGCAGAACATCTTAAGTTAAATGCCCGGTGTACATGCCATCTCTGTGCTATGATCAGTACAGAGTACAGGGCACTTGTGGTATGGGCCATCGTGTGCTTTGGAAGCGCAGTGCAAAAGTTTTAGTTTGCGCGAAAACGTGCCTGAGCAAGCGGCTTGCACAGACTTCGCTTACTGTGCTACCGATCGTAATGCTAGCTGTACTGTGACAATGAAGCAGCTGGTTCAATCGACGATCTTCTGCAAATCTACCGAAGTGCGCTCCAATTGGCCGCCACGGCCAGACAAATCTTCCGATGATTAGTGCGGCAAATGCGCAGACCGCCCTCGGCACCACGGTGCGGCGCTTCAAGCGAAGCTGATGTAGCTACGAGAATATGCCCTGTCAACGCCATCTCCCTATCTGTGCCTGTCACGAAACTCGCTTTCCTTTGGGTGCCCTTTGGAGACCCCTATTTGTGTACTCGCCGCCACGACATGGCGCCTTTTAAGGGGACCGGTGGCTTGCTTCCTCAAGCGCCATCTGTTGGGATTGTTGGCGATGATTATCGGGTAAGCCGTCCGTAGAGACGGACATTCGGAAAGCTTCTCCCGTCTGTGGCAGAGTAATACCCCTGTCACGCTAGCAAATTTAATGTCATTCGTTTCGAATGCCATTCGCACCTAATGCGATTAATCTGCTGCTACACGGGAACATTTAATGTCATTAGGTTCGAATGACATTCGCTATCGAATGAGTTCACGAAACTCATTCGCATTCGATGTCGAGCCGAATGTGTACTCTGGACACCATACGCGCAGCAGAAACAAGCGACGCGAAAAAATCGTGTGCGCACTGCCAAAGTTAGAAATTGTATTTATTCAGTTCTGCTAAAAAATGTTACTTTTGGTCCGAACTTCTTCACACTTGTAGCTGTCGTGGATAGTTGTCACTCTCGGTCCCAGCAGCAGCCGACCGTGAAGCAGGGCCTTTCCCGCGACCGCCGATCACATTGAGTTGCGTGTTTCTTGCTGGTTGGCGTTACATGTTCGTTTAGCTCGGAAGTACTTAAAGATGTCACTCAGCACTTCACCTATGAGAGGTCATTTCCACGCTCCACGCGTCGCCGCGCGCCGCCGTGTCAGCCATTTTGTTTGTTTACATATTTCGGATTTGTGGTTGACTTTGTACTTGGCTTGGCTTTTGATGGCTGAAGTGCCGCAGAATGGCCAGAAATAATATTTTAAGCTTAGAATTTTCCACATAAATGTTCTCAACCGCTTTTAAAACACTACACAACAATTTGTAACATATTTTATGCACGTTGATGTGTTTGAATTGTACTTTTTTTTTTCACTGATCGTCACTGCCATCATTTTCGAATGACAATTTTTTACCGTGTAGCACCGAAAGAGACCGAATGACATTGGAGGCACCGAATGACATTCGATTGGAATGACATTAAATTTGCTAGTGTGGCAGGGGTGTGACTCTCCGAGCAGCGCTCACCTGGACGAGGATGTAGTCGTGTTCGCAGCGCAGTGCCTCCAGCGACTGGAAGGGCACGATGACGCAGGACAGCCGCAGCCCTTCTTCCTCCGTGGGTGACAAGCTCTCGAACTCGTACATGAAACGCCTGCGCACCCGGCAGAGCAGCTGTTAGCATCCTGCAGCCAGTAGCGCATTACAGCGCATCCCAAAAGTCCCCGAGCTGCGGGTCCCAAAGCCATAGCGCCAAGCTCATTCGGCGTTCCTGGCACATGAATACCTTCAGACACCAGGGATATTTTTCTGTCCTCTATTGACAAGGCTTCTGAGTAAGACATGGAAGCTACACAAACGCTGATCAGCCGAAAACAGCCTCGTTGCGGCGTCTACTACTGGTTTGTACAGTCGTCCATGCACCTGTCTAGAACTCTCGAACTCCGTGCCGTCTGCGCTCCGCAGCGCGCAAAGCGACGTCTAGCGGCAGCGCCTGGTTCGAGATTACGCATGTCTGATGTTCAGACCATACTCAGAGACAGGTCTGTGGACGACTGCACTATGCAGGGCCAAGGCGTGTGGTACGACAAATGTAAGATTTTGTGTGGCCTGGTATACCGAGTGTTTCACATAGGATGTCCTGCAACTTTTAAAAATAAGCTTTTGGAGATAGAAGACCGTTTTTTTGGCTTATCATTGTCAGTAGTGTAAAGCATCAAAATATATCTACGACGTGCTAACTAGTAGGCTCGTTACCTAATACTGAATAGTTAATTTATTAACTATTAGTGTTATCTTATTTATTTATTGAGATGCGTGCAGCCCATCGAAAGTAATATCCATATCTGTTTTTGGAATTTAGAAAACTCATTTACCCTCGGCGCTGTGGCCAATGAAATTTTGGCGAGAGAATTTTAAATACGGAATGTCAAAAAAGGTTGGGCTTCACAGTGACGGCAATGAGGATAACAGCGAGGGCCATGCAGTAAATGAGCGATTTGAATCGCCCACTGTGGGCATGTGTAAGCCGATGCAGCGGCAGACCCTCAAGGCTGTTAATGACGCTGGCCATGCGATGGTGGCCATTTAAGTCCCATGCTTTGACTACAACAAACATACGCGCTTACGCGTGAAAGGCACCTTTACTCAAGGTCACAATTAAAAGACCCCCTCTTTTCAGGGGCAAGTCTGTTATGACAGATTAATATTTTCTTGCCGAAATTCTCGAATCACACATGCTGACCCAAGCAGGGTTAGAAGTGCAATGGAACGAGAGAGAAAATTGTGCGGTTGCTATAGACACGATACAACTTTTTGTGTACTGCCATCATAAGCAAAGGAAAGGGAGACGTTAGGTTCGTTACGATATATACATATTACACGAGCGGAGCCAACACCGTCTGAAACCAAGAAAAGCTCATACGAATATTTGGTTTTTCTTTTGCATAGTTTTGTTGGTTTCGATGATTTGGCGGTTTCCGCATACATGCAAATAAAACAGGTTTTAAAAATAACAACACAGCTGCTATTCCTTGCAAAATAATGGATCCAAAGAAGTATTCGCACAGGGAGCTAGACACCCATTCGGCACCGCTACCTACGTTATCCAGTTAGCACAACTTACAGTGCCAGTTATGTGAATCACAATGTACGAACGGTCAGCTTCAGGGCGCGCCGGCGTAGGATTAAGAACCGAAGTTCCTTCAAGTCACTTACCTTTTGCTGAAGATGATCTTGAATTTGTACCCGAGGTTCACGTTTGGATCACCGACTTCCACCTGCAGTTGGAAGCATTCGTTGCTTCAGTGACTCACTCTGTTTGCGAACGCTGCATGTTCTTGCGCACATTTCAAGAATGCGATAATTCGTATTCTTATTCACATACTCAAAACTTTGTGCCCAGGAAAAAAAAACTCGCAGGGCTTGCACACAAACAAACTTTTTCGCCCGTCCGCGACTAAGCTTCCAATTTCGCTGACAAGAGAGAGAGAGAGAGAGGGGTGGGGTGGTTATTGACGGGAAAGGCAGAAAGGTTGGCCTCAAAAATAAATACCTGGCCTGCTACTCTGCAGTGGGGAACGGGAAGAGGAGAAAAAAGAGGGTCACGATAGGGGATGAGGATGATGGGAGGAGGCAGATGAAAAATACATAAAAAAACAAGGCACAGTATCTAACATCACAAACGCGAGGAAAGGTCCGTGTCACTTAAAAGGCGTGACAGCGCTCGCGTTGCCTGTACATTTTTCAAACTATCTGGCCAAGCGCCGAGGATCAAATCCTCCGAGAGGGGCCTTGTGTCCACAGACTTCAAAGCAGATGCGAGCATGAGTCTTTCACGTGCATATGCTGGACACACCACTAAAAACATGTTCTATAGTCTCTTGCACGCCACATGTGGTACAGTCCGGGGAGTCCACTTGTCCAATTAGGTGCAAGTATTTGCGCGTGAAGGCGACGCTTAAACGTAATCTATGGATTATGCATGCAATGGGGCGTGGTATTCCGTGAGGAACAGAAAAGGTCATCGTCGGATCTAGCCGTTTAAGGCGGATGTGTCCAGTGTCTGGCAGGGCCCAGTACCTAGCCGCCGCACTCCTCATTGATTCCGAAAGGAGACAAGTGGTGTCATGTCGCTAACAAGTCAGCTTTAATGGTAGCTAGTCACAGCCACCACATATATTTAGACATGTTCGACGCCTATTTGGTGCGCTAAGCTCAGAAGCAGATTGTCCACAATGCTGTCCTGATAACCACGCGTAACGAATTTGTTGCAACAGAAACAGTTTAGCTTATTATCCAACGGAGAAGCCCTGCAGTCAGCTTCTCGCTACCTGCTGCTTCTCCCGGATATGAGTCGCACGATGAGGAGGAGAAAAATAACTTAGTTTTGTGACACTTCTAGGACCTCGTAAAAAGGAAGGCTTGCTCCACTAAGATCCTTCGGTGATGCACTGAACCCGTATGAAGGGCGGGCACTCCAGGAGGAAGGGCTGCAGTATGGGAAATAGGAGACACGAAGCTGAGCAGGAAAGTCGACTTTCGACTGTGCGACAGTGAGTCTCAAGCGACCGCTCACATTTCCAACCACTCTGAAGCCTGAATAGAGACTCCCGCTTTCAAGGCAAGAAGCGATCGGGCTCAGCTAGCCCAGTACGTTCCCGTGCAGGATAAGGGTGGAGCGACCAGCCGCAATTCAAACCGCTGCTCGTTTGCGTGTGAAACGTTCTCTTATAACCACGCTGACGTTATTTACCGCACAATGTCACAGTTCAGAAATAAATACTATCTGCAGGATGCATCTCAGTATGAAATGAACATTCGTATTATGGACGACAAGAATTGCTTAAAAATTCAGGGCGCACTTTGGTGACCTAAAGTGTGGTGCGGCGAAAGCCTTCATCATGCTGTTGCTGCTTGTGTCACTGATGTGTGGTTCAGATGTTAATTAAGTACACAATTGTTGGTGAATCTTGAATGCTGGAGACACTGGAGGGCGTTTGGGAGGCATCTGTCTGATTCGACGCCTTTCTGCAAACACTCTCCAGCGTCCTAGACAAGAACTACATATGTGTTGGCAGGAAGTAGCGTAGTCGTTAGCACGCTCAGCTGCGGGAGGGAAGAATGGTGGTTCGAATCCCATCGTGCACACAGATATTTTTTCTTATCGAGTTGAAGAGTGTAACGGACGGACGGACGGACACCGGGAGTATGAGCCATTAAACGCTTTCGCCTTATTAACCTGCTTACACAAAAGAACACTCAATTGTAGGCACGGAACCATTATTCTAAGTCAAATTAGCACATAAAATTTCTAAAACATCAGCACGGCAAAATATAACCCGAATGCATTAACGGGAGGCTTCGCACTACTCTAATAGAAGTGCAAGTTGCCCATCATGCTGCTGAAAACAGCCTATGGCTATGCCACTCGAACCACACTGCGGCCCATGCCCTGCCCTGGCATTCGTTGCAACAGTGTGGGTCCCGAAAGTCTAGCGCAGCGCAGTGACCACACCGTGTAAGAGTGCACCCACCCGTTCCTTTTTGCGGACTAGAGATTGACACACTTTTCTCCAACAGCCCCCTCTCCCACCAGACGAAAGTGCTCAATGACCCAAGGGGTCCAGGTCAGCCTGAAGTACATGGTCGTTTGGCTGGTGTTCTCAGGTGCTTCAACTTTCCGCCAGCCCTGGATGGCGTTCTTAGTGCAGAGTCTGAGTCACCCTTCTCTAGAGCGCCCGAGCATCGCGCTGCAAGCTGTCAAAACTCAAATTAGAAAATAGCCCGTGGCTTCCGCGCAAAGTGCTCACGATCATTTTGCTTGCAAGCCTATGGGGCTCTATACTTGCATGCAACCTTTGCCTCTAAGTTGTAGAAGTTGCGACAAGGTGTCAATCGTTCTTTGGCGAGAAAGTGCGCCGCTCGAGCACTCTACAGAAGGGTGCCGCTGACTGCACAGCTGATGAACACTGAAGTCGCCCCTGAGAAAGCCTTGGTGATGATGACGATGATAATGATGTCGCCGCGCAAATGGAGAGCACAAGAAAGCGGGACTTACGAGGAAAGGCCCGATCTTCAGAGAGCGCAGTGCGTAATTGACGGCAGGGTGGGACCGCTCTGCACCAGCGTTGGATAATAAAAGAAAAGAAAACCAGCTATAGCATGTCGCACGCTCTGGAGAAACTGATGAAAGTACTCCCACCCCATGTCACCCTAACCACCTGCTGTCGTGCGTCGCGGCTTGGTCGCCGAGTCCGGCGTCGCTGTCGACGTCGAGGCCTGCTGCAGGTGCTGCGAGGCCGGCAGGCGGCCGACATGGACCGACGTGGCCGCAGCGGCCCCTCCCCCGTGGGCCACTGGGTGGCGGAACTGTGAGGATGACGGCTGCGGCAGGCGGTGGAGCAGTATGGAGGCCGGCCCCGTCGACAGGGTGGGCCTCGCTGTCGGTGTCAGCAGCAGGGTCAAGTTGGGCCTGGGAAACCTGTGTGGTGGCAGGTGCTGCCGGCTCTGTCCGGCAGCCTGCGCTTTCGACGACGTAGGCAAGGTATCCACTGTAGCCTTCTTTGGAGGCGCCTGCACGAGGATACAAAGCTGCATGTATAAATGGACTTCGTGTCTCCTGCACCGTACTCCAGTCCATTCACACATGAAACGCGCCTGTTCACTTCGAGTTGGAAGCATTCATGACGTGTCGCACTTGTGACGTGCCGGGTCGGTGGCCTCACGTCGCAAGGATTTACAGCCCCTCGGTGTCATGGCCCAGAGGCCCGACAGGGGTTCACGAGGTTTGCGTTGGGCGAGCGTCTGGAAGCCCGTTGAGAAATCCTGGACGGAACAGCGTGCGACTGCAGCGCCGCCAGCGGCAGGGCCACACATGAATAGCCACATGAAACCCGCCCCTCTAAGCCTGGTGCTGCGGTGGGGCGCTGTAGCAGCTGCCTGGAATTACAGCTATTGCTGCGAACGTACTTGAGCCTCGATTCTTATATGTGGTGAAGACCGTTACGTTTTCTTCTCCGCCTCGTCGAGCTTAGAGTTAGGGTACTAGGTCGCTTGTCTCACTTGCAATGCAATGAGAAGGAAAGGGGTCCCGTCATAATGTACTGGCAGTCCCACATGCGGTATACAGATTTAGTTTGATACACACTGCAGAAACTTTGACATTTAGGCTAGCGACATTTTAGAGAACAACACTAAAGGTGGCAAGAAGTACGGTTAAGAAGAAGCAGTACAATAAATGCTGCGCGTCTCTTCTCGGGCCCAAGCAGGAGTGTAAACGCGATATTAATGCAATATAAATTTTAAAATTAGCAGTGTGACTGAAGAATCAAGAAGCACAAGAACAATACCGGATGTAATTGAAAGTGTACAAGATGCAAGGAACACTCGGCAAGCAAGACAGTTTGCACTATCTCGGACATGAACGGACACAAGCCAGCTAAGAGCACGCATGAGGCCATTCGCGCATACTCAGAAAAATTATGCAAAAGTTTGTATTCATGTCTGTGCTACCATCGTGCCGCACTGTTACAGGAATGGGCTAAGTGTTCCTAGGCGAAGATTACGTCTACAGCTTCTTCCTTGCGCGAGATCTCAGAAACATTCTTCATGGCCACCTTCAAGAAACCAATGTCACCTTCCTCGCTTATAGCTACTACCTTTTCCTCACTTCCATTCCAAGGTCACCCGGATAATGCGGATAACCTATTACTTACGCAGCAAAGTATGTCATGTACTACACTTAGCCCTTCATACAGCGAGCGTAGACATGCCCGCCATGTAAAGTGTTGTCCAGATAATAAGGCCTCCGTCTGCGCAAGGACGAATGGACAAAGAAAGTGTGCGGGCATGGAAAAGTGGAAGTACTGACTTATAGCGCACTGCTTCAGTGTAAGTAGCGACAAGGCACGCAGAAGCTCCCCCACCTGAGTGACGACGGACAGAGGCTGCATCACCGCATTGTAGTACGTGGGGACTGGGGCGAAGCGCGGTGGGTAGGTCCCGGCCTGAGATGAAGGGACAGTAGCGGCAGAGCCGTTGAGAGCAACAAGGGAGGACGGGGCGACAGGTGGGTGCCGAAGCCAGGGCCTCGGAGGTTGCGACAAGGGGGGCCTCTCCAGGAGGGCACCAAGCCTCGGGTAGCGAGGGGACGTGCTGCCCGACGTCACCAGCTGCTGGTGTTGCTGAACACTGGGCAGGAGCGTCGTCATTGTCACCGGAGGTGGCATGGGCGCATGGAAGGTCCGGGTCTGCCCGGCGTCGTGGCTGGAGATATCCGTCGGGGAACCTGGATTCGAAAAAACAGTTGCTGGCAAGACTTCCTAGATCGACAACAAGGCTTCAATTGAGGTTCGCCAGTCAGTTTCGAACATTCGAACAGGAAGCGAACGCCCTGAAGATTTTGTAGCGATTGCTACATTACAGTAGCATTTCGAGCCTTCAGCGTGGCGGTTCCGCCACGCTGTCACGTGGTGTGAAGCAGCTTAGATACTCCCCGCCACATAAGGGCCTAACACAACAAGAAGCAGCTAGCTGGCGGAGGCTGCAAACGGGAACATTCTTTAACCTACATATACTTAGCAAGATGTATCCTACACAGTGTAGGAACACATGCCCGTGGTGCGGGGCAACCCCCACGCTTTACCATATAACCTGGGAGTGTAAGCGAAACTACACGTTCCACCAACACAAAACCCCGAGTGCGGAGCAGTGGGAGAGCCGGCTCACCAGCTGCGAGCTCGCCGCCCAAAGGGCAATGGTGCTGCACGCAAGCGAAGCAGCGCGACTCAGTGGAGCCCTGGACTAGGGGCCCAACCCTGCCTTGAAGGTCAAGAGTCTGCAGCGATGAAGACGAAGACCGAACGCTAAACCCTTAATAGACCAAATAAAGTTCTCTCTCTCTCTAGCTATCACGAAACTCCAGGTTTAACCAAAGCTAAACCACCGCCAATTTTTAGCCCCTCAATTAGACGCAAAGACAACAAGACGATGTACGAACGCGGCCAAAATATTACGGAGCATACTTCGGCGGTTGAAATTTTCTGACGCGTTCCTTAGAGAAGGCCTGACCGTTCCGTGGGTTCATGCGCAAGTGCACCTGTGGCATGTGCTAACACATGTATAAAGTAATTCCTAATTTTTGTTGTGTAAAGTATGACAGGAGTTTCATCGTCGAGGCGTGCTCCGTACACATATGACCGGAAGCGTACATCTGGAGCGACCCTTCTTTGCCATTTCGTTCATGGCACGACCCTGCCTTCAATGTGATCTCTTATTTTGCGTACGTGAAATTAAAGATTCTTGAAGAAACTTCTCGTCTCGGGATTGAACTGAGAACAGCATGGATTAGGGGGAAAAGATACGACTTCATGAAACGCTTGCAGCTGAATCCATGCTACGCCAGGAGTACGTTACTACATGAAATGTAGTGGGTCAGTATTCCTCTGCGCTTTTCTTGATGGAACTCCATAAAGGCGTATGCATTCTTCGAGGCTGCCATCTACTCTTGTGAATGTTCGAGGTGTTCTTGTGTTATATAGGCGATCATTGACCTGCATTGCTCAGTAGAGACTCCCGTTGAATACCGCACATAATAATAATAATAATAATAATAATAATAATAATAATAATAATAATAATAATAATAATAATAATAATAATAATAATAATAATAATAATAATAATAATAATTGGTTTTGGGGGAAAGGAAATGGCGCAGTATCTGTCTCATATATCGTTGGACACCTGAACCGCGCCGTAAGGGAAGGGTAAAGAAGGGAGTGAAAGAAGGAAGAGAGAGGTGCCGTAGTGGAGGGCTCCGGAATAATTTCGACCACCTGGGGATCTTTAACGTGCACTGACATCGCACAGCACACGGGCGCTTTAGCGTTTTTCCTTCATAAAAACGCAGCTGCCGCGTTTTTATGGAGGAAAAACGCTAAGGTGCCCGTGTGCCCAAAATCCGCTTCCAGCGCATGGTTACACGAACGTCAAGGCATTTCCAGCAACGATTCCCCTCTAGTTGGGAGTTCAAGCACTCGCAAAACGCATCGTAGACGCCATTCTGTTTCCAGCTCGGCTCGTCAACCCGACCGGGAGCGCACAGTTTGAACACATTTCTTTATTGCCTCACTGGTTATTCCCCGCCTTTTTTATTGTACTGAAAATAATTTAAAGCGATTGTTGGGTCATAATAACCCGTCATGCGCACGTTGCCACTCGCGTTTCGTTTGGTTACTGCGGATCGCCGTTAATCTTCGGTTTATGTACATAAAGGAAACAATGGCGCAGCATCATTAATGAGGACTGCACGAGAGCACACACACGCACAAGCGCATGTCTGGCCAACTTGCCCAATCTTATACGCTTCTTGGTTTATGTAGTACACTGCTACATGTTTCTGTAGCACTTTTCAAGCCTCTTTTAAACTTTGGATTGGCGTGCAAAGTAATGTTAGTTTAAGTGGGCGTGTGTTACAGCTAGAGGTAATTTAGAATGAAATACGAAGGTTTAAGCGCACGCTACATGTATTTTTTGCTACGTGATGTTCGTTTTCATTTTTTCGTTTAATTTTATTTCCGCTTCAAAGAGACTGCCTTAACCCGAATGTTCCTGGCGATCTTCCAAAACCTGTAGGCTTTATCGAGCGCAGAATTTGCCGAAGGCCAAGCGCCGGCATTATCGCGTTCAATCGAGTTACAAATTTGGAATCGGGAAAACCAAACAACTGAAAAAAAACCGAGAAACAAGTAGGCGTCAATTTTTGTTTTCGGCGAGGCTAAAATCCTTGATTATCTGCAAAACGCAAAACACCTGCTCAAGCGAAGACAAGAAAAGCAGTAAAGTTGGCCACGCGAAACAATTTTTCTCAGGAGGCTATACCTGTTGTTTACCGTGAACAGCAGATTACAGGAGCAATATTACAGTGTTAATCGGTGAAATCGGGGCCACCCGAATTGCATTGCCATTAATGTGTGACTGAGTGGGGGTAATGCTGAATTTTAGTGCTTCTATCGCCCCGTCGCAGAAATCAACGGGTTCCAGAAACCACCGAGGCGGCGAAAATAGAATTTAGAGGGAATAGGTGTATAAGGATGGCGTCGCTCACGCTACCAAGAAAAGGGGCATATTTCTAGATGGACGGATATCTACCGAGAGCTTTATCACTGTTCTAATCATTGTTTTTTTATGTTTCATTTCCTTGCTCTCATTTCGTGCGCACACAAATACCGTGTGTAGGCAATGGGTACACAATTGGAAGCAGCGCTCGTATTGATGTGCTCTCGCTATTCTCCTGTCCTGGCTCTGCACTGATTAACAGATAGAAACAACCAGCTCGCCTAACAAGTTTCAATCCGTTTAAGACCTTTCGCTCTGCGCTATGTTTGGGTTGAGTTTGGGTTATGGGGGTTTAACGTCCCAAAGCGACTCAGGCTAACTTTGCACTATGTGTCATTGGCATTGGTGTGTCCTGTATGCCGAACAGCCTTGATACCCTGGCGATTTTCTGGCAGAACTACACATATAATAGGACAAACGTAGATAATTCAACTTATGAAACGGTATGCAAAAGGCCCGAACTGATTAGCAAGGGCAACCAAGGTCCCGCAAGCTCCACCAGTGGCTGTGTTTGAAACAGCCGCCTTGCCCGGGCAGTGGCGCATCGTTTATCCACTGTACCAGTTCACCAGAAGTGACGTTAGAACCCTCCCCCCCCCTTCCCCCCGCGACGTACGAATGCTATTGAGAGGGTTGTGACGTAAGCAACACCATGTGACCACCAGTGGTCCAATCATAAGGCCCCGCCAAATTTGAACCCCTAAGGACACTCAAAACTTCGAAGTTGATCCACCCACGAAAAACTTCCAAAGGACCCCCCAAAATGTTCGTAATAGACTGCACTCAAAAAAGATTAAGGTGGATTAGGGTGAATTAGTCGGTGGATTAAGGTGATTAGGGGGTCTGATTAGTATAATCGCATGTCATAATCCAATGGAAGGTGCTCGAACCTTCCTTATAATACCGTATAATGGCAATGGAACCGGTTTAAACCGGAACTTGGACGAGCAAATCGCGAGATTAACAATAGAAACTCGTTGTAGACACCATAGCAGGTAACCTAAATGCCATCTCAGTTTCTTTAAGAATGTGGTTAAAAAGGCATTCAAGCTTTTAGTTGGTCGGAAGGTTCCCTGAGGACGACGTATCAAGGGGTAGCAAGACATTGTGGAGGAAGGTATAAGTGGAAAGAATCCCTAGAGTGAATGGATTAATGATGGCGTTATTGGGAGAGGACTCATCAGAAACACAGAAACAGGGGCGCTGTGTAAAAGTGAGGCAAAGTTTCGAAGAACAGGAAGCGTTATCGACTTCTCATTGCAGTCGTTCTTCCATAGTGGTGGTAACGTACCTTCCAAAGCTAGCAACTAAAAACGAGCGAAATCGCTGGAGCCAACTCAAGGCCATCCGAACAACACGCCCACATCGGCAACGCAGATAGAGGCTGCCTCCCCACGTGGGCCAGGGAAAAATAAACGCGGGAAGCTCTAGGCATGAAAAACGACTCGTGCAAACCGAGCTCGAGAATCGAGTATATGCGCAAGATATTTACGAGTGCCCATGCAAAAAAAGAAAAGGTACCTACGAAGGGACCCCTGCGGTTGCCAAGAAAAACAGGCGGCGACTCGGGTGCACCCGTGGCGCATGGCATTTGCTACATACCGTATTAAACCGAATTTAATCCCCTCGCAATTCCACTGACCTACGTGCATTTTTATGAGTATACGTACAACGAAAGAGTGTGAGACTGAACCTCGGTACGCATCGATTCGGAAACAGTTCCCTATTACTGGAAGGTGCGCGATGTGGAGAAGAAAAGGGAAGGGGTTATATTCGCGTTAACATGGTACCCGGGCTCACCGACTGGGCAAGAGAGGACGAGCTCATAGGAAGCCGGCGAGGTCTCCGCGAACCTCCGCCGCCGAGATGCTATCAGCGGCGCTAAAAAGAGTTGGCGACACAAACACTGAAAACCTGTCGGGCCAGAAGTCGAGAGTTGTCCCGGGCACATGCTGCCAGACTCGGTTTCTGCGACGTTCGCAAGGATCTCTCTCTTTAATGCACTATACGGTCCCCCACGTCGGAGAGGTGCGCGCAGATTCAGTAACTCATACTGGTGTCTATAACTTAAGGTGGTGCAAACTGAAATACACGGTACATCCCCAGTGTGGGACGGCTTACATGTTGAACATCGGGCTCCGCTGAACCCGAGGACGTCCTCAGCCACTCCATACGGTGAGGAAGAGATTTACTCTCACCTTCGAAAAATTTGAACCACTGGCGATACAAAAATGATTCTTCCTGCCCGGTTTGGCAGCAAAACAATTGGGCTGCTTACTTGTGGCAAAGACTGGACCTGCTTACGATCCAGTTTAGCCAACAAACTTTAAAGAACTTCTTGTTGGGCTAGTTGGTAATTGATAATTGTAGTTTCAAGGTGCCAAAAACCGCACACACACACGCACACGAGAGAAGAGAACAGGACAGTAATCTACAATACTCAACTAACCCACTTTTATCATTGTGGAGCTATACTGGAGGGAAACAACCCGCTAATGCCATTTAGTGAGAGGGCGTGGTCAGAAGAAAGAACAAAAAACCGCGTGGAGCTGAAAAGAAATGAGCAGGGATCATGCCACTGAATCATGCCACAACGTCGTCAAAAGACTGCAGGAATAATTATTCCCCGTGGGCAACAGTTAATGCTCACTACTGTCAGATACAACTCAAGAACAAAGCGGCATGTAATCCTTAGAGGAGGCCCACCAGTCAAAGGCATCAATTGATTTTCATTACACCGCTATTAACTCAGTTAAGCCGTGGTTAACTCCCTTGCATCTGCCAGCCTCCTGGGATGCCATGCTAGCAGGTCCAAAAGGATTATAACCACGACAGTCGACGCCATTGGCTGGATGGGCTCATTTGAGGAACATTTGTCACTTTGTTTTTGAGCTGTATCTCACTATAATCTACGCAAGGTTTTAGTGGTTTAAAAGAGAGAAGGAGGGGGGGGGGGGGGGGGGGGGAGGTCACCAAACTGGAGCTCTCTTCGGCAGCCCTGCTTGATACTATCCACTGCACTGCAGAAATCTACGAAAAAAATCTCTATTACAAAAAATGATGTGTAAAAAGGGACCGGCAAACCTCATCTAAGTTTCAAGAAGAAAGAAGGGCATAGTTTGTTAGTTCACTGTGACCAACGACTTGATCACTGGGCGGCGGACATGCCTGATAAAAGTCTGAGACCTTTACAGCCAAGGTATGGAGTAATATTCTTTAGAAAACACGCTATGCTGGGACTCTCCCTGTTGTCCGTACTGCCAGACAGTGCTGTCGAAAGTGCGCTTAGAAGTGTGGAGACATTATTTCGAATAGCGAAAACAAGCAAGAAAAAAAAAACGTTCGTGCTCCGATCGTGAATCAGGCACCGGAACTGCAGCTGAGCATCGTTATAACGAAGTCGAAGGGTCCCGGCGAATACTTCGTTATAGCCCGTGTTCACCGAGCTTCCAAGGCGAAGCGTCATTTCTTCGTTATATCCATTGTTTCGTTATAAACCGTTTCGTTATAACGAAGTTCGATAGCATACACAAACTAGTGAGCTGGCGATGCCTGCTCGTCTTCCGCAACGCGGCGACCTCTTCCCGAGTTGCCCAGAAGCTAATGGAGTAAACAACGCACTTTCCTTTCACTTCTTAAACCGGTTCAATCCGGTCGGGCTATCCACTCCGTCGCGAGCAGGGTCAAGATGCGAGGAGGCAAGAAAGAAGCAAACAAAAAAGCGGCTTCGTGGAGAAATCGTGCACATGACCTCCTCGGCGTGTGTTGTGATCCAGTTTAGCAGTTACATGGAAATCGTTCCGCCCGTGCGCGTACGTTGAGTTGCCTGGCCTTCGCAACGTTCCTGGAGCATGCTGCCCGTGTAATACTCGTCGTGCGGCGCGTTTTATTCTATCGCTAAGCGTTCTCGCACTAGAGCAGCAATGTAATCTTTCTATAGTGCCAGAACTCAATTTTTAATCAAAAATCTGACCGCAACTTCCGGGTTCAAACCCGACCGCGGCGGCTGCGTTTTTATGGAGGAAAAACGCTAAGGCGCCTGTGCGCTGTCAGTGCACGTTAAAGATACCCAGGTGGTCTAAATTCTTCAGGAGCCCTCCACTACAGCACCTCTTCTTCCTTTCTTCTTTCACTCCCTCCTTTATCCCTTCCCTTACGGCGCGGTTCAGGTGTCCAACGATATACGGGACAGATACTGCGCCATTTCCTTTCCCCAAAAGCCAATTATTATTATTATTATTATTATTATTATTATTATTATTATTGTTATTATTATTATTATTATTATTATTATTATTATTATTATTATTATTATTATTATTATTATTATTATTAACCAATAAACTTGTGCGCGGCACGAAACAACGAGTTTCAGGCGCAAGCAGGAAAAGCCTGAAAGCAGCGCTTCATCGGACCGCATTGCACAGCGCAGTACGATGCCTGGCGGCGTACAACGACCCCCCCCCCCCCCCCCCCCCTTCCCTCTTGGCCGTTACGAAACCGTGGACGATGACGACTACGAAACCCCGTCACTGACGAGACGCAAAAGGTCGAGGACGCGCTTGCATAACGGTCGCCACTGAGCGACGCAGACATTATCCCCGGTCAGCGAACGAACAGCGCGCCTCCGTGTCACAGAGGTGAGGTGTGCATACGCAAACTCATTTCACTGGCCTCGGTGTGTCACGCCGTTTCCGCAACACTCGCCATCCCAAGAGCGGCTGCGATTTCTACAAGGGCAGCAGTCTAGAGAAGCTAGCATTTTCTTTTCCTCCACTCAGGCGTCGACGGGTGATGCTTCGAACCGTCATCGAACTTTTTCTGTCGCTATTTCTGTCTCTGTGTCTTCCTGTGTTCGTTCCCTTGCGCCATTCAACTTTATGATGAACCAACTAGCCCAACAGCAAGTACTTCTGCAACGTCATCGAACTATCTGTCGGTGCAGACACCGAAGCTTGGTTTATGGTTTGGTTTATGAGGGTTTAACGTCCCAAAGCGACTCAGGCTATGAGGGACGCCATAGTGAAGGGCTCCGGAAATTTCGATCACCTCGGGTTTTTTTAACATGCACTGACATCGCACAGTACACGGGCCTCTAGAATTTCGCCTCCATCGAAATTCGAACGCCGCGTCTTTCGGGCCAGCAGCCGAGCGCCGTAACCATTCAGCCACCGCGGCGGCCTGACAGACACCGAAGCTCGTGGTTGCGAAGGCACACGACTCATGCAAATTTCCCGTATCCCGCAGTGAATTTCATGTTGAAGGAAAAATAAATCATTGAAAGCTTTTCGTTATTATAAAAACTAATCAACGAGGACATGAAGAATGCCGTCGCAAGGCAGCAGACACAGGCTGTTGATCCCGGCGCAATGTTCGGAAATAACGACGCTCCTCAAGACCACGCTCAGAAACCACCCACTACGCGTCGACTTGGACATTCACTCCAAGATTGACACATCTCACTGCTTCTTACAAGGCTTAATGCGCGCTGCCCTGTGTATAGCTTCCGCCTTATTCGAAGGTCGCCAATATCTCGGCTGTTGAATACAGCAACGGTTGAATGGCCCTTGTCACAAGGTCGGTGACGACTGGAAGCTCTGCTAGACTTACCGTGCGGCGAGAACTACTTGCAGGTTTGTGAAACGAATGCGCTTTAGCCCACTTCTCATAAAACGAGTGCAGCGAATGTTTTTCACTATAAGCGCGATTTTTTTTTTTTTTACTATGAGCGCGGCCGCAAAGTCGTAAAAGCTTTTTTTTTCATTTCCTGATTTCTGTTGTTCTTACTCACTAGAAACTTATTTTCCCTTTTCAGTACATGTATTTCAAGTTCAAGACAAAAGCTATATTACATACAAATCATATGAATTGTATGTGAGCGTTTGTTTAGGGCTTTACTATCAATATCGCGTTTGGTGCTCCGACCTGCGACCGAAAAATAGTGTGAGCAACCTATTTTGTCCCGACAACTGACACTAGTTATTGCAAACATGCACGGTCGTGTTGAGCACGCTACATATTGCTTAAGCGAAACTGTCAAACAGTGAAAAATAAAATGAGGCCAGTTGCAGCAGGCTCACGAAGTCGCCATTAGAAACCTTCAGACCTTTAGCGCGTACCGCCAGCAGCCACTGCGCATGCATAGTTCAACTGGGACGGATGGAAGGTAGGAGCGTCCCCTTTAAAACGGGGCAGTGGTAGTTGCCACCATGCTCAGTTTTTTTCATTTATTTTTGTTTATCTCTGCTGTAAGTTGTTAATAAAGCTTGACATTTTCTTGAAAAAACGTCCTTCTACACTTTAAAGCTTATGTCCCCTCTCTGCTTTTGTGCCACCAATCCTCCGATCGTTTTTTGCTAATTTCCACCGCAGATTTATTTACATGACTATTGTTATCTCTAAACTCTAAGGCCTCAGGAAGAGTGAATGTGCCTGCATCGACATCGGGATGGATACCATCACATTTTAGAATGAGGTGTTCTATTGTGCGCCTGATTACGCCACCTTCCCGTCAACACCCTGGTCAACAGCGCACACTCCTGTCACGTCGGACCAATCAGAGCGTTCGCAGTGACGGGCGCTGTTCACGGCACCGGTAGCAGTACGCACTAAGCTAAATGTATCTAGTGTGATTAGCAAGATGTGAGGTAGAGTTGGTGCGCTCTCTTTCCCGCGACACTCACCGCTGCAGTGGTAGAACCGTGAGCCATCGGATCCCTGCGCCGCCGATGTGCCATGGGCCGACGTGGTCGATGTGGCTGGTGGCAGCAGAGGCGAGGGTTCGGGCGCAGGCTGGTGAGATGTTGCCATGGCGTCTTCCCGCGAGCCGACGTAGGGAAATCGCCTAAGGAAGGCGTCCGTCGGGGACTGTGTCCCGCATGCTGAGCCGCCGGAGGTGGGCGAGATATCCCCGCCTTGTTGTCCGTGCCAACCCTGTAGCGAAGCGCAGTAGAAAACGCTCTTTATTATGACTATGAATGGCATTGTACAGCATGGCATGGCATATATCAGGGGCTGTGGTACGGTATATCATGGCATAGGACTGCATGACGTATTACCGCAGAGCCCAATTCTGGAAAATAATAAAACCGCACACATCTCATGCGGATGGTCCGGCGCAACTCTTCTTTTCCTTAGCGGGACGCAGCCTCGCGGCAACTTATCCCTCTAGATACCCGTCCAGCCCCAATGCGTCTTCCCTGCCCTGTCGTGGGCGAACACTTTTTCGTTTCGAAGACTTCGAATAATAAGCTAATGTAAGCCATGGAGCCTGTTGTCTTCAAGAAACCTTAGCAGACTCCGGCTCTAAGCGTTATCTGTTAGTCACAAGGACAGGTGTTCCTCCCTTGCAGCTGTAAGTCCAACTTCCAGTAATCGTCATCGTGCTGTTGAGTTCGACTTCCGCGATTGCTTGGCGTAATTCTTCCGAGAAACTTCTCGGCAGGTGCCAACCGGTCGGAAGTTCTCGGCGAGCTACTCCTCTACGCCTGCCTGCTCGAAGTCTCTGCTCTGGTTCGCCCACTGGAATACCCCACTAGCGAGTTACTTCCAACCTGGTTCAGGCTGAAACCGTTGGCCACCTCGTATCCGCCAGTGTCGTCGATTGGCGAGTAAGCGGAATACTGGTGGCTGCGACTCATCGACGAGAGGAGAGGAGGAGGTCCAGTGCTGGCACTAGCGAACTGCTGCTGCTGTTCCCGATGGTGGCTCCACTCGGCGGCGCTGTGGTGAAACCTTTGAGGCGGCACCGTCGTCGAAAGCGGGCTGTGGTAAACGGGATCGGTAGCACCCACACGAGCGGACAGGTCCATCTGGACACCATGAAATGAAACGAAAGCAGAGACAAGAAATAAATCAAGAATACAGTAAAAAAATATTTTGTTCGGCACCTCCAATCAGCTGTACATATGGTGGGATTTTACTCTGCCGAATGTTTGGCCAAGTTAAATTAAACCTGAGTAAAAATCCTTTCTGCAGTTTGAAGTGACCCCCGCCGCGGTGGCTCAGTGGTTAGGGCGCTCGACTACTGATCCGGAGTTCCCGGGTTCGAACCCGACCGCGGCGGCTGCGTTTTTATGGAGGAAAAACGCTAAGGCGCCCGTGTGCTGTGCGATGTCAGTGCACGTTAAAGATCCCCAGGTGGTCGAAATTATTCCGGAGCCCTCCACTAGAGCACATCATTCTTCCTTTCTTCTTTCACTCCCTCCTTTATCCCTTCCCTTACAGCGCTGTTCAGGTGTCTAACGATATATGAGACAGATACTGCGCCATTTCCTTTCCCCCAAAACCAATTATTATTATTATTATTAGTTTGAAGTGACGACAACGCTTTATTAAAAGGCAAAAAATGGAACCACACACGAACCGCAAATGAGGGGGATCCCTGACTGAAATGAAAAATTTCCGTATTTAAATGGTGCTCTACCGACTCTCCCCGGCAACAGCTATGGTTAGGACTTAGGGCAGTTACGTTGAACATGAGCATCGGCAACGTGGCCAGGGGTACAAGTCACGGGCGAACTTAACGAATGGAGGAACTCAACTGAAATATTTTTGAGCTGGTAATAAATGTCCCTGAGCATACCCAAGTGTAAGGTAAGACAACGTTAAAGGCCCTCCTTCAGGGCGGTTGCAGCAGAATTGGTAGACCAGGGGTGCAAAAAAAAAAGCAGCAGACTGATAAGGACGAAGCTTCGTCCATGACGAAGCCAGACAAAGAACGAACGAGCTCTATAGCGCGCTAAACCGCGAAAGCAGCGGGAAATGCTGAGCGCGCTGCCCTTCACGAAAAGCAGAGAGAGCCGCTGAACACTGGGGCGCGCAAAGCACCAAAAATGTCGAAAGAAGCCGAGCGTCAGTTGACAGCGGAGGTTGCTCGAACAACAAAAGCAGCCTGGGGCACAACGTGCGTTGCCTAGCTCGAAGAACACAAGAGCGCGAAGAAAAGGGGCGTGTTCAGCAGCCAACAGCCCTGGTACAGACACCAGTGTGTGGCTACCACATTCATGAGCTGTCGCAGAATGCGCTAAGCCTTTTATGCAATGCATTTCACCGTTCCACCTAGCCTGGACGACGAGAGACTAATTTTTTACAGAGACTGGCAGGAACGCAATAGTTGCGCGTCGAAACGTGGCCGAGAATAATAATATATAATAATAATAATAATAATAATAATAATAATAATAATAATAATAATAATAATAATAATAATAATAATAATAATAATAATAATTGGTTTTGGGGGAAAGGAAATGGCGCAGTATCTGTCTCATATATCGTTGGACACCTGAACCGCGCCGTAAGGGAAGGGATAAAGGAGGGAGTGAAAGCAGAAAGGAAGGAAGAGGTGCCGTAGTGGAGGGCTCCGGTATAATTTCGACCACCTGGGGATCTTTAACGTGCACTGACATCGCACAGCCGAGAAAGCGAAGAATTTACAGCAACCGCCCCCACCGTCATGCGTATCATGAAAAGTTCTTAAATAATGCTATGTTTGAAAGCTAATGCCGTGTGTGCTCTCGCTTCCAAAGGAAGGCTATAAATCAAACAACCTATGTGTGGCGCACGAGGTCACCTACAAAATTTTATTTGATTTATAGGGGTTTTAACGTCCTGAAGAGACTCAGGCAGTGAGGGACGCCGTAGTGGAGGGCTCCGGAGATTTCAACCACCTGGGGTTCCTTAATGCGCACTGACATCGTACAGTACACGGGCCTCCAGAATTTCGCTTCCATTGAAATTCGACCGCCGGGATCGAACCGGCGTCTTTCGAGACAACATCCGAGCACCGTAACCACTGAGACACCGCGGCGGCTTGCCACCTACAAAATAATCCCGGTAATGGAAACGCTGAGAATATATTTGTAAGGGCCAGTCCTTCCCCAACCATGGATCACTTCATGTCTAGAGTCTCCCTATACGACCGCACTGTGGCTTTTAGTTTGCAAGTGCTGAAGAAGTTTGATTCAATACTTCTTAGCACAAAAAAACTGAGGCACACGTTAGGATAGAAGGAAGTCCCAAAGCTAAACGTCAAGGGGGAGCTGCTGGCAAATAGCAGAAATAAAGCAGAGCAGTATGAAGTTAGCGGCGTATTCAATTCAGCAATCGCATAGGAAAGACACACAAACCGACCGGCCAGTAACTTGTCGGGGGACACATCATCGGGTCCCTGGAAGCGGCGGCGGACGGTTGCTGGGGCGGCTGGAGCTCGTAATAGCGGCAGCTTCCCGCGGTCGCTGAGCCCGGCCCAAGTTCCGACATCATCGGGGGGTCGCCTGTCTCTGTACAGAAGAGTCTGGTGATGATCGAGAGCGGCCGAGGTAGAGGTGTTGTACGAGCCGAAAGAACCGTAAGGGGAGCATGACGTCGAGTCCGCCTCGGTCCAGGGTGGCGACGGTGGCTCCAGCTTGATCTCCTGGCGGAGAAATGCGCAATTAAGTTACACGAGGCGAGACAGTGAGAGAGAAAGTCAACTACGTTCAGAACACATGACGCAACGACAGAAAGAAGATCCCATAGCACTGATATTATATCTGAAGCGAACTTTTTTTATAGTACGGCATGATGGTGGTAGTGGTTGTTTATTAAAACAATAGTAAAAAGGAAGGAAAAGATTTTTGCTAGCCCCGGCATCTGCCATCGGTACTGAAGCACCTGAGCTGGGGCAGTGGAAATAAAGGATAGCAGGCAGAATGGAGAAATGAAATGAAAGATGTGAGGGGACAGGAAGAGAGGATAGGGGGAGAAGTGATATGTACAAACTATTTACACAATAAGAAATGTGTCCAGGTTGTGCGCGTGATTAGTTCATTTTAGAGGAATTAAAATACACGCGCACAGCACTGTGTTGGCTACAACGGGAGTGTGGCGTCCAGTTATTAATCGTTCAAGGTAGAACTCGCGGAGCGTTCGGTCACTGCGTGTGACTACCTGACGGAGAACAGACGGGACGTCAAGCCCGTGTGATCGAGGAATGCACAGAGGCTCACCAAGGTTCGCTCACGGGTGCGCGCACTGCCCTGCGGACACAATAGTGTCTTGAAGGGAGTCTGGTAGTATACCCAGCGCCCTATTGTCCGCAAGCATATCGCGACGAGCATCGGCAAACGCGGCACAGTGAAGGAGTAGGTGTTCTAGTGTTTCCACTGCACCGCATCCGTCACACACATCACTCGTCGCGATTCCGTGATGCACCCGTCGTTCCCCGGGCCACACGCAGCCAATGCGCGCGCGGCATGCAATGTGTGGTTTATGAAGTCCCGAAGCTACATGAGGGTTATGCGAGACACCATATAAGAAAGCTGCGGATTAGTGCCGACCACCGGGGAGTTTTAACAAGCACTGACATCGCACAGCGCGAGGCAGATTTCACTTTTAGCCTTCAACGAAACGCAGCTGCCGTCGCCAGAATATGAACGCGCTTTTTGGCACCATTAGCCGCACTTCCTAGAAATTAAGCAGCCGCGGCATGCTCTGGCGACCTTTAAACACTAAAGCTTGGAACTCTGAGCTTTGAGCACGCTATAAAAGAAGAATATCTGGGTAGGACTCGTTTAAAACTTGCCCGTCCGTTCAGCGCGGTTAACTCCTCCTTAGACAGCGCACTAACTAGCGCGACAAAAAGTTGTCACACCCTATAAACTGAAGACCTGCTAATAAAAGCTAGTGAGCATGACAGACTTGCAGGGCGCACGATTTCGAGCGGCGGTAGCCGCTAGTAGTTACGCGCCGCCGCGGCCGAGCTACCAGTCGCCGCTCAGCGCGAGCGCCTGTCACTCAGCACACCGACACAGAACGAACTCAATGGAAACGAAAGAGCTGACCTGAGTAGAATGGCCCAACATTTTCGCTAAGCGCCGCGTCTTGAGAAGCTGTACCGGCGACTACAATAGCGATAGAAACTGCTAGCGGTTCACCTCTTTCACGAGTTGAACTGTACACGGGAAGTCCGACGGGAACGTTGGCACGTTTCGATAATGTTCCGAGCTTCATACATCAATGCCCTGTTCTTGACCTTGTTTCGAAACATCGGCGTATACGTAACTCGGGCACAGTGACAATAAATAAATCGAAAACCTTAACGGATCGCCCCCTTCGAACGAATCGCGAGTCCAAGAAGAGAGCTGTATGTAATGAACGTTTCCTAAACCGTTCTACCCTGTCGACTTGAACTGTGGGGTCTAACGTCCCAAAGCGACTCATGCTATGAGGGGCGCCGTATAGTGAAAGGCCGCGGATGAATTTAGACCACGTGGGGGTTCTTTAAAGTGCGCTGACAACGCACAACACAACAAACCACAGAAATACGGCCGCCGCCGCGGGAATCGAACCAGCGTCCTAGGGATCGGCAGCCGAACGCCAAAGCCACTGAGCCACCGCGACGGGTCTACCTTGGCGACTGAAGAAGACAAGAGTCGGTATCAGCGCACCTTCGGCTCCAGGTCTTGCTCCAGGATGTTCCAGAAGCTGAACGACTCGTCGTAGGCGTCCGCAATGTCCCCGGTGTAGAACGGCTTCGATTGTTGATCTCCGGCGCAGCTGGACCCCATCGGCGCCCGGCCCCCGTTGATGCTGAAACACCACATCCTAAACTGAACGCTTTTGCTCGCGACAAACGGTTAGAACCCTTCATAAGCGAGCGCTTCGGCGTCGGCAAATGACCGAAAGCTCGGCCTGTGTGACTGAGCAACCAAAGATTAGGATGCGTTATCTATAAGCAGGATGTTCAGGCTCTTCTAGGTGACCAAGCAGTGAAGCGTAACTGGCTTAGCATTCGCCGTACCAACGGAGCAAGCGATACGGCAACGGGCGTACCTACACCGTCCTAAGTTGCTAACGTCATGTCGAGACCAGCTGGACATGTCGGCCAGCTGAAACACGCCCCATGAAGTGGGGCGTACTCGTGCGCATGATAACGCCCGTGACTTGCCCCCGCTGTCATTGATAACTTAGTACAGTAGCCTCCCCCCCCCCACCCCCCAAAAAAAGAAAGAGGCAGTACGACCCGTCATTTAATCGCCATGTGCTGCGAAGAATCTGGCGTGCTGTGCAATGCGTGAAACGCTAGTCACCTTGCGTCAAATGTAGAGATCTAAACTGGTTTCACAGGCACACTATCAGCCTGCTAGTCGCGCACAGCCATGTGCGACACGTGGATCTTTGCGAATCAGTCGCTACTTTTTGACGTACTACCACCAACTACAGACGCGCTGTCTAGGACCTGCGACGCACCGGCGGGGAACCTGCGCTGCCAAGGTGGCACTGCAATTGTTCCATTCGGTGACTCAAAACTGCTTCTGTCAGCCGCTTGGGCCGCCGCAAACGCGAGAACACATTCTGCGCGATTAAATACCCGCATTGGCTGACAGCATTCATTGCTTAGCTTCTCTCGGCATTGCCCAGATAGCTGACGCACGGCACGTGCGCCTTCGACAGAGCGCGGAGGCTCACGCCAATATGCGCCTGAAGATGGCGCGGAAAAGTGCTAATAGTACTACCCAAAACTGCTTGCTCTTCTCGCTAGGCAGTGTGTTATGGCTCTGCAATCGGCACCGCAAACTTCAGCGCAAGTTCCCCGATGCGCAAAGCAGAATGCCTCCCGCCACTGACAGGCACATGCCCAACTTTCCACCACCACGAGGCTCCAGTTACATCGTGAAGAAGGAAGCTCGGATCACAAGTGGCGTTTCGCAAGTCATACTGCGCGCAACTGAGCTCGATTTAGTCGCCGAACTTGACGGCGCCAAGTACGAAGACGTACTAGAATACTGTTTTGTTGCTGTTTACACTTTATAGCCTTGCGTGAAGAATCGTGCCTACTATGTCGGTATGCTCGGCAAAACGCGGGTGACCTTGTTCAAAGGAAGTACTACAGTTTGAGGTCCTGAATGGAATGATTACTTTCGTCAAATGTTCCTTTGGCGCCTTCGCTTTTTCTCGAGTATCAACAAGCCGCTTGGGCGGAAAAGTGCTGTAAACCAGTCCGCCCCTCTCTGATAAGCTGCGAGTGATCAATGCAGAACATTGCATTGGAAGCCGCACCACACCGCTTATTAGAGCTTATTATTAAGCGCATCCTAAGAGCTTACAATGGTAAGCGGTGTGCTGCAAGTCACGCAGAGTGTGACTGTAGGCACATTTTCCTCTGATTTTGGTGGAAACAAGAATAAAGACAGTAATTGTTATCCTGGGTGATTCCGGTAGGGCGCCCCTGTAGCGGCAGACAGTTAAAGTACGTCCGCAGGGTTGTGTCATCGAGGCTCGCCCCCATTTTCTGCGAAAATACCCTTGCGGCGAGAAGGGAAGCCTCTCGCTTCATGCCGGTGAGTGCACCATGCCTAACATTTCAATGCGAGAGCATTACTTTGTTCGTTGTGCGAAAACCCCGCCGTAGCCAGAAAGCTGTGGCATACAGGCACGCGTGGAAGAAACGCATGGCAGAGACGATTCACGCGAGTGACGTCATCCCCATCAATGCGACTCTTCCCTGCCGAGAAGGTTTTATGGTTCATGGTTTATGAAGGTTTAACATTCCAAAGTGACTCAAACTATGAGGGACGCCGCAGCGAAGGGCTCCGCAAAATTTCGACCACCTGGCGTTCTTTAACGTGCACTGACATCGCACAGCACACGGGCCTATAGAATTTCGCCTCCATCGAAACTCGACCGCCGCGGCCGGGATCGAACCCGCGTCTTTCGGGCCAGCAGCCGAGCGCCATATCCACTCAGCCACCGTGGCGGCTTAATTTGATTAACCTAAAGAAAACCTGTCTCAGCACAAGCCGTTCGTTGACAGACCTCTGTTCATTAGCATGGTTAGCACAGTTGAAACAGACTGCACTCAGGCTTTCCTAATGCAGCTGATCACTCCTCATGTTCACAAAGCTGGCCATTCCAATTTAGGTTTCATGGGAATTAACAAATACACCTTCGAGCACTCAAAAATTATAAAAATGTGAGCAAAGCGATAAAATAATCTAAATATTAAAAACATTGAATAAACAAAAAAACAAAAACTCGGAAGCCTTGCCCACATTAAAAAAAGTTGCGTAGTCTTTGAACAAGAAAAAAAATGAGGCGGAATGTTTACAAGATTCGTATAGAATGCGAAAGCACTACGTATTCTTATACACAGAATTGGCCTTTCTTTACTTAAGATTTATAGATACATGGGAGCCGTATACCGCCACCGAGCAGCGGTTAAGCGGTGCGCCATTGCCCTGAGAATGGCAGGTGCTGCCACCGTACGATTCACGTTGCTCTCGCGGATACAGACAAACGTTAGACGATTTTGTTCGGGTCAGAACAACCGCATTGGTGCTCTCGCAATAAAAATCGTTGCTGCTCACGTGGTGGTCATCGACTGCATGGCCATGCTTCCGTGCAAGGCAGGCTGATGCTGCTGCAGTGTGGCGGTGTTCTGGCAGGTGACGCTGTCTTGCGTCTGTGGAGCGGGAGCTGAGCCCTGAGGGCAGCCATTGAGGAACGTTGTGGGATCAACTTCGTATGGCGTAGCAGGCCACGGATCCAGGCTGGCTAGAGCGCTGGCCGCGCAACTGCGGGGACTGCCACTAATGCCTTCAACGTCACTAGATGGCAGCACCGGGCCGCTGCCTTCCGCTACTGTCGTTTCCATTTCCTTTTTATCGCCTGCGGTTGAGAGGTTCATTGAAAATTTGTAACCAACGTTAACTGAACCAAACGAAGCTTGGCAGAATATTTAGGCACAGTTGAACCTCGTTATAACGAAATGGTTTATAAAGAAATAATCAATTCATCCATCAAGTCAGCCTTACCAAACCCCTGGAATCCGTCCACAACCGCGTGGTGCGTTTTATATATTCAGATTATTCTTATCACACCAGCGTTACATCACTAAAATCTTGGGCTCACCTCCCCTGCCTTGAATCGCGCCAAAAGACAACTAGACTTTTTCGTTATCATATATTCTACTATATTCACCCCTGAGTCCTTCCGTCATCAGCCCAGCCCACCGTTATTCACGCCGTATTAGCCTTTTGCGTTTCGCCTCCATCGAAACGCGGCCGCCGCGGTCGGGTTCGAACCAAGGTACTGCAGCTCAGTATTTAATATGAAAAAGTGAAATCTACACTGTCTGCTTACTACAATTTCCTTATTGGTTAATTTATTACCATACTACGTTTTCAAATCCTCAGCACTCAAAGAATTCAGTACTTTTATGTGCAGCTAGTGAATGATCTGCTGCATTAAAGGTGCACTAAACAGGATTCTGAGCTCGTCTTTCTACCGTGGGAACTCAATCTACACGCTCCAAGCGTTCTTATATGCTTCGAATTATAGTCCTGTGTGGCCTATTTCCCTAATGAATCGGATTAAATGTCCCTTTCCGCTTTTTTTAACCCACCTCCGAAGTAGGAGGAGTCAACCAACGCGTGGAGAGACTTTTGAGCCAGTCGCGTGGCGGCTTCGCTTTTGCTTTTATTTAGCAATTTAGGATACCATGAAAAAATAGCTTCAGTCGCAGACAACATAGCCGCAGTAGGTAGAAGCGCCAGCCTTCAAGCTCGTCCCGTCTGCCCGCTGACGTCATCGGGAAAGTAGACGCGCGGTGAGGTGTGTCGCCCTAATCAGTTGCGAGCTACTGCGAGCAGCGATTTTTAAATATTATTTCTAAATTATAGGGTGTACGCAGAGCTTTTAAATTAAACTGGAATGTCCACTAAGGCCACCTCTACAGATCTGTTTAACTAGAATAGGCTCATTAAAAACATTTCAGGGTCCCTTTATGTGCTACCTGCGCTAACGACACCCTGATCCAAGGACATTCCGCGTTTAAAATGGCCGCTGCGAATTTTTCGCAATGTACAAATAAAAGAAGGCCTGTAGTGCTTAGACACGGGAGTGTTCCATGGGAGTTTGATAACGCACGTGACGGAATATTTATGATAGATTTTGAAAAGAAACCTTATATGGTAAGCTATTTTTTATTAGAGCACGCGAGTTCCATAGTTCATATGAAATAATGAGCAAAAAATATGACATCTTATATCCGGCAGAAAAACGAGTTCGTCTAATAAACAGTCTTATACTGCGAAAAACAACCCGGAAAAAAACTTGAACCACGGAAATGTTTCTCAAATAACCTGATTTACACGAGAATTCATCTAAAAACATCGCCTAATTTTCACCCTCTGAATTCCGAAAAAAAAATAAAACCCGGAAAAGAAATGAACTAAATATACGGCACGTAGAACTACGCTGCCGAAATGACAAAAACGTGTCGTACATTTTAACAACATGAGTGCTACAGTATCACAAGGAAACTAATAAATGAACGCTATAATGTGATTATAAATATAGGTAACAAACTGAAGCCGTATAAAATTGTTTAGGTGCCTAGAATAAAGTCCAAAAAGATAACTACACTCTTGAGAAGGAGAATAAATTGATCAAGACACCATGATAGGTACGCGTATAGGTTTCTTTCGTATATACATTAAAAAAATTGCTCAACGAAACCCTATCATTGTGCGATCTTTCTTTATGAAAGCCTTTGGCATGAGTGTGAAATAAAAGCCCAATAATTTACTATAAATATGCACACATAGCTTTCTGACAATGCAGGAATACCAGTTCAAGAAAGTGAAAAAGAGAATTCGCAAGTTCTATGGCCTATAGGGGACGCCACTAGAAATCCAATATGGCTGCCCGAAAGACGATCTGACGACCGCCACGCAGAGGGGCCGCTCTGAGGGTATGACGCAATAGCGTAATGGGTCAATTCTCATGAGTGCAGAAGGTCTTTATCTACATTACATTCATAGATCCCTGGGAGTCCTCATACCCCTCCTGGTGCCGTGATTAAGCGATGCGCCACTGTCCTCAGATGGCAGGTGCTCCCAGCGGTGGGCCTTGTGCGACCCAGGTTGAGGCGCCCGAGCGACCAATAATCAATTTAACTGCCACCTATCACGGATGGCAGGTTGTGATGACGCCACAAGGTCACGTCATCACAGACGTGCAGTTTCTCTGCTGCAGAGCCTTCCTTCCGAGCGGGAAAAAATACTGCCAGGGCTTCCGAAGGGTAAGCTACTGCTTTAGCGCAAGTTGTTAAGCTAATGTTCAGAAGTTATTGGGCCAACTTCTAGCAACACTCACGTTAATGAGGCTGATGATTTCAAGTTTTGAATTAAAGTGCGTATTAGAAATCTCAGTAGATGTGGAAGCCTAATCCGCGCCATGAGGAAAGAGGGAAAGGTAGTCAAAATGGGGAGAATAGAAATAAATGGACCGGGTCATTTGATAGGTTTAAATAAAGTGAACAGGTCCAGTTGATCGACTGGGCCAGGACAGAGGGCTCTTGGATTGAGGAGCCGTTCCTTTAACTTTTCTTTTAACTAAAGTTTATACTCTCTTTTTGTATTCACGACACTTCATCCCAAGTTTCACATAGAGGCAGAACAAGTCAGTATGAGATGGCGCTAGACTGCGTTGAAGGGAAACAGGATGCCTTCTGCCATAAAAGACCTCTTCCAGATCGAGATTTACCTGCTAGCAAAGTGGCATAGGAAGCGCTAATTTATTAGTGCGAAGCTTAGAGGGAAATACTATTAGCCAGTCCACTCATTATTTTCTTGAAAAAAATGGCTGGGGTTCAACGTGGTTTGAACCTAGTCATACAGCGAAAGCTCTGTTAAGCTTGGCCTCCACTGTATTAAATCAAATGTCAAGGGTAAAGGCAAAGGTCAGGTACCGAATGGCCATAGTCATATGATCACGTCGTCATACTACCATTGCTTGGGCCATACCACCGCAGTTAAGTTCAGTTTGACCTTGTGAGGCATCGACGGTCATTGTTGATGTGGTGCCCACTGTCTCAAATGAAATGTCAAGGTCAAAGGTGAAGGTCAGGTACCGAATGGTCGTAGTCATATGATCACGTCGTCATACTACCATCGCTTGGGCCATACCACCGCAGTTAAGTTCAGTTGAACCTTGTGAGGCATTGACGGTTATTGTTGATGTGGTGCCCACTGTCTCAAATGAAATGTCAAAGTCAGAGGTGAAGGTCAGGTACCAAATGGTCGCAGTCATGATCACGTCGTCATACTACCATTGCTTGGGCCCTACCACTGCAGTTAATTTCAGTTTGACCTTGTGAGGCATCGACGGTTATTGTTGATGTGGTGCCCACTGTCTCAAATGAAATGTCAAGGTCAAAGGTCAAGATCAGGTACGAAATCGTCATAGTCATATGATCGCGCGGTCTTGCTACGGTAGCTTGGGCCATACCACCACGCAGTTAAGTTCGGTTTGACCTTGGGAGGCATTGATGTCATTGTCTGATCCACATAGACTCTCGGAAGTTGTACCCCGAGGAGTAAAGCTCTCGCTCCTAAAGAAACACGTGATTGAGAAGCTTTTGGCTGCCGAGTACTTTTGTGCTCTTTCTAGAAGAGAAAGAGAGGCTGCAACTATTTGAACTTAGGTGAAAATTTCACCGGCGCCAATCTAAACGGCGTCGCGCCTTGGCGTGGTCACTCTATAGGCGGCTATAAACATCGTCTGCAGAGTCGCGCAGAAGTTTCGTGACCAATGAGATAAGGTCAAAGGATCCGGACACTATGTTCGGTCTAAACCGAAACTATAGCTGTGTTCGAAACTGCGTCTTCCGAATTCACGAGACACTGTCAGGAGCATAGAGTTTCTTACTATTACCTAGAGGAAAAGCTGGCGCCCCGCCTATGGGAGTTTGCATGGAGCTTTCTCGAGACCACCTCAGCCGTTCGATAGTCAAGAATGCCCTAACATTCAATACCCTGTCTATAAAGCAGAAAAGCATGTAAATGAAAATTTTGCCCGAAATAAGAGATGGCTTGCTCTCCTACTGGCCAAGTATTGCGCACCACATAAACTAATACTTCGCACCTAACAGGCGCGCTTTTAAAAAAGAAATATGTTTTAAAAAATGTTGTTGCCTAAACACTTTGAGAGGTGTTTGAATGGCATTCCGGAAAACAAACCATTCATAGGCGTCATGTGATGTTGCGTTTTCGCTACTAGGGCTTTTGCGCACTACGTTCGCGCCGAAGTCGTCGCGCCGTGGACGGAATGGGACATCTCAGTAACGCCACTCTGTGTTCCCGAAAAAAATTATGCCGCCACCATCTGGAGGACAAAGTAACGAGCGTTAGCTGTTTGGTAGCGCTATCTATCGTCCATGAAATGTATTACCACGTGATTAGGCTACTTTTCCATACCTCACGGCGAGCGGGCGCCTACCGCATTGTGAGTTGCCATGTGCTGACGTCACGGCCGCCCTGTTAAGCCTAACCATAACTAAATATTAACCTAATTAGGCGATATTGGTGTCTAACATGTTCTGCTCATCGAGCCCGTTAGGAATATGCTATGGGTTAGATCATATTTACGAATATGCTATTAGAAGCAATTAAATTTAAACCTAACCATAACTAAATAATAACTTCATTAGTTAACCTTGGTTTCTAAGTGTTCTACTCATCTAGAGGATTCCAAATATCTAATTCGTTTTATGATGGCCCCATTAATTACCGAGTTATAAGCGAGTAAGCATAGTCACGTGACTAGCTAATTATGACGTCACAAAATCAGTGACCTCACCAATCAATCACCAATTCAATATACTAATGACGTAACCCGTCAATCACCAATTGGGTTGCTATACCGATTTACTACAGGGGCCGCGCCCCGCCGCGATGGCTCAGTGGTTAGGGCGCTCGACTACTGATCCGGAGTTCCCGCGCTCGAACCCGACCGCGGCGGCTGCGTTTTTATGGAGGAAAAACGCCAAGGCGCCCGTGTGCTGTGCGATGTCAGTGCACGTTAAAGATCCCCAGGTGGTCGAAATTATTCCGGAGCCCTCCACTACGGACCTATTCGTTCCTATCTTCTTTCGCTCCCTCCTTTATCCCTTCCCTTACGGCGCGGTTCAGGTGTCCAACGATATATGAGACAGATACTGCGCCATTTCCATTCCACCAAAAACCAATTATTATTATTATTATGGGGGCCGCCATCTTGAATTCCTTGGACTTAAAAAATTCACGCCGAAGGGAGGTGGTAGCAGACCCCAAGAAATCGAGAAACTTGATGAATAAGAGCTAACGCTCTTAAAATCCGACTGTCCCGAACCAGGTAGCTCACCGGCCCATGATGCTTTGAGCGCCCATGGTGGATGAGGTGCAGCGCCGCCAGCTTTCCCTCCAGTTAATAGTAAGAAACTATGGTCAGGATGCCTCTGCCGGCCGTTAGGACATTCCGGAAGGACATCCGGCACCACTTTTTTCATTGCAACATATTACGAATGCGTTTTTTGCCGTGCGCGTTTATAAGCAACTGGCTCGTTATCTGCATTTATTTTGTGTTCTGACGGCTGCTGAATGATTTGATGCAAAATCGACTCGAGAAACTGCGCTAATAGGACCACTGAGAACAGCTCCATACAATTTTTGTTCTATGCAAAAATTTCTTTGCCTTTTTCTGGCTATGTTCCCGCTTGACCTGCAGCAAAAGACGCAACAACAGGCGAGTCAATGGATTTAAATAAAACGCTGGAGGACTCCTATGCCGCGCTTATGAGCTGACGCCATAGCGTCCGCCGTTTGGTGCGTCATCTGATGCTGATGCGACTGTGTAGGTTATTTCACTAATCTTCTTTCTTTTCTGAACATTATGACACCTTTCAACGGATTTTTAATTTTTTAACTGTTTAAATTAATTGATTGATGACACGCTCTAAATTTCCTTAATTAGCATTATCAAGCATTGGCTTTTCATTCGAAGCATTTTGACACCACCGACGCCCCTTTTTCTCATTTTTAATTATTATTCGAATAATTACTCGATTATTACTCCAATTATTCGATTAATTACAATTGCTTCATTACCTCGTCATCACCTATCACACACGAATCAATCATCAATCACTAGAACCACAAATTAACATGACAAGATATTTTTATGCAGCCCCTGATTATTTCCGACCGAACGAGCTGTATACGCTCCCGCGTAAAATATTAACGGGATACCGTTAAGGCTCCCGTTCCGGAGAAGATCTGACGTAGTCGTAGGCTTTGCGATCGAAAAATCGGAGAAGCAACCTAGCTGGGCCACCTCGATCACGTGACCTTGTGACGTCATCAGAACCTGCCCACCGGATTGTGAGCAAACTGATCACCCTTGCAGGTGGCAGTTAAATTAATTAATGGTCAAGAGATAATGGTCGTGGCTTTTCGATAAAATTAAAAAAAAAACGCTATAGTGACCTAACCTATCCTATGGGTCGGAGGACGGGACTCGGCATGGGGAATTGCAGAACAGGCGTGAATTAACTGGTATCACTTAACGCCCACCTTTCATTTTCTATTTTAAGTACAGCTTGTGGAGCCCGTATAAATACAATGCCTTTATAAACGGCTTTGGGAGACACCAAATAGGCATCCAGTCTCATTGCCTTTTTTTCTTCCATTTAACGCCACTTTAAGCCCGACTAACAAACGAACGAGCCTAACGCCTAGACGATAGCCCCTTCCGTTACGAATCACACTGCAAAGCTATGCAAACCTATGGGGAAAAAGTAAAGACATTCAAAAGAGGCTGTGCAATTCTGTGCGACAATCAATTGAGAGATTACGCAACCAAAAAGCGGCATGTTTGCATTCGGCAGGAAAATCACCCCTGTCGAGGGATCGAAGAAGCCGAAAAACAGATGCACCGTTTGCAAAACGATGCAGCAGAACGGTGAACCACAAAAATAAACTCCGTAAGACTTCATTGCGAATCTAATCGCGAATTATGCTCGCGTTGCACGCTAGCAAAACAAGTAAGCGAGTAACAATGCAAGAAACGAATCACCGCGACGAAGTCCGCGGACTTCGCGGAAAACTACAACGAAGACAACCGTTGTGAACCAAATCAACAAACGCTGGCGTGCAGAAACCGTAGGTTCGAACGACTTACCGGGCCGCACTCAAGAGACGGTTCCGTCGGCCGCGCTGACGAAAGCCGTGGCACACGCGAAGCAGCGTACGATTTCAGTGCAGCCGGAACGCGCTAGACGAGTGAGCAGGCAGCGTCGCGCGTCGGCACACAAAATCGCGACTGAAACGCAGAACCTGGCGAAAGGCGCCCGAACGATTTCCTCCTCAAAAATCAGATTGGTGTCACGCCAGATATGAGGATGCGATAATCTACCGTTCACACGTTTTGATACCTGCGTGACTAATCAAAAATACAACGCCCGCCGCTCGCCAGCAGGCGAATCCGCCCCAGCACGCCTGCAGCGCCACTGTCGTCTGCACCGTCAGCGTCGTCTGCAATTGACGCCGAACCGTCTGTACTGTCTCCGGGCCGAGTTTGCCCACGCTATTGAATGGTGCGAAGCGCGATGCTGTCGCGTTCCTATGGCTTCCGCTAAGCTGTAGGCTAATTTAGGCTCAGGTATTTTTTTTAATCTATAAATTAATAAGCAATTCAGGGGACAAATTGCACAGCTTGCATCACCGTGGGCCTGGAATGGTAAAGCAGAACGATGGGTCTAAAGAAAATTAATATAAAAAAAACTGCTGCTTAGCACTCTGGGAAGGGAATAATAGTTCGTGATAGTCAGGGGAGTATTTGAACTGGTAAAAGAATGCACATCGGTACTGCGGCAGATTAAGAGCATGTCACGAATAGCGGCTGACCAGCAGATTAGGAACATATACCAAACAGCGGCTGACCAGTGCCTCTCAGGAGGGTAGTACTCTTGTCAGAGCTCATCTATGGGGCAAGAACTTGAAGGCTAACAAAAACTCTCGAATTTAGATTAAAGACAGCGCAGTAAACTATGAAAAAAAATGGCAGATGTAAGATTAAGGGGCAAGGAGATATCAGAGTTGGGCAGGGATCAAACGTGAGTAAATACATTCGAGTCGAAATCAAGAAGATATGGGCATGGGAAGTGCATGTTATGCGAAAGCAAGAAACCGACGGTCCCTTAAGGTAACGGAGTGGATTCCAAGAGAAGGCAAGTGTAGCAGGGGCCTGCAGAAGGTTAGGTGGGCGGATGAGATTAAGATGTTTGTGGGGAAAAGGGTGTCCGCAACTGCCACAGGACAGCGTTAATTGGTAGGATATGGACGAGGTCTTTCTCCTGCAGTGGGCGTTGTCAAGCTGATGGTGATGATGATGATGATGATGATTTGGCAAGCTCATTGTGCACAGCTATTCCTCTCGAGCCTGTTCTTAGAATTGCTTCAAAATGAGTACACCCATTCGTTGCTTCGTTCACTCATTTATTCATCCCAATCGAGCAAAAAATGCGTATTTGACTAAATTTGCGTTTACGAACAGTTGTAGACCTGAGTGCATTTACCCTGCAGCGGCGGAGAAGCTTGCACTTCGGATATAAATCTCCTTTATTGGTAGGAGCGGTTGAGGTCTCCGGCGGTAAAGCCCGGGATACATGGAGCGTTTTTTCCGACTATGTTCGCGCGGCAGAAAACGTCGCGGCGGCGCGACGCCCGGCCGGAGATACATGGAGCGAAACAGCGGCAGCCCGCCGCCGCGTATCTCTCAGCGCGAAAGCAATATGATCAACAAGTGGCAAATACCATTGAGCGAGGAGCTCTTTGAGAGCAGCGACGCTGACTCCTTATTCAGAATAACGAAATTGTTCATTTAGACACCACTGTACTGATTGCAGCACGCGTGCATAGATATCTACAAGGTTTTGCGCGCTCGAATGCATGCGGTCGCGTACCTTTCGATGCCCGCTCAGCCGTGGCTACCATCGGCTGCGGTTTTCTTCGGCACCTTCGCTTCAGGGAGGAAAAGCGGGCATTTCGATCCAAGATTCGGTCCTGTTCTCCAAAAAAAAGTGACATTTCATGTCTCGTGAAGCGTTTATTTTCACGATAACAACATTTTCGTGCAACAAACACAGCAGAGCTCGTCGGCTATGGCGGCCATGTTGGCGCGGCGGCGGCGGCCAAACCGGAAGAGCGGGCTTTCTGCGCTGCTATTGGCTTGCTCCGGCTGCCGCTTCCGGTCTCGCCGGACGCCGCGCGTCAATATCTGGCGGGGCCAGATCGGCGTCGGGCGAAAATCGCCCAAAAAACGCTCCATGTATCCCGGGCTTAAGTGAGTCGGTTTTTACGCCTTTACTTTCCTCATTACCAATTTTTTTTTCCTTTTTTGGAACTGCCATTTCTCCATGATCTGGTAAAAAACATATAAAAGAGGACTAGCCTTTAATTGGTCAGTTAGAGGCGTTTTGTTCATGGTGAAGGACATGGGGGTGTCATTAGGATAGCGGGATTCCGGTCAGCTGTAACTGTTCCGTATGTGCTGGCACGGCGTCTCGAAAAAAAAAAGATTGGTTACCGGAAAATTAAAGGCGCGGCAAGTCTCACTTCAAGGTGGACACTTCAAAAGCGCCGTGAGGCACAGAGGAAGGTGGGGGGAAAGAGGGAACAGGAAAACGAGCAGTAGTGGAGAGCTCCGAAATAATTGAGACCTCGTAAGGATCTGGGCACATGCACACGTATGCGCGCACATACGCACGCACGCACAAACACACAAAGAGAAATCTGCCGCTTCTTTTCGACCCGCCGCGGTGGCTCAGTGGTTAGGGCGCTCGACTACTGATCCGGAGTTCCCGGGTTCGAACCCGACCGCGGCGGCTGCGTTTTTATGGAGGAAAAACGCTAAGGCGCCCGTGTGCTGTGCGATGTCAGTGCACGTTAAAGATCCCCAGGTGGTCGAAATTATTCCGGAGCCCTCCACTACGGCACCTCTTCCTTCCTTTCTTCTTTCACTCCCTCATTTATCCCTTCCCTAACGGCGCGGTTCAGGTGTCCAACGATATGTGAGACAGATACTGCGCCATTTCCTTGCCCCAAAAACCAATTTATTATTCTTTTCATTCATCCTAAACTCCTCGTTCTCTTCCGCTACGAACCCCCCCCCCCCCCCCCCCAAGACCCCCCTCTCCTTTCTGATGTCAGTGCAGACGTTGCGGTGGCTCCGTGGTTAGGCGCTCGGCAACTGAGCCGGAGTGCCCGAGTTCGAATCAGACCGTGGAGGCTGCGTTTCGATGCTGGAAGCGAAACGCAAAAGCCGCCCGTATGCTATGCGATGTCAGTGCACGTTAAAAGTCCCCAGGTGGTCGAAATTTATCCGGAGCCCTCCACTACGGCACCTCTTTCTTCCTTTCTTCTTTCAGTCCCTCCTTTATCCCTTCCCTTATGGCGCGGTTCAGGTGTCCAAAGATGTATCAGACAGATACTGCGCCATTTCCTTTCCCCAAAAACCAATTATTATTATTACTCCACTACGGCACCTCTTTCTTCCTGTCTTGTTTCACTTCCTTCTTCATCTCTTCACTCGCGGCGTGATTGAGGTGGCCACCCAGAAGTGAGACAGTTGCTGCGCCATTTGTTTTTTCCTAAAAACTAATTTTCATCTTTCCGCCCTGCCTGTGGCGCTCGATTCGACCGCATATCTAAAACATAACTGGCGGTCTATTTCTGAAGGATGTTTTGGATCAAAATACTAGCTTAACAAAGGGGTGGCAAATGTGAAGCGCACATGTTTCATTTCATAAATATTATTCTCTTCTGCATGGAAATTATCTGCATTAAAGTATATTCTCAGCTAGCTTGTGTACTTGAGCATGTTCTAGAGGATATAAGCGTCTCAGTCCCTGAAGTAACTGGTAACTGTGGGCGGTGCAGTCGCGGTAGAGATGGTTACGGTGAGTGGTCCGTGACAATCAAGGCTATACGTGTGTGGAAATGTAGGGGTGTTAGTAGCTTCGTAAAACACGTGGTCAGGGGCCAGATTACGCAACTGTGACAAATTCTGTCAAGTTGCTGGCAGTGACGTCAAAATGATGAAACGATGAGACGGCACCACATGACGCAACGAGGAATCAGCCAATTACAGCAGGGCGGCGCCTCGAGACCATTCGAGAGGCCGTCTGCTAAACTCTTTGTAAACGGAAATAAGAAATAGGCAACGATGAAAATAACTAATATTTTATTTTGCCAAGATGTTGTGTTTAAAGTTCGAAAATATTAAGTAAAACGAAAAGCGTTCGAAGTTGTGCTATTTAATTGACTGGAGGGTAACTTTCGGTGCCGCGGGGGTGTGCTGACGGCAGTAAAAAGGCCTCTTTGCACGAAAGCACCTGTTTCACGCCGTGTTATTGTTTTTTGCGCGGCATCTGGAATCGAGCTACTGTGCGGTTGACCTAAGTGCGAAGAAAAATTTGAACGAATGCAGAGAAGGCTAAGTGAATACCGAGCGAACTTGCAAGAAGCACTTGGTACGAAATTGACGAAGACAACTTGTTGAAGTCTGTGTTATTCGGCTCTTTCGATCGATGACAAAAATGCAAAAAGGTGAAGTGTTACAGTATGTGACGAGTGGTTGTTTGTTTCTTTCCCCTTGGGAAACAGAAGACGACCACGAAGTGCCATTAAATGCTTTCCCAGCATAAGTGTGTCTTATTTATGAGTAGCTGTGTGTCACAGAGGTGACGACAGAACCCACCCCTTCTGCGCACTAACTTTACAAATTGCCTCCAACACCCGCTGTACTCATTTGCCCACCGCCGGTTGTGCGATGCAAATGTACGCTTTATTACCAACGGCAGCTTGAAAGCCGCCGGTAGCAAAGAACCGCAGTGCACATAGCACCTGCCGCTGCACGCAAATCTCCCAGTTCATCGGCGAGTTCGTCGCAAAGCCACTCCACAGTCTGCTTCTCCAGTCGAAAAAGGTGTCGAAACAGCTCGTCCGTCAAGTCAAACTCGTCTTCGAGCGCCCTCCTTCGCCGTTGCTCGCGCCAGCACAGCAGCCTCAGTCATATCGCCGCGTACACCGCCGCCATTTTCTGTCACAAACGCAACGGTCAAGTTGACGGCCTCGAAAATGTCACAAAAAACTGTCAATTAGTGGCTGCATAATTAGGTGTGCAACGTCATCACTTCTGCCACATCCGGGACGTAATCTGCAGCCACCCATGGCACAAAAAGCAAAATGGTCGCCGGCCACGACCGACCAATAGGAGCGAGGCTTATTGACACCTTTTTGACAAGTTTTTTGACAATTTTCCTAATTGACAGTTGCGTAATCTGGCCCCAGATGTATGTCTAGTGAGGGCGCTCGAGCAATATAAGCAAAAATTTGCAGTCTGCCTCTCGTCACCGAGTGTATCGATTCCATTGCAAACATCTTTATTGTTCTTAGAATCTTGGCTGAAGAGGCCGCCTGAACACAAGACCTCCCGGGGCCAGCATCTAATGCGGTGCTTCCTGCATACCCGGCCTTGTGCCGAGAGGGTTGGGGGAACACAATTTATGTCGGAAATTAAATTTCTTTCCTTGCGCTGGAGGACGTGCGTGCGGTCATCCAGGACCATCTCCGAAAGCAGCACCCCGACCCCCGCATCGCAGGAGGTGAGCGCATCGACAGCATCACCGGCTGTCGCGCACTTACGCGGTCACAACGAGCAATGATCCTCCGCGCGCGCATTGGCTGCGTGTGGCCCGGGGAACGACGGCAGCGTCACGGAATCGCGACGAGTGATGTGTGTGACGGATGCGGTGCAGTGGAAACACTTGAGCACCTGCTCCTTCACTGTGCAGCGTTCGCCGATGCTTGTCGCAATATGCTTGCGGCCTATAGGGCGCTGAGTATACTACCAGACTCCCTTCAAGACACTAGTGTGTCCGCAGGGCAGTGCGCGCACCCTTTAGCGAACCTCGGTGAGCCTCTGTGCATTCTTCGAAAAGACGGGCTTGACGTCCCGTCTGTTCTCCGCCAGGTAGTTACACGCAGTGACCGAACGCTCCGCGAGTTCTACCTTGGACGATTAACAACTGGGCGCCCCACTCCAATTGTAGTCAACATAGTGCTGTGCGCGTGAGTTTTTACTGCTCCATCATGAACTAAACACGCGCACAACCTGGACACATTTGTTATCGTGTAAATAGTTTGTGTATATTATCTCTCCCCCTATCCCTTTTCCTGTTCCCTCACCTCTTTCATTTCATTACTCCATTCTGTCTGCTATCCTTTATTTGCGCTGCCCCAGCTCAGGTGCTTCAGTATCGATGACAGATGCCGGGGTTAGCAGAAATCTTTTCGTTCCCTTTTCTTCGGACCGGACGGGGTGACATACCAAATGCTGCGAAACCTGGATGCGCAGCAACGACAGATCCTCCTGCAGCAGATCAACCTGGTGTGGGAACGCGGGGAGCTTCCGGAGGATTGGCGAACCGCGGTCGTTTGTCCCATCCGAAAGGCAGGGCGCCCACCTACGGAGCTGAGCGGATACCGGCCAGTGGCATTAACATCGGCGGCCGGTAAGCTCATGGAGCATATGGCGTTGCAGCGTCTGAACGAGCGGGCTGCGGAGGCTGATTTGTTTGACGAGCGGCAGACGGGTTTCCGTGGGATGCGGTGCACGGCTGATTCTATATCGGACGTTGTTACAGCGCTGGAGCATGCCAGGGCAACAGGCCAGGTTGCGCTGCTGCTGCTGCTGGACGTATCGGGCGCTTTTGACAACGTTCACCGCGCACCAATTCTCGCGGTGCTTGAGGGGGCCGGTGTGAGCGGGCGCCTTTTGCGATACGTTCATGGCTTCCTGAGCGGGCGCACCATGCGCGTACGAGTAGGGGGTAAGCTCTCCAAGCCTCGCCCGGTCGACATGGGCGTGCCGCAGGGCTCTGTCCTATCACCATTTCTGTTTATTGTGGCCATGTCGGTGGTGCCGGCCTCCCTCCCCACGAGCGGGCGACACCATGTGTACATGTCCATATATGCAGACGACATAGCTCTGTGGTGCCGGGGACCACCGGGCGAGGCGTTCCGCGTGCGGTGGTGCCTTCAGGGAGCCCTGACCGCAATCGATGCCAGATTGCGCGGCCTTGGTCTGCCGCTGAGCGCGGACAAATCGGTGGCCATGGCCTGCGTTTCGCGCTCGCGCGCGCACCTTGCGCCACTGTCACTGGACGGGACTTCGATTCCTTGGCGTAAATCGGTGCGGTACCTTGGCCTGGACATCGACTGGCGCCTTTCCTTCCACCCCGCGGCGACCAAGGCCTGTCTGCAGATGAAGAGGATCACCGCCGCCGTGCACAAGCTCACCGCTCGAGGCCAGGGCATCTCCCAGCAAGCCGCGCTGCGTCTATACAATGCCGCAGCTTTGGGGGCGGTGCTCTATGCGCTGCCGCTCGTCACGGTGCGCAAGCCGTGCTGGAAGAAGCTCGAGCTTCAGCACCGCAAGTCCCTGCGCGTGTGCCTAGGCCTGCCCAAAAACTCGCAGTGCGCCGCAACGTTGGCCGAGGCAGGAGCGTGGCCCCTTGAGCTCCAAGCAGCGCGCAGGGCACTGAATCACATCGACCGGCTTCACCGCGCACCGGACCGCGGCTCCCTGCTGCAGCGTATGCGCTCGCACCCGCGCTCACGAATGGGCGCGGCGCTGCTCGAGTATGAGCAATTGACCCAAGGCCCACCCCCCTACGGCTCCTGCGCGCCCTGGCCTGCTGCCTCGGAGGTACAGCGAGAGATCGTCGTCATCGCGGGAAAGCGGAGCACACCCCTCTGCGCTGTGCAGCAGCTGGCCAGAGCCGTCATACACGAGGAGCTCCAGGACCATCTCCTCGTGTACACCGACGGCTCAGTGGCCCGCGACAGCTGCTCCCTTGCTGCGGCGGCCACCATCCCCGCCCTGCGACTGCACAGCCAGCAACACGCAACCTTCCTGGGCTCCTCCACCACGGCGGAGTTGATGGGGATCCGGCTCGGGCTGGACCTGCTGCTCACCCTCGGCCCTCCGCCGCCCAGGAGTGCTCTGCTGTGCGACTCCCGCGCCGCCCTCAGCCGCCTGCAATCTAACGGCCGCGGTACCCCACTAGTGCGGGAAATTCGCTAGCGCAACGAGCGCCTCGCGCAGAGAGGTTGTGCCGTGCGTGCACAGTGGGTGCCCGGTCACTGCGGCATCGCCGGCAACGAAGAAGCTGACGACCTCGCGACCGCTGCACACCAACTACCTGCCAGCGATCTGCCCCTTGCGCTGGAGGACGTGCGTGCGGCCATTCACGACCATCTCCGAAAGAAGCACCCCGACCCACGCATCCCGGGAGGTGAGCGCATCGACAGTGTCACCGGCTGTCGCGCACTTACGCGGTCGCAACGTGCAATGATCCTCCGCGCGCGCATTGGCTGCGTGTGGCCCGGGGAACGACGGGTGCGGCACGGAATCGCGATGAGTGATGTGTGTGACGGATGCGGTGCAGTGGAAACATTAGAACATCTGCTCCTTCGCTGCTCCGCGTTCGCCGATGCTCGTCGCGATATGCTCGCGGCCTATAGGGCGCAGGGCATACTACCAGACTCCATCAAGACGCTATTGTGGCCGCAGGGCAGTGCGCGCACTCGTGAGCGAACTTTGGTGAGCCTCTGTGCATTCCTCGAACACACGGGCTTGACGTCCCGTCTGTTCTCCGTCAGGTAGTTACACGCAGTGACCGAACGCTCCGCGAGTTCTACCTTGAACGATTAATAACTGGACGCCCCACTTCAGTTGTAACCTACACAGTGCTGTGCGCGTGTGTGATTTAATTCCTCTAAACTGAACTAATCACGCGCACAACCTGGACACATTACTTATTGTGTAAATAGTTTGTACATATTACTTCTCCCCCTGTCCTCTATTCCTGTCCCCTCACCTCTTTCATTTCATTTCTCCATTCTGCCTGCTGTCCTTTATTTCCGCTGCCCCAGCTCAGGTGCTTCAGTATCGATGGCAGATGCCGGGGCTAGCAAAAATCTTTTCCTTCCTTTTTACTATTATTTTTAATAAAACCACTACCACCACCACCCTTTTCTCGTCATGGGTCCCATGAACAACTTGTCGCGGAAATCCGAGAGCTCCACCACACAGCCATCAACAAAGGGCACGATATCGTTTACCAATGGCTGCCAGGACACAGCGGCATCGCAGGCAACCACCGCGCGGACGAGGCCGCGCGAACTGCTCACCATGCGGGCGATTGTGTGTCCATCTCCATCTCGAGAGCCGACGCAGCGGGTAGGATTAGACCACTGCCGCGGGACATCACGCTTGCCACGTGGAATTCACGCTAATTCTCGCATTTCTGTTTAAAAACCTTGGACCCAGACCTGAAGCTTCGGCTTCCATCCAGCCTACCACGACGTGAACCAACTTTATTGTGTCGCCTGTGGCTTGGTGTAGCTTTCACCAAGCATTGCTCCTTCTTAATAGGTATGGCTGACAGTCCTGCATGTGCCATCTGCGGGTGTGATGAGACAATAGCCCACATTCTTTGTGAGTGTCCTGCCTACAGCGCCGAAAGACAGTCTCTCTGCCGTGCACTGGAGCATCTAGACCTGCGCCCTCTGACGGATACGGAGATTCTCGGCCATTGGCCGCGGCGGTAGTCGGCGGTGAAGGCCTCCAAGGCACTGCTCCACTTTTTGAGGACTTCTGGCCTGCACGATAGGCTGTGACTGTACCGAACGCTGTGACTTTGCATAGTGACTTTTATTTCCTGAAACTGTGTTTTCTCCTTCCTCTTTTTCTCCCTCCCCCCCCCCCCCCCGTGCAGGGTAGCAAACCGGCTATTCGTCTGGTTAACCTCCCTGCCTTTCCTCCTCCTCCTCCTTTTCCTTCCTTTTTATTATTTTAATAAAAACCACTTACTATTTCTTCCTCCTCCTCCTCTTCTTAGAGCAAGTGGGTCGGCCGCCTAGTGCGGCAGTCTATTCGTCACCGCTGCCGCGTTTCCCCCCCCCCCCCCCCAGCCAGTGTTGGTGGTCAGGATCATGTATGAGCAGAATGACCTCTCATTGCTCCTCCAAGGTGTTCGGAATGGGGTCAACTATAGCAATGGTTTGACGTGTGTTGTAACCTTGCTAGTGTTGCGTATCTGGTTATTAATGCGAAAACATTAGACGGCAGTGTTGACACCGGAAGTGTCCGCAAAATGTGTCGCCGGAAGTTGGTCCCCTGTGACGTCACTCGTGTCCTCGATAGTGATAGTTGGTGATAGCGTGATGATGATAATGACGATGATAGCAAGCAATAGTGATAATTGGTGATATCGATGATGGGGATGATAGTGATGATGATAGCAATAGTGATAGTCGGTGATAGCAATTATGATGATAGTAATGGTATAGATAGCAAAAAAGGTTGTGGGTTCGAGTCCCGTGAAGGTCGTGGGTTCCAGTCCTGAAAAGGTATGTTTGAGTCCCACTGAAGTCGTGGGTTTGAGTCCCGCAAAGGTAGCGGGTTCGATCCCCGTGACGTTCGTGGGAAATGAGAAAGGGAGGGAGGAAGAGAGGAAAGGGAAATGCTATCGCATTTCCGCTCTTAAGCACACTTAAGTGCAATCCCGTAATTTTTCTAATCGTAATTTTTCTAATCTCTTCCTACTTATTATGGTATTTATGTGGCGTTGCGTACACTTGCCTGGCTGTGCCGTGTGGCACTAGATAGTCCGCATACGTTGTTGAAGCTACTAAGTCATAGCACGGTGCACAGCCATCGGGAGGGAGACATCCGGTATAGAAGAGCTCGGGCATGCCTGTGAGCCGCTTCGTTTCCTCATCGTGGTTCCAAGTGACCTGGGACCAGATGATTGAGGCCAGGCTGGGCAGATGCTTAGTAAGCAATGACAACGCTATCTTTTTAATCAACATCTCATGAAGGTTGCGGCAGGCGTTCTGCGAGTCCGTGAGGATAGGATAGGAAAACTTTTAATGTCCAACAGAAAGAGGGTAGCCAGAGGGCTACCCGCCTAGATGACGGCCGAAAGGTCTTGACTCTAGGCGGCGGCTTCGGCCAGTCGTGAGGAAAACGGCTTTGTGATTCGAAGTTATATCTAAGGAAATAGCTGCCTCTTCTGCGTGAGTGAGGCAAGACGCTTTCATCGAGGCGCAGTTGACTAGAGATCCTGAAGGGGTTGAGACCACGATGGTCATCACTCCCTTATTTGGTCCTGCTGCGTCCACATATAGAGTGTAGGGGTTCCTCGTCCCTTGCCTTCTGCAGGGCCACTACTCTTGCTTTTCTTCTTTCAAAGTTATACGAATGATGCATATTCCTTGGAATCGTGTGCACGTTGATGCGTCTCCTGACATCACGTGGTATCTCCTCCCTCTAGTCGACCTTATAGGGCAGACTAATGTGGACTTTCTCGAGCAGGTCTCTGCCCGACTTTGTAAGGGCGGGCGAGCCTATGGAGTTGCGAGAGCCGTTGTGCTTCCCACACCTCTTTGAGGGTATTATGCGCTTTTAGAGCCGTGAGCTTTGCCGTAGACGTGGAGTCTACGGGTTCGATGGGGGTGCGTTCTGTGGGGTTATGGGCCAGCTGCTGGCGAATCACCGCTCTCATTTCCGGGAATGCCCTCGTGCCCTGGCCTTCTTTGATGGAGCGCGCTGGACGGCGGTGAGCAGCGCATTTCGGTGCCCTTCGCCGCTTTTGTTGCTTTACGTGGCAGCGTGCTGAGCGTTTCTCTTTGATTTCGCTACCTGAAGCACCTTAGCACCTTAGAGACATGGGACAGGCCTTTGCCCTGCAGTGGGCGTGGTCAGGTTGATGATGATAATAATGATGATGGTGATGCTCTTCTTCAACCTTAGCGACGCGATCGCTTCCTCCATGGCTGCCTTCTCACCTTCGTGTGCGACTGCATAAGGAGAGGGAAGGCGCGGTAACCGTCACGCGAAGCCCTCCATACTCCCTCAGACGGTGGTTTCACGGCCACAGTTAGGGGGTGGTGGTAGTGGTTTTATTAAAAATATGAGTAAACAGGAAGTAAAATATTTTTGCTAGCCCCGGCATCTGCCATCGATACTGAAGCACCTGAGCTGGGGCAGCGGAAATAAAGGACAGCAGGCAGAATGGAGAAATGAAATGAAAGAGGTGAGAGGACAGGAAGAGAGGATAGGGGGAGAAGTAATATGTACTGGCTTTTCCACACGATAGGTTTCCTGGATACATGAACGGAACGATGTATCGAGGCACCCTACCACCCGAAAGATAGACGACACGCTCGATGCCAAGCACATGAGGTAAATGCTACACAAGCACCGCTGCCGTTATCGTTGTTTGGGCGCATGCACGCGTTGTACAGACCGGTAGAACACGAAGCGGCATCAGTGGGAACTGCGCTTAAAAGGGACACAAAAATTTGTTGTATTTTGGGACCGGCTGTGTCGTAATTTATAATGTTATATATTATTAGCAGCTGTTGAAGCACTTACCAGAAGTGACACCACTTCCTTTCTGGTAAAATCGCTACCCTCTAGCCAATGTGAAGGCTTCGGTCTGGTGACGTAACTTTCCTTGGGCCAGTGAGCGGATTTTATGACCGACGACGCATTTTGGTCCGATGGGGTTTATAATGCTATCGCCTAAGTTTGTCTCAATAGACTGATCGCCACCCTGTTATGAAAACGAGAAATGAACTTTTATAAGGTATCATGGAAAAACATCGGAAGTGGAGGATGGCCCTACCTACCGCGTATTTACCCCATTTATATGAATGCCCATACTCCAAAAGCACGTGCGTGAATGGTACGTCTCTAAGTATTTTTTTTTCCTTTGGATGCATGCATACGTTGATACTTTAGTTCTGACGCGGCAGCAAATATAAATTCATTTCTTGGGCATGTTTCTCTTTCACGCCATAGAGAGAATGGAATGAGAAAGAAATTTCATGAACAGAGATAGCCTGCGTTACTCTGCGTTGGGGGAGTCTGGGGCACATAAAGGCGATTACAGGACGGTGTAGAAAACAGTTGAAGAGAAATTCCAGTAAAATAAAATGTGCTTTCATAGAATTGGTTTAATATACATCATAGGGGGATATACAAGGTTTATAAGTCAGTGCCTGTTTGAGCACAATTACAAGCACACATACACACAACCGTGTCAACGACGAAATTCGTTCACTTAGCTACTTCAAATGGACGGCCGACTTAAAGGGATGCCAAAGCCAAACTAAAGCTGGTTTGTAATCGGCATATTTGCGCGGTCTAATTAATGACCGAAGCTGCTTCAACCCAGAACGGATGTTTGTGTAAGTTCAGATGAATCAACTGGTAAGCAAGTTGGCTCACGACTATAGTCAGACACAAGTCACGAAAAAACGGCCTTTTTCCCTTCAAAGGGTACACTTCCATCCAATGGCGTCGACCGATTCTCGTGGACCTGCTAGCGTTACAATGCAGGGAGTTGCAGAAGAAAAGGGATAATCCCCTCACTTCATTGTCAAACAACTCTTTGCATTCTCGGGACCCGCCGCAGTGGCTCAGTGGTTAGGGCGCTCGACTACTGATCCGGAGTTCCCACGTTCGAACCCGACCGCGGCGGCTGCGTTTTTATGGAGGAAAAACGCTAAGGCGCCCGTGTACTGTGCGATGTCAGTGCACGTTAAAGATCCCCAGGTGGTAAAAATTATTGCGGAGCCCTCCACTACGGCACATCTCTCTTCCTTTCTTCTTTCACTCCCTCCTTTACCCTTCCCTTACGGCGCGGTTCAGGTGTCCAACGATATATGAGACAGATACTGCGCCATTTCCTTTCCCCCCCAAAACCAATTATTATTATTATTATTATTCAAATGGTACACTTCCATCCAATGGCGTCGACCGACTCTCGTGGTGGACTTGCTAGCGTTACAATGCAGGGAGTGACAGATGAAAGGGGATAGTCCCCTCACTTCGTTGTCAAACAACTCCCTGCATTCTCGCGCTGCTCAAGCGTTGTTAACTTACTCAGAACTGACTGAGCACTCCAAATTTCTCAGCAATAAATATGTCTTTGCTGGCGAGTATTCGGCAACAGAGGTTCGTAAAGACACAAAAACGCAATTTCACTGAGAGCAAATATTCGACTGAGTAAATCTTTCATGCCTTCGGCTCGCATAGGCAGTTTACAATTAAAACCGCAGGGTCCAAGATGGCTTCTGAGGATGGCCCCCAGGTTCTTAATGCACAAGGCAAATGAAACGTTATTTCCTGGAACAAATCCTTCATCCCGATGCGGTGTTATTGGAGGTCACGCAGCAGATCTGCCACCTGCGAGAGCGGAGAGATGAAGGGGTGTCACAGACACAGGTGTCTGTCGGCAAACAACAAAATCAGGCTGTCATGAAGTGCACTAATATTTTATTTGTTTCATTTAGCACGTCCTGCAGATCACAACAGGGCCCAAGCAGGACGGGCACATTTTAGTAAAAGTGAAAAAGCAAAAATGCACAAGACAATCAGAAAACAAGTGTGAGAGATAAAGAATTACTAGTGATACTTAACTATAATGCAAAGCTGCAAGGTGGTTCCAATTAAATATGGCGCTTCGAGAAGGACAAACCATTGCTTAAAAAGTTATAAGCACCTTCCTAATGAACGGCGAGCAAATTGATGTCATAAATATTATCCAGCCGACTTAGCAAGAGCATGAACATCTATCGTAATTAGGCTAGTCGTCTAAAGGCAACTTGGCAGGTCATCAAAAGCAAGCAAGCTCCCGTGCGTTTTAGCCAACCTTCTGTCATTTCTTTCTTATTTCCCGCAATCTCTGCTTGCTAACAATTGTAGGGCATGTTAATGGATGGGAGCAGCGCAAAAGCGGCCATGAATAGTGATAAAGAAGGGGGTGGGGAGGGGGAACCCGTAGCAAAATTGCGACACTAACGTTGGCGGCTGCGTTTTTATGGAGGAAAAACGCTAAGGCGCCCATATGCTGTGCGATGTCAGTGCACGTTAAAGATCCCCGGGTGGTCGAAATTATTCCGGAGCCCTCCACTACGGCACCTCTTTCTTACTTTCTTCTTTCACTCCCTCCTTTACCCCTTCCCTAACGGAGCTGTTCAGGTGTCCAACGATATATGAGACAGATACTGCGCCATTTCCTTTCCCAAAAAACCAATTATTATAACGTTATTTACGGCGCAGCTGTTGCGGGTGTTTTTTTACGATTCAGTAACGTTTTGTTGTCATTTGTGTTTTTATGCAAATTGATCAGTATAATTACAGCGACTTCCTGCCACTTCGGGAAGCGAGAAGTTCTGTATTGAATAAAATGGTTGTCAGCAGCATCATCAACGTCACAGCTGAAACTTGGCTACATCGACGCTTCGCCTCTGCGAAGGCGGCGCGTTTACAATTATGATGAAAATGAAAATTGGTTTTGGGGGAAAGGAAATAGTGCAGTATCTGTCTCACATATGAGCGGACACCTGAACAGCGCCGTATGGGAAGGGATAAAGGAGGGAGTGAAAGAAGAAAGGGAGAGGGAGGTGCCGTAGTGGAGGGCTCCGGAATAATTTCGGCCACCTGGGGATCTTTAACGTGCACTGACTGCGCACAGCACACGGGAGCCTTAGCGTTTTGCCTCCATAAAAACGCAGCCGCCGGGGTCGGGTTCGAACCCGGGTACTCCGGATCACTAGCAGAGCGCGCTAACCACTGAGCCACCGCGGCGGGTTATCATCGCTGAGCAGAACAGCCTCCCACTGCTCCCCTGAGGGGTTTGGAATGGGGTCAACTATGTGTCTCCGGAGGGCTCCATAATAATTTCGGCCATCTCGGGATCTTTAACGTGCACTGTATATGCAAATTCCTTTCGTCTCCGCGTCTTCTATGCAATAGCGCAAACTGCTCGTCCGGTAGGAAAGCCGTCGCCGTGACCTATAGGATTGAGAGGAAGGCCTTGTGTGATAATCTCGGATAACAATTCATTGTGCTGTCATGAACAGATTGTAGGATCAATGCGCGCTGACGCTGGCACGAATGCTTGAAAACTGCAGGGTCATAAATCGCCAATCCATCCATCAGTCTTATGCGCGTTCCTTAATATGGCTTAGAAGCACCAGAGCGTACGCGCGTCTAACCTTTAAACTGTCCCTTTCGCTTGCTTCTTCATTGTATATACGTATATTCATGCATATCACTGCTATGTTCATTGTGCAATGTGTACACAATCATCATGACCCATTTTGTGATGTACTTGGGTGATGTGTACTCTGTCTTGCGTCTCGTTAACGCTCGTTCTAATGTCAATGCAATTGTAATGTCAAATAAACTTCTAATAATAATAATAATAATAATAATAATAATAATAATAATAATAATAATAATAATAATAATAATAATAATAATAATAATTAATAATAATAATAATAATAATAATAATTAATAATAATAATAATTAATAATAATAATGATAATAATAACAACAACCTGAAACGCGCCGTAAGGGCAGGGATAAAGGAGGGAATGAAAGAAGAAAGGAAGAGAGAGGTGCCGTAGTGGAGGGCTCCGGAATAATTTCGACCACCTAGGGATCTTTAACGTGCACTGACATCACACAGCACACGGGCGCCTTAGCGTTTCGCCTCCATCGAAACGCAGCCGCCGCGGTCGGGATCGAACCCGGGAACTCCGGATCAGTAGCCGAGCGCCCTAACCACTGAGCCACCACGGCGGGTTACAGTTCTGATGACGATGATGAATCTGATCAATGGAACATGGACAGCTTAACTAAAGAGTACCATAGCAAAAATTGCTCCTGGTTGAAGTCAAATTTTCCGGGCATTTTTTTTCCATAGTAGCCGAGCATCAGGCCAGATGAAAGCTTGGTACGCACAGAAAAACCGGTACGTAACAAGCGGCACTGGGAATCGAAACCTGCACCTCCCTAATGCCAGCCACAAGTTGAAACTACCGGGGCAACGCTGCTGTTATATCGTATGGCGCAGTACGGTGCAGTACGTACAGTTAAACGTCCCTAAGAAGCACCTGGACTATGAGAGACATTGTATGACCGACCGGCGAATAATTTTGACCAACTGGACTATAACGTACACTGATATCGCACAACACACGGACATTTTTTGGCACGAAATGTTTTTAGGGCTCATTCTCGACAAATTCGGGCGAACACCATCCGAAACTGAAGAACATGCGTCTTTATTGCGGAAAAACGCTAAGGCGCCGGTGTGCTGTGCGATGTCGGTGCACGTTAAAGATCCCCAGGTGGTCGAAATTATTCCGGAGCCCTCCACTACGGCACCTCTTTTTCCTTTCTTCTTTCACTCCCTCCTTTATCCCTTCCTTTACGGCGCGGTTCAGGTGTCCAACGATATATGAGACAGATACTGCGCCATTTCTTTTCCCCAAAAAAAACCAATTATTAAGGACATGAAGATGAACCTAAAGCCGAAAATGAATAACTGCTTGTTGCCGAACTTATCCGAATCATTTCGAACATTTTGGTGCAAACGGGAGGCAGCGGAAGTAAACATCCTCCAATCGGGGTTCGAACCAGCGCTGGTGAAAACCTACCAACTTCGTTTTCTGACGCATTAGACCAGCTCGTTGAAAACCGTCCTCTTACTTATCTTTCTGAGCAGCCAAGTCAAGTCCACGGCAAGACTAAAGATTTTCTAAAAGCCCCTGTGATGGAACAGTGGCCTCCTGAATGATTTTTCAAACCTCACCACGCTGTCTTCCATTCATGCTACCTCACAGTACGCTTGCATTTGCTCTGCGTTGACATTTCCCCCTCTAATAAAGCGCTGGCTGTCCTACATATTACGCGTCCCACTCAAAACCACCTCTCATTTTCTACTAGAGCAGCATCACTTTGCGACGTGCCATGTGATGGTGCTCTAGCAGAAATTGATAGGTGGTTTCGAGTGGGACACGTAATATGTGGGATATCCAGTGTTTTATCGCGGCGGCAGCGTTTCGACAGAGGCGAAACGCACAGGCTCGCGTGCTGTGCGATGTCAGTGCACGTTAAAGATCCCCAGGTGGTCGAAATTATTCCGGAGCCCTCCACTACGGCACCTCTTTCTTCCTTTCTTCTTTAAGTGCCTCCTTTATCTCTTCCCTTATTGCGCGGTTGAGGTGTCCGCCAGGATGTGAGGCAGAAACTGTGTCATTTCCTTACCCCAAAAACAAATTTTCATTTTCATCCTCTCATCTTTCTTGCGTTCCTTCGGCGAGCTAATTAACCTAAGCCTGCAGAGCCTCGTGCGGATGTTTCAGACTGTGTTAGCTAGCGTAAATTCCAACCGTCCTTACGAAAAGCGTGCTGGACACCAGGAGGGTGCCAATATGGCGGCGTGCTGGAGTGGTCTGTTTCTAAGTCAGCTTCCCCGGCCGCCCCCTTCTTACCCCCGTGCCTCGCAATAGAAACCACGGTAAGCATGTGACTTACTTGATATCCTCGGGAAGATGGCTGACGTCCAAGCCTGAGTCTGCCACCACCAGCAGACTTAGAGTTTTAAGGCATGGCTCTGCAAAGCCAAAACAAGAACACCCACACACGCAATCAAGTTGAAAGCAGGTGGACTTCAGCAAAACTGAGAAAGAGGCGCAAAATCGTGTTCTTCACAATTTCTCAGGATAAAGGAAAAAAGGGTGTTACTCAACATCTTTTTCTGAATACTAAGAAGACAGGCAGGATATGGTGATTGCAAATTGATGACGTCGGCACGCACCCTGTCAAAAGGAGCGTTGGGGTGCTGTTTCCCACTGCGGGGCATATGCGAAAATTAGGGGGGGGGGGGGGGGCACTTAAACTCCACCTTAAGAGCATGACGCGATAGCGTCGATAGGCTAATGCCCATATATGCAAACTGGTCATTCTCTAGTTAGCATTCATAGACCGGTGGGAGTCCTCATACCACTCCTGGCGCAGTGCTTAAACGATATGCGTTAACATCGATTAGGTGTTCGAGTTTCGCACCCCATTTGGTCTTCACGGAGCCGCACAGTCGCCATGATCGATGTGTCAGGCTCCGGCTGAATGCTCCCCTGCAGACCACATCCTTGTTAATCTCGCTCATGTACGCACCCACCATTGAGTTCTTTAAGCACTCTGCCTCACTCGCGTTTCATCCACCGTTTCGACCTTCTGTCCCTAGATGGAGCTAATTATCCCGTAACTCAACCTAACGGGAAAACTGTTCTCTTCCCACACGCACAACGCTAGGCCATGGCACCCGTTCGTTCCCGGAATATGGGTACGGCGAGGACAAGAACCGTCAAGGCGGGCCGCGGCAGGTACTTACATACCCCACAATTCTGAACAAAACCATTTTTGAACGGGAAGAGTTTATGAATGCAATATATTAATGTATTGTAGGATTTAACTTTAACGGTCAGTATATCCTCAAATCTCCCGTCAGCAGGCTAAACGCCGTCAGAGATCGCCGTCAGAGGCGAAACGCATAGGCTCGTGTGCTGTGCGATGTCAGTGCACGTTAAAGATCCCCAGGTGGTCGAAATTACTCCGGAGCCCTCCCCTGCGGTACCTCTTTCTTCCTTTCTTCTTTCACCCCCTCCTTTATCCCTTCCCTTACGGTGCGGTTCAGGTGTCCAACGATACATGAGACAGATACTGCGCCATTTCCTTTCCCCAAAAACCAATTATTATTATTATTATTAAAATCAACTAAGCCCGATATACTCAGGCGTCCCCTCACGTATCCTCCTGTGTCGCCCGCGGTGCGTCCATTAAGGCTTTACCACCTCTACCATTCAATCTGTTCATTTTCGTATTGAGGCAGGAGTAGTATGTGCGCTGTGATGCTCACCAAAGTGAAGTATATGCATGTCCGGGTAGTCTCTCAGGGGCTGGCTAGTGCTGCATTCCCGAGCACTTTCCGGGGCGTTGTCCGGCCTGCACCGACGGAAGGTTATCTTGAGTGATTACGAAGCCTGCGGAAATGTTAACCTCACAACGAACTAAAAAGATGCAGCTGGCGGTTGGTTGAACATACTACATAGCTGGAAATTCACAGCAGACAGGAAGAAGCGGAAAGACTGCTATACCTTGTACTCCGTTTTCATGCATAATCATTAGAACGCCAACCGGGAAGGAAAAGTGTACGGCATCCGGCGGCTTAGCGTTGTGTACACTTGCCACCTGCCATGGTTGGCAGGTGGAAAATGGAAAGAAGGAAGTCCCCTCTTCGCTTGTAGGAAAGAGGAGCAGAGGCCGGAAGTGTACTGCCATAGGAAGAATTCCCCTCCCAGAAAAAAATGACCTTGTAAAATCGATGATGGCTATATAACCACGACAAATGACTCCGTAAAAATGAAAATTACTAGAAATTGCTGAGCAAAAAAGTGACTAATCTTGACTCAACAAACATGAAAATGACTACGAGTGACCCACCATGCAGAGAACACAGCAATATAGCTCAGGAGTTTTTCAGGAAAGTTAAGCAAAGAATCCTTTAAAGGATTTGCTGATCGGGAAATCAAAGCCTAAGTAGCTCTCTCACTTCTAGGTGGACACTTTAACCATGCCGTGAGGGAAGGGAGGAAGGTGAGAGTGAAAGAAGACAAAGATGTGACGTAGAGAATTCACGATTGGAGGTCCCGGCCCCTGCCCCTCGGCCTGCGTGCCGGAGGTAGGGAGTAGGGGGCCTCCATTCTGATGGCAAATAAAGGTTTATCATCATCATCATCATTCGTGGTACAATTTTGTCATCATCTTCCATGGAAACTTCTTTGTTTATTCAACTACGCCCTGGCCAATCCCCCCGCGTGGGTATGTGCCATATACCTGGGGTGAAGAAGAAGAAGAAGGGCTCTGGAATAATTTCGACCATCTGGGGATCTTTAACGTCTACTGTCACCGCACAGAAGGAGTGCATTATACATTTCGCCTGCATGGAAATACGTCCACTGCGGCCGGGATTTGAACCCGCGTCCTGGCGCTCAGCATCTGGACGCCGCAATCGCTGAGCCACCGCTGTGTGTCAGAAACGAGGGCGCAAAACTACACCGCACTGCTCGGCTGAAACCCAAACCATGCGGCCTGAAGGTTTTTCATTAAGGCTGTGCATGTGACGGTTCATTGCGGCGACGAGCATTGCAAGCGATGGCAAAGTGATCATGATGTACAGGCACCCCAGTTGACAAAACACAGCGAAAAAAATTCTGTCGTTACAATAGATTTTCTCGAATGTTTTTAACGAAGTCATCGTAGTAACAACAAAAATTTATGTAGTTACTAAAGAAACGTATACTGCAGAGAAAAAAGTACTGCAGAAAAATAATACAAAACTGAAAAATCTGTCGTTACGACAAAACTACAAGATATTTTGTCGCACTTTTGACACAGATCTGTCGTCTTTTTTCATCTGGAATGCGCAATGGAACTCGCACGAAAAAACACATAGGCTGAAATGATGGCCGCATAATTACCTGATACCACCGAAGATAAACAGTCGGTCACCGACCAAGGAACAGCAGTGACCAGTGCGAGGGCAGGGTCCCTTGCCAATCGGCTCCACTTCACTCCATTGACAGGCCTCTGCGCAAACGTGAATACACGAGCTTTGTGTCGCGCTTTGTATGCATTAGCAGAGAAAACAACCTAGGCCGTCTACCTAGGTTGCTTCACGTTCAATTATTTATTTATTTAACAAATACTGCAGGCCCTAAGTGTGCCCTAGCAGAGGGGGGGGGCGAAAAAAAATACAGCATTTTGAATATCAATTCATCGCGCGAAGCATAAGTAAAATACACTGAGACATGTTCAACTCTTACAATAAAACATGCATAAACACGAAACACGACTATGAGGTAGACGACAACAATTTGTCAATGAAATCAATGGACATGATGACACCAGAGGGCAGCTTGTTCCATTCCTCGATAGTGCCTGGATAAGAAGAATACTTAAAGGCATTAATTTTAGTTTGATACGGCGTTAAAGAATGCGCATAATGAGCCTTCTGTCAAAGATCGGCGAAATTATTGAGTGCTGACTGTAATGCTAACGCACTAAAAGCTTCGTGCACCATGCCTTTGCATGAACGCGACACTTAGTGAAGCGGCAACGACAAATTGGTGGTGAGCCGAGCGGCCCCCGCTTCGCAGGACGTCGACAATGCTGTCCGACCCATATCTGGAGTTAGGGAGCCACGCTATATCGCCGGCTTTGGGTTAGCGTTCTGCGCATGCGCACTGCTGAACCGCTATTTCCTTCTCGGCTTACAATTGTGCCCTTATCTTATACACACTGTTCACATTTTAAAGCGACCCCTTCCAAATCCCAATAACGGACATGACATGCCCCGCGTACGCTACTGATCCAGCCGCTGCGAATGCTTCGTGTGGTTTCGAATGCTTCGAATGCTCTTTTCAACCCGGACTGTCGACTCATACTTACCCTCTTGCAGTACTGAATCTATATTTTTGTCCCCTACTTCAGTGGATGAAGTTATTTCTATCATTAATTCATTTAGGAACACCTGCTCACCTGGAGATGACGAAGTTGCTGCTTTTCCTATCAAATGTGCTGTAAATATTATTGCTGGCCCTCTTACGCATATTTGTAACAGAATGCTACTTTCTGGTGTATTCTCTATCAAATTAAAAGTCGCGCGCGTTACCGTTTTATTCAAAGGAGGCAACAAAAATGACCCAAATAATTACCGTCCTATTTCGGTATTGCCACTGTTTTCGAAGTTAGCTGAGCGTGTACTCTATAGGCGACTAAACAATTTCTTACAAGCTAAACATCTTATCTGCCCCCAACAGTATGGCTTTCAGGCCGGTAAATCAACAGAATCTGCTCTGTTAGATATTAAAAACTCTATAATTAAAAATTTTGAAACTAAGCTTTTTTCTGTTGGAATTTTTCTTGACCTACGCAAAGCTTTCGATTATGTGCAACATACAATACTGCTCCATAAATTAAAGACTTACGGGATCCGTGGAGTGGCAAATTCACTTTTGGAAAGTTATCTAACTGCACGGATACAGTACACTAAGATTCATGATGTAAAATCCAGTTTTGGTATGATAAAACTCTGTGTCCCTCAGGGTTCAATTTTGGGACCATTTTTGTTTATTCTCTATATTAGTGACATTGTAAACATTCCATTAACTCCTAATATTATGATGTATGCCGACGATACTAATGTCTTTTTTTCCGGCTCCAGTCTCGAAGTAATTGAACACCAATGTAATGCCTGGCTTGAGGAGTTAGCGGTTTGGCTCTATGTTAATCAACTTCAATTAAACGTAAACAAAACAAAGTTTATGCTCTTCCATCCAAAAAACAAACCATTAGGTCATCACATCAAACTATTTTTTAATGACTTTAACATCGAGCAAGTTCATAGTTGCCGGTTCCTTGGTGTGTTTTTTCGTAGCGATTTGGGTTGGAGTGATCATATAAACTACATTAGACTAAAAATGGCCAGATCTATTTATGTTATTTATCGTGTTAGACATCTCCCATTACAAGTTAAAAAACAGTTATATTTTGCCCTTGTTCTTTCTCACCTGGTGTCTTGCAACCTAGTCTGGGGTACATGCAACAAAACTGATTCATACAAATTGCTTTCTCTCCAGAAAAGAGCTCTACGTTTATTAAGTTCAAGTTCATCTGTTGAAGCAAATCTTTTTGAAACATTTTATGTTCGCAATTTCTTTAATTCATACAATTTTAGTTTGGCTCTTCACATTTTTTATAAAGTCAAGCATGACTTTAGCTCTTTTTCTAATACTTATAATTCAAGAAACGTTGCGTATGGTCTACGTTCCGTTGCCCTATCTACTGCAAGACCCAAAACAAATTATGGTAAACAAACAACCGATTATCAAATTATAACATTGTGTAATGCCTACCAGTATCTTACTCAGATTGCTTTAGAAAGTTATAGTGTGTCTGTATTCAAGAAAAAACTGACGATTCTTTTCCCCCCCCGGTTAAATTTCAGCTAATTCTGTATACTTAGTTATTTTTTGAATGTGCATATTATGAAATGTTTCGTTTATTGTTAATTGATATTTATTATTGTCTATCATTAACTATTTTCTATTGTGATCATGTTTGCTCATTGTTTTTTATCTTTTGTCCATTCGGCCCCCGTTTTCCATTATGTGTGATCGGGGTGTAGGCCTTGTCAGGAGGTATGCTTGGTCTACCTCCTTTAGCCTCACCTCGAGGGCATATTTTATATAATATGGCCAAATAAACATACTACTACTACTACTACTACTAATACTACGACAACTTCTCCAGAAGAGCTCACACTTAAAAAAAATAAATCTCAAGGTGCAAAGAAGTAGAGTATACCTGTGTCGTACTTGTACATGTCGGCGAAGAAACTTCCCAAGAGACCATTGTATCCGCCGAACAGATACATTTCGCCATTGTAGACAACTGGAAACGAAAAGCACCGGAAGGAATCGCTATAAGGAAACGGCTGAAGCAGCAGTGTTTTAGGCGCAGTTCAAAAACGACAGTCTCCGGCAAGCCACGAAATCATCTAGATCCAGGCTTCCAAGGTTCTTCCACACGACGTCAACGACTGCGCGCAGCCGGCTGAGGGTGAGGAAGTTGTGGTGTAACATCGCAAGTGCATCGGTTCCTCGGGGACCAGGCTTGACGTCACTATTGAATATTTAAAGTTGCATGACCTACACCTGTCTGTGAAGTCACAGCGAACGTTTTGAAATTTTCAATGCTATCTCGGCTCTGAAACCGGATTAACTGGAGAGATATGAGAGAGGCATTTGCCCTGCAGTGGGCGTTGTCCGCGGCTGATGATAATGATCATCATCTAGCCTCTGATCGGAACATATATTAGTGTGGGCAAAGAAAAAGAAAGGAAAATAATGTTGCCCAACAGTCAGCTGCAGGCTGCGCGTTTTTCTGCTGGGTTTAGACTTCCCTCCAAGCTATTCGCAACGTGTCTAACCCCGAGAATGAAAAGGCCGATCAAAGGCAGCCCTTCTATTGCGCTAAGAGTCGCGAACAACTACCGCGCGGTGCCACAGTGGAAATGGCTGCAGTGACGTCATAGACTTCAGCACGAGGATGCGGAGTTAATCTTAATTGCATCCGACGCATTTTAATGAAAATACGGGCGAAAATTCTCCAGGACAAAAGTACTGGCGGACGGTATAGAACTCCGAATATATCGCCATGAACAAGATTCCTGTACTGAAATGGCGTGCCTCGCGACTGCTTCCTGAACTTTATGCGGTGTGTGCGGGGATATCGAACATTATATTATGTACGGCCCAGAGTACAACGCGGAAAGGTATGTGATGTTCGCTTCCTTCAAGAAGACAGGAACCCGTTACAATACAGTTCAGGACATTGTCTACACGAGTGGGAGCCAGACATGCAGAAGGGAGGCTGCACGCCTTCTTTTAACACTTCTGCAGGACACGGATCTTGTTTCTAAATGGTGACAGCAGGAACGGACTATGGCCTAATATGATTGAATGTGTGCGTAGATGGTGTCTTCCGGAGTGGACTACGTTATACTGTGAGTGAATGTGTGTATAGATTGTGGCACTGCAATGGCCTATGTTCTACTGTGTCTGAATATGTACATAGATGGTGACTTATGGAATGGACTGTGATGTGGACTGTGTGGAGTGATTGTGTGCATAGATGGTGACAGCGGGAGAGAATGTGTGCTATTAAAAGAGACTGTGCGCATAGCGGGGTAGATGCGACGGGCTTTAGGACATTGTTAATATAGAAGGGACGCTGCGGTGGAGCAATTGCCGGCAGATAAAGCAAGGTTAACCCCACCTGTAGCATTCAACACGTCAACTCATCTCAACTGCTTCCTGAACTTGTGTCTATGTGAGTGTAACAGAACGAATACGATGTTTGCGCAGCGTTTGCCTACTCTGCATCTATTTTGACATGCTGCTCAGGTCTTGGTTCGTACTTGACATAAAAAGGGAACAGAAACGCAAACTAAAGACACGGACTAAGTGTGAGTACAGGCTGAGCGCCAACAAAAGTGCTTAGAGTCGGCGATGCGGAACAGAATAGAAAAAATGTTCAGCGTTAGTTTAAAACACAGGCCCTGTAGTTGCGCCAGACTGCAGAAAAGCCATCATCTCATGGGAATGTTGGTTTCAAGCGGGTCTTCGTCACACACCGTAATGGTTCCCCGTTGCCAAGTGGCTTTAGATGCTTTAGATAACAATGCTTTAGATAACAATGCTTTAGCTAACAATGCTTTAGCTGACAATGTTTTAGCTAACAAGACCCCAGGGAGGAGTGGTGCTCACGCAGCCGGTGAGCACCACTCCTCCCTGGGGTCTGATGACGGTGCCAACTTGCCTCGCCATTGCAATGAATGTGGGTGTTATCCACTGTTCAGCAATGTAATGATTCTTCGTAGAGGCAACGGCAAGCAAGAGCGAGAAATCTTGGAGGCATACCATATCAGTTTGTCAGGCCAAGATTGCATTAGCAGAACCTCGGTGCGCTTACTCGAGAAAGAATTCGCTTTTTTAGGCCGGTCACGGTAGAGGTGTGTCTTGTGAGCCCTATGCGCTGTGAGTTGTGATACGGCTGTTGCGCATGCTCTGCTGGCCTTGCTGGGACTGTTTTGTCTAATAAATCTCAGTTGACAGACCAGTCGTTGTGGAGTGAACACTCCTTCTCTTGCCCCTTGTCTTTCGTGACTGGTTTTTTTTCAAGTTACTACGAACCAACTGGCCTGCATTTCAACCCTTTTGAAACGATACCTTGCTCTTGTATGTACTCGTCGCGAGAAACACCTAAACGCTGGCCCATTTACACGTGCGCATGACATTGGCAGTGTAACGCAAATAAAGGGGCTGCCTTTGAACTGACGCTGAAAATATATTTCAATTCTGTTCCCCGCAAATCTTTCCAACCACTTGTGAGATCGACGCTCGTCGCGGCCTCTGACAGTGTTATTTTTTGTTTGCGCTTTTAAGTCCTTGGTCTTTTCCAGAATATTCAACATTGCAGACGGAGTTCCGATATTTTAATAATAATACGCTTTCTTTCTCACGTGTGGATATCACAGAAATAATTTTTTCGTCTGCATAGAGTTCGCATGCGTTTACCACATTTCTGCCTGAAACAGTTGTGCGTTCCTGTCGAAAAAACCAGGTTTATTGTATTTGTACATAGTTTATAATGCTCCCTACCCCTATCCATTCTTAATATCGCTCCCCGTTTCTTTCCCTCTCCCTGTCCTTTTATTCCCGCTAGCTCACCATAACCATTGGTTTTTGGGGAAAGGAAATGGCGCAGTATCTGTCTCATATATCGTTAGACACCTGAACCGCGCCGTAAGGGAAGGGATAGAGGGAGTGAAAGAAGAAAGGAAGAACGAGGTGTCGTAGTGGAGGGCTCCGGAATAATTTCGGCCACCTGGGGATCTTTGTCCCGCTAGCTGAAGCTCCGGTGCTTCAGGTCTTGATGGCAGATGCCGCGGCTAGCAACATATTTTCCTTCTGACCAGCCGAGCAGGAACGTCATCAACCCCGGAGGGGCCCCAGATTAATTGCGGGGACAGCTATTCGGAATTATTAAACCTATATAAGGGGCTAAGATTCCAATACCCCCCACCACATAAAGCATTATCCAAGGAGGAAGCCACAGGATGGCGAAGACTGCAAACAGGCTCCTTCCCAAACTTATACATTTTAAACAAGATGTTCCCCACACAGTATAGCGCCAACTGTCCGTGGTGCGGAGCAAAACCAATACTATATCATGTCACGTGGGAGTGCGGAAGAAATCAAGCATTCCACAAACACAAAACGCCAAGTGCGGAGCAATGGGAGAGCCGGCTCACCGGCTGCGAGCTAGAGGTCCAAAGGGCCCTCATAGCACACGCATGCGAGGTGGCCCGACTCAGTGGAGCCCTGGACTAGGGGCCCACCCACGGCCAAGGAGGACCCAAGCTTCAAGACGAAGACTTCGTCCTCTACCGCTACTACTTCCTAAAGGAACCAATAAAGTTTTTCATTCATTCATTCCTTCCATTGTTATTTGATTAATGAATAGCCACTAACAACGTCCTACTCATTCATACCAACATTTCTGTTTACACTCAGTTCGAATGTGACTATGAGAGACGACGGGTGTATATCGCAAGCACCATAAACCATCTGTGGAGACTTCAACCATCGTGACTCAATGGAGGCCGCCATATTTCCAGGAGTTCGATCCTGGCAGTACTTTCATCTGAGAACAAACTTATGACAGCAGTCCATATTACCCGCGAGGCTTTTCTTAGGGCGACTCTTTGTACCTGACTTCTTGACATTTCCATTCTTGCAAATACCCTATGGGTTTCCTAGGAATAGCTTTCGACAGCCTCAAATGCATTTCATTAAAAAAGGCGCGCTAATGAATGTGTTCCTCTTAACCTTGCTGAATAAAGTTTTTTCTGTCTGTCTGTCTGCCTGTCCGTCCGTCCGTCCGTCCGTCCGTCCGTCCGTCCGTCCGTCCGTCCGTCCGTCCGTCCGTCCGTCTGTCTGTCTGTCTGTCTGTCTGTCTGTCTGTCTGTCTGTCTGTCTGTCTGTCTGTCTGTCTGTCTGTCTGTCTGTCTGTCTGTCTGTCTGTTAACCTTGTAGGAGAGACTGCCATCAGGCCTTGGTTTTAGGGGCAATCTGGATAGTGCTGTATCGAATGGGTGTTGAAGCAGCAGCTTGCCGTGGAGTTAAATGGCCACAAAAAGGGGTGTATGAGCTTGGCTTTAAGATGCTTGCACTATGTCGAGTACAGGCCACCGAGCGTCCATGCCGCGTACGAGACCTCAACAGCGAGCGGGAAATTTACAATACATGTTTAAAAATTCCCGCTTTCGCACCTCGCGGCGACGCGCGGTGCCGGGCTTTTGCACGAAAACCTGGCAGACGACGTCACGTCTTGCAAATGACGTCAGCAGCCGGGGGTTATCATTGGCTCACAGCGCCAAACTCTTTCAGACGTCACGCGCTACAGCGGCCGCGGCCACTCCGCGCGCACCGCAGCCGGCGGAGGTAGGGGAGGGGCCGAATGAGTGGGGCCGGCGGAGGAGCGCTGCCGTTTTGGCGTGCGAGAGGAGAGGGAAAGGCGCGAAGACACGGAAGTTCAAATTTTGTCTGCATATAACTCAGCTTCCACAAAACGCATTAAAATAGTTCTTGCAGGGGGATAATTATGAACCGTCGTGTTTTAACATTCCAGACATATCGCACCTTAATTGAGACCCCGTTTCTGGGTCCCTTTAAGCTCTCACTCACAGGCCGTGTGACCGCATCGCGCTAGCGGCCTGGTGCCTTCTGCTTCGGGTCGCACCCAGACGTCGCTGGCGGTGTCCAGGTAGACGAGCCGGTTGCTGTAGTCCTCAGTGGCTAACAAGGCGGTCCCGCTGTCCAAGGCACACCTGCCGCCCCATACGTAGATGCGGCTGCCGATGACCACGGCGGAGTGGAAACCGCGCCACTCTGGTGAAGCGCCCTGTGAGGAAGAAGGAGGGAACAGTGCCGGCTCGGCAAGAGTAGCACAAGTTGCCGGCGACCTTAGAGGCGAAAGAAAAGGACAAAAAGAGGAAATTCTTTCGCAGGTGGTGTCTGTTTTCTGTACCATCATTAGGCCGGAGCGGGAACGGCTAGGTGAAGGTCGTCACGAAGGGCTGTGAGAGGAGGTAAAGGTCAAAACGAGGGCATGGAGCGGGCGAAAAATTGGCGCCATTTTCCCCACATTCTTCCGTATGGTGAGCTGTCTTTCCGAATACGTAATAAACGCTATTTTCGAACAAGGCAGTATCATCTGGAAATAATAGGACGCAATTTTTGAAGCGAAAGCTTCACTGCGATAGGTAAAGCCGAATTCGCCGTGCGTTTCCGGCTGACCTTCAAGTGAGACGGAGGTCAAGTGTGGCTATAGGTCTTACCATATGTGTTCAACCATGATGTCACACCATTTTGACCTTTGACCTTTCGATTCGCAGATAGAGGACGGTAGAATAGGTCGCAGCGTTCATTGGGTGACCAACCTCACGCGGTCAACCATTAATTTAACTGCCACCTGCCAGGGTGGCAGGGTGGGCGCGCTGCCTATCTAGTGTGAGGAACGCACTCAACGTTACAGACGCCAAGCCGCGTCTACTTTCCCGATATACCACAGCTTTCACTCTCTAACCAGGTTCAGCAGTATAAACCGCAGCTAATTTTTGTTTGTGTGCTTTCAGATTTAATACATAATTTTTTTTTCTTTCAGCCCACATTCGCTCCGCAGCCAATCTTAACAGCCCTTGATATTCGATGGTCATCCGTGACTTTCACCAAGTCGATGGTATTCCCGTTAAAGGCTCATTCAAAATCGCTTTGTGGCACAGGCCGCTAGCCGTTGAGTATGCACTAAATTATCAATTCACCATATAAATATCTGCTCGTCCGCTACAAATACCTTTTGTGCCCCATGCCTATACAAGCCATGGAAGAAGTACCCGTGACTATTATATTCCCTCCTGTTTTTGTAAGCAACGAATTACTAGTGGCGCAAATAGTATTAGCCATTGTGAAAAAAACCTCGATGACCATTGTTAAGGCCAATCGAGCTGAAAGAAAATACTCTTGGTTTTATGCTTTGATATTCTGGAGGTTTTTGAGGACACTTCAATTGGCTTCACAAAAAGTGACCGTCGATCGCGGTATCTGCTGTCTTTCCAGCTTGCAATATAGCATGCTCAGTCGGAGACAAAAGCCTCTGGACCGCGTGCTTCGTAAACGAAGCGCATAGCTCTATTCCTAACCGCCGACTGGAGGGCACACTTGTGGAGATGAAATAACAAAATTTTAAATTTTCCCTATAAAAGTGTGGTCTCTAGCCGCTGGATAATATTGGATATTGGCTGCGTTTGCACCCGCCGCGGTGACTCAGTGGTTAGGGCGCTCGGCTACTGTTCCGGAGTTCCCGGGCTCGAACCCGACCGCGGCGACTGCGTTTTTATGGAGGCAAAACGCTAAGGCGCCCGTGTGCTCTGCAATGTCAGTGCACGTTAAAGATCCCCAGGTGGTCGAAATTATTCCGGAGCCCTCCACTACAGGCACCTCTTTCTTCCTTACTTCTTCCACTCCCTCCTTTATCCCTTCCCTTAAGGCGCGGTTCAGGTGTCCAACGTTATATGAGACAGATACTGCGCCATTTCCTTTCCCTAAAAACCAATTATTATTATAATTGGCTGCGTTTGCGAAACACGTGGTCCAGAGACTCTTGTCCCCGACTGCACAGTCGTGAGCACTACGAAAGGGAACAAAGTTTTAATGACTCATTTATTGATTACTCCATAAATATTTACACCAGGCACAGTTTTTCCTCTTTTCTAACAATTTTTTCTCTTGGCCTATAATATCCAAAACTCGTTCTCCAATTTAGTATAGAAATAACTAGAAAATTCACAATTTTGTGCGAGAGATTTATTCCCTGTCATATTCCTCGCGACTGTAAGTGCCAGATGAAAAAAAAACACGTGGGTTAGTACCCACCGTGGTGACCAGGGGGCGCCAGTGCATGGTGTCCAGGCCTAGCACGTGCACGTCCCGGAAGAGCCGGTCCTCGAACCCACCGAACACGTACATGTCGCTGCCCACTACGCATGCCGAGTGGCCTTTGCGTGCCCTGGGTGTCTGCCCCGTGGTGTTTGGACGGAGCCAGGTCAACGACGCTGCGCAGATCGACGAAAAGAAACCCTCAAGACATGTAGGTCTTGTAGAAACCTTCAAGACATACACTCTGGTCCATTGTAAAAGGGAGCACAAATTGTCTCCACTCAACAGCCGATGTCTCGCTTAGTTTTTGTACTGTTATAAGAGCCTAACGGGACGTACCCTTAAACCGGAAACATTACCCGCCGCGGTGGCTCAGTGGTTAGGGCGCTCGACTACTGATCCGGAGTTCCCGGGTTCGAACCCGACCGCGGCGGCTGCGTTTTTATGGAGGAAAAACGCTAAGGCACCCGTGTGCTGTGCGATGTCGGTGCACGTTAAAGATCCCCAGGTGGTCGAAATTATTCCGGAGCCCTCCACTACGGCACCTCATTCTTCCTTTCTTCTTTCACTCCCTCTTTTATCCCTTCCCTTACGGCGCGGTTCAGGTGTCCAACGATATATGAGACAGATACTGCGCCATTTCCTTTCCCCCAAAACCAATTATTATTATTATGTAAGGAACAACCGAATAACTGCAGATTGGGCTAGTTGGTATTGATGCATAGTGGTGGTTTGTACCCTGTACTAGCACTTCGAGTCTTGTTGGCATTGCGCATGTGCGCTGTTTTCTACGTGTGTATATATATGACGTGCTTCTTCCTAATAAAAAATCAGTTGTAAGTTCAGCGCTGGGTTGTGTGTTTTGTCTCCTACTTGGTCTGTGTATGTTTGCGCTGTTGAACCATCACTATGTAAGGAGCCAAGAAAGCAATGAGAACCTTCAGCGCGACAGTATTCAGCTGTTCCCTGTAATATTTCACCGTACTATGCAGTAAAAAAAAATGAGATACAGAGGCACAGGAGAGGGTCTTTCCAATACGTGCTCCCTGATGGTGGCCATATTGCTCGCTATAGGCTCAAGTGTGCACCCGGCTCAAGCATGGAGGGAGCGGTTGCACGATCACTCCGCACCTGTTCGCCAGTCTGGCTATCTACATGTATCCGATGGAATGGTGTATGTAACTCACGCAGGCTGGCTAACTTGACTACTTATATAAAAGACTTCATCCGTCTCTTATAGCAGTCGAATCGAATGCATAAAGGGTGTCGAACTGAAAAGTTTTTTTTTCTATTTGGTCAGTAAGTGCTCTTTGTATGCGCCTGTGACATCGACTACTATCCCACACGGTATTATTACTACTTACAAGTCTTCAAACATGATCTGATCAATGCTGGTCGTGAAAGCCGTGGTCCGTGTCCTCACTTATCGCGGTTATATGCGATTGAGTAGCTGCAGACACTCAGCCCCCAAAGAAGGTTATAACAGCTAAGCTATAAATAAAGCGGCTGAGGGGGCTACTGGGTCGGACCTCGACCATCTTATGAAGCGCACTGATTACAGCCCGTAAACAGTTCTTCGGTGACTGCGTCGTCACAAGTCAACGTATAAGTCAGGAGGAGAGTTATACACAGCCGTGCCCGGATGTATCAAAACCGGATAATTCAAATTACTGTTTATATCGAAGAGTCAGAACGTTCTCTTGAAAATCCCATGCAAAAGAATAACACTATTATTCGCGTACATCGAACTCGCGTTCAGCGGAACATCCGATATATCGAACCGTGCGCCGCTTCTTCTAACGACGCTCTTCGAACCCTTTCCACACGCGGAGACAGATCGACTGCGCAGCTTTGGGCAACTGCTGCAAGTGCTGGCGGTGTGAAACCGCGTAAAGAGGTGTACGTCAGGAATGTATTAGGGTAACCAGTGGTCTCTTGTACCCATTTTCAACGCCACATCATTGTCATGCGGTGAAGCTAAACTATCTAAGCCTTCGCAAAGGCCCTCGCCTAGCGTGCTTCTCTGCCGAAGTTGTCGCTGAAACCAACCGTACCTTAGTTTTAATGAGGTTATTGTATTTATAATTTGCCGATAACAGGATCAAACAAATATTATGACAGGTAGTGGCTAGTTCTAAACCATTTTCCGCTGTAGATTCGATGCGAAGCATGCAGGTTAGGCGTAGAAGCGCCTAGCGAGTGGTGCGCTGCTAGCATGCCGGCGGGCAGCGCGTTTGTGCAAGAATGTCAAGCGTGGGTGCATGCATTCGTGCTGCTAGGTTACACAAAACTTTTCTGTTGCCATTTTTATATATCGATTTTTTTATGTATCCAATTATTTCGCGATATCCTTCGAATTTGCTGTATACGGGTTCAACTTATTTGTCGGAAAACAATGAAAACTAATCTTCCCTTCCTGACTTCTTAAGATGAGCTGAACAGTCCTCTAATAGCGCATGTGGTGTGGGTGGCAATAGACATATTCACACATGCAGCTTTTGCTATGTGCCACGCTGCTATCATGGTACTCATATGGAGGGACCCGGACTTGCTATCGCTGTCCGGTGTTAGCGCAGCATTCCGAAGTTGGAAGTGGAAAACTCTGTCTACCGCATGCATGTATAGCGGCCAGTTTTGCATGTTAGTAGCTCATCTCTCAGAAAACTGCAAATACCCACGCAAACGCAAGAAATAAATTCCGCATTCGTCCCTTCTCTGTTTATATGTCATGCTTACCGCCCCACTTTTCCATTATACCCATACCTCGTCTCTCTTTCCTGTTCCAGCAGGCAGCGCGAAAGCCCGCCTGGTCTGTTGTCTCGAACCTTATCTCAGCTTCAGCCCGAAAGCGTGAGCAGGTCAGCAAGCTATGCTAATCCCTCACCGGTGTCAAAACGGTACACGATGTTGCAGGCTCCGTTGTCATCACGGCCTCCCCACAGGTAGACGTAATCTCTGTATGCCACCACCGTGTGGCCATGCCGATGGAAGGGCACGCTGTCTAAGTCGCCTTGCACCGGGATCTTCGACCAGCGGAGCGAGACTGCGTCAAAACCAGTGGCAAAGCGAGTAACAAACGGCGCAAAACTTCCCGATGTTTCGCCTCGCGCAGTGAGAAGCGACAGAGGCTTAAACAAAGTGATGCGAACTGTCGCACATACTTTTCTCGTTCTTAATGTTGTCATCGGGTTACCTATAGCGCAGCAGCTTGTCGACAGCCCTCCGCAATTTTTTCATCCTCATCACCTTCATCTTTTGGCAGCCATCACCCACTACACTCGTCGAGACTTCTCTCGTTTAATGCCACAATTCGTTCTTCGGTCCCCATAGAAAAACGGTTCCTACTCTACACGGCGACCAGCGCGAAAAGTTTTCGAATCAACGACCAGTTCGAGGAGGCAATCCAGGTGCCTGACTCATAAACAACGCGCGCGATCGCAGAACCACTCCTTAAATATAATCCAGAGTACGGCAAGCCACTGCGTAGTCACTGGCGGGTAACTTGTCACGATTTCCTAGCAACCAACCCCCTCCTCTATCCGCGAGCATGAAATAAACGCGCCAAGATGGCGGCACACTGGGCGCCAAGATGTAATCCAATCGCAGCTCGTACGGCCTCCAAACTTTTATAAAACGCAGTGCACCAGTGTTGAAGACGTGCACGTCCATGGGTCGGCGCGTCGCGTCGATGTTGTCAACGCAGAAGCCTCCAAACGAGTAGATCTTGTCCTTGGTGGCTACCGCCGCGTGGTTGGTGCAGCAGGGTCCTCCCTCCACACGCCCTGTCCACATACTTCTCTTCATCCCAACTGAGTGTCGTTCTTTTGGAACGGGGTGCTGAAACGGTAATGAATTAAGTTAGGTGAAGATGGCGTTAATTCTTGGAAACCGGCATCGTCAGGCATGCATACAGTCCGCTCCAGTCCAAAGGCCTCTTCCAATGGTCACTAATCACTACTAATGCGCCTCCAGCTGGATTGGTGGCATGGCTCGATACACGGCTACCGCGCTTGCACAGAACATAAGAGCACATGCCAAAGCGTCGCCAGCCATTCGTCATAACCGAGGTATAAAAGGCCGGAACGTAAGCTAATAAACGTCCCTTATGCAATCCGGCTAAGCCTACTTGTCCCTCCCTTTATTTCACTGCACATGCAATCACGGTCTTCTTATCCTGCGATTTTTTCGTAACCTCTTTACCACACCACATAGTCTGCCGACGCGACTACACATGCTTTTCCTTCTTATCTAATGCATGTGCATAACTGATCACTAGATATCCGCTCTGTCCACTGATTCCCTGCTCATGCCTATTCACCTCTCATGGCTTAAACTGAGATATATCGTAAGATTTACTAGTTTGCCAGTGACGTTCGCATTTGCAAACAACCGATGCTTTAGCACCGTTCCTCAGACCTCCAGAACCTCCCTCGTGTACGAATGAACGATGACGCTATACCACGCACCGTCCGGAGCGCAATTACTTCTGGAACATGCCAGCATTTTTACTCGACGAAATTGTTCATGTCGACATAAGAGAGGTCAGGTACTCACGCAGAGCTGGAAAGTTCAGCTAGTCCAGTTGTATAGGACTTTGTCCAGTTGTATAGGAGTTGTATAGGCAGGACAGAGTATCCTGGCCAGCCAGAGGTGCAGTGCGAACTGATCAGCAGCGCCCTAAGGGCGTGATGATGATGATGATGATGACGACGACGACGACGATGATGATAATGATGATGTCCTCAGGCGCGTTTACCCCTACAGCCGATCTTCCTCCTTCTTTGCCGCCTACGTGCACCGCTTTTTCGTGTCATTAGCACGCTCGAGTCTTGCGCCGCTGACACCAAGTAAATGACACGCCATCACTGGCTAGCGTTCTTGCTCGAAACGGAGAGAGAATGTGTTTACGAACACCTGCTCCGAGGAATACCCAACGTCACGTCCTGTGATTGGTCCGGTATTGGAGGTTCACCTCCTGTGCTGTACAGGAGCAGGTGCGCGAACTGCGCTGGGTGTTTTCCGGTAGCTTACGGCATAATAGCGATGCTCAGAATAAGAAAAATGATCATAAACAAAGCTAACTAGTTGTGCAGGGTATTATGGCACGGCACGGTACGGTACGGCGCTGAACGGCATGACATGTCGTGCTGTGCTGTGGTACGGTACGGTACGGTATGGTATGATATGTTATGGTGTGGTACGGGTCTAACATCCGAAATCTCTTCATAGGCCATGACAGAGGGCGCAGCGGAGGGCTACGAGTTAATTTCTACCACGTGGGTGTTTTCATGTCTGCTAGATCACAGACTTGCGCCACGGCGCTCTTTGGCCACAGATGCCCTTCGCCATAAAATATCATCATCATCACCATCGAAATTATCCTCGATCAATTTGGCGAGGGCGGGGGGGGGGGGGGTAGCATTTGCCTCATCCCTATAATGCAAATTATGCTTTCTTTGTCTAAACTAGACCTCTCACACTTCCCCACCAATCTTCTAATCGCCTTCTAATACACCCGCCGCGGTGGTTCAGTGGTTGGGCGCTCGGCTACTGATCAGGAGTTCCCGGATTTGAACCCGACCGCGGCGGTTGCATTTCGATGGAGCCGAAACGCTAAGGCGCCCGTGTGCTGTGCGATGTCAGAGCACGTTAAAGATCCCCGGGTGGTCGAAATTATTCCGGAACCCTCCACTACGGCACCTCTTTCTTCCTTTCTTCTTTCATTCCCGCCTTTATCCCTTCCCTTACGACGCGGTTCAGGTGTCCAATGATATATCACATTCAGTCTTTCACATTGTCTTTATTTTCTCTTGGACAGAGAAGGAGACAGGACTAAAAGCTCGTAAGCTTGTCAGAGGTCCTGCCCCCTTTATCAACTTGGCAGTACAGTACAAAGGCAGAGATTTTCAATTTTCCAAATAAGACTGAAACAAAATAAAAAACACTTTGTAAAAAAGCAGCGCTGTGCATTGCAGCACAAAGATAGGTATTAGAAAAACAAATAACTGGTCATGGGGAAACGAAAAAAATATTAACAGGTATAGGTTTAAACTGAGTGCAATATTACGTAATCTGCTAAGAAAAAATCGCTTAATAACATCACTTGAATGCTGAAAGGGGTCAAACAATTCTTTGTTTAATTTATTTAATAATACTGGAACAGTATAAGAAAAAGACTGCTTGGTATAATATGCCCTTTCTTTTCCCCTAAAAACAATTTTCAATTTTTTCCTTGACTGCAAACAGGCTTAAATGAGTATACACGGCAAATATTAGTTTAACGTTTGCTTTGTAATGATACGTAGGTAATTTATATACACGAATCACCACCTGGAATTCGCCTATGGCAGCTAAATGATTTATAATTGAACTTCTTCGATTACTTGTTTCGGTTGCAGCAGACAAATGATGGCGATGACGTCAAAGGTCCGTATAGGTCACGTGAGGCATGAAAAACATCCCAATATATTTTTTTTTCCACAGCGTCCACAGTAGACGCATGGCATCTGCGCCTGCGTAGTGGGAGTTGCACGTTCTTACCATGGGCCACTGCGCATGCGCGAGTGCTCTACGCAGAGGTACGAGTTCGCGCTTTTTTGTGCGCTCCGGGCACGCCATTAGCAGCGCACCTTTGGTGATCGTATACAATTTTTTATTTGCCAGATACCGCATAGAATTATATAACAAGTAAAAAAACACAGAAGACATTTTCATAAAGGCGTCTCCCGAATCGTCGGATCACACTGGCAGCACAGCACCTTTCACGGGTATGGCGGCGAGGTGGAAGCGGTGTCCTTCGAGGTCATGCAGCTGACCTGCCACCTGGGAGAACGGAGAGGGATATGCATGGTGTGGAAGGGGACTTAAGTCTAAGCACGCAACGAAAACGTCCACACTTAGGCAGGCAAATCCTCACCATCATCATCATAAGCGTGACTACGCCCACTGCAGGGCAAATGACCCTCCCATGTCTCTCCAATTGACCCTGTCCTTTGCCAGCTGCGGCAGCCGTGTCCCAGTAAACTTCTTAATCGCATCCACCCACCCAACTTTCTGCCGCCCCCTGCTACGCTTCCCTTCCCTTGGGCCAGTCAGCCAGTGCCAAACAATTGTCGCTGATTAATGCGCTGGCCCGGCATCCTTAGGTCTTAAAGAAAAAACTAATGCCAACGCATTGTCATCGAATAATGAAAATTAATTGCTCCAATCAGCCAGTTCCAGTTATCGCCGATTAATGCCCTGAGCCGGCTTCTTTAGGCCTTCAAGAAAGAAGTAATGCTAACGCATTGTCATCGAATAATGATAATTAAGTGCTACCGTAATTCTTAAATATGAGATATCAATCTCCAGTGAGAGTATGTAACTTGCCTGAGGTCTTCGGACACGTGGCTGGTGTCCACGCGGAATTCACCCGCTACCAGTAGACACAGAGTCTTCAGTGTAGGGGCTGAAAGTTGGGAGGGAAACGTGCACTTGCACTCTGCTTCGGAGAAAAATAACCACAAGGAATTAACACAAACTTTTATATCTGAACTTCAGCAAACTAAAAAAAAATGAAAATACTTTTTATTGCTTATTTCACTTCAGAGTTCAGAACAATACTTTTATCGATGGAAATATTTTTTTATTTACTTATTAATATGTCTATTGACAAACCAACCAATTATTCGATTGATTGATTGATTGATCGATCGAGCGGACGCAGAATGAAGGGTGAAGCGACTGACGACGAGCGAATTAAAAGACATGCCCGGGCAGGGACTGCCCGCCTCTCTGTAAGAGCTATCACACAGGTCATATAAATGACGTACCATGCTGAAGCCAAGTACTGCTTTTGCCAAAAGAAGAGTTCCCCGCGTGACTGTGGAAAGTGGGACGGCCGTGCTGAGCCGTGGGACATTCACGCAGAAGACCCTGCGCTCTTCGCGTCCAGAAGTCGAGTAAGATAAGACATTCCAATTCTGCATAGCTTCAACACACGATGAGCGCCATTCGGGTGCCAGCACACCACCAAACTTCATCGCTCGTATCCAGATGTTTCCGCCTGCCTTCTCTCCCAACGCACTTGGGAGGGCTTCGCCGATATCTACTGCCCAAGACGCACGTTTGTCTTTCGAGTCTCCAATGTTGCATGCGCTGCGACGCTAACCCCCAAATTCGAGCACCTGCAGGTCCGAGAGATCCCTGTAAGGACTGATTGCGCGGGAGGCCGAGTTGGCGGCGTCGTTCCCTGGTAGACCCTGCTGGCTTGGAGTGCAAATGAGAAATCAGGCCATGGGGTCCTGATCTCGAGCTGCTCTTCGATGTATTCGTTGCGCTGTAGGCGTTATCCAGCCCAGCTCATAATTCCGACAGGCCCCTCGCGATTCGTCCAAGATGAACTTGGATTGAGGGTGGGAGACAGACAGGGCGATTGCTACCTCCCCCGCGTGAGTTGCGCAAGCGGTCTTAAAGTGAGGCCGTCCACCGAGCTGTCTTTCCTTGTGAACGACTGCGGCCGTGTACCATCCTCCCCTGGAATGGTGTGGGCCCGCAACGTCCACATAGAAAGCACTGTGTTTGGAGCCATAATGGCGGTGCAAGGCATTCGCCCGTGCCTTACAGCGTGTATAGTGGTAAAAAGGGGTAGGACACGGAAGGCGTCTCTCCTTAATTCGGGCACTCGTACCCTTTCCTCAATGTGATGGTCGTGTTGTATATGTAGCCAGTCCAGAAGGCGACGACTGGACACGCGCTGGGCAAGACGGGTGTATTGATTAGTAAGGTGCGCCTCGCACAGCTCCCGATAGATGTTCACCATACCCCAATGCAAGGAGCCACGCATTGGAGGTAGAGATCTGGAGGTCGACCGCTCGCCCGGATTCTTCCCAAAATGAAAGTTGCTGCCCTCTCTTAACCAGGTGACAAGAACGAAAAAAATTGACGCTCACATGGTCTGATGCGACCTGCACAAGCAGAATGCGCTTTAAAATTGATACTTTTCCATTCGATGTTTCTCCCTTTTGCCGCATCCCATTGACTGAAAGTTGCCCCAAATAATTAATTTCCCTCTCATTTGACCGGGTTTTGTGGATCGCTAATGAATCTATGCTTTGCGTTTGCTACATTTACACTTAGCTTTACTTTGTTTTTACCATTTATTGCATTATACACATTTCGCCTTATAGCCGCCGCGGTGGCTCAGTGGTTATGGTGCTCGGCTGCTGACCCGAAAGAGGCGGGTTCCATCCCGGTCGCGGCGGTCGAATTTCGATGGAGGCGAAATTCCAGATGCCCGTGTAATGTGCGATGTCAGTGCACGTTAAAGAACACCGGGTGGTCTAAATTCCCGGTGCCCTTCACTACGGCGTCTCTCATAGCCTGAGTCGCTTTGGGACGTTAAAACCCGTAAATCATATTTCGCCTTATATGAAGCGCGCCTCTCCTTTTCCGCCCATGCAGATTTTCCCTCTCGTCGTGAGGGGGTCTCGCACTCAGCTCGCAGCAGGCACAAGAGGCTTCACTCGGCGGTCACGCAAACACACCGACATTTTCGCCAGATCGCACACGTATTGCTTACGCAGTAAAATATTTCCTGTTTACAACTCCTGACGCCTCATGGGCATGTTGGGTTGGGAGCAGGAACAAGATTTGTTCCACTGGTGGCATGATCGAGCCAGTTCTCCAAAGTATATAGACCGTTTCACGAGCGGGGAGGAAAACAGCGGTGCGCCGAGGGAGGGGCAATTTACTCCTCATGCTGACTGGTGCGACGCCCAAGCGGCGGGCTGCGCTGGGATTGAAAAAAAATGGCTGGGGTTCAACGTAGCTTGAGCCGTTACACGGGCAAAAGCTCTTAAGCATGGTTTCCACTGTTTCGAATAAAATGTCAAGGTCAAAGGTCAAGTACCCAATGGTCATAATCATGATTACATGCTCATACTACCATAGCTTGGGCATACAACCAAGCAGTCAAGTTGTGTGACCTTGTGAGGAATTGAAGGTCATTGTCGACGTGGTGCCCAGTCTCAAATGAAATGTCAGGTACCCAATGGTCAAAGTTCCATACATCCACGCGGAAAATTCGGTGTGACCTTGTGAGGCATTGAAGGTCATTGTCGATGTGGTGCCGTCTCAAATGAAATGTCAGGTCAGGTATACCCAATGGCCAGTCCCATACCACCATGCAGAAAATTCGGTGTGACCTTGTGAGGCATTGACGGTCATTGTCGATGTGGTGCCCAGTCTCAAATGAAATGTCAGGTCAGGCATACCCAATGGTCAGTCCCATACCATCACGCAGAAAATTCTGTTTGACCTTGTGAGGTACTGAAGGTCAATGCTTCATCCACATCGAAATCGGAAGTTGTACCCCGAGGAGTATAGGGCTCGCGCTCTAAAAACTGTTTTCTTGCATCCTAGCCAAGCATGATTTTCTGCTGTGACATACACTGGGTGAGTCTTCGGCACGAATATGTCCACCAGCTCTGGTTTCAAGGAAGGAAAAATGAAAAGTGTGCATTGAACTAGCTGTTCCGCCTTCACTGCGTTGCTTTGGACTTCCATTAATGGCCGCATAAACATACCGCAGTCGTTCCGCTGAGGCAGTCGCGAATATTTTCACCGCAGATGGCGTCCGTGCTCTGTGCAATGTCAGTGCACGTTAAAGGTCTCCGAAAAGGGTGTTTGAGGTTGGCTATCGATATAATACGCTTGCATTATGTTGAGTATAGGCCACAAACTGCAGTCGTTCCGCTGAGGCCGTCGCGAATATTTTCACCGCAGAAGGCGTCCGTGCTCTGTGCAATGTCAGTGCACGTTAAAGGTCTCTGAAAAGGGTGAGGTTGGCTATCGATATAATACGCTTGCATTATGTAGAGTATAGGCCACCGAGCGTTCAAATGATGTACAAGACCTCATAAGCGCGCCGATTATTTTCAACATTTTTTTTTCGCGCTTCTACGCCTAGAGGCGACTACCAGCGGCACCGGGCTTTCGCCCGAATCCGTGCGCACGCGTCATGCAGCGCTCATTACTCAAGTCAGCAGCAGAAGGGCATCATTGGTTCGCCGTGTCAACTCTTTCTGACGTCACGCAGATACCATATCCGCGGCCGGAAGCTCCGCTCCTTGGGGAACTCCCGCGTGCTTCGGCAGCCGCCGGAGGAGCGCCGACATTTCAGTAAAAGTGACGAGAGACAGAAGGGCGCGAAAACGCGGAAATTCAAATTGTAACTACAGATAACTCAGCTTCCACAACACGCATTACGAAATTATTTCTGGAGAATATTTGTGAAGAGGCGTCCTCGCTTTAACATACTAGGCATACAGCAACAATATTAGAACCCTTTATAGAGACACTTCAAAGTTCCCCAGGTGGACGAAATATTCCGGAGCCCTCCACTACGGCACCTTTCTCTATTTCCTCTTTCACTTCCACCTTCCTCCCTTCCCATACGGCGCGGTTGAGGTGTCCACCAACGCAAAGTGACGAGTTATGTGGCCTTTCCTTTTTTATAATTGGTTTTTTGGGGGAAAGGAAATGGCGCAGTATCTGTCTCATAATCGTTGGACACCTGAGCCTTTTTTCAAAATCAATTTTTTTCCAGCATCCCGGGAAACAAAGCACTGACAGCTGCCGCTGTAAACAAAACATTACAGCCGCTTACCTCAACCCTACGAGTGATCAGCGCTAGCTGGTTCGCGAAATGGTTAACAAAATAAAGACGCCATCCATAACGGTACGAGGATTGTGTTCGTGTCTAGGGTCGCGCGGTTCGCCTCCTCTCATGTGAACCGATAAAGAGTGGCACTTGCTTGCCACCTGTATGATGCAGGTGTCACATGGCTTAGACTCGCGCGACACTAGAGCGCCTACGGTGGCCACCGCGCGCATCTCTGTTTCCGATGTGTGGACACTGAACCACGCCATTTCCGTCTAACGCATTCGGCTGTCGCTGCAGAAGTGTTCATTCGGCACACAGCAAAGGTCCGCGCTCTTCACGTACTTTTCCACTGCCGCTGCCTCTCCCCAGTGGGGCATTTGGAGCGGGCTGTGTCATCACCATGAGCGAGTGAAATCGGAAAAATTATACAAAAAAAAAATGCCTGCGTTCGGCGGCAGAGGACAATGGCAAATGAATGAAAATTGGGCTTTCCAGGAAAGGAAAGGCGCGTAACTGTCATGTCACTACTAGGTGGGCACCTCAACCATGCCATGAAGGACGGAAGGTGGAAGTGGAGGAGGAAAATCGAAGGACGCTTAAGCTTCGCCTTTAAGAGTTGAACGCGACAGCTTGTTGCAGCACTGCCAGGGAGTCCACGGAACGCCATCGCCCGTTCGGCGCGACGCCTTGCCCGTTAGACAAATCGCTCTGCTAGGTACGGTGAAACGGACGCGCAGAGCGGCAAATCACGTAGAAGCGCTGCCAGGCGCCTTGTCGAAACGCGCGGGACTCAAGTTGCAGTCGTAGGTCGTCAGCACATCGTTCGCGACAAACTTGATGCCACTAACGCCAGCATAGCTTCCGCGCCGAACGAACGGGCAGCAAGCCGCAAGCTTCGTGGTGAACGCGCTGTGGATGTGCGCTGCGTTGTGCGCCGTTCACCGCGCAATTCCTGCGTCCCCGCACGGCCCCACTGCGCCCGAACGAGACGAGCTGGAGTCGCTGCCGTCGCGCGCATTGGGGTACATTGCGAGGAGGAAGTGGTTTTAGTGGGCGCCGCCTGATGGCGCTAAGTGCGCGCTTCTGGAATTTTTCGTTCACGGCCAACGCCGCCGACGACACCGGCTTTCCTGCGACACGAGCTCCTTAACGCTGTCGCGTTAAAACAGAGAGGTATCACATGTTGTTAGCCCCTACATGGTTGGGATGTCAGTTCAGATCAGGTTCTGAAGAAAGCAAAGGCGCAGTAACTGCCCAGTGGCGCAGTTCAGTGAGCGCCTTCTCTGTGCCTCTGATTATACATACGCTTCTCTTCATCACATCAGATATTCCTTTAAAACAGTACTTAATCTCTATGCCTGTGCACCATCATTACGATGGCCACTGTTCTATGCAAAGAAACATGACACCAAAGATTCGACATCAAAACTTTTTTTCTATAAATTAAGAAAAAAAAACGCACCGCTTACATTGGTGCCGCCCAGTAGTAGACCCATCATACGCTACGTCGATCCAAGAAACAGTATAAAATAAGATATACTTTTTCAGGCCATGCAATTGCATGTCCCTCATGCGCCATCAAACAAAAATACGTCGAGTTCTCGCGTCATCCTATACACAACATAGGTGAACGGCACTGAAATCAAATCGAGGTTGTCGCAAGTATATAGTGCTGGTGCCATCGGTGTGAAAGCAGCAGACGGATGCCTTATATCTCGATCAATACTGTACGCATGCATCTCGTACTAAAGAGGTGACGAGGAATGTGTACACGGCGCACTGAAACATACCACAAAAGCAAACCAGACGCGCAACGTTAAAAGCTAGCCTTAGCTGCAGCTGTAGCTCGGTTGGATCACCTCTCCCTAAGCGCTGGACAATAGGCATCACCTCTTCAAGTAGTGCCAGGAATTTTAAGGAAGTCCCAACTATATTTCGATCACTGCTGTGTGCAAGCATGTGAAGCTCAATGGGCCAAATATTTCAGTCGCAGTCAGTCGGTGTCCTGCAATGTTTAAAATTTAACATTTAACAGCATTGTGCAACTACATGTCGTGTTGGGATTAGTGGCACATAAGCATTTAAGGCTATCATACGTCATAGGAAAATTGTTCTCTGCAGAATTTTGCAAATTCGCGTCGTCAACCTAGAAGGCTTGCATAACCGTGGCAATCCCAAGATTCCACTGCCTTCATAGGAACTGCAGTGCACCGGTCCCTTGGGTATTTCCACATGATGACCACAATACCGAAATAAGAGACCCGCATCAGCTCCCAACAGTACACCACAATCAAATGTCGTAAAATGCTCTGGATGCACAATGGTCTACATATTAACGTGACAGTGTTAAGGTTCCCATTCAGTGGAAAATGCGGAGCCTTCCCAGCAGCAGCGTCGTGTTGAGAATCCCACCCGGTGTGATCCCGGCGGCGTTGTTGTGACGAGAAACCCACGTCATGCGTGACGTCAAGCATGTATGTTTAGAATGAAAATAACTGAAAAGAGGACTCGTAATGTGAATTAAAGGTCGGTACATGTCTCAAACGACTTAACTTTATAAAGTAATTGATTTCACATAGAGAAAACGTTCCATAAATTTTAGTCTGGATTCAAACCCAAGACCCTTGGCCAGCGACCCTTGGCTATGTGTGAATGATGTTGGCTTATTTTGAAGCTTAGTAATGTGGTAACTGGCAGAGTGAACTGCATATATGCTATTTAGTGAGACGCTGATTACAGTAACATTATGTGCATAAACTACAGTACGGAAGAGCTCTAAGGCAAGAACGTGGGAACTGTGTTGTGGTAATTGTGATAAATATGTGAATGTGAACAAAGAACAGTGACTGCGCGTGAAAAGAAACCACTGAAGGGAACCATTAACGCTATCGTGTCATACCCTTAAAGGCGGAACTAAGGTGTCCCCTTGAATTTTTTCAAGTTTCCCGCGCCTCTATGCACCAGCCCGTGAACATAACACGATGCCATGTGACGTAATTGACCCCAGTCGAGTGTCGGTCTAACACTCACACCAACAGCACCAGCACATTTGATAAACTGACACAGTTCAACACTCGATGCGACTCATCCAGAGGACACATATACGTCGAAAGGATCTGGGGTAACAATCCAAGGTGCCTAGGGGGCACCTGCCACCAACAATGCTATCTCTTTGGAGCTTCTAACCAGACAGATATGCACCGTACACTGCCTACTGCACTGTAGCCTGATGATGGTGACACGTCGCAATTGCACAAATGAAGTGCTACACATTCAATCCTCCTACCCCCGTTATCGTTAAATCTGTGCATTGCCACAGAAGCTCAGTGTGCGAGGAAGCCCCCACCTGCTCTACCCAAATTCAACAATGAGGTTCTGCATTCTGACAATGGTACAACAGTGTTTGTTATACTGAAAATTGAAAACAAAGTTTGAAGGAAAAAAAAATGAATGCATTACGACCTTCTGAGACAACCTGATGCAGTGCAGGGATTCACAGTGGCCAATTACATCCTCTGTTCAGAAAAAAGACAAAACTGACACCACTGGCGCAAGGAAGTTGAGCAGCCAATTTAATTGGAAATGCAATCCTAAACTTCACTGATTGCTGATGACAGCCAAGCGCAATTTAGGATGTTGGCATTATTTTTGCCTGTAATCGTAAATGCATCAAACCATCTTGAAAATAGTCACCTGTTTACAGAATACCTATAAAGTGCAAAATCTATGGTGCATCAGTTTTGACTGTCAACTACAACAAAAGGGAGGCAAACTGCTTCATTATTCGTGGTATCAACACAAAAACACGGAATTAACATATTTTTGAACTGCAAGAGGTAAGAATCAATCATGATTTCAAAACAAACAAACATCATTTCATACAAGGGCCTACCGTCACATTCTTGCACCCTTATTATGCCTAAAACAGTCGCCAAACTACCACCACGGTGCATATCTTTCTGGCAGCAAGTTCCGACATCACCAACAGCCAAAACCTTAAGAAGGCCTGCTACACTCATGTGATTATAAGCATCAGGCCTACATGCTCTACTTTCCAAAACATTTAGCAACATCCTGGACATTCAAGCAACTGCTTGATATACAGAAAATAACATGCATATACAAGCCCAGCCATCCGCACCTTCACTTAAACATTTTTCACTTCCATCAACAGCACACAAGCACAGGAATGAATACCAGGATAGATGAGAACAGGCTTAGTTCCTGTGTCCTCCCCATAAGGCCATGGGTCACTAGTTAGGCCTTTTAAGTGTAAATATCTCTAACAAACCAAAAGAGTACACTAAAGAGAGGTTCAAACACTACCCATCTAGGTAATATATATTACATCAGAAGTGACTCAGTAATCCAAGTCAGCATAAATATGTTATAAACACGCAGTAGTCATCAATGCCAAGGAAATAGCGAACACTGAAGTGACAGTCCCATTCAAAGTAAAGAAAAGAAGTACACATGGCAAGATACTGATGTGCACTGACTGCACTGCCTGTGGGCAAATTTCTGACTACAGTGGCCACAATATAATTCTGTTCACCTTAAAGTTCATTAGGTACCACACGGCTGCAACCTTGACCGCAGATACAAGGAGGCCACAAAAATATACAAAGTGTGAACACATGCAGCGAGAAAAAAAGATTCACACCACTTACACTCTGAAACAGAAAGCTGCAAGTTATGTCTCCGACTTAGTCGGTACGATTCAAAATAGCGCTTCGCCTCTAACGCTGAGATGAAAAGCTGAACACTTCTTTGCATGCTTTCAGCATCTCACTGTGCTTCTACTGCATTCGAAGCTTTGAGGTGGTGCTGCAAACACATCAGAAGACATAGAAAGCAATTGTACAAGGCAAAGGTAGATTTCCAAGCCGTCCGCACTTTACAGTTTCTCGAGAAATGACAAATGCGTCCACACATAAGCAACTATTCACAGTACAAAGTGTCAACATGAGGCGTGCCATATCCAATAGAGGAAATCAAATTACTGTATAAGTCTTTGACCATTCTGTACAGCATGAGAAATAATAACATGCCATAAAGTTCGAACACAAAACAATCTGAATGTTTATCACTCTGATATCAGGTATTTAATTCTAAAAGGGGTTAGCGCTCAGGAGGCAACCACGAAAAAAAACTTATCCGAGGCACCTGCATGTTCTGTTCTTTTTGTTCATGCTAACTCCTTTAAAAAATTAGCAAGCCCCAACTAGCCCAAACTGACGTTCTAGTGCTGGAAGGATGCCAAAGACTAGCACATTACACCCTGTCCATAGTTAGATGCATCACCGCCACAACCAAATACTCTCGCAGCAAGATGCTATAGTACCCTCTTTTGCTGTAGCTTCCTCTGTAATTGACCAAGGCTTAAGATGCCGGCACAGCTACCATACATGGCACACTGAGCAGTTAATGCCTACATGCACTCTGAGCAGTAGTCATAGCAGTGCCATCAGCCATGATCAACCAAATCTCTGCTGCAGCATGCAGCACTACAATCTTCTGACGAACTTCACAAACCAGTGCACTAGCAGCATCACGAGAGCCCCATGTAATGAAGCTTCAGTAACCATAATGACATCTTTTCAGTGCAGTAATATTTCCAGGCATAACATGTGACAAGAATTCTTCCACCTGCAGAGTTTACGTCAATGCCAGTTTGCAAAGTGTAACCCTAACTTGCCCTTAGCGCTATTTTTGCATGGGCACACCACCACTTCCTGTGCAAGACAAGTTGAATTCAATTCAAAATCAGCACATCCAATGGAAGAATAAAATCCAGACTGGTGACGACAAAATGACGACAATCGGAGTTTGTAATGCATCAATGCCTGTGGTGAGCAAAGGCAAATAATCTATCATCAGGAGGAAATGTGAGCCACGCCAATGTTCATGGCCATTGTGTGATAATATGCTAGCAAAGACTATAACTATACTTCTGGGCTTGTACTTGTAATAACACGCTCAGAACAAACGGACTCATTGCGAGCAAGTACTTCAATGACGAAGACAGCAGACATAAGGGTCACAAAAAGAGCAACACAAAGATAGATAGCGTCTAGCGTACACTTTGTGCTCTTGATGAAAAGCAACAACTTGCCACAACCTAAAACTGAGAACAAAACTGAACACTCAGGCTAAACAGTATCAAGAAAAGCAAAGCTCAGCTAAACCAACTTAGCGGTCACTTGAAATGCAAAGTAGATAAAAAAAAAACACACAAAGCTGGAACAGTTTAAATCCCTCAACACCACACCGCTGCTAGAGATAAACTGTCGTTCCTGTGGTGTATGCAGCCTCAACTGCCCAAATAGTTAACTGGAGCCATTTAGCGTACAGTCATGAAAAAGAAGCTACCTTGACGTCAGTGAGGTTCTCAGGATTTCCACTTCATAAATCTCTATCCTGAGTGCAATCCAAGTCCCCTCACTCATGGCAGAGAACACTGTGCCATGTCACAAATTTTGTGGCAGGCAACACTTGTGCATGCAACAAAATAATTTTCGGATAGGCCACATCACTGCCTTTTACAGAAACTTGATGCCATGTTGTTTGATGTTCACAGGAGGATGAATCAAATTGGAAAGCAAATCACGAGCTGCCCGCCCCCAATAGCCTGACGTTGAAAATAATCCACACAAACTGAAGTCAAGAAGTGAGGAAACGGGCATGCAAAAGAGCCATCAACCATCGTGACCAATAAACAAACACTGGTAATAACTAATTAATGCACTACCGCATTTTCCAATACACTTTTCCTTCAAGCTCCCTGACAAATGTTTTCATTCCTGCTGTCCTTAGCCTCCACACACAGGAAGCAGAATTTCTTAAACAGCAAACCGGGCAGCTGTTCAACAGTATCTGCGGAGTCACCTTCACATGCTTCGTGAGTAAATTTTGACGCCATTCGAGCTTTCCAACTGCTTGCTGCTTACTTCTTTCAATGCATGAACACATCATTTTCGAGAAATCAGAGCCCAAGAAATGCCAAAGCAACAGCAGCTTTCGTTGTGTGAGAGGACACCTGTGTCGTATCCCGTGTAAGTAATGACCAGGTGGCTTGAAATGTAGTCAAGTGGAGTAATGTCAAGTTATGTCTCTGGGTAACTGACAGATATATCAGAAATTTGGCATCTTATACTGGTTTGAGGCTTGCATTTAAGGCCACGAAAGGCCCTTAAACAAAGATCTCCGGCGATGGAACTCTTGAGAAATCAATGTCAGGCCAACAGGTAGAACTGCTCCCTGGCCGGACTTAAAAATCAAGTGTCGGGACTCTCAATCCCCACACATCATTTTTCTTAACAAGAGGTGGCACCAAGTTTGCAAAATAACTGACTGCTTTCAAGACCGGTGGAACAAATTGTAAACACCCAAGTTCATTCCATTTTTCCGTTCTGATTGTTTAAGTCAGTTCAGGGAAATAAAATAGCAAAAGCAATAGAGCAGCATAACTAAAGCACCAGAACTGAGGAAGGCCCTACACCAAATACTAAAAATTCATCGTAACACAGACAACTTGTGCGAATGTGCACTCCTTGAGGCCACACATCGTTTGTTCGAATAACCGTTTGCTTTTTATACATACAACTAAAGCCAATTTAGTGCATTCCAAAATAAGCAGTTTGGCCTGACAAGTCACTGTTTAACACATTATACATGTACTAAACCAAACCATTGGTACTAGGGGATACTGCTGGAAAGCTCGCGAAACGTGTAGTGACCATTTCGTAAGCTGAACATTCCCCTGCGTTTCAAAAGACAGCATCCACTGTTGGCAGCTTAAAAATGCAGAAGTGGAACAAATCACAGTTCAGTACCTTACCACAAGGACATATTCAAAGAGGAGGCCAGAAAAGCAAGCAGACTGGATTGAGCTACAGCCAACAAGGTTGCCAGGCAACAGTTGGAAATGGCTCTACTTCCATTCCAAAGGCAGCATCACCATCTTGCTTTGCATCTGCTCTTAATAACTGCCTTAGGAATGAACATTCCAGACTGCAGGTATCACTACGAGACACTTTCTACCAATAGAATCAGCATAAAAGGGAAGAGGTGATGCAAAAAATAACCAAAAGCTTCATTGAAATTAGGCTACCCAGTAATATATGGAAAACAGTGCGGGGCAACTATAACTTCGAAATTTGTTGGAATTAACTGGAAATATGAATCCCATGATTTCAACCTCATTTGAACCAAATGTATGCTCTGGTAATTCTGTAACTAGACACCTTTAACAAAAAGGTAACAGAGGCCGGTTGACAATCAACTGAATATTCATGAACAACTTGTAATGGGAGCAGCACGAGCGAGAGATGCCAAGTAATGTAGAACTGCTTGAAAATGTGCCTCAGCTGAAGCTTCTACCATAGACTAACTTTCTCCCAATGGCTATAATACGAGCTTTAGTTCATAAAATTACAGGAAATGCATTTCTAGCCGATGACTTCAAGTAATCCAAGTACAGAACTACCAGCATTACACACATTTAGGGCATAACCACCAAGATGACCAGTGAGCAAATCAATTGCTATCTACTTGAGATTTTCCAACGGTAGTCGGACATCCTTGCTAAGCGCTGCTGATGAGCCTTTTAAAATGAAATAGCCTTTGGCACATCAACGCTTTCTTCACCCTAAGCATACTTAACTTATGCCACTTAGGTGCCACTGTAACGACTACACACAAGTGACTGCTTTGCCAAATGTGCTGGCCAATCGGATAACTGCGTGTTCCCAATCTAGCCAGTTAATCACCAAAATATGCCACACTGCAAACAACTTGGCACTAATCAGGAAACTTTATTTAGGCACAGATTAAATATCCAACAGTGCACGATCATAGGCGTCGCACTCACTACAAGCTATCTCTCATTTTTATTGAGATGCAAAGCCTAGTTCCCTCACAAAAGTGCCCACAGACCAATTTGTTTATAGTCCCAAGCAAGCATTTGTCTAAAGAAGGCTTACAGACTGTCAGTGAATGCTGACAAAACAAAATACTTGAGTTCTTCCATCTATACAACTCCTGCGCACTCCCTGGGCAATACATTTCGAAACAACAGTCTCGAAGCCTTACGATCTCTGTTGCTACTCCCGAGAAACAAGAGGACTTCCTCTGCTAACTCCGTCATTCTGTCACATCAAGATTTCAGACAGTACACTAAACCCAGTCATGCCTTCCACATGAAGAGGGCCTAACACATGACTTCGTAACCTGGTAAAACTGCTAACTACAGCATCAAAAAACTGAAGTGAGCTCAGTGTATTTTATGTACAGGGATCAAGCAGAAAACAGTCGTTCCTTCGAATGCCTTACTTTTATCACTTCCGCCTCGCCTCGCTTGTAATCTTCGTCTTTTCTTGGTGCAACGCACTCCATAACAGTCTTCCACGACTGCAAAGGGTTTTAAAAAGCACAGCGTGCTCTTCACGGCAGACATTTCCTTTTGCGCACCCGCATCTACACTATGCTTCTTCAGCTGATGGCCTCTGTGACAATCTTCTGGACTTTCGTGAACTTGCCCATGCTCACAAAATTCCCAATTTCCTCTCAATTTCCAGCCAACTATCAAGTGAACTGGTTTTCTTCTCATAAGTTCCTGCTAAAGCCACTGACTGTGCATCAAAGCATGTGCATGACAGTGCTGCAATCCAGAGAGCTGGCTGACCTCAAGCGTACAAACAACAAATATCACTCTTGCCACTGTACTCCCGACTAACTGATAAAGTGATGCAACAGCACACCAAACTGTGTCTAGCTTCAGCGCATGGCATGTTTTAAGGCTAAGTGATGATGCCTCAACTAGGAATAAGCACTTTCCAGTACAGCTGAAGTTTAATTTCTTCCAAGTGTGTGCAGTTGTGTGCGCAAACTGCTTGTGCAGTCATTTTGCATTTCCTCGTTATTCCCCTAGATAACAATCAACCAGCACATTTCTCAACACATGCCGCCGCGGTGGCTGCGTGGTTACGGCGCTCGGCTGCTGGCCTGAAAGACGCAGGTTCGATCCCGGCCGCGGCGGTCGAATTTTGATGGAGGTGAAATCCTAGAGGCCCGTGTACTGTGCGATGTCAGTGCACATTAAAGAACGCCAGGTGGTCGAAATTTCCGGAGACCTTGATGGCGTCCCTCATAGCCTGAGTTGCTTTGGGACGCTAAACCCCCATAAACAATTTCTCAACACATTCCAGACTCCAAAACAAGCAAAGCTGCAGGCGGGGTACCATGCTAACAAATGCAGGGCAGAGAACAAGCAAGAAGACTGGATACACACAAACTTAGTCTTTGTCCCATATCTGTTACAATATCAGAGTTGACTTCCGACCTTTCAAACTCAAAGGGGACCGAAATCTGTGTGAAAAATGAGACGTTCAAATTACAGGGAGCCTAGTCAATGCACTTGACGCTGGCAAGACCAAACCGTCATTACAAATAGAATAGTGAAGTTCAAATATATGAGAGTTGCAAATCTATGTACTTCAACAACTAGCCTGGCTAGCGATTTTTCTGCAGTACCTTTAAGCACACGTACTTTCCACCATGCCCAACCAAAATGCACTGCCTGACAATCTTGGGCACCAAGGAAAGGATAAGTTGAGATGCGTGAAAACGCTGCTAATGGGTTCGCAATCACATCATAACCATCTTGGCAAAAGAGAAAACTGTGTGAAGAAATTTCGGAAGTAGCACAAAAAGAAGAGAACCAGGTCTAAAATGCACGAAAAGTCTGTTGAATAGTGCTGACCATGCACACCAAACAGCTCTTGGGGAAGACAGCACTAAATACAACAGGACTGCTTAAAACATCCTTCGAATCTCATGGCCAACACCGTTTGAATAGGTGCATTAGTCCCTCACTGGAGTTGTGCAAGAAAACTGTGAAGTGTTTGTATTTCAAACCCTACTAAATAGCATGTCAAACTCGAATCAAAGCTTTGAGTCACTTGTATCTGCTTTCTGGTGCAGTGTAGCACAATGCCAAACTCTTCTGCTGCCTGGGGCGTCCTCAATTACCACTCTTGATTTGCATAGCACTAAGCACCTAGCTTAAATACAACCCACAAATTTGGCATGGCAACTCTCTCAGCAGGTATTACTCGGGGTAATACACCAAAATTTAGGTGCTTTTGGAGTGACAGTACCCACTGCATAGCAGTTTAAAAATAATCAACCTTAACATTTTAGTGGATACAAATGTTGGCTCGTTACAACGTGCCCCCAAGAAAAACATTCCCTGCTATGACACATTCGGTGGTCTGCAATGGCTACGCCACATAATGCACTTGCCATTGCTCCCTGCGTGGTTTGTGATGCCAGCTCATATGACCTAATTGCAGCTTGTCTGACTTAGTAAAACCAATGTTCTACACACGGGAGAAGGCACAAAGTTCAGCCTATACCCTTGCTGCCCTGCCCTTGTCACACCATTCATTTTAGAGCTTTACCTCTCCTTAGCTCATTGCCCTGTTTTTATAGCATCAGCATCTGCAAGCCAGGCGCAGCTCTACTGGCAATCTTAGGAGCATGCAAAGTTGCTGCTGCACCAGTAGCACAGGGTAAATTTTGCTGAGCATGCCAGCAGCACTGACTCGCCCAGTAAACCTCGCACCAAGAGGCTGCAGCACGATCACAAGGTAGTCGTTGTTACCTTGAACTAAAGAGAATAGGCAAAACTAAATGTGTTTCTAAAAAATATTTCACGCAAATGCATCACACACTCGCAACTGTTCTGAGGATTCTTTCAACACACAATATTCGGCCTAGCTTAACGAAGTACTCCAGTTCCTATCTTCTTGATGCAACAGATGGCGCCATATATACAGGTACAGTTGCGTACCGAATTAAGTGAAGAAGTGGAAGCAGCGGTGGAAGCAGTTCCCAGCTCAGCCATGACAGCAGGAGTCTCTCAATAGCACAGACACTTGAAACTGGCTAGCATGTGCAAAAGCAACACTGTCTTCTTAGGGACAGACTTGCATCTAGGCCGTACAAACGGTTTACAAGCCACCGCAGTGGCTCAGTGGTTATGGTGCTCGACTGCTGACCCGAAACCCGGCGCGGGTTCGAACCCGACTGCGGTGGTCACATTCTGAAGGGAGGCGAAATGCTAGAGGCCCATGTACTGTGTGATGTCAGTGCACATTACCCGGGTCATCTGAATTTTCCGGAGCCCCCCACCACGGTGTCTCTCATAGCTCAAGTTGCTTTGGGACGTTAAACCCCATAAACCAAACCAAACTATTTACAAGTACCTTTTTACTGTACTCGACTAACGAGGTGCCAGGTCTGGTTCTCCATGGGAAAACTCCGTGCGCCAACTGTATTATAATCCATTACCAACAAGTCATCCCCCTAGTCCAGCCCTCGAAAAATCAGCCCCGAAACAATTCAAGGAATTCAGAACAATGAAAGGCTATCTTCTTGGGGCAAAGTTTACTAAATGCCTCACTCTCAGGTTTGAACACAATGCCACCTAGTCCGTTCAAGCAGGCCAGACCAAAATACTGAGCAATAACCACTCAAACACGCCCAGCATATCCACACACTAGCATTCTGCAGCTTTGTGGCAACGAGGCAAACAAATGTTTTGCTATGTAAATCCACAACGAATTAATGCCAGGCATGCCAATTTCGTCCAGTGGTTTTAGTATTCCCTCATGCACGCATATACAGCTGCTGTCTCCTTCAACAACCAGATGCAAGCGTCAACCAGCCACTGGCCAACTGCACATCGCTAAGTGCGACAGTGAAACAGGCAAGATAATGACAGGACAACTATCATCCGAAAGGCGGTATTCTCACAGCACTCTTGGGTGCAACTTAAGTACTAATGTGTGATGCCATTCGTAGCCAAACGCTGTGATAACGGCTGAGACGAGCAGTGCCACAAGTGACCAAGACGCAATGTAACCGGTCACTCAATCTTTCCAAGCCCAGGACCAGCGTTACTGGTTTCTCTTTTTGTCAACCTGCACGCAGTCAGCACTGAAAGCTGGCAGGCAGATTAAATGACCGTGAGCACATCAAAACATGCTTATAGATGACAGATTGTGCGGATATACCTTATCCTGCCCCTCCTACCATTCCATTCCACCCCAAAGCGCTGTCTGAACAGCGAATAAGCCTACCGACACAGTAAGGTTAAATCAAAGAGCCGCGCGGGTGATGTCATGGGCAGAAGCCACAGCCTACTGTTCTCTGCTCCTTCAAGAAACTTCACAAATTTCAAGGACACTCGCAATGCTCTTTTGGCGTCAACAGAAGAAATAAAAGAACCTTTCGCGCAAACACAGGCGCAGAATGGGATTCCTGACAAAAACAAGGGAAAAAAAACAAGTCGTAGCATCTTGCCTCGGAAAATGCAGAAAGTAAAAAGCATGCCGAAGCAAACTCTACCCTTGAGCTTCAATACCTCCAAGAGAGGGAAAAGGAAAAATGAACAGCTTATGTACAGAAGACCAAGACTAAAGTTTTGTTTTTATAGTGGCTCTTTTTCAACCAAGTCTTCAACAACAACAACAAAAAATCTACACAGTTCCTGGTACCAGAATAAGACATGCGAAGAAAGCAGCACACAAATTCCCATGGAATTTCTCCGCGGAAAGCAACCGAGCCTCATTGGGCCGAGAGACAACAATCGCCAGCAATCGCTGCTTTCACAACCAAACTCGGAAAAACAACAACGCCGCCTTTTTTTTTTTTTTTCTGGCACCAGGAGGCTGCGTCTATGTGTGTTCTATTCCTCCCCCTTGAGATCCCCGCGAAAAACTACATGCTCCGACCGCAGCCTTGACTCTCGACAAGCATCTTCTCGGGAAGGCAGAACCCACAGTCCTCTCTCATCTCAAGCTTTGCCCGATGAGGAGGGCCTGACGAATGCCATCATCGCTGCTATATGTACACTGTGCCACCGTCCTCGCTGTTGGCTGCGTCGGTGGAAAGCCTTTGCTCGGGGTGAGGTGGCATTCAGCCAGTCATCTGTGACGGGCGCGATATGCTGTTGTTCGTTGTCATGGCACTGATCTCCCATCTGCAGAAAACGACAAAGAGCCGCCTGAGCCAAACAGTGAGCCGCAGAGTGAGCCACAGAGTGAGCCACAGAGTGAGCCACAGAGTGAGCCACAGAGCCAAAAATAATTACCCACAAAAAAAAAGGCACCATACTCTACCCATGTTTCTGGGAAGTGCAAATTTACAATTTACACTTTTTTACTGGAGACTGACTGGCCATCACGACAAGAAACATTCACTGGTCCTGCTTGGCCGACATGGCCACAGCAGATAGTACATACTATAAGGCGACACTGAGAACAAAGGGGATATATACACTAGCACAAGCCCCACACCTGTGGCGTCCTGTTACCATTATCATGCAGTGGCCAACTTCAGTCACAAAGCATCCGCTCACCTGATGTCCTGCGGTAAATGGCTGATGTCCATGCGTGAATCTATGACAGCCAGGAGGCACAGGGTCTTCAATGTAGGCGCTGAAGCAAAGACAAGAAGGTGAGGGACACTGCTCAAGTGGCTATAAATAGCCACGCATCAAGTGGACATACAAATTGAATTCGCATGCAGTAAACGTGTTCCAGAAGTTACAAGTTCCAGAAGTTGTGCTCGAAAGCCCTGTAACACTGCCACATTTTGAGAAGGTAGAGAGCAGGGTCTTCCTCTGCAACTAGACCCAGTCATGTGAAGGTTTACGAGAAGCCTACAACTGGAGCAGCATGCCCACTGTGAAAATCACCGAGTGACCAGAAAAAGCCTCCAAACACTGTATCTGTCAATATGTTCAACCATTCTTTTCAGGTAGAACTGAACTGCCAAAAATTTTCTGTTCAGAGAAGCTCCCCAAAGTGCCACTTTTCTCCAAGAATAGCTTTCATCTGTTTGCTCAGTACACTGACGGACATTCACTGTCAATAGGCGTCAGTGCACTCTTGACAGCTGTATGTGAACTCTTGGCCCTGTGCATGTGCACTTGGCAGCTGCCAGTGCACTCTTGACAGTCGTGCATGCACTATCAGCACCAGTCAGAGCACTCTTAACAGCTGTACACGTTGTTGGCAGCTATGCATGCACCCTCGACAGCCGCTTGCACACTGTGCATTTGTGAGCCCTTGCTTCTCCGACACTACAAGAAACTCAACCAGGCGGGTTCTTCAACCTTACCAAAGTCAAGGACGTGCAGATCAGAGTGATCCATGAGCGTCACATCATTGGGATCGAACTCATCCATTCGCTGACGGACCACTTGGTTGGGCGTGGGGCTGCACAACGCAAGCGGAGAAGTGCAAGGCAAAATTTTCAGTGACTACTAATGACTACTATGTGACTAGGTGACAGTGACTACTAAGCATTCACACAGAGGCTCGGTGGCTAACGTGCCTTGCTGCTCAGTACAAGTTTATGGGCTTGATCAACACACAGCTGTAGCACCCAGGTATCAAGCATGCACTCATGTACCAAGATCTCAGTGCATGTAATACAGCACCAGAGTGCTTGAAATCAATCCAAACCAGACCGCTGCAATATCCCTCATAAACAGGCTGAGGCAATGGCCCAACGATACACGTTATTTCTTTAAGCTTGTTCACATCCTCTCTTTTACACTCTGCTTTTTTGCACTGCAGCTGTCTAACTCGTGCAATTTCACCCAAGCGATATGCAACTCGTGGGAACTCTTCCTGCTCCATCCCCTTCAGTTTACTTCTCCGCGATGCATCGTCCCTATAGTTAACTAGCAAAGGAGGGCACCTGTGTTGCAGCAACACTAGGGCCACAGACGGCGTGATTACTGCAGAGGCTGGAGACACCTCTCACTGTCTTTGGCTTGGGAACTTGTGTGTGGATGTTTTGGTGCAGCGCTCAACTCTCCACTAGTGAAGCTAAGCCTTGTGGGAACTTTTTCCCGCGAGCTCATCCCAATCTGCCTCAGAGGTTCTCCCCTACCCAGAGGGGCGAACATTTGCTTGTAACCTTACTGGTGAGTCGAACAACCTCGATTCCTAAGCATATTTTGTTGCCAGCTGGCGTTATTGTTGTAGCAACAAATACCTTCCTATGTCAGCCAGCGTTGTTCCCTTGTTCCCTCAGAGCTAGGCCCACGTAAAAATGGCCACAAGCACTATGGGGAGAAAACCACTCCTCCATTCAGTTCCTGATTCATCGCTTGTCGTTTTGGCTGGCAGAGCACCAGTTCGTGAACAAGGTCCAAGCACAACTTGCAAGTCATTGAGTGTTCAATGAAGGTCTGGCACGGTTGCCAAAAGGTGAAAGAGTAGTCAGGGTCCATATTTTCATGTTTTAGCAGCCCACATTTTATGGGACACGATGAGAGCACGCTGATAAGCTTGCCAAACTTTCGACTGCGGTGTCCACTGAGAATTTCAACTACGACCTGTACACCTTCTCTCATGCTCTTTCCTAGCACTTTCCTCACTTTCTCGGCACCACGGTTCACTTACCTTGCAAGAAGTTAGAGCATGATGATGATTATGATGGCACAAGGGCAGCTTAACCACAGACAGGCATGGCTAATGTACAACTGACATCGCCTAATGTCAGTAGCTCAATCAGCCAACTTTGTGGTACCGTATTTACGCGCATAATTTGCGCCCTTGCATAATTTGCGCACCCTTAACTTATCACCCGGGTTTACAAAAAAAACAATTTTTACTCGCATATTTTACGCACCGCGCTGCGCTAGACCACCATCATGCACATGGGCTCTACTATGGCTCTACCTAGTAGCATTCGGCTATTCCGCAAGTTTGTTCGGAAGGCTTTTTGAATCTTTTGGACACTGGGCGTTCATGGTGGTGTCTGGGGCCGCTGCTACAATCGTGGTGGCACCAGCGGCATCGCCACTCAGAACGGCCAGCAGCGCTTCCGGGGAGAATCGGCAGCTGATAGAAGAGCCAACATCGCTGTTTATTTGGCTGATGCATGTGACTCGACTGCCGGCTACGCTTTTCTTGGTGGCTCTGACGGCTTGTGTTTGGTTGTTCGGTTGTGTCTTGTGATGGGATATCGCAACTATACAGCAAGTTTCAAACTGCTTGTCAGTGCCTTATCACAGCGCGGAGCGGCGAAGCCAGCGAGAATAACCCCGTGCGCACAAGTTTGCCCATAGACGACAATTGTTGTGTCGGAAAACTTGTGCGCACGTGGCTATTCTCGCTGGCTTCTTAGCTCCGCGCCGTGATAAGGTGCTGACAAGCAGTTTGGTCGACGCTCACGCAGTACTGTTAAAGAATTGTGTGGTGTGATAATTGATTTATTGATCCGCGTTTGCTTTCCCGGATGAAGCTGCGAAAGCAAACTTACGGAATCCGGAACTACCGATCGCTGTGCCGCAAGCGATGACGCTGTTTTAGCGTCTTATTAGGTTCGTGCATGCACCTTCATGCCATCCCGCAGAGGGAGGGGGGGGGGGTGCAGAGGCTAGTGTAGGGTGCGGGTCCGGGTGCTGACATATACGCGGAAATATACACTATACCTATATTGCGCGTTATGACCTTTGTGGAGTTTTATAAGTCGCACTCGCGAAATCCCCGCGTAATTTGCGCACCCCCTTCTTAGAGCCCTAATTTCTGGATAAAAAGTGCGCAAATTATGCGCGTAAATACGGTATTCTATAATCTCTGTGCCTCTACAGCTCCACTGCGCCATGTAAGTAGTCAACAATCTCAGCTTTGCAAATGTGAATCAACATTCAGAGATAGATTAATCAAATTCCACAACATGTTCTATAAAGCAGCAAAGAGGCCTGCTAGAAGTTCAATAAGAAAGTCAGTGCTCGTCATGCCAGTAACACTACATGGCAACAGTCATATTGCTTTTAAGGGCAGTAGTACATGAAAAAGAAATCGTGGTACACGAAAACTTTTCTCTCTGTCTCCAAGCAAAAACTGTGCCGGGACACTACCTTGTGCCACCAAAGAGGAAGAGCCGGTCGCCAACCATGCAACAGCATTGGCGCCTCCTGGCACACGGGCCCTCTCGCTGAATCTTCACCTGACTCCAGCAAGAATTTTCTGCACAGAGGAGAGAGTGCATAATCCCTAAAGAAGAGCCACACTGTGGAGTTCACAGCACAATGTGGGCACAAATGCACTATGCAGACTTTGGAGCTGGTGTAACCAAAACTCTACTGACCAGTGACGAGATGACAGCAGCCATGACCTCCCACAGACTCCTGCCATAGCAGCAGTTAGTCAATACATGTCAAACTCAATTTTTCTCACTACAATCGCAGCAGCTTTAATGTGCAGAGCACTGTTAACCTCCAAGCAAACACTGCCTTACATGCCCTGAAACTATTTAAGTGCTATGTCCCACAACGCTGGTCTTAACGTTGGTCTGCAAGAATTTTGCTCCTCGTACCTTTCCACTTTCTCTTCCTGTACCGTCAATGAAAACTGGACCTTATTTAAAGAAAAGTTGCTGTCATTAATGGTTGCTCACGTACCACAAACTTCATTTCGGGTAAACATTTCTAAGCCATGGTATCATAGGTCACTTCGCACAATTAAGAATAAAAAGAAGCGCTTATTTAAAGCAATGAAAAAATCTGGATCTCCCTCTCTGAAACTGCAACAGAAAGACTGCGAAAAACAATACTGCCGTGCCGTTCGTAAAGCGAGACATAAATTTTATTCTCATGATCTTCAATCCCTTATGCGCAACAACCCTAAAAAATTCTGGCGTACAATATCCCCAACTAACACTCATACCCAAATCGCTCTACAGGACAATACCGGAAATTTCATTACTGACGAAGAAAGTGCGACTATCTTTAACAATTATTTTACTTCAGTGTTCACCCATGAAGATCTTTCTAACATTCCTGCCACCGCCGAAGTCGACTACAGATATATGACCCCCATCGAATTAACTGTTGAAGGCATCGCGTCACTTATCAAAAACCTTAAAATGTCCACTAGCTCTGGTGTTGACGGAATCAACGCCAAAATTCTTAAACTCACTATAAACTCGAGCAGCTTAATCTTGTATCACATTTTTCAGCAGTCTTTATCTACAGGTGAACTTCCGTTTGTTTGGAAAATAGGCAAAGTCATCCCCGTGTTCAAATCCGGAGACAGAGGTAGCATCAGTAACTACCGACCTATATCTTTAACCAGTATTGCATGTAAGCTCCTAGAACATATCATTGCTTCAAATGTTGCGCAGCACCTTGAACAAAACCGCTTTTTTTACCCTCATCAGCACGGTTTTAGAAAAGGACTGTCATGCGATACTCAACTCATGGAATTTACGCACGAAGTTCTGACTAACATGAATGACAACCAACAGACTGATTGCATTTTCATCGACTTTTCTAAGGCTTTTGATCGGGTAGCACATTGTCGTTTAATTGCCAAATTCTCTGCTTTAAATATCGACTCATTAACGCTATCATGGATAAGAAATTTCCTCTCATTTCGCAAACAATTTACCAGTATAAATAATTGTTCATCCTCTCTCTCTGAAGTATCGTCCGGTGTTCCCCAGGGCAGTGTCCTGGGCCCGTTACTATTTTTAATATATATTAACGATCTGCCTACCGACATTACCTCTAACATCCGTTTGTTTGCTGACGACTGTGTTGTTTACCGCAGAATTTCTAATCAAACCGATCATATCGCTTTACAGAAAGATCTAGACCATATAACAAACTGGTGTTCCATGTGGCTAATGCCGGTCAACACTGATAAGTGTAAATTAATGACTTTCAGCCGTAAACTTTCAAACTCTTCTTTCACCTACCCGCTCAGCAGTAATCATGTGACAACAGCGTCCTCATATAAATATCTCGGCATTCACCTAAATCGAAACCTTTCCTGGTCGACACACATTAATAAAATTACAGCTAAGGCTTCACGAACCCTTGGATACTTAAAGCGTAATCTTCATGGTGCACCATCTGACACTCGAAAACTAGCCTACCAGACGTTTGTCCGCCCACAACTAGAATTTGCATCACCCATCTGGTCACCTCACCAAGCGTATCTAACACGTAATCTCGAATCTATACAGAACCGTGCTGCACGCTTCATCGCTCGTGATTATAACCGGCATTCCAGCGTCACTAAGATCAAGTTATCGCTATCACTTGAGTCTTTAGAATCACGTCGTACCGTAGCCCTTCTTTGCTTATTACATAAAATGATTTTCAGTCTTCACAGTCACATTACCTTTGTCACGGCCATGTCGCACATCTCATCGCCTCCATAATCATAGCAGTTTTACGCGTATTTTTGGTCATACAAAAGCATTCAACATGTCTGCTCTCCCACGTGCCATAAACTATTGGAACAGCCTTCCTGACGATGCTACTAATACCAGAAATCCTGCTACATTTCGTGATAAAATAACCGCAATCTTCGCCTAGTCGTCTCAGTTCTGTGTATTCTTGCGAAAAATGTTTTATTGCTGCTTAGCGTGAACTAACTTGTGCACTTTTTAGCCTCTCTGTCAAATCGTGTTCCATTTCCATGTTGCCACATTTTGAAACACGTAATTATTGTGTGTTGTATTACTTTATTTGCATTCTTCTGAGTGCCTCTTGCTAACTATTGTATAAAGTTTTACTTCTGTCCTTATTTTCTGTCCTTATTTTGTGTTTTTTTTTTGCGCTGTTCTCTAACTTCTATGTACTGCCCCACTCACACAATGCTCCAATATAAAGGAGCCTGTGAGTAACTTGAATAAATAAATAAAATGACTAGTTTGGATTACTCTGTTACACTTCTACAATGGTAACGTGCTGACGCAACAGTGCCTTGCCACTTGCTTTTTTTTTCCATCCTCCTCCCTCTAACCATATGATGACTCGTGTAATTTCTCATTTGTCATGAACATTTCTCCTGGGCCAATGAGTGTCATTAACAAGCTTCTAGTGCCCATGTTACCGCAGTGTGTTCTGCAGCAGTGGAACAAAAAGAACATCAGTCGTCCCACACAGAAAAAAGTGTCAGTGCCCAGAGGGAAAGGAGCAGGCAACAATGAATTCCTACTGAATCCGGTTGTCCTCAGTTTCTTTTGCACAAATTTCTAGCCTCACAGGGCACTGAAAGGGCCGTGCAAAGACCAGAACGCATTTCCAGCAACATTAATTTCGTAAATCCATGTCCATAGTTCTAATGCAAAGGATCGCCTTCGAATGAAGCGGCGCCCTGAATTTAAAACTGTGAGCCATAAAACGGTCAACAGTCCACACAGGATCAGTTCCTTTACAGCAACTACAATAAACAGTGAGGTCCTAATCAGAGCAGTTTTAACGATTCAAAAGAGCAGCTTTAATGATTCAAAAAACCAAGGCAGCTGAATGACTGGTAACCACTGCTGTAGTCCAGCTACAGGCTCACCTCCTAGCCTGCATCTGAACTTAGCGTGTAGCATTCACAGCTGGAATCATCATCAGATCTTTCCCATGTGGTGGCCATCAAGCAAGTGCTGATGAAAAAAAGCCAAAGACTTCTACAGGTGCACACAGCCAACTCAGTTCTTTTTATCAGAACAGCTGAGTTGCATTGATTAAGTTTAAACCGCCAGCAGTGCCCAGTAGTTCAGCTGTCTGCCAACAGGGGACGACACAATTTGTGAACTCCTAACTTCAACCGAGGTTATGCGTCTTCTTTTTTTGCTTTTTTCGAGAACATCATTGGAACAAGGGGCATTAGCTTACCGTATAGTTTCAAGGCAGAGGCGATCACCTCAAAAATTGGCGGTGGTTTAGCTCTGGTTAAACCTGGAGTGACGCAATAGCTACAGCTGGCTGAGTGGAACTTGGTCACGTGACCAACCACGTGACGAACCACGTGATCAGCCACGGAACCGCGCCGCCGGCAGCTGCTCCGCACCACGTGACCAACCACGTGACACCCTGTAGCTGCGCGCCACCCTGTGGCTGCGCCGCCACGCTGAAGGCTCGAAATGCTACCGTAATGTAGCTATTGCTACAAAACCACAATTACTGAGGGGTCCCGTCCGCTCCACTCACCGGGATCATACTTGTGCATGTCTCCAAAATGGGTCAGAAGGAGCCCATTGTAGCCGCCGAAGATGTACAGCTCTCCATTGTACACGACTGCAGGCAAAAGAAAAGCATGTTTCAAAAGCTAGAAATACACACAAAAGCCAGCAATTCAAGATGAGGACAATAAAGGCTAAAGAAAAGGGAAATAAAGGAAGAACCCTATTTGTCAATAAAGGCAGCTGTGAAGAGAAGACAGTGCCATTCAACAACACAGAAGGCATTACCGTGTCTACACTCTGCCTCACTACATCCTCCGTGCAACGCTATGGAAGCTCTGTGCGCACAAAGGAGTGTCCGCCTTTGTTGCACATACACATGCACAAAGACCTTTGCTGTCTATGCATGACCCTTGCAATGCCTACATCAACCTATACAGGCACAAGTGCACAATGTGCATAAAGTTGAGCCTGCACATGCTGGCATGATTAGCACCCACTGTATTAGCTCCAAGATTGGTCACCTAGCAGCCTGCATCGAAGTAGGATGTTTATCTGCAATTGCTGCTTCCTTTGTTAAGTTGCTGCAGCCCAACAAAACATCAACAAAGGAACTTAATTTTTAAATTAAATTGTAAAGTTCACCCAAAGAAACTACGCGCATGAGATATATTGATCACTGCGTGCCTTACAGGAAGCACACATTACTGAAGGCGACCTTTGAATACCCACTTCAGATTTCACGCCTGGATTTGTAGTGTGCTGCATACAACGTGTGTTTTAGAGCCAGTCAGGTAGCATGTTTAAGAACAGGCTGCACAGAAGGCATCAGAAGGTCAGATCCCAGGACGTGTCTTAAGGTACTCTTAAAGGTGAATTACGGAGTTCACATTCAGGTAGATATATGACCGATTTCAATGTAAATTTTGAAGAAGGTTCTAAATCAGAAATCACGACCATGTTTGAGACTGACTTTCAGTGTGGACTGAGGCTGAGTTAGTTATAAGGTTGATCCTGAAGCAGACTTCTACAGTCACTGTAAAAGCAGATTCCCAATTTCAGAGCACATGTCGAAGCAACGTTTACACTGTGCTTCAAGCGAACATTTGAGATGCCTTTGCAAAAGGTTCCAGAATAATTTTTGAAGTAAGTTTGCGATTTTCATGAGGCTTTTGTAAATATTTCAGAACAAGTCCAGGAATAGGTTTTCAGAGTAAATTTCAGGGTGGGCTTTGCAGTAGGCACTGTAACAGGTTTCAATACGGGCTTCACAGTGTGTTTTAGAACATGTTCCAAACAAGATGTTGAGAGTGAGGTATAGCTTGAATTCAAACTCATTGATATCGGTTAAAAACCTGTGTTTTAAATAAACTTAGCAGCAGCTTTTGGAGTAAGTTAAAAGGCAGATTTCAAGGCTGCCTACAGAGAGGGCTATGCAGCTAATTTTGGAATCCTTATTTTATGCAGGCTCATACTCTGGCGAGAAAAGGGACAAGCTTGTAAAGGGACAAGCTTGTTTGCAGCGTGTCTCCTCTCTCCCAACTGATTCAACGGGGCTACAGTTTCCTAGCTTCCACAGCCCTGCACGGAACTGTTTGAGGACAGAGCACACGGCATATTTACTGTACCTGGTGCAGTGCAGCGCGTGACCTCCGTCTGTCCTGCTTACAGCAGCACGGCACTATTTCTTTCCTACGCGCACACTGCCTCCGTCACCTGTGTCAGGGAGACCAGAATTTGCCGCTGCGCTCATCGACCGACCAACCGAGCGGGTGCAGGTGCATTTTCAAGAGCGAGTCATCTAAAACCACCCCAAGCCTCTATAGCAGCGGTGAACTGTGAAAGGCTCTCTGGCTTGCCTTGGTACGATGTTTATGTTTCAGACAAGGGCACAAAACAGGTATTCCAAATATGTCAAGATTAACACAGCTACTGAGCTACTGAGTCATGGGGCCTCTCATATTTCCTCCTTTTTTTTTTATTAAAAGTTTTCTTCTTCTTTACAACTAAACAAGAAACGAGGAAAGCTTCTTTAAATGCACCGAACAAGCTCACCGTACCACTTCTATTTAATGAACAAGAGTGGCTCAATCTGAAGAAGAATGTCATCAGCTAAAGCAGCCCTGGTGCTATGTTTCTGATGGGCCTCAAGCATCAGATGACATGATGCTGAGAACACGGCATTTTGAGTATGCATGCCAGCAAATTACCATTAGCATTAAGACAAAATAAGGGGTCAGGCCTCAAGTAAACAAACAATGCCATGCAATACATCTGCATGCAACAAGCACAAAGGTTGTAATGGAGCCAGCATGGTATTGGCCGCAGTGAGACCATAATACTCAGAGTTATTTCAAAGGACAACTACAGGGTTTTTTTTTTTTAATTTTGAGTTATTACTGCATAGCACTGCTTCAAGTCCTCTGTTTCCAGCACAAGAAACTGTTTATAAAGATACCAAGTAGAACTATTTTAAAACAGTAAAAACAAAAAACTGAAACCGAAACTCTGTTCATGGCCAGCCGTGATGCTCTGGTTGGCGCAACGCCGATGTCACAGACATTAATGAAAAAACACTTTCGTGCATGCTGAATAGCTGAAATAATCACTGCAAATAATGACTCCGTTCATGAAATGCCTAGGACTTAGTACAAGACTCCAAATTTGTTCTGCATGTGCAAGCCAGGCAATAACATACGACTGATGTTTGTGACATGGCAATCACCTCAACTGAGGCCACAGAAATGCCAAACTTCAAGACCTATTTGAGAAAGGAAAGAGCTGGCCACATGCCTGCCAAACTTGGTGGAAATTATTAGGAAGGGGAAGAAAACACACAGTAAAAGTTTCATCAGAATACTCGAATCTGTAAAGAAAATATAGCGCGTAAATTATATGAGTAAATATGGCATGTCTAAGCCATGGCCTCCAACATCTGGCATCAAGGCAGGGTTTCCGAAACCTGCCTAAGCCCTGCTAAGCTACCCAGGCTTGGAGGTAACATATGAGCATTATGAATGCTGCCACATAAATGGACCATGTCACAGCGCTGAACCGCCCATCCCAGACAGACCAATTGTAGCAGCATGCTTTGTGACATCAGAATGGACCCTGTTTTTGAAATAAATACCATGGCGTGCCTTATTCGAACTTTGTACCAACTATTAAAAATGTATTTGAAATCTCGAGGACACATTCAATTTTGAATAATTCAGAACATGCACTACTTCATTCATTCGATGAATCAAATAGGAGGCTATTTAGATTACTGTATTTAAAATTTTGAATATTTGCACATCCCTAATTACACTCAATAATTAAGGCATTCAGAATTTGAAATTTTTCCTGCTTTGACATCACACGCACATAAAATATGCTGAGTCAGCCTGACTCAATGTTTCCCTCGGTGCCCCTTTAAACTGTCAGCACCATACTGTGGTATACCAAGGCCAAGGCTGCTTCACCCATCAGGCAAGTCTGTCCAGCCAAAAGCTTTCAAGACACAAAACCACATGCACACAACATTCAACATGGCCCCACGCATGGTAATAATGCCCAGCGATTCCACCTGTACGACCAGGTTTAGCATTCAGCACGCTACTGGCCTCAAAATTTTGAGGGCAAAACCACTGACAAAGAGGGCAAGAAAATTAATGTCGATCTAACTCAATATTGAACACTGACTATACGACTGCGATATTTGAAGTTACAGAATTTTCACACAAGCCTAGTATTTACTAGAGTTACTGCACAAGTACCTAAATTTGTGCACTTGTTTTCCCTGTGCCACTCGTGCCTCTACTGGCTAAACGTGGTCACATGGTTGAGAAGCATCCACACTTTTGTGAAGAAGCCAACTCCTTTGCATCATTTAGCATTAGACCGCTGCCGACAGTATAAACGCAGACCTACTGTTCTCTTGCTTTTCAGCATTTTACTTTGTCCGAGAGCACATGTTCACTGAAAATGATGTTTTCTTATCAATAACACGAAATTTTATCACAAGTGTTTGCCAATTGTTATTAAAAAAACACTTGTGATTTGTGGTATTTACAACAGATGGCGCCACCCATCCACCCCATGGCAAGAATTCTGTTCATAACCCATTGAAATAGGCCTCGATGCAGCCAATGCATTACTAGCAAATTGTGGTATTCAATGCCACAGTAATCTGCCAACACGAATTACGCGGACTGAGCCTGCACTCACTCTGACCTCTGCACCAAGTCCACCTCCTACATGCCAGTTTCGGCTTCCCCTCACAATTCGGATGCTTGGGAGAGCAATAAGGTAGACTTGCGCGTAACTCTGGGTACTATACAGTAACTCTAGTGTTTACGAGCCTTGACATCATAAAAATTTGGCCACCGTGAACGGGGCTGAGCACTTGGCCCTGGGTTTAGCAGCTGAATGCTATGGCCACAGAGTCACCGTGAATGGTACTTAAAACAATTTGCATGTGCATACTTTGCAACCATGGACGGGAGCATTACTAAGTGTGGAGCATTTCAATGAGCAGGTCGGGTGGTATGGCAACAACAGTTTTAAATAATTAGATAGCAGCATTATGCAATGTGGTTTAAAAAATAGTTTTTGATTTAAGGCTGGTTCAGAAACGTCATTTCACAAACACTAGCAGCTCTAATTATGTTTCCCAAATACCATGAATCTATTATAGCAACATTCAATCCATAGAAACCCATGTACCATATTTTCAAATATACAGGGAGTGTCTTGACTAGGCTCAAACTGGAACTGAAGCTCCACTAATGAAACACATTCGGACACATGAGCCGAGTGAACCTTTTACTATCACACTTTTGCTATGACAATATGCCAAAAAATGGCAAGCAAACATGCCGACTGTCACAATGCCAACACACATAATAGGTGCAGTCAGCAGAAATATAAATGTCATTGGAAGATTTTTCAACCCACTATCCCATCTGTCAGCGACCACAATGGAAAGAAAACATGCACTATGATCTCTTCCCAAACGTCTCCACACAACTATGGAGGAAAGTAAGGTGGAAAGTTGGGCGAGCAGAGACAGATTCACGATGAAGGTAGTGCCAAACACGACAACAAAATGAAGAAGCAAGACATGACACAGTGGCTCAGTGGTTAGGCCACTCCGCTACTGAGCCAGAGTTCCTGGGTTCGAACCCAACCGCGGCGGCCGCATTTCGGTGGAGGTTAAACGCAAAAGATGCCCATGTGCTGTGTGATGTCAGTGCACATCAGGTGGTCCCCAGGTGGTTGAAATTATTTTGAAGCCCTCCACTACACCGCCTCTTCCTTTCTTCTCTCACTCCTTCCTTTATCCCTTCCCTTACAGCCTGGTTCAGGTGTCCATCGAGATGGGAGACAGATACTGTGCCATTTCCTTTCCTCAAAAACCAATTTTGTTCACTTCTTCTTTGGCACTACCTTCATAATGAAGACAGACACAAGGCATCGGAAGTGTATGAAGTTCAAAGGTCACTACGCTACTGCCTGCACAAGGTGCATCCATGCACGCACTCACAGGCCGAGTGGCTGCGGCGTCCCTCGGGGGCTATGCCATCGACGCGCGGGTGCACCCAGCAGGCAGTGGCCGTGTCCAGGAAGGCCATGCGGTTGCAGTAGACCTCGCTTTGCGAGTGGTACGGCCCTTGGCTGTCCCCCCGGCCGCCCCACACGTACATGCGGCCACCGATGGCCGATGCAGAGTGGAAGTCCCGCCACTGCGGGGGCTGGCCCTGCGCAGCACGGAGCACCACACAGGCGCCAACGTCAGCCTGGTTACACCCAATGTAGGACAAACAGCTTCTCCTGTTGACTGCCTATAAAACTCCACACCTGCACCAGCTCTACCCTCCCTATTCCTGAAATTTTCCTCCCTCACATGTCTCTCTGCCACTCCCAGTTTCATTCACCTTCTCTCGGCCAGTTTCTCTGCCATTTATGTTTTCCTTGTCGCGTTTCTCATTCTAGATTTACTTATTTCTTTGAATGTTGTTCAAACAAGCAATGAATATAATTTATTCATTGCCTAACTCATCACCATTCCATTCCTGCTTAATGTTATTTAAGCTGCCTGAGTGACCTCTTGCTTGCTCCTTTTTTTATTGTTTTGTTTCCTTGTTTGTTGATACAAAAAATTGAAATGAATCATGCATTCTTGTGTATAAACTTGCGTTTCTTTTATGCAGTTATTTATATGCAGTTTTTCAGTTCCTGCAGTTTCTTCCTGTTTTGTGTGTAATGTGAAATGCCTTGCTGTAAAGTGTATAGGGGGGCCGGCGGCCTTGTCAAGCTGTCCTATGAGGCAACTTTTACTGCCGGTCTACCGTGCCACATTCTATGGCGCAAATGAAGATTATTATTATTATTATTCTCATGCAATGCACTCTGCTAGCTTAATGAGCCACTGGTTACCTGTTTTCACCATTGCAATACCCACCCATGACCACCTCCTCATGATTTAATCCACAATAGCACGTTTCCTCTCCGCACGCTAGGAGCTTTTCAGTATGAACACCCACGGAACCAGATGTATGCATGAAACTGAACTGCTCTGTCTTGCATGCTCCAGCGCAAAAACCACTGCACCCAACCCGCAGAGGACTACTAATGGCAGCAGTCAGATTGCTTCTAGACCTTTTCTTTCACTAATGACGAGCGGACAATCCAACATCCCGACTCTCATTTCCCTTGGACTGAAGCTTACAACACAGGGCTCTAAAGGCTTCCTCCCTTTGGGTCTGCTTGGGAGGAGGAGGAGGAGGAGGAGGAGGAGGAGGAGGAGGAGGAGGAGGAGGAGGAGGAGGAGGAGGAGGAGGAGGAGGAGGAGGAGACTTTAATGAATAAAAGAGAGTTCTGCCTGGTTAATTAGCCTAGCATGCTACTCCAGTGGGTCTGCTTGATTCCACTGCACTACCTTGGACCATGGATATTTAGCTTCACACCACCGCAACAAGCAGAAGGCTCAAAGAATGCCCGGGTGCCCTGCACCCTTCCCTTCCCCACCTTCTCACCCTGGTGGGCACATACTGCCACTGCATGGTCTCCAAGTCAAGGAAGTGCACGTCTTGAGAGAAACGGTCAGCCTGCTCTTCGAAGCCACCAAAGACGTACATGCGGTGGCCCATGACGCACGCCGAGTGGCCGTCACGTGCGCCAGGCACGTGGCCACACACCTTTGGACGGCTCCACGTCATGGTATCTGCACACGCCAGAATCATTTGTTTGTTTAGCCTTGTACGATCAGTGCAACAGAAGCATTACAGTGCAGACACAAGCAAACGCACGACACAACAAAGGTGACAAAAACAATGTGTTGTGTATTACCCCGTCCAGCCCTCCACACACAAACGGATGGGTGCACAAAAAAATTCTATTTTGGATCCAAAAGCAAAAATTTACGTGTTCTGGCCCAGCCCACTCGTTTCTGAGGGCTATGGAAGTGAACTTGTCTCACTAGTTTTGGAAAGCACCCAAAAAAGGGGCCTTTCTTCGCTTCACTAGAAACGTACACTTGAAGACTTACTGGGCAGTGTTTAAGGTCCCTTGCATGCTGCGAGAAGTGCGATGTTTAGTACTTGTATTCGATCATGTGAAAAAAAAACTATCCTTACATTTTTTTATACCAAAGTTAAGTTTCCTGTAACTTGATGTGTCTGCGATCTATGGTGTGGTCACAGTTTCAAAAATAAAAAGAACAACCCACACATATTCTTGTGTTTTGATGCTACATATTTAAAGAGCAAAAACTGCAAAAGAGCTAATTGCAAGATGCATAAAAAAATAAATATATCCATAGCAACGAATTTACTCAAGTAATTTGCAGACTTTTTTCTTCTAAAAATAAGGCTTCAAAAAAAGGGGTGCACAAATTATGCAAAGATTTCGTGCGAACATGCCCTAAAAAACTCTACAAAGGTCACAACACGCAATGTATATGGTATATTGCCGCATTTAAGTATACACCACAACTCGCGCCCCTCGCTGACCAACCTCCCCCCCCCTCTCCTAGTGCCCACCCCATACCCACGTTATGTAGTTCCCCACGTGATGGCATGACAGCGCATGCGCAGCTCGAAGCAGTAGATGCCAAACAATACGATCGCAAAGCCAGCAGTCAGAGACAAATGGAGATGCAAAGCGATAAACTGGCACCCTTTTTTCACGAGACCCTGCTGAAAAGCGGAAAACAGAACATCCAACGGTTCGGTAGTTTTGGATTCTGGCGCAATACATGCTAAGAGGTTAGCAACAGTTTGCTCTTGCAGCCATTTGCATGGGAAAGTGACCGCTGGCACGAGTGAGGCGGGTAAATGCCGCACAACTGACTTTTTCTTACCGGAAGCAATTTACAAATGAATCACAGACTTTTCTTGACACTACTCTATCACCTCTCGCAGCTGCATGCCGTAATGCAGCCACACCTATCTTCCCAAGCCTGCCCTGCGCGGACCCACATGCATGCTGATGCGCTTGCGCAGTAGGAGTGCAAAACATGCGAGTGAAAGTTGTTTTTAAAAAATCCAGACAAAAAGCTCGGGGTGCTCAAACTATATGCTGGCGCAAATTACAAGAGTAATACGGTACTACCACCACCACTGCTACTTTACGGTATACACTAATTAAACTGAATCTGCTTAATTCGAATGGCTGCTTTATTGGAACTGAAACATTGGTCCCACCAAGGTCACGTGTTAAGAAAGATCCCTTTAATTCGAACTCCACAAATTTTCAGTTACAGTAGTGTGTGAATTATCAAGAGTCCACTACATTAGAGGCATGAGAACTTGACGCAGTCCAAGTTGGTTAACTTCACATCACAGTCATGTGCTTGCTCTCTTCCACCATTCATGTCCAAAGGTGTTCACCACACTCCTCTCAGCTTTAAATCATGAGCTCAAGAAAACAAACAGCCTTATTTCTTCAGGAAAACCCCAGCGTATCAAGAGTTAGAAAGGAACATTAACTCATTGGGTACCCAAGAAAAATCCCAAATGATAATCCACGACTCGCTCTTTGGCAACAATGACAAGAAAGGGCCGAATGAGTGAATGCTGAGTTCATGCCACAAAAGGTACCATCTAGTTGTTCAACGCTAACATGAGCTCATTTTCTTCCTCCGACCTATGTTCTTTTGCCTCTTATGTTCATTCAGCTATCAAATGGGGTCAGTGTTCTTGCATTTATGTTTCTGGGCAGAACCTTGCAGCTGGGTTCATCATTCCTTGAGCCACTTTCAACACAGTTAAAAAATGTCACTATGGTCAACTCTTGTCGTTTCACAGTGAAAGGGGACTGGAAATTTGTTTTTATCTTGCAAAGCTTGTTTGTTTGTTTATAGGGGTTTAACGTCCCAAAGCAACTCAGGCTATGAGAGATGCCGTAGTGAAGGGCTCCGGAAATTTCGACCACCTGGGGTTCTTTAACGTGCACTGACATCGCACAGTACACGGGCCTCTAGAATTTCGCCTCCATCGAAATTCGACCGCCGCGGCCGGGATCGAACCCGCGTCTTTCAGGCCAGCAGCCGAGTGCCGTAACCACTCAGCCACCACGGCGGCTCCTTGCAAAGCTTGAATTATGGGAAGCCTCTTTAATGAATTCGGTCTTGGCAGGTCCGAACTGTCAGTTTCAATAAACCGCATGTTCGAACTAAGCGAGTTCAAATTAACAAGAGTCCGCTCCATTACCAAGTCAAAATGAGAGTTAGAACACACACAGACGGCAACCAGCTAAATGATGAGGCACTCAATTCAATAGCTGTCAAGTGCTCTCACACGGAATGCCACCACATAAGCTTTGCCAAGTTTGCAAGCACTAATTTGCCAAGTTTGCAAGCAATAAACAGTTTGCTATTCAAATATTCACACCATTCTTCCTCGTGTGCCACTGCACTTGGAGCATAAAAACAGCAGTATAGGATTTCCAGTCTCCTGCAGCATGCTGCATGACCTTGCAAAAAAAAAAATGCTTAGGAAATTAAGCCCTCGTTTGCAAAAACTGAAACATGCCAGCCTGCACGTTCACGCTGTCAAACACTAAGGAGAAAAAAGTCGAACTCACTGGTGTCAAATCGGTAGAGGACATTGCAGGCACCGTCGTCATTGCGGCCGCCCCAGAGGTAGGCATAGTCACCGTATGCAACGACCGTGTGGCCATACCTCTGGAAGGGCACATCGTCAGGGTGCGACTGTGTCTGCACCAGTGCCCACCGGAGGGATACTGCACAGCAGCCAACACAAGTCAAGCCAAGGCCCTGTCACCAGTTGAGCACCAGTGTAAGCCTACACCCCTTCGCACCACGTTTTCAGCCAGAGTGCGGGTGCTAAAAGCTCACTCCCGCCTAACTGTTCTTACTTAGGGGCTGTCATAGTAACAGCAAAGGCTCCCTATCTTGCCCTTTGCCGCAGCTGGCAACTCAAGCTTTCCTTTGCTCAATGCACTATGCCGTATTCATGTACACCTCAACACTAATTACTCTTAAGCAGTTTTTGGCCATACCACATGGTGCTGAAAATTTCAAGAATCAATGTCAACACACACGTTTACCTCAATAAAACATACCACACATCAAAATGAGAGCCTTTACGCTGCTAAGTGTAATCAAAATATAAAAACAGACACATCAATCATGATGCAACAGATTAAATGGTTCATTACCTACTTTCGGAAAAGACTTTTAATTAATACAAACTGCAGGATGCAGCAGCGTAAAAAGAGCTTGCATCTGAACTAGCGGGCAGCCAACAGGGGGCAGTGGACGAGCCGATAATGACAGAAAGAGTTAAACACACTGCTTACACAAATATGCAACAAAAAGCCTGCGACAAATGCACAAGCAGCAGCGTGCCTAATTATGAACATGGCCACAAATGTACGCCATGCAATGCAAATCAAGTCTGTGTTGTTCCATAAGCCACAATATTTCCACCAATATAATGCGCAAATACAATGCAAGGGGGTGGGTTTGAGTCTTTCGGTTAACACATGAAATCATAGCTCCAGTATTCATTTTCTAGGACAACCATGGCCGAGTATAGTGTGTTAACAAGGCGCTGTCTTCTGTGCCATCAAAACTACATGAAAAGCAACACTCCAGGAGCTCGTGCAACACAATCAAGCATGGCAAGGACTCCCATCCAGTAATGCACGCAGCCTCCCACACTGTGGAAGTCGCCACCAATGGCGTCCCCACCTTGTCCTCACTTCGTGTTTTGTACTACTCAGTCTCGTGCCCGTTCACCCAATTCCCTTCCCTATGCGACACCTTCTACTTTTTTTCAATCCCTTCTGCCTCTCAACAACCCCTACACCATCTTCTTTCTAAGTTTACAAACACTCTTCTGTCCAAATGTTATCAAAAAGTTGGCATCTCCTCACACCTCACAAGCCTGGTGACTAAGTCCGCTCTAGCTAGCACCCACAACTTCATTTCAAACAAAATGCAAAGTGCATTCTGAAGCAGATTTATTTTGAGAAACAAAACCTAGCATTATATTCCTGCAGACACAGCATCTTTGCACTGTTCTCTCAAACAAAATGTCACAAAAGCGAGCGGTGTAATAAAAGTAATGAGGCTGATCTCCAAAACTTTGGCCTGACAGGAGACCAAAGGCATGTGTTTCAAGCAGAATGCAAATGATCAACAAAGCATCTGAATCAATACAGTCAGTGAACCACCTAACCTGACTCACACTCTCCTGTTCCATTAAAGTCGTTCTCCTCCTCCTCCTAACCTGCCTCACAGATTTGTTAAAAAAACTTGCTAAACAAAATGCGAAGGAGCTAAAAATGCAAGCCACAACTAACTCTTCCAATTTCCGTCACTATGTAACACGGCCAGAACGTAAAAATTAATGCCCATGAGGTGTGTATGAACGCACTGCAAAGGACGAGCGTTGCAAAGCATTAAAAGCCGCCATCTGATACTGCATGTGAAGCTAGCAGCCAGTGCTGCTATGTAAGCCATGTTTAAAAAGACAGTGAGGACAAATAAATGTTTACCAGTGTTGACAGATTATTGTCTTCTAATCACGAAGAAAGTACTTTAACTGAAAACAGAACTTTTATTAGAAAAGGCCAAAAAAAAAAAGGAAAGACAGGCGCCACCAGCAGTTTTTTCACACGCCAACTATGATGACGCCAACACCTTTTTCCAGTTGTGGACAACCTGAGGCTAGGTCACACGAGCGCTCATTTCTGAACGGTGACTACAGAGACCTTTTCATTTTCATTATTGACCTCACAAGTTTGAAGTGAGTGGACAGAAAGAAATGCCCTATAAAACTTTCTCAGCAATAAATGCCCACCAATTAGACAGAGCTAGGTGATGACCTCAGTGTCCCTTTAATAATTGGGCTTCTTCGTCACTACATATTCCTGCCATAAAAGTATGCAGGTGCAGACAGAAGAAGTGAACAGAGGACATCATGGCCTTCTAACCCAAGTTAATGGCCGCCTATTGGCAATCAGGGGATAAGCCATGCGCATTCCGGTAATTATCACCCGTAAAATTTCTTATGAAGCCACATCTTTTGATTTCTGCCAAGATAGTTGCGATTGCCCTTGGGGAAAAGAAGAGCTCCAATTACTGGCACCTGCAATTGTGCACCAAACACCGCTCTTGCATGTCGCCATCTCGCACGTCGACATCTCGCACGTCACCATCTCGAACACTGCACAAAGGAGAGCGCACATTGCAGAAAGTAAAGAGGAAGGTGTTCCTGCCTGTGTTGAGAACGTGCACGTCGATGGGCTTGCGGGTGTTGTAGTCCTCGCCCGTGCAGTAGCCGCCGAACGAGTAGACCTTGCCGTTGATGGACACTGCCGCGTGGTTCACGCGGCGAGGACCACCCTCCAGCCGCACCGTCCACATCCTGCCGTGGCAGCCTCCCGCTCTCCGGATGGCTGTCGGGCCCTGAGAGAATGCAGACAAATGGTCTTTACTGCTGTTGAAAGCACCGAACAAAAATTGGAGCAGACACTTAAGCTCCACCTTAAGGTAATCACAGTAATGTGATAGCATAATGGGTTATTTGCCATATATGCAGAAAGTCATTCTCTACTTTGCATTCACAGATCCCTGGGAGTCCTCATACCCCTCCTGTGCTCCTGCCCTGTAATGGCAAGTGCTCTCAGCAGTGGGCCTTGTGCGGCCCAGGCTGCTCTTCATGAGCGACCAAACATTAATTTAACTACCGCCTACCACGGTGGGCACACAGCAGTGGGCCATGTTGTGATAGGCAGCGAAATGCTGGAATGCACTCGTGTACTGCAATTTCAGAGAGTGCTAAAGGAGGCTAGCTGGTCAAAACTTAATTGGAGCAACCAAATACTGTTTTGCCCCCACAGCTCAGATGTAGCACCAACGTAGAAATCTTTTTGACTTCCATTTTTTTTTACGTAGGTGGCTTGCTGCCTCTGGTTAGTCTCCTAAGCAGCTCAACAACCACGTTTGCCCAGCTTTCTCTCTACAGGACAATCATTCAGAGCCCCTGAGAACTTCTGCACAGCGCTGTCAACTCTAGATGAAGCCCAAAATTTTACTTTTATGCAGAAATCTTTTCAGTTTCATTAGGATGACTCCAGAGAGCTTGCAGAATTTTATCTATGAGCATTTTACGGCGAAAGTGCAGCAACAGTATGCTTTGGAGACAGTAACCTGGTACAAGTTTGGCCTGTGGCGACACATTGCTATCATAACATTTTTGGGTCACACTTTATGGACAATACAAACATTACGCAGTATGGCGTAGAAAAAAAAGGCATAGGAGAAAGGCCTGAAGAAAATACACTGCACGTGTTCCTCAGATGGGACGCGTGACTGTAGTTAGGTCTTCTCACAAGTCCAAAACAACAAGTCCAACGCAACAAGCATTGCCATTCGTGCCTAAGCGCTTCAGTTACCATAACAGAAGTACAAATTAAAATAAAATATGAACGACAGCTTTTAAGATGTAGCCTGAAGAAATGGGAAATCGTTCAAGCAGAAGCACATCTGAAGAACTTCTCAAAGCATGCATGCTATGAAGTCTTTCGAACATTGACAACTTTTGAGGTCACAGGTGCTGCTTTCCATTTCTGGAGAGAACATCCAGAAAATGCAGCCACAAGCTTGCAATAAACACAGCCCGCAAACATCCGTCACTGAGCATGCAAAACGCAAAGCCCAAAAGCTACAATATCCTACTCTGACCGACATGTCAACAATGTGAGGAGGAAATGGTAGTTTACGTCAGGCTTGCGCTGAGCTGCTGGCACGTCTCCGCGGACTCTGCTTCTCCAGTAACAACACCACGCTACTAAGAGCAACATCTCGCATGTCAGACCGGCATGAAAGCGGAGCTGGCAATTGCTTGATGTCCCAGCCCTAGTGCGCCGTCTCTGTGGTGTCAATACTATTCGGCGAAAATATGAAGCTGTGGTTTATAGCTGAAAGCCCGCCCAACAACACAGCCAATAAAACAACACTGCCCGGATCAAAAGTGGCAGCCAATAAAATGAGGCCAGAAGTACCACCATCTTGCGCCAACAACAACAGAACCGACACGTGAGTGTTGCGTGCAGACAGCGTAACAACTGTCTGCCACTGCTGAGAGATCGGAGGCGCGCCAATACGCGAAACACAATGTGCATCAGCAGCAAGTACACGCGCCCTTATCTCCAGCAGCACACAGCGCCGACACTAGATAGCCGGCTGCTACGCAAAAAGGAAATGTCTGCTCAACTGCCAAAGCGTGCAGGCCTGACCGTGAAAATACTTGACAGGAGGCGTGCCCCCCCCTCTTGCAAGGCCAAACAATGATAAAAGGCTGGTTGTTTTTGGCAGGCTTGACAGCAACAATGCGTAGTTGATGAACAAGTTGGATACAACAAACACTCTTCGAGGAATTAACTGCAATGACTAGAGAAAACAGCAGTTGGTTGCTAATGGTTAAAAGTAAGCATAATCTGGCACTTAAGAAAATGAAAGAATTAATGCTCTCATATCGTGAAACCAGTCCAATTTTGGCTCTGTATTCTGAGGAGGAAAAAAAAAAGGAGACTTTCAGAAACGACCTACATTCAGTAAACCTCCTTCCGCCTCCACTGCCTTGAAAAAATGTCATGTTTACACTGCTGCACTTCACAACACGAAGCATGCCGCAGGCACTACATGGCACAGACACTAATCCACAGAAAGCAAGCGACATTTCATATAAAGGGCTAACAGTACACATATTGCTACCTTGCTTAGCGAAAACTGTCAAAGCGCAGAGACACGACAAGGAGAAGAAAAAAGAGAAAGGGATTGGACTGAACAAGTGCTCTTGCCTCCACAATGCCAAACGTGTCATTGACCATGAAATGCCGCTGAAATTAAGAAAAGAGTAGCTGCCACAAGAAAAAGCAAAGAACGAACCTTTGCCTCTCCAAACAAGAATGCACAATGGGACAAGTAGAAAGGAGGTAAGGGCAGTGGCAAACGTTTCTATGCCACAGTGCAGAGTAGACGCCCTTGCTAACGATCCCAAGGCTAAAACATGGCAATGAAAAGCGGCACGTGCTTGCCTTGACCATAGCAGAGACAATGCAATAACAAAGCATCAAAACCTCAGTTTCTCAGGACCTACCTCTTTTGTTTTAAGTCCTTCTGTCTTTCCTTGATACCTCACGCACCGCTTTCTGCCGTTCATCCACTCCAACTACTACAGACTCCGCATCTACCCCTTCCTGCGCCATTATTTTAATGGCACGCAACAACAACGCCACTTTTTCCTTCCTCACTCTCAAAGACATTGTTTTGTGCCACCGACCTTCTAAGAAAGAAAAAAAAAGAAACATCCGTTATGTGCACTTTCAATGAAAATCACAGGATAAAAAGCAAACAAGAACGACAGTTGTATAAACTGAAAGTCTCCCGCATTAAGCAAGCCCTTGCTCTACAAATATGGACCAACACAGATTTAGCCTCGAAAGAACTTCTCATCACGAAGTATTGTGCAACTGTTACGCTGAAGAAAGCATTACAGCAAAGAGACTGCAGCTGTGGTGCCCAAGCAAGCTGAATTAGTTTTTCGTGTTCAAGCCATTTGAGTGCGCTTACTTAAACGGTCTGACCTCCACACGCTAATAGTTCCAATAACAGCAGTGTGTTAAAATAAAATACACAGCAAAGATGAAACATTGTGCCAGCCAGTATAGCTAACAGATCATCAAGAAGACATCCAAGGAGTGACAAGAGGTCCTCTTTTTGTGCTGTCATCCTAGTCATTGATATGAGTATTAGCGAAGGTAGACAATGGTGTTAACACACAACTACGATGAAGCCTGTGTATGATAAGCCTTATAAAAACTTTTACTGCAGTAGAGAGCACACTTAAGAGATACTGAACAACTGCGACAACGGCACAGCATCCTCATATCTTCCTTGCACTGCCCAGCTGCAATATTTAGAGTGACTCGCAACAAGCCAAGGAGCTCAGGTTAACACCATTTTGCAACACAAGTACATGCTCCAGACAAGAGAATTGCCACATGGGTTCTAAAGATAAAACCTCTTCATCAGCTTTCCGGCCATCCAAAGATGAGTGCCACTCATAAAACATATGGTGACGCACGATCCTGTGTTCTGTTGTGCTCTGGGCACGCAACAGCACTTGCGGGGAAATAATAACGAGCGTAAAAAGGCCGTGCAACACACATGCACACACATGCCCACTTCACATATTCTGCAGCTGTTTGATCCCAACAGTTGTAGGGCAATTGCTGCCGCTTCCTTTTTCTAGTATTTATTTTTCCTTTGTACTCTTACGCCACATGAAATATTGAAAACACAATTTGTGCACACCACAACAGTAACACACGTGCCGCTCTTTCATGCTGTCCGGTATTTGTTGTCTTTGTTTACAGTGACGCAAGAAATAGATTGTACTACATGTAAACATTACCTCCAGAGGCCTCATATGCAGCCACTTCGAACACATCTAAAAGGGGGTCACAGCTTTGAGAAGGCCAGTCCACAGCCAAAACGTCAAGAAAAGTACAAGCATTTCTTCACCACGTCTGTTTTCTTTCAAGTGTATATATCAAGAGACATTGTAGTCTCTTATACCATAGTCTATAACACAATGTCTTTAAATCTATGAATTTTAAATTTCTTGTACGAAATTTTCGTCTCACTCTAGACACATGAAGAGACACTGCATCGCAAAAGTTCAAAACCAAAATTTGTGCTTTGCGAAAAAAAAAAAAAAAAAGTTCAGAATGTCTGGACCTGTAATACCCCGGTAGGAATGCAAAGAATGTTGATCCAGCCTTCTACACATTTTATTTATTTATTTATTTATTTATTTACAGGATACTGCCGGCCTCAGTTTGGGGCCTTAGGCAGGAGTGGGCATATCAATAATACATCAAGAAAACGAACATAGAGAAAAACATCGCAAGAATTTAAGTGAGAAGAAGAGACGAAATCCAGCAATAATAATAGTAACGAAAAGTAAAGCGCGACAAAAACAACAAGGCGCATACACAGCAGCATGACACAACCACGCATGCTCAGTCACTTGAGCAAGAAACGAAATGTACAAACAATGAAAACAATCATGCATATGAAGCACTCAAGGCATTGCGCACAACGACACGAGGGTAATTCTATTTTGCTTCAATACTGTTAAGCATGCCGCAGAATGACTGGACCGTCGGGCATTCCACTGTACTCGAGGTGAGCGCATTCCACTCACGTACTGTCCGTGGAAAAAACGAGTTTTTAAACACGTTAGTCCTGCAAGAAAATTCTTTAATTTTTTTCGAATGATTAGATCGTGTTGGGCGCTTAGAAACTAAATTAATGTACACATCCTTATCTATTCCCAGCATATCATGATATAGTAGGTACATATATTTCAGTCTGTCCCTATACCGTCTCAATTTTAATGGCTCTAAGTTTGCGTTGTTTAGAAGAACCGTCGGAGATACTTGCCAGCTATAACAGTTGAATATAAATCTAACCGATTTTCTTTGAATGCTTTCTAACTGTGTTATGTTTTTCTGGGTATACGGGTCCCATACTACTGAGGCGTACTCAAGAATTGGTCTAATGTACGTTTTGTACGCTAAAAGACGGATTTCTTGCGTTGATTGTCGAAGCTCTGCAGCTTTTTCACAAAACTCAGAGGATAAATACATATTAGAAAACAATTTGCTGGAAATATAACAGTGAAATTTTGTGTCAGTAGTCCCAAAATTACTTCCAATGTGATCCAAAAAAAAATTCATGTAAATACATCAAGAAATAAAAGACTTTTGCTGAAAGCAGCATCCCTCCTTAAGCTAACGGACTGCATATCCTGAGAGACACTACTGCGATGTCACGCAACAGCCCTAGAAGTGAGCGAGTCTAAAGCACATTCTGAATATGCTTTTGAAAATCGGCATGGTATGACATGCTCTGCAGGGTTTAATGTCCCAAAGGTGCATATTGGCTATGGAAGGCACTGCAGTGCACGTTTCCAGATTAATTTTGATGACCCGGGGTTCTTTTTAACATACACCAGGATTGCACAGTACATGAGCATTTCTGCATTTTGCCGCCATCGAAATCTGGTCGCCATGTTCTTGGACTCGGTAGGTGAACGCCATAGACACTAGGCAACTGCAGCGAGTTTCAAAAATATTCGTGCAAACAATGACCACACATTCTCCACTCATATGTACATAATTTCTGTTACTATTCCACGTGGTTGCACTTGGCATACATACTGGATGCTTATATGTCATGGTGCGCACGTTGCTTTAATTAACATCAGTGCAATCTATCTAGCCGTACTGCACCGCCATTTCATGCACAAACATGTAAAGCTGCTATGTGTACATGATTAACACCACCGCATGATGGTGTTATTAGCTGCACCACGCCATGCTAGAAAGGTGCCTGCCAACCAAACAATTTGTACGAACAGCCTGCGCAACTGCACCTTCTTGGACAGGTGGAGACTTCCAAGCCAGAGAAAAAACTAACTCGTGACAGCAGCTCAGCAAGGTTGGAGCGACAGGTGCAAAGGCCAAAAATTCTAACTGAATAAACTGTCGGCATTTGGAATGTGACCTTGCATGCCCTTTTTCTACCCAGGCTCATATCTCAGGCCCTCGAAGGCAAACGTCGGCCACAAAAAAATGCGGGTCATGAGGCCTGCATTACAACTGGCCTGAACAGCCAACATATAAGCCAGTATTTACAGCCGGCATTGCTGTGTTCCAGAGAAAGGTCTTTCTAAAAGCATTTCCTTGTTCCCCCTTGAAGTATTTGTTCATTCATTATATGGGAACAAAAGATGTGCGAAAGTACTGCACCCATCTCTTCAGATATTTTTCGTTTCCACAAACCTCAAATACCCAGCGGCTAACCGGTCCCTGATGGCTTCTGTGAAAGGCCCCCCACAAGCTAAGGCAGTACCTAATCTCTCAACTGTCAAAATAGAACTACCCTGATAGCCTCACATTCCCTTAGTTCAATGCAGTTAAAATGTAAACACATGACAGGGGTCTCACTCGCAAATGAGCTGCAGAAAGCTTGTAGGAAATGAAGACCTAATTAACCTTACAGGCTTTAAATCAATGTGGTTAGCAAAGCACAAGCAATGTGCAACTACACTAGGGATGAAATCCTATCGCTTCTTTTCTATTAACCAGCGTCCTGCAGAAGTTTGGATAATCGAATAACTTGACCATACCCTTGTCACACCTGCGCAAAAGTTCAGCTTGTCAGCGTTAATTCAAATACAATTGTCAAGCTTGGGTGTTCCAACGAATACACAAAAAAAATTTTCAACCAATAGGACCAACAATTCTTCCTCCACGAGCTTTCTCCATACTCTCTGCTACAAGCCTGTTAGGCAACAGACACATGTGAGAATGCCTTCCGACGTATATTTAGTCAAATAGAGAACAACGGAATGCGTATTTAAATCAGAATTACAAATACATAATCTCATATTAAAGCATGAGCAGTTCGGGAGGAGAAATCTGGCTTAGAAAAATTAACTAAATTTGAAGCCTGCTTAGAGTGCCCCTATTGGTAACGGTGAACATAGCAGGTCCCACTGTGAGTATGCACCTGAGTGCACATGCTCTGGCAAATGTGGCGGCTTTCAAATTTTGCCCTGTGCACCTGCGGTGGCTCACTGGTTATGATGCTCAGCTGCTGGCCCGAAAGATGCGGGTTCGATCCCGGCTGCAGGGGTCGCATTTCGATGAAGGCGAAATGCTGGAGGCCAGTGTACTAAGTGGCAGCACAGTGAGCATTCTCTGACTTCCAATACAATTTAAGCTGCAGAAGTTAAGAGTTCTTTAAAACAGCCATAAAAGACAAATATCTATAACGTACACCGGGTCCAACAAGGTTATAAAGCAGTGGCCTGATAGCAATCGGTGACTTTCCACAGGATGCAAAGCTTGTAAACTATGCTCAAAGGTCCGTTTAGAAGGGGATGAGCATTAAAACTTTATACTACACCTAGTTACAACACATACCATGTTGTTCCAGGGGCACTGTTTATTTCTCGAAAAAGAACATTCAACCTAGCAATGTTCTTTTTCTTTGGAAAGTGATTTCCTGTCAAAAACTTGACTTTATTTTTAAATTACTTTATTTTTGCACAGCCTCCAGACACCACCTGGAAATGCTCGTGACAGCTCCCAGTGCTTGTTATACCTGCCCATCTAAATTTTACAGATTTTCCAGGAAACGCAACAAACAGTTTCATGCTCGCTCAGCTGAACATACTTATAGTGTGAAGAGTACACTGAGAAAACCCTACAACACATGATGTAGCAGGGATGGGCTAGGTGCAGACTGTCCACACAGGTCTAAGTGCAGACTAGGTGTGCAGACTTAGGCATGCATACTAGGCAAGCAGACTAGGCACGCAGCTTAGGTGCAAGTGGAAATAGGGAGAGACCTGACTACGTAGCATGGATATGCTGTTCAGAGGGGAAGCAATGAGAAAAGCTTTTACGTATTCTACAGTGCGAAATTTCATATTTACTAGAATCTAACCACAAAAAAAAAGGTCAAGAACTTAAGTGCTTATTTTAACACTTCAACGCCAAAGAGCAGGCCTACATAAAGCCCCAAACAGAACAAAACTTGGCTTAATTTAATACGGTTTATGGAGTTTTAAACTCCCAATGTGACGCAGGTTGGAAAGAATGGCGCAGTGGAGGGCTCTGGTCAATTTCGACCACCTGGGCTTCTTTAACGTGCACTGACATCACACAATACACGGGCCTCTAGCATTTCGCCTTCATCGAAATGCGACCCCTGTCGCCAGGATTGAACCCCCATCTTTCGGGTCAGCACCTGAGCATCATAACCAATTAGCCGCCGCAGCTGCACAGAGCAAAATTTGAAAGCCACATTTGCCAGAGCATGTGCATTCAGGTGCAGACTCACAGTGGAACCTACTATGTTCACCGCTACCCAGATTACAAATAACAATGAATGCAGAGACACGACAAGTCTAAGACAAGCTTGGAAGCATGGGCTAGTTGGTCAACCATAATGGCCAAAAATAGCACAACAGGCAGACACACCATTCTACTAATTCATTTGTACTTGATTTCCACCTATGTTTCACACCACCAGTCGTTACGAACATCTCTGTCTTCACTGAGCAAAAGTGCACCCCGCCAGTTTCAAGCCACCTGTTCTCAACTGAAGAAAAAAAAAAGCCCTTTTTCTATACCTCAAAAAATAAACACGGTGAAAACAAACCCTGCAAATCTCATTCCTGGCCTTCAGAATTCTCTTTTCTTGTAAAATGAACAAGGGGTGAAGTGTCCCCTAAGAAAGCAGGTGCCTCGAATGCCACTCTGCATCAGGGTTCTCAAGTTTTGACAAATGAGCCAGAGCCTTCAGTGCATGCTGGCGGGCTGCCTTTTGAACTTGTTGCATCAGTGATGAAAGGAGACAGAAAATCCGAGGTACTGGCTTGAAAAAGGATATAATATGAAGTAGAAAAACAGCAAAAAGGATTTCAGAGTAATATAACGGTGCACACTAGCCAACAACCAAATTACTGAAAGCTACCTTGTGTTAAGGTTAGAAAAAGATCAGAGAACATTGTAACGAATTTTCTTAACTAAAGAGGTGCCTATAATGGCAGCTGGTATGCTTAGCCTACTGAGTGTGATATCCTAAACGTAAATCCTTCAAATTATGATTCATGGTGCTGCAATGACCAATTTGGCCCCTAATTTTTCGACGAAGCTTTGAAATGCCGGCATACTGATTATGCCATGTTAGTCTCCTACAAGCACAAACTCGGCATGCAACCAACACCATCAATTTTATATCATTAAAGACCTAAAGGTAGTTGCATAAGGGGAACAATGCAGTAACCACCAAGAACTGGTAATATCTGGAGCAAAAAAGAGTGTTCATTTAAGTGCACGCTAAAGCAGTGCATTAAAGACCTAAAGGTAGTTGCATAAGGGGAACAATGCAGTAACCACCAAGAACTGGTAATATCAGGAGCAAAAAAGAGTGTTCATTTAAGTGCACGTTAAAGCAGTGTACATTACAGATGCTTTCATTGGCTACCTGTACGGGTAACTAAACTAGGGAGTAGGTTGGTGCATTGAAGCATTCACACAACGCATGCTTGAAGAGATATTTGCCTTACGCAAAATCAAACACAACTGCAAATAAACCGTCACACATGAAGACTTAAACGTAAATGAACATACACATTTCAGCATTTAACCACGCCACAAACGCAACCATGTTCAAAATGCATAAAGCAAGACATCGAAAAACTTTATACGGCCTCTATGGTTATCCAGAAGCAAGCATATAATTTGTAATGCTAAATGACATGTGCTACACTAATCTGAAAGCTGTATATAGCACGTCAGAACTTGATGCAATAAGCTACAGGTGGAATTGGGTGCATGATGTGCAAAAAAGTATGCATGTTTAATCAGTGCGAGATGTAAATGTAGACAATATATTCATTTCGTCAAAACTTTTACGGGGAATCACATTCCTCAATAACCAGCTGCCACAAATATGAGAGGAGCTGTGTTGGGAAGTTTCCATCGGCTGCACATGACAGTAGAGAAATGCTTCTCCTTTTTGACAGTTACTTTTTTTAGCTTTTCTGTGACTCATACTGCACTTGTTGCTGGCTTTGCAAGCCCGGGTACTGCAGCTGATTTTCTATCTACGACAACGCATAAGCTCGCGACAAATTCGCCAAAATAATAAGCAAGTGGCTAACAAAATAAAGAACCAACGCGGTTGTAGGCACTCAGAAAATGCGAAGCTCGCGACCGCTAACAGACGTGAAATCCGATTAGACCAGGACAAATTTAGCGACGCAGAAAACTTCCATTTTCTAACATCAATTGTGAGCGGCGAGTCTCAAATGCCATACCAGAGACGAAACCAACACCCCCGAGAAACGCGCAAAAAAATCCAAGTAATAAAGAAAAGAACAGGCCGTTTTAAACAGTCGGCTAGCCGACATCGCTATGTAGCAAAAGAAAAAAGAAAATTTGACATCATAAACCGGCGGAGAATACAACCCGAAACAAGTCGGCGTAACTTGCATCCTTAAAAAAGGCGTATGCAAAACGAAACACTCAGCAGAAACGCGCAGACGAAACAAGCACAATTTGGCGTTCATCCAGTCTTAACGGCGGACACTCCCACCATGCTCGGAACGGCAAAAGGCAAAACAGCAAAACGCGCGTGACCAGAGAAGCAATCCTTAATTAGCTCGACTGGCGTCAGCGCAGCTCGAAAGCTGACGGACGCGAATCGCTCGCCCTACCTGCATGAATCTAAAATGCTTTTGTAGCAGGCGCGTTCGAAAACATGCAATCCGTTCGCAGCATGCAGTGTTTACTTTACCAACTGGGCTCAGGAGGGACCTTCAGCGCGTAGCCTAGGCATCAATGCAGGTAGAGTTGCAGGCAGCAACGCAAGGCAGTGTCCCTCATTTCCGTATGCCATTTATGCAGGCCCGCTCACCTGAACACGCAGCAATGCAGGGAACACAAGCGCGACGGCTTTCCGAAGGCACTGAACGCTCCACGCTTAGCTGCAACGCGATGTTGACCCACAGGCGGATCGATGGTCCTCGTTAACTTGGCAAGAACGCCACGCAACTGAGTGCGAAACTACGTTAGGTGCGGTGACGTTCCCGTTGCGACTAGTAAACAGCCCGTTCCCTTAACCAGCAACATTCCTGCACCCACCGTGCGGCATAGAAGAAATACCGTTCGCTCAAAACGGATCGCTTACTTCTCGTATTTCCCTCGACCAGTCGGGGCACGGGCTGAGCTTCCAAATGCCCTGCACTTCCCCTTTTTCCAAGTGTGTGCGTGATGGCGACGCCAAGCGTTGCACCGTCGCTCGCTCCGCGAATCTTCTCGGGTCGAATAAAAATCCCGGCGAGAGGTGAACGCTCGCGCGAGTGCACGCAGAGCTGAGCTTCTCTCAAGCTGCTGTGCGCATTTTGAGCGATTTCGATTTCTCTAAACTGACGGCGGCCATCTTGGAGCGCACATTGTGGCCAGTGCAACAACGCGTTTCGCGGATGACTTTAACCGACTCCGTGCGCTTCGAGCGGTCGCTTCTGTTTCGTCTGTCTCCAAGTTGCAAAGCTCGGGTTCACGGCATTTGAAGTAATTTTTACTCAAACACCGCGTAAGGGCAAGCATGAAGGAAGGAGTGAAAGAAAGCAGGAAGAACGAGACGTCGTATGGAAACGCCAATGACAAAAGGCGGGAAAAACAAAAAAGGAGAGTCGAATCGGTTGACCGCGGCGGCTACGTTTTTATGGAGGAAAAACGCCAAGATGCCCGTGTGCTGTGCGATGCCAGTGCACGTTAAAGATCCGCAGGTGGTCGAAATTATTCCGGAGCCCTCCCCTGCGGCACCTCTTTCTTCCTTTCTTCTTTCACTCCCTCCTTTATCCCTTCCCTTACGGCGCGGTTCAGGTGTCCGCCGATATATGAGACATACTGCGCCATTTCCTTTCCACACAAACACCAATTATATATATATATATATATATATATATATATATATATATATATATATATATATATATATATATATATATATATATATATATATATATATATATATATATATATATATATATACAGAGTCGAATCGGAGTATACTCGTTATACCGTTAGTCAGAAACAAAGGCATCTTGCAAATAGTAATCTCCAATAGCCATATATATTCTGCGCGAGCAGGAGCAGAGTGTGTCGTTCTGCTGATACTCTGGATTGGCTGTGTCGGTGGCTCAAGAGACAATGGCCGCCAGTGGAGACAGACTGCTTCCACTTCAACAGCACTCGAGAATACAGACCGCACTCAAACAATGCCGTCAGATAGCGTGTGTGCACACCGCGTTGAGGCCAGCCTAGTACATGTTAAAGATCCCCAGAAGGCTGAATTTATTCCAGATCCCATGCATTTGGTCTACGGAGGACAGGGAGAGATCGAGGTGCAGCCCATTCCGAGAAACATGCACCCGGAGTTTCGTAAAAAAAAAAAGAAAGGCTAGGGCGAAGGCTGTCAGGAGAACACGCGGCCGGATGGACGAGGCAATTCACGCGGACGCGGCGGGACCGGTCAACGGGATAACAACGACAGCATGCGTGGATGCGGAAGGGAAATTAGTTAATGAGGCATCAATTCGATGCCAGGGAATCTCCCAAGCGGAGGAAGCGGCGGTTGCTTTGGCGATGGTTTCCCAAAAGCTCTCATGTGCAATAAACGGACTGCCAGATTGAAAAGAACAAAAATAACAAATTTGACATTAGCTGTACATTAATTCGGACTCCTTATTTAATTGATGTGGGAGAGTGTAGCTCAACATTTGATAACCATAATTTGTTCGCATCCTAGGCACATACCATTTGGGTGTCGCTCGTGTAGAGTACTTTGTCTCTTTGCATTGTAATCCTGACAACTTTATGTTATGCTAGTGCACGTGAAAGAACTCCAGATAGCCTAAATTATTCTGGAGCCTTCCACTAATAATTGGTTTTTTGGGGAAAGGAAATGGCGTAATGTCTGTCTCATATATCGTTGGACACCTCAACCGCGCCGTAAGGGAAGGGATAAAGGAGGGAGTGAAAATAGAAAGGAAGAAAGAGGTGTCGTAGTGGAGGGCTCCGGAATAATTTCGACCACCTTGGGATCTTTAACGTGCACTGACATCGCACAGCTCACGGGCGCCTTAGCGTTTTTCCTTCATAAAAACGCAGCCGCCGCGGTCGGGTTCGGACCCGGGAACTTCCACTACATCTTTCATAGTCCGTGTGCGGCTTTGGGACGCAGAAACAGTGGCGCTCTTGTGAAATTTTGTTATTGAACGACAGTAGTGGCCGGACTTCTGCCAGTAACCTGGCACCGAGCCCGGCGCTTGGTCACTTAGCGGGGTCGGGCCGAAGCCCGCTGCCAGCTGCTTGCCGACACGGCTGGCAGCCAACGCCGGGCCGACCTATTGCCGTGCTCTACCAGCCGATTAAGGCAGCTGCCAACCACCTTCGGAATGTCGCCCACACGTTGCTAATCGGCCAAGGATGCTTCGGAAGACCCTCGCATACCAACAGGTACACGGGGGCGTCCATGCGGGCGCGCGGCCGCTCTCTTCGGAGCGTCGGTGCATGAGACCCGACCACGCTTCGAAACAGACAGAAAAACTTTATTGAGCAAGTGAGTTTTAGACCCAGCTGGGTCCCTGGGCCACTGCGCGGTCCCGCATTGAATCTTGTAGGTCATGCCGGGACATGACGTCGGCAGCCCGAGTCACCGCAGCAAGCTGCGATGTCGGGTCTGCAGACATAAGCAGGACCTCCCAGTCCTCCCAGCTCGAGATGGCGTGCTGTCCCCGCGGGGGAGGGTCGGCAGGGCAGCCGAAAAGGATATGGAAGAGTATGGCGTGGGGGTTACCCCATAGGGAGCATGCAGGGGATGTGCCGCAATAGTGGGATAACAGCTGACGGTATGACAGAGAGCGGGTCTGGAGGCGTCTGAAGAGGATCTGTTGGGAGTGCGGAAGAGAGGGGTGGGGAGGAGGGTAAGTCCGACGGTCCAAACGGGGTATTTGCGTGAGCTCGAAAGCAAAGTACTGGCAGGCCACGCGAAGCACAAACTGCAGTTCCCTCTGCGACTCTGCCACTTTGCTTCGATGCACAGCTGGGCAGGACGCACGAAGAGAACGGCCACGCGCACTCGCGTGTTCGCACTAAGAGCGAATAACACAACTGTCTCAGGATTGTTTGCGAGCTCAAAATTGGAGGGTAAACTTAAGCTTCACCTTAAGGTTATGACGCGATAGCTAAGTAGATTAATTCACATATATGCGGAAAGTCATTCTCTACTTTATATTCATAGATCCCTGGGAGACCTCACACCCCTCCTGGCGCAGTGGTCTGTCCGCCCGCCCGTCCGTCAGTCTGAAGCCGGTTTTGTGCCAGGCTGCTCACCGAGTGATGGACAGGAAGAGCATGGGCAACCTGCCAATCTTGTCAGGCGTCAGCTCAATTAATCAATTAATCGTGAAAGGCAGCTCGTGAAGAGCAAGCTGTACCGCAACCCAGCCCAAGCAACCCAAGTCCCCCCGGTGGCAGTCGCTGCCATAGAAGGGCAGTGGTGCATCGCTTTACCGCTGCATCACTGCGCCAGGATGGGTAGGAAGACTCCCAGGGAGCTGTGAGTGTAGAAAATGACCAATTTCGCATATAAGGACGTTAACCCATTATCGCCATCCGAACAACTGCCGTCCGGGAACACTGGATCTGAACACCGGAACCGAAGGGAAAAGTGAGCTGCTAGCGCAGCTAATTCGCATTTGGCATGACTACGCGAGTCGTCCATAATTTCTTTTTATCGTCAGGCAAGGACATCATCTGACGTCATTCGCTCTGATACCGTGAAAACACCGATGACATTAAAGGCGTTCTTACCGCAGGTAAGCCTCCAATGCATAACATGCAGCGTAATGCCATCGGGGAAATTGCTTTTGATGACCTCGGTGCCTCTGTAAATCCCCGTTCTATATTTAATGAGGCGGCACTAAAACTGCTAACTGATTCTTCCTACAGAATCCGCCTGTACTGATAGCAATTCCGATTACTTTCAAGAACAGTTTCAAAGCGGCGCCACATACAAGGCGTAGTGTTCGCTGTAACCTTCTCCAAGACGCCTTGCAGATCCCCGTCTGAAATCAAGAGCACCTTTGGTGCGTGGGTATGCATACGCATATACGAGGCGAATTTGCAATGCAGAAAGCCAGCAAGAGCAATGATCGCGCCGACAGTGTTCCTTTAACTGCAGTCAGTATAGACTAAGACGAGAAAAAAAAGAATCTCATATCTTGGTTTCCATCAAAGAGTATTCCGAACAGCTCACAGCACGCGCGTGTCAGCAAGGACGACCTACCGGAAGCCGTTATGGCCCTGGCGGAGTTTATGAACCACGATAGCACCCGCTAGATAGCATCTGGCCATTGGCCTTCATCTGGGCTGGAGGGGGCAAGTGCAACCTTGACTAAGTATAAATGACGGCAGACGCGCAACTGCCACTTCTCGGTATCTCCGCGATTTAGATCAAAGGCTCGCGCGGCGCGATTATATAAGGGCGCTTACAATACGTAAGGTCAGTTATGTATACGCAGTCTGCCCTTGCAAAAAGAAAACACTTCATTTACGTCGAGCTGCCGCGAAAACGCCTTCGCGGAGGCATTCTGCGTGGGACTATCGCATAATCCTGAGCAACTGCTCTAGCTGTATTTGGCCAGGTGCCACCTGTACATACCCTCGTCATAAGGTGAACATGTTAGCTCGATCTGACCATGAAATACCCGAGCCGATGTCCCTCAAGCACCTGCCACGTGATGGGGCACCCTAAAGGACGGCAGGCAAAATCTACGAGAATTGCACTGTTGAGGCTCTCGTTAACTGGAACTCGCTTCATTCGAACTTCTGCTTTATTCGAATAGACCCTTAAGTTTGGTGACGCGTCAGCTGTGTATTGGTGGTGATATCGGTTCTGGTTCGTAATAGCAAAATTCCTTCTCCTCAGGTGTTAAGTTACTACTTTAAGTGTTTATCCCTTTAAGTGTTATCCCTGCTGCGAAAGAAACAAGCCCTTCATCAAAAGATTGCCCGTCCCATCAGTTTTCTTTTTTCCCCTTTATTCGCATAATGGCGCGTAATAGAGGCAACATATTCAGTACAGCTTCCTTTGTGTGTGGGGTGCTCGAATATTTTCCGCCGGCACATTAGTGGACTTAGAAGCGTTTCACGCGCAGAATGCGTGAAAGGAAACGCGAGCACTGCCATCCCAGCAAGCAACGTACCTCCCCATGTACGTCCAAAAAGGATGGAATGTCCCAGTACAACATTTATCAAACATTTCCAGACCGTAGAGGCAGGACAGAAACACAAGCAAGAGGGCAGTGCTCCCACTAAGGGTCTAGGAACGTTTTTTTCGATAGTGTTAAGCAGGGACAAAAAAGAATCATAGCATTTTGGTCCCAGAAAGGTAACTGGGGAGAACTTTTCGGGGCCAATGCTTTTTAGCAAGAAATAAAAATCGACCCCTCGCTCTCTTCTTTCTCTCCATCGCGCCACAAGCTGTGGGGAGAGAAGGTTTTGCTCTTGCACTCGCCGTTTTGAGAGATCAAACAGCTTCGCTCGAAATGCCGAAGGAAGCAGTTAACCCGGCATCTCTCTCGGCGCATGCGTTTCTAGAGCACGTGGGCCATCGGCTCCATGCTGCAGGCAGGCGACGGCGGTCTGCCTTTTCATCGCACCGCCGGAAGCGGCGGTCACCAACGTGCCAATCTTCTATAGTAGTTCCAACTTAAACACGATGCGGCGGTCCCTGCAGGCATCTCCCCCTACCAGCAGTCCTCGCTGCGCCGCTGCCTAGCAGAGGTGCAGTAATGGCCTCCCGTCGCTCGCCCGGCTTCCTCGCTGGACGGAAGCCATCTTGCGCACACGTATTCGCGCAGCCCATAGCCGCTCGCACGCAAGCCCCAGCGTGCGCCAGCTATTGCTCTCATCTCTGGGCTGTCGTGAACTTCGTAGCTACGGATTCATGGCAGCTTTCTCGCGCACCTTGGTGTGCCCACATAATTCTTTTAGGAACTGATGCAGCGGCGCGCGGCGCATTGCAAGTCTTGCGCAGCTTCACGGCCCTGCACCATAATGCCACTCTTACAGGCGTCGTTCGCGGCAGCGGATTTCAAGACAATGGGCGACTTCTAGCCCGCACTCTGCATACCTCAGCGCCTCCGACGACTGTGGCGTGTTGTTGGTGGCAGCGTGGCCGTCCACTGCGGTCATAGGCGGGAGAGATCTTCGGAGGCCCACCACACTATTGGTGCGAGTGACCATGGATTAACCTGCTCTACCTACATTGCCATCCTGTCGCGGCGGTATAGTTTGTGTTGTGTTCGCGTCGCTAGTGACCCCCCACCCCCACCGGATGACCCCCTTGTGCCTTGATCACCTTGATCTCGCCTGCCAAGCCGTATTGTGCCGCACGCTTGGTCTGCTGTGCCATGGGTGCGGCGCGCCAGTGCTCCTACCTCGAGACGTTTCCCTTCCCGTCTGGCTCCAAGCAGTCTTATCTCCGCACTTAGTCACAAGAAAATAAAACGGGTTGTAACGAGGATGTAACGCGTATGTTTGAGCGTTCGCTGTGCTGCGAGAAGGCACAGGACTGAAGGCTGCGTTGAATTCATGGTTGCAGCTGTTGCAGCCTTTTATTTCATTCCTGGGTTTCCGTTGGCAACGTCGTCAAGGTATGTTGGTTCATGCTTCTTTTTATTTTCGCCTCGTAGAACTAATTTTTTTCTATTTCCTGTTTTGACAACACGTCGCTGAAGCTTACTCCGAGGCTCGTGCGAGAGGCGAAGCGAGAGGGAGGTTTCAACCTGCAGAAAATCCGTGACCTGAAACCGCGTATCTTTATCGTATGCCCATCTCGTATTTTCTTTTGGCACCCAAGTTCCACTTTACATGCGTTTGCTTTTGCGTGTGCATATATGCTTTTGTAGCGCTTGGAATGTTTGCTTAAGGTGCATCAACTTTCAGCCTGTATTATGTTTTTCCTGTTTCATTTTTCAGGTTTCTCAGAGCTAGAGAAAAAAGTGGCCATTATTATATGCTGGTGCCACAGTGCTATGTGCATTACGCATTAAACGGTGCATACATATGCGTCCGCTGTTTGTATTCATTTAAATGCAAAAAGCAATCTAGTAAACTGAAATGGCATCTGTATTGCGCTGCTATTTCCTGTCATATGGGCGGGATCGGGCGACTTTTTGAATTCGTATTTCCTTTGTGTGTAAAATGCTAGCACATTTCAAGTAAACAGGCAAGTCCAGGACGGCCGAGCCAGCATGCATTCACACGAGTGGACGGATATAATACACCGCCTGCAACGTAAGCATGTGCCTGAAATTTGGCACATATGTGCGCTTAGATGCCTGAAGGCTGCATGAAAAAGGAGAAATAACTTTATTGGGCCAGAGCCGAGAAATCAAGCGTTAACCTTTTGGGGTTTTTCATGGGACGCACAACTTTTTGGACACTGCTAATTGTGGGGACGTTTTTTGGATGTGTTCGGGAAAAATGAGCACCTGCTGGGGAGATTCCAAATGTCCCGATGGGCTATTTTTGGGAGATTTTGAGGAGGTTTTGAGTTTGTTGGGATGTAACAAATACATTTAACACAATTAACAAATCAGAACATTTTACGCCGTTCAAAGCTTTCATGTACTTGCAAAACAAGTAAACGCGAGGCCAAACAAACTGGAGAAGTACCACAGCGGACACAAAACACAAAGGCTTCCATATGAAAACAATTCTCTGCGCTCATTTAGACCCCCTGGCTTGAGAAGCTCTGCATGACTTGTCTCAAGGGGCTCTGACTTTACACAAGCTCAAACCATTCGCGGCACATTATAAGGCTGAAGTAACCCAAGCTGACGTCAAGCAAGTTACTTGCACATACAGAGACATCGTAACCGAAGGGTGATATTTCAGCTTATTCTCCTTATGACCAGGGGTGGGAAACCTCATGAGGTCGACCTCAACCTCAAAATGACCTAAACCTCACGTCGTGAGGTGAGGTTGAGGTGAGGTCGGCGACGGCTCGAAATTTTGTGAGTGAGGTCAGCAAATCAGACCTCAACCTCACGCGTGAGTTTGAGGTTGAGTGAGGTCGAGACTTTTTGCAGTTGCCACGTCTTACTCCGACGAGTGCCGCTTCCGAAGCGGAGTTGCAGCGCATCACCGCAGTGTTCATGGAACGACGCTTGGTGTTCGGTTTCCCCTGTTTGGACAACCGGATGCCACAGTTCCCTCTTAGCTTCCGGTGCTGCGCCGTAATGTCCGTTCAGTACGAGCCTACAGGAAGACGCCCTACTTTGGTCTTCCCGGAAGGAGTGTTACCGTCACAGCACGCCACTCTCCCTTACCCTTGCCCCGCTGGCGTAGCACCCGGCTGCCTGCGCGCCGGTCGGCTCAAACTCCCAGGAGCGCGCAAAGCACGCAACTCACGTTGACCCGCGGTAGCTTTTGTTTGACGTCGCAAACAAACAAGTTCTGTCCAATAAGCACGCAATAAATTCGTCGCAGCGCGGATGGCCCCAAGCAAGACAGCTTCGTGTTCATGCTCGTTGCCGGCACTGACGTCACGGCTCTTGCCTTGCAGTCGAATAAAGGGGATCCTGCTGTACATTACAAGCTGACTAAACAGAAACTGGAGTAGTCAGCCCAGGCAAGAGGATATGATTCAAGCTGTTCCTAACAAGGACATCTGCTGGTTTGATTAAAAAAGCACGATGCCAGAAAATCCTGTATAACACCGCTGAAGCTTTTGATCGGTGACTCAACTTTCGAATCTCACACTACTTCTGTATATACCCCTTCCGTAATGCAAGCAGACGCGAATATAATTTCACTTTTTATCCTTCCGACTAACATCTTTTTTTTTGTCTCCGCTTCCTTGTTCCTTCTCGGAAATTCGCCTATTATGCCGAAACACCGCAACACGAGGCGAACGTGCCAGCATAGCGGTGTTACAGCGGCGAAAAAAGGCAAAACTATAATGAATGTACGGTGATGTGGTAGCTGATTCCTTTCCTTTTTTTTAATGATGATGTGTGAAAAGAACTGATTCCATGCTCGCGCAGTGCTGCTGAGTCGCTCTTTCAAGCTTTCTAATATGACGTTTAATGGGGCACACTGTTAATAATTAATAATTGTTTTTTGGGGGAAACGAAAATGGCGCAGTATCTGTCTCATATATCGTTGGACACCTGAACCGCGCCGTAAGGGAAGGGGTAAAGGAGGGAGTGAAAGAAGAAAGGAAGAAAGAGGTGCCGTAATGGAGGGCTCCGGAATAATTTCGACCACCTGGGGATCTCTAACGTGCACTGACATCGCACAGCACACGGGCGCCTTAGCGTTTTTCCTCCATAAAAACGCAGCCGCCGCGGTCGGGTTCGAACCCGGGAACTCCGGATCAGTAGTCGAGCGCCCTAACCACTGAGCCACCGCGGCGGGGCGGCACACTGTTGCTCGCTTCTGTTTTTAGTGTGCGATTTTTGTTTGTATGTTTCTAATCATTTTATTTTTTTTATTTTCTCGTATGGGATCAGTTAGGTTGGCGGCCAGCCTTGCAGACGACCAGGCACTACACGTCATCTTTCGTTTAACTATTTTGCAGAGACCCATCGTTCACTTTAAACGGCTTCGCAGAATGCTCACGCGGTGCTCGCGGGTAAAAAACGTCCCGGATGCTGGCGTACCGTTGATTAGTTCAGTCAGTTTGAAGGAAAACAAGTGATTGACTTGAAGCAGCTTCTCTCTGGTGGTTGACGAAATGGTACCCAGAATTATGTTGAGCCGTATGAGTATTTAGGCGTTTTTTTTTCCCAGGGTGGGGGGCTCGGAAAAAGATTTCGCTGCGGGAAAATTTGAGCGGAGAGCCATGGTTCTCGTGACAGAGAGAGCGGTTCACGCTGCCCACTCTAGGCTAATTGTTTTGACCCGTGTGATTTTAATAGTTGGCAGTGTTCGAAGACGTAATCTAGCCCTTCCTTTCAAAATGCCGCGGAATCACCGAGTCATCGGGGGATTCCCAGGATTTCGAAACCATTACCATCACCACCTGGAAGGTAGTGGCGGAAACGGGGGAGGGTCTTGACCTCCCAGGAACATCAGCATCATCATCCCTAATTATTAGCTGCAGATATTCCTTTTTTCCCGCACAATAATTGTCTTCGGTTGCTGGGTAATGTGCAATATTTAATCAATATTCTGGCAGCATTTAATTTGGTAGCAGTATATCAGACTTCCCCGGGCTCATAAGGATGCACTGTTAGCATCATCATCATCGCCATCATCTCGGGAGTCAAAGGCATGTGTCGTTGCATGATCTTTGCAGTATGTCATACATGAGAATTGGCGCGTTTACCTGCTGGACAATCCGAATGTCATCAATGTGGACAGGGTTGTGGGCACTCTTTGTAATGCGTCATGCGCGCATGTGAAATAATTTGGGATCCATATGGATCTTGAAATGGGGGTGGAAGGGGGCCTGGTATTACGAGAAATTACATCGTTGTCACGTGAGTAGGTGTGATGTCTTATTACAGCATCGTCACGTGACTAGGTTTGATGGCACAATACAACGCTGTCACGTGACCTGGTATGACGTCGCACTCATATATTTACATTAATAGTTATACTAATTTATTTAGGATCTACCTAACTATACTAATTAGCATTAATTAATTAAGTGACGTCTACATCTCCATCGCGTGACCCGTCGGCACGTGACGTCATATGGTGCCGTTTCTTGCGGGCACTTTTTTCGCGGATATGACCTTGAAAGTGAGCCATCTAATGATTTCGCAATAATAAAAGAAACCGCTCGCTTCTACACAGACATAAATACAACGTGCCTCTGTTGGTGTACTACAGACGCAGCTTGTTAAGTGTTTTCGAAGGCAACATACAGAGGACTGAAAAGACCATTCTCGCTATATGCCGGATAGAGCTAGAAAATCTAAATATACTGATATGCGTCTGCATAACCCTCTTATTGGAAAGTACATCGACGACCAGTTTCTTTATATTCGGTATTTTCAAGCCTGAAGAGAGTATCGTGAATACCCCCGCCGCTCCTCCTCCCATTTTCTGGTAGATGGTGTAGAAGGTCAGTGTTTGTGAATTGCCAGTTCGTGCGTGAATGAGCGAGATGCTTCCAATACGAACAAGAATACACGAAGCAGGTTGCAAAATATTGACACATATAAAGTACTCACCGACGTACTGGTGGTAACCGCGTATGGGACACCCCGGCCCGCAGGCCATATACTCTCTCAGGGTTCATCCCAGATTACAAGCTTCTCCTATTGCGTGCACATCAGTAGTGTCTGTACACACCTTATCAAATAATACCATTATCATTTTTGCTTTGCTGTCTCACAGGATTCTCAGAATTGTATTGAACTGAAAACTTCTTAATCGTCTTTTGTTTTGATTTTCGTTTGTTTTCTGAGGTCGAGCAGCAGACCTCAACCTCACAATTTGAGGTTGAGGTGAGGTTGAGTGGGGTCAGCAGTGGCCTCCTGAAAAGTGAGGTGAGGGCGTCTAAGGAGACCTCAACTGACGAGGTTGAGGTTTAGTGAGGTCCGCAAATTCTTTTTGAGGTTGAGGTGAGGTCCAGATTTTTGAGGTCAAATGCCCACCTCTGCTTATGACTTCAGCATCGTGGCCCCGAGAACCGAACCCAGTAAAGCATCCGCCCCCACTCCTCCTGTAGGGTCTCTTTCGTAATACATTCTTTCCCTCTCTCCTAAATTCCCCTCAAAGCCTTCCCCAAAGGCCATTTATGCAACGCGGGAGAAGCCTAAGTAGGGAGCACAATCGCACTGGTTGCCAACGGCGACGTTTTATTGCATCACCGTTCTCTGCATGCATTCGTGGCAACGATTACGTTTACAAGGTCGGTGCGTATGGAGGCGCGCGTTAAAAGCTTCTATAGATATCTCAGTAGATATCAAAAGCTTCTATAGATATCTCAGTAGATGTGAAACAAAAGGAAAATAAAACGCTCGGAATCGAAGAAGACGGCTCGAAGCAGTGTTTGAGCTGTCCCGAATTAATGTGATCTCGTACTAATTAAAGACCCGCCGCGGTGGCTCAGTGGTTAGGGCGCTCGGCTACTGATCCGGAGTTCCTGGGTTCGAAACCGACCGCGGCGACTGCGTTTTTATGGAGGCAAAACGCCAAGTCGCCCGTGTGCTGTACGATGTCAGTGCACGTTAAAGATAATAATTGGTTTTTTTGGGGGAAAGGAAATGGCGCAGTATCTGTCTCATATATCGGCGGACACCTGAACCGCGCCGTAAGGGAAGGGATAAAGGAGGGAGTGAAAGAAGAAAGGAAGAAGAGGTCCTGTAGTGGAGGGCTCCGGAATAATTTCGACCACCTGGGGATCTTTAACGTGCACTGACATCGCACAGCACACGGGCGCCTTAGTGTTTTTCCTCCATAAAAACGCAGCCGCCGCGGTCGGGTTCGAACCCGGGAACTCCGGATCAGTAGTCGAGCGCCCTAACCAGTGAGCCACCATGGCGGGTCGTTAAAGATCCCCAGGTGGTCGAAATTATTCCGGAGCCCTCCACTACGGCACATCTTTGTTCCTTTCTTCTTTCAGTCCCTCCTTTATCCCTTCTCTTACTGCGCGGTTCAGGTGTCCGCCGATATATGAGACAGATACTGCGCCATTTCGTTCCCGAAAAAACGAATTGTTATTATTATTATTATTATTATTATTATTATTATTAATGCTAATTAAATGGCGGGCGAAGTCCACACGCAAAGTGTAGTTATGCGTTCTTCCCGAGTTCCAGCGTCCACGACTCACGGCGCACAGGACGCCTCGTCTTATGCGTGTCTCGGAAACGAGTTCGATGGGGGTATTTATGGCGCGGTCGATACCGACTTCTCATCGCGCGCGATTAATGTCCAGTTCCCGTGACGACCCGCGCTCGCGAGTCGCGGTCGTCTATTTTGCGCCTGAATTTCGGTTCACAACATAACGCTTCGTAACGACCAAGAGAGAAGGCTGCATTTTAGCTAAACAATACGTACAGCACAGCATGCACCTTACGTCCATATAAGATACCACAGAGTCAAGCTTACATAAACGTTATTGAGGGGTGTCACATGAGTGACAGTGGCGAATGGGTTATAAGCAAACTATGCATGCAGTCGATGGTGGGCAGGATATTTAGTTGCAAAGTACTGATAGTTGAAAAACACCTTTACTGTCACAACAGTATAGGAAAGTTCTTGGACCCGCTGCTTGAAATAGATATATTTGCAATATTGTTTTATAGCTATGAATGATCCAAACATTATAGCAATGTTTAGTAGGCTATACTAAAACAATGTTTATTTGAAACGTTATACTAATGCTTACGACACCACAAATAACGTTATTTGTAATGTTTTAACATTATAGTTAAAAATTAAATTGTTGCTTAAAGCTGTGGTAACGTTATATGTTAGATTAGGACATTACATTAGCTTTAAGAACGAACAAATAACTTTATATGTTATATCGAAAAAATTAGTTTAACATTGCAGGTAAACATTAGTCTAATGTTGGCTTTTAAATGCTATTGAAACTTGGTTGATTTCCTTTTCAACAACCAATTTTCAATAGCATTTAAAAGACAACATTAGAGTAATGTTTACCTGCAATTGTTAACCTAATTTTTTCGATATAACTATAAAGTTATTGTTCGTTTTTAATGCTAATGTAATGCCCCAATCTAACATATAACGTTACTGCAACTTTAAACAACATTTTGGTTTTTGGAATTTCTCTAGGAGTCCAGCGTCACGCGCCTGGACCAAAACTCCCAAAACCTGCAACTCTATTCAAGGAAATGGACGAGGTACTCGACTCACACTGCAGTTATGATGGCGCGCGAGCGGACTTCCCCAAGTTATCCTGGTAAGATATTGGTGTGTACATTCTTCTGTTTGCGATCTTCAATCGTATTACAATGAGCGAAACTTCCCGTATCGCCCGCTTGATTTGTCACTTGTCAACGGTGGTCTTACAAATAATATTAATAATTGGTTTTTAGGGGGAAAGAAAATGGCACAGTATCTGTCTCATATATCGTTGGACACCTTAACTGCGCCGTAAGGGAAGGGATAAATGAGGGAGTGAAAGAAGAGAGGAAGAATTAGGTGCCGTAGTGGAGGGCTCCGGAGTAATTTCGACCACCTGGGGATCTTTATCGTGCCCCGACATCGCACAGCACACGGGCGCCTTAGCGTTTTTCCTCCATAAAAACGCAGCCGCCGCGGTCGGGTTCGAACCCGGGAACTCCGGATCAGTAGTCGAGCGCCCTAACCACTGAGCCACCGCGGCGGGTTGGTCTTACAAACCAAAGTTCAATAAACGCCAAGAGCATCGAAGACGAAAAACATCGGCTGAACCATATGCAGTTTATAACATCTATCGATGGGCTGCTTGCCAGCTTATTTTTGTTGAACAAGAAAAAAGAGGCACGTTTATTGCGCGATAGAGGCGTGTTCAAAGCTTTTTAATTAAGGACTAATTACTCATTACTCAGCAACAGGGTCTAGCTACAGGGTAATTACTTATAGAGTCTACGTTGTTTCGTTGTTGCCGCACTTAATGTATTCAGCAACGGTGAACCCCCTGCCTTGAGGTCAGCGTGGATGACTATATAAGTACAGGACTCCAGTTAATCTTGTGTTGAGTGAGAACAGACGTACGTTTGAGCTCATGATTAGCCGGGGTACATGCTTGCCTCTGTTATAATATATAATTGGTTTTTGGGGAAAGGAAATGGCGCAGTATCTGTCTCATATATCGTTGGACACCTGAACTGCGCCGTAAGGGAAGGGATAAATGAGGGAGTGAAAGAAGAGAGGAAGAATAAGGTGCCGTAGTGGAGGGCTCCGGAGTAATTTCGACCACCTGGGGATCTTTATCGTGCCCTGACATCGCACAGCACACGGGCGCCTTAGCGTTTTTCCTCCATAAAAACGCAGCCGCCGCGGTCGGGTTCGAACCCGGGATCTCCGGATCAGTAGTCGAGCGCCCTAACCACTGAGCCACCGCGGCGGGTTGGTCTTACAAACCAAAGTTCAATAAACGCCAAGAGCATCGAAGACGAAAAACATCGGCTGAACCATATGCAGTTTATAACATCTATCGATGGGCTGCTTGCCAGCTTATTTTTGTTGAACAAGAAAAAAGAGGCACGTTTATTGCGCGATAGAGGCGTGTTCAAAGCTTTTTAATTAAGGACTAATTACTCATTACTCAGCAACAGGGTCTAGCTACAGGGTAATTACCTATAGAGTCTACGTTGTTTCGTTGTTGCAGCACCTAATGTATTCAGCAACGCTGAACCCCCCTGCATTGAGATCAGCGTGGATGACTATATAAGTACAGGACTCCAGTTAAACTTGTGTTGAGTGAGAACAGACGTACGTCTGAGCTCATGATTAGCCGGGGTACATGCTTGCCTCTGTTATAATATATAATTGGCTTTTGGGGAAAGGAAATGGCGCAGTATCTGTCTCATATATCGTTGGACACCTGAACCGCGCCGTAACGGAAGGGATAAAGGAGGGAGTGAAAGAAGGAAGAAAGAAGTGCCATAGTGGAGGGCTCCGAAATAATTTCGACCACCTGGGGATCTTTAACGTGCACTGACATCGCACAGCACACGGGCGCCTTAGCGTTTTTCCTCCATAAAAACGCAGCCTCTGTTAATAATAATTATAATTGGTTTTGGGGGAAAGGAAATGGCACAGTATCTGTCTCATATATCGTTGGACACCTGAACCGCGCCGTAAGGGAAGGGGTAAAGGAGGGAGAGAAAGAAGAAAGAAAGAGAGAGGTGCCGTAGTGGAGGGCTCCGGAAAATAATTTCTACCACCTGGGGATCTTTAACGTGCACTGACATCGCACAGCACACGGGCGCCTTAGCGTTTTGTCTCCATAAAAACGCAGCCGCCGCGGTCGGGTTCGAGCCCGGGAACTCCGGATCAGTAGTCGAGCGCCCTAACCACTGAGCCACCGCGGCGGGTGCAGCCTCTGTTAATTTTCATATTTTGTCCTGATTTCTATATACTCTTTGGTCATCGCTCGTGTATACGCCACACTGTCGCGTGCTTGTCTTATTTTTTCACAGGAATACTGAATGAACAGGCTACCAATAGGGGTTAGCTGATTTCCTGGCAAGGACAGAAGGTAAAACCGTCCCATCCACAGCGGAAAAGAGACAACAGGGTGCAAGTGGAACACGAGGTGTCACTTACGGGCCTTTCCGCATCACCAGGGCTCCCCTCTCGGTGGTCTGGGTACGGGACCTGGGGTGCATAGCGCATGCGCAGAAAAGGTGAAAAGGAATGAGGAGATGCATGCCGACACACATTACAGGAACAGAAAACAAAACAGAACAGTACGCTCGAAACAAAACATAGCATAACTTAAGCTTTGGCAGTGATCCGCGCTTAGGGCTCGAAGCTTTATAGTCTTGATTTATGGATGTCGATTTCGGCGTTCAAGTTGCACAAAGCACATATATCCCAATCTAAAACAAATACAGAACCATGTCAAAAATACGACAATACGTTTCGCAGTTCTGTCGTAACGACCGATTTTTCTGTTGTTTTGTTGTATAGTACTGAAGTTTTTCTATGTCTGAGGCACTTTTCTGTAGTAAGTGCACAAAACTGTTATTAGTAATAAAATTTTTCTTTCCACAACCTGTTATTGGTCAAAAACATTACAGAAAATCTGTTGTGACGACACAAAATTCTATGCTGTGTGTTTCGACGCATTGAGGTTCTAAGATACCTTGTTTACTAAAAGGTGAGAGTCGAGGATTTCAGATCAACCCTCCGAGGAAATAAGTTGTGCAGCCTACGTCTCCAGTAAGAGCATCATGACCGTGGGGAGCCCTCGAGTGACGTCACAATAGCCCAAGTGAGTGGTAGCAACGCACCAAATTGGTCGTTATGACGTCATGACTTCTTTATCCCCTTCGACGCGACGCCACAGGAGTTAGGCAAGGTGAGAAACAATTCTCGATCGTGCTTCCGCAACGTCACTAGAGGTACCCAAAGTTACGTCACTAGAGGGTAGATAGGCTAGCCAGGCAAATACAACCTCGTTACCAGAATACTTGTGACGTCACGGCACTGACAGCCCTGAAAACGCTTATACGCCACGCAAGATGAGGCACACGGGCCTATCAAGATAAGAGCAACCTTCAAAGCGTATAAAGGAAAAATCGTAATCGCTATTCTTACCGCCGGCTTCTGTCTGTCGTCGCCGGTATATGAAGATATATGTGGAGCTTCGTGTGACGCTATAAGGAGCTATCTGCTGACGTCACGGGCCGGCTATACAACACAATGCGAGCTAGACCGTAGAGAAAGCGAACAATGACCAAAGCGGCGTTCGCGTGCTGCGGTGTCATTGTTCTCGCCTTGTCCCCCGCGCGCGCCTTCCTCGACTGAACAATGGCGCGTTTATAAGCGGCAGCTGTGCGGGTAGGACGACCGAGGCAAAAGCAAGGCCTTCCGCGGACGCACAAAGAGCACGCGTCCCTATGGAGTGAGACGCTTGTTACCACACAAGGGTCCGTGAACGACGCGGTCTCACACCCCGCCTTCCGTCAAAGACGGGCTCTGAATGCGATATGACCGGCCAGTGCGTCTCTCAAATCGACTACGGCCTTCACATGGCGATGAAGAGCGAGTCCATAGAGTTGGCACGTGCGTCTTATGTTTGGGACTGGAGGCATTTTTGAAGCGAAAAGCTTCACTACGCTAGGTAAAGCAGTCGTCGCGTAGCCCGGAGAATGACCCTGAACGACCTTCGGCCCAGGCACGTCAGCCGTGTATGACCATATCATCATCATCATCATCATCATCAGCCTGAGTACACCCACTGCAGGGCAAAGGCCTCTCCTATGTCTCTAAAATTAACCCGGTCCTTTGCCAGCTGCGCCCACCCTATTCCTGCAAACTTCTTAATCTCATCCGCCCACCTTATGACCATAAGTGGCGCAATTATGGTGTCGAACCCTAGGCGCATGACCTTTACCCATGACATTTAGTTGACCTCTGGCTTTGAGCTGACCTTTGGGTCGACCTGTGACCTTAAGAGCATCCGATGGGGTGATATGAAGCCACGTGATGGCATCCGATGGGTGTGTCGTAAGACCATGTGACACCAAATCACAGCCACGTGGTCGTGTGGGTATATATAGAACGGCTGTCCCGAGCGTGTAACGAAGCTGCAATGGATGAGCCTCAGACGCTTAGCAAGCGTGCTTGCTTTGCGCTGAATTCCAGGGTTAGTCAAGTTAAGCAACTGCCAATCTTTTTCTCAGTGTAACTTCCGCCTATCATCGTCATCAGCCTGACTACGTCCAGTGCAGGGCAAATGCCTCTCCCATGTCTTTCCAATGAAGCTTGTCCTTTGCCAGCTGCGCCCACCGCATTCCCGCAAACTTCTTAATCCCATCCGCCCACCTAACTTTCTGCCGCCCCCTGCTACGCTTTCCTTCTCTTGGAATCCACTCCGTTGCCCTTAAGGACCATCTGTTATCTTGCCTTCGCATTACATGCCCTGCCCAAGCCCATTTCTTTCTCTTGATTTCAACTAGGATGTCATTAACCCGCGTTTGTTCCCTCACCCACTCTGCCCGCTTCCAGTATCTTGACGTTACACCTATCATTTTTCTTATGAACCTTCTATGAACAAACCGAGCCCAAACACCACGTACAAATTATCACATTATGGTCAGCGCCGCTCAAGAACTAATCATACAGAAATTGTTGTCGGCTGAATGCGCCTCTTTCTTTCTTCCACTCTCACTGTTTTCCCTTGCCTTAAAGCGCGATTGAGGTGTCCAACGAGAAGTGAGACAGTCACTGAGCTATTTTTTTTCACTCAAAATCAATTTTCAATATCTAAAGGAGCGTCCAGCTTCACGATCAATTGCACGCTTTTATTTACTATGTTAAAGGTCATCTGAAAGGGGCTCAGTAATGGTGCGGTATGCCTAGGACGTTAAAGGACGTCGCTTCACGAATATCACCCAGCAAGAATTTTTTAAAATTCGTTTTGTAGACAGACAGACAGAAAAACTATTTCGCAACTGTATTTTAGACCCAGCTGGGTCCCTGGGTCACTGCGCGGTCCCGCACTGCATCAAGTAGGTCATGCCGGGACATGACGTCGGCAGCCCGAGTCACCGCAGCAAGCTGCGATGTCGGGTCTGCAGACGTAAGCAGGACCTCCCAGTCCTCCCAGCTCGAGATGGCGTGCTGTCCTTGCGCGGAAGGGTCAGCAGGGCAGCCGAAAAGGATATGGGAGAGTGTGGCGTGGAAGTCACCGCATAGGGAGCATGCATGGGACGTGCCACAATAGTGGGATAACAGCTGAGGGGATGACCGAGAGCGGGTCTGGAGGCGTCTGAAGAGGATCTGTTGGGAGTGCGTAAGAGAGGGGTGGGGAGGAGGGTAAGTCCGACGGTCCAAACGGGGTATTTGCGTGAGCTCTGCAAAGGTGTGCGCCCGCTCCCTCGAAAATCCTGGATCGAGACTGTCCTGTGCCCGGCAAATCAAACCTCGGGCCAACTTATCGACAGCCTCGTTTCCAGGGTTCCCAGAGTGAGCCGACACCCACTGGAGCTCTACCCTGTGCGGTAAATTTTGGGTAGGGGTGTTCAACAATTGCCAGGCAGGGGTGTGAATCCTGCCCCTGGCAAAGTTGGACAGAGCCGTTTTGGAGTCGCTGAAGATGTATTGGGCGTCCGAATGTGCAAGGGCTAGGGCGATGGCGGTCTCCTCTGCCTCCTCGGACGTAGAGCCCGAGGGAAGACGGTGAGTTAGGGGGTGAGGTAGGGTTTGGTTGTAGGCAACTGCTACCGTTTCATGCGCTGTACATGCGGCGTCTACCCAAACGGCATCGTGGGCTTGCCCATAATACTTATGGAGGGCATTAGCGCGAGCTACGCGGTGAGGGATATGATATTGGGGATGGACGTTTCGAGGAAGGAGTTTCACAACGAGAGGTGTATGGATGTGTCGAGGGATGGCTATAAGGATTGACTGGTTAGCGGGTATGTTGATGCGAAGGGAGGAGAGTATATGGCGGCCAGTGGCGCTCGTGGCAAGTCTAAGGTACTGTCTGAAGGTGCGCGTCAACTAGTTCCTGAATGGCGTTATGCATGCCTAGTGCAAGGAGTTTGGCTGTACTTGTGCTACGAGGTAGGTTTAGGGCTGCTGCGCCTTAGTCGCAATGCGGACCATGGCGTTCACGCGTTCGGTTTCCGTGCGGTTCAATTTGAGATATGGGGTTGCGTATAGAATACGGCTAAGCGTAAATGCATGCACTACTTTCATGTTGTCCGCTTCGTCTAAACTTGTTAAGGGAGGATATACTCGGCGTAGAAGGTGCAACACAGATTGCGTGGAGGCTTGAGTCTTTTAAGGGTATGTTCATTTCATCCAGAATCCTGCATGCGGGGGCCAAGGATGCGGAGGGCGGGTGTGATGGGGATAGGGGATCTTTTTAAAGCGATTTGGATGGGCGAGTTAGCGCCAGATTTTGGGCTAATCAGGAAAAGCACGGACTTAGATGGGGAACATTCGAGCCCAATGGAGGACGCGTGAGAGGAGATGGTGTCTGCTGCTAACTGAAGAGTTTCGTCAATTTCCACGTCAGAGCCATGAGTGGTTCATGTGGTAATAGCATCAGCGTACAGGGTATGCTTTAGGCGTGGGATTAGAGCCAGTTTGTGAGCTAGGGGGATGAGAGAAACGTTAAAGAAAAGGGGAGAAAGGACCATCCCTTGAGGGGTTCCGAGCTCTCCGAGTGTATAAGGGGATGTGGTAATCTGATCTATGTGCATGGATGCAGTGCGGCCCTAGAGAAAGGTGCAAGCGTAGTTGTAGGTTTTAGGGCCTACCTGTGGAGCCTACAGTTCCCGTAAAGTGGCATCGTGTCGAATCCTGTCAAATGCCTTGGTGAGGTCAACTGTCAGGATAGCTTTAGTGTGGTAGGGGATGGTATCATCAAGCATGTCATGCGTAATTTGAAGTAGGGCGTCCTGCGCAGATAGATGCGCACGAAAGCCGAGCATACTGTGGGGGAAAAGGTGGTTGTCTTTCATGTACGTTGTTAGCCGAGCAAGAACTATGTGCTCGAAGACCTTGCCTAGAGAGGATGTAAGAAGAATGTGGCGGATGTTTTCTAGGGTGATGGGCTTGTGGGGTTTCGGAATAAAGATGATTTTTCCATGCTTCCACGTGGCAGGGAGAGTACCTGCCTCCAAGCATTCGTTAAAGTAGTTGACTAACTCAGAGATGGAAGCATCGTCAAGATTTCGGATAGCTGCATTGGTAATTTGATCGTCTCCGGGAGCGGTATTCCGTAATTTCAATAGGGCGGCGCGAAATTCTGACTTTGTAATATAAGGGCGTCAAGCTCGGGCTGGGGTGGGCCCGCATAATCGGAGTGCTTGCAAGAGGTAGGGTAGAAGCTGACTTATCTGTATACTCAAAACTTGAATTTCAGCATCTTCGCGCCTTTCCCTCTCCTCTCGTCACTTTTTGCACGCTCAACTGTCAGCGCTCCGCCGGCCCCACCACGGCAATTCCACGGAGGCCGGAGCTTCCTGGCCTGCTGAAGCGACGCCGCTGACTGGCCACGGCCATGGTAGCTCCGTGACGTCTGAAAGAATCTAACCAATAGCCATCTCTTAACCGTCATACGCAGGAGCAGAGCGTGGAATTTTTTTTATTCTATAAGGCATGAGAAATCATTAAACATGGATCATCAAGTGGAATTCGCCTGCGCCCGGTAAAAAAAAAATGGAATTAAATTTCCTCTACAATACCAAGTTTCGGTTTCAGCAACCAAACGGTGGCTGTGACGTCACAAGTGAGTGAAACAAGTGAGACCTGTGCTTGGTGTCTCGTGGTGTATTCTTTGTGTTGCCTTTTCCCCTATATCATCAGAGGCATTTAGAATAGGGCGACCCTATCGGTTAGCGGCATATGGGAATAGCGGGGCATCAGTGCGCATGCGCAGGACAATAACCGGAGGGGTGTTATTGTCCTGCGCAAGGACGACCCGCTATTCCCCTATGCCCCTAGCTCATAGGGTCGCCCTATTCTAAATGTTTATATTATGAACGACCAACTAACCAACCGGAACAACTAACGACCAACCCATCGGCAGCATGTGGTTGTTTTTTTCCTCTTTCTTTAAACTGCATTTAAGCGATAAAATAATTACGCATTCGTCTCAAATTAATTAACACTGAAAAATGCAAAAAACATTCCCTATTTTTCTTGGTTTCGATGACTGTTGGCTTCCGTCATGTATGTCATTACGAGCACATCTTTCCCTTCACTTATCTGCTTAGACCCCTTTAAAGCATTTTAAAACCTTATATGTTACTAACTCATACAGAGCCATAAAACGAATTTTCACTACAGGCGGATAAGACTTAAGGTCTGCAGTGAACCTGCGCCCACATTCAGGACCGCCGCACAAAATTTCTCCATGACGAAAACCTAGCCCGTTGTTGAAACTTTTCTCGTTACCCAAACGAGAAGTTATCAGCAGGAAAAGAAAAGTAGTAAACTCTAGAATTTTGATCCCTGGCTTGTTTAACAGAGTCCAGCATTAAAAAATTGTCGGTGGTTTAGCTGTGGTTAAACCTGGAGTGACGCGATAGCTACAGCTGGCTGAGTGGAACTTAGTCCCGTGACCAACCACGTGACGAACCACGTGATCAGCCACGGCGCCGCGCCGCCGGCAGCTGCTCCGCACCACGTGACCAACCACGTGAGAGCGTGGCGGCGCAGCCGCAGGGTTGCAGCGCCGCCACGCCGAATGCTCAGAAAGATACCGTAATGTAGCTATCGCTACAAAAGCTGATTTCGTTTACTGTTGCGATTGGCCAGCGGAGGAATACAGGAGGCCGAAGACTGTGGACCAGTGTTACCAACTTCTGTTATTTTTTTAGTTGTTAATTGGAGAGACATGGGAGAGGGCTTTGCCCTGCAGTGGGGCGTAGTAAAGATGATGCTGACGATTATGATGATGATGATGACGATACGAACAATAACAGGATGAAGTTACGCTCGATGGCAACGATGAAAGACTTCGCCGTCGCTTGGCGGACGTACTTAGGTTCCACAATTGCAGAGTACGTCAATGGCGCTAATGGCCTCCGTTTTCCTCGCAGGTAAGCCTGGATAGCTTTACCTTCACGACATCCGCTAATTTGGATCTTGTCCCCGCAGGCAGATTTGAATGCATCGGCTCTCCTCAATCCTCCGTCTCTTGAACGAAGTTGCGCCAGGAAAGCGAAGGGAACATATTTCAGGGCTGCGGATATTACTTGAATAATAATTGGTTTTTGGGGAAAGGAAATGGCGCAGTATCTGTCTCATATATCGCTGGACACTTGAACCGCGCCGTAAGGGAAGGGATAAAGGAGGGAGTGAAAGAAGAAAGGAAGAAAGAGGTGCCGTAGTGGAGGGCTCCGGAATAATTTCGACCACCTGGGGATCTTTAACGTGCACTGACATCGCACAGCACACGGGCGCCTTAGCGTCTTTCCTCCATAAAAACGCAGCCGCCGCGGTCGGGTTCGAACCCGGGAACTCCGGATCAGTAGTCGAGCGCCCTAACCACTGAGCCACCGCGGCGGGGCGGATATTATTTGGCGTTTCTATTTTGAGCACAGCATTGTGCAGTTTGCCGCGGTATTTGCTCGGGGAAAGAAAAAAAGCTGTCTGGTGTTGCGTAAGGCGCCGGAAAGACAAGATGTATTGTCCCCTGCGGTGATTTCAGAACGTTCCTATTTCCGCGTCTTATGTGCCACGTGACAGTGCGGTCCTCCTCTACGTCCGTTACGTCACGACGTTGGCCGCGTCTCTGACGTAAGAAATGCGCTTCGTGCGTAGTGTATGGCACGCTTTGGCGGGACACCGAAAACGAATCGAAGTTGGCTATTATAAGCAAATAACAGCGTCCTTGTGACAAAGGGGCAACTTTCTTTAGAAAAGGGGACAACTTTCTTTAGAAACCGGACTTTTATGAGGAACAAAAAGGTCAAAGAATGAAATTAATCCAGGTGTCGCCAGTTCAGGCCGTTTTAGCAAACAGAGTGCGGCGACGTTAGAAGGGAGTTTTTTTGTGCGCGGATCTTTTGGAGTATACTGCGCCGCCATTAACTTCCAAGCGGAGATCACGGAGTCCTTTTCTGTCTTGAAGCTACATGTTTCAACCGAGTGGCAGGGAAGAAATATTATTCCGTTTTAAAATCCAATTCGCTCGACCATAAATGCGTCGTTTGCATGGTACCGGACAAAAATCAACACAGCCAGAAAGAGGCAGACACTCTACACAGAAAGGAGTAAAAAGGGGAGTAATCTCCAGTGCACTCCCTGTTATGAGCTAGAGGACAGTTGGCTTCCTTTTTACTTCTTTTTGTTTAGAGTGTATCTGCACAATTCACATGCCGCGGCGTCAGCCAAGACGTACTCTTGGTTTTGTGCTGCATAGCCCAGCGGTCCAGAGGCCTTCCTAACTCAGTGCACCGCCCTCGAGCTGCCCCTATCGGAGTTCTGCGCCTCCGTGTGGAGTCTGCAACAAGTTCACCTCTTCGAATGAGTCCAAAGCTTACAAATACGGGCCGCGAGCACCTTGTGCGCTCTCGGCTTGGCCAACGACGTGATACCCAGTATACACTACGCGACCAGGCTGAAGCAACTGGGGTGGCGGACCCTCGAGCACAACCGCCGAGTGGCCCAACTTGGCCTCCTGTGTTCAGCACTGGACGGCTCGATCGACGGCTCCTACCTCAACTCCGTCATCAGGATTACGTAATAAGCAGCCCGAGGCCACGCAGACCCGCACTGTCCGCCGTGAACATTCTGTTGTTCCGGCGGCGATAACCGATGTCGTGACTCCTCACGGTCAAGAGGGAGGGGCGTCCGAAGGGCCAGGGGGGGTCTGCCAGAAAGTCGGTTATCGCCGCCGGAACAAGAGTCACGGCGTCTGCGCCGTGCCATCATTTAGTACCCGTGTGTGTGTGTGTGTGTGTGTGTGTGTGTGTGTGTGTGTGTGTGTGTGTGTGTGTGTGTGTGTGTGTGTGTGTGTGTGTGTGTGTGTGTGTGTGTGTGTGTGTGTGTGTGTGTGTGTGTGTGTGTGTGTGTGTGTGTGTGTGTGTGTGTGTGTGTGTGTGTGTGTGTGTGTGTGTGTGTGTGCGTGCGTGCGTGCGTACGTGCGTGTGTGTGTGTGTGTGTGTGTGTGTGTGTGTTTTGCTGTTATTTTACTAAGAACGAAAACTGGATGGAATTGTAACCAACCGAAATGGCCAACTGGGTGCGAATTGTCCGATTTTTCTATCTTTAGTGGCTGTATTAATAACATAACAACGGAAATGAAAGATGTTGCTAGCAGCGGCATCTGCCACTGAAACCCGAAGCATATGGTCTGCGGCTAGCCTGAGAAAAAGGACAGGGAGAGGGAAAGAAAGAGGGGAGCAATAGAAAGAAAAGATAGGCGTAGGGCGGCAATGTACAGTATATGCAAATATTTGTTTTTTTCGTAACCTTCGCGTCTCCATCTGTCTCATGACGAGAAATTATAGCGAAATATGAAGTACAAATTTAGAAAATGACATTTTTTTTAAAGCGGTGGTCGAAAATTGTGAGCCAGTCGCACTTCTAATGGCCCTGACGCATTGCGGATTCCGTGTGACGCATCGCCACATGATACTATCATTGTGATGAGGAGAGGTCATAGCTTCCGCTGGTTTGAATGCCCCATTTCTCTGAGCAAAAGCAAACACGTGCATAAAGTTTACGGTTGTTTTTTCTCAGTTTTCACGTTTTGTGCGATTGAGACCACTCACCCCTTTAGCCATTTCGCAGTGGATGACAGTAGAATGATTACCGTTATTGGTGATGAACCTGAGACATTGAGTAGCGTAATAAAGATCCGGATTTTTGTGTGTTCATGTGCAGTAGATTGTGTGCAGCATATGCACTTTGGAGTTTAATTTTCACGAGTACTGCCGGGCGCCTCAAGAAAAAAATACTAGTGGCCTTATTTAGCAGAACAGGGATTAGTGAACATGCTGACGTAAAAAAATTGAGAACTTTCTTTTAGGGTCGACTTTTCAAGGATATTCATTGTTAGTAAGCAACAGCTAGCTTAAAGCAACTCTGACAACTCTAGCTAGCTTAAAGTAACTCTAGCAGTTTGCTTAAAGTAAAAATTGGCTGACTGCTACGCTTCTCGTTAATGCTAATTTTGAGCGCAGTGTCTACGGTATTTGAACCGTAGGCGACCGCATACGCAACACGCTGTGCCGAATGGAGGCGGCCTTGGGTTTCGGCTTGGGCAGCGCACAACAGGACGCCCCCGCTGAACCAGCCCTCGGGCGAACGGACGGACGGACGGTGGCGCCAGAGCAGCGCCAGAGAGCTCGCTACTCTGGCGATGCGCTACTCTGGCGCCACCGTGGCTGGCAGCCACTGTACCTTCCTCCTCTGCCTTCCTCCTCGCGCTCTCTTCGCTGTCGCCGTACATTTATCCTCCGCTGCGCTCCACATCGCTGTCTTTCATCTTCGGTCCAATGTGTAGGGGAATCCAGTAAGGTGGAGTAGATTTGTAATAAGGGAGTAGTTATATACTCATTTGCATCCACCCAAGCGCAGCCATGCGACCAACATTTGACCAAATCTGTTCCCACTTCGAGTTATTGATCAATTCGCTCTTGCCCTACCATAAGCTTGCCGTCCCGGTCAGCTCAGTTGGTAGAGTGACTGCTCCGGTGTAGCGGTGGTCCCCGAGTTCGAACCCCGGACCAGGACGAATTTTCCTTGAACTACGAAGTTTCTGAGGAAGCTGTATAGTTTTCCTTTGTAGCCGTGTGGCTGCGCCTGGGTGGATGCCAATGAGTAATTACTGCCTTATTACTCTTTCAACTTCCTCTGTGCTGCTCGTTTGCTCTGCTAGTTACGCCGAAGGCGACGGAGGGGGGGGGGGGGGGGGGGAGGGGGGCAAGAAGCGCCACGAACGGGCGCTTCTTGAAATTGCTTTGAGGAAGAAGAGAAGCTAGTACACTCCTGTTTATTCAGCTGAAGAATCACAGCTGCGAATGCACCGCGGTTGACGGATGATATATCCTAAGCAATATTCAATAAAATGCAATTAACAGCACACCGCCATGCCACCTAACTTTTAAGATATTAGTATGCGTTTCTGAACTGGGTTGAAAGACGGAAGCTGCCCCTGAACACAAAAAAAAAAATTCGCCATCAAGTTGTTTTTTTTTATTAACAAGTTTTTTGATGATTTGCCTCAATAAAAAGGCCTGCTGATCGCAGGTGTGGCCTAGCCGTTAGAGCAACCGCCTCGCATGTGGGAGTTGCGGTGTTCGATTCTCAGTGCCGTCGCATAACCACCGGTGATACAATCTTTCACTTGGTCTGGGTAACAGAAAGGCCTTGCGCCGTTGGACTCTGTGGCCAAAGCTGCCGTTGCTCCAGTAAAATTAATCTAATCATCATCATCATCATGATCAAAAGGCGTGTTTCTGCAGCAGAATTACCAGTTTCGGCCAGTTACTAGCCAATCAAGACGTGAGGCTCCCGGCATTCCCGAAGTGGATGAACGAATGTAGCGCGTATTAAACTCCTTGGATCACGCCCACTTTCACACTAGAGCGTATGCAGTCTGTATGTCTGTATGTTATTTCCTTCTGGCAATGGCAGCGCCAAAATTCGCAAAGCCGTTCAGAAAACAGGTGCATGGTCATAGAAGCACCAACTTGTCAAGGCAACGCCCAAGCCCGTAAGCCACCGGCACTATTTACAGTTACGAGAGTAAACGTGATCGTACGTATACATGCTTCTCCCGCCGAGTACACTTTTGCGATAGTTGCCCCAGTTAAGATAGCCACTTTCAATATCCAGACATTTTCTGAGGCCGGTATCCAGACGTTAGCACAGCGACAGGTCTCCTCTGAGTTTCGACCCACCAACTACAATTCCTTATTTTTTTCCCCTTTCAAACAGGAAAGCTGACTTACGGGAAAACAGTGGCCAACAAAAACCCTCGTTCACAGACCGCGTTTACACTTCCTGCTCTGTCGACACAAGGGGTTAGCGAGAGAGGAGATAAGTCAGTCGCCCTCCATTACATTGGTTTAGGAAAAGAGAGGGGGGATTCATATTAATATGCGTGAACGTGAAGCCCCGACGGTTGCCGCCATTTTTAGAAATCGAGTGTGAACGGCAGGTGCCGAAATTGGGTGCAAATATACATTCCCTAGACGAGTACCTGTTCTACCTGCTCCTATCGTTCGCACCCATGCTCTGGACTAAAAAGCGGAGACAGAGAATGCTTATTGTGGATAGCTAAGACCAGTGCTGCTGAGGGTTTACGACCATGGAACCCTGGCGTCAGTGGTAATTTTGGATTTACTGGAAAGATTGCTCGGCTACTTTATCATGCCCTTTCAGCCATTTCCCTCCATTACAAATAAAGAGGCATCTTCCCCCCACCCCTTCCTTTTCGGTCGAACAAGAATTTCCTGCCTGTGGACGAAGGGTTTTCGTTTGGAAAATATGCGCAACATTCCAGAGGACGCGCAATATTCTGTTGTCCATTGTCATTGCACTCCGAGCATTTCATATTGCTCCAATAGATATTGCTCAATAACCTACAACCCCCCCCCCACCCTCTTTCCCCCCACTGGCCCCACCTCTGCTGCGGGATGACTGCGGGGCGGCATTCTTCGAAAGTTGGCATTACTTTGCGAATTTTGAGGGGAATTAGGCCAAGGGGGGGGGGGGGGGGGGGTATGACGTGTGGTATGATTAATTTTGAAAGGTTCTGCGCCTTTCTGTACTAATCCAGTGACGTCGTGCGTCATAACGGCAGGTTGAAAACGCGCGCAGTTTAATAGACGTTGCCTACGTCATGGTGTAATGGTGGTTTGGCGTGGGCTCGTTGACCCGGCGACACATTGCTACAAAAAGCTGGGGCCGTCTTCATATATTATGCGCATATATTTGCGGCGCAAAATTTTCAGCTGATCGGGCACGCGCCAAGAGAAAACTCAATCGCAGGACGTACGATAGAAGAAACTCTTGCCAGCCTATCGGCGAGAACCTTCGGAGGGACGGACAGCTCCCTTGTTTGGCACGGTGACTGTCTTTCCCAGCCTGGTTATTTCTGGGCATCACTAGTGCGCAGCCAATCTCTCCTTCGTGACCCACTTTTGAAGGTCACGAAGTGGGAGTTTGGGTTTTGAAGCTTTTGAAGGCCACCACAATGAGACCCGCACTCATTAGCGTCGTTTACATGAATGCGACAGGAGTCGACTCGAGTCCCCTTTTTGAGGGAAAGCGCAAAAACGTCGAGAAAGAGTGTAGAGGACGAGTTACGCCTTTCCTTCTCAAAACCTGCCCCTTTACTCAAAAAGTGGTCTGAAGTAGACTTCTGTCGCATTCATGTAAACGCGGCTATTGTGATCGGTAGCGATTCATATCGCTCCAAAGGATATGGCTCAAGAGGTGGATCAACATTACGGATAGTCTCCGTTTTTTTTCCCCGAAAATCGCTGACATTCCGAAACTCTCAACTCCCAGAAGAGTTCGGAGAACCGACCACACTGAGTGGGTTTCAGAGTGGTGACGAAGACGAGATTGGCGCGCACCGTGATGAGTTCGATATTGTGCCACTATACGCGGATGTAAACGCGGACTGGAGTCGACATGTAAACGCGGATAGAAGTCGACTCCAGTTCACTTCTTGAGGGAAATTGCAAAAACGTCGAGGAAGAGAGTAAAGGACGAGGTGCACCTTTCCTTCTGAAAACCTGCTCATTCTCTCGAAAAATCAACTGAAGACGCATTCTGTCGAATCCATGTAAACGCGAAATGCTGCGTCACATCTCAACCAATTCCGGACTTAAGTCAGAAGCTGTTTAATTGGATTGGATTTTTATGGCTCAAGGGCAGCTATGTACAAAGAGCGCCATGGCACAAGGTATTTTCGACTTCTCAAGGTGAGGTCAAAGACCCATTTCTCAAGCATTTCACCCTAAATAAGCCGAGCACCAGACCAGGGGAAAGGTACCCATTGTATCACCGGTGGGTACCCGGCGGCACTGGGGATCGAACCCCGCACCTCCCGCATGCGAGGCGAGAAGCTGTTTAATGCTTATGGAACAAGACGAAAGAATGAATTCCTCTTGGAACCAGACTGTCTACCACACCGTGATTTCGCTCCCTAGCAGTGCTTTTTATGTAATGGTTATGCTGCATTATGTTATATTGTTATGTTATGCTACGTTTCAAACATAGCGCTGTCCGCTGGGGTTCTTCGGTGAACACCAACATGAGACCGAGATTAAAAGATATCAGAGTGACCTCGTCACCATGTGCAGATCACTTGCTCGCCCACTTACCATTCACTATTTCCCCGCAAGCACCGATAAATCTGAGGGGACTTTGAGCAGCTGTTGTCTTAGCTAAGTGTGCGCGAACGTATATTTATCAGATATGATCGGAATGAAATTTTATTCGATATACAAAAAGGAAAGGCATTCGCACATGCAACACGTGCCATTAGGCTTCTTTCTTTTTCGAACTTAGGATCATTTTACGTTAGACACACATAATGTAGGCTTCGAAAGCACTGCCCATGCCTGAAACGCCAATTTGTTTCTGAAGTGAAGTCACAAAATCGGGCTGAAACGAAGAAGTTAAGACCTATCGTTTCTTGTGTTGTAAACTGCTAATTTGCCACATAATGTTAAAACCTTCCTGAAATTTCTTGGTACGTTTTTTTGGTACAATTTCGTATGATGAAGAATTAAAACGTCCTTGGGCAGTTCGCTTTCGTCCTGTTGTAACCAAAATGAGTGAAAAATAAATAATTGCACAAAATAAATACAAAATGTATTACGAGCGACGTGCAGAGGGTTGAAAAGACCGCGGTAGCGCGAAACTGACCTATTTGCAAAAACCGCCAGCGCTACGCTTCACGCTATGGTGATCACGGCTCTAACGCGGTGGATTACAAACACAAGTAGGTTATCGAAAAACAGATTGGGACATTTTTCGGTACGTTAATAGTGCAATTAAGTAGCTGTTTACAACAACTAAGGGTATACCATCAAAGAAGGAGGTAAGAGCATTAACTGACTTACCAGTGACGAGTCCCGAATCACGTGGCAGATGATTTTCTTGAACAGGCGGTACAGCCAGCCGGTGAACTTGGCCGTCACAGGAACCATCCCCAAATTACGTCATTACAAGCGTGGCATACGGCGCGGTCAGCAGCTAGCAGACGATAGTGACGCTGTCGCTGCAGATGATGCTTTGTTGTAGATCACTTGAACCAAACTTATTCCAATTCTCCCCTCGCTTCAACGCTGAACCTAAGTCTCGGTAACGCCGATGATCACGTGGAATCACAATTGAAGCAACGTAGGTTAAGCACCGAAATTTCCAGTCGCTTCAAGCACTAAATAAAATATTTTTAGCAGCGTCGACACCAAGCTCTACATTATCATTGAACTGATAACTTCAGTGGCGGGCAGTGTCGATGTAGACTGACAGCACATGGAGCATGAGTATTAACGCATCACGCAGCAGGCCACAGTATTGCATGAACAGAAGGCGAGGTTTAGCTGTTTACAGGTTAAAACACGGTCTAAAAGCCACAAACACTCGTTACTTAACTAGCACATAGTTTCGGCTTCAGGTGCAACTGGCTCTGTAGGTAGCTGCTAATAACGACGTAAGCAACTCCAGAACTGGCGTCCTCAGTAGCAGGCGGCCCGGTGACGTTATTAGCAGACCACGGTGGCGAGTCTGTAGCAGACGACGCTTGCGAGGTTGAAGCAGACGACGTTGGCGACGTTTCGGCAGACGACTTTGGCACAGTAGTAGCAGGCAACCCTACAACAGGCACAGTTGGCAGTAGCAGACGACTCTTCGAAATCCGGTAGCAGACGGCTTCCGAAGAAGGCGTGCTCGCATACGCGCGAACTTAAAGCCGGCCCCTCGCGCCGCGGACGTATTTACGCCGACGGAAAAAGCGCGCCAGCGATTTGGTGCCCGCGACTGCGGCGTTTCACAGACAAGGCGGTAACTCGCTTTCCGAGTCGCCGCCGCCACGCCGCGAACGGCAAGCGCCCAAGGATGTCAGGGTCGGGTCATGAAACGAATCGCCGATCCGGGAAAGAAGAAAGAGCTTGCGGGGAGGCGGGAGAGAGGGCGCTGCCTTCCGACGGTTATTCGCAGTGGAGACGACGGCGATGAGGGAGATTAGATCGAATCTTATAACGCAGCGGCACGCTCGCGCACCGCACGCTTTGCCTGCGTTGTTTATTCGCTTCTTTCGTGTTGTTTTCTTTAGAACTTCCCTGGCCGTGTCTGTTGCGGCAGAAGCCGGTGCGCGTAGTAGAGTCTATACGAAAGGCGTCGTGTAGACGCCTCCAGTGACACCGTGCGGGCGAGGGGAGGGTGAACGCGCTCGCGGGGACAAATAAAGAAAAAAAAACGGTCCGAGGTAAACAGTTCTTGTCTACGCCGCAAGACGCGCTTGCCTTGACTCCCTTTACGTAAGCAACCGTCCGCTCGCTTCACCTGCGGTGCAAATGCGCGTTCCTTCGCCTGTGTGCAGTGCTGGGGCACACTCAACTCTATACCGGCTTATTATCAACTTGCTCTCTCGGCTCCGTTATTTTTTTTTTTTCATCTCCGTCTGAAGCGGTTCTTTTTCGGGCTTCGTTGCGGTCTCAACGGTGAATTAGGCGCGTTGTTTTTGACGAGGTTGCTGACCATCGCGTAGAGGCGATTAGCGTCTCTAGACCGGTCACGCCACGTCGTTTACGTAAGCGAGGAACTCAAGTATGTATCTTTCTTCTGGTGACTAATCTCCCCCTGTTTGCTAAAGGGGAGTATAAACCGTATCAAACTGTTTGAAATCAGCTTTTCTTCAGATACCGGATGCTGCGAGTAGATACTAAGGCAGCTTGTTTTTAATTTAGAGTTCTGTTTTCACAGTAAATCGCTCGTGGACGACAGCTGTTTGCTGTTGGCTTTGCGCGTTCTCGAGCAGATAGTTTGCGTCGTACGTTATCTGTGCCTTCAGCTCAGAATCGTTGTTATCAAACGGTAGAGCTTGCGGGAACAGCGACTCTTCTCTGTCGTAGTATAAATAATCCAGGTGCAATGGCGCAGAATTTGCCCCCTGCGCTTGTACAGTGACTGCGCTCCCGAGTACCACCGTGCTTACCACATGCACCCTATCCACGTGCTTGCTAAGAAGTGCTTGAGATTGGACTACCTGGAATATGATCGTATGCAAGACGCGCGCTGATTAGATTGACAAAGACGGAGTTGAAGACAACTCCAACTGTCAAGCGCAGTCTACCAACTGAGATTTGGTTCTATTCTAGTATAAAAAAGAAAGAAGAGCACGTGACATGAGCTTGATAAAAAATATTAAAGGAAAAGAAGACGAAGACAACACTGAAGTGCACTTCACTGATAGTAATAATATAATAATTGGTTTTTTGGGGAAAGGAAATGGGGCAGTATCTGTCTCATATATCTTTGGACACCTGAACCGCGCCGTAAGGGAAGGGATAAAGGAGGGAATGAAAGAAGAAAGGAAGAATAGGTGCCGTAGTGGAGGGCTCCGGAATAATTTCGACCACCTGGGGATCTTTAACGTGCACAGACATCGCAGAGCACACGGGCGCCTTAGCGTTTTTCCTCCATTGAAACGCAGCCGCCGCGGTCGGGTTCGAACCCGGTAACTCCGGATCAGTAGTCGAGCGCCCTAACCACTGAGCCACCGCGGCGGGGCTTCACTGATAGTAAAAATGAAAAATGAAGGGGGATGACGAATGAAACGATCACGGCATGCATGCAATGAACAATACAACGGTGGTTGAGGATCGCATAGCCTGCAGATACTTATTTACCTCCGACCATTTCACGCTAACTTGTTCTCCCGCCTACGAGACAGTGTTCTTTTTTTTTTTGCCCCCTAAGTATACGTTATTAAATATTCTCTCCAAAGTCGCCGATCGTATTCCGCATACATTTTCGGCTCTGTGCCAGCTTACTGCCGTTGTCGCACGCACCGTGTCTAGGAAAACAGCACAGCTCAAACTGCACCCGTGGGAACGGGCTTTTCCAAAGGCGTTCGGTTTCTTCGAAAGCGTCGTCGGTGTCCATGCGGTGACGTAACTGCCACGTGACTTATCAGGTGGCCTAGGAGGAGGAGGAGGAAAAACTTTATTTATATTTGATATTAAAATGTGTGAAGTGTTCGCGCCTAGCGTCGAGGGTGGGGCGGATGGAAAGAGAAAATATGCGCGACAATTAGGCCTGCACATAGCGTCTATGCTAATTAGACCATCTGCGCTGCCGTCACTGCGTCCTGAGCTTACGAGAACAAAGGCAGCATTCTCGGTCCGTGATGTGGAGGAGACGGCCCCATGGTGACAGTTCGCCTTGCCTTTCCTGTTATGCAATCTGGGCTTAAATTGCACCTATACTGTTGCATCAATAATCGCAGCGCAAGAAGGGAATATTACGAACGTTGAGCTACCCACCATGGCCGACATTCTTGGACAAAAATTTTGAATATTTGGGTAACTGTAAGGTACTGTTATGGAAATATTACAGCCAATGGTCCGTTTAGCAAAATCTTACTTTTAATGTTTTTCCATCACTTGCAGGGAGCCGTTAAGGCTGCCATAGAAAATCCAACGTGGAGCGTTTTTGACGACCGTAAAAATGTTAATAATAAAAAAATGCAAGCTTGATAACAGAAGATATGCGGATATATTGGCGGTTATAGTGAAATCTTCCAATATATGAAAAAAAATGCGTTCATAAACTCTTTTCCGCGCGAAAGAGCTTTTGTCCAGAGTTGTTGGGCTAGAGGCCCGTGTACTGTGCGATGTGAGTACACGTTAAAGAACACCAGGGGGTCGAAATTCCCGGAGTCCTTCACTACGGCGTCTCTCATAGCCTGAGCCGCTTTGGGACGTTAAACCCCCATAAACTAAACTAAACTAGAGTTGTTGGGCATGCTTACGATTTGCATGAATGAGTTTCCGGAATAGAAAAATATCGGAATTAAACCGTTTACCGCTCGATATCGCCATCACTATGGGTAATGACAACTTTTTTCTCATTATAAGTAACTGTAATGTATCTAGCAGTGCTATTTATTCATGTGAAATTGAGTAACAATAGGCCTTGTGACGTATACTTCAGTTCTTTTTCTTTGAGTCGTGCTTTTATTATTATCCCATTTTTGCGATTCATCGTCGAAGTGTACTTTAATGCTTTCACAAAGAAAAGTGACCTCTTGTTTTCAGTCTTCATGTATGCGCATACAAATATGCACCTGAAACTTTATTTGTAGTAATCCCCCCCCCCACCCCCGCCCCACACTGTAATATCATGCAAAATTTGCGGCTGTGGGCATTGTGATAAATAAATAATCCCCTCCTCCACTGTACTGCCATGTAAAAATTGGCGGTGTGGTTGTTGTGATAAATAAATAAATAAATAAATAAATAACTAGGCGACCGTATTTTATATTAAGGGCTTTGCCTTTATACGCAACAAACGCGCCCGGAGATGATGGCGGCAGTGTTTTCCGCTTTTGGGAGCAAGAAAACGCGTCCAGTTGAAGCCACTTCCATTAGGACATGTCCACTTTGTTGCAATATGTTTCAATTTTCGAATTCGTGAGTTTGGTGCCGGTGTTATCGACATCAAGCAAAGTAGTGGGACTTTCCGGATTCATATATTGCATGGACACAGGGTCCATATCATCGTTCACTTCTTGATTTCATCAGACCAGCTCAAATTTTTTCATTTATTTAAGCACCTTACTCATCTTTCACATCATAGTTTTTATGCCCTGAGGCAATAAACATCGCATCAAAAAAACAATGACGTTACATTGAAGCCGACGTGCGTGTCCACGTGTCTGTCGTGCGGCCCGACCAAGGCAGCACGGACTTTGATACGCACCTATAGTGGACACTTACTTCCTGAACATTGGCCAAGGACGTATCGTCGATTAAACGGCGGGGTGGAACTCGAGGAAGCGAATCTCGCGTGACAAGCGGGCTTTTTTTCTTTCTTTTTTCGCTGACTGCAGCAATAAATTATAAAAAAGTTGGATACAACTTAAGAACGAAGCGAGGGATGCCCCTCAAAAGGAGGCCCTCCAGCAAACGGCGTCGGCGGATTTTCATGACGCCGCGGTTAATCTGATTAAGCCCTCGTTTGTCCCCTTTCATCTGGCACCCTCACATAAGCAGGTCCAAGGCGATGAACCACGGCGTCGTGAGAATCGGCCGACGCCATTGCCTGGAAGGCTTCCGTTGAAGTGCATTCGCCGCTTTGTTCTTGAGTTGTATCAAATTGCAGTTTTAGCTGCTGCATCAGGAATATATTGGGAGCTCATGCTGGTGACGAGGGCTAAGGCGGCGATGGAAGTCAACGGGATCCTGGACTAAGGAAGACCGGCCACCGAAACTCTATATACCTGTGTCTCCCCCACCTCCTATGGCCTAATTCTTCCTTACTGAATATTTTTTTACTACTTCTTGGAATTGGGACTTCAGCAGAAAAGCTCGTCGTCGGCCCAAACCTCGACAGAATACATACGTTCCTATGGGAGGGGAAAGTTGCACTTACTGAAAACTAGGAGGCTGTGAGGAGGGGAAAGGCACATGCATTTTAGTTGCAGTGTCATCTAGCCTAAAACGGCCGCTCACTGAGCGTTTTATCCCACAAATACTCAAACACCCATTTGGTAAACATATATGATTTCAAAACACGTTAGGCCGGCTGTTAGCAGTGCATTCACTGGCACGTCGAGTGACAAATCCTCAAATTGTTTCTTTTTGTGTGTGTGTGTGTGGGGGGGGGGGGTATAGGTGGGATTGAACGACGGGGACTCTGGAGACCTCGGTAATCATTCCATCCATCCTTTACACGCACCACCGCCCACCATAAAGCGAACCAGCTACATTTTGGTACTACGGGCCGTTAAATTTCCTCGCAAAGGAAGCCATTAGCAAGCGTAGGCATCTGGTGGGAGTTCCGACCAAAATGTCCAAGCGAGCTGCCTTAAGAATTTCAAAAACGTATTAACGGAATGGTTAACAGTTCTTAACACTCGCTGCGAAAGCAAACAATTACAGAAGGGAGAGCAGGGATTCCTTACCACAACGCCTCACGAAGGGGTTCGTTGACACCGAGCAGAGCTCTAGCAGACCTGTTTTCATATTCCCTGCAGTCAAGTAGGCATGTGTTATTGCCAGGAGCGATTCACATTAGCGACAAGCATCTTCGTCTTGACTGCATGTATAACGAGCAGTAGCGTCAACGCCGCAGCGAAGGATAGCCGAAGACATTCGGTGGGTGCCGGACCGAACATTCATGAGAGTACCGTCAGTGACGATATGTATCGCCGTCTCCGCGAGATGTCGCTGTAGTTAGCAAGCATAAGTGGTAGGCGGCGGAAGTTTTACGGCAGATGAAGCGATCTGTGTCGCGATACTGGATGTAGGAGGGAATCTACGCACTTACAAGGGCGTACAAGGGCCCACATATACGAAACAAGATATTAGGATAGGTTTGTAAAGGAAAGAGGTATTTTGGGATGACGTGGCATGGAACGCCGGGAAGTCGCAGAACCAATCCTAATCAAATTTGACATTCTCAGCCACGAGCAGCGAAGGAATAGCGGAATTTTTCCAAGCTTTCGGGGCTCACAAACACTCAGCGGGCGTTGACCTTCGCAGAGTGGTAAGTGGACAGACGCAGACTGCGATAAGCGGAGTGACTAACTTTGGACTGACTGGGAAAACAGGGATGACGCAGACGGAAGGAATCGAATTGATAAAGAGATCATAAACAGCGCGAAAAGATAGCTGCCATGACTTAAGGCAGTTAATACTATGTGAAAATGGTGACACACGTCACCTTGCTGTCGTGCCACGTCAAAATGTAAAGAAGTCACTCAGATATCGTCTTAAAATACGTCGACAGCGACTTTGTCTCTGCATTCCGCCGCGGTGGTTCAGTGGTTATGGCACTCGGCTGCTGACCCGAAAGACGAGGGTTCGATCCCGGAGGCGGTGGTCGAATTTCGATGGAGGCGATATTCTAGAGGCCCGTGTGCTGTGCGATGTCAGTGCACCTTAAAGAACCCCAGGTGGTCGAAATTTCCGGAGCCCTTCACTACGGCGTCTCTCATAGCCTGAGCCGCTTTGGGACGTTAAACCCCCATAAACCAACCTAAACAAAACTTTGTCCGCACGTGTTCAACCTTTGTTCTGTTGCAGCTTGTATCTAATCCCACAAGGCAAAATAATCACTCTCCAAACATACCCAACCTTGTTCTAACTTGTCACCCTGATAACGTTTCGCCACTTGTTTATCGGGACTTGGGGACCACTCTATAATCTAATTCGCATTTTCTTGTGAATTCTCAGGCCCCTCAGAAGAGTCAAGAAAAGATTAAAACTACATGATAAAGAGATCTACTCGTCCTAGCTTCAACTCGGAATTCACTAATCTCTGCCAGCGGTATATCTCTGTTATTTTGCAGAATGCTTGGCTGAAACTAACCGGTGTGTTCTTTTTTACGAACAAAATGTATGAGCTAATAGACAAGCAGGTTCCTACTATCACCATAACAAAAATCCTCGTCATTATGGTTTAACAAGAAGCTGAAGTGCCTCAACAACAAAATGAAACGGGTTTTCCAAGCTGCCAAACGACTGAATACCGTATGCGCGCGGAAACAGTATCATTTCACAGAATAAACATCCTTATCACTAGCTGTCAAAATCAAGCCTTTTTCCTTCACACCAGTCCAACCCACGATTGCTCACCAACCCGCACAAATTTTGGGAAACTACTAAATCTACATGCTCACAGCCTCTAACATTACATGACAAACGCAACATTCCTAATTTTCACAATGATATTTGCTGCGTTTTTAACTTCATTTGCTGAATGTTCACTAAATAATCCAACAGCGAACTGATAGATTGATGCCTGGAAATATGAAACATTTGATGATAACGGAATTATGAAATTAATCGAGTCATTGAAACTTACATCTTCGCGTGGTGCTAAGTTAATATCTAGAGTACTGAAAAAATGCTAAGAACACTGTAAGCGTCCTTTTGTGAACCTGTTTCGGAAATCATTGTCATCGGGCGTGCTTCCACAGGATGGGAAAGATGGCAAGATCATTCCAGTCCCCAAGAGAAGCCCTCTTTCGTGTAAAAGCTAACGGTCCATTTCTCTCACCAACATCTGTTGGAAACTAATGGAGTATTTCACTTATCCTCGCATCGTCGAGTTCCTTGTCTCGGTTAAATTATTTCATCCTAACCTACACGGATTTAAAAGGATTGATATATCTTTGTCTGGGTTAGTCGGCTACACATCATGGCCAATTAATTAAGCAGCGCGAAAAACTGATGATGACGATAAAAGAACGCAGAAACGGCGGTACTACTATAAGCAGTGACTAGTACCAACTATTTTTTTTTTGCAACGAGCAGGCGGCATACTTATAGTTTATGTATGTATGTATGTATGTATGTATGTATGTATGTATGTATGTATGTATGTATGTATGTATGTATGTATGTATGTATGTATGTATGTATGTATGTATGTATGTATGTATGTATGTATGTATGTATGTATGTATGTATGTATGCATGCATGCATGCATGCATGCATGTATGTATGTATGTATGTATGTATGTATGTATGTATGTATGTATGTATGTATGTATGTATGTATTATGTATGTATGCATGTATGTATGTATGTATGTATGTATGCATGCATGTATGTATATATGTATGCATGCATGCATGCATGCATGTATGTATGTATGTATGCATGTATGCATGTATGTATGCATGCATGCATGCATGCATGTATGTATGTATGTATGTATGTATGCATGTATGTATATATGTATGCATGCATGTATGTATATATGTATGTATGTATGCATATATGTATTTATGTATGTATGTATGCTTATAAGTATGTATACTTTGTAACTACATACTTATAAATGGCATAGCATCACGTGATCAATCGCGGGTTAACTCAAAGACTGAAAGCGCATCCCGCAACAGCAAGATAATTCGATGGTCGAGGGAACCATGGAGGTAAACACGCGCACAAGCCAGATAACGAGACATACCACGAGCTAAAGAAACACCATCAAGTTACGGGGGAATTTGGTAAAACAAATCACAACAAAGCAGGATCAACGCGTCATGGCAAAAGCAGAGGCAGGCAGTCTTAAGGTAAAACATTAATAGCAAAACACAGCTACAAAGACAAAAAAGTGGCAAGCAAAAGAAGTAAAATGATTAAAACCGCATAGAAGTCAGTGTACGATAGACTCCAGAAAGGTGATTTTCTTCCCTGGTAATGATATTGATGGCGTGCTAACGCACCGATCTCCGGCCTTGGAAGTATATAGCTGCAGGCTTCAACTATCTTCCTCCGGCATTTGTGTTTTGCTCGCGCTTTTATCTCAGACATTTGCAAGGGCGGTTCACATTGAAATGCACATTCACGTCCACAATCCTACAATAATAATAGTAATAATTGTTTTTGGGGAAAGAAAATGGCGCAGTATCTGTCTCATATATCGTTGGACACCTGAACCGCGCCGTAAGGGAAGGGATAAAGGAGGGAGTGAAATAAGAAAGGAAGAAAGATGTGCCGTAGTGGAGGGCTCCAGAATAATTTCGACCACCTGGGGATCTTTAACGTGCACTGACATCGCACAGCACACGGGCGCCTTAGCGTTTTTCCTCCATAAAAACGCAGCCACCCGCGGTCGGGCTCGAACCCGGGAACTCCGGATCAGTAGCCGAGCGCCCTAACTACTGAGCCACCGCGGCGGGTCACAATCCTATACAATCACAACCATAGTTTCTGCAGTGTTTGCAGTGGTTCGCAAGATGACCACCCGCATTAATGTTTACAGACCTGCACATGGTGCTCTCTTGCTATATCAATAAATCAACGTCCGGTCCGGCCAATATGGGAATTGCCGCATAATTTAGTACGCAACGCCCCCGTACACTCTAAAGAGAAAGGAGTAAAAAGGGAGTAAGAAAGGAGTAAACTGTCTAGTGCACTTCCTTTTATTAAAGGGAGATCGCTTCTCGCTATAACTGAACGGCGTGTCTTTTTGTGCATTCTTGGCGCTCTTTATCGCCCACGATGTACAGTACATTCTTGATAGCTTGGAGGGCGCAGAAAACAGCACATTACCATTATACCGTCCCGCCACCTTCTTTAAGCTGTGCGAAAGCTCGTTGTGGTATGTGATATAACAGGCATAGGCCACCGTTTTGCTGTGCAGTCGAACTGCAGTTCCTTTCCCACATTTATTTTCCGCAGGAGGCTCCCGAGACACTGGAGATAGCATTTGCTGGGGAGCCCGCTCCCCATTGAACGCCTCACTTGCGCTTCAAAGCCGTCCTTCGAACAATGTTCACAGTATTTTGTTAAAACCGCTTGAAGGCTGTCGGTTGTTAAGGCGCGTTTCATGAGCTTTAAGTGTGCGCTGTCGTGTAAGGACTTTTCTTGAAAGGACTTTCTTGTGATATTAAAGGGGCTGTGAAGAGGGCTCTAATAAAGTTGCGGCATGCCTGGGATATTGAAGCACGCCGCTTCACGAATAGTGTCCAGCAATGATTTTTTAAATGTGCTTTGTAGAAGCTGAGTTATCTGTAGTTAACATTTGAATTTCAGCGTCTTCGCGCCTTTCCCTCTCCTCTCGTCACTTTTTGGACGCTGGAAGGTAGGCACTCCTTCGCCGACCCCCCTCTGGGAGCGGAGCTTCCCTACCCGCCGGAGCTAGGCGGCTTATTGGCCGCGGCCACGGTAGCTGCCTGACGTCTGAAAGAATCTAACCAATGGCCACCTCTCACCTTTCCTACGCAGATGCGGGGGATGGAGGAGGGTGCGAGCATGAAAAAGTCGCCGGGAAGGTCTCGCCAACTTTGACGCGTGATTGTGGGTCGTCTGCTGCGTGTAGAAGAGTATTATTTGGCTCTGGTTTTTATGTCAACACACTGCAGTGATTAAGTGAGTTAATGTGCTCTCCTCGGAAGGCGTTTCAGAGCCCCTCTAAACTAGCATTATTCGTTAACTATCTAAGCCTCGATCTAAAGTTCCTATTGACATTCCTTTTTAGACTTTGAAAAGGCGTTACGAAAAGTTTCACATAAAAGACTGCGTCTAAAACTTTCGCGCTTAAACCTTAATTCTTCAGCATATTTGAAGACCTTTAAAACCTTTTCTGTAACAGAGGGGAAATTAGCCTTAGCTAACAAATATTCTTTGCCTCGGTTACCTCAGCAGCAATCTCGGTTCGCCGGTTATCTAAGGTGTTTCTCAAGGCACGATAATCGGACCATTGCTTTTCCTCATTTACATTAATTATCTTCCTGGCAATACTACCTCCCCTAACTTCCGATTATTAGCCGACGAATGAGTAATCTACCTCCCGATCTTTAACAGCACTGACATCGACTCCTTCATCGAGCTTGTCCGTGTGGTTGCGCTCTTTGTGCTTGTGGTTCCTTGTCCGTCGTCTGCTTTCTACCATGCATATTAACCAACTGGCCCAACTTTCTGCTCTTCTCTTTCAATAAGATAATAGCCGGATTGAAACTTTGTGTAAACTATGTGTAATGCATGTTTATATCAGTGGCGTAAATGCACACAAATTTCAGGGGGTACACGGCTCTCTGCAGCCCCCTATCGATCTAACAAATCCCACTTGCGAATATAGCCCGAAGTGCCGACAAAGCCACCGCCGTCAGCAGAAGCCTGTAGTAGGATACAATTTAAGTCTGCAGTGAAGCTCCGCCCATATTCAGGAACGCCGCACAGAATTCCTCCTCGACAAAAAAAGTAGTCCATTGTTACTAAGAAAAGAAGCGCCAACGTCTTGTCTCTGCTGGCGCTTCTTTTCTTAGTAACATGCACCAACTAGCCCAGCAAAAAGTTCTACTTAGTCCATTGTTGAAGCCTTTCTCATTACGGAAACAAGGAGCTAGTGACAAGAAAAAAATTATAAGCGCTAGAATTTTGATACCTGGCTTGTTTTGTAGCGTGAGCTACACTGGCCGAGGTTGAACAGCTTCGCGTGGCTCCTGGAGAGCCGTGCTGCGCATGCGCGAGGAGCAGTGACGTCACACGGCGCACAGCTGGCGCGCCGGAGCCGCCGCGCGCGCGTCGCCGGTCTGCGCATTCCATAGGAGTGACTTCAAAGCCGCGGCAGACGCACTGGCGCCGGATCGTGCCCAGCTGTGCGCCTCCGTTGCGCAGTAGCCAAGTCTGACGCTGCGCCGGAGCCGCTTGATAGCGGCTCTCCTTTTGTGCGCGTGCGCAGAGGTATCAGTACGTGTATAGACCGTTTACAGCGCGCAGTTATTCCCTTTGATGCCAGATGGCGCCACAGATGCGCTTGGAACACGGCGCCATTACGGGCCTCGTAAGTTGCCAGCGTGCGCGCCTCGACGCAATAACACAAATATCGCGGGTGGCTGCCGAAGTTTTCTTTCTGCGATGATGGGGAAAGGCCGACGAAATACACGCTGTGTTGTGGAATGCAAGAATTGCGACAGAGAGTTAAAGGGGCGGGATGCGATCGTTTGAGAGCTTAACGGAACCGAGCTGCACAAGTACATGCTTCCCCTGCGCGCGCGTTCGCCATGCGCCCTTTCCGAACGGGCGAACGCAACAAACACGTTCGCCAGCGCTAGATAGCCAATACAGAAAGAAAGGCTTCGATCTTAGAAACTCTGCGAGGGTAAGTGCAAAACATTACCGCACGAACAGGCTGTTCCGCCACCGAAACCCCCACTTCGTGCTTTCAGTTGCTGTGCAGTTGCGTCTGCGTGTGTAGCGAGACCACCGTCACCGTAAGTTAAGGCGTGCGGCCATTATAACAAGAGCGCCCGAGGCCGAAATAGGAACGGAAAAAAAAGAAGACTTACGCTATACCGCTACTGCGTACAGATTGTGCAGGGTACAGCCGTGCGCTTACCGTGCATTGCACGCCTTCTTGTGTGCTACTGATGAACTTCGCGCGGAGTAGCGCGGTTCTCGTGGACCATATTCGGAATAAAGCATTTGCGTTACGGCTGCTGTGCCGGGTGGTTGTCACTTCCTCGTGGTCCATGCAACACAGTCACTAAAAGTAACTCCGCAGGCCAGAGCTCAGAGTGAAGCTGATTACTTATCACCAGCGAGACCTCGACCATCACGTCCGCATATCGAGCGTGGAGCGTACTACAATTTTATATGTGAGGCTGACATAATTGTGAACTTCGTGCAGTGTGAACGCGTTGCCGTGCGCGCGTTATAACAATTATAGCGCTGAATACCTAGAAACGATTGCACGCCAGGTCGTGCAGGCCGCTTGATGCATGGTACTGCTACCATGGTAGTTAACATTTTGTGCCCATCTTTTTTGTTTCCTTTCTGTGTTTAACAAACCTGCAGAAAGTATTCTAGGCTTCCTACGCGCCGTTAACAGGTTGTAAACAAATGCGTACGATGTGCATATGTGAGCATTTTAGAGCGGTGTCTGCATGCAAGTACGAAATAGGACAACGACCTGCGCTGCCGCTGGGGAATTACACCTTAGCGTTTTAGATAATAACAAAAAAACATTCAGCAAAGCTTCCCGCGGATGCAAACACAAGCATTCAGACGATCCATTCGTTGGCTCGAAGAAGCGGAGAGCCGAGCGGCTCTCCGCGACATGAAGCCCGATCATGATTTCACGCCTGTGATCAAATTAGGGTTCTCACATTTCCTTCGAATCTCTGGACAAACGATAGTGTCCTCTTCCCAGTCGTTTACAACCGTATCAGCCGAAACACAGCCGGCCAGAACCGAACCATCAGGCGCAGAAGCCGTCGCGGCGAGGCGCGCGCCGAGCAGTCAGGAGGCGTGTAATGGCGGCGGGATCACGTGATCAAAGATGGCAGCCCCCATGATACGCCGCTGTAAAGCGTCTATACATATAGCGGGGCGTTTGCCAGTGTGGTACAGCCCATGGAGAAGGAGAGCGAAATTGCTGCTCAGTGGCTCAGCGTAGCTCACGCTACGTGTATCCTGGCAATAGCCGAGCTAGGCCACTGCTAATTTTTAATATAGTGACATTAGTTGATTTCGTTTACTGTTGTGACTGCCCAGCCGAGTTTATACAGTACGCCGCGGACCATGGCCAAGTGTTAGCAACTGCAGTTTTTTTTTGTCTAAGTTACTATAGCTGGGACCGGGGGAGATACAGAGAAGTGAATTGGACAGTCGACGAGAGAAGGCTCCAAAACATCCGCTTGTGAAAGGCCATTACCGTCCAGCTACAAACCATGCATACGGCCCCATGCGGTTCAGTTATTTGGCGTACCGCATCGTTTAACGGTGGATGCAGAAGGTTAGGTGGGCGGATGAGATCAAGAAATTCGCGCGGATACTGTGGTCGCAGCTGGCAAAGGGGAGGATAAATTGGAGATACATGGGAGAGGCCTTTACCCTACAGTGGGCGTAATCAGGCTAATGACGATGATAATGATGCTTTCCATCTGTGTGGAATGGCACCTTCGCCTGCTTTCCTGACCTACGAAAAGCTGCCTAATTGAAGACACTTTGTGTTCTCGGGCAACCATTGCATAAGCTATACGGATGTGGTCCTTGGGGTTGCCATTAATCCCTCTCTTGGGATCTCTAGAGGGCTTTATAAAGGTTTACCAGCCCTGCTCGAAGGGGAACTCCGTCCTTATTTGAAGACGATATGATTCCATATATTTCTCACTGCTGTACGAAGTCTGCTCGCCATGTAAGTAAAGCTGTGTGCGCCTATAAGCAATAATGCCTGTCTACCAAATGCTCCCCTGACCCGCTAGTTGAATCAAACCTTAAGTCCACAACAATACGCTCACAGTGCGCTAGGATCTAAGCATCTTATAGTGCGCTTATGAGGGGAACAGGCTACGCTCGCGCTAAAGCCGCTGTTTTTAGAAATTTCTCTTCTATAGTGTTGCCCCAGGAGCCACTGAAAATGATGGCATGCAGTTCTTTTTTTTATAGCCCGATTTTTTCTCGGTTGTGCCCAGCTTGAGTAGACACTCGTCGCTGGTCACGAACCCGCAGTTTCACTTCTTGCTTTGTGCAACATTTTTAAGCTGCTACACAGATGTCTGTTTGCTGCTTGTTGTAGTTATCTGTCCTTTTTTTTAAGAGCGCAGTTTAATTTTGAAAAGCAGACGGGCCTGCACAGGCAGGACCGAATGAGTTCCTGGCATTAAAAATTGATAGCGGGCCACGGTCGAGCTCGGACAATAGGGGTGTAAAATTTTCAGGGAATTGTGAATGCTCCCCAAAAAAGAAAACTATTCTTTTTTAGGTCTTCATTTTTCAGAAAAATACGAAATTTTGGAAAAAAATAAAAACGCAGTTCATCAAGCCCATTTGCTTTTTAACTCAGAAATAAGTAAATAAATATAGTCTTCAACCAATACAAACATGCTGCAAAGCGTTTTCAGGAAAAGATCACGACGTACTGCGTAGAATGCAATCGACTCAAAGTATTGCATCAGTACGTCTCGTCACTCCTGCCGGTTGGGAAATGCTTGCTTGCGCACCTTTTCACGCGCTGAGAATCGAGTGCCCATACCCATGATTTTGCCCCTGCTTTCCAGCAAGCTGTTGCGCAGCCTGGTATACCCATTGCCAAACTGCGATCAGTTTCTTTCACACGGCACAGGCGATATGGGAATTCGGAGTTTGCCGACATTCGACTGACGTCACCAGTTGGGTGCTACAAAGACCTTGACACCCTCTGGACAGAGTCCAGATGCTAGGCAAGCTCCTAAACAGCTCATTAAAAACAACTTTCACAGTGCGTATTAAGTGAGATTGTGCAGACAACTCCGTTTGGAAATTTTGTCCGATTCTTCCCCCTTCTTCGGGGCCATGAAAAAAAAAAATTAAAAGTGCACTTAAGTCTCCTTATCTGCGAAAATACAAAAGCATTTCGAGTTCCGCTGTCTCCTTCTAGTCTTGTCTAGGCATGTCTCGTATCACGTGATCAGACACATGACCTGCAAAGATTAGGGTGTAATGCTGGGCGAGTTGGTTTGACATTGTGAACACTGAAGCGCTGGCAGACGACGGACGAAAGGAGGATGAGACACACAGTGCGTTCGTCGTCTGCCAGCGCTTCAGTGTTCACAATGTAAGGAGTCTTTGGATGGCTATGAATGCAGTGATGTAATCAATCACTAACGGCAATTTAATTTACCTACATTAATAATTATTAGTTATTATGGAGTTACTAATAATTGACGTCATTAATTATTAACGAAACAATTTAACTAATTTTAGTGTTCGTTCAATTCTGGAGCAATTGCTAGTAATTCACCAATTTCCCGAATTACTCGGTGTAATTAACGAAGTTGATTGACTTACTATTCATTTAAATATTTATTTAGTAATTCAGTCGTATTCCATTCAATCGTTATTAATCATTACAATTCATATTTACACTCTTATCTGGATGATCGAGAGTTCACGATAACACGCTCTGTGCACACTTCCTGTCCACCGCCCTTGGTGAAACATCCTCCACGCCACTCATGAGGCAAGAAATGATTTCCCATTAAGAAAAAACTCAAAGAAAACGTCCCCTCCCCCTCCCCCAGTTTTTTCAAGGCTTTTTTCAGGCACTACCATCTATAGTCCGGACCGAAGTAGCGGCGTGTAGGGCCGAGCCCAGTCCAGGTACCGGCCCCTGCTGACCTCGAGCATCGAGTATAAAGATATATGTTCTGTAGCTTTCGTCGAATCTAAAGCCTGCGTTGTGAAACTCTGCGATTCAGCGGTTGCGCTATTTCTACGGCATTTAACCAGCACAACTTTATCGCTGTATAACCACAGCCTCCAAGTTCTTTATTTTTGGCTCATAGAAGGCATGGGCCCGAGATGGTGGAAGGAACATTCGCAATTTTATAATTGGACCGGCACTTTTGAGAAACTGCAAGTGACGGCGGTGCATGCCGCCCAATGTGTTTTACATGCTTTCTTTAAAAAAAATTCGGCACGGACTGCTTACATTACTCTCCCTGAGTGCATTGTTTACGCGTAATATTTGTACTGTATATGCATTAAAGTTCTTCCTACGAGTTTATGTGCTTGGGTATTGGTTGCGCACCGCGCGCACGCACGCGCGCACGCACGCGCACACGCACAAACGCACACACAAACACACACACACACACAAACATACACAACACACACACAAACACACACACACGCGCACACACACACACACACGCAGACACACACTTCACGCACGCACGCACACACGCATGACAGAACTCGGAACGCTGTACGACGAACGGTCGCATCAAGATTTTGATACGAATGTCTGAAATTTTGAAATGAAATAAAATTTTGAGCACAGCATCACGAATACCAAAAAAAAAACGCTTTTGTCTGCCTTTTTGAGTGTTTGATAACCACATATATTTTTTTCTAATTTTGCTTTCTACGGCACCTCTTTCTTCCTTTCTTCTTACCTTCCCTCCTTTATCCCTTTCCTTACGGCGTGGTTCAGGTGTCCAACGATATGTGAGACAGGTACTGCGTCATTTCCTTTCCCCAAAAACCAATTATTATTATTATTCCCGCCGCCATCTTCGTTCGCGCCTCAATAGCCAGAATCCAAGCAGTCGCCTTTTGAAACCAGGGCCGCACCGCTGCATGCTTACAAAGACTACAGTAATGTCACTCAAACGTTGCTGATTTTATCTCATGTCTTTTCGAACAATTTTTATTCACGACAGTCGTTGTGCGTGAGTCTTTCAGGAGAATAATGACGTCAGCGTCGTAGTGCCCTGTAATTTAAAACACCTGCGTTCACCAGCTCTTCATAGAGAATATTGCCTAGAGGAGCTAAATAAAAGGCGGCGCTCCCACTGCGATCTAGAAGGGCCTATAGGGCATGCGGGCTATGCAGTACGTGTTGTCGCCAAGTGCGAAGCCACTCCGCAGCTATCGCTATCGCTTACGCGCCCACAGAAGAAAATGCGAAAACCGTGAGAGTTCTTATCCAATACACATCTGTTTCACTTGGTATTTCTATTCTCTATCTATAGGGCTGCGAAAGACGCTGCACAGAAAGTGTCCGCTTAAAAAAACCGCCCGCGTCTCTCTGTCGTGCGCTCAAACTGTGGGATTTGCATATCTCCCCTGCCCATCTGAATGCGGCCACCATCCGACCGGAGGCGGTTGGCATTGAACCCGCCCGTCTCGAGGTCACCGGTGGAAACGCAACGGTCTTGCTCGTCTGCTGCGGTGCACGTGGCCGGCGTGGTCGTCCCGGGATCCCGTAAGCTTGATCGGTTGGCCCTCGTTCGCAGAACCATACCACGCTTTGACTCGCTTCGCTTGACATGCGGTTGCTCTTAAAGGACTATAGACACCTAATTTCATTGCGCGTTTTCTTCTGTCAAACGATGCGTTAGACATTAGAATGCATGCATTCTAATGCCATTTTAATGCATAATAATTTCTTTTTGTATTTCTTCTCTCATGCTACAAACAGATCGGACTATGACTGTGACGTCAAGTTCATCCAGACAGAAAGCTGGGCTAGTTGGTGATTATGACGACGACGACGACGATGATGATGATGATGATGATGATGATGTCCTCAGGCTGAATGGCACGTACCCACGGCCTGGGGATCGGCCAGGGTGCAACGCTGATACAAACGCACACATGGCTAAAGAGTGGAGTAAATGAATAATTTTGTGACGTAGACTCGAATTTGGGTTAAAAAAGGCGATAAGAAAACGGAACTGAATAAGCTGTGTGTCATCATTAATTAAAAGACGTTGATGTTTAGCGCTCGTCCTGTCTTCTTCTGCGTCTGTGTCCTAGTCACATGCTAGTTACGCGTGATCCACTATAAAAACTGTAATATAATCGCTGATATGCGGTCTTAATTCCCTGCGACATTTAATCCAGCCTTTTCCAACACCTGGAATGACAAAAAAGTGACCTGTCAGCGATTATATTACAGTTTTTCTAGTGGATCTCATGACAAAAACACCAACTTGACGTCACAGTTGTCGTTCGATAGATGAAACCGAAACAGCGTCAAGAATAAATGCAATTATAAATTATTTAGCGGTTTTACACGAATAACACAGGGTGCTCATTTATACGAATGTATAACGCATCGTCTGAAAGAAGAAAACACGCAAGCAAATATTTGGTGTCTATATATGTCTTTTAAAGTGAGCGCGAATGTCGGGAGTGAAAAACACCTCTATAAGCAATCACTCTGATGATCTCGTTACCGTCTCCAAGAAAGCTGCTGATCTTCTAAGCCAGCTTTGTCTTGCGTCAGCATTTCACTTTACTGCTGTGCTTCTGTCAACGCTGTATACTGATTTACAATGACTGCATTGTGTTAACGGGTTTGAACTTGGCCAAATTTCCTTTCTCGGGTGTGTAACGGCAATAGCTGTAAACAGGGCAAAACGCCCTGAAGAGAGCATGCTGTGCTTGTTCGCTTGTCGCTTCATTGTGTGCTTGCATGATTTGCTTTGCCTGCTTTGCTATGCATGTGTTGCGTTGAGTTGAGTTGGCTTGAGTTGAGTTGACTTGAGTTGACTTGAGGTGAGTTGAGGTGAGTTGAGGTGAGTTGAGTTGAGCTGAGGTGAGTTGAATTGAACTGAGTTGACTTGAGCTGAGTTGAGTTGCTTTGCTCCCTCAAAATGCTTTCTCCACCTGGGGAGGGCGTTAGAAGGGGAAGTGGGCTGCAGAAAAAATTAACGAAAAAATTTGCTACAAAAGGGAGCGAAATTATCATCATCATCATCATCATCATCATCAGCCTTACTACACCCACTGCAGGGCAAAGGCATCTCCCATGTCTCTCCAATTAACCCTATCCTTTGCCAGCTGCATCCACCCTTTGCCTGCAAACTTCTTAATCTCATCCGCCCACCTAACCTTCTGCCGCCCCCTGCTACGCTTACTTTCTCTTGGAACCCACTCCGTTACCCTTAAAGACCAGCGGTTATCTTGCCTTCGCATTACATTCCCTGCCCAAGCCCATTTCTTTCTCTTGATTTCGACTAGGATGTCATTAACCCGTGTTTGTTCCCTCACCCACTCTGCCCGCTTCCGATCTCTTAACGTTACACCTATTATTTCTCTTTCCATGGCTCGCTGCGTTGTCCTTAACTTAAGCTGAACTCTTTTCGTTAGCCTCCACGTTTCTGCCCCGTAGGTGAGTACCGGTAAGATTATGCTGTTGTACACTTTCCTCTTGAGGGAAATTGGTAAACTGCCACTCATGATCTGCGAGAATTTGCCATATGCGCTCCACCCCATTCTTATCCTTCTAGTTATCTCCCTCTCATGATTCGGATCAGCTGTCACTACCTGCCCTAAGTAGACGTATTCCGGCACAATTTCTAGGTTCTCGCTACCAATTGTGAACTGTTGTTCCCTTGCTAGGCTGTTGAACATTACCTTGGTTTTCTGCATGTTAATTTTTAGACCCATCGATCTGCTCTGCCTGTCTAACTCGTTGATCATGATTTGCAGTTCACCTCCTGAGTGACTCAGCAAGGCAATGTCATCAGCAAATCGCAGATTATTTAGGTATTCTCCATTTATTCTTATTCCCAACTGTTCCCAATTCAGGCCTCGAAATACCTCCTGCAAACATGCGGTGAACAGCATTGGCGAGATCGTGTCTCATTGCCTGACGCCCTTCCTTATTGGAATTTTATTGTTGACTTTATGGAGGACTATAGTAGCTGTGCAGTTGCTATATATATCTTCCAGTATTTTGACATAAGACTCTTCTACCCCTGATTACGCAATGCCTGTATGACTGCTGAGGTTTCCACTGAGTCGAATGCTTTCTCGTAATCAATGAAAGCTATATATAGAGGTTGGTTATATCCTGCGCATTTCTCTATCACCTGATTGATAGTGTGAATATGATCTATTGTGGAATATCCTTTACGAAAGCCTGCCTGATCATTTGGTTGATTAAAGTCTAACGTTGCCCTGACTCTATTAGCGATTACCTTAGTAAATACTTTGTAGGCAACGGATAGTGCTGTGCTTTCCCTCTTACGGCTAACTCGTTAATGGTCTTCTTCTTCGCTAGCTTCTTCCGTTCCCTCTTCAAGTCTAAGCTAATTCTAGACCTTACCATTCTATGGTCGCTGCAACGCACCCTTCCGAGGACGGCCACATCCTGAATGATGCTAGGCTTAGCGCATAGTATGAAGTCGATTTCATTTTTAATCTCACCATTGGGGCTCTTCCAGGTCCACTTCCTGTTTTCTCGTTTGCGGAAGAAGGTATTCATGATCCGTAAATTATTTCTATCCGCGAATTCGACTAATAACTCCCCCCTGCTATTTCTAGAGCCTATCCCATAGTCACCTACCGCGTGGTCGTCAGCCTGCTTCTTGCCCACCTTCGCATTGAAGTCGCCCATCAGTACAGTGTACTGCGATTTTACTCTATTCATTGCTGATTCTACGTCCTCATAGAAGCCTTCAACGGTCTGGTCATCATGGCTGGATGTGGGTGCGTAGGCCTGCACCACTTTCAGCTTGTACCTCCTATTCAGCCTAATTACTATAGCTGCTACCCTCTCGTTAATACTGTAGAACTCCTCTACGTTGCCAGCTATATTCTTATTAATGAGGAAACCCACACCTAGTTCTCGTCTATCCTCTAACCCGCGATAGCACAGTACGTGTCCGTCCTTTAGTACTGTATACGCCTCACCTGTCCTCCTAACTTCGCTAAGCCCTATCACATCCCATTTAATTCCCGCTAGTTCCTCAAACAGCACTGCTAGGCTAGCCTCACTAGCTAAAGTTCTAGCGTTAAACGTTGCCAGGTTCAGATTCCAATGGCGGCCTGTCCGGAGCCAGAGATTCTTAGCACCCTCCGCTGCGTCACAGGTCTGACCGCCGCCGTGGTCAGTTGCTCTGCAGCCGCTGGGGACTGAGGGCCGAGGGTTAATTGGTTTGATCATAGAAGGTTGTGGCCAAGTACTACACCAGGGTGGCCAAATCCTGTTCTGGTGAGAGAGTGCCTTGTCGGTTCTGGTCACCGAGATAAGGCCGCGCTCCAGGCCTGGTTATGCAATTCCATCGACACGCAGATTTTTTTTTAAACCCGGTGGAGAATTGCGCGGCACCAGGATTTGAACCCCGATCCTCTTGCACGCGAGGCGGATGTTCTACCTCTACGCCATCGCTGCATCATATAAAGAGGTGCAAATTCACATTTAAAAAAAGCGACAATTTTCTACACAATTAATTAGCATAAGACATTTATACAATGCCATAGTAAGTGAAAATGTAAAATTAAATGAAGACCAAAAGGGCAATAAATATCTGTCAAGAATAATACTGAAAGCACTCAAAAAGATTACAGGTTCATTTGCTTCTGCAGTGCAGCGTAACGTCATGTCAGGTTAAAAAACAATCAACTAAGGCGATTCTGAACCATGTGATTTATTGACCAGAGGGTGTAGTTGGCTCGGCAGGTGGTTCCGCTCCCAAACTGTTTGCCACAGACATGCGTCACAATGCAACAGCCACTCAGTGGAAAGTTCGCTGAGGGATCACACCGCACCGAAGAGAAGTTGTGACATGTGTGGTCCGTGGACCTGACTTCGCATTCGGGGCATGCTGCACACCAGCAGCGCCAAGCGCAATTGGAAAATGTCGCTTGAAACATTATTGGTCGCCTGGCACGAATAAAAAGTAACGGAATCGAACGTGTTAAAACTAAATGGCGGAAGGAGGAATAAATTTGTGTTCTTGTTAGCTGAACAGGCATTAGTGGCTCGTCTATCAGTAATGATCCGCCGCTCACTTGCCAGCGTGTGCTCTCTGACGTGCGCAAACACGCGTAATTTTTATTATTGTTTCGTTATCATTATTATCATTTACAGATAATGGAGTCTCAAATATAGGACATAGCAAGGTGAACAAGTTGTAACAAATAAAATTACACGAAAAAAACACGAAAACTGCCGCGCTTCTAAATGCGCTTTGTTCTGCATCAACGTTTCTATTCTCTTCAGCGTTGTCCTCCGTCTTCTACGAGCTGTACTGCTTCACAAAGTCTACGTTGCGTTAATGAGTTTGATTTTGAGCAAATTCTATTTTGTCGGAGGTGACCTCCTGAGTTACCAAAGCAGTGCCGATTCTGCGACCCGCCTTTCGGGGACACGAAAGAACAGCACACGTCAAAACAGCACGCGTCAAAACAGGGTAGCGCACAAAAAAGAGCACAGCGACAAAACAGCACAGGTAAAAACGGCACAGCGACAAAACAGCACACACAAAAACAGCATGGCGACAAAACAGCACAGGGAAAAACAGCACGCGTCAAAACGGAATGCCGGACAAAATGACACAGCGAAAAAACAGCACGACGACAGAAGAGCGCAGGCAAATAACAGCACGACGACAAAACAGCACATCGGAGTACGGTGCAGTGCTACTAGAGGGGTGACTAGCATGGCCATAACCATAAACGGTAAATCACACACGTGCAACAGCAACCTTTGGAGTTAGAGGGTGCTCATTTCGTTGGCTCACTAAAAAACAGGGCAGGCTCATTGACTGAGGAACAGCATTGCTTGAACGCTGCATATGGCAGAACTAGTGGTTATGTAATCCTTGCTAGCTTGGCTTCAATGATCTAGCTTTTTTCTGTATTATGTACGAAGAAACTTCGCAACTGAGAGATAAAATATCCGAGCATCCGCTCTGCGGTCATTCTAAACTCTGCTTAAGTAGATACCCACCTGTGTTTGTTAGGTTAGGAGTGTTTGTTAGATGTTTCTTGTGGTTTCTGTGCAAAAGGGAGACATCTGGCGAAAATTTGCGTTTTAATAAAATGGGCTTCCTAGCGGAAGGAGTAGCTTTTATCGAATCTTGCGAAAAATCATGTTTCAAGATAATTCTCTTCGGAGTGAAAAAAAAGGGCTTCAATATCAAATTACACTAAACAAATGCACGCTGATGCATGAATTTGCAGGTCAGCTGTGTACCCCCTTCGTCAAAGTAAAGTAACCGCCGGTCTTCCTGAGCACTTGTTAACTCCAAAGGTTGCTGCCGCAAGTGTTGTGATTTACAGTTATAATAGTTCACCCCACCAGCAGCGCTGCACCGTACTCCGTTGTGCTGTTTTTTCTCTGCGCTCTTATGTCATCGTGCTGTTTTTTAGCCCTGCTGTTTTGTCGCTGTGCCGTTTTAAATAATAGTAATTAATTTTTGGGGAAGAAAATGGCGCAGTATCTGTTTCATATATCGTTGGACACCTGAACCGCGCCGTAAGGGAAGGGACAAAGGAGGGAGTGAAAGAAGAAAGGACGAAGAGGTGCCGTAGTGGATCGAGGGCTCCGGAATAATTTCGACCACCTGGGGATCTTTAACGTGCACTGACATCGCACAGCACACGGGCGCCTTAGCGTTTTTTCCTCCATAAAAACGCAGCCGCCGCGGTCGGGTTCGAACCCGGGAACTCCGGATCAGTAGCCGAGTGCCGTTTTGTCCGGCGTGCTGTTTTGACGCGTTCTATGTTTTCCCTGTGCTGTTTTGTTGCCATGCTGTTTTTTCCCTGTGCCGTTTTTTCCCTGTGCTGTTTTGTCGCTGTGCTGTTTTTTTTCGCGCTGTTTATCGAGTGCTGTTCTTTCATGGCAAACCGCCTTTAGACCCCAGCCTCGTCTTTGCCTCGAGTCCTCACTCTGGATGACACCACCCTCCTTTTAACAAGAAAGGAACACCTCCGGCGCCGCAAACGTGCTCTAATCCCTCCGTGTGCGGCTACCTTCTCCCGCGGTCTCACCCGTGCAGAGGAGGTTGCGCTTCGGAGGATCTGGGTCGGGGTAGCCCTCATGCACTCCTCTTGCCGTAACTCGAAAGTGGCCTCAATTTCGAGACACGTATCCCCCCCTCCCCGGATGTCCCGCCCCCAGGTTCCGGAATTCTCAGGCGGATGTCCCCCCCCCCCCCCCCCCCCCCTGTGGGCTTGTCCGTCACTGAAGCGGACGAGAATCGGGTACATGGCGGAAGCGGGTCTCTCGCCGAACAGTCCTTCGTCACATACTGCATGCTTGGATGCAAGGCCCGCATCAGCGCTCATTCTTTGACCTTATCAAATCCGGCAACCCTGTTTTTATTTATTTAACTATTCTTTTCTTTCATCGATTATTACATACTCCTTTTTATGCACAGAGGCAATAAACAAACATCAGTTACAAAAAAACAATCTTACGTAAGCTTTGCAAGCTATACAGGTCTCTAACATGAACATAGCAGATAACCTTTTCACGCAAGTTTCATGCTCTATAGCATCAAAATGAAAAGCTGTGTCTGTATATTGCGACCCCGTGTTTCACAGGGTAACCTGAATGGGTCAAAAAGTTCAGGAACTGACGCATGTAGTGCAGATTGAGGCTGCCGGAACTGCAGCCGTATTCTATCAAACACATTTATGCCCAATTAATTAGTTTTCTTACCATCCGAAGCCGGTTTTGTAAGGAAAATTGAGCTGCAGTGTCCTTTAGTCAAACACTTTACCGCATGAGGGAAGAAAGCAGAAACAGCACCGGACAGCACTTCGTGGGGCGCCCTAAAAAGGGCTTCGCAACGTCCATCTCTACTTCTTGCTTTGAAAACGCAATTCCTTTTGTTTCATACAAAAAATTACCGTGCAGCTCTGTCTAGCAGGGACTTGTAATGCAGCCAGTATCACTGACTTCGTAAAAATCAGCGCTATATGCTTTTTAAAAAACTCGTAAAATTGCATGCACAATCGTAGACGTCGTGCCGTGGAAGTAGGACGCGTTAAGCTCCAGGATAATAAACAGCTGGACACTTTGCCTGTCCCCAGGGAAGGTCTTAATACATGATGAAACTCTCTAGAAGCATCGTCGCCGCATCCCACGGCGGCAGCATAGTTTCATTCTCACGTCCATGAGAAAAGGAGCGCGAAAACAAGACGACGGACGAAGACAGAACGCACAGCACGAGCGCTAACTTCCGACTAAAGGAAAACCACAAAACCGTGTCGACCGGGACTTAAGCCTAACTACCAAGCGCATGCGCCAAGGCTGGGAAGCGGAAAAAAATTCTAAGGAAAAAATTCAAAGGAAAAACGGCATAAGAAGATGAAGGTTATTGCAAACCTAGGAATCTCAATTCACGTTTTGATAAGAATATAGAAGACTCACTGACACACAGATCCCGCAAAGTAGCTATGTGTGTAGATTCAAAGATTTATCTTGTTTTTGCGCTCCTTTTCTCATGGATCAATACCGACTCGCCCAGCATTCCACCCTTGCCGTTCTCACGTGTGTCGCATTTCACACCAAGAAAGCGCGAGCGCACTACTATACACGAGGACGGTGAACAAACACGGGTAACACACGCGCGCTCGTCTGTTACCTGTGTTTCTTAACCGTCTTCGTCCTGTTGTGCGCTTCAACTTTCTTGGTATGCCATACCAACACGCCCAAACTGCAACGTTAGTGCATTTAAAACGTGCTCGTCTCATGGGCTCTCACGCCGTCTCTTACGCAACTCTGTCCGCACTCACCGAGTTAGAGAATAAAGAAGTGACAACAAACAACAGCGCTTCAGTGACAACGTCCATCTATATTTCTTGCTTTGAGGAAGCGATTCCTTTTCCTTCTAGACACGAAACGGCCTTGCCATTCTGTCCAGCGGGGATTTTGCAATGAAGCCAGCATCACGGAATCCGGGAAAACAACGCGATAGATACTTTCGAAACATTAGTAGAATCACGTGCACAATCGCAGATGCCGTGCTGCAAAGGGGGTAAGTGTACATTCTAAACAGAAAGGAGTAAAAAAGCTGCATAGAGTTTCTTACTATTAACTACAGGGAAAGCTGGCGCCCCGCCTATGGGAGTTTGCATGGAGCTTCCTCGAGACCACCTGTACCACCATGGGCGCTGTAAGCATCATGGGGCGGAGAGCTACCGACTGCAGAACAACAACTTTTGGCCAAAAAATAATGAAAAAACAAACGTTGTTCGATAATCAAGAATGTCATAACATTCAATATCCTGTCTACAAATTGCAACAAACGAGCAGAAAAGCACATAAATGCAAAGTTTGCCCAAAATAAGCGATGGCTTGCTCTCCTATTGGCCAAGCATTGCAGACTACAAAAGCCAATATTTCGTGCTTAACAGGCGCACTTTTAAAAGGAAACATGTTTTTGAAAAAAAAATGTTCTCCCTTCAACATCTTAAAAGGTTTTAAACAGCATTTCGGAAAACAAGAACCTTTTATTGGTGTCGTGTGCTGTTGCGTTCTCGCTACTATGGCTTTTGCACACTACTCTTACGCCGAAGTCGTCTGCGCGCGGACCGCGCTCTGGATACGGAACGGGAAATCTCTGTAACGCCACTCTGTGTTCCTGAAAAAAAAAAAAAACCTACTGCCCTGCACCAAAGTAGCTCATCGCCCCATGAAGCTTTGCACGCCCATGGAGGTACAGGTGCATTGCCGCCAGCTGTCCCTCTAGTTAATAGTAAGAAACTCTATGGTAAGCTGTCCTATAGCGCAATGCCTTTTATTGAAGGGAGTGTGATGTAGGACAGCTTACTTCCTTTTTACTCCCATATAGGCGTATTGGTGTTTAGAGTGTACGACGCGTTAAGCTTCAGGACAATAAATGTAGCTGGACACTATGCCTGTCCCCAAGCAAGGTCTTAAGACATGATGAAACTCTACAACCATAATCGTAGCATCCTACGGCGACAGGATGGTTTCGTCCGCTCAAGGGTGTCGCAGTTCATACGTGCTCGTCTCATGCGCTCTCACGTCGGTTCTTGAGCAACTCTTGCCTGCGCAGCCAACAACCACGCGCTGACGTGTCCGCGTCTGACGCAGTTACGCTATAATAGCGTTCTCTGAGGGGAAGTTGCCAAGGCGCATTGAAATCCAGAACGGCTTCGAGCAACGTCCCGTCCATGCTTTGTCTTTTTTTTCTTTACTTCAGTTACTTATTCCGTCTTCCTTGCCCAAGTCTCTGGCCACGCCAACTCCGTCATGAGCCTCCAGGTCAAAGCGCGCGCACACGGCCACGCGATCATCGAGGGCGCGGTAAATCTTTGTTCCGTCTTTTCGTCATTCTCAGCTGTGTGAGTCAATGTTCGTGGTAAAACCGCTCACCCCGTTGTCTTAATCGGTTCGGGATTAAATGCAACGCAGCAAGAAGATACACTCTAAACACGCATACATGTGGGAGTAAAAAGAGGAGTAAACTGTACCCTCCAGCACACTTCCTTTTATGAAAGGGAGTGCTCTAGGGGACAGCTAACTCTCTTTTTACTCCTTTTTGTTTAGAGTGTAGGAAAAGGCGGGACGACATCGTGTTTGCTACTGTCCTGTTCCCTTTATCAAGCTGAAACATACACTAATTAAGCCGCCGCGGTGGCTGAGTGGTTATGGCGCTCTGCTGCCGGCCCGAAAGACGCGGGTTCGATCCCGGCCGCGGCGGTCGAATTTCGATGGAGACGATATTCCAGAGGCCCGTGTACTGTGCGATGCCACGGCACGTTAAAGAACCCCAGGTGGTCGAAATCTCCGGAGCCCTTCACTACGGCGTCTCTCATAGCCTGAGTCGCTTTGGGACGTTAAACCCCCGTAAACCATAACCCATACATTAATTACACACTGATCGCATCATTTTAAAGTGTTCGCCTTTGTCATGAGTATAGTTCACCTCGTACTGACTCGCTTTCTAGATTACACCGTATAAGTTTGTCGTCCAATTAAGTCACACTTACAAGACACATCGGACATAACAGTGCACACCCACCGTAATTATTAACACTTAAGTTAACGTTTTGTTTTACAAATTAATACGCTGCGTTACTGAAAGCAAAAACCGTGTCATTTTATTTTGCCGAGATTCGTGCGCTTTCACAGTGTTATTTTCGCAAGCACTCTTACAAGCGATCAATAAGCTTGACTAAAATCACTAAGAGGTCGAGGTGATGCACAGTTGATTCCCGTGATTGCAGTGCGAAAGGATATAGGACAAGGTATGCAAGAGGGGATTATTCAGCGCTCGTCCGGTTTCCTTTTTGTGTTTTGTCAGCCGCCCTTTCCTGCTATTATTCCGGAAGTTTGCAAAGATCCGTCCTGTAAAACTGCGTCCGCCTCCGCTGGGTCGCGCCTTCGTTCCTGGATCGTCTCTGGTATCTCCTAGCATTGTTACTGCACTTGTCCCATCACATATCCGCACATGTAGAAGGTCGAAAGAAGCAAAATTAGGTATCGATCTACATGCTCCAACTGCCGACGAAATCCTCAAATCATTTGTCAATTTCTTTATATCTGAAAGCGCGACTGTGCGCACTGCATACACACAGGGCCGTTCATTTTCGGGTTTGTAAGCTCAGAGATTCCTTTGACGTACTCAGCGCACGATATATCATAACGGCTGTGCTGTCGATATTTTATGCTTTTAAGTTATACTGCTAGCAAGTGTAATGTACGTGGCATCGGGGAAAATCGTCTCTATGACTCGCGAATAAAGTGGTACTGAGCCGCCGCGGTGGCTCAGTGGTTAAGGCGCTCGGCTACTGATCCGGGGTTTCCGGGTTCGAACCCGACCGCGTCGGCTGCGTTTTTATGGAGGCAAAACGCTAAGGCGCCCGTGTGCTGTGCCATGTCAGTGCACGTTAAAGATCCCCAGGTGGTCGAAATTATTCCGGAGCCCTTTACTACGGCACCTCCTTTATCCCTTCCCTTACGGCGCGGTTCAGGTGTCCAACGATATGAGACAGATACTGCGCCATTTCCTTTCCCCAAAACCAATTATTATTATTATTATTATTATTATTATTATTATTATTATTATTATTATTATTATTATTATTATTATTATTATTATTATTATTATTATTATTATTATTATTTGGTGCCACAAATTTGTTAGCATTCGCCTCATTCGACTTTGCAGTGTGCGAGTCCGACTTTTACCGGCTTCTTGGGGTAGCGAATTACTTGTACCGGAGACTTGTGTCCCCAATACTTCACCCCTCTTTTGCGTTCACCCATTCCGAGTCCTACTTAGGTCACAAGATCACATAATGCACACTGTTCAGAGTTTATCCTGGCACAATAACATACGCATTGTACTTGTCCTGCCCCGCCCAACGATAACCATACTTAACTATACTTTCCTCTGCCATATCTTCTTTATCACCTTGTTCTTTTCACTAGGGAGAGCCAGGCCGCTTCACTACACCGGAACTTCGCCCCATTCTTTGGCCTCGCTATACCAGTACACGTCGCCTACATCCTGAACCCCATAGCTGCCACTGCCGTCCTTACAAGCTCTTGCGTAGCCCACAGCAGGGCACCTCATCTTCACAACCCGGACATGCAAACAGTGCAGCAAAGTGTTTCACTACTTCACTGAGTCCAGTGGCTCAGTGGTTACGGAGCTCGGCTGCTGACCCGAAAGACGAGGGTTCGATTCCGGCCTCGGTGGTCGAATTTCGATGGATGCGAATGACTAGAGGCTCATGTACTGTGCGATGTCAGTGCACGTTAAAGAACCACAGGTGGTCGAAATTTCCGGAGCCCTTCACTACGGCATTCCTCATAGCCTGAGTCGCTTTGGGATGTTAAACACCGACAAACCATAAACCACTTAGTCCAGAGGGCCCACCGGCGCACAAAAGCCAGTGCTCAGAATTCTGTAGATAATCATACAAACAAAAAAGTCAGCAAACACTTCTTAAAGATAAATGCGCCTTAAAACAAAGCAACAATATAGCTGGAATATAATCTCTATACATTACCCGAAACCGCGAATCCCAGTTCTCACGTAGGCTCAATAAGAGCTTTAATGGCATTTTTCTGGGCCAGTTGGTATGAATCCATGATTTGGGCCAGCATGAACTTTGGGACACAAACGAAGAGAGACACGTGGAACACGGAACACACTGCTTCAGCAGTGTGTTCCGTGTTCCATGTGTCTCTCTTCGTTTGTGTCCCAAAGAAGCAGTGTGTTCCGTGTTCCATGTGTCTCTCTTCGTTTGTGTCCCAAAGTTCATGCTGGCCCAAATCAAGAGCTTTAAGCCCTGAAGCCCTGAAGTGTTAAGTTGTGTTGCCTTGATGACATGTTCCCAATACCTTCTTAGCATCTGATATTATTCGTCGTTAATCCCCCCTACAACAATGCCTCATGGGCGCTGTTGGTGCATATAAGAAATAAATAAAATCAAATGAAGTGTCCCCCTGCGCCACGAGGCCATGACCGAGATGCTCACGATGATTTGAATGGGTGGGTGGGTGCGGAGCGCGTACGGCCTGTCCTGCTTTCGCGTGTGTCTAATGAGCGGCCTGTCCCTGTCGTCACGCGAGTTTGAAACTGGCACTCCCGGCTTTGATCGTCGTGCATGTCAGCGTTCCCAAGCACTCTCCTAGAATGAAAAGCGGCTGTAGTGCATTTGTCAGGGAAACAGCAGCTTACCGACGCTCCCCGAACAAAAACGTATGCATTGCGCTCAGTTGTCAGTGTAAAGAAGTCAAAACTGCGAAGCTATGAACACACCACAGTGAGCGATGGATATGATAATGGCGGTATAGCGTAGGGGGACACAAAGAAAACAGCTTGGATCATGGAACAAAGGCGGGACAATGACACAGCGGCTGTAATCAGGAGCAGAGTTTTCAAAGCGTAGCATAGGTCATCAGTGATCCCTTCGGGGTGTCGTATAGTGGACAACACGACCAATAAAACTTACTTAAGAGTGGCAGGGACTGAGGGGGAGTGTTGGGGTTCAATAAAAAGTTGGGCTGAGGCTTAGCTAAAGTGTTAAGCCTGGATATCGAAGCAAAAAGCTTCGTGGCGATGCTCGTGGTTTAGCTTAAGGTTTCATATATAGGGTTACAATTTGGGTATACCTCTCGTGATTCTGGCGTGTCAGCCGCTTGTCTAGCCTTGCACTTTTCATATCTTCGCTGCTTTTGAGCCAACTCCCACGCTACCACTTTTGGGTCTTCTTCTCCTCCTTCCATGGCGAAAGGTTAGACGACGGAGGCAGCAGCGGCCACCTGCGCTCCGCGTGAGGTCACTCGGTTTCACGGTCAGACGACGGAGTCAGCGCAGGGTGGCTACGACGGCTGCGGCAGCAGCGACCACCTGCGCTCCGCGTGACGTCACTCGGTTTCACGCATGCGCAGCTTTGGCAAATCTGTAGTGTGGCTCACGCGAAGCCCGGTGTTGAGGACCCTAGTGAAGCTTTTCGCTTCAAAATTAGGCTTGGACATGTGTAACCATGGCTGGTGCGAGATAGGGGTGGTTCAAAATCACTTGGGTTGGGCTTTATCCTGCAGTGGAGAAGTTGGCTGACTACGGCAACGGTACTATGGAGCGGATCACTAGAAAGCCACACAAGCTATACCATTGCCCTATGTTCGCAAGTTGTGGTCCGGTGTGCCGTGGTTGGCAGGGTTCAAGACGGTATATAGGCACTCTATAAGGAGCAGCTTCCCTGTTCCATCAGCCGCTCAGCAGATGACCTGACTCTGCTCCCTACACTCACAACGTCCGATATGATGCACCATGTGCAAGAGCCACTTTCTTATTCGCTTTGATTTTCCTTCTATTTCAATAAAGACGCTTGCAACAACTACGCTGGTTCTGGTGTTTACTTGCTCAACCGCCTCTCAAAATTGGATGCGGAAACATTGCAAAACGTTGCACGCCTCGCTGCGCCCTGTCGCATGGACGTCGCTGAAAACACGATTAGCCGGCCGTCCCCAACCCTTCATCAACTCCCTGTCTTGTGAGTGCGCAGAGGAAAACGGTTCCGCATGCGTGTGCTTTGTCTCTGGCTCCGCGTATACGTATGCGCTGAGCCCCAACCTTTCAGTAAAATCGCTTTTTTTTTGCGAATGCACGCCCTGTGGTATGTGCGAAAGGAGACCAAACGTTTGAGAGCTGTATTCCTGAATGAAGGCCACAAAAAGGTGGCGATATGGACCCAGATACTACACTAAATCAGGAGTACGCCGATGCTGGTAAAGGTCGAGGGAACGGAAATTGAGGTAATCCTATATAGACGATCCATGCAAAATCGTCCTGCTGGTTTCATAGTCTCTAATTACATTCAGCCAGTGTAAACCTTATGAAGAACACAATTAATCTTGCTGACCTTTACTTACATAATCGTATTTCTCGTTTATGCCTTTTATTCAGAAAATATACGTCACCAACGAAAACCTTAAAAAATCACTTTTTCTTATCTTTACTTATTTTCGTCCCGCATGAACCACCGATTCAAAGTTGGCGTGTCAAGCTGCAGGACTAATTTTTATTTTGATTAGTTTGCTCCAAAGATCGCACGGACTGCAACTTTTTCGCCTCCGTCGTGTCAATCACCGCACACGCGATGCCTTCAAGTGTGCTCTATATAATTATCTTAATTAATCTTCCTACTACAAATGCATTTTTGTTAATCACCCGCTCCTTTATGTAACGCCGATTGGCCCTGAGGGTAAATAAATGAAATGAAACGAAATACGTTCTGTTTGTGGCAGCTTAGCTTTCAGGTATCGAACATAACGGACAATAAGTCCCCTGAAACGGGATATGAAAACATGGCTGCCAATCCGTGGTGACTGGAGGGGTGTGAGGGCCACGTCAAGTCGCAGTGTTCGAACCGGGACCTCCAACCAACGGGTTAGCCCGTCGGGAAGGTCCGAACCAGGCGGAGGAAGGAGTCCGTGATTGGCTTGACGAGATGTTTACAGTTTTGAAGAAACCGTTTGAAAGGGTAAAGGATGGGACCGTTCAAGAGCGGGCAAATGTTCCAAGGGGATAAGCCGGACTGCTGGCCGTGACAGCATCAGTACGGTCTATGGCCGGAGTCGCGGCAGATCCGTGATACGCCCACCGAGTAGGGGTGCCAGTGTTCAACAGGAAGAAGACGTCATTAGACGAACACAGCGGACCAAGCGGCAGTGGTCGTTTACAGCCACTATAGCAGCCATATGCATAGGTAGTTAATATCAATAATAATTGGTTTTTGGGCTGGGGAAAGGAAATGGCGCAGTATCTGTCTCATATATCGTTGGACACCTGAACCGCGCCGTAAGGGAAGGGATAAGAGAAGGAGTGAAAGAAGAAAGGAAGAAAGAGGTGCCGTAGTGGAGGGCTCCGGAATAATTTCGACCACCTGGGGATCTTTAACGTGCACTGACATCGCACAGCACACGGGCGCTTTAGTGTTTTTCCTCCATAAAAACGCAGCCGCCGCGGTCGGGTTCCAACCCGGGAACTCCGGATCAGTAGTCGAGCGCCCTAACCACTGAGCCACCGCGGCGGGTGCATAGGTAGTTGGCAGGGAAGGAATTCAAGGCATCCAGACCTTTCCTGCACACTGAATCGGCTCCGACGGAATAAAACAAACAAACGCAAATTAATAACTAAAGCATTCTACTGGTTGCATATACGGCGCCTCACTTTCCAACTCTCATGCGTGGAACTTTTCAGATCAGGTCCGTATTTGTGTTCGCCGCGTCGTTTGCCACATTTCCGGGTTCTGTCCGTTTTAGTAAGTTGTATTGTATACAGTCAAGGTTCGTGCTTTGCCGACGGCGCTGCGATGGAGACAATTGTGCCATGTCCTTGTGGTCCTCCCCTTTATCGCGGCGTTAAACAATGGGAAAGGCAAAAATAAAGACAGAGGGAGCTGCGCCAGTAGTAAACACGACACCGCGCAAGATGGAAAAAAACACCTCGAGCACCAGGCCGATGTTTCGAGAGGAAAAACTTAGAGCTCACTGCAGAGACTGCACTGGAGAAATGCGAAAGCATTAGCTGGTTTAGGTTTATGGGGGTTTAACGTCCCAAAGCGACTCAGGCTATGAGAGATGCCGTAGTGAAGGGCTCCGGAAATTTCGACCACCTGGGGTTCCTTAAGGTGCACTGACATCGCACAGTACACGGGCATCTAGAATTTCGCCTCCATCGAAATTCGACCGCCGCGGCCGGGATCGAACCCGCGTCTTTCGGGCCGGCAGCCGAGCGCCGTAACCACTCAGCCACCGCGGCGGCTGCGAAAGCATTAGCGTTTGCCTCGACGTCCGTGGCTCCTAGTCGACTCCTTTCTACACCTACTTACCTACTCCGTTAAGATCCGACCGCCACTCTTCGATCTCCGATGCTACAACTCGACGCCCCATTAACTAACCAAATTAATTACGTTTATTAAGTATCCTTATTAATTACTATCATTATTTATGATAGCTAAATAATGACTAATGGTAATGACCGATGAATACTGATACACCATTTTTATACCAAGTGCCACACACATTCGATCATTCATGACTGCTGATGTTACCAGCTGATGACGTCACATCAGGCGACACATTCTGCGGACACATTTTGCGTCCACATTTTGCATCCACGTTTTGCGGACACATCTGGTGCCGACAGAGCCTAGTAATGCTTTTGCATTAATAAGTTAAGCGGACTGTGCTATCGTATTGGTGCTAATGCGTAGTGCTGGCGTCTGGAGGCGTCGTTGACGGGTTGCATGTGTACTATCGGGGACCAAAAGCCCCCAGGACGCTCGAGCACCAGCCAAAGCGCATAGGTTCATTAGCTGCACACCAAACTTGTAGCAGCAAAAGTTTGATTTTGATTCTCATATGTGTTCCAGTAAATGAAGTGATCGTCGGCGCAGGTCACAGCTTTACGCCAAGATCACCATCCGCGAGTCCCTGCTTAGACTTTTGTCCCCAAAATAGTATATTATGGTCGTCAGCGTAGAAACAGGGCGGTGAATAGCCTACGTGGCAATATTCTCCGTTCCAGAGAGAGAGAGAAAGCCATCATCATCATCAGCCTATCTATGTCCACGACAGGACAAAGGCTTCTCGCATATCCCTCCTGTGCCAGATACGGCCACCTGGTCACGGCAGACAGACTTGCCCCGCCACGGTGGCTCAGTGGTTAGGGCGCTCGACTACTGATCCGGAGCTCCCGGGTTCGAACCCGACCGCGGCGGCTGCGTTTTTATGGAGGAAAAACGCCAAGGCGCCCGTGTGCTGTGCGATGTCAGTGCACGTTAAAGATCCCCAGGTGGTCGAAATTATGCCGGAGCCCTCCACTACGGCACCTGTTCTTCCTTTCTTCTTTCACTCCCTCCTTTATCCCTTCCCTTACGGCGCGGTTCAGGTGTCCAACGATATATGAGACAAATACTGCGCCATTTCCTTTCCCCAAAAACCAATTATTATTCACGGCAGACTTCCGAATCTCATCCCCCCATCTTAGGGTTCCCGTGTACAGTAAGAAGTGAGTGAGTGAGGGAGTCAGTGAGTCAGTGAGTGAGTGAGTCAGTGAGTGAGTGAGTGAGTGAGTGAGTCAGTGAGTGAGTGAGTGAGTGAGTGAGTGAGTGAGTGAGTGAGTGAGTGAGTGAGTGAGTGAGTGAGTGAGTGAGTCAGTGAGTGAGTGAGTCAGTCAGTGAGTGAGTGAGTGAGCTAGCGAGCGAGTGAGTGAGTGAGTGAGAGTGAGTGAAGAAAAGTAAGTAAATAAGTAAGTAAGCGTTTAGTGTAAAATAAAAAGGAAGGTAAAAGATTTTCTCTAACCCCGGCATCTGCCATCACTATAGGGCGGCACCTGAGCTGGGGCCGCGGAAATAAAGGATAGCAGGCAGTTTGAAGAAGTGAAATGATAGTGGTGAGGGGACCGTAAGAAATGATAGAGGGAGAGGTGATAGATACACTATTTACCCAATAATACATTTGTGCAAGTTGCGTGCGTGCAGAGTTAATAAAAGAAATGAAAAACACACGCACACAACACTTTGCACACACCAGCTGGGGTAGGGCGCTCAGCTGTATTATACAGCCTTTATGGTAAAGGTCTTTAGGCAGTTAGCTTGTAAGGACGTTAAGTACCCACCGTAACTATGAATAAAAATATATTTTAATTAATTAATTAATCGTGTAGACAATACTTGATTAATAATTAATTAATAATTAATCAGCACTTATTAGAAGACTTGTTAAATAAAACAGTACTACTGAACGATGCCCCGCGCTTAACCATGCTAAACCGTGTGCTGTTTTATTTATTTATTTATTTATTTATTTATTTATTTATTTATTTATTTTTCTGCGCTGCTCTTACTGCCCAGAATACACACAAGGAAGTCGTTGTTCATGAGCTCCAGTGTCGCAACTTTAATACTATGCCGCAAGAACTGCAAGCCCATGAGCCACGCCTCTGTGGCCAGTCGCTCATCAGCTCTAGCTGTACACTATAGTACACACGCACGCAAAGTTAGTGCCGGTATAAAACTGTTACGTCAAGCACACCACGAACCAAAGTGGCGACATTTTGCGCAGTTCAGCTCAATCGAAACATTTATGCTCCTCTTGCGACGCGCACCAATATTGGGGCTGAAACTAGACTCTCATTGATATTTGCAATTGCATCGACAGCTGGTTATCATTTGACTAATTGCCCTAGGACAAAGCTTAAGCTGCTACCATCTCAGTGCGAGCAAAGGGTTATCTAAATATATAGGAAATGGGCATACCTCGCTTTATAGGTCCATGCATGCGCATGTTTCCATATATGGGTTCTGCTAAGATATGGATATATATGGTTATGCACAGATATTGCATATATAAGCCCTATTTACATATCCTGCCATATAAGATCTCATTTCCAGACATGGATATGTAGGGATTGGGCAGATCAGGCCATATATGGGTCATATTTATTTATATTTCCATATACGACCTCATTTACAGATACGGATGAATAGGGAATTGGGCAGATCAGGCCGTATATGGATCATATTTACATATACTACCTTATATGACGTTCCAGATAGGGATATATATGGAATTGGGCAGCTGTGGTATATAGGATTGTATATTTGACATACTTGCCCAGATCTGCCCAGTTCTCTATATCTCCATATCTGGATTATATATATATATATAGTCATAGTTGCCATTTTTGTAAGGGGACATTCATTCATTAGTACATGGAGATTCTTTCTTTTCGCCTCCATCGAAATGCAGCCGCCGCGGCAAAGAACGTAACTATGTAATTCTAATTCCTTAGCGCACGTTAAATAGAGTTATAGCATAGTGCGATCAGTGATCTGCTGCCCTGATCCGCATCCACGAGGCGCCAGTGCGCATGCGTAGATCACTCTGAAGGCGCCAGATGGCGCCAGTGGTCGGCCAACTGCGTGCACGCGGCGTCGGGACCAATCAGAGCGCGAACTGGCGGTGCGCGGAAATGGATCACGGTAGTGGATCGCGCTATGCTACCTCTCTAATACGGCGCAGTCTTCCACTACAGTGTCTCATAGCCCGCGGTGTTGCCTTTGCACGTAAGGACCTATTAACTAAGTGATCATTCATTCATTCATTCGTTCGTTCGTTCGTTCGTTCGTTGATTCGTTCGTTCGTTCGTTCGTTACGATGGGCCGATGAGTTACACGATATCATTCCTTTTATTCCAGCAGCGATTGTACCCCGCTTTTTAACCCACCTTGTCAAGATCTGTCGCTATCTCCACTGCTCGCGCGCCTATCTCGGTACGATTGCAAAGTTTTTATTTCCTTTGTTTGTACAATCATTCCCACAAGTTTCTATGCCAACGCGTTTTCTTCTGGACCCTGCGGTCGCGTTAACATAGCGCTCGCCTGCGGTCTACCCTATCTGACATTCGCTGTCGGGCTCCTCCGATGAGACACGTGTGCCGCTACGCCGACCCGGTGCCCGCAAATCTTCTGAAAAGGACGGTGCGTCGACATAAAATTACGTCACATTTTTGCAAAGGCGGAAGCGGTTTCATTCGCCGTTTGACGAAGCGCGCGGGCGCGCACGTCAGTTGAACAGTTCAAAACGGTGCCGTTCGTTGTAGTTGTGGCCTCGCACGGCGCGACGCGAATGACGCAATCGACGTCACTTCGGCTTCGAACGCCTCCGCCTACTAGGCGACCGCCGACGCCACACGAGCGCCACCCATCGTCGCGTCGCGTCCCTCTCATCTGTTCGCTTGTTTTCTGCTCGACTTACGGAACCTTGACCTGGGCAGCGTGGCAGGATTGCTGGAGCGCCTCTTGCGGTAGATGAAGGCAGGGCGGTTGATTGCACAGAGGAGTTATGCTAACACTCTATACAGCTCCATTATGATAATGCCAAGAAAGTTGCGAAGGGACTCGAAATATACAACGGGCTATACAACGGGCGTTGGGGTCTGTTGAAAGAATTTTTCTTTTATTTCTGACTGCCCTCAGCCCAAAAACGTTGCCGGAATGAATGAATAAAACATTATTTATGAGTAAAAAAATAGTGAGTGGAGTCCTTAGTCCAGGAACCCCATTGGCAGAGGTTCCGTAGTGGAGGGCTCCGGAATAATTTCGACCATCTGGGGATCTTTAACGTGCACTGAAACTGCACAACGTACGGACGCCTTTGCGTTTAATCGTCATCATCAGCCTGACTACACACACTGCAGGGCAAATGACTCTCCCTATTAACCCTGCCCTTTGCCAGTTGCGCCCACCCTATGCCTGCAAACTTTTAATCTCATCCGCCCACCAACCTTTTGCCGCCCCCTGCTACGCTTGCCTTCTCTTGGAATCCACTCCGTTTCCCTCAAGGACTAGCGGTTATCTTCCCTTTGCATTACATGCCCTGCCCAAGCTCATTTTTTTCCTCTTGATTTCGACTAGGATGTCATTAACCCGCGTTTGTTCCCTCACCCACTCTGCCTCCTTCCGCTCTCTTAACGTTACACCTATCATTTTTCATTCCATGGCTCGCTGCGTTGCCCTTAACCTAAGCTGAACCCTTTTCGTAAGGCTCCACGTTTCTGCCCCGTAGGTGAGTACCGATAAGATACAGCTGTTGTACACTTTTCTCTCGAGGGATATCGGTAAACTGCCATTCATGGTCTGAGAGAGCCTGCCATATGCGCTCCACCCCATTCTTATCCTTCCAGCTATTTCCCTCTCATGGTCCGGATCAGCTGCCACTACCTGCCCTAAGTGTATGTATTCTTTTACCGCTTCCAGCACCTTGGTGCCATCTGTGAACTGCTGTTCTCTTGCTAGGCTGTTGAACATTACTTTGGTTTTCTGCATGTTGATTTTTAGACCCACCGTTCTGCTCTGCTGCGTTTCGCCTCCATCGAAACGCGGCCGGGTCCGAACCCGCGAACTCCGGCTCAGTCGACGAGCACCTTAACCACTGAGTCACCTCGGCGGTTACAAGTAGCGGAGGGCCCTGCAAAGGATTTCGTGGACCACTGTAGATTAGCAAACAATTAAATTGGATTTCAAGGGAGCAGCAACTGTCTCATTTTCGATGGAAGCCTAAACCGCATCAAGGCACCCGTGGGCTGTTCGACGTCAGGTTAAGGTTCCCAAGGTGGTAGAACTTATTCCGCAGCCCTCCAGTACGGCCCCCTTTATTCTCATTCTTTCCCTCCCAACTTCCTCCTTTCCCTTACGGCGCGATTGAGGTATCCACCGAGATGTGACACAATTACTCCGCTATTTCTTTCCCATTAACTCCCATAAGGTTCCGCATTACGCCAGGGGCCATCTGACTTCACCCCCTACCTAAAAAAATCTATCCGCCAACACTGCCTCAATGTTCGACTTAAGATCACATCGCCGCCGTCAGTGGCGAGAGCAGCCTCGGTTTGCACTTCTCCAACCCGCCGACTGACGTCATACTAAGTCACATGACTTACATTTTTAATGCAAAAGCTTTACTACTCCCTTCCGTAGCTTGATCGGCGTGTGTTTCATCATCACGTGACCGCCATGACGTCACTACGCTCTATCTGCGCCGTCCTGCCGTCGTCGCCGGGCTCGTGTTGCAGCGCTTGATTCATAGCCTTGGAATGGCTACAGATTCTTCGGTTAGTATAAAAGGAGCGTTGCTGCAGTCTTTCAACTCTCTTACTGTCTGCACGTGGCAGCGATTGTGGCTCAGCTTGAGCCAGTGGGCAGGCCCGTGCACTTTCCATTTCATTCTTATCCTCCCTTAACAAGGGTTTAGACTAAGCAGACAACATGAAAGTAGTGTATGCATTTACGCTTAGCCGCATTATATACGCAACCCCTTATTTCAAATTGAAACGCACGGAAACCGAACGCGTGAACGCCATGATCCGCCTTGCGACTAAGGCAGCCCTGAGCCTACCTCGTGGCACTAGCACAGCCACACTCCTTGCACTAGACATGCATAACACCATTCAGGAACTAGCTGACGCGCACCTTCAGACGCAGTACTTGCCGCGAGCGCCACTGGCCGCCATATACTCTCCTCTCTTCGCATCAACATACCCGCTAACCAGTCAACCCTTATAGCCATCCCTCGACACATCCATACACCTCTCGTTGTGAAACCCCTTCCTCGAAACGTCTATCCGCAACGTCATATCATTCGCCGCGTAACTCGCGCTTATGCCCTCCATAAGTATTACTGCAAAACCCACGATGCCGTTTGGTATAGACGCCGCATGTACAGGGCATGAAGCGGTAGCAGTTGCCTACAATCAAACCCTACCCCTCCCCCAACTCACCGTCTTCCCTCGGGCTCTACGCCCGAGGAGGCAGAGGAGACCGCCATCGCCCTAGCCCTTGCACATTCGGACGCCCAGTGCATCTTCAGCGACCCCAAAACGGCTCTGTCCAACTTTGCTAGGGGAAGGATTCGCACCACTGCCTGGCAAATTTTGAACACCCCTACCCAAAATTTACCGCGCAGGGTAGAGCTCCAGTTGGTGCCGGCTCAATGTGGGAACCCCGGAAACGAGGCTGCCGATGAATTGGCCCGAGGTTTGAGTTGCCGTGCTCAGGACAGTCTCGATCCAGGATTTTCGAGGGAGCGGGCGCACACCTTTACAGAGCTCACGCAAACACCCCGTTTGGAACGTCGGACTTACCCCCTCCCCACCCCTCTCTTACGCACTTCCAAGGGAACCTCCTCAGACGCCTCCAGACCTGCTCTCTGTCATCCCCTCAGTTTTTATCCCACTATTGCGGCACATCCCCTGCGCGCTCCCTATGCGGTGACCCTCACGCCACACTCTCCCATATCCTTTTCGGCTGCCCTGCTGACCTTCCCCGCCGGGACAGCACGCCATCTCGAGCTGGGAGGACTGGGAGGTCCTGCTCACGTCTGCAGACCCGACATCGCAGCTTGCAGCGGTGACTCGGGCTGCCGACGTCATGTCCCGACATGACCCACATGATGCAGTGCGGGACCGCGCAGTGGCCCAGGAACCCAGCAGGATGTAAAACTCACTTGCAGAAATAGTTTTTCTGTGTGTCTGTCTCTCTGTTTGTCTGTCCTACAGTCGCAATAACAATAAAACGGCAGCAGTCGCCATGGATGAGCCATTAAAGACATATTGAAACGTCGTCAACAAGCGACATCTGACCACTCCGCAGATATCGCCCGTTTTCGCCTCGTATAACTAGGTTTAGAAAAGTTAAACCTTCAGCATTTTTCTTTATATACCCCACATGATGTCACCTGCCACCCATTGTTAGTCTTACATTTCGCTAAATTCTTTTTCAAAGTCAAGCTGACGGTCATGTCACGTGTTTAGCACATGTGGTCTTCCGTACCCAAAGCGGCATACATAACTGATGAATTTCGGTAATGAATCTACCTAATCAGCGTTAGTTAGGCTAAACTTCCTCGTTCCGATGATGTATTACATGTGGACATTTTTATGTTCACTACTAGTTATGCTCATTATTATACCAAGGCGTCATCACGGTTAAGCACTTACTAGTACATACACGCCTGAAGGTCTTCTCCCAAAGAGCGGGTTGCACGCCCTGCACACAAATTTTAAGAGCGTTAGCTCTTACTCATCACGTTTCTCGATTTCTTTGGGTCTGCTACCACCTCCCTTCGGCGTGATATTTCCTAAGTCCGAGGAATTCAAGATGGTGACCCCCATAGTAGATCGATATAGCAACGCAACTGGTTATTGATTGGTGACGTCATTCGTATACTGAATGGGTGATTGATTGGTGACGTCACTTATAAATCCAAGATGTCAAGTTCGTATTTGAATATAAATCCAAGACGGTGGCGGCATCTTTTTTCAAAGTACTCTTACTCCTTGCGTGTGTCAAGGACGCGTCTGTTTGCAATGACGGTCTCATTGACCAAAACAGTTAGCACGTGACCACCCTCTATCACACAACGACAGTGAGCGCGTAGCGCCTCATTTGATACTGGCACTTTCGATCAGTCATATATCTCCCAGTATAGAGGCCATCAAAGTGGGATCTCCCTGAGACCACCGTTTGTATAAAATTTGGGGCCACCCGTTTGAAGCAGAATGTTCAAAGTGGTGTCAAATGGCATGGCATGTACTTTAGGAAAAAATTACTAATTCAGATGAAGCCCAAATTATGTGTGGGGTTCACACCGACGACCTTTCCGCCCCAAAACCACGAATTACGAGGACCTTCAGACGGCCATTACGACCGAACCGTTTGTCGCAGGGGTACCGGATGGTGTCAAACGATTCATCGTGTTGTGATGCTCACTGTTAAATAACTTATTAACTGATATAACGAGGAAATATACCAAATATAGCGAAGGTGGCTGTAAGGCGCAATAGTAGTGCAAAATCATAGAGGTAAATGACGTAGCTTATGTCTTGGAGGGAATGTTTCCGGAAAGGAATCGTCCTCTGATGTTAATAATAATAATAATTGTTTTGGGGGGAAAGGAAATGGCGCAGTATCTGTCTCATATATCGGCGGACACCTGAACCGCGCCGTAAGGGAAGAAATAAGGCGAAGTTCAGGTGTCCGCCAGGTGGCCCGAGATCTTGCTTCCCGAGCCAGTGGGCATATCGCGAGTGCTTCACAGACAGGAAACCCAGAACTGTGGCGCCATATTCTCTGGGTCCCTCCGTTCCCGTGTAACATATGGACACCAACACGCACGATAGTAGACGACAAGCGCGGGCTGGGCGCTTGAAGGACAACACGGCTCTCGAGACGCCAGTGTATACTATATATATAGACGTAGCAGGGCCGTCGCCCACGGGATTTTACACGGCCGCTGTCGTTTACCAGGAAAAACATGTTGACGGTCTCTCCTTCCGAGCCCAGTATCAACAATGTACCCTGGCCAATCCCCCACCGTGGGTACGTGCCATTCAACCAGAGGCCATCATCATCATCATCATTCAGCGCGAGCCGAGGAAGTATCGATAGCGCTTCCTGCCGCGGACCCTCATTCCAGAATAATCATCACGGATTCTCGAAAAGCATGTGATCATTACTTGGCAAGGGAGATCTCCCCCTTAGCCACTCAAATTCTAAGACGGACTGCCACTTATCCAAGACCAAAAAGTATCATTTGGGCCGCTTGCCAACCACAGGTCATGAGGCCGCTGACGCGGCTGCCCAAGCGCTTACCCACCGGGCTCCTCATCACAGCTCTTCTGGCTCGGAGACAAACCAGCCGCTGCTGCGGTTTAGGGCAAACGTAACACATTATAGCGACATCCACCGCCTTTTCCAGCAAAGGCCTTTCCAGCAAAGGCACTTTTTTTGACCAAAAGAGCGAAAGCTTAAAGGAGCAGCGACGCGGCTACACGGTGCAGCACAAAGGTGAAACAGTCGTTCAGGCTTAGCACCCGCTGCTGTGCTCAAAGGCACCTTTTTTTTCACCAAAAGAGCGAAAGCTTAAAGGAGCAGCGACGCGGCTACACGGTGCAGCACAAAGGTGAGACATTCGTTCAGGCTTAGCACCCGCTGCTGTGCTCGAGGCGGCTGAAGTGAGTGTTTTAAAATTAAAGTGGGGTATTCTGTTCATTCGTTGAGCTCAGACATTTTTTTTTTATTCTGATAGCTTCCTTAAAAGTACTGCAACAGCTACTCTCATCAGCAGCAGCAGGTTTTGTGTATTACATTGGCCGCCAGGGGTACTCTGTGTTGCTGCAACACTTTCACTGCCTTGAAACCTGGGCATAAAATATAAACGCCCGCACAAAAAGCAAAGCCAGACACGCCTTTCGTATTGTAAAAAAAAATATACTTTCAAACATTGTTGGCTGTATCTATTTTTGTATTGCTTTTACTTTTTGACGTTGGATGGCACTGCGATCGCAGGTTCTCTAAGGCCGCGCATTTGGGCCCCAAAGGTCTCTGACGAGCGCCTTCGCCTCCAAGGCCCTTAGCGACAAAGGCGCAACATTTTTGTCGTGTAGCTGTACTCCTTGCGCCTTTGGATATAAGGACATGATACTTAAAGGCCTTTGCTGTCCCCGTGTGGTTGGTCGGTCGGTCCCGAGGCATGGGAGACTGCGCTCCTCAACTGCTCCTCAATGGAGTCCCAACAGGCCCCGGTGAAATGGGCGCGAGGCGGGGCGTCGTCATGCGGTGTGCCGGAGGAGGGATGCCGACAATGTAACAGAGCCACTCTGTGGGTCCCAAACTCTCTCTATTCCACCAAATAAAAGTTTTTCATCACTACCACCGGATCAGTAGCCGAGTGCTCTAATCACAGAGCCATAGCGGCGGGTTTTTTAGACTGCGAGGCCGAGTAAATGACATCCTTAATTCTTGTACGAACCGATCGAGTGGCTCATCCACAGTTGTTCATTTTATCTGAGACACAGTGACATATCCCGAACACATATTTTGACGGTTAATTCTGACTAAGTTGATTATAACCGCGGCCGTTATTAGTGGGTTGTGTTTTCAGAATATGCTATATATAGTCAATTGCTTGGTTGGGTTAACAAATTATTAAGCGAAGCAAATTCGTTGAAAACTTGAGCAATAATTGTAATGACAGATATGCATTTAGCTTCGAAGCCTCCTACACCACAGCTCTGCCCACCTACTCGCGCGGGGAGAAAAACAGAAAAAAGGCAATAAGGCATGCAATAAAGTGAGGATCTGATTCTACCTTTTAATTGGCTTGGCTTCGGCATGAATCTCGCAGTTTTGTCAAGGATGGTCGGTAACAGGACGCCGCATAACGATACATAGAAAACGATGCGAATCTGATTGAAGTAGGACGATAGAACTGTGGATAGTATTTGACAGGGACCACCGGAACAGGGGGGGGGGGGACGGTCGCCTCCCCCCCCCCCCTTTCGTCTCCAATTAACTGCTTGCACTTGGATCAGATTTCTGACAACTGAAACAGTTAAGTTCTAGGACTCTTTTAATGCAATCACAGTGGGGCTGAGCTACTTGGCTTCGCAGCCAGTTGTAAAGCATTTCGTAGATGAGTAACCTAAACCAGTCATATGCCCCAACAGAAGTCGACTGTCTGACCCTTGTGCATGATCATGATTAGCAGAATTTAAACAAACTATGCACAAACTTTTTAAATGCTATTGATAACTCTACGTGCGTAAATCTTCCCACCTATAAAACTTCCCATTTCAATTCGCTTTATATTGCCGTGAATATTTGCACCGCTTGTTCGTTCGCACTCAAAACTGCACGCACTCGGCTTTATCATTTTGTTTTGTAATGTTAGATGCAACCAGACTTATCTCCATTGATCGTGGCCACGTGCAAATGCTTTCACATTTTTCCAGATTGTAGTAGTTGCTGTTGGTTCTTTATCCCCAAGGTTCCTTGCCAGCTTTAAATTGAGCGCGGGCGAGAACCGCAACCTGACAGTTTGCATCAACCTTTGAACATTGAAAAATAAGAAAACATAAAAAATTCATTATGTAAATGAGCATTAAATAAATAAATAGCAAAATAAACTCGAAGTCTTGCCTCCCCCCCCTTCCCACTAAAAAAAAAAAAAAAGTTCCGGAGCCCCTGGTATTTGAGACTACCGGGCTCAAAAGTCAGCGAGTGGACTGGTGCCGCCATCTGTCGGGGAAGTGATGCGCACAAAGCCGCTGCTGGTTTTTGTAGAGGTTAATTTGTTTCGCGGGAAACGCGCCCTTTTTGATTTCAGATGCAGGAACAAGTGCAAACACCTAGTGCGTCATTGAACAAACTACATCGCAAAATCAATATTTTGCGTGAAATTAGAGTGAAAAAAATAGAAAGGAGAGGTATAGAAAAACATACTTGTCGCACGCGCTTCCAACGAGCAGCTGCCTTGCAAAGCGTCATCCCCGAAGAAGGGACCGATCGAGTTGGTCTCGAAAGGCGGGTCTTAATATAAAATATCGGTTGGTGTGAGTATTTCTCGACATTTATTTCAGATCCAACCAGAGGGTCTTCCGTCGAAAATGTTCTCATTCAAAGCATTTTTCATTTCATACCCGTGCACATGTGTGTGTGCCCAGGTTAAGAGCCCCAGGCGGTCTCTAATAACCCGGAGCCCTCCACTACGTCAACCTTTAGAGCCTGTATGTCGTTTCGATGTTCGGAAGGTTAAACCCACAATTTACACTTTGCCTTTGATTGTTTGTTCTATTTCTTCTGTTGTTGTGGTCCTCTCACCCGACGAAACGGAATAATAAACTACAATGACGAATATTATAGAGCTCGAGTACGCCAGACTGAAATGAAACAGCAAAAAAAAAGAGAATTATTAAGAAATAACGTTGTCCTCGAAAATGCATTCTAGCGGCTGCAAGGGGCGTTATTGTCCGAGACATGAGCAAGGAGTACAAACAAAGGAAACGATAAGGAGGTTCTTATCGGTCGAGCTATACCGATTAAGAGTTCGCGAGGCCCGTTAACTACGGGAATCCGTACATCGGTAGAGCCTTTTGTGTTCTGGGGACGCCAGAGCAGACAGCAGACTGGGCAGGAGGGGCTCTCACATTTTATTGGCACTTGGTGCAGCTAGCACGCACACGTTCCTCGCAGTGTCCTATCAAACGCCAACACCAGCGTTGCACCAAACGCCAGCCATACCCAGAAAGTTCTACCCAGAAAAGCGCATTTTTCAACGGGAAAGTCTTTATGGCCAAATTTGTTTCATATATCTCAAGATTCCACTATAATAATGAATTGCAGTGTAACATCTCCAGAGCTCCTCTCAGCATGGCTTGCATTTTTTTTTTTGCGATTAACGCTTCTCCTGTCGTCAAAAACGTTCACCGTTAGTTTTTTTTTTTTTTGTGGTAGTCTTTTAATTACATGACGCGAGCGATGAACAAACTTTAATAGAAAGATGTTTCTAGGCGTCTGAATTAAATGGACCATTCCCTTCAATATTGCAGTACTTTAAAATATTCCTCAGTTGACTAAAATTAAAACTGATGTCGAAGAATCCTGTACTTCCTTGTATCGAACACAGTTCAACGATAATGCGCGGATGCAACAGACATAAACTTAATACTTCCTACCTGCAGGTAAAGAATGCTGGTTTGATCAGTCTTATATGCAGTTATACAAGCCCTGGAAACTATATTTACTGTACTGACTCCCTGCGAAAAACAAACCTTGATCTAGAAAAAATAGGCTAAAACGCGTCCAGTCGGTTCCTTGTGAATTATGCAACTGGTCCCCACCGCTTTTTTTTTTTTTTTGGGGGGGGGGGGTCTAAAAATTAACAAATGCATCCATTCAGCAAATCTCCGGAAGCCGGAATGAAAAGTACGCGCAGCGTCTTGTACATATTTCCTGCCCATTAATAATTTAAGCAAAGTGTTCCGACCAGCCTTTAACGAGGTATAATTAATTTGATTATTCATGGCTATAATTTCATAATGCAATTTAACGCTACATAACATAGTTAGGAAATGTTATTGTTGCCTCGCAAAACTACTCCAGTATGCACGTTAGTCTTGCCTGATCAGAGTTAGAACCGGCAAAACAGCTAGGTATACGGCCAATATTTGTCAAAAGCATCGCAGCATTCTGTTTTTCTATTCTTTTCACGCTCTCTTTCTACTCGTGAAAGAATGTTTTGTGATTGTCAGAGAGCTGTTTTAAATTCACATTTCACGTCTCAGTTTTATGTGTTGTCAAAACCTACTCACGTTTAAAAACAAATTGCCTGCATCCACAAAACGTTTGCATCGCACATCGAGCACGAGTTGTTTCGGTTTCGTTTTGGCCTGGGAGTGAAAAACCGGAACAAAGGTTGCCGACCTTCGCTCGCCGCCATTTATGTCAGTGCTAGAAAAGCAAAACGGAAGAACGAAGAGCACCACGTAGCTATCCGGCAAAAAGGGCCCACTTAGCGCCACAGTTTATTTGCAAAGCACAAAGCGTGGATTATAAAGGAGAAAATAAAAAGGAAGAAAGATGAAAGGGTTGCGAAACGTTGACGACAGCGGTCAGGTTACAACAGCGGCCGGTGACGACGAATGCGGTGACGTCATCCACAGGACGGGGGTCAGCGATCGCGGCGCCGTGCGGTGTCGGCGAAGCGACGCAGGTATTTCTGTGTGGCGAGTGCTAAGACTTTTTCGTCCGGTGTGCAGTGCGTGGTGTTGGGGGGGATTTCTCGCCGCGAGTGGAGAAAAGAAAAGCGCGAAAGAAAAGGTGCCCGCGCCGCTATCTTTGGCGATTCGTCGCGCCCAAGCGCCCGTCCTCGGTGTGGTAGTACTCGCCAGTGGACAGCACCCTTCAGTTCAGCGGACCCCGGCTGCCCCCCGCCCGCACAGCGCCGCCAATAGCCAGCGAACCGCAGCGGAGCAAGATCAGAGCTCGCTCAACGCAGCACCAGCAGCAATGGCCCTCAAAAGAATAAAAAAGGAATTGGAAGACCTGAAGCGCGACCCACCGGCCCAGTGCTCGGCCGGCCCTGTGAACGACGACCTATTCCACTGGCAGGCAACGATCATGGGTCCGCCCGATAGCCCGTATCAGGGCGGCGTGTTCTTCCTGACCATCCACTTCCCGACGGACTACCCGTTCAAGCCGCCCAAGGTAGCGTTCACGACGCGCATCTACCACCCGAACATCAACAGCAACGGAAGCATCTGCCTCGACATCCTGCGTTCGCAGTGGTCGCCAGCGCTGACCATCTCCAAAGTGCTGCTCTCCATCTGCTCGCTACTCTGCGATCCGAATCCGGACGACCCCCTCGTGCCCGAGATAGCCCGCTTCTACAAGACGGACCGCGAGAAATACAACGAACTGGCTCGGGAGTGGACACGGAAATATGCCATGTGACCCGCCGACGCTACTACAACTACTGCTTGCCCGCTCAGAGAGACTTGTACAAAACCCCGAGGGCGACGCAGCGAGGAAGGAGCGCTTTGTTGGGAAAGCTGTCGAAAATGCCGGGGGGGTCGAAACGAAAGCAGAGCAGTGGTTTTAAAGGAATGAGAGCGGTGAGGCAGGGGGTGGGAGGGCCTGGAGAAAAACACACACACAAAGGGAGACGCCACTGGAACGCTGCAGGCGAGTCCACTGACTGCTGCTGATGCCGACGCTGTTAGGCCTAACTCAAATTTAGCACTCCCCGTGCTCGTAATATTTCTTTGCTCTTTCCCTCACTCTTCTTGTTCGGGTCGTCACACACTCTGAAAGGCGTCACCTTGGCGAAAAAGTAAAAGCCTCCCGCCCTCCTCTTGAACCTCGCGAGTAGAAGAAATCCCCCCAGCCTTTTGTCTTTTTTCCCAGAGTCCCATTTTGTTATTGTCTTTCCGATCATCGAGCGAACGCGATCAAGCTCTCGCCTCAGCTCGGGAGCTGCGTAGTGCGCAACCGAGGTTGTAGTTGTCTCGTGTGCGTTGTAATTTTTTTTTTCTCTTGGCGCACCGAAGTCTTTGCGGTGGTTGCAAGTGGTCATCTCGTGGGTCGCCTTTCAGTTTTTTTTTTTCTTTGCATCCCCAGAGAGCGGGTTTTGGTTTAGTCATGTGCCTACGTTTCCTTCACACTTCAAACGTGTCACCCGAATGTGAAATTCAAGTTGCGCGGCACGAGTCGACATGTTCGCGTTCCCTCCCGCGTCTGAGCTCGCGAAAGGTACAGAAATTTCGTCGTAGTAGTTTGAAACCGTGAGTAAAATTCCGAGTGTGTGCGCTCGTGAAAATCTTATTCCTTATCGCTTGCTATCCGGTTTATGGCTTAACGGGTTTGCCAGCTCCAAGCGCCACTTCACAACCGCTGCTGCGTTTAAAAAAGCCTGTTGCAGATCACTTGCCTATTGTGTGTGCAGAGGCACCTTATATGCGTCTTTGAGGCATTCCCCATTGAGTGAAAAATTTTGAGGCAGGACGATGCAGTGAGACTAGTTATCCCTGCGGTTGGATCCACATTTTCTGATGTTTTTTTTTTCTCTCTGAAATTCTTGTCTTCGGTTTACTGTTCAGTCATCATCAAGAGTGACACTGGTTTTTCTGAATTGTGTGAACTTGCAAACCGATTGGATAAGAACTGAGGCTGTTTTCATGGCTGTTGACTGCGACGATGCCCTCCAAGCCCTAAACTACAGTTGGACATGCTTCTCCTCGAAACCCAGTGTTTTCTTCCTAGGAACCTGTGATGCCTTTTTTTTTTTTCCCCACCTTCTGTTCAAATGTAAAACAGCAGTCGGACATGCTTACTTGTGAAACTCAGTGTTATCTTCTTAGGAACCTCGGCTGTACTTCTTATTTTGTTTGGTTCTTCAAAGACATTGTTTATTCACTTTAGGACACATTTTTCTTTTTGCCATTTTTATGTGTGCATTATTCATGTGGCTCCTCCCCCACCCCCTTTCACCCTCAGGCCCTTCTCCCGGCCTTTATCAAATCCTTGTTCTAAATTGAGAGAACAACTGTGAAGCCCAAATCTGACATCTTAACGCCTTTTTTTTCTCTGGCGAGTGTTCTGCAGCAGTGGTTGACACCCTGTGAAAAGAAAGTGTGTGTTGGGTCGAAATGGTTGTCGCTCCCTGTGGCTTCTCGCCTCTTTCACCGCATCTCCTCCGCCGCTTGTCGGATGTGTATAACTTCTTCGAGACCTCTCGAGTCTCTCCCTCATTCCCCTTTCCGAACCCCGACTGTCCCGTATAAACCTTTTCTCCGCGACAACAGCCTCATCGTCGATTTGGCCATGCTTGTTTAACTTCTGTTCGGCCGCTGGAAAAAAGAAAATGGTTCTGAAAACTGTTCTTTTCCTTTTTTAAGTAATTGCTGGATTAAAGTATTTTGTGTGTGAGGTGCGGGAAGGTGTCGGAGTGCGTGGTATCGTCAACAGGTGGGGTTGGGTGTGGAGAAAACAAAGACCAATGGCTTCACGGCTACTGCTGCTGCTGCTGCTGTTTGGACTGTTTTGGGCCACCAATGTGAAATAAGATCACCTGGGATACTTGCAGTTTGAAGTGACAGTTCCCTGCTAGCCTAACTGACTGACAGTTATTGTAGTCCGTGGTAGAGAGGCTGGTCAGATGGTTCTTGATAACCACAAAGTGAACAGGGAAGGGGAAACCTTGGGGTGCTTGCCATAACTGGCCAATATTGTGCTTGGCCGTTATCGTAAACGTTCCAGTTGGCCTTAAACGGCATACTGCGTAAAATGCGGTGTAAAACGTGATCTTGTGCCTGCTTCTACGAGATACCAAAAGTTGATAGTTATTTGAGTAGTGTGCCCAATATAAACAGTCTAACAAGTACACACAGGGCGTAAGTGGTATTATTATATCAGAGAGAATGTAATGCTTAACAGACCTGGGACTGAAGGCAGGCAAGTGACATCTGCCATGCATCTGTTGTCTGCTCTGCCTTATTTTCACGATTTGTAGACTCCACAAACAACGTGGCAGCGGAGAGAGTTTTTGCAAGCGAGCTTTTGGGGCAGTTGCTTCTCCATGTGCAGTGGTGCACATTTTGGCTTTTCCTGCAGTACTTGTGCCCTCAAGGCTAATTAAATTAAGAGAATAAATTATAAACCTAATTTTATAACAAAGGAGGTGTCGTTTCACGGGAATGACCATCTCTCCAAGCCATCATGCGGCTGCCATGACACATCGATCTTCATAGCTGTTGTGGCGGAGATTTACTGGTCCATTTAGAGATGGTACTTGCACCTTGTTCCTAAACGAAAATGGGAATTTATGTTCACACGTGCTGAATTTATTTTTGAGTTTAACTTTGCTGTGGGTCTGGCATTGTAGCTGCAATTTTGATAGGGAACCCGTTTAAACATTTTTGGTGCATTTAGTAGACTGTGTTTATAGGAAGTTGCATTGCTAAGCATACCTTGCTCCCTACTTGCATAGGGCTAGAAGAACTATTAAGGCATGTATATTAATTTAGCTCTCTCAACCTCGTGCTGCAAAGGTGTCACTGAGCTGTGACGGCCAGTCAGTTGTTGCTGAGCCGCTGACGTATGCCATTTTTCTTTTAATTACCCAATTAATAACCTCAATTGTAATATTCAGGAGGAGAGAATCTCTCTCTACCTTTGAACCTGCGGGACAGACTAGTGACATCAGCAGGGCAGTTAATTTTTGTTAAACGTACAAAACGAGCCTTGCAATTGCATCATGACTACAAACAACTAGATTTTTTTAAAAAGACCCTTGATATATGATCTCTCATGATACCAGCTATACAACGTTTTCTTATTTTTAGCATAGATGAACCATTCCCTATTCTTTTCTGACTGGTTGCAATCTGGCCTCTGGTCATAAACGTGGCACTGTCCACTGTGTTTCTTGCAGGATTTGAGTTTTTCATCTTGCTGGCATCAACACTGTGAATGAAGCGGAACTTGAATGCCAGTGGCCTGAAGGTACCTTGCACAATGGGCTGCAAACATTAAGTGCTCTTTTATCTGTGACTCATTGTTGAAGCAGCTTTCAAGCCTTTATCTTATCTGGAAGGGCCAGGCAGTCCAAGTTACTTGGAATGCTTGCACAGAGGAAACTATTGGCTGGCAGACTAAAGAGGGAGGTGAACAGATTGTTGCTCAGTGTGCGGGCAGACTACAGTTACTGACGGTGCTGACAGTGTTGCAAGCAACAACATCTTTTCAGTTTGTCTGCTTTAAAACAAATGGGCACTTCCTTGTGCCGATAACTGCTTGCAAGGAATATGCTGCCAGGATGGCGAGTATCGCTTGGGATCGAGGTGTGGTCTGTTGAATACTGGCTGTGTAGTCGCACACTGCAAAGTAACGCTTCTTTTTTGCAGAGTTTGGGAAGAGACCAGCAATACGTTTAGGCACATATTTGTTTGCCTAAACATCTTGTTCATCTCTTCCTTGCCTGTATAAAAGATATTACTATGCTGGGGTGTCATTATTGTGATACCTATTTATAAAAGCCTGAGACTTCTTGGCAGCTATGCTTGTTGAGAAATGGAAAAATGCTGTTCAGAGAGCGACCATAATTTGTGGATGTTTTAGCTGAAGTTTAGAAGAGGAGGTATGCACGAGCATGGCATGTAATGCACAGGACATAACCGGTGGTCACTTTTTCAGGTTCAGGTTTATTCGATAAATTGCTCAAGAAAGGACAGCGCAGTAGAATGTTCCAAAGTTAAACAGTTCCGGGGACCTTGCATTTAAAAAGTAAAGAAGAATTTATCTGCAGGATGGATCAAGGAACGTTCTGGATGTCTGTTGAGGGAAAATGTAATTGAGGGACAGCTGATATCCAGGCGGAGTGATAAGCAAGAGAAATTTTCTGTGGCATCCTGTCTCAAAGTGGATAATTGAAGGCCTTTTCAAGCATCCTATGTTCCATTGTGGAATGGCTGCTGCTGCTGCTAACAATGATGAGCGGTGTTTAGTGTCTATGGCCTCTCTCCCTCTTGGCATAACTCGCATGCTGAAAGATTTAAGGATTAGCAGTACACATGGAAAACCACTCGTTTTTTCAGCGCTGGAAAACTGACCAGTGATGGCATTTTCTCCCATGTGTGGTATGAAAAGTGGTGTAGCATTGCAAAGGACTAGGAAAAGGTAGGAAAGCGCTGTGAGAAGTTTCTGGTATTCTTTTTGGCAACATACCGTCAGTATTGCCATCATCGGGTCCATTGCAGGAAAAGTTTCCTTCTCTGTGGTCTCTCGTTACACCTTTCTTGGGCCACTAGCAAGCACTCTGGTTGAAGGGAATTTCATAACCTGCCACCCACTTTAAACAGACATTCACACTAAGGAGCCTGTGATCCAGTGCATGTGGCCAGGTGCGAAACTCAGCTGCTTCACATAAAAGTAATGAAACATTTGGACTGATCGTCGCATGGCTAGTAGCTGCTCCAGTACATAATGTAGTGCTTCAGAGAGCTGCACTGAAAGTGATATGATGATAGGAATGTAACTTTAATTAATGTAACTGATAGGACAGTTTCTGACAACAATATATAGAAGGTAAGTGCAATGCAGGTTAAAGACATGATAATAGTTAAAAAAGCTATATAAGGTATATAAAGAAGATAGCTTAATTACAGTCTGGGGTGCTTCCTGAAATGAGTCTGTGCAATTTTGCTTTGGCTACGGGAAGACTAATCTCAAAAGCAGGGATTTTTGGTTGGTGAGCTTGAACAGTCTGAGCTTTGTGACACTGCAGTGCCTGCTGCATTTACATAACTTCTTCGTTATGGTGGCAGCTTTTCTGAAACGGCTCTTTGCATGAAATGAAAGATGCACTGCCACCCACATATTCTAGCCAGACAAATAGGATGGGTTTGTAGTTGCTATATACTTCAAAAACGTGTTCCAGTTAGTGAATATTTAGTTGTTTTGGGAAGAAGATGAACATATAGCTGACGCATATACAGAACTTTTAGCAGGGATTTCAAGCAATGTCAGCAAGGTAAAAAAATGTGCTTGAAGGATGTTGAAGAGAAGTGTGTGGATGATTGCGGAATGACATCCATTTTCTGTTTACCTGTTTTCGAAGAGTGACCAGATTAAGGCAGGTGTCTGATACAACAGGAGCTGCTTGTTCTAGAAGGCAGCACACATTCAGCAAGGAATGTCTCTAGGGTACTTTGTGTCTACGTTCTAGTTGTTGCTTGAAGAGGTTTCAGAAATGATGAAGGCATGACTGTACTGACATGTCACAAGAACTGTCTTGCAACAAGAGGTAACTACAACTTGCTACTTGAGGCATTTTTCCATAAAGATGTTGGAGGAATTTTACAGTCTTAAACGCAGATGTCTGTTGTGGTAAGGGAATAGCCTGCAAAGACAGTTAGTGGCCTGATCGAGGCAAGAAGCGCAGTTGTACACAGGAATACATCTACTTAGGGCAGGTAGCGACAGCTGATCCGGAGTATGTGAGGGAAGCGACCAGAAGAATAAGAATAGGGTGGAGCACATGTGGCAGGATTTCTGAGATCGTGACTGACAGTTTAACAATATCCCTCAGGGGAAAAGTATACAACAGCTGTATCTGACTGGTACTTGTCTTTGGGGTAGAAATGTGGAGGCTAACAAAAAGGGTTCAAGTTAAGGACAACACAGCGATCTATGGGAAGAAAAATGATAGGTGTAACGTTAAGAGACCGGAAGCGGGCAGAGTGGGTGAGGGAACAAATGCGTGTTAATGACATCCTAGTCGAAATCAATAGGAAGAAATGGGCTTGGGCAGGGCATGTAATGCGAAGGCAAGATAACCGCTGGTCCTTAAGGGTAACGGAGTGGATTCCAAGAGAAGGCAAGTGTAGCAGGGGGTGCTAGAAGGTTAGGTGGCTGGATGAGATTAAGAAGTTTGCAGGCATAGGGTGGGCGCAGCTGGCAAAGGACAGGGTTAATGGGAGAAGCCTTTGCCCTGCAGTGGGTGTAGTCAGGATGATGATGATGATGAGCAAATGGTTGATGTAAAATTGGGCTGCTATTAACAAGCAACACCGCTGGGCTGGGCCCACTGTTTCTTTTTAAATAAATGCAGTGCAGATCTGGGAAGTGTTCCCATTCCCAGATCATGCGCTTAGAAAGAAATCGTCATCAACTGATATAGTAAAGGCAGTGACATAGCAAAATGTTTTTCTTGTTCGAGAGCTTTACTGTAGACGGGTACCCTGACAGACTAGAAGCTGGCTGTAGCCCTTTTGCGAATCAGCTCTGCTTGTTAAACCAAGCCTATGCCTGCTATCGCAACTGAATGACCAAGCTGCTGCTTATGGTGCACATAGGAATTAGCACTGCTCCTATTAACATCAAGACTAAGTTCGCCGTCGAAAGAGTGAGTATAATCCTGCGAAAACGAATAACAAAAAGTCAGCCATCATTTAAAGGAAAAAGATAATTATTAAGGAGCAGGGCCAGTGAGCAATGCAAAAACCTCAAAATTTATAAGCATTCTGCTCTGTGCTTCCAGGCATTACTTTGCTAATAGCAAGCAGGTCAGCTATGCTACCTTTGTGCTAAACCATGCAAAGCCAGGTTGCTGGGCCTTGCTCAGGGATGCACAGATGATGAAATAATAGTAATGCCAAACATATTGACCTCTTCATATTAACAGTGCAATTTGTGCAGATTAGATAATGATGTCCAAAGCAGAGTCACAGCAGTATAGAACACATAACAGTGGAAGTGAGCGAAGCATTAGAATCAAACTCGGAGAGTCTCAGTTTTATTTTAAAATGTTTCTTGGAATGCCTATCCCCTCCTAACTTGCAATTTCATCATGATTATTTGCCTTTATTATAACCATGTACATTTGCTCTCTGGCTTTGAGTACACAAATAGTGCACAAAAAATGCAGCCTTTTCCCTGCAAAATTCAAATCAGACATCGCTTCAGCCTGTTTCTTTGATCTTCTCTCAACATATTAGCTTTTTCTCCATATTTAGAACTATTGGTTTTGTTAAATCTTTACCACTAAAGGTTTTCATCAATGCAGGCTCCCCAACCACTTCTTGATTCTATATTTTGCACTAGTCTTAGACCTACTGAACTTGCGTGGTGCAGTAAAACTTGTGGCAATTTGTTTTCAGCTTTTCATTAATTTGCCCCTCCGATTTCTGCCAATATTCAGTGGACACAATGCCATTTATGAATTATTTGTTAGATTTACATTGCTGCTAATTTTTGTAAACCTTTCTGTTTCTCCTGCATTTTAATCTCAACAGTAGTATATTGTATTAAAAAGTCTAAGACTAAATAGAACAAAGCAGTTTTTTATGTAAATGGAAGACCTGTTAAATAAATGCTTCTCACGTACCTGACACAATGCTTGAGTAGCACCAACTGTGAACGAAAAGCGTGATGAGATCAAGGTGAAATAAAACTGAAACAACGTATGTGCGGTGAGATCAAATTGCACAATATTTAATTCAAGAAAAACGCAGGTCACAAAGACAAACTATTGAGAAATACAACAGTGCTGAGCAAAACAGTGGAAAAATTCATTTATGTTTCATAACAATGAGCACCTCACACACATGCACAAAAAGAACACACACAGATCAGTTCAGGCAACACAGCCATACAATCAGTCACTGCTGTGGAGGACACAGGCTCTTATGGGAGTTCATGGCTTCCAAAATGAACTGTCCTAGCACAGTACATATATATCATTGGGAATCACTGAGGCCTCTAGCAAGAAAACTTGCATGAACATGAACTTCACGAAAGCTTACAGGAGTAAGCAAACTTTCAAAGACATCTCAAACGAACTTAACATCGCTAAACAATAAATAGGGTCAGTACAAGGTCGTGCTCATCATCTGTTGAAGCTTCTCCGGGATGAGTTTCAAGAGCTCTGCCATAATCTCGAGCTCTTCCTTCACTAGGGATTCGTGCTGTGGAACTCTCTCGCAGTAGTCCTGCACAAACTCGTAGTGCTCCTTTGTCTTTTCGAAGTTTTCAAACTGCTCCCGAGGCTCCTGTGCCACAATGCTTGAGTACAGCCGCCCAATGTAGAAGTGGGCTACCAGGACAGGACGTGCCAGGTCTCCCGGAAGTGTCTCTGGGTATTTGCTATCCACATCTTTGGTTGTCTCAAGGAAGGACATGAAGTGTCGGATGCCCTTGTCGATAATGGAGTTGACTTTCTTGACGGCTGGCGACTGTGGCTTAATCGCTGGAGGTAATACAGCCAGTTTCAAACTCATCAACTCACTGTAGACCTCCCCGAGCTCGAACATGACTTGGCGGCAGACACCGAGGTAGTATTGCGGGTTGACTTCCTTTAAGACCTCTTCCAGCATGTCAATGCGCCTCTTGTGCATCTTACTTTTCCTGTCAGGTGCAGGTTCGAAGTGCGTGAGCTCCCTGTACAGCTTGCTCATCTCCTGGGTGATCTCGATGTAGTCGGTCGCATGGTCTTTGAGGGTGTAGTACTGCTTAGCGTCTTCCAGCCACTTCTGAGACTTGAGAAACACTGGCCGCGCACCGTCGAAATCTGTGAAGAGCTTGTCAGTAATGCTCTCTTCGATCTGACTAACCTCCGGCGATTTGATCAACACGTGAGGCTTGATATTTGCGCTCAAATCACTGTGGTCCCCATTCGGCGTCTTGGAATCGGTCATCTGTTCCCTCGACGCTACCAACAGGAACAGACCGTATTTGGCCCAACAGCGGGCCACATCTGCCGACCTGTGCCTCAGTTTCTCCTCTTCGTCTTCTTTCTCCTCGGGGGTCAGTTTTTCGGCGTCCAACTTTTTCTCGTACTCGCTCAGAATGTGTGTCGAACACGCCAAGAGGTGCCTCCCGGCTTCGAAGTCTCCCCTGGCAATGAAAAATTGAGACAGCGTGGCGGCGTTTATCGCCCAGTCGATGCTGTCAAACTCCTCTAGAGTCAATTCCTTTTTCAGCGTACTGTGGCAGTACATTGCAGCTTTGGCATTTTCGCCCAGGCTTTCGTACACCTGTGCCAGGTAGTACAGCGTGTGCGCGTGCGCCAGCTCGAAGTTGGGGTTACTCCCGGACTCAACTCCTTTCTCGGCATCGTCAGGTGAGAAGTGATCCTTCAGATTGGCAGTCCGAGCACTCTGCTCGGGCGAAGCGCTCACCTTGACGTATATGGCCTCGGCTTGCTTCAAGTACTCTAGCGCCTTCGTCGCGTCTCCTCTCCTGCTGACGTGTACAATGCCCAGCTGATTTAGCGCGTTCACGGCGATCAAGCGACATTCCGACTCCTCGTACTTGTCCTCGCCGATGATCCTGAGGCATTCCTCGAAGTACTCCTGACCGAGTGATACTTCCTCCGTGTCCGTGGCGATCAAACCGAGCTCGTACTTCGCAACGGCGCGGATCAGGTCCTTGGGTTGTGCGTCGTACTCCACTCTAGCCAGGTCTTCCAGCAGCTCTTTGAGGATGCGTCTCGCTTCATACTTGGACTTGTACGGTTCCTTAGGTGGGTCGGAGGCGCTTTCGACGTCAACCAGCTTTCGGACGCGGTCGTATTGCGCCCGATACTCGGATAACTTGACAGTCCACGCCGCAGCATCGGAGACCGCCATGACGGTGGTTTGGATTTCAGCCAGCTACTACAACAGCGGCGACGTCTATACCGCCTTGCACGTGTTTTGTGCTTGTCTCCATGGCGACCGCGGAAGTTGCGGCATGGTTGCGGCGTCGACGCGTGACTTCGTTTCCGAATGGTTCCGAATGCGTGTGTTTCGCGTGGTTGTTGACACATTTGAGCTCCCTCTCCGCACGTGTCGGAAGCGCGACGTTCGCTGATCAATCCCGTCGACATGCCGATGTAAGTCGGTGCACTTGGCGTCCTTGCGTAAACGGATGATTATTTTTAGCTAATGGTGGGGGTAGCGCAGGCGGTCGCTTCATTGCCTTAATAAGTCGCGCGGTACACCTGACTCCGCTGCGGCGATATGCTTTTCTCGAGCGCCGGCGTTTGCGCCGTCTTTTATTGTTTTTGTCGCATGTATGCTCGCGCGAATTGTGTCAAAAACCACTTCATATACATCTTCTACTACGCAACTGTACAGTATATTACATATATGTTTTTTTATTATTTCAGAGAGACGATCTGGGACGTTGCAGTTAGACTGAGTAAAGAAGCTGAAAAGAACGGTAACAATTCCTAAAGAGGAATCTGCGTCTGCCGGGATTAATTTAGCTACACAGTTTCAAATACAAAAGCATGTGCCGAGAAGCACCGTACTTTCCATTTTATAGAACTAGTGAGCACAGTAAAGCTGACATGGTTCTTTGGAAGCTAGTTAATAGTGTTGCTTATGCTGCAGGTGTCTTAAAGAATGTTGAAACCACACTTCTTCTTGTTGGAAACAAACAGAGTGTAAGTATTTTTAACATTTGTTACAACTACTCGTAACTGAGGCACACTATATCCCATAGGCAAACTTGTTTCCTTGAGTGCTAGTGAGCATTAAAACTTGCTAGGTGACGTGAAGATGGCAGCGTGCCAGCCATTACTATTTTACTGACAAACATGCTTAATTGCATGTAACAGGAGATCATATGCTCTACATTAGTTTGTCCCTATATGATATTCCACAATTCAAATTAGCGCACACGCCAAAAGACTGGTCATGATGCAAACAGATATGTAAAGTGTCTCTGACAGAGTGGTCGTAGTATAGACTATTAATGCATGCACAACTCAAGACCGGTTAAAATGGATTGGTTGCTTAAGCAATTGGATGGACTAATTGTATGTAGATGTGCTGCCTTTGTAGTCTACAGCCTGTTGCCACGTTTCCATCGTTCAAGAATCGCTCTGAGGGGCACCAAACACAATAGTAATTCTGCATTGAAATCCGATCATATTGGCCCGGTGTTTTTACGAAGAGACCTGCTGTGGGTGGCAAGCTGGCTTTTGCTGCTGCCTGGAAATGTTTTACACGACCTGGTCCCTGCACACGAACAAACAAAATTATTTTGTACCTTAGGCATGTAGCACGGAACTGAAATATACAACCTGTAATTTGTTTAAATGTGTGTGGCAAGCACAGTGCAACTATAATACCAGAACGCATGTCTAGACATGGAAGAAGTTTGTTTCGTGCACGTGGCTGCAGTGGCCCGTAAACTTTTGCTGACAACTGCACCAGTAATCGGGAAAGATAGTGACACAACATCACACAAGCAGTTTCCAAAGTGTACTGTCTGTTCACTGGTGACATTTAGCTTATTATCTGCATGGTTTCAGCTGTTGCCAACATGTTATAGTGCACTGAATGTTGCAGCTGTTCTATTATGATATTTCATTTGGCCCAGGGAAAGACAACTCTCCTGCACCGCTTTCTCGACAAGACAGATGCACCTAAGCCTTCGCTTGCTCTTGAGTACATGTTTGGACGAAGATCGCGTGGAACCGGTGTGGTATGTGTCCTGTATATTGCAATATTTCTTTTCATGGCCGAGGCAAATGTAGTTGCTGCAGGTGTGAAGTTAGGAAACTGTGTCAGTTAGGAAATAACTTTTTAGTCTAAAATAAGTTTCTGGGACTTTCTTTTTTGCAGTTTTCTAAATTTTAGCTGTCGGTTGTCGAAATAAAATTAATTTGCGAATGACCTTAAATCCCATGTCTACTTTTTCTCATCATTTTTTTTTAAATTCTCATTTTCCATTTTCAGTTCATACTCACGAAGAGCATTTGCCTTGCAACTCAAGCATTGCAAGCATAGTTATGGACATAGTAGGTCTTGAGCATAGTTGTTGCAAGCATAGTGAAAAACGCATCACTGCAGTAGCTGTTCTGCCTTCTATAATTGCAGCTCAAAGACATCTGCCATATATGGGAGCTGGCTGGTGGGGCCTTCACCACCGACCTGCTGGAAATACCCATCACCGTGGAAACACTCCGGTGAGGGGCACTGGCACGATTTCTGATTGGCTACACTGCCTGTGACTGACTGAGACTGTGAGTTGAAAAAAGTATGTTTTGGAGGCTAGTTTCTTCAACGTGGTTAATTCATGTGCGTTTAGTAATCAGTGACAGCGCCAAAGGGTGGTGGCTGCCACCCCCAAATTTTTTATACAGTGCCAAAAATTTGCTGAGGACTCTGTTCAGGCCCTGTTAAGAAGGACATTTCATGATATTGCGGCCTGTATTAGGTCTCCTTTCTGGCAGACGAGTATGCGAAGCTATCGCCACCACATTTTGTTCATTTTAGATGTTTTATCTTTATAACGAGCAGTGCCACAAAAGCGTCATGCATACCCAGAATTATCCCCCCGCTCTTCCCTGAATTTTCTGGACCAGCCCACACTGAGTTTGAATAGCCTGATGTCATTACTGCAAATTATATATGGTTGTGCTCAGTAGTCGGTACCTGAAAGACTGATGTTGTGAAAGTTGCCAAAAAGGAGGTGTGCCGCTGACTTTTCTTGCTGGTAATTTGATTTTCCTGTTTCTGATCTGTTTCATCGCATCATACAGGATCTACCATAAAAGCATAATGCAGCATGCTTGTCGTGGACTATAATGAACACAACCATGTACAGTCAGGGCAAAAAGTCTCTGGACCATGTGCTGCTTTGTGATCAAATCCGATAGCAATATTATTATCCTTGGGCTGGAGACCACACTAGCGGAGGTGAAAGTCTTAATCCCATTCTTTCACCTCCACAAGTGTGGTCTCCAGCTGACAGCTAATAATAGAGCTATCCGCTTCGTTCACAGAGCACACGCTCGCGAGACTTTTCTGTGACTGTGCCTAACTGGTCAGAATCGTACTCCTATTCATATTCTTTTTGGTGTGCCATTCCAACAGTCATTGTTGAAAATGCAGGTCACTGTCGGTCGTGATCGTGCTGGACCTGTCTGCACCCGAGGTCCTGTGCATCTTGCTTGAAACGCTACTCAAAGCGTTGCAGTCCCGCATCGACCGTGTACTCGACGCAGCGCTGAAGAGTGACGCGTCCGTAAACGAAGCCGTCCACGAGGCCATCTCAACTCGGCTGCCTGAGGAGCACCCTGTATGTTCATGAGCTCTGGGTATTTCGTTTTCCGTAAAGTAGTGCTTTCCAGGCTTCCAGTCCACAAAAACCTTCTATCCATCTTCAGGGTCAGTCACAGCTAAGTCAGGGAACTGTTTAAAAAAAAAAAATGTTTTTTTTTCTGCTTCTCAAGTTTGCTTTAGAAAAGACATAGCTTGAAATTCTGGCTTTGTTATTTACCAGAAAGCAACTCTCTTCCGTGAGTGATTTCAGTCATTGCAGAACTAGATGCAAAGGGCACACGCTTCTATGAGGCTGTTCATTTGACTAGTGGATCCAGTGGTAAACCTAGTCTATACAAAGACCAGTTGGAACTACTCAACACGTATTCGGAACCAATTGGAACATGTTTGGATCAGATATCAGATTGTTCCGACTTCATTCCAATAGTTTTGTTTACAGATGTTCAAGTTGGCCTCCTTTTACTGGGAAGCTGCGTAGACTTAACAGAAGCGCAGCTGAAAAGTGCAGTTTGTAAGGCATCTGGGTTAGGGGGTTTGAAATACTGAAGCCTTTGAGCGACCTTACTGGCTTTGAAAAAGCCCGAAGAAATTTCCTCGTTTGTTCCCCCATCCCACTGCAGTACTCCCACAATAAATGGTGCTCACATATATGGCACCTCAAAAAGCACTGTTAATCAGGTTCATTTGGTTGCTGAACAAAAGTAGTTTTTCCAACAATTTCAGATTTTTCTGCCCTGCGCAGGCCACAGCCACCATGTCTTTTCACACATCCTTAACCTAAGCTCACCTCACTACTCCATTGCACCTGAGCCTCTCTGCTGCTCTCGACGTCCTTTCTTTTGGTTACTCAGGTTTTGTGGTTACTCAAGTTTTATTGTAATAAACAGAGATTGACAGCGAGGAGGGCTTGGTGAAGATGGCTTCTTATGTGCTCTCTATCCAACCGCATTAGCCTAGTGGTCGCGATTATGTCCAACACGGAGTTTCTTCAATGCGGAGTTTCTCCGACACGGAGTTTCTCCAACACGGAGATTCTCGAACACGGAGTTTCTCCCGGGATGATACCAGGTTAGAAACATGACGAGAGAGACTAGGTTGTAGCGTGTTGAGTGGATTCAATAGGCTCTGCCCGCACCTGTGCTAAGAGTGCCTTTTATTCAATGATAAGAAAAAGGTGTGTAGGTGGCGGTAGCATTTACTTAACTATTAGGTGATCCCTTCACATGTTGACTCTGCTTGTATGCAGAAGCACCACTGTGTGACTCTGGTCACCTCCAAACTGTCTGTGCACCCACACCTTTGAGAGAGATTTGATGGAGCCTAGTTTGGAGACTCCTGATTACAGTTAAAGGACATTGTACTTTTTAGGCGCCAAAACCACACACACACAAGAGGAGGAAACGAGACAGAGTGCCACTCACAACTGGTTTAATTTGGGGAAGCCACATACATGCCTATATATACAGTCAACCGGTGCCTGCGCAAGGAGCATATTCATACATCAAGTAGTACACGATAAACATCTTTCAAAAAACTGTTTTTCCACCTTGTATAAAGATAATGACGTTTCACTGACGCACAAACTGCCTTTCTTGCTGATATAGAATGCTTCAATAAGTTCTCTTGCTTTTACATTGTCACTCCTGGCCAGAATCCGCACCGTTGAAAAACATGGCTCACAAGAGCGCGAAGGGCAGGATCTAATATGTTTTGGTAAATTTGGGCCCTCTTTATTTTGTTCCCCGTTTCTTTCATGTTCCCTGATTCGCTCATTGACACAGCGCCCGGTTTGTCCTATATAGGAACGACCGCACGAGAGGGGAATTTCGTATACTACCCCTTCGGTACACCTCATGAATTGTCGCCCGTGCTTGGTTCCACAGCCTGTTTCTTTTTGTTTTTGCTTTCTTTTTTCTTCTCTTGTGTGTGTGTGGTTTTGGCGCCTAAAAAGTACAATGTTCAAATATCAACTTGCCCAACAAGAAGTCCTCTGAAACAGTTAAAGGAGTATAGACACCTAAATTTTGGGCGCATGTTTTCTTGTTTGTAATGATGCGTAAGGCATTATTATACATGGATTACCACCTGGTATTCTCCTACGACCACTATATAATTTATAATCGCATTTCTTGCACGTGCTGTTTCAGTTTCGGTTCCAACAGCCGAATGAGCACTGTGACGTCAACGTGTACTTACAGGTCACGTGAGACATGAAAAACGACCATGTCATTGCTGCTTCCACATTCATTGTCATTCCGGTTCTTTAGGAAGACTGGCCTCAGCACTGCAGTAAATTAAAACGATAAAGCTGCGATTATATGGACATTTTTTCATGCCTGATGTGACACAAAAGCACTCTTTGACTTCGCAGCCATCATTCGGCTGTTGAAACCGAAACCGAAGCAACACGAGAGAAAAAATTCGCTTATAAATTATTTAGCAGTCATGGCGAATATCACATGATGATTCATGCGTAGTAGTGTCATCTGCATCATTGTAGAGAAGAAAACATGCCACCAAAGTTAGGTGTCTATACTCCTTCAATAAGTGCCCAAGGTATGCACTGATCAAATCAGTGCACTTTACTTAATTCTGCTTCTCTGTGCGCAGCATAGTACCCACCTAAAACTTAGAGTCAAAAAAGAGAAGAAAGCATGTTGATCGCATTTCAATAGTGGCATGTTGATAGCACCATGTTGCTAGCTCTGTTTTGTCGTTCAGTCTCTGATCTTTCAAACGATCATTTTTGGATGTGCCATTGTTGACCTTTCCATTTGCCATTATCTAATCACTATGCATGGCTGAGTTATCTCTGCAATTGTCTGAGATTGGTTATTGTTTTATCACTGCACTAAATTAGTCATCAAATTTAGATGATGATGATGAATTTTTATGGCGCAAGGGCATCTATGGCCAAAGAGCGCCATGACATAAGATATTTTTTGACTTCTCAAGGTGGGGTCAACGACCCATTTTCCAAGCATTTCACCCTAAATAAGCTGAGCACCAGACCAGGGGAAAGCTTGTACTTATTGTATCACCATTAGGTACCCGGCGGCACTGGGTACCCAACTTTGCTTTGGGTATGCAACTTTGCTAGCTTGTTTAATAAACAGTTTCTCTTTTCGTATTTTAAATTTCTTTATGCCCAGTTCACATCCTGACTGTGTGCAAGTTTTTTATTCCACATCGGGGTTTACATGTTGAGAACTGTCAGCTATCATGATATTCACATTTAGGTCCTCCTCTTGCTTCTCTATGCTTGTAGTTGCTGCTTTTAACCACTTTCTTGTTTATGTCACTATATTTACAAAAGACCCCATGACAACATAGCACCTTAGGCCTAACTTAACAATCCTCTGTGTACAAAAAATTTTCTGCATAAAAAACCCAAGAACAATGCAGCAGCAGCAGGCATGGCTATACTTACCTGTTGCCGATTCTCTGATGATTAAAAAAAAAGTATAACAGCCGCTTACTCTCAGGAAGCTGAGTGAGTGACCAGGTGGTTTGTGAAATGACTATATAGTACAGTGATGACATCATGCAGGAGTATTGCTGCCACTGAATCGCCGCTGACCAAACACAAATAGCCGCAGGGTCCTGTGAACGATTGGGTGGATTCGTGGCTGAGGAGAAATGTGCTCAGCATCACAGTCTGCGTTAGGGCCTCTGATTTGATTTCGGTTCGATTTCAGTTTCCCACATCGGGCTTCACTGAGGGGTGGAGTCCAGGGTGGAGTGGCTGTGCCACCGAGCCGGCAGCTTTGTACACATGTGTGTAGTTGTCAGTTTTTTGCTGCAGAATGGGGCATATGGACGGGATGACGTGCTAATACAGCTAGCCTAAAAAAAAAAAAAAACGATCAGTATCCTGCTCCAGTATCCTGTACTGGTGACTGGCATCTGACAGTTGGTCAGTTGGCTGCCTGTACTGGTGACTGGCATCTGACAGTTGGTCAGTTGGCTGCAGCATAGACAAGCGCTCTAAAGTAATCGCTGTTTGATAATAATGAATCAAGCCTTCTCATCTGACTCGGCTTTCTTACTTGCAGGATAAGAAAGTGGTGACGCCATTTCCGGTTCCACTGTTGATTGTGGGCTCCAAGTACGACATCTTCCAGGTTTGTGTGTGCATGTGCACTTTTTGTGCAGAACACATACTAGTGCTTTACTTCAAGATAAAGGAACATGGTGCAGTTGACCCTTGACCAGTTCAAACTCAAAGGGGACTGAACATATTGTCACGCGTGAATGCGAGAGATCACTGGTCACAAGAGACAGCGGTGGACTTCGATGAACGTCTTGACCACAGCTCCAGATCGCTGTCACTTCCACTTCCTCTTTCCTCCTCAGAGGAAGTGGAAGTGACAATATGTTTGAATGATGTGGAGTTGGGATTAGTGGCTGCCTTTTTAATGCGGTTGACACTAATAGGCCCAAAGCATAACTTTGAATAGACAAGAGGCTCCAATTAACAAGTTAACTTACATTATTTCACGGTAGCATGATATATCACTCCCAACTGAATCTCTTGATGAGATATTGAATAGGCAAACGGGGAAACAGGAAAGTTTTGGGTGACGAAAAGTAAATAACAGGTTAGCTCACTGGTACTTTCTATTTATAGCATCTGTGTAGTGTCCATGTAGTATCTGTGAAGTATCTGTCTAGTTGTTGTATTAGGATGAGTCTTATCACCAGAAATGAATTGGCAAGGTTAGCAAATTAGCATATTAACTTCGCTACATTTTCAGTGGCTAACGCTCGGTGAGCAGGTATACGCAAGATTTAGAACAATATTTTTCATCCTTTTTTTTTCTGTGCACAGTTCATTTTCAGTAATCTGAGCTCAACGGCAACACAATGTGTGCACATTGCATTACTTGGCTGTTTTGGCACTGGGAAAGGTTTGCTGGCAATTCATGTAGTTGATGCTTACATCATCTGCTGTCATTTGAAAATAACTTGATGTGCATTACATTTTAATTCCCAACAGCATTCTTATACATAGCATGAGCCACTCTGTTGTGATAGCCACATTGTGAAGACATAGTCCACAGTGAGAGCAGGTTTTGAGGTGGTGGAAACTTATCATGGAAAGGAGGGGAACCCATACTCATCACCTAATCACGATGCCAGCTTGTGTAGGGTCGGGCTGCATTTTAGTTTCTACTAGTGTTTTCTGCTGTTCTTTTTTTTCTTGGTACAACATGATGGTGCATCTTTTAGTAGGTCATTTAGTTTCGGATGTTCTATGCAAAATGTGCAAAAAAAAAAAACCGTGGAGAGGATGGCAAGGTGCCTCCTATTTAACAAAGATTTGTTTCAGTTGGGTTCGTGTTAAAAGCTGCGCTTACTGATAAAACTCATTTTTAACACGACAGCGTTAAGGGCCCGTGTTGCAGAAAAGCCAGTGTCGTCGGCGCCGTTGGCCGTGAGCGAAAAATCGCCCTCCTCCTTCTCGCTCCTCCTCCTCCTCACAATGTACGCCACTGCCCCAACAGATAGTGCGTGACGGCAGCGACTCCCGCTTGTCTCGTTCGGGCGCAGTGGAGCCGTGCGGTTATGCAGGAATCACGCGGTGAGCGGCGAATCATGCGGTGAGCGGCGAACAACGCAGCGCACACCCAAAGCGCGTTCACCATGAAGCTCGCGGCTTACTGCCCGTTTGTTCAGCGCAGAAGCTATGCTGGTGTTTGTGGCATCGGGTTTGTCGAGAACGATGTGCCGACGAACTACGACTGCAACTTGAGTCCTGCGTGTTTCGGCAAGGCACCTGGCAGCGCTTCTACAAGGTTTGCCACTCCGCGCGTCCGTTTCACCGTACGTAGCAGAGCGATTTGTTTAACGGGCAAGGCGTCGTGCCGAACGGGTGATGGTGTTCCGTGGACTCCCTGGCAGTACTGCAACACGCTGTCGCATTCCACTCTTAAAGGCGGAGCTTAAGCGTCCTCCAATTTTTTGGGTACTTGGTGCATGTTTGGAGTATTAAACTTGGGCAAATGCAAAGGTAAATACAAACAGGCCAGCCTCTAAATTATTAGTTGTCCAGTGCATATTTAGTTACCTTAATATGCTGCCAATGTTTTTCTCTAACCTTGTACCATAAACATGTAATAAACGATCCTTGAACCTTTAACATGCCCTTTCCACGATTGTATGCATGTGCTCTTCACGATCATCGTTGCAGAACTACGAACCTGAGAAGCGGAAGGTGACCTGCCGCTACCTTCGCCATGTTGCTCATGCCAACGGGGCGTCCCTGCTTTTTGCGAGCTCCAAAAGCGAGTCACTCATCTCCAAGTTGAAGACGAGCCTGGCATACCTGGCGTTTGGCTCCGGGGCAGGCCCTGTGTAAGTGTGTTTCTGGATTTGATAGCTTTTGTCTCATGCAAGAAAGAGCATTTTTGTAATGCAAGTCTGATCAAATGATGAAAGGCTTTGATGTGATGTTCCTATAGGACCAGGAGACGACTATGACATACTCTTCTTGTGACTCTGCAGAATATGCCATCAGCTGCTAGGGATATAAAATGAAGGACAAATTTAAAAGTAGTCCCTGTTTTCTATGCATGCACTATATATCTGTGCACCAGGAAGCAGGGATTATGGCATGCTCTGCTTAGTGGCTATACAGAGTGCACAATAGCTGCAAAGGTTATGAAATAGAAAAATTTAAACACTGCTCCTTGTTAAGATAAGTGTTTTCATGATATCTGGGTACTGTATGGTAATGTTATTGTACTTAGGTGCTATTTTATTGTATTGATGGTATTATATTGTCTTTAAAGTGGTTGCAGAGCATGGAAAAATGGAAGAACATGGAATTAAAGGGTACAACTAACACAAGTTGAAAAGGGTGGATGGATCTGATTGGTTTGGTTTATTGGGGTTTAACGTCCCAAAGCGACTCAGGCTATGAGGGACGCCGTAGTGGAGGGCTCCGGAAATTTCGACCACCTGGGGTTCTTTAACGTGCACTGACATCGCACAGTACACAGGCCTCTAGAATTTCGCCTCCATCGAAATTCGACCGCCGCGGCCGGGATCGAACCCGCGTCTTTCGGGTCAGCAGCCGAGCGCCGTAACCACTGAGCCACCGCGGCGGCTAAAAGGATGGATCTGAGAATTTTATGCTAGTGCATACATATCCTGGTGTGTTTTTCAGGTCATCCAAAAGTTGAATTCTACATCCAAGGGAAGGATCTGATTTTATTTCTGGTCTGATTTGAGGTAAACATGATCAGAACTAGTTGGAGTCATGCTGAACCAACTCAGTGATTGGTGACTGCTGGTACATCAGACAGTCTTCAGACTATAAGTGTACCCTGTCCTTAGGCTGCTTTCTTAGCAAAGAAGCCAATTTTGCAAGTGTAATATACCCCAGCTTGCTTTATGCAGCTGTGTTTTTCTCTTAGAGAAACTGTTTTTAAATTATTTTTTAGCTGAGGTAAAAAAGTATGAACAGTTGCGACAGCTAAACTGCTAAGGCAGTGGCCAGTTTTGTGTAGAAATTCATTGTACCATATGGCTGTGAATGAACGACGCTTACCATAATAAAGTATGCAAGATAAAGTTGTAAGACAGAAAAATGCATATTGAAGCATACATTTTATTCTTAGGGTAGTGCGAACAACTCGGAGAGCTGGCTGTGTTTCTTTAAGCTGTTAATTTTTTTTTTCTTCCAGAAGGGCATCACACACAGATTACAACAAGCCTCTGCATATTACATTCGGAGAGGACTCCTTCGAGAAAATCGGTGAGCCTTTCACATGGAGCTGCACACATTGCATTTCACTGGTGGAAAAATGATGCTGTTAGCTAAACCAATTGTTATGAACAAGAAACAAAAACAAATTCTCAAATTCTTAACTTTTTTATCTTTTCATCTGAGAATATTTTGTAACTGACAGATGCACAGAAAGAGGAGTAGCAATGCACAAGCCCAAGTGACAGGACTCAACACTTGACATGGCTTGACATGGAGGTACTTGTAATGGCAGTGTTTTGCTCAGCAAAAGCTTGCTTACTTTGAATTTTGCCCTAAAACTGAAGTTTGCCCTAAAACTTGGAGATTCTTCGTTTTTGTAGGGTGGTGTTGTGCATCTGAGTAATCTGTCACGCTTTTGGGGCACAGGAGCCTGAATTATCATGCATGTCTTCATTGACCATTCTTTTCGAATACTTGTCTTTTTTGTTTTGTTTTATTGCCTGTAGATGGGTCTACGCCAGCCAGTGTGACGCAAGTCTCCAAGTGAGTGCCTTTTCGTTGTGGCTTTACATTGTAGTCCTCACTCGCAATATCTTGATGTGAACTTATCATGAGTCTGAACAGAGAGCCTCGACAGCTTACATGCACTCGTGACATGACCTCCAAAGCGCTAGGAAAAGATTGTTGTGTCTGAACAGACAGAAAGAGGGCATAACACAGAAGCCGAGACCGAGTGCTTACTGTTACATGCGTCCTTTTCTTCATTTGAAAATTTTTATGCCTGTATCCTCTTTGGTTGTGAAAGGCCACCAAGTAGTGAAACGTGCTCCTCTGATGCTTTCTAGCTTCAATCTTTGTTGTAAATTATGTTAGTGGCCGCAATCTATGTTGAGCTCTCTTGCACAAAATTTCATAAGCTCGCTGTCATTTTCATCGATTCGGCAATATTTAGTTTTGTGCTGTACCACAAATAGAGTAATGCTTTCTGTAGTTCCCATTCTCACTAACAATGAAACGTGGCATGTCTTTTTCTACTAAGATTGTCTTAGAAATAAAGATGAAAAATTTCATTGACATTAGAATGGCCTACATTCTCATATTAGAAGGTAGACAGCTTCACTGTGCATGTCCTAATGTGTTACACTAGCCGTTGCTTGTCCACCATGTTTCTTGTTTGATGACTTTCACAAATTTCTCAGCATATTTCATGTGAGGTCAAGAAGATTGTTGTAATGAGTGAACGACAAGATCCCGCACTTTGGAGAAGATCAGCTTATATTCTTGGCATATGCAGCTGACTCTTAATAATTTGAATTTGAAGGGAGCAGGGCTGGAAATTTGTCTGAATTATGTGAAGTTCAAGTTAAGGAAAGCCTTTTTAATATGCTTGGTGCTGACAGCACCAAAGCATTAGTTTGAATAACGCCTTTTCTGTTTTGATGCCAGTTGCATCGCTCGTTTCGTTCTTTTACTTGTCACAAGTTGGTACACCACTTAAAGGAAGCGGTGGCTTATGCCATAGTGCTATCTCCTGGTGTGACTTCCACATGCTGCTGTATAAAGCGCTACCTCAGGAAGAAGAAGCGAAAAAATTATTCAACCATATATTCTTGCGGTACGTCTCCTTCTCACTGGACTGTTAAGCAGGCCCCAAGGCTAGCGAATGGGAGAGCAGGAGAAAGAGTTATGAGAGGGGGCTTGATGTGCGGAAACCAGCTGATCTGGATGGTGCTGAAATCAAGGAGGCATTGGTTCGAATAAACCGGACAGTAGGTCAAATTAACTAGAACCCACTGTCGCTGTCATTGCATTCAGCTTTCTCATGGAAATGAGCAGCCATTTTGCTGTCCTAGCTGAAAAATGCACCTTTGAAATGTTTAAACGCATGATTGGGACCCACATTAAAGCTGATTTGTTTGCGTACTGTTCCAACTGGTCTCATTAGCATTTTTCAGACATCTCCAAAGTCCTTTATCATTTGGGTTTTTAGTTTGTCAAAAAAAAAAAACATAATGCTAGTCTATATTTGGTGTAATTTCCATCTGTAGTAAGATGCAACTTAAAAAAACAGCAGTTGCTAACACTGTGCCATGTTCCCTGGCGTGCTGTATTACTCTTCTGGCTAATCACAATTCTAAACAAAGTCAGAATTTAATGTTTCACTATATTAAACAAGCCATGTCTTAAAATTCTAGAGCTTGTGATTTTTTTTTCTCATGATTAGCTTCTTGTTTAGGTAAAAAGAAAAGTTTTAACAACGGACTACTTTGTTGTCGTGGAGGAATTCCGTGCAGCAGTCCTGAATGTGGGCAGAGCTTCACTGCAGACTAACCTTGTATCTGACTATAGTTCTCCTCGAGTAACTACATTTCCTCTGTCTGTATGTGGACAACGAACAGTGCTATATCTTGTGTTTCTGTTGTTAACAGCGGAAGGACAGCTGTTGTCACTACAGAGCGCAGTTGTACTAAAAATTATATTGAAAAGTATATCCTGTACTTCATTGCATTTTGAAAGCACTTTTTTTCTACAACAAGTTTAATAAGTTTAATAAAAATATGGGGGTCTCCATTTATTGCATGGGGCCGGTAAATATGATATGCATCTTTAACTGTATATTTTTTTGTTTCTGTAGAAACTTGCATAACTTTATGGGTGTTTCGTTCCATTATTTGCAGTGTCTACGCGGTCGTGAAGAAAGCGTTTACAGAGATCTTTCCACAAGTGGTAAGGATAACTGCCCTGTCACCGGATTTGAGTAACTGTTAGTCAGGTTAACATCTTCTCTCTTAATCAATACCTTTGTGTTTAGCTTGTAGTTAATTTAGCGCAGTTACATGTACACTTTCACATATGACCGAGGTTCCTTGCATGAACATTCAAGCACTTAATGCAGTCATGATATCAACAGTGACCACAGCCAAGTATGCTGTTGGCTGTAATTGGGCTGCATCACATTTGACGAGTACACAACCTTGCTGCATTCATATAAATATCTCGCTGGGAGAAGGTATTGATGTCATTGCGGGCTACTGGTCAATAGTTCTCAGTGCAGGTTCAAAGGTCTGCTGCACTTGAAGCTATTTATTAACTGAGTGCTTAAAGGATCCAAACCTTGATTAGGTGAAACCTGATTTCACAAATTTCTTCATTTAATAGACTAATAAGACTGCTTGGTATTGCCGGGTATTTTCATGTACTCTTGGTTTATTCCAGTTGTTGCTAGCTTAGAAATTGTTAGATTGGAGTTCAACTGACGTGTAATACGGTGGAGGTGAGGCAAAAAAAAAAAAACTGCACCTATTGAGTTTGTCTTTCTTATTGCTGGTCTCCTCAGGAGCAGAAAATGACCATTCCAGAAGACCCTGGCCGTGACCCAAAGTTCAAGGAAAAAGACATTGATCTCATGAAGGCCCAGAAGGAGGCTGTAAGTTTGTGAGGCACTCTTTTTGGAGCACCTGTAGGTCAACTTTAAAATAAAAGCCTACTGTATGCCTAGCGAGTTTGGGTATTCTATAAAAACGTCTCATTCTGTCCATCCATGCATTGTGATGAAAAAGGGAGTGGTGCATTTGTAGAAAATTTGCAAAAAGTTACGGAAACTGCATTCATAGAAATTCTACCTCTTGTATACCGACAGTTGCGTAAATCAGAGAAAATCGAAAAATTCCCTTGGCCTAACCGCCCGCTCGTTAGCGCTCAAAATGTTACGTTTGGGTGGAGTACTTGCCTGATCCGGTTAAAATTAATCGGAAATCTTCATCATCTGGGGCGATGGTGAACCAAACCTGCGAGCTTTCGCTGTAATGATGTCGGTAGCGCCATCATGCGCCCTCCAGTCGAACGAGCACTCTACCGCGCAGGGAGGCTGCGGAGAAACTCATAGGAGAAACGCAAGGTGCGAGGAGGGGGGCAGTTGCATGCAACGGCGTTTTCTGCGCCCAATTTTGATAAAATAGCCGAGAAAGCACTTTCAAACCAACTGCGCAGCCGCTTTCTCCCCATTGCGTTTCACCGCAGCCTCAGTGGTAGAGTGCTTGTTCCTTCGGCGAGCACAGATGGTGCTACTGGTACAACTGCTGCGAAAGCTTGCCGTTTCGGTCCGCCGTTACTGCAAACGATGGAGATTTTCGATTAATTCTGACCGAATCAGGCAAGTACCCCACCTAAATGTAGTACAAATCAAAACTGACCATAAAATGCAATCTGTGTAAAAGTTGAGCCCGAATAAATGTGTGATTAGACCGAGAAATTTTTTTTTTTAATTTCTCTGATTTACGCAACAGTCGGTATTGTTGACAAAGCCCAAACCTCAGGTAAGAGATCACATGTGGTCTAGCACTTCTGATGCTTTTAAAGTGGGTGCTTAAGTTTTAATTGCTGATACAATAAGGAACAGAACAAACGACTAGCTAGGCCCATATTATTTCATCCGCCCTTTGTGAGTCATTTTAGTGCACTTGTGATTTGCACAGATATATTGTGCAATAATTCAAGATGGAACTACATAAAGTAAGAGCCATGCAATGAATTTGCAATGTGGAAAAAAGTTTCCTTATGTCGGACCCCGATCGCGCCATGTGTGGCCCTAGCTGTTTCTCATCATCAGGAGACAGCTGACAGTGAGTTTAATGCATACACCTTTTCCATATTAAAGTGGTTTATATTGCTGTGAAAGAAAAAAAAAATATGCATACAGGACCGTGCATAATGATAAAGGGTTTTTTTTTACATTGGACACATCTTTGTTGTGTTCAGCCCCTTTTAGCTAGAATAACCCAATTGTGCTTAAGACCCCAATTTCTTTTTTTTTTTCTTGATAACACTGCAAAGCATTATATGTTGCACACGGTGTATCACACATGGCAGGCCAGCTAAATTAACTTAAGAGGAAAATTAACTTCCACATTTCACTTCCTTTATATGGTAAGATTATGCGATATAAGGTATTAGGCAGAGTTGCTGACATCTAATGAAAAAAGGCCAACGTGTGGGCTTTCACCTGCGCAGTAGACTTTCTTTAATACGAGCTTAATTAAATCTTCTAAGTCTGCTCACCATGTCAGAAGTTCACTTTAACAGAAATGCCTAAAATACCAGGTTAAGAGAGTAGTATGCGCACTTTTATTAAATTGATGCAAAATGAGACAGGCCTAAATGTGGAGGGCATTGCATGTTGGTGCCAGTTAAGCAGTCTGGAGGAGAAATATTTTTATAAATCATACAGAAAACCTGCAGTCTGCCATTTGGTTCCTGTGCCTTTTTAAACTAGCCCTTTTAGGTTAGTACTACCCTTTTACCATGTAGGAGAACATTCACTCAGTGTCTTGCAGATTGCTCTGAATTTTTGTTTGCTTGTAAAAAAACTGTCACTATGCTTGGAGAAAAATGTGCTGCATTACATGGTTGCATGCAAGGCAGCCCACAGTTCACCATTGCTGTTGCAACACTGGAAGGGCGTCTTCTCATACTAAGCTGCTTTAATTGTGCTCTCGTAGCAATGCAACAGTTTGCATTAGTCAATATGTACAAATTTCACTGTTGATCTTGTCCAAGATTTCTTCTTGCATTCTGTCACGGGGAACTGTAAACAACAGGTCTGTAGACTAGCTGTGTAGCTTACTTTGGAATTACCGGAAATAATAATAGAGAGCAACTGTCGTAGCTCACATGGTAGAGCACCACACACAGGATGCCAAGATCATGGGCTCATGATCATGGGTGGGATCATGGGTGGATGTTGTTTGTTTCTACTTTCTCTCAGATGATTTATACTAGTTGTACTATGATTTATACTGGATGATTTATACTCAATTATTCTCTTGTTTGAAAGAAAAGGGATGTAAAAAATTCCTCATGCTTTCCTGGTTGCAATGACTACCTGCTCCGTTTATGTACTAAACACTAGTATGCCTGACATCATCATGAGCCTGGTTTATTCACAGGAAAGCAAAAAAATAATTAATTTATAGCACCAGTTTAGTTATTTCGCTGCTTTTTCCTATAAAAGCTAAGCTTAAGGATGCTGAATACCTGTGGATTATTATCAGAATTAATGTGAACTGTAAATATCACCTTAACAGAAACAAATTCACATTGGTGTTTTGCTGTCTAATTGCCTTGTGTGCAGGGGATACCATGTCTTTCTTATGATACTGTGTGCATCTCTTGCTCTTGCCTCTAGTTTTTTCTTTGTGTTGTTTTAAGTATGTGCTCTTGCTGTCAGTGCCACTGTTAAGACTCATGATGCAGCACTCACTGTGAGAAATTTTAATGTGCTCTTGGTGTCAATGTCACTTTTAGATTCATGATGTAGCGCTCAGTGTGTGAAATAAACAAGGATGCAGAGAATCAGCCAACACTAGTGCAGTGACTATCAGTTGTTTTTTTTATCAGTACGCTTACAGATAGAAGAAAACTATTCTGTGAATTCCTCATGGGCATTTCTTCTGCTGACATGCATTTCCTTACTAGAAAAAAAAAAAGGAAAAATTAACTGAGTCTGCAGTTGTGTTGTCTACTTTCTTTTAACCTTGTTTGTATTGCACTGCGAGCATGTCATGAATGAGTGCCAACTTATCCAGTTGTTCATAGTTTTGAATATACTAGATGCTATTAGATGTTGTGCAGCACATACATATATTGCTGATGCATTCACTTTCTGGTGGCTTATAATTGACATGACATCCTCGCCCTCTGCTGTTTTTTTTTTTATTCTGCTTCAGGAACTTGCTGAACTTCGAAAGAGGCGACAACAAGAAGAAATAGGGAGAGAGCTTCCGGACTTTGACTGAACGAATCGCACCAGTATCTGAATTTGAAGCACGGAATTGTCGCCAGCCCACTTACATCCACTGCAGGACAAAGCCCTTTATCCCATTAGCCTCCAATTAGCAGTCTACTATGCCAGCTGTGGCCACTCTGTCCTCCTGAACCTCCTAATCTCATCTGCCCATCCAAACCTCTGCCACTCCCTGCTGGGTTCATTTTCTTAGAAGGTTGATAGAATGGGGTTTGTGTTGATGGGGGTGGGGGAGCTTTCCAAGCAAACTGTGCTGCTATGCTGGGCTGTGATGTAAAGGTATTCTTCTGGCTATATATATATATATATATATGTTACAGGGGTCTTCTTCCTCTTCTTAAGGAGTTGGCACTGGCACACATGTACGACACATGAACAAAAGAAACAAACGGAGGCAAAGAATGCTAGAAAAGATACAGTCTTGAGAAAGGACAGGCTCTGTCCGAAACGTCGACTCAAAATAAATCTATGGCTAAATGAAGCGTTTTCAACTTTGAATTTTTGCCTCTAGCAACCAAATACGTTTATCTTTCTATACTGCATATATATATATATATATATATATATATATATATATATATATATATATATATATATATATATATATATATATATATATATATTATTTTAAAGTGGCTCTGAAACACCTTCTGAGGAGAGCACATTAACTCACTCAATCATTGCATTTTGTTGCCATGAAAACCAGAGCCAAATAATACTCTTCTACACGCAGCAGACGACCCACAATCACGCGTCAAAGTTGGCGAGCCCTTCCCGGCGGCTTTTTCATGCTCGCAACAAGCTCCGTCGTTCTCACCTGTGTACACAATTAAGGTGAGAGGTGGCCATTGGTTAGATTCGTTCTGGAGTCGGGCAGCTACCGTGGCCGTGGCCAATAAGCCTTTTAATTCCGGCCGATCGGGAAGCTCTGCTCCCAGAGGAGGGGCTGGCGGAGGAGCGCCGACCTTCCAGCGTGCAAAAAGTGACGAGAGGAGAGGGAAAGGCGCGAAGACGCTGAAATTCAAATTTTGACTACAGATAACTTCTGCAAAGTGCATTTAAAAAATTCTTGCTGGACACTATTCGTGAAGTGGCGTGCTTTAATATTTCAGGCATGCCGCAACTTTATTAGAGCCCCTTTCAGAGCCCCTTTAAAGATGTGCAGAGCATCTAGCAGAAAGCGTGATATTATATGAAGAGAATAGATGTGTGTGTATGAGTGTGGTGCAGCCTTGAAAATCAGGATGACAGATCAATGTCAGAAGGAGAAGAAGCAAGGAATCGAAAGGATTGGTTTCTTTCTGTCTGTTTCCGGCATGTTTGGAGAATCAGAAGCTTGGAACCAGATAGCCTGAGCTCCTCGGCTTTGAAGCAGCATATCATCGACGATGTTCTTGACCCGACTCAGTCTGTCATTTTGCAAGTGCAGGTGGTTGACGCAACACTTCACGATTTCGTATGCAAGGCCATGGAACTGCAAGATATTGCAAGGCATCATGTATTAGGCATTGCGCCACAAAAGCTGACTCATTGCACACTCTCCCATAGTGTTGTGCCTGTACCTCCGGTGGTCAAGTTTCAGACCACATGCATTGTCATGTGTCATAGAACGCCTATATATGCTACCAGGCATGCAAGAGCATTTCTGTGATAAGTAGTAGCTCCAGTGCTGCCATGAAAAGTCCCAACACAATAAAGTGGGCTGTAGGCTTCATCAAATGACAGTGTCAGCAGAGCCCACGGGTTTATCACCTGCATGCAGGGAAAAGACATTTTTGTTCACCAGAGGGTGATCATGTGAAACACACAGTATCAAATGTGACATGTTGACATCATGGTGGCCATCAAATTTTTGTTGTCACCAGAAAAAAGGGTTACGACAGGCAGTCAGCATTTCTGGATCTGATGGGCGTCCAACGAGGAATACATCCGGGACCTGTATCTTGGTGCCTACAGGGAATCTTCTCGGCACTATGCAGCTGGGGCAGGATCTAGCCAGAGTTGAATTGCACCGTGAAGATTTTGAGCTGGGACATGATTGTCAAAATGATAATCAGGGCTGATCTCAGTTGCCCCGCCGCGGTGGCTCAGTGGTTAGGGCGCTCGACTACTGATCCGGAGTTCCCGGGTTTTTATGGAGGAAAAACGCTAAGGCGCCCGTGTGCTGTGCGATGTCAGTGCACGTTAAAGATCCCCAGGTGGCCGAAATTATTCCGGAGCCCTCCACTACGGCACCTCTTTCTTCCTTTCTTCTTTCACTCCCTCCTTTATCCCTTCCCTTATGGCAAGGTGTCCAAGGATATATGCGACAGATACTGCACCATTTCCTTTCCCCCAAAAACCAATTATTATTATTATTATCTCAGTACTTTCAGCTGAGAACAAACTACAAGTGGAAAGTTCCACTAGGTCGATCAGTTTGTGGCCTTGTGCATTCCGTAGCTGATACCAATAGTAGCACTCTTGTCTGTTTGTTCGCTACTGCCGGCTGCCACTTGGTAGCCCAAGCAGGAGCTGGCACATGATTGGGCTTAGCCAGCTTGTACTTGCTCGAGCTGGGCTGCGTCGGGACCCATTTAAACACCAAATCAGATGGAATGATTTTAACAAGGAAATAAACTACTTTCACTGGCACTGTTTTGTTGTTTATTTATTTATGTCATAACGCATATAAAAACTCGCCCTGGAGAGAATGTAGTGCATGTGAATCTTGCTCGCTGATGTGAACCATATGAACAACTTGCATGAGGCTACAAGTAGCAATGTTTTCACTTAACTGCCAACTCCAAGGGCCCTTGGGTGTACGCGCTCAGCGTCGGCGCTCTTGGCATACGCCAGAACCGGTCTGCGCATGCGCGCTGCGGGAGACGCTAGCAAACCTCGGCAAGGCGCCGATATCTGACCGTGGTAAGGTGCCTCGATGCGCTCCCACTCCCCATTTAGGGTGAGAACAACCACGCCGTCTAGTAGCGCGACGGCCATTTTCTTGCGTCCGCTGGTCGCGAGGTGCGCATTTGCTGCGTGGCGCGCCTAGATAGAGGTGGCCCCTTTTGCAGTGGGAGCTTGAATTGGATTTTACCTTTGATAATCATTCCTTTTCTAGTTTAGATGAAAAGTAAGAGTAAAGATTCGGTGATGCATTCGCCATTTCGAGACTATTAGCGAAAGTATAGCGGATATATCTTTCTAAGGTTTGCGATAGGTGATCACGGCGGGCAACTGCTCACCGTCGTCATACCGGCGCCCTGAACTGGCTATCATTGTGGTTACGTGTGATATAGCGGAAAGAAGGTGAACTACACCAAAATAAGCAGATGCTTATTCAAGTACGAACGCATGGCATATGCTTACGTCCATTTACACTATTGTGCAATTATGGCACACACTGTCATGCATGCACTATGCAATCAAAACATAAAGACTTAAACGCGCACAAGAAAAATGATTTAATACCTTGATGCATAAATACGTTATCTACAAAATGATTACGAACGACGATTCACTGCGATTCACTTATATGATTCTTACGCTTAAATTTCTCTCACGCTTATGTGCATGTACACGAAAATTTCACACTGATTACAGCGTCTTTAAGGAAGACTAACACCAGCACGAGTTTTGCTTCCGTGACTACCAGCACGTGTGGCTGGGGACTGACGTAGGTGGATGTGCAGCCGCAGTCTTGTGTAGGTGGCTATCAGCATTTTGCCTATTGCTTCCTTGTGATCTGCGCATGTGTTCAGGCATGACCGGTCTACCTTTGCAAAGTATTCTGTGAGCAATTTTAGTGGGGAGTTCATTGTGCGTATTTTGTTTGTACACCACGCGACAGCGCCTGTTAAGTACTCCTCATAGTTCTTGAGAGTGTGGATCACTTAATTCACTGCTCGGATAAATTAAGTTCCATCCATCACTCACATACTCCTTGAGAATTGTCAAAAAGGCATTTTCATTGCTTGCTGTTCCAATGAGAGCATCCTTGCATTGGGAGCAAGATGCAGACTTTAAGACGGTTTTCAGGATGAAGCCTCCAAGGTAGTATAAAATGGAACATTCCGTTGATGTCGGCTCTTCAGTTAATAAAATCTCAGAGTCGTCTATTTCTTCAGGCAAATTTTTTGAGCACTGCTTCTTTGCTTTGAGAAAGGTCATCGACGAGGTACTCTCAATCATCAAGCTCATAGCTTGTTTTGTTTTTCTTGAAGCAATGTTTATTGCCTCAGGGCATAAAAACTATGAAGTGATAGATGAGTAAGATAAATAAATGTTCGCGGTGTATGTAGAAACTGGCTCACACTCGCAAGCCTCAGAGCACATTTGAAGTCATATGCCGTCGGCGCTGGCATCATTAGGCGTACTACCGGAAAAAAGTTTTTCAAGGCAGTCTTGAAGTAGCCTGCTTGTTAGGAAAAACTCCTAGCGTTCATTGCCCAGGAAAACTTCTTGGAGGCGAAGGACAACTGTCGTGGAAATAAGCAGCCCAGCTTGGGATGGTTTCCATTGAGAGATGGCGCCCATATTCATCCCTTGTATTGTTCCCAGGCATTCTGCACAGAGACTGTATGAACGATACTGCTTTCCGTGTCTAGCGTGGGAGTCGGCGGGAGCGGAATTCAAGGAAAAGGCGGCGGCGCCTCCCTACTACCGGTTTTGACGGCGACAACCCCTTCCAAAGCGGGCGCGCATCGAGGCACGCCAGACCGTGCTAGACGTCGGTGCCAGCGTACGGGCTTTCGCGTACGCATCGGAAGCGGGGTCCCAACATAGGTCGGGACCAGCATCCCCCCCCTCCCCCCCGTCACAGCAACAACCACCACCACCAAGCGGGGTCCGGTTTACAACAATCGGAGGATCGCGGGGCTCTCGGTGACTCTTTTCTTCATGGCTTGAAGCTCTTTCACGTTCCCCGAACTTTCTTTAAGTGTCCTTCCAGCCCCCCCTTCCCGCCAACCCCTTCTCTTCACGGCTTTAAATTCTTTCGGTCGGCTGGAGAGGGGAAGCCAGTACCAGGAACATGGAGATGCATGCCTCTTTTCGACGCCCGTTCCGGCGTACGCCCAGGAAGGGCACTTGGAGTTGGCACTTTAAGCATCAGTGAAGTCTGCTTAACCTAACCATTTATGAGTAAAAGAAATTTGTTGGTTTGTGAATTAAATCAAGGTACTATTTATCGTTTTGAAAGTGGCCACATTGGATACCAAAGTGTTGCTGCTTTCGTTGGAAGAGCTGGCACTAAGGCGAAATATGATAGTGGTGTTTCGGATTTGCCTGTTTGGCTGTTTGCTCAGGAACACTCTCGAGACGCCTCACCGACCTCACCACCTCAGTGAGGCGGGGTTCAATGACCTGCTAGCACTGAAATTCGCGGCATATTTTGTTGGTCACTGGATACGTTGTTTTGTTCGCTCCCTTCCATAATGCAAACAAGAAATACTAAGCCAGCCTATGTGATTCCAGCAGGGACATGGCACATCGATACTAAAGCAGATAAGATTTGCTCTACGGACTAATCGATCCAATTTCAGCCCGTTGCGGAGTTTCGGTTTCGATTTCGCTCAGTAGATTCGTTCTTTGTTTGCTGTCGTTAGTGGTGGTGTTATTGTAACAAAATTTCGTCCTTCTAGAGAATACGGAGTCACAGTACTTAAGGGCCACTAGCTTTGTAATTTAGTGGTGTCCTCGGACTTTAGCAAGCACGCGAAGAAACGAAGCTGCAAGCCGCGTGTCTAGCGAGTGGCGTGATGGCCGCTGGCCAATCCGGCAGCACCCTCGAAAAATACTCAAATCGACAAAAACAGGACCAACCGCGCCTCCTCTCACCGGCTGGTGAGCATTGGTACACCGGCGATGTTTCCTGTATGATCCCGTAAGTCGCTCCTTCGAGCGGTAATCCAATCTCTCGAGGGGAGAAAAACTGTCTCTGCAACGCGATGTCGTCAAAGGCGACGTAAAGGTAACTGGTTTCTTCGCTTGAGGCGCGATCCTACGCGCACTCTCTCCTTAGCGCTTGGGTTTTCCTTGGAGAACCCTGCGATGATAGCTGTTTGCGGCGCGGTGTGCTTTTTCAGAATATTCTAGCACGGATGCCTGGACATTTACACTTGCGCTGATCTTCGTGAAATACTCTTTCTGGTGGCATCTTCTCGTGTGAGTTTTTGCTGGGGCTGGCGTCAACTGCTAACAAGCGCAATCTCGCTAAGCATGCCAGTTGATTAGCCGGCTCATTATTTGCGGAGCTCTTGAGTTTTAACGCCGATTAGCTGTTTCTGCCGCCTGTTTTTGCTCCGTGACATCTGCAGGGACTGTTTCGATGCTATGTTGTGGCGAGAATGTTATGCCCCCATAACGTGCTAAATGCTGAGCGCGGGTTTGATTCCTCTGTCGTGTAGCTTACCTGATGTCAGAGGCGGACAAGATTGCTTGGTGTGAAATTTGACAGTCCACGATTCATCCTACGCATGGATCAATCCGGTACATTTGGCAAATTACGGCTTTGCATTTAGTGAAAGCGCAAATAGAATTTCACCGTCATGCGTGGGCCAGATTCTCTCTTGTTTATTTATTTTTCGGAAAACCTGGATGACCCTCTGCTGTGTGAGAAAAGTAACAAGTTCATCCTTGGTTGGTCGACGTATGAATGCTTTCAACAGTCAGCTCTGTGAACTTAATGTGCGATCGGGTTTTCGTATAAACTTAATTAATAATTAAGCAGTTATCACATGTCTGGTTTGGTGAGCATAATTTTCCCGTTAAAAATTTTTTTTTTTTGGTTGTGACTATGACTTTTGTGCGATCACGTGCAGCTCAAAACAGAACTGAGATCAAAGCTCTGCATTATGTATATTATCTTCATGGCTTAGATATGCATGGTTATCTGCCCCTCGATTAAAATGCTAGTTTGCTAGCTGGCCAGGTTTAGTAGGAGCTAAGCTAATTAACATGCACCTATCATCTCGTCTTTAATTTCTTTTCCGTAAGGACAGGCCGTACATCACGATGCAACAGTAATCGAGCACTGTATTCAATGGTTTAACTGCAAAATGATTGAGTAAATGTGGCATTAACTCAGTGCTGTTTGTAGAAGTTCTCCAGAAGTTATCCGCATTGAGCATGTCTGTTGTCTAAACAGCCTTTCTGCAGCCATTTATTGTGTGTACTATTTTTCTTCCATGGCCTTTGTAAAGCCATAAGCGACGAGGATACAGCCTTTTAGATCTGGCTTGAAAAAGACGAGTAAGCAGAACCCCATCATCACCATGAGCGGCAGCAGTGGCTACATTACCCTCAATGGGGAACGCTTTGACGACATCCTCGCCGACCGGCGCACGGTTGGCGACCTGTCGTGGTGCACGCGCGAGTGGAGCTGCCCCAAGTACCGCTTCTTCGGCAACCGCACTCCACAGCAGGTCAAGCAGGAGGTCCTGGCCAGTGCTCGCGTCCAGAAGGCAATCGCCGAGGTAATCTTAGCGTGCTGTGCAATGGCATTGAACAAACGTAGTGCTGAACTTAATATCTTCTTTTGAATGTTGTTTTTGAAGAGCATGTTTCTAGCATGTAATTGTGAACATGCCGCACTGGATACATGTGTGATGCATGCTGGTTGAAAGCTCTTGAGCCTGAGGCCTTTATTATTACAGTTATTATTATTAAAGTCGGTTTTCAATAATTCGAATTCAAACGGAAGCGAAAACTTGTTCGGATTAGAGTTCGGATTAAGGGGTGCCGTTGTAATGCACTCGATGTTAATGGGACCAAATCATCAAGCCGGCAGTTCGAATTGGGAGATTCCAATTTATTATATAATTATTTCATTATTATGAGCTGGTTTGCGAGGTGCCATTTTGCTGTGGCTTCATAGCTTCAGCGCTGTAGTAATGACTGCTACATATTCATGAGACGCCTGGGGATCACAGGCGGAGACCAGCATGACGTCTTGTTGCTCATATACATAACTTGCTCCAATAGTTGCTGCTAATTTTTGTTTTCGGTAGTTTATTTGCATGCTGCTGATTTATTCTTATCACAAGAATTGTCATATCGAGAACCTCTTTATTACTCTAGTGTTTTCTCTGGGCGCATGCCAGTTAGTGTCCCATACATGTGTGCACTCTGTGTGTGTGCAGTGGGGGTGGGGGGTGTTTGAAGTTTTTCTAATGCCACTGCAAATGGTGGTTAATAGAATGCAGTAAAGTTACCTGCCACAAATAATGATGTGCTTGTTCTTGCTGCTTAAAAGTAACTTTCTATGATAATTCATTAGAGCTTCAAACATGGGTGCATTAAGTAACTTTCTATGATAATTCATTATAGCTTCAAACATGGGTGCATTAGTGTAGGCTGACAGTCCGGGCTGTGCTTTTGCTCTTTTAGATCTTCATAAACCATACCCATGATTGAAGATAAAGGACTCTATTCTAATTTGACATTGGATTAGTGCTCCGAATTATATGTTTACTGCTATTGCTGTTTATTTGTATCTTTGTGGAGGCTGCTATATTTAGGAAGAGGCACATAATATGCAGCATCAGATATGTGCAGTGTTCTCAGTTTGGGTACAAGCAGAGTTCAGATTGCAAGGGGATTCCTGCGGCTTTTTCTTCTTGGTATGCGCCCACCGTCATAAGTGTATGAAAGTTGGTTTCGTTGAAGAAACTAGATTCTTTATATCTGTGGCACATTGCTTAACACTTAATGATGCAATTTGCAGTTTGTGCGCTCAGGCTAAGGCTTCATATATCTATTGAAAGCTGCCTACAAATATGAGAGTGAAATAAATATTTGCTTGCTAACACTCCGTTCCATAGACTTTTGATTACGGGTGTATCTCTTGCATCCTTGGTTAATACGAAGGTGCCTTCCTTTATGCATCCATTTGGTTGTTCGTCTTTAGGGTCAGGAAACTTCTGTTACCCTTTCAAGCAGCATGGAGATGTTATCAGCAGCTCAAATCCAGGAAAATCTTGAATGTCAGAGATTGCCTCATTTTTTTTCAATTGTTTCAAGACTGTCTCAACTTTTTTTCTCTTGCAACTATTCGCCCTTACTTGCACAGTTTAACTATGCTTTGTCACCATCTCTTCAAATGTTTTTAAAAGGCAGACTGCCACTCTGCTGCCAGTGATGCTGGCATCAGCAGCTGTGCTGCCAGCAATAGCAGTTTCGGTTGTGCAAAAGAATGTATAGTCGACAAAAGTCAGTAGACTGTCCCTATAACAAATTTCATGACAGTGATTCATGAGTGCCTGTAAATTTGTCCGCCTTTGCATAGTAGCAGTAAAACTCTTTGTGTAATGTTGTATCGCAGTCTAGTCGTACAAATGAGTGAACCCAGCATTTGAAAATAGTAGAAACTCTGCCATTAAGTGTTGTTAATATTTGTATTGCTCTAATTGCACACCCACTCCTCTTGTGTGCAGGCTTGTGGGTTTTTAGAGTGGGAATTGCTTCTTGGCCATGTCGTTCCTGTTCTTAGCTCGAAATAACCACAGCGGAATGTTTTGAAATCAATTCAACATTCCTCAAACAAATGTACAGGAACTGATGGGAATTCTTTTTGAAGATATTCCAGTTTGTAGCTCGTTGTTAAACTGCGATTTTCAACATTGGTTTGGCGAATATCTTGTTCTTCTTCCTTTTGCTGCTGCTGCTACTGCTGAACAATTATTATAAGTATGAACACATTTCTTCTGGCCGCAAAATTGGAGCGAAAAAGAGGAAGGGCTTTTATATAACAAAGTAGATACCGCTTTTGCATCAACTTCGAAATATTCGGTGTTTCTTATGGTGCTTGTGGCAAGAGAGAAAGTTTGAAGTTTTATTGTCTGGGTGAACTGTTTAAAACCTTTAAAGCATTGGATGTGGTGCATTATGTATGTGAAGGAATTAGCGGGGCAACGAACTGAATAAAATGGAAGTCAGAAAACCCATAGGTGCCAGTTCTCACCTCAATTTTGTACCATTTGTTGTGCCGTTATTCTTTCAAAATTCAAATGTGATGGATGCAGATTAACGCATGGCTTGAGATAGTTATGCGGGATGTGAACCTAGTTGATGGTTTTGAGAGGTTAATCTTTCTTCTTTTGACTGTGCAGGTGAGCGCGGAGCAGAAGCGGCCCGTGGCCGAGGTGTCAGAAGAAGCCCGCCAGCTGCTGGAGCAGATGGGCCACAATATGCGCATGGGCAACATCCGCTTCCTGGGATACCTGTTCAGCAAGTCTTACAAGAGCATGTACCGGGCTATCTACGTCCACTCGGAGGGCATGGAGCAGGTGGGTGTATCCTTTGAATCACACTTTGAATCCTGCTGTCTTGCTCCTGGCTGCTGCCAGTTGTTTGTGTGCAACTTTATTTCAGTTAAATAATTCATTGTGGTTACCTAAATAAAATTGAGGAGTGCATACATATCAAAATGAGGGTGAGGGGACACGAGACAAGGAACATATGAAAGAAAGCTGAACCATTTGCCCCTTGTTCTTATTTTGCTGTCATGTTGTTTCTTAGTACTTAGTTTTTTAAGGCCGTGCATCGTCAGAATACACCAGTGGCACCCGTCCGCGTGAGATGTCACAGACAAACTGAGTTGCGTGAATGCGCGCATATAGAGTTTATTTCAAGTATAGCACAGCACTGCCACGCCGCAACACGCTCGATAGGGCCATGCATCGTCAGAATACGCCAGTGGCACCCGTTGCGCGAGACATCACACACAAACTGAGTTGCGTGAATGCGCGCATATCGAGGTTATTTCAAGTATAGCACGGCACTGCCATGGCGTAATACGCTTGCGAGGGCCGTGCATCGTCAGAATACGCCAGTGGCACCCGTCCGCGCGAGACATCACACACAAACTGAGTTGCGTGAATGCGCGCTTATCGAGTTTATTTCAAGTATAGCACGGCACTGCCATGGCATAATACGCTCGCGAGGGCTGTGCATCGGAAGATTACGCCAAGGGTAGCCGTCCGCGCGAGACATCACACTCCAACTGACTTGCGTGAATGCGCGCATATCGAGTTTATTTCAAGTATAGCACGGCACTGCCATGGTGTAACACGGTCGCTAGGGCCGTGCATTGGAAGATTATGCCAGGGGTAGCCGTCCGCGCGAGACGTCACACACCAACTGAGTTGCATAAATGTGCGCATATGGAGTTTATTTCAAGTATAGCACGGCACGCCAGCGCCGCCTCGCGTGCAAGAGGACCGGGGCTCGAATCCTGGTGCCGTGCAATTCTCCACCGGGTTTAAAAAAAAAAAATTCCGCGTGTCGATGGGATTGCATAACCAGGCCTGGAGTGCGGCCTGATCTCGGTGACCAGAACCGACAACGCACTCTCTCACCAGAGCAGGATTTGGCCACCCTGGTGTAGTACTTGGCCACAACCTTCTATGATCAAACCAATTAACCCTCGTCCCTCAGTCCCCAGCGGGTGCGTAGCAAGTGACCACGGCGGCGGTCAGACTTGTGACGCAGCGGAGGGTGCTAAGAATCTCTGGCTCCGGACAGGCCGCCATTGGAATCTGAACCTGGCAACGTTTAACGCTAGAACAGTGCTGTTCGAGGAACTAGCGGGAATTAAATGGGATGTGATAGGGCTTAGCAAAGTTAAGAGGACAGGTGAGGCGTATACAGTACTAAAGGACAGACACATACTGTGCTATCGCGGATTAGAGGATAGACGAGAACTAGGTGTGGGATTCCACATTAATAAGGATATAGCTGGCAACGAAGAGGAGCTCTATAGTATTAACGAGAGGGTAGCAGCTATAGTAATTAGGCTGAATAGGAGGTACTAGCTGAAACTAGTGCAGGCCTACGCACCCACATCCAGCCATGATGACCAGACCGTTGAAAGTTCCTATGAGGACGTAGAATCGGCAATGAATAAAGTAAAATCACAGTACACTGTACCGATGGGCGACTTCAATGCGAAGGTGGGCAAGAAGCAGGCTGATGACCACGCGGTAGGTGACTATGGGATAGGCTCTAGAAATAGCAGGGGAGAGTTGTTAGTCCAATTCGCGGATAGAGATAATTTACGGAACATGAATACCTTCTTTCGCAAACGAGAAAACAGGAAGTGGACCTGGAAGAGCCTTAATGGTGAAACTAAAAATGAAATCGACTTCATACTATGCGCTAAACCTGGCATCATTCAGGATGTGGCCGTCCTCGGAAAGGTGCGTTGTAGCGACCACAGAATGGTAAGATCTCGAATTAGCTTAGACTTGAAGAGGGAACGGAAGAAGCTAGTGAAGAGGAAGACCATTAATGAGTTAGCCGTAAGAGGGAAAGCACAGGAGTTTAGGATAGCGCTGCAAAACAGATATTCGGCTTTAACTGAGGAAGACGATCTTGATGTTCATACAATGCACGATAATCTGACATCAATAATTACGGAGTGCGCAGTAGAAGTAGGCGGTAGGACAGTTCGACAGGATACCGGAAAGCTATCTCAGGTGACGAAAGATCTGATTAAGAAGCGCCAAAGCATGACGGCGTCTAACCCTACCGATAGAATAGAACTAACAGAGCTATCAAAGTTAATAAATAAGCGCAAGGTAGCCGACATAAGGAAGTTTAATATGGAGAGAATCGAGCATGCAATAAAGAACGGAGGTAGCCTAAAAGCAGTGAAGACGAAACTAGGCATAGGTAAAAACCAGATGTATGCATTAAGAGACAAGCAGGGCAGTATCATTAGCAATATGGATAAGATAGTTAACGTAGCCGAAGAGTTCTACACAGACCTGTACAGTAGCCAATGTAATCAGAGCGTTAATGAGAAAGACAGCAGTGCACAGCAATGCGTCATCCCGCCAGTAACGAAAGATGAAGTAAAGAAAGCCTTAGAAGCAATGAAAAGGGGAAAAGCAGCTGGGGAGGATCTGGTAACAGCAGATCTGTTGAAGGATGGAGGAGACATCGTGCTGGAAAAACTAGCCACCCTGTATACGCAATACCTTCTGACCTCAACTGTACCAGAAGCTTGAAAGAATGCAAACATTATCTTAATTCATAAGAAGGGAGACGTCAAGGACTTGAAAAATTACAGGCTGATCAGCTTACTATCGGTTGCCTACAAAGTATTTACTAAGGTAATCGCTAATAGAGTCAGGGCAACGTTAGACTTTAATCAACCAAATGATTAGGCAGGCTTTCGTAGAGGATATTCCACAATAGATCATATTCACACTATCAATCAGGTGATAGAGAAATTCGCAGAATATAACCAACCTCTACATATAGCTTTCATTGATTACGAGAAAGCATTCGACTCAGTGGAAACCTCAGCAGTCATACAGGCATTGTGTAATCAGGGGGTAGAAGAGCCTTATGTCAAAGTACTGGAAGATATCTATAGCAACTGCACAGCTACTATAGTCCTCCATAAAGTCAGCAATAAAAGGAAGGGCGTCAGGCAAGGAGACACGATCTCGTCAATGCTGTTCACCGCATGTTTACAGCAGGTTTTCCGAGGCCTGAATTGGGAACAGTTGGGAATAAAAATAAATGGAGAATACCTAAATAATCTGCGATTCGCTGATGACATTGCCTTGCTGAGTCACTCAAGAGGTGAACTGCAAATCATGATCAATGAGTTAGACAGGCAGAGCAGAACGATGGGTCTAAAAATTAACATGCAGAAAACCAAGGTAATGTTCAACAGCCTAGCAAGGGAACAACAGTTCACAATTGGCACCGAGAGCCTGGAAGTTGTGACGGAATACGTCTACTTAGGGCAGGTAGTGACAGCTGATCCGGATCATGAGAGGGAGATAACTAGAAGGATAAGAATGGGGTGGAGCGCATATGGCAATTTCTCGCAGATCATGAGTGGCAGTTTACCAATTTCTCTCGAGAGAAAAGTGTACAACAGCTGTATCTTACCGGTACTCACCTACGGGGCAGAAACGTGGAGGCTAACGAAAAGAGTTCAGCTTAAGTTAAGGACAATGCAGCGAGCCATGGAAAGAAAAATGATAGGTGTAACGTTAAGAGACCGGAAGCGGGCAGAGTGGGTGAGGGAACAAACACGTGTTAATGACATCCTAGTCGAAATCAAGAAGAAGAAATGGGCTTGGGCAGGGCATGTGATGCGAACGCAAGACAACCGCTGGTCCTAAAGGGTAACGAAGTGGATTCCAAGAGAAAGTAAGCGTAGCAGGGGGCGACAGAAGGTTTGGTGGGCGGATGAGATTAAGAAGTTTGCAGGCAAAGGGTGGATGCAGCTGACAAAGGACAGGGTTAATTGGAGAGACATGAGAGAGGCCTTTGCCCGGCAGTGGGTGTAGTAAGGCTAATGATGATGATGATGATGATGATGATGAGTTTGTTTTCAGTTTGACTACTAGTATTTACTTTCAGGGTAATTCATGCAGATGAGTAATTAAATCTGTCGTGCTTATTTTCTCTATCTGTGGTTTTCTGCCTGTGAAGTTTGATTTATGCCGTTTATGACCGAATTTCGGTCCAGCTTTGTCTTGGTGTCTCACATTGCTTTTAACAGGTTTTATTCTATTCCTTAACCGTTTGTTCTGTTTAATGCTTGAGACGATGATTTTGGAAAGCTTTGTCAGTTGTTTTGAAGATTGTTAGGAAGTAATCTGAGACCACTTCGTGTCCTAGCTCTGCATATTTTTCATGCAAGTACTGGTTCTAATTGTGATGCAAGCTGTTCCATGAGTTGGGGTCGGGGTCCTGTGGTCTATCCCGCAGTACCGGAAAGCTGCAGCGGAGAACCCAGTGCTCCTGCTGCCGACGCATCGCAGCTACAATGACTTCCTGCTCATGTCGTACGTGTGCTTCTACTACAACGTGCCACTTCCAGTCATCGCGGCTGGCATGGGTATGTGGGACAGATTGAATGCTATGTTTTACCTTATATTTAGTGTCATGATAGCAGAGAAGAGATTGCAGGGTTATAAGGCCAGCCAAACGATAACTCAGTGCACTGTAAGTGCAGCTAGGCATTCACTTACCAAGTGAGTGCCTTTTTTTTTTTTTTGGAAGTTACAACTGCAACAGGGGTGGGCACAGACTGAAAGAGATGGTTGGACACTTGTTCGTAATGTGCTTGCTTCTGCTGTTTATGTTCACCTCGTTAAGCTTGGTTGTTTTCACAATAAATCATACATCAACTAGCACAGAAGCTGGCCTTGCTTAGGTGCATTTTACATAGTCACTGCTCTGATTGACATACTCACTCGCTGATCGAAGCAGATACTTATTCACCTACCATCTTGTGCACACTTTCGTGCATGCACATATTCAATATGCATGTACACGACACATGTATGAATGTTTGAGATATTTTATAAACAGCGTAAGCTAATTTGGCAGGTGTATTTACAGTTTACAGCAAGCTGTAAAGAAAGACGATTGTGCAGTAGAACCCTGCTATAGCAAAAACTCTGATATAGTAAAGTGAAGCTGCAGTCCCGTTTCGCTTTCCTCAGACGACTGTTCGGTTATGGTAAAGATTTTTTTCGAAGAAACGGCTTTAGTAAAGAGCGTCTGGCCATGGCAATGTACTTCTTGTGGAATGATGACATCGCGGCATGCACGAAGCCTAGGATCGCGAGGCAAAGAGATACCAATGTGCTCTTTGAGGTGGCTTCACAACTAAGCTAGGAGAAGCCAACTTTTTTGAAGACATTGAGGCCGTGAGGCAAAGGGTGCGATGCGCACGGAGAAAGTAAAGCTGGCTATGAACATAGAAAGAAGGCGGCGCGGGTCTCTAAGATAGGAAAGCCAGTAAATGTGCAGTGAGGAGCAGAAAAGGGAAGAAAAGGGCGTGCGTTCGTAGCACAGCTGCACGAAGCACGGAGAAGCAGCAGCAAAATGTGGAGGTGCGGTGGAATTGCATAGGCTGTTTTGCAGCACTTGACTTTATCGCGCGTGTTTCTTAACTACTGCCCCTTAAATGACGCTGAGGCCACAGAAGACGACGCTATGATCATGGGAAGCTTTGGTTTTCACATGGAACCAAACTCGCGGTATTTTTGTAGCCGCCTTGTATTCGTGTAAATGCAGTACTTCCACAAGAGGTAAACGATTCCGAAAATGTGATAACACGTGGTAACTGATTATAAACAATTATCACATAAAGGGGTGATAAGAGCAGGATGCAAGGTATTTCTGAATGTTTGTTTTATAAACTAACAATTCATGCTTAGTAAGTAGCCAGGGAGCATAGTCAGAGCCATGCCTTCACCAACAACTGATATAGGAAATATCCTGATATATAGTAAAGATTTTTGCTGGTCCGAGTTACTTTACTATAGCAGTGTTTTACTGTATACGGCGCACAGTGATGCTGGAGCTGCTGCATATAAGCCATTATTGGGAGTGTCTGTACTATTGTGAATTCTCCACAGTGACGTGTGTCGCTTTGTACTTGTCTCCAACTCTGGACGCTGTTACTGCATGCAGATTTCCTGGGCATGCCAGCGGTCACCATGCTGCTCAGGAATGGCGGCGCTTTCTTCATCCGGCGTTCCTTTGGTACCGACCAACTCTACTGGGAGGTCTTTCGCCAGTACATCCACTCGCTCATCGCTGGCTCAGAGCACGCCCTCGAGTTCTTCGTCGAGGGCACGCGGAGCCGCACAGCCAAGTCTCTCTGTCCACGGACCGGTCTGTGGCTCATTAGTTGTGTCTGATGTGGCCGTCGTCTTTGTGCCTTGTCGTGCTTATAAAGGGTGAAGGAAAACTTCGTCTAAGTTTTGTTCTTGGGAAAAGTTGATTATGTGGCTCTATTTTGGGGCATTGATCTTTGTCTGACAGCAAAAGACGCATTTATTGCAGAGAAAATTGCATTTAAAAATTTTGCCGCTACTGGATTGAAACTTGTGGCGCTTTCACCGAAACTGACTTCATTGTTACCGTGTTGAAGTCAGTAGCACTTAGCTTAGCCTTTAGGAATTCACATCCTTAAAACTGTGTCAATGCACCACAGTTTACTGATGACATCAACCAGTGACGGTGACACCTGTATTTTATTTTTTGGCTTTTTCTAGCTCGTAAAAGCTCTGTTTTCGGTGAAAGCACCATCTTTGTCTTAAGAATGTGATAATCTACCGCCAGAGGCAAACTTCAGAGTATCATCAGGATCCCTTTAAGTGTAGATTAAATAGCCTAATGTGTTGAAGTTGAAGAAGACGTGGTCTTTGCTATTACTCGCATCTAGTAAAATATTTAGTCTTGGTGTGCGTGCTTTGAATGTAATGAAAGCACTTCATTATATGATAGATATTTGTTGTGATGCATCCTTTTGTAGCCAAGTTTGCATAATAGTTAATAAAGAAGTCTTAAATAGATGTCAGCTGCACTTCATAATGGCTAACCACTAAAGAACAGTGGTTTGTAGGTCTGTAAATAGAGATTCCTGTATCCTGTCTACATCGAAGCATATTTTGTGTTGCGGCCCTGAGCTTGTCTTGCTGACATTCAACAGTCTGGCAAATAAAAAACAAGAAAGCGTGCAATGCATTATGCGCATACACTTTGGCTTAGTTCCTGTTGGGAAACATTGTGTATAAACATCATTCAAAAAGAAATCTGTGGTGTTTTTCCTTGCATATTTGTCCAGGTCTGCTGCAGACAGTTCTGGAGATGTTCTTCACTTCCCGCGTATTCGACATCACTGTCATCCCGATCACCATCACCTATGACCGCACACTCGAGGAAAAGCTGTACGCCTTTGAGCTCCTGGGTGTGCCCAAACCCAAGGAATCGACATCGGTGAGTAAAGTAGTTGGGTCGACAGCATTACGCTGTACCTGAATGGGAAGTCCTCACGGCTGGTCGCATGCGTACTGTTGACATGCCATGCATTTAAGTCAGATTAGATCCTGTCTCTTTTTGGGCTAAGTTTTGCACAAGGTGTAAGTACAGCAGCAAGAACGGGAGGAGCAAGGGTCTTTAAAAATGTTAAGGGATAATCAAGGGTGAGAACTATGCAGAAACACAATCGGCAAGGTGTTAAAAAGTCTTGAATTTTTGTATTACTAGTTTGGTCATCTTATTGCTCAAGAGTCTAGGCAGTAAGTAATATGTTGAGTGGTTGTGTAGATTGGAAATGCTAATTTAGAAAGCACAGTTCAACTATTCTGACAGAGGAACTGTCCTGCAATACTGCTTGTCTAAATTTGCTGTCAGGCATAGGAATTATAAATATATTATAAATATATTGGGCATTAAAGTGGTTAATCAGTAACCATGTGTTTGATTTATCACGTACAACGTAAATCATGAAAGCAGGAAAATTTCCTTGACTTCATTCAGATGACTCGCCGTGTAATAAATTCTGAAAGTTGTTTTGTAGAAAGTGCTGTCCCAAATTTGCAGATTGTGTGAGAGGAATGTTTGCAAACAACTAAATGAGGAAATCAGTATTAATTACAAATTAGTAGCACAGTCTTACATTAGTCTCGTACAGTTGACTTGTATAGGTGCATGAAAATGTGCCGCTTGCAGTAACCATCCCTTTAATTTTCTTGTAACAACTGTGCAGGGCCTGGTGAAGGCCCGTGGAATTCTGAGCGACGACTATGGCAACATCTTCATCAAGTTTGGCACCCCGCTGTCAGTGCGGCAGTTCTGCGGCCGCTCGATTGATCGGTCCGTCCATAGCTTGCACCCCAGGTGGGTGACCACAGCTGATGCTAACATCTGGTTGACTGCCCTGGAAAAAAAAATAGAAAAAAGAAAAAAAGAAATGAGTAGGAAATTGCGTGAAGTTGTTATCCCCTTTCTCCAGAGCTGAAATTGAAGATATAAAGCAAAAACAGAAATGTTGGCACTTCTGTTTACCGTTTGATTTTTTACTGTGCAATTGGTTCATTGCAGGTGAATGAACAAGTAAACAAATTGAATGAGGTGAAGAAAGCGAGAAAGAAAATGAGCGAGCGAGAGCTTGAAAAAAAAAGCTATAGCTTTTCTTTGTGTCCATACCGCTGCACTTTGATGTAAATGGATATTATTACTCCTTTGTTTGAAATAAATTACCTAGGGTGTTCAGTAACTAGCTTTATTACGCAAGTTGGCCTTCGGTAGCGCCGTCTTAAAAGTGGCACTTAACACTGTTGAAACTGCAATGAGCTGTACACGGCTTGTAACACGGCTGCAGTGGTTGGGATTTGATTTCTTCACCTTGACGAATTGACGAAGTGCCCGCTAGGTCAACAAGGATGTCCAGTTACCTGCATGTGTGGGTTTTGGATGGAGACATCAAAATTTCACGAGAAGCACACAGTTGTGGAAAGTGTCTGACGAACCCTCTGCAAGTATTGGACATTCTGTAAATTTGAACTTTAGATACTAAGTCAGATTGATTGTCTGCCTTCTGAATAAGCGCATAACAGCTGGCTGTGTTTACAGATGTGCACGGTCCTCATAAAGTAATTATTGACGTCAAAGAAAATGTGTGATAGATTTATTTGTCACTCCTTTTTGGCAGAGTATGGGTACAATAGACCAGAGTTAATTAGGACTTGAGTAATTTGAACAGCTGGCTTATTTGAAATGGACGCTTCAGTCCCGTCAACAGGTGTACTAAAAGGCTCCTGTTGATTTTAACTCAGTCCCCTCATGTTTGAATTACCAAGAGTTGACTGTATCTTTGGTTTGAGACATTATTTTCGTCAATAAGAAAGCAGCACCAAAGGCATGACAACAGCAGAAAAGAGAGTTGGGGCTGGTGCTTACTTCACTTGGCAGTGCTGCCATGGTGGTGGCAACATTCCCCACGTGACCAGAAACTGCAGACATAAAAAAAAAAGCACTGCATAAGAGCCATTGGCAGGTAAAGTGGAGTGCGAGGCGGTGAACGGGGGCCATGTGATGTCGAAGAAGACTCCTTATCAACTCTTGACAGCAATTTTGTTCTGAATCATTGAACCTAGGCTATTCGGGCTGCCCTATTCACGCTTCTGTAGACTGTAGCTCAAAGTGGCATTCACAAAAACTTATTCATTCTGCATCAGGAGTGCTGCCAGTCCCACCTGTGCTACTTGATGTCGTGAAGAGACCACAGACTACTTTCTTTGACATTGCTCCCATTACTGCTGAAGGAAGCGGTCGTTGCTCATAAAACTGCCATGTCTAGGTGACTACTGGGCAATGTTCAAGCAAAAAATGCCTCAAATTTGCCCTCACTGCACTTTGGCTGACAAGACAGCGGGAGCACTGGGGTTGTTTCTGAAGGCAGTTGGACTCTCCAAATGCCTTTTGAGTGCTTGCGGCTCCTTTTGTGCTGCCTTCTTTCAGGCTACCCCCTCATTGCCTTCCCCCATCTAGTTTAGTTTAGTTTAGTATTCCGGTTAAACATCCACGCTTTTCTGTTCCATCCTCTCTCCACCTGTTAACAAAGTGCCCTGCTTGGCCACATGCGACAGGTTTGAGACCCACGTGACGGCGGAAGAGACAGCCGCCTGTTCTCGGCTCGCCCACTGGGTGGTGAGAGCCCACCACCGGTCCCTGGCGATGTCGGCCTTCCCCCTCATCTGCCTGTGCTTCCAGGCCCGCTTGAGCCGGCGGAGGCTTCAGCAGCAGCAGCATGCCTCGCAGCATGTCCTCGTACACGAGCTGGCCGACGAGGTCCTCTGGCTGCGGGAACTGGTGCAGCGGCTGGGAGCCCTCGTGCACCTCAAAGGTCGGTGGCAGTGGTCTCTCTAATACTTCCACTGTGTGGTACAGCTTTTGTCAAAAATGCCTGGCCCATGAGAATTGCGCCCAGAAGTTTCCAGGTGGTGCTTCGGGACCCCTAGGAGGTTGTTAGTAGTCTGAATAGCCATTAATGCATGCGTATTTGCTTCAAAAATTCACGATTATGCAAGGAAGGACACGGATGTGATGCAAAGCAACGCTGTTATCCAGGGATACAACTCAAGTATGAAGTTCGAGTAACTTCATAAAGAAAGGTCTCCAACCAATGGCGCTGAGCTGTCAAGACGTTGCATCTCTTTACCGTACATATGTACGTACAATCTTGGGCTGTTGCCTTGCAACCCGAGCTTACACGAGTTACTCGGGTAAGTTTGGAGGAGCGTCGAGAGGCTGCTCGGGAAGAAGAGTAGCATGGGCCGCACAATCCCTACCGGTGGCTGTGACAGCAACAGCCACCTGCCAATGCAGTGGCGCATCTCTTAATTGCTGCGGCACTGCGCTGCTAGTGTTAAGAGGACTCACCGCCATCTATGATAAGTAGAGAACGACCAGTTCTGCATTTATGGGCATTAACCCACTAAAGATATCACGCCATACACTTAAGACAGAGCATATGTGCCCCCTCCAATTGAAGAATGAACACCTGCTTCTGCATGTCTGCTCAATTAACGTTTTAAACCCCTACCAATTTCTTTTGTCTATAGTCTTGTCTCCTTATGTCATGTCTACATTCGCTCTTGTACTAGTTATTGGAAGCACTCTCAAGTTTTAGATTGGGAACCAAGCTGCTCTAGCCTTCTATGTCACCTGAGCGAGCATGACGTGAATCAGACAGCAACACTCAAAATCCTTTTGGGAAAGACGCAAAGTGAGTTGGGTATTTTTGAGAAAGCAACATACAAACCCCTGTATACAGGTGGTGGACGGAATTTTGCATGGATTGTCTTGGTTTCGTCTTGCATTCTAACCAGTACATTTAGGTTCCACGGGCAAGCTTGTGGCTTAATTGTGACTTCTGTGGCTTTTCTTGTACCAGCATATATTTCTTTGAACTCTGTTAATCCTGTTGACACTTGCTGTCTTCCTTTGGATTCCGTTGGCCTCCTTTCGTCTTGATTGCAAGCTTCTGGCTTGCATAGAGGGTGACAACTGCAAAGCATTTACATTGAAAATTTTCTGGCTGTACTGAATTCCTCAAACAGGAGGAAACAGCAACCAGACCAACCCACTGAGCTGGCTTCGTCGGGAGGTGCGGCTTCATTCCAACATGTTCCGGCTCACACCGGAAGGCACCATCGAGCTGGTGCCAGTCAGCACGAATGCAATACTTCCTCCGGGAGGCCAAGCCAAGGCCGAAGCCGGCGCCAAGCCAACAATCTCCCCGCTGCTGAGGATACATGCTGACACGGTGCAGACAGCGGTGCCCCAGATGATGCTCTATCACTACGGCAACCAAGCACTGCAGGTGGTGGCGCCGGTGTGCATGGCAGCTCTTGCGCTCCTAGCAACCCCTGTGCCAAGGTCCCAAGGTAGGCGTTTATTTGTCCCACTTATTGTCCCACACCGAGGACAATTTCATGCAATTCTTGTTAGTAGAAATTGATTCATCGTGACCACTACAGTAGAATTTTGGTAATACGAATCTCATGGGGTTGCGAAAAATGTTCCTGTCATTCGAAATTCGTAGAATCCAAAGATGATGAACAAAATTCAAATGCAAAAGCACTTGAAATGCATTCATGTCGATCTGTTTGTAATTGACAGAGTTTATATAAGGCCCCACCACTGCTCACTACTTGCGGTGCCTACCACGCAATGTGTAGTGTCAGTGATGTGTGGGCAGTGTTCAGTGCTTGAGGATGTGATCAGGGCTGGTGTGTTCATTCAACATGTTAGTATGGGAGAACGTTTGGAATATCCGCAATTCTGCACACTGTACGTAGTGCAGCCCTGCCAAGGAATTATACAACTTGCTATCAACCGTGATTGTGTCATCGAGATTCTACTGCAGTTACAGAGCTTCAGAGAATTTCTTGTTGGGCTAGTTGGTAATTGATCATTGTAATTTAAAGGCGCACCACACACACACGAGAGAAGAGAACAGGACAGAGCGGCACTCACAACTGGTTTATTTTGCAGAAACCTTGTGCAGAAACCTTGAATATGTTCCTTGCGCAGGCACTGGTTGACTGTATATACTATCTGTATGTGGTTTCTGCAAAATAAACCAGTTGTGAGTGGCGCTCTGTCCTGCTCTCTTCTCTCGTGTGTGCGTGTGGGTTTTGGCGCCTTTAAATTACAATGCAGTTACAGTCTAGTCAGTCAGTCTATTGTTTGAGTAACTGAGCACGATTGTCATGAGGCCTCAGTGAATAAACAAGAACTTCATTTGCATGTTTTTCTTAGAAATGCAATGTATTTTTAAATTCAGCATTATCTCTTCCTGTAAACATTTCTGCATCTCCTAAGCATTGAATGTGATCAGCCACATTGAATGGGCATGGGCATAGCAACAGTTTCTCATTACGGATCTTTCTGCTTTCAGACTCTGTTTACGAGAACTTTAAGAAGCTCCAGAGCCTGCTCCAACGCGAGTTTGTCTTCGAAGTCGACAGGCTGGAGGAGGTGAGTGAATTATACAGTCCAGTATATCTGCACTAACTTATTCTTTGATAAGAGGGTTGGGTGTGCCTTTATGTGGTTGCTACAAGGATATTGCTTGGAAACAGGTTTGCCTTGTGAACTTGGCACTGATTTGCAAATGGGATTTGGTTTTTGCATTTCAAGGTGTAAATTAAGTGGCAGAGACTGTGTGTGTCAAGGAGAAGCAGCTGTGCTAGCCTGCCTTTCTGTTTTCAGGGAGCAGGAATCATAAAAGCTCAGCGTTGCATTGTTGCGCCTGTGCAACAGGACTCAACTTCATAACCATCAGTGCATCATTGGAAGTACTGGCTGTGGAGGCAGCGTTTCAATGGAGGTGAAATGCAAAAGGAGCCTGTGTGCCATACGATGTTGGCACACGTTAAAAAACCGCAGGTCTAAATTAATCCTTAGTCTTCCAATCACTACGGTGTGCCCCATAGCCCATGCGTTTCTCACCAGTACGTTAAGCCCCCCAATTTACAATTTATATACAGTGTTGATGCTTTTGACTCCTTTGTACTTGGGTCCGATCTCCTAACCATTGCAATCTTGGAGTACTTTAGAGCAGTACTGTGTACTATTTGTTTAATTCAAACTAAGTAGATTGATGGTTTGTTCCAGCTATGTGGAGATTGAATTAACGGGACCCTTTTAATATGCTTGTTGTTGATAGCAGCAAGGCATCAGTTTGAATAGACCAGTGGTTCTATGCCTGCATCACATACAATGTCACAAGCAAGGACTTGCACATTTAAACTGCTTTGAGCTTCAAACCTTACATTTCTAAATTGCTGGGAAGTTTACATTTTTTTTTTCTGCGCAAGAAGCCTGGTGGACAGGATTGTGTGCATGTTTATTTTCATGTTTCTTTGCATTTATGGGTAGTCTCTGCCTTCTTGTCTTTTTGATTATAGGTAGCTTGGGCATGTTTTCTTAGCTTGGTGCATTGCCTGTTGTTTACAAAGGAGTTTTCCGCAAACTTGTCCGGTGCAGAGCTTCCGGGAGGCAACCTACGTGCTGCAGAGTCTCAACATTCTCGCTGTACTCAGGCTGGAGCCGGCTTCTTTGGAGAGCGTCGACAGCTTGCATCTCCTCGCTAGTCATGTGGTGCCCTTCCTGGAGGGGCTACAGGTGAGGTTAAACATGTTGAGTCTTTGGAGTTAGCTAATATAAGTTGCCGATCGAATTTTTATACTCCGATAATTCGGGATTGTGAAGTTATTTCAGACTTTGAGGAACAGTCACGTACCTCATAGGAACATGTGCATACCATATAATCTTGTGTAAGGGCCGGACTCATATTTGGGCCACACCCCCTGTTTTGCATTAGATAATTGAGAAAAAAAATGCGGTTATAAGTTTTCGTTTCATTTGTGTATTAGCCACACCTTCACAATTCACACTCGAATTTAAAAAGAAAATGCAGCCTTTACAGGAGTTTATATACGGCATTCACAAACAACATTTCGGACTCTGGAGTTCTGAAGGTCTGTTTATCGGACTGAAATAGATGCCGGCAAGACTCTAACTTTGACGTCAGTGGACATTACTGCCGTAAACAGCCTACTCTCTGCTGTCTTCGCCTCTATGGAAGGCGCTATCTTGGATTCAGATAGATTCAGTAGGAGGAATTATCTTGGACTGGCTTGGCGATTTCTGTACCCCATTGTTCCCACTTGAATTAATAGCATGCTCTTCGCTCCTGTCGGGGCGGTTTACAAAAGCGGAGGCAGCACATGATCGTGTTGATTACAGTGATTTCAGGACAGCAGCCTCATCTGTCACAGTGCTGACGATGCCAGTAGTGGGGTTTGAGGCGGATGTGTGCACATCAACCTGTGCTTTCTCTCTTAGTCTTCGGAACTGTCATTGGGGAAATGTGCTCTGTTCTAGACTCACGTGTCAGGTTTCAAGAGTAGTGCACTGCGGTGCGCTAGGACAGAATTGGTTCATGGCATGACCCACGACCGCATTGCACATTTTCTTATCGGCAACAGGAGGTGTGGTGCGGACATGACGAAAGCATGACTCTGACTAAAATTCAACCTAATATTACTGCTTCCACAGGTAACACAGGGAATGGCGAAATTCGCAATTTTTCAAGGCAGTTTTTCTCAGACAGGTAATTTTTTGGAGTTCACTGATTTTTTGGACTTTCAATTATTTGGACCATTTTCCGAGTCCTGCTCAGTCCGAAAAATTGGGTGGCTACTGTACAGTTGAACCAAAAGTTTGGTACAAGTCAAGTGAGGCACAAAGAACTGCGATGTATTCGCTGCTTCTTCATACATTGTCATTCTGGGTCATGAGGCAGGCCAAATTTTAGTCCTGTTTTCTCTCTTTAGAATGATGTGCAACACATTAGTATATACAGACAGCTACATGGATTGTACCAACAAGTGCTAAATATATTTATAAATCAGTTTTTTTTCTTTCATGTCGGTTTGGTTTCAGTTTGAACGACCAAACGATGGTCGGGACAAACGAGAAGCGGTTAGGTCACGTGATGCAAGGGCTTGCGGCCATCTGACCTCCAGCTCCTGCCTAAAATCTCTCAGAAATAAAGTTGTTACCTACCCACCTATTCTATGACATTGCTGTAATGCGGTGAACCCGCTTACAGCTACCGTGATCGGTGTAATGTCTTGCGCATCATTGCAAAGAAGAAAAGACACAGACAAAATCTTGATGTCTATACCAAAACAAAGCAAAGCAAAGTGTTTTCGAAAAGCACAAAGGAAGGGTGATTGCAACGGCTGTGATGATGATGATGACATCCCTCATCCTTGTGCACAGGTGGTGTGCGACTTCCTCCGCGAGCAGCCTAGTGACGTGGTGGAAGTGCCCCTACCGGAGCTAGTGCGGAAGTGCCAGTGCGCGGCAGAGAAGCGCCTGCTGCTCCAGGAGGATGGAGGCCTCAGTGACTATCGGGTGCTCTCGCTCGACCTGCTCAACAACTGCCTCATCTGCCTCTGCCACCTGGGCGCAGCACGCAAGGAGAAGCAGTGCGGAGCCCGCTTTCTACTTTGCCGTCTTTTCCGAATTTCTAAAACGCACGAGCGTGGGGAGTTTTCTACGTACAGTGTGGTACACCCACTGTCAAAAGTTTATGAAACGTGACTTTGGCGAAGAAATTCAGTTTCTTTGCATGCAGGGTGCATTGCTTTAGATTTAATGGCACACTTAGTAATTTGCACATTCAGGATTACAGCCGGACCTCGTTGTACCAAAACGGTTTATTATGAAATAATGGATGCAACGAAAGAATGACAATTCTCCTTGGAAGCCCGATCGACACGGGCTATAATGAAGCTGTGGTCAAATGAAGTAATTGCCGGGCCCCTTCAACTTTGTTATAATGAGGTTCAACTGTATATGTGTACAGGTGCATATATCTGTTGTAGACTGCATGCAAAGACAGCGCTGATGTTAAATTCCATAAATGTTAAGTTCCATAGAGTTTTGACTGCAGGCATGCATTAGGACTTGGACTGCTTGGTCTACATCCAAGAATGAAATGATTGCTATCACTCCTTTTGTCATGAATAAGAAAAAAAAAAGCACCGCAAGGTCTATTGTTTAAGCAGCGACTACTGGCGACAGTCCGCAGAAGAGATTGGCAGGCATGAACAAACGATGCTGAATGTGAGCTCAGGTTTCGCAGGTTTCGAGGAGTGCTACACGCATACTCTAGGCTGGCCAGCCTTTATTTAGTTTCATTTTCATGTCACGGACGTGCTTTCTGAGCATTTTTGTGCACAATGCGGGTTTCACTTAAGGTCCTAAATTGATGTGTTCAGCGGGAATCTCAGAAGCTGCTTTCTCCCCTCAGCAAGGATGATTTGAACGTTTCTTTTTCTCAACTGGCAGCAGGGGCGGCGATGGGGACCTGATATCTGGAAAATGTCGCTTATTGTGCCCCTACATGGTGATAGAATTTTTATGCAGTTATAGTGGTTTTTAAGAGGGCTATAAGGGCTGTTTTAGATTCATGCAAGCCCTTATAGGGTCCTTATTTTATAGATGTGGCAGCATTCTTATAGGGCTGTTGTCCTGTACTGCAGGGATGGTGCTGTCGTCCTAGTGCCAGATGCCAACAGCATTGCCAAGGTTCGGGAGAACATCGGTGAGTGAAGGCAATATGCTGGTGACAGCTGGCTGCACCTTATTTACGAGTGCCTTAGATGTCACATTAAATACCTTGGATTGAATACCAAGTGGGAGCCTGGGGGGGCTTGCCCCCCCCCCCCCCCCCCTTGAAATCAAGCTATAACACCCCCCCCCCCCCCCTTCCTATTTATTTTTTTGGCAGCGCTCTTGTTGGCCATGTACCATTCAGCGACCTTCCTACCTGCTTGATAGAAAAAATTACCTTGGACCGATCCAGAAAAAAAAATTCCCGGACCACTGGTGACAACTGTTAGATCCGAAATTCTAACTTCTAGGTGTGTTGACTTGCAAAGGTGGAGTAATTTTTTGATGGTCCGTTGGCTTCTTCGGAAGGGTGCAGACCCTTCCAAACGTTGTTGTTTGGTGGTGATGAACGGAGATGTGCAGATGAAGGTCAAAGGGAGAATATATTTACAGTATGTACAAGGGCAAACTGCGTTACAAGTTGAGCCACACAGACGGTCAAGCTGTAACTGACAAAGACAATTCTCACAGAGAGAAACACTCTCTACAAGCTCTTACTCATCGACGCGAGGTTAGAGTCTAGGGTTGCAGAATTACGTGCCACTGCATGGAGCCTCTAGCTCAACTAGACAGGACTGCTCTCCAATGATTTTTCATGCAGTTTTAAAGCTTTTGCAAACAAAGAAATTAGGGCGGTCATATATCGAGGCCCGCCCTAAGCTTCGATAACCAATGGAGGTAGCCACAGCCCCTGAAGGTTGGACCCAACTTCGAGCCCGGGGCCTGGCTATAAAGAAAAAGAAACATATACAGAAAACATTTTGAAAACACTCTCCCCGAGGGGAGTTCTTGGCCTTAGTGCTTTATGCTTTCCCTTTCCCTGCCGCACCCCCGCGTCATCGCCTCTCAAAGGATGAAGCGTTTTTTCTTTAGCTAATTGGCGGGGCCACTGATCCACTGGCTCGCCGCAGGAATGTCAGACGGCGGGGAACTGCGACGCTTCGGTGCCATCGAGAATGCCAAAAAAAAGAAGAAGAAAAAGGGCCCATCGCGGAATGCGAGGTGGTTCGCATTCTGCCGCCGTGGGAATGCTGCCTAAGACCAAACGGCCCCACGTGCTCGTTGTTCGCGCCTCGCATGCTTTCTTGGTGCCAGGTGTCCTCGGCCGTCACAGCGGTGCTGTCAAGCAGCCAGTGCCTCCTGCGTCTTTGCCACTGCTTGCGGGGGTAGGGGGGGGGGGGGGGGGGGGGGGGGGGGCGTAGACCGGAGGCCCGCAGTAACCACAAGCTAAAGGAATAAAAAAAAATATGCGCGTGGATGAAGCGCGGCCTTACAGGGGGTGTGTGAGGTTGTCATCCCAAAAGTACACATGGGCTATGAAAAGGAATTGCTGCTAGTCGCAAGCATTTCACCATAGTTAAATCTATAGACAGCTGTCACTGGCAGTTTTCTTTGATATAGCATCCAGTATATTTGACCCTTCAGTGACAACTTCAATATCCTATAACTCAACTTCTATGACAGCAGGTTGATAATTTTACCCTTATGGGATAGCTTGATGTCAAGAGAAAACAATGGCTTGCAGTCGAGCAAATTCCCTGCAGCAAAATTTTTTTAAAGCTCTAGGAATAAAGTCACAGAACGTATTGCATAAGTGCGCAAGGACTTGTTGCACATAAAATTATATGACACATTTGGAATCAGCTTGCAAAATTACATGTTCCCTGAAGGTTCCGTAATTGTGACTTCACTAATAAAAATTTTTTTCGGAGACCGTTTTCCCCCCTTAAACATGTGGATGGACTAGTCCGAGAGTGATTAAAAGTGCGACTATTCGAGGCTCACTTAAAGAGTGTGACCCAATCTAGATCGTGCTAAGCTGGTCCTGCAAAAATATCACGTTGCCGCCTGCTGTCAAGTACGGCCGCAAATTTCTTAATGTTGCATAACCGTTGTATTGAGTGCAGTTTTGAAAGCGAACTACTGCATTTGCTTTTTCTTGCAGATGTGTTCCTCTCTGCTGCCTCGAGACTTCCGACAAGGAGCACGGAGCTCTACCAAGCCAAGCTGTAGCCGACAGATGCCACGAGTTATTTATTTCCTTTATGTGGAAAATGTGGGGCATTGTGATATAACACCTAGCTGCCATGCTTCTACAGTGGCTGGTGGGGTAGCTCAGTTAAGTTTGAGAAGTCACAGAGTGTCGTTTTTCTTCCCTTTAGCCGATCTTTGTTTGGAGAAAACGTTGCGTAGCACAATTTTACACATTATTCTTCTTTATTCGTACTGTTTTTGTGCAATACACTGTTAACTGTAACTGTGCTTTGGTTAAGTTTGTCTGTTTTGCAACAACAATAATGAAGGAAATTGAGCGATCATAGGCATTTTTCCTGATCACTCGTTTTGTTTCGATGGCATTTAGTGGCATACACTGTTGTGACATGTTTTTGAATGTCCAAGACCTGCTGTGTTTAAAAGTTGCTCATCTTGATTAATTAGTTACTTGTACTCATTCTTTATAGCAGCCATTTGAAATTAATGCGTCCCGCTTTCTGTACAACATTGAATTCCATTGTGGCATTATCTTGTATTCTAGCTCTTGGCTGGGAGTCCTTTGATGCGGAATAATTTAAAGATGGCTCTGTGTCTGTGTCATGAAATATTATTTGCCACAGTTCTCGTGCTTTTTTTTTTAACAATACTTGCCCTCTGTTCTCTGGAACTGTTTTTTTTTTTCATTAGCAGAGTGAATAGATAGCTCCCTGTTAATAACTTGGTGTGGGTGTGTAGTACAGATAAAAAACAAAATGTGCATCGAACTAATGGAATGAGATGCAATGGAGGGCAATATAATAATTGTAGGTAGAAGCAAAATGTTGAGGTGTAAAAGCACCGTGGTAAGATATGCCTTGAATGTCATTCAGTTTTTTTGTGGTGCAAAGCTGAGGGCATGACACTTATGAATGCTTTGCAGCTATTCAGTTTTGCCTACTTCACTGTCACTGAAGGCAGAAGTCGTTCTGCAAATTTCAAGTATTGCAAAGAAATTTGCTACTATTTGTAAAATCTCAGCAAAACATTTATTTTGTTGCATCTCAGCGTTCACTGGCTCTTCAGTGATGATTTGATTCTGTGTAAAAGTGCTGTAAGCGTTTTTTTCTGTAATCTCTAGGTTCACTGGAGTTATTAAAATGAACCTCGTTGGTCTTCTGATGAAGGAACGTGAACATTCTTTTTCATGAAGTCTTCTTTACTGCCTGCTCAACATGCATATTAATTTCGTAATTTCCGAATACTGGAAATGTTGGCCTACCTGCCACTTCAAGAGGTGGCACTTCATGTCCAGGCATAGGATGGAGATAGAGCAAAGATTTCTAAAGAGACTGTGAAACAGTTTTGAAGATTTCTCGTAAATCTATTCAGTACGTAGAACACCAATGTTTTTGAGCATTCACAAAGTATGAGCCCTTGGAATGGAGCCAGTGGTTTATTACAAATTTTTAAAAATTGTGATTTTTCAAATTTGTGTGCCGATTAATCGTTTAGTGACGGTCTGTGGAACTTTTTCTGGAATGTGTACATCATGAGTACCGGTAATCACACGGTGAGCGACGGGAGCCTGGCGCTGCTATTTGCTGCAGGCATGACGTCACGCTACATTTTTGGTAGCGGAAGTCTTTCGCGGCGGTGGCCGTGAAAGGCCAAACTGAAGGGGAGGAACACCGTCTTCAGTCTACTCAAACGACGAGTCCCCTGAGCCTGCCGACTAGTTGCTGCCATCGCCGGCGTTCATCAGCAGGTTTCTACACGGAAAATGGTTTGAAGCTCATCACGGTGGTCACTCGCAGAAGTTATGCTTTGAGATGTGAGTGCACATGCGATTGCGCCGACGGGCGGGTAAAAAAGAGGCGTTCGCTGCATGAAGCAAATTTCATCACTCCCGTGAGTACCGCCGGCTTTCGGGGCCAGTATGCTACTATGTCCAGCCTTACGAGCGGTGGGTTAGCTGCACTCGACGTGATTAGCATGATTTCAGGCTCCGTAACACAAAATGCGCTTTCAGTGTTTGAGTACAAAGAGTGGTCTTAGCACCAGCGCGCCTGCTCTTCGAGATGTTAAGCGCAAACATTGGAGTATTGCAGAGCCATCTAATAATTTATTTGCCATAATTGTCATGATTTACAAATTTAATCTATGGTGGCAACCTCCTGCTAATTGCTAGAGCATATAGGGGCGTCTTCATTGTTTCTAGACACGTTTTAGAAATATTCCTAAAAACGTCTTACTACAGATGTTTTAAAGAAATTTCTGAGGGAACGTCTTACCGTAGACATTTTAGAGAAGTCTTGGAGGATACTTCTTGCTGCTGACATCTATGAGACGTTTCGATCTACCGCAAGACGTCTGTAGCCATTTGGAGCAATTTCAAGACACTTGTAAGACGTTTTGTGTTTCGTCGGTTCCTTTCTTTCCTCGAATGTTCAGATTTTTCTGGCGTAAGGATCTTAATCGGGCGACCGTCGGACATAATTGGTCGCGTGGGTAATGACTGCAAGGTCAGTTGATGGGGTCTGCACACATTCAAGTTACATACATTGAGTGAAATAGACTGCAGCAGAGATGTGGGCCTAACATTCAGCTGGATTGCGAAGCGACGACAGGAAGTTCCCAATGAGTAAGCCAGCCTGCCATGTAGAACTTTTTTTCCCACGCAGGGATTTAAATGCATCTCCGTAATGGCAGGGGCATGCTCGCTCCTGTCCTGGCGCCACGTGCGCATGTGCAGTTGTCACCTTTTAGAAGCTCTCATGCGCAGATGGAACCTTGCAGAAGCGCATCGCGTCAATCAGAAGATAGATGCTGCAGCCAGTCGTCATCCGGCCCATAAAATGCGCTGGAATGTTTGCGACTTGCGCTGCATCGTAGATGTAGCCGACGAAACGCTGATGTGGACTGCAACTTCATTGTGAGAGCGATATGTGGAAATGTGCCGACAAGTACAGAAAATCTGGGCACATGCATTTGGTCTTCGTGGCAGTCACGACGTGCCGCAAGGTGCTGAATATGCAAATTTACCGCGGGGAATTTTGTATGTTTCGTACACCCGATTGATCTATGGCCTTCAGAACTATAGTCGGCCGGGGGAATAGTTTTGTAGCGCGTCAGAAGAGTAGTTCCTCAACATGTTCGGGCACCATTACAGCGCACTCTGCAGTTTTATCACAATTGCAAGTGGAAATGTCCCCCTCGTATACCTTGGGAGAGTAGTACGAGGGAAGTCGCAAAGCCTGCACCCACTGTCTGCCACTGTGAAGGTGCAACAGAAGAGAGCTATAGGAACGTGTAGACTTAGCTTTTCGGAATTCAATTGCCGGACGGCATGCAGTCTAAACATGGATGTGCCTGTACGGCTGTAAAAAGGGAGTAAGCTGTCTTCTAGAGCACTCCCTTTTATTAAAGGGAGTGCACTAGAGGACAGCTTACTCTCTTTTTGCTCCTTTCTGCTTGGAGTGTAGAACTCTGTGCAGTCGTCTTACTGTTGTGGCAACGCCGCAAAATTCATTATCGCGAACTATGAGGGGGACGTCGTCCGCGTAGGCGGATGCTTTACCCTCGTGCTTGATGAGAATTATGTGGATTGACGTCGACAGAAGGATTTGACGCAAGACCAATGTGGTGAAATAAATTCGGAAGAAAAATAAATTAGCCCAGCACGAGAAGCGAACCGTCGTGTTCGATTGGACCAGATGCATTTGGTTGGCTACAGACTGTCTAGATTCATCGCATACGTCAGTCGACATTCCTCGTGAGCGCCAAGGGTGAGTGTTTCGCTGCGAGCTTGTGATCGCAACTACTTGTTCGGACAGATCTCGAGCTTCACCTGGCTTGGCAGGTGAAGCGGCTTGCCACAGCTTGAAAGAAGTGTAGACACATTTTTGGCCGCTTTTTTTTTTTCAAATGGTGCGCAAGATTTAAGGTTTAAGGGGGTTTAACGTCCCAAAGCGACTCAGGCTATGAGAGACGCGAATGGTGCGCAAGACAATAGTACACATGGGTCATGACATGGAATTCACCAATGGCAGTTGAATAATCTGGAATTAAATTTTCGTGGTGGCGGTGTTTCAGTTTTATTTTCAACAGCTGAACGATGCTTGTGACGTAAAAGATGATTTTCGGTCCTGTGAGGCATTCTAAAACTGCGCTATAATCTCTGCTTGTTCATTTTTATCATTCCAACTCCTGGGTAGGCTTGTGCAAGAGTTCGTGTGAATTAATACGAAGAAAATAGCGACCTTACTGCTGTTTCTTTTTTATGCCTGACGTGACTTGAAATTGTCTTTTATGTCACAACCATCACTTGGCTGTTGAAGCCGAAACATCATGAGAAAAAAAAATACAGTTGTAAATTATTTATCGCCTCCTGGTGCAGTCCATATGGCTCCCATATATTCTAATGTGCTGTGCATCAATTCAAAGAAAGAAAACAACCAAAATTTGTTGTATCTACTTCTTGAAGGGCTCTGCAACCGTTGACAAGGAGACCATTAGCCATTTCGATCAGATTGTCCTAAAGTGCACGGGAAATGCTCTGTACAAAGAGGTCAGTAGGTTCCAGTGCTGGTTTTCATCCTTGGAAACTGAGTGCACTGAGCTTACTTGGAGCACTACGCAAGTCTCAAAAGCAATCTTGAGTGCGCTGCAGTGTGTGACGCATAGGCCAACACAGGCATTGTGTACTAAACGTTGCTAAAGCCCAGCTAGCACAAACTGAAATATAAGACGTCTTCAGAGCAACTATCTGAAACGAAACAAACTGCTAAGAAACGGTGTGGAAAATCCGTTTTCGGCTGGTTAACATCTTATATCAGTCATATAGCTCGTTTAATGTGCGGGCCAAAAGTCGTTTCTGAATATGTCTAATAGGCGTAGTCAAGGCACTTCTAACAGCAGTCTACAGTACACCTCTTCCGAACGTCGTAAAAAAAAAAGTCTATACTTTGTCTACATCAGGTGCAATGCTGTCGAAGCCAGCGCCACCTTTTGTCTAAGCTAGCGCTACTGTTTGCGCTGCCTGCATCCGCGACCAAAAAGTAGTGCATTATTTCTGGTGAGCGAAACATAGTAAATGCTTTGTCTGCAGGCTTACTTCACGACACATTTGTCATGACCTTGATTAATTGCGCGCTTATTGCTGACGACACGCTGTCGCTTTCTCGTGCCTTAGACAACACGGCCACAGAACAAGCGCGGAGTAACACGCCTCGTTTTATTTTCCCGTGCGGACTATTTGCGTATACCTTTCACAGCGTTGCACCTGATGTATGAAACGGAGTATAGGGATGAGAAACTGGAAGACCTTTTCTATACGAATGGAGGTAGTTTAGATGTTGGAAATACGATTTGTAGCCCCCATTTTGTTTCGTGAATTTTGTTCGTTTTGTTGAGCAAAAGAGCTAGGCCCACAGCAAGCTCGCACTGTGCACTGCACAACAATCCTGCACACTGCAAGCTTGATGCTGGCGTCAGTTGCTGCTATTCCGCGTAGATGAGAAAAATATCAAAGCAACGCTCTTTATTACGATGGGTAAAATAACTTGTCCAAAACAAACGGCACAAGCAGCACCTCAGCAGGTTCCACTAAATGGGTCAGCGGAGAAAAAGGAGCGTATCTGGAATAGGTCATTTCACCAGCACCTGATGCAGACGAACGGTACATCAGAAACAAAAAAAAAAAGCTAAGGTCCCATTCAGGATATTCTGAGACGTGCTACTTTTCCTACTCGCGGTGGCATGAAAACCTGCATGCCCGCGCTTGTTAACAATGTCGCGAAACATTCGTTAGATTGTGGGCAGCTGTTGTGTTTTGGGATAACGTAACAGCAATCTTTATTCTCCTGGGTTACACGTTACACAGGGCCGGCGCTGGCCGTACACACACACAGCACTTGCTGGGGGCGCTCTGCGGCGGTGGCGCCGTCTCGTGCCACGCACTCATACACGCACACACAGGCGCTGGGATGGTGGCGCCATCTCTTGCCACACACTCAATACACATACACAGCACTCCTCCTTCCTTAAGAAGGTTATCGGTAACGTAGGGGCTTGCGAACAGTTCTAGTTGAACGTCTCACAGATGGCATCGCCGCAGCCTCCCAGGTGCTTGCGGTGCTGGCTACGTCTTCCTCGGTGCTTGCAGGTGTACCCGCTGTACTTGGTGCTGGAGTGGCCAAGTGCTTTTTCACTTGGTTGTTGTGACGGCGAACTTTCCCTTGAGGGGTTGAAACCGTTACCATCGAAGTTCCGTTCGTTTCATCAACTTCGCCCAACCACCATTTAGCTCCTCTGCCGAAATTGCGAACTGCAACCTTGTCACCTTTCTTGTATTTGGGTCCCTTTTTCGTCTCTCCGCAATGCCTCTTGGATTCTGTCAGCAACTGCTCGGGTGCACTCTCATTCTCCCTTCTAGGAATGCAAAGATCCAGCTTCGCTTTCATTGGGTATGCCAACATCAGCTCAGATGGTGACGTTCCATTTGGGCGGGGTGCTCTACGGTACATAAGCAGCCATCTCGCTAGCCGGAGCTTGAGATCTCCACCCGTGGTTTTCTTGAGGCCGTCCTTTACAGTTCGAACTGCTCTCTCAGCCAAACCATTTGATGCTGGATGGAAAGGAGCTGTCCGTAGGTGCTTAATGCCATTTTCCGAAAGGAATGCCTGGAAAGCTTGGCCAGTAAATGGGGTTCCATTGTCTGTTACAATGCACCTTGGCAGCCCAAACCGTGCAAAAATATCCCTCAAATGCTCTACAGTGTTTTCCGCTGTTGCACTTGGCACGATGATAACTTCAAGCCACTTTGACTTGGCGTCTACAAGTACAAGGAGCATTTTACCTTCAAATGGTCCGGCATAGTCCAGGTGCACACGTTCCCAGCATGCACCCGGCTCAGGCCATGGCACTGGTTCAGACTTTGCTGGCATTGGAGAATTCTGCAGACACTGTGTACACTGTCGAGCGCACTTTTCGATTTCAGCATCCATACCAGGCCACCAAAACAAAGACCTTGCCATGCCTTTCATGACAACCACTCCCTGGTGCGTTTCATGTAGCAGTTCCAAGATATGCTTCTGGGCAGGAGTAGGCACCACGATTCGGTTACCCCAGTACAAGAGATTTCTGTACGTGTTCAGCTCATCACGTCTTTGCCAGAATGGCTGTAGGGCTTTGTCCGGGGTGCTTTGTGGCCATCCGTCCTTGACCCACCGCAGCACTTGGCTTAGGGCTTGATCACAACTCGTGTAGTGCTGAAGTTGCTTCACTGACACTGTCAGTTTTTCCATGCTTGAGACTGAATTCACCAGCTCTGGTGGTTCAGGTGGATCAGCAAAGAGCACTGCCAGTGGTAGCCTGCTCATGGCATCTGCATTTCCATTGAGACGTCCAGGTCGGTGCTCAATAGTATACGTGTAGGCACCAAGTGTGAGTGCCCAACGCTGGATACGTGAAGCAGTCATGGCTGGAATTGCTTTATCTTCACGGAAGATGCCGACCAGTGGCTTGTGATCAGTGATGAGGATAAAGCTGCGACATAGCAAGTAGTCTCTGAAGCGTGTGACACCAAATATAATGGCTAGTGCCTCCTTTTCCAGATGTGAGTAGTTCCGCTCCGCAGGTGTGAGAGTTCGAGATGCGAATGCTAGTGGGAATTCAACCCCTTTATCACGATGTGAAAGCACCGCACCTACACCATACGGCGAAGCGTCACAGGCTAGCACGAGCTCCTTAGATGGGTCATAGTGTGCCAACACTTTTGCCTCCATGATGGCTTCCTTGCTTTTGACAAAAGCTTTTCGTTCTTCATCTGTCCACCTCCAGTGACTGTTCTTGTGAAGCAGTGCATACAACGGTGCTAGTAGTGTGGACAGGTTCGGCAGAAACTTTCCGTAGTATGACAGGAGTCCAATGAAGGATCTCAGCTCACCAACGTCCTTGGGCTCGGGCGCTTCAATGATGGCTTCTGTGTTTTTCTTTGATGGTTGAAGACCAGTGGCATTGATCTCGTGGCCCAAGTAAATGAGGGATGGTTTGAAAAACTCACACTTTTCCTGTTTGAGCTTCAACCCTGACTCTTTGACTCGTTGCAGAACTTTGCGCAGATTCTGAAGGTGCTCTGCGTCAGTTCTTCCTGTCACCAAAACATCGTCTAAGTAGACTGATGTGCCTGGGATGTCACGAAGGGTTTCTTCCATTCTTCTCTGGAAGAGGGCAGGTGCTGATGAAACACCAAATGCCAGACGGTTGTAAGCAAAGAGACCTTTGTGTGTGTTGATGACCAGTAGCTTACTGGTTTCTTCATCAACAGGCACCTGATTGTAAGCTTCGCGGAAATCCAACTTGGAAAACTTGACTCCGCCTTGCAAGGATGCGAATATGTCTTCAACTTTTGGCAATGGGTACTGTGTCGTTACCACTGCTGGATTCACACCGATCTTATAGTCTCCACAAATCCTGACACTTTGGCCATCTGCTTTGAGTACTGGTACAATCGGTGAAGCCCACTCAGAATGGTCCACTGGTGTGATGATGTTTTCACGTTCTAGACGCTGAAGTTCATTTTCAACCTTGGCCCGAAGTGCGTAGGGTACCGTGCGAGGTCTGAAGTATCGTGGCTGTGCATCCGGTCGAACGTTGATATGCACCTGTGGTCCTTTCAGTGTCCCGCAGCCTGGTCTGAAGATCTCTTCAAACTCCTGCAGCATTTCTTTCACTTTCCCTTCAGTGGTGCTTTCGAGCTGTGTCGCATTTACTTGGCGTGGTAGCAGGTCAAATGCTGTAAGCCAATCCCTGCCGCACAGGTTAGGGCTCTTGCAGGCTACTACAAGCAGTGTCTGCTGACATGTAGTCTTGCCAAGACATACGTCAACCACCAGCGTTCCCTGCACCGGTATTGTTCCACGTATGCAGTTCAGCTTGATGTCTGTCCGTGAAAGCTGCGGCAAAACACCTTGGTGCTGCCGGTAAGTATCTTTTGAGATTAACGAAACGGGAGAACCTGAATCCAACTCCATTTCCAGTGGCACTCCATTGACTATGAATGTCACTGTGATTGGCTTCAGGGGTGACTGTGCACGCAAAGAATGCAGGTAGTACTCAGGTGGCTTCTCGGTCGACTGTACTGCATTCACTGCAGTTGCGCTCAACTTCTTCCCTTTCTCAGCACCAGACAAACAGTAGTTCGCCAGGTGACCTACTTTGTCGCACTTGTAACACCTTGTGTTGATGTGCTTGCATTCCGGGGGCCTGTGATCACGGGATCCGCAGCGTACACACGGCCTGGACTTCTCTTGGCGTCCGGTTTTGATTTTGCCTTTAGGCTTCGGGTCTTGCCCTTTTTGGCCACCGAGCCCTTGCAGGTGCTGCTTTTTCTTGTGCTTGACATAATTCGCTGAGCCTTCTTGAACCGGGGAAGTCGGTATGTCCGCGTGGCCCTTTCGCAGCTCGTTTGCGTTGAGTTCCGCCGCCTCTGCCGTTCTAGCAATCTCCAGCGCTTTATCTAGGGTGAGGCTCTTCTCAACTAACAACCGTTGCTGCACGGCTCTGTCACGAATTCCACACACGTCTGTCTCTCAGCATGCGGTTCAGCGCCGTACCGAAGTTGCAGTGTTCCGCCATTTGCCGGAGCTCGGCGACGAACACCGCGACGCTTTCATTCTCGAGCTGTACTCTGGTGTGGAAGCGATAACTTTCGGCTATTTCCGATGGAGCGGGGCTGAAGTGGCTGTTGAGAATAGCCATGAGTTCAGTAAACTTCTTTTCTTTAGGCTTTACGGGCGCTAGCAAACTACGGAGCGTCGCGTACGTGCTTGTGCCGACCGTCGACAAAAATACCCACTTTTTCTTATCGTCGTCTTCGATGCCATTTGCCTTGAAGAACGCATCCAGCCGTTCCGTGTATGACGACCACGGCTCTTTGTTGTCGTATTCTTCGACTCGACCAAACGTCGCCATGTTTGCGCGGGAACGAAGCGTGCTTCACTTCACTGGCTACTGGCGCAAGTTCACTTGCCTGCGTGCATCACGATGCGATGTCTTCGCTTGCGTCCGGGTCCCCGCTATCCCATCTTCGTCGCCAGTTGTTGTGTTTTGGGATAACGTAACAGCAATCTTTATTCTCCTGGGTTACACGTTACACAGGGCCGGCGCTGGCCGTACACACACACAGCACTTGCTGGGGGCGCTCTGCGGCGGTGGCGCCGTCTCGTGCCACGCACTCATACACGCACACACAGGCGCTGGGATGGTGGCGCCATCTCTTGCCACACACTCAATACACATACACAGCAGCAGCCCAAAACAAAAAAACGGCTCTGGCCGCATCGCCTATTGCGCAACGGCCTAAACGAAACTAAAATTAAATAATGAGACACAAGCAGATCGCAAACTTTCCCGCCTCCTTGCACATACATTATTCTTTATTATCCTAGCTTGCACACCGATTATTCTTTCATCCCGCAACATCCTCTGTAAGCGGCAAAATTATTGAACAATAAGCTGGAGCTCAAGAACGGAACAGTTAAGCGAAACACGCGCAAGGAAATACGTCGATATTGTTTTGACTCGGATGTTTCATGCACCCTCTGCTTGGCGTGCACATGGCGGCTTCGCCTCTGAGAAAAAAAGTAATGGCGCCTCAAATATAGCTCTGGTCCAGTGTAAATAATGTGTGTGCACATTCTGCGCCTGTTCGGATATTGATTCGCCAAGCTTATGTAGTCTCCTCACCTACGAAGGCGAGAAAACTACATAAGCACGGCCAATAAATTATAGAAAGAGCGACAGCATATTCTGTGTACTAATTTGATAAAAGAAGCGAATCAAGCCATACACATGCATGCATGTGAACAAGATAGGAGTACTGTGACAATTTGGGGGCATGAAGGCTCACAGTTCTGCTGCCGTTTAAAACGAGCACTGCTCGGATTACGAGATTGGAGAACAGGATTGTGGTTAGATTGGCTACGTATAAAGACTCAGAGGCAGAGGGGGACGCAGAGTGACCAGGAGGGATTGTGGTTCCTGACTGATAATCTAGGACGCGTGGGAGAGATGGGTCGATCGAATGACACACTCAGCGCTGCTCACCGCAGCTGGTACAGGACACTGACAACGGGCGGCGGGTCATGCGGTGGCAGGTAAGTTCATATGGCACCAGCAAGATCAGAGGGGCCTCCAGGCCCACACCCGATGGTGTCTGCTGCAGTTAGCTGGTGACCTCATCTGCTGCAGCGACACCAGCCCTCGGAGGCATTATATAGTCACTGCGGCATTCAGGAAGCACAATCCACCATAGAGTCACCACCACCACCATCTTTGCCCATGTAGCAGCAGAGCATGAAGACACCGTAAGCCCAGTGAGGCGCTGCAGCTGCAACAGCTCCAGAGGAGGGCATGTGAGCGACGGGGCGCACGTAGCGGTGGCCACAGATTCCTGAAGTCGGACAGCAGCATTGGTAAATGATATACACCCAGAGGGGTGCGGACGCAGCACGGTGGGAACGTCGCGCGAGCAGGGGAAGATCGCCGAAGAACCACTATACAGCGATGGTCGTGCGCGCTCGATGGTCGCTGTACGGCGGGGAGGTCGAACAGAGACAAAGAGTAAGTTGGTTACCGCCGCGCAGCGGTGGCGCGAAGGGATGAACGCGCGATATCCATAGTGCCGCGAAGAAACTGCACGAAAGACAAAGGCAGGGACGCGGACATGGCTGCAGGCACGCGAAGGCCCTCGACGACCGCTGCAGGACGAGTACCGGGCGACGATGAGAGGTCCACAGGGTACTCACGCAGAGCGGTGGTGCGAAGAGCATGGCGAGCGCACGAATGCACCAGCAATGGCCGCCGTGCAGCAGAGAAGCTAGGATACGTGCGACGAGGGGTCCGCTGCTGAAACACGGCAGAGTTGCCGTAAGGATTACGTGCGAACACAGGCGCTCCCAAAGCTACCACCACGTCCACGATGAACAATCTCCACATTACGAATCAGGCTTGGTGCAGGAATTCTGAAAAAATAGGAGAAGTAGTAGTTTTATTCTTGATTGTGCTCGCACAGCCCGCACTAAATGACCAGGCCAACTTGGGCTGCAACGCTACAGGCGGCGAACCCAGCCTGCCACCTCCCATAGGAATTCCAAAGACAGCACGCGCCGTTCCAGGCGTGCATGCACCGTGGAGGCAGCAAAATGGCGGGACCGCCGCCGCCTGCCAGCGTTAAGACAAGAAACTGCCCACCGAGAGAAATGCCGAGCCGAAACAGCCCGCCAGAATTAGATGCGCCTCTCTGCAGAAACCTCTGTCGTCTGTTATCCGTCTTAAAGAGGGCAGTAATTGAACCCGTCCTCAACCTCGTACGTACGTGCACCACAAGAAGCCCGCCAAAATTGAATGCTTTCCTTCAAAACTTGTGTCCTCTATAAGACGACTTAAATAGGGCTACAGCATACATAGAACCAGTCGCCCCGTGTATACGTATATATTGAGGCCAAAAAGCCCGCCAAAATAAGATGTCTTTGCCGCCAAAGCTTCAATCGGCTTTAAGACGCCTTTGAGAGGGCAGAGATAGGACCCGTCTTCCAAAGACCTCTTTTAAGCGTATAATTTGGACAGATCGAATCTTGGCGGTAAAATATTCTTGAAAGCGTTTATTATTGTCGAAAATCCTTCTTATCCGTTTCATCTCTGAAATAAGCATTTTGAAGACTTTGCGTGCTACCTGGGAGGTAGTTGCTGTCTACCTTCGAAGGTAGTAAATAAAATTACTGGTAGTCGCATACTACCTTTAGAGGTAGTGAGTGCTACTAACGGTAGTTCCTGTCACTATCTTCTAAGGTAGCAAATGTTGCTACAGGTAGTTGCTGTAACTACCTTCGAAGACAAGCTGTCGGGCTGGTTGGTGTTGGATCATATTGGTCAACAGCACTTGGACACACGCAGATGTCTCGTGTTTTGTGTTCCGCCCGTGTGTCTAAGCGCTGTTGACCGGTATGATAACTTCGAAGGTTGTAAGTGACATTAAAGGTAGTTGCTGTTACTACCTTCACAGGTAGTAAATGCTAATAAGGCTAGAGAGAGGGTCTATTGACTTGAAAGGCAGAGAGGTTGGCCTGAAAAATGTCTGGCTTGCTACTCTGCACTGGGGAACGGGAAGAGGAGAAAAAAAATAAGGGTAGTTAATGTTACCAAAGCAAAACAGCAAAACAGAGAGCGGTCAGGACGACACGAAACCTGAGGGCTGTCTGCTTTCGCGCAACCCCCGTCCTCTTTTGCTGTTCCGAGCAGATGATGCACATACAAAACGCACGCCGGGTATACAAACAATTTCTAAGTGAGCTCCTGCATACGAAACTACAATCCACCAATGAAATATGAATGAGGTCGAAAACTACATCGGAAACGCATCAGATATGTGCTTCCAGTCACACACTGATGCAGCGCGTGCAGCGACGAAGGAACCGTTACATAAGAAATACGTTTGATGACAGCGCAGCCGCGTTATGCCCAACGCGGTCAATAAGGCATTGTTTCGGCTAACCTCATTTGACGTGCTTCACGTACTTCCGTTGGATCCTATACGGGTCACTTCAGCTCAAGCGCTGGGCTCGCCGCTTGGGTCATAGCGCGTAAGAGTGCACAAGTAATCGCGCGCGGCGAAAGCTTACTACCCGCCAGCTCTTCACGGCGCGAATCCTCATCATCATCATCAGCAGCAGCAGCAGCAGCCTGACTACGCCCACTGCAGGGCAAATGCCTCTGCCATGTCTTTGAAACAATTGAAAATTGGTTTTCAGGTAAGGAAATGGCGCAGTAACTGTCTCACATATCTCATGGACACCCGAACAGCGCCGTGAACTGACGTCGCACAGCACACGGGCGCTTTTTGCGTCTCTCCTCCATCACAACGATGCCGCCGCGGTTGAGTTCGAACCCGGGTACTCTGGCTCAGTTGCCGAGCGCCCTAACCACTGAGCCACCGCGGCTCTCCAACTAATCCTGTCCTTTGCCAGCTGCGGCAACCATATCCCCTCAAACTTTTTGATCTCATCTGCTCACCTAACCATCTGCTGCCCCCTGCTACGCTTGCCTTCTCTTGGAATCCACCCCGTTACCCTTAGTTACCAGCGGTTATATTGCCTTCGCATTACATGCCTTGCCTGCCCAAGCCCATTTCTTCCTATTGATTTCGACTAGCATGTCATTAACTCGCTTTTGTTCCCTCACCCACTCTGCCCGCTTCCGGTCTGTTAACGTTACGCCAATCATTTTTCTTTCCATACTTCGCTGCGTTGTCTTTAACTTAAGCTGAGCCTACGGCGCGAATGCCCTTCAGCAACTCGTGGGGCTGAGGCCATGATGCACCTGATCAGCGAAAGAAGGAGAGCACGACAACGACGCATCACAAAACAGTATAGTTGAACGTTATGTGTTTTCTGGAAGAACACTAATCCAAAGTTAAAATTTAACACTGAATGTAGTTGTGCTTAGAGCGTTTATATAGCGTTTCAGATAAAACTAAATATTCACACTGAAACTGGGCATGTAACGTATTTTTATGTTCGAAACATTTATGTTATGTTTCATATAGAACTGGAAATTAACATTAGAAACAGGCACAGGTATATATATATACATGTAACATATGTGAGGCATGAAGCTTGTACTACTAACAATCCATGTTCACCATTAAAGCGGTGACCATTTGTAATGGAAGTCGAAAAAAAATATTGCAAGTATGTTTCAGTTATGCTTGTGAACGATAACATTAGCAAAACGTTACTGCAATGTAAACGTTCCTAGCCAACAGAAGTTTACTTCAAACACCTATGTACTGTTCCAGAGCTTTTTCCACATTTCAGGAAGTAGTGGTCAACTTCAACAAACAGAACTTTGCAACTGAACCTCTTGGCTTGTGCCAGTCATATATAGTATATTATACAGGGTTAATTGGAGAGACATTAACCCTGTATAATATACTATATATGACATGGACCGCAGCGGCGGCCTAGTCGTTTGAGCATCTGCCTCGCTTGCGCGAGGTGCGGGGTTCGATCCCCAGTGCCGCCGGGTACCCACCGGTGATACAATGGGTGCAAGCTTTCCCCTGTTTGGTGCTCGCCTTCTGTAGGGTGAAATGCTTGGGAAACGGGTGTTTGGCCCCACCTTGAGTAGAACAAAACAACCTTGTACTATGGCGCTCTTTGGCCACAGATGCCCTTGCGGCATAAAAATTCAGTATCAGAAATTTTAGAGATATGGGAGGCCTTTGCCCTGCAGTGGGCGTAGTCCTGCTGATGATGATGAGGATGATAGGGGCTGGTTACATTCTGCGCATTTCTCTATCACCCGATTTTTCAAGCTATGGCTTTCTAAATGAGCTATAACATGTATGGTTAAAGGGCTCCTTTTGAAAAGGTGTGGTGGCGCGTAGCGCCAGGCTCAGATATTTTGTGTCTTTTAAACAATGCTAATAATAATAATAATCGGTTTTTGGAGAAAGGAAATGACGCAGTATCTGTCTCATATATATCGCTGGACACCTGAACCGCGCCGTAAGGGAAGGAATAAAGGAGGGAGTGAGATATGAAAGGAAGAAAGGGGTGCCATAGTGGAGGGCTCCGGAATAATTTCGACCACCTGGGGATCTTTAACGTGCACTGACATCGCACAGAACACGGGCGCCTTAGCGTTTTGCCTCCATAAAAACGCAGCCGCCGCGGTCGGGTTCGAACCCGGGAACTCCGGATCAGTAGCCGAGCGCCCTAACCACTGAGCCACCGCGGCGGGTATTTAAACAATGCTCTTCATCATATTTAGAACACTCACTCTTTTTTTTTCAAACGCAAATTCCAATATTTTTTTTTCTTACCTAACTTAACTCCTTATGTGCTATCCTTAGTTTACTTTATTGCTTTTAATTAAGCACCGAATCCTCAGACCGTTTTCACTGACGTCATGTAACCACTAACCTTGAGTCATAGTGTTGAGCGATGACCAAGGCAGCATCGACACCAGGATGACTCCTGTCATATTCTGACTGAATTCTTAAAAAAAATGAGTGCACCGTTTTTCGGAGAGAGACCAAAAACATGCACACCCGGTAAGGCAGCATCGACACCAGGATAGCTCGTGCCACATTCTGACTGAATTCTTACAAAATATGGGTGCACCCTTTGTCGGAGAGTGACCAAAACGTGCACATCCGGTGCCGTCCCGGACTAAGAATACCGACCACGTCTTCTGATTTCCAAACTCTCTTTTTGAACATTGAAAAAGTTTTTCACCACCACCGCCACGCCCACATCACGTCAAGGAGGCGTCATTCCGACGCCTGTCCTATTCCTTTACCGCGATTTAGACTAAGGGCCACTGGCCCCTGCCAGCGTGACACCGACGTGCATCATCACTAGGTCGGTAGTATACAGCGGGCATGATACCACAGAGACAACCGAAAACCTGATGGCCTTCTGAATCCTCATTACCAGGAACTCGGGACTGCTTCCAGCCAGTGTCGCTAAGCCTAGCGGCCCATCATTTTCTGTTCTACAGCCGTGCGGTCATCTTCTTTCGCTTTTACTTCACGGATGCTGTCAGCGTGCTAGTTTTGATTGTTCAAAGCCATGCGCCACTTGGTGGCAGCCTAGGGAACTAAAAATGTTTGTCCCAAATTCATGGCAATGCCAGTGAATGGCACATGGTGGTGTGTCTTGGTCCCTGGCGAAGAACAATACAGCTTTAAGAAGATTACTCTGTCTTCTATGCTCATCCTCTCAATATTGTGGATTTCATCGGTCGATTTTAATGTTTTTGCCTGTTCATAGCCACTTTGCTAATAGATTAGAAACGGTTTCACTGACGTTCATTACAAAGCAGGCACTGGGCGTCCCTGCTTCTCTCCTTTGGTCATTTAGTAATCGACTCCCGATACGGCGGTCTTTTCTGTGCAAGCCTTTCGTTACTCATGACCTTGGGTCATACGTTTTCGTTGACCAATGACTATTATCTGTATTTTGGTGCTGTTGCTTATTCCAGAAGTTGAAAGTGAAACAAAAAGTCGGAAAAAGAACGAAAAGTGCTATTAAAAGTTCGTCCGCTGTTAATTTCTCCCGGTGTCTGTAATTGTGCCAGTCTAATCATGTGTCCCGTCTCAGTGATGTTTTTGTTACACAGAAAGGAATATTTTAAATGCATGCATCGCTGACGAACATCAAACGCACGTGGTTACTGGGGCGATGCGTGCGCCCCCACTGTAGTCGCGTGTACAGGCACTGTGACCTCTGCCTGAAAAACAACTGAAAGTAGCCCGAAGAAGATGCAAAAGCCTGGCTGGCACGGCTGGAACTGGTCCGTAACCATACACCTAGCGCAACATAAGGCCCGGGGCATCTAGCTGCGCAAGGTATCACGTCAACGACCTGTCGTTACGGAGCGCCCGCAAAAGGCCCTCTGCCGGAACGTTACCGAATATCCGGAAGGCTTATCGTCCCGTGATTACCCTCGCGAACCTTCCCGCCCCGGCAGACGTTGCCGTCGTAATGGTCGGACCCGAAAACGGGATTATACGCTTTGCAGCCGGCTCGTTCGATTGCCCTCTATTTCCTGCAGCCGTCGCACAGGTTGCAGTGTTATATAGACGCTTACTGCGGCCCGGTGCGTAAGCGTCCTGGTAGCGGGCAGGTTTATAACAGACCTTATTCCTCCTCGAACGCTGCCGCTGCCCGAAAGTGAAGAAAAAAACAACAAACTTGCGGGTCGTGGTAAGCGAGCCGAGTCGTGTGCGCAGGGCGGTTGCAGTTAGAGGGAACGAAATGGGGGTTCAGGTTGGAAGCCGCAGTATTTCGGATGAGGCTGCGCTACGAGCGCGATCACGTGACCCCATATCGCCCAATGGGAGCAGCCCCGGAGGCAGAGAGTCTCTCCATGGCGGAAACGGGCCGCCGACTCGAGGCGGCGTCCCGAAAATTGGGTCAACGTTCCAGCTGCGTGGAATCAGCAAAGAAAAGCGAAACCGAACCGAAAAGGATAAGAAAAAGCGAAAGGATGAAAGTAAAGGAATAGACGCCGCTCTCAAGGAGGGAGTGAGGGGGGGGGGTGCAGAGAAGAAAGCGAAAGAGAAAGGGGGAGATTGCGAACTCTTCGAAAAGCTTATCCTCAAGAGAGGGTGGGGGGCCTCCTCGAGGAAAAAAGTTCCCACATTACTGCGACTAGGCCGAGAGACCGCGACCACGCTCAGAACTCACGCACGCACACACACCGTCGCTTTCGAAGAGATTCGCCCGCTTGGCCAACGAATACAGAGAGGGAAAGAGAGGGGCACGCGGACCAGCACTGTCTTCTCTTTTTGGTCGTTTTCTTGGCATTCGGTTTTAGATTTTGGGCTTCGTATTTCGTGCGTTGAGGGTGCCATCCAGACTCTGCCAGGTGCCCTGCAAGACCGGCCTGCGTTGTCTGCTGCGAGTTACGTCGTCTGCTACTTGCCCCTCGGTCGTCTGCTAAAATAGACGTCTTCGAAGACAGTGGTGGTCTTCTAGCCTCCGGGACCCGTACGTGATCGCGTTGAAAGGCATCCGTATTTTTGTCTTTCTGCTTGTTCTTTGTTCGTTAAAATAGACGTCCTGCTAGAGGAAGACGCCGCCTCTGGTTCTGAAATAGACATCTCTGGTGGCAAGAATCTCCGGTCTTCGCGGAAAAGAGCGTCTTCTTCAGCGACCGGTACTCAACCGTCGTCGGGGAGTCGAATCACAGTGTCCGTTTCCAGAGGAGCTCCTGCCGTCCCTCAGACGTCGGCCAGACGCCGCTGCGACAGAAAGTTGCGCGTTATTGTGTGTTGTGTGGTTTCAAAGTGAACGAAAAAAGTTCGTGGTGACCAACGAGGATTACGTGCCCGCTAGTGAGACTGTGAACCGCCAGGTCACTGGCGCGTTGTCTGGCAGGCTTCGGAAGCAGCCGCTGGGCCGGCTTTTGAGCTCTTCGAGCTGAAGATGCGTGTTCCGGAGCACGTCCCAAGGAACGTGACCATGATTCTGCTATGCGCCATCGTCTTAATTGGTGAGTGTTTCCAGCGAGACGCGAGGCTGTCGCCTCTCGGATGACGTTCGTATCGGTCGATGCCCTAAACCCTGCCGCGCATGTTCAAACTGATAAATTTCCTTCCGCTAAAAATGTTATTCAACCTTTAAAGAACACCTAACACTGAACTGCCGCAAACTTTTTCTCAGCTTCACTATTCTTCGGAAGCTACAGACTTCGATGACCTGATTTTTGTTCGGTGAAGATAGCATCCGGACTGAAAAAGTAACGCTTCCTTGTAGTGTACGTAAGGATGTTTTATCGACCCCAATATCGAATACACTCGGTCGATATCTGCGCGCTACATCACTGGCGGAAATTTATTTCCACGGTACCGTGCATCCGGAGCTTTGGACACCGCTAAGGTAAGTAGACGTCATAGTCAGGTTTTCCTCGGGTGAAAGGTGTGTGCGGGAGGCAGTTCCCTTTATTTTGGTTCAAATCGCTGTGAATGTGACGTGGAAAAAAAAAGTACTCAGAAGCCGATATTGTTAAGCTTATTGAGATGCCCGACAGGTAGTCCGCATCCTGGTTGGTTTGAACCTTGTCCAAATCATAAGCTTTTAACCTAGACACCAGGTTTTTTTTTGGACCTAGGTGTGATGGAAAATTTTGCGACCAGTACGGAATAGTGGATGAAGGCGCAAAAAAAAAAAGTCCATTAACCGTGGCGACAAAAAGGGCACAAACCGGTTTTCAGCCAATGCTTCATGAATAAATCACGCTTATTCACATTTGTAACGAGAGTAGCTATAGCAGGAATATACTGAAGGCCTACCACTTTCTAAAGACGAAGAAGCTACTTTAACAGAAAAGGCAGCTTTTAAAAGGGAGAAAAGAGTCAAATATTTGACAGGTGTCGCCACCACTGCCCGTTTACACACGTGCACTGCGGTGACATTAATAATAATAATAATAATAATAATAATAATAATAATAATAATAATAATAATAATAATAATAATAATAATAATAATAATAATAATAATAATAATAATAATAATAATAATAATTGGTTTTTCTGGGAAAGGAAATGGCGCAGTATCTGTCTCATATATCGTTAAGTGAGCTTTTTATTCGTATGGCACAGAAAACGAAGGGGGACGCGCCAGAATGGTAGGACAATTTCTGCATAGTTACCATTGTTAACTTTATCACACAAAGAGAGAGGCAACGAAAACTAAATGCGGAAAATTAAATGAGGCAAACCCACGTCACTCGACGTCATCGACAACGTCACGGGTTACAGTCGGAGGGGTGGGAAAAATGCTTCAACTTTAAATTATATCTCCGCAAATAAAGCGTGTCTTGCTGCCGACAGAATCTCGGATTGCGTCAGGTATCAGTGTGTACTAAGAAACACCTGATGAAGTCCATCAAATTTTTCTTCTTTGTACAATCTGATACTTGGATACCTGGTCCTCAGTGCTTCTTTAAAGGATACAATAAATAATCTGGTGGCAATTTTAGCACAGGCGTGCTAGCAATCTTAAGCGTGATTAATAAATCCGATATATATATATATATATATATATATATATATATATATATATATATATATATATATATATATATATATATATATATATATATATATATATATATATATATATAGCAGACAAGGCATATGAAATGAGGGGCTCGTTTGACAAACATATTAAGGAAGCCAACAGTCAACGAAACTAAGGCACATAGGGGAATGTTTCTAATCTGTTTTTTTTTATTATTTGTAGTGGCAATTAATCGGTGTTTAAAGAAAATTACTTATAAAGCAGCAGAAAAAACAACCATGCCGCCGGTGGGATCCGAACCCACGACCTCCGAATATCGCGTCTGGTGCTCTTACCAACTGAGCTACGGCGACGGCTGTCCAATCTGCTGCTCACGTGGGTATCTATGTCTTACTTGTAAGCGAACCTTGAGAGTGTTCACCAGCGCCACCCTCGTCCATAGCGGTGGACGTGGCACGTCCTGTAATACCTGTATATATTATATTATATATATATATATATATATATATATATATATATATATATATATATATATATATATATATATATATATATATATATATATATATATATACATGACCCTTGTTATGTTTTTAAGCGTGTTTTTAAGCGTCTTTTCGCTTCACTATTTACTACCCTGTCCCGTATATTTCCCCCGCTGCATCTCAGGTGCTTAAGACAGTGGGTAGTAGTTGCCACGGCCGGCACTCACCTTTTCGTTCCATTACGTTTTTGCTTTATCTTCAATAAAAACCACCACTCTTGTGATGATTTGGAAACTATATTAGTAAGAAGTGACGAAGGTGCGAATCTTAGCTAGAAATGCGCACAGTATTTTTTCTTCGCAGCAACTCCGTTAGTACAATACTGGCAGCAAGTATTTACTCATTCTTTTTGCATCCTACCATGGTATTTACGAGAGAAGTGTTGGAGACAATATTTCAGCACTGATTGCTGACAATCGCGAGGTAGTCGAATGAGCCGCTTTTTTGTCTGAAGAATTGCCAGCCTCGGTTTTTTATACAGCGAGAGACACCAGGTTGCAAGTAATGGGGTTGGTCTAACTGAGAGAGAGAGAGGGGGGGGGGGTGCGCACAAACATAAAAAGTGCGCGTTTTGTTACAGGCATGGTAGCTTGTTTAGCTGGTCGTCATCTCACTGCGACCTTGTGCGCCTATCGATTGCAGTGAAGTTTGACAATTACGCGCGTCGCTCAGCTGAAGCAATGACCGCAGCTTGCTTGCTTCATGAAACTCAAGCTGTTTTTGGAAGTTTAGTGCCACGTTCACAACTGACAGAAATCTCGAAGCGGGCGATGGAAAGACACTTGATGGTAAATGCGTGAATGTTAGCACTTTGTGCACACATATTTTCACTTGCTGGTTGCACTTGCTGGTTGCACTTGCTGGTTGCACTTGATGGTGATTGGCTACACACGCGAAAGTTTAGAAATGCGGCCGGAACAGCTGCCTTCAGTTTTAATGGGCATGTCCAAATATGATCGTGGTTCCGATGCAACTGACTCCTCTTTTCTGAGCGTGGTTGCTGGAGTTTCATTTGACGTTCGGTTCCCAATGCTGCTGTATCAGAGTAGTGATGTTTTACAACCTCTGCGTAAGGCGTCATGACTATCTGCTTCAGTTCAGTCCAGTTCACTCAGTTCAGTTCGGTACAGTACAGTGTAGAACAGTACAGTTCAGTTAAGTTTAATTTCATTATTTATTTTGAAAAGAAAGTGGAAGACGTGGCAAAAGGCATGAAGCCTGATGATGCTTCGGTTCCCAGCTGAAGCTGACAACAGGCATACTCTTCGGAATATATTCTCCGGGAGTCCCCCTGTTACTAATAGCACAAACGTAAGACATAAACACAAGGAACATATCAACACGTTATATACGCTGTAAGTTAACAGAAATTGTTGCGCTGGAAACGGTACATGTTATAATGTGCGACAACGTATTGGTGAAGAACCGAAACAAATGCATCGAATGAGCTTGGCTATGATTTTAAGACAAGCGACACCATTACAGGAACTCCAGCAAAAGCTGAAATCATCATAATCACCACCTCAACCATCATTATCACAATCCTTATTGCCATCATTATCCGAACTACGCACATTACAGCACCAAAGCTTTCTCCGATTCTCTGCACTTGGCCAATTATGGGTTAAAACCGCCCCCTTATACCAACGAGATTTTCCAGACTCATTACTGCGTCTAGCTCTCTGCCGCCCCATGTATGCCTATTTCTCCCGTTGCAGTTCCTTTTTTCTTTGTAACAGATGAATAATAATAATAATAATAATAATAATAATAATAATAATAATAATAATAATAATAATAATAATAATAATAATAATAATAATAATAATAATAATAATAATAATAATAATAATAATAATTGGTTTTTGGTGGAAAGGAAATGGCGCAGTATCTGTCTCATATATCGTTGGACACCTGAACCGCGCCGTAAGGGAAGGGATAAAGGAGGGAGTGACAGAATAAAGGAAGAATAGGTGCCGTAGTGGAGGGCTCCGGAATAATTTCGACCACCTGGGGGTCTTTAGCGTGCACTGACATCGCACAGCACACGGGCGCCTTAGCGTTTTTCCTCCATAAAAACGCAGCCGCCGCGGTCGGGTTCGAACCCGGGAACTCCGGATCAGTAGTCGAGCGCCCTAACCACTGAGCCACCGCGGCGGGTCAGCAACAGATGACCGGTAGACTGTTTTTTTTTTCATAGCGTTGTTTATTGCCTCTGGGCATAAGGGGAGTCGGGGGAGAAAAGAGAAAGGAAAGGAACGAGTGTGTGGGTGTTAAATATAGCAGGAAGGGCGAGTCGATCTAATGAAGGCGAGGAGGGAGCGGTGATGTGGTAGACTGTTCTACGCTTCAATTGTTCAACCCGTGTTCACTTCCTTTTTCTGGTTTCAATGTAATCGACTTCGCTTAAAATGTGATACTTCAACAACACTGTGCGTCGGGATATTTTGCTTCCCGAGGGTGTGAGTAATCATGGACACCATTTGCCACCACCGTTCAAAATGCGTGAGCTGATAGAACGAGGGGTCTTGATCATTAAATTACCAATAAGTTGACGCAAGCGTTGGGGAGATACCGCCTCTAAAACGTTCTTGGGCCGCTTTTTTCATTTTAAACTACTGACACCCCCCCCCCCCCCATACACACACACGCACGCAGACAAATTAACAAACAAACACAGCTGTCTGTTTGGCATATCCAGGATGCGTCCTAAACGCTTCGGATTTATAGGGACTCCGATAACTGCACCTATATAGCATACTGTAAGGTGGACATTAATCTAGCATCGGCAGGAAAAGTAAATGCGCCACGAAAAGAATTTTAAAATTTTAACTAGTGCAGTTTAACATTGTAGTCAGAAAACGACGACCGCGACAAGCAAGGTATACAACATGCTTCTTAGCGCCTACTGATTCAAGAAATAAGTTTAATCCGCTTCCTGGTTCGTTTAACATTTTTTCTTACCGATCATCATCACAATAATAATCATCATCATCATCATGACTACACTCAGTGCAAGGACAGAGGCCTCTCCAATGTCTCTCCAATCAACCCTGTCCTTTGCCAGCTGCGGCCACCGTATCCCCGCAAACTTCTTAATCTCATTCGCCCACCTAACCTTCTGCCGCCACCTGCTACACTTGCCTTCTCTTGGAGTCCACTCCGTTACCCTTAAGGACCAGCGGTTATCTTGCCTTCGCATTACATGCCCTGCCCAAGCCCATTTTTTCCTATTGATTTCGACTAGGATGTCATTAACCCGCGTTTGTTCCCTCACCCACTCTGCCTCCTTCCGCTCTCTTAACGTTATACCTATCATTTTTACTTTCATGGCTCGCTGCGTTGTTCTTAACTTAAGCTGAACCCTTTTCGTTAGCCTCCACGTTTCTGCCCCGTAGGTGTGTACCGGTAATATACAGCTGTTGTACACTTTTCTCTTGAGGGGTATTGGTAACCTGCTATTCATGATCTGAGATAACCTGGCTTATGCGCTCCACCCCACTCTTATCCTTCTAGTTATTTCCCTCTCTTGATCCGGATCAGCTGTCACTACCTGCCCTAAGTAGACGGATTCCTTTACCACTTCCAGCGCCTCGCTTCCAATTGTGAACTGCTGTTCCTTACTAGGCTGTTCAACATTACTTTGGCTTTCTGCATGATAATTTTTAGACCCACCGTGTTGCATTGCCTATCTAAATCATTTCATTAATCATGCTTTGCAGTTCATATCGTGAGTGACTCAGAAAGGCAATGTCGTCAGCGAATCACATATTATTTAGGAATTCTCCATTAACTCTTATCCAACTGTTCCCAATTAGGCCTCGGAATACCTCCTGTAAACAGGCGGTGAATAGCATTGGCCATATCGCATCTCCTTGCCTGACGCCCTTCCTTATTGGAATTTTATTGCTGACTTTATGGAGGACTATGGTAGCTGTACAGTTGCTATAGATATCTTCCAGTATTTTCACATAAGGTTCTTCTACCGCCTGATTTCGCAATGCCTGTATGACAGCTAAGGTTTCCACCGAGTCGAATGCTTTCTCGTAATAAATGAAGGCTATACATATGGGTTGGTTATATTCTGCGCATTTCTCTATCACCTGATTGATAGTGTGAATATGATCTATTGTTGAATATCCTTTACGAAAGCCTGCCTGGCCATTTGGTTGATTAAAGTCTAAGGTTGCCTTGACTCTATTAGCGATTACCTTAGTAAATACCTTATAGGCAACGGACAGTAAGCTGATCGCTCTGTCATTTTCAAGTCCTTGGCGTCTCCTTTCTTATGAATTAAGATAATATTTGCGTTCTTCCAAGCTTCTGGTGCGGTCGTGGCCATAAGGCATTGCGTATACAGGGTGGCTAGTTTTTATAGCACAATTTCCTCTCCGTCCTTCAACAGATCTGCTGTTACCTGATCCTCCCCAGCTGCTTTTCCCCTTTGCATTGCTCCTAAGGTTTTCTTTACTTCCTCTTTCGTCACTGGCGGGATGGCGCATTGCTGTGCGCTACTGTCTTTCTCATTAACGCTTTGATTACATTCACTACTGTATAGATCTGCGTAGAACTCTTCGGGTACTTTAACTATCTTATCCATATTGGTAATAACATTGCCCTCCTTGTCTCTTAACGTATACATCTGATTTTTACCAATTCCTAGTTTCCTCTTCCCCGCTTTCAGGCTACCTCCGTTCTTTAGAGCATGCTCGATCCTCTCCATATTAAACTTCGTCATGTCGGCTACCTTGCGCTTATTTATAAACTTCGATAGCTCTGCTATATCTATCCTGTCTGTAGGGTTAGATGCCCTCATGCTTTGGCGTTTCTTAATCAGATCTTTAGTCTCCCGAGATAGCTTTCCGGTATCCTGTCGAACCGTCCTTCCGCCTACCTCTACTGCGCACTCCGTAATTATTGATGTCAGATTATCGTGCATTGTATGAACATCAAGATCGTCTTCCTCAGTTAAGGCCGAATATCTGTTTTGCAGCGCTATCCTAAACTCCTGTGCTTTCCCTCTTACGGCTAACTCGTTAATGGTCTTCTTCTTCACTAGCTTCTTCCGTTCCCTCTTCAAGTCTAAGCTAATTCGAGACCTTACCATTCTGTGGTCGCTACAGCGCACCTTTCCGATGACGTCTACATCCTGAACATTGCCAGGTTGAGCGCATAGTATGAAGTCGATTTCATTCATATAATAGATTTCATATAATAGATAAAATAGAGCGCTGGTTTTTGTCTGCCCTAGCCGCATGTGTTATCTTCAGTTTTGGAACGCTACTCCGATGCAACGAGCGATCGGCGAACCCGACCGCGGCGGCTGCGTTTTTATGGAGGAAAAACGCTAAGGCGCCCGTGTGCTGTGCGATGTCAGTGCACGTTAAAGATCCCCAGGTGGTCGAAATTATACCGGAGCCCTCCACTACATCTACATCATCATCATCATCATCATCATCATCATCCTTTCTTATTTCACTCCCTCCTTTACCCTCCCCTTCCGGCGCGGTTCAGGTGTCCAACGATATATGAGACAGATACTGCGCCATTTCCTTTCCCCCAAAACCAATTACTATTATTAATCCTTCTTCATCTTATTGTCCTGCTTTGTTTATGCCGACCCTTTGTCCTCTGCTAAAGGCCTCTTTCTGGTTCCTCGATATAGCCACATCATCGCCATCGTCATCGGTGTTATCAGTACACACGCAACTGCGTCGCGGGCCATTACATATTACAAGTTATTTTTCATAAGTGATGGTCATGATATAGCGCGATCGCTCCGCCCCGCTCCACTCCACGCGTCGACGTGTTATAACCATCCAGTAACGCGTCCGCGGCACCAAGCGATCGTCCCGACCGATTATTTCCGCACTTCCGTTCCATAAAGGAACTTGCGTGGGTCGTTGGTGTAAGACGTTATACTTCTAGTTAGCAGTAGCCGCTGTAATTAGTGTGCCTTCGTCTGGCATGGTTTACGCGTAACAAAGCTATATCGCCACTCATCTCCAACATTCTAGGACAAAAACTTTGAAAACTGGAATATTATAAGACACTCTTATAGAAATATTGCAGGCAATGGTCCGCTCTTCTGATATGCGGCAAAATCTTTCTTTTAAAGTGTTTCCATCGATCGCATCGAACACGCAGTTGAGACTGCCGTAAAAAACCAATGAGAAACGCTTTTGGTGATATCAAAAGCGTTAACAAAAAACAAAAAGAAAACAAGACTGCCGTCGGGTGATGTGCGGATGCGAGGATTCTTACATTGAAATCTTACATTATATGAAAAAATTGCGTTCATAAACGGTTTCCCTCTCAAAAATGCTTTTGTCCAGAATTGTTGCGTATGTACTCGCGAAACCACCTATTTCTTCCTTTCTTCTTTCGCTCGCTCCCTTATCCCTTCCCATACGGCGCGGTTCAGGTGTCCAACGATATATGAGACAGATACTGCGCCATTTCCTTTCCCCAAGAAAGCCAATTATTATTATTATTTACCCAAATCATCGAAGTAATGTTGGAAATGTTATTTTTGAAATGCGTAGTGATGAACAATTTTCATATGCTCCTGCATCCGAATTGCTCTTTTCTGAGGTGCGAGTGAGTTTTATAGCCTGATACAACTCAAGAACGAAGCGCCTTATTTTTCCGTCAAGGGAGCCCCTTTCCAGCCAATGGCGTCGGTCGATTTTCGTGAGTCTGCTAGCTTGACAATGCAGGGAGTGGCCGATGAAAGGAGGTAGTCGCCTCTCTGCACTGTCACGCCGCTCTCTGCATTGTTACTCATGCAGGTTCATGAGAATCGGCCGACGCCATTGGCTGGAAAGGGGTCCTTTGAGGGGGAAAAGCCGCTTCCTTCTTGAGTTGTATGCGACTATAGTCGAGTCGAAAATGGTTCAAAAAACTTGTTAACCCGTTTATGAGTCGCAAAGCGCGTATAGCTCTAGTTAACGGCTTTTCCAACTCCCTGCCTCTACAGCATCTCTGGTGCCTGGGAATAGAAGTTCATTTTCGCGCACCTTTCATTTCATGTAGCTTTTCCTTTCTGCGTTCGCTTTCGGAGTAATAAAGGTGAGCCTAATATAGAAGAAAAAAAAACTAAAGAGCCGTGATTTAGGAGTTCGTTGCCCTCAAAAGAAGTATTTAATCCGTCTACTCTAGGTCAATTATTTTCGTCGTGCGGGACTCCCGTGAGCCGAGGACAGAGCTCGCCACGCTTGATAAAGTTATCTCCCTCAGAACGAAAACGGCTGTAATACGAGTCACGGCAGAATCCCTCACGAAAAACAAAGGCCGAAAAAAAAAAAGGTTCGTGATGAAGAAAAGGAACTTAAAACTGGAGAGATTAGAAAAGAAACTTCGAACACTTTGAAGCCAGAGTTCCGCAGAAAAACCGCACTCCGCAGCAAGAAAACCAAGTCTTCCTCTTCGTCGGCCTGATTTCTTCTTTGTTTTTCTTTTCCCGTCCGGTCACGCGCACGCGAACCGCTAGCCGAGCTTGCGCTCGAAAGCGCGCCAGTAAGCGGCTAAATCGTTCTTGTAGTTTTCTTTTTTTGTTTCCTTTTTCGCTTATCCGCACCAAGTTGGCGGGAAGCGAAAAAGGGCTATTCCTGTCCCAATCCGCACGGCTGGGTTGATGCTTTCCGAGCAGGAAGCAAGCAGACGGCGAGCAGACGGAACGCAGCCGCGAGATTGTGTCGTCGTCGTCTGCAGCAGACGCCGCGGGGCGCAAGGACCTGATGACGCCATTAATAGGGCCCATTGCGAAACTGTCCGCAGCCTGCGTAGTTACGAAAGAAAAAAAAAATGGCTGGCGGTATAGCATTGCTACAATCACGAAATGTCGTGCGAAAGCACAGTTTTTTTTTGCAGGTGCACACCATCGCCACGTATCTCAAAGCGCGATTGAGGTGTCCACTGACCCAGGGTGCCAGTTATGCGAGTCTTCAACGTTTTCATCGTCATTTCTAATTTACCCAACGTACAGCGGCGGCCTGCGCTCCAGTGCCGCGTTTCTGCATCAATGTTGCCAATGCACATTGCCCTAGTGCCGTGTTTCTGCCACAACATTGTCCACGCCAAAGCACTCGGCGCACATATATGTGCAATGCATAGCGCGAGAGTTTTGCAGTTTAACAGGTGGCATATTTGGCTGCGGCGGTGGCCTGGTGCTCTCGCGTAGTGGCCAGCTAAGCTGATCTGTTCGCGCTGCCATGGGTTCGAATCCCAGTCGAGGATATATGACTTATTTTTATATATTTATTTGGCTTGGAACAAACACCGCAGTATTTTGCATGGGGTTTACCCATCGGAACAGTACTCCCGCACTAAAATGCCCTGCCGGTTGGCTCAACTCTTGAAAGTTAGTCCTGTCACACATGCGGTCGAGCAAATAAACTGAGGGTTGTAGCGGACTTTGACTCTAGGCGACACATGGCCGTTATTCGCTGCGCAGGGGACGTGTATCGCGTAGTCGGCGACGAAGGTCTTTAGGACGCATGAGCCGCAAACGAAGCTGATAGCTCCGTTATTAGCCGTCGGATCGAGACCACGCTTGTCGATGTCAAAATCAAACTGACGTTCCTTAACCTGTGGTAGTGAAACGATGTGATCGCTCACAAACATGGCGCCTGTAGGCCTAAACCGCTTCCTTAGCGTCCTAGAGAGCAGGGAAACATTTTATTGACTCAAGGGTGTTCAGGGCACGGAAGCCCCTGGGCATACGCACGGCACAACTGCACTCAAACGTTCATGAGTCCATGACGTTGGCGGCTTGGTTCGGTGCGGTCTTCTGCGTGTCCAGAATTCGTGTCGTGATAAGAAAGCCCGCGTTACAGATCAGATTTTCTCATAAGGCGCGCAAGATTCATCCTTTGTCAAAAGTTTAGAGGACGGCCGAGTGTGGATCTGGGCCGCGTCGTGTGACTTGTACATCTGCAGCGTTTCAAACCTCTTGAAAGTGAAATGAGCTCGGGTCCTTCTTCCCCAGAAAGTTAGAACTGCCACGGATGTTGCAAGCATCCCACTAAACGGTTTAAAATTGGTCTAAATCCACACGAAGTTGACGGAAAGCGAAAAACGGCTATTCCGGTCCCGATCCGCACGGCCAGGCTGATTGCTTTACGAGCAGGAAGCAAGCAGGCGATGGACAGACGAAATCCGGCACCGACATTGTGCCGTCGTCGTCTGGAGCAGACGCTGCAGGGCACATTGACTCGGTGGCGCCTTTAATAGCACCGGCTAGGAAACTGTCCGACACCCACGTAGTTCAGAAGAATGTGACATGCTGATTGACTGAACTCTTAGAAGTTAGTCCTGCCGCATGTATGGTCAGGCAAATGAAGCGAGACAAGTAAACTGAATGAGACAAGCAAACCCACTAAAAGGTTTAAAAGAACTCCCCCCCCCCCCCCCCCCCCCACCTCCAGTCTCTAAATTTTTTTTTTGACGAAGGCTGTACCTTTTAGATTTGTCTCAACTGCAGCTGAAACTACACGCATTGCATCTATACCCACTTACAAGAGCATCTGAATGCCTCCGAACAAGTTTTGTTTTTTCACAAGCGCAGCACATTGGTAATGATGAAGTCGTTGCTATTCTTTGCTGTTAGTGAGGGCGGCGTTTCTGGTTTAGCCGCTCAAGACTGGAAATGCTCCACGCGCTCTACCAGGAGAAGGCTGCTTGCTGAAAAACCTGTCGGGATCGTGACCGGTTCTCTTTAGCCTACGCGCAGATCTCAACGCACGGCTGTTCCGTCACATTCTCTCCGACGAAACTCGGTCACCGCAACCGGGACCTAATGCCCGTATAGCAGAACACACCTGGGCTATAAATCCCAGAACAGAAAGGCAAATCTGCGCTTGCCACAGAAATAATTTTTCCACCTTTTCGTACGGGAACTGGTAGCTCCTCATCTGTATGTATGGCAGCCGTTCAAGGTATCCGAGTGCTGCAATGATATTTTCGTATTCAGTGCCATGTAGTCAGTCTTAGTGATGAAATTATACTTACTGTTCGCTGGAGCCTGTTGCAGCCCTTAACGCACTAGAAATCCGACTTGTCAACGGATCGCATTGCAAAAGTATTCGTTAACCACAGCCACCCGCTGTGGTAGCCTGGTTGCGTACGTGCGATGTTGCGACAATTATTCCACTTCACATGCAGGGGAATGTTGTGGTTAGAACTATGCTCCAGCCTTATTGTGGAGTGTTTGTCTTAACTGGTTTAATTCCTTTGGAGTGTAAATACTGCACTCTCCCGTATTAAATCGCCACGTAATTCCAAGCGCACTGATGCGTTTTCGCAGGTGTAGTTAGTATAATATACAGCAGCGGTAGGCGGAAGAGAGGGTTAATTAAAGATCATTTGAGGGTCTTTGTTCTGCATTAGCCTTGGCACATCTGATGATTACCTTTGGGCGAATACAAAGCTCAAGCCTGCACGTGGGAATGCTTCTGTTTTAATACAGCGTTGTTGTAGCGGAAAAGGGGTGCTTGATATCCCATATCTCTAGCGACTTTCAATAAGTTTCGGTTAAGACAAATTGGAAAGTGGGCGGAGGTAAAAATGTTCGGTTTTATTGTTGCCTCTTGATGTCTACTGTGCAGATAAGGCAGGAAAACGGTACTCTTAACACAAAACAAGTTCAAAAAGAGACAGGAGGTAAGTCGCATCCTGGAAACCGTTGTTTCGACAATATGACTTGCCTTTGGAAGACAAGTCCTCTTGTCGGAACACTGGATGTGGGACTAAGATTCTCCTGCCGCCCCTTCAATTGTTTCTGCTCCCCTCTTCTCTGTTATTTATGGCTCCTCGCTTAGCATTCTTTGTTAATACGACTATTAAAACGTAATCTGAGACGAAATACTGGCTGGCGGTTTAGCATGCTAAGCACGAAATATTTTGCGAAAAGATAGTTTTTTTGTAAGTGGACACCATCGCCACGTACCTCAAAGCGCGATTGAGGTGTCCACTGACCAACGGAGCCAGTTGTGCGCCTTTCCTTCCCTCAAAATCAACGCAGTGTAAACCTTCGAACCAGACCGCGGCAGCTGCGTTTTTATGGAGGCAGAACGCCAAAGCGCCCGTGCGCTGTGCGATGTCAGTGCACGTTAAAGATCCCCAGGTGGTCGAAATTATTCCGGAGTCCTCCACTACGGCACCTCTTTCTTCCTTTCTTCTTTCACTCCCTCCTCTATCCCTTCCCTTACGGCGCGGTTCAGGTGTCCAAAGATATACGAGACAGATACTGCGCCATTTCCGTTCCCCAGAAAACCAATTATTCTTCTTCTTATTATTATTATTACTGCGTGTTTATAGCGTTGTGTACTAAGTTATCAGTTCTAGAGGGTTTTTGTTCAACCGTATGCACGAAGCTTCCCTTTCTACATATTGTTCACGCAAATTAAAAAAAAAATAATAAAGGGAAAACATCCGGCTTCTTTCGAATGTGAAACTTTCGTGCCTTTTCGAACAGCTAAAATTACGTGCGCGTTACGCAGAAAGGCCTTCCTTCCTCCTTTGGTGCCCGGACGTTTCGCGCGCCTTTTTCCCCCATGTTTGTTGCTCGGGTCTCCCAGTGGGACGCCGACCTGTCTGCTCTGTGGGCAGCTTTGTATAACCGGCCCGGGCGGCCGCGAGGGGCGTGCTGCTCTCGCTGTTCGGTAGATGACGACACAGATTTCACGCTCTGATATCGGGCGCGCGCGAACGGGGCCCGCGCTTTGCGTAAGACCGCGTGAAATCACCCCTCCGCCCTCCCGCTTGCTTAGCCGCTCCCCCGTTTCGCCGCTCGCTCCGCCAGGAGTATAGGGGCGCGCGATTAATCCGATTCCTTCGCTCCGATGCGATGGCCCGCATCTGTGTTTACGCAAAGGCCTCGCAATCGCGCATTGACTCCGCGCCTTAATTGGCCGGCTCGGTCGTATTCGCGCGCGTGGCCCCGAAGGGCCAATTAGGTCCGGGTCGGGGGTAGCGGCTGGTGAGTGACTCATAACGGCTGTTGCAATGGCAGACTCTTCCTTCATGTCGCGGCGGCTGCGTTTCGATGGAGGCGAAACGCTAGGGCGCCGGTGTGCATTGCGATGTCAGCGGACGTAGAGATCCCCAGGTGGCCAAAATTATTCCGGCGCCCTCCACAACGGCACCTCTTTCTTCCTTTCCTCTTTCACGCCCTTCTTTATCCCTTCCCTTACGGCGCGGTTCAGGTGTCCACCGATATGTGAGACAGATACTGCGCCATTTCCTTTCCCCAACAATAGCCGCCGCGGTGGCTGAGTGGTTACGGCGCTCGGCTGCCGGCCCGAAAGACGCGGGTTCGATCCCGGCCGCGGCGGTCGAATTTCGATGGAGGCGAAATTCTAGAGGCCCTTGTACTGTGCGATGTCAGTGCATGTTAAAGAACCCCAGGTGGTCGAAATTTCCGGAGTCCTTGACTACGGCGTCTCTCATAGCCTGAGTCGCTTTGGGACGGTCAACCCCCCATGAACCAACCCTAAACCAAACCTTTCCCCAACAACCAATTTTCATTTTTTTCCTTCATGGCGATGGCGGCGTGGATGAGGATTTTTGGAGTTTAGAGAGTTGTAATCATCGTAGTGGTAGTAATATTGATTGAAAACATCTTTATTTGCTGAATATTCGTAGAACACGTGGGTGGTCCGCCTAGTCCACTTATTATTGCTGCTGTGCTGGCCCTCCCCACCAGCCAGTGCTCATGGTCAGGATCATCGCTGAGCAGAACAGCCTCCCACTGTTCCTCTGAGGGGTTTGGAATGGTGTCAACTATGTGGCTCCGGAGGGCTCCATAATAATTTCGGCCATCTCGGGATCTTTAACGTGCATCATTTCATTTCTCCATTCTGCCTGCTGTCCTTTATTTCCGCTGCCCCAGCTCAGGTGCTTCAGTATCGATGGCAGATGCCGGGGCTAGCAAAAATCTTTTCCTTCCTTTTTACTATTATTTTAATAAAACCACTACCACCACCACCACTGTATATGCAAATTCCTTTCGTCTCCGCGTCTTCTATGCAATAGCGCAAACTGCTCCTCGTCCGGTAGAAAAGCCGTCACCGTGACCTGTAGGATTGAGAGGAAGGCCTTGTGTGATGACCTCGGATAACAATTCATTGTGCTGTCATGAAAAAATTGTAGGAATAATGCGCGATGACGGTGTGGTACGAATGCTTGAGAACTGCACGGACATAAATTGCCAACCCATCCATCAGTCTTATGTGCGTTCCTTAATATGGCTTAGAAATAGCAGAGCGCACGCTCGTTTAACTTTTTATAACTGTCCCTTTCGCGTGCTTCTTCATAGTATATACATTCATGCATATCACTGCCATGTGTACATAATCATCATGACCCATTTTGTGTTGTACTTGGGTGATGTGTACTCTGTCTTGCGTCTCGTTAACGCTCGTTCTAATGTCTATGCAATTGTAAATGTCAAATAAACTTCTCATAATAATAATAATAATAATAATAATAATAATAATAATAATAATAATAATAATAATAATAATAATAATAATAATAATAATAATTAATAATAATAATTAATAATAAAATTGCCTGAACCGCGCCGTAAGGGAACGGATAAAGGAGGGAATGAAAGAAGAAATGAAGGGAGAGGTGCCGTAGTGGAGAGCTCCGGAATAATTTCGACCACCTGGGGACCTTTAACGTGCACTGACATCGTACAGCACACGGTCGCCTTATCGTTTTGCCTCCATAAAAACGCAGCCGCCGCGGTCGCGTTCGAACCCGGGAACTCCGGATCAGTAGCCGAGCGCCCTAACCACTGAGCCACCGCGGCGGGGAAATAAACTTCTAACCGCATTTCTTCGCTCTCTGCTCGTGGCAGCGTTTGCGGCTCAGCGCGAGCCAGTGGGCAGGCCCGTGCACTTCACTTTCTATTGTTTGAGTCACAACTACACTGAACGTTATCGCGTGAATTCTTAAAACAGCCATAGTAGCAGCATCCCTAGCAATAGTATTAGTCGCAGTTAACAGAAGTTGTAGTAGCGGCAGTAGCAGCGGTAGTGGTTGCAATAACAGTACTGACAGGACCAGGGTGAACGACGTCTATTGGGAGTAGCGTTGCGTGCAGGTCAAAGAGGCGTAGCTGGTGGCTCGCGATCATTTTGTAGGTATGTGCGGAGGCAAGTGCACTAAACGAAGTTGAAAAAAATTGAAAATTGGTTTTTGGGGAAAGGAAACAGCGCAGTATCTGTCTCACATATCGGTGGACACCTGAACCGCGCCGTAAGGGAAGGGATAAAGGAGGGATTGAAAGAAGAAAGGAAGAAAGAGGTGCCGTAGTGGAGGGCTTCGGAGTAATTTAGACCACCTGGGGATCTTTAACGTATCTGTCGGAGTGCTCGGCTTGAAGCACTATGGTACGGGTCGGCCCGGTATTGCACTGCCTCCGGGATCGGCCCGGGCCATATTAGCGCGTTACTTTTCTTTCTATCTTTGCTCTCCTGTCCTTTAACTCTCCTACTTTCAGCACGCGGCAGCGAGCGTGGCTCGGCTTGATCCGGTAGGCAGGCCCGTGCACTTTCCTTTTCTTTCATCCTATCAGCAACAGCAGTAGCAGCAGCAGCAGATCTTTAACATCGCACAGCACACGGACGCCTCCTGCGTTTCGCCTTCATCGAAACGCACCTGACCGCGGTGGCGGCCGGCGATATGTGAGACAGATACTGAGCCATTTCCTTTCCCCCGAATAATAATAATTAATAATAATTGGTTTTTGGTGGAAAGGAAATGGCGCAGTATCTGTCTCATATATCGTTGGACACCTGAACCGCGCCGTAAGGGAAGGGATAAAGGAGGGAGTGAAAGAAGAGAGGCACAAATAGGTCCGTAGTGGAGGGCTCCGGAATAATTTCGACCACCTGGGGATCTTTAACGTGCACTGACATCGCACAGCACACGGGCGCCTTAGCGTTTTTCCTCCATAAAAACGCAGCCGCCGCGGTCGGGTTCGAACCCGGGAACTCCGGATCAGTAGTCGAGCGCCCTAACCACTGAGCCACCGCGGCGGGGTCCCCCGAAACCAACTTTCAATTTTTCTTCCATCGAAACGCGGCCGCTGAGGTAGGGTTCGAACCTGGGTACACCGGCTCAGTGTTGCCAACCATAAAATCGGGTGAGCTCGAGCAGGTATCGAGGCGGGTTGGTCTCTTGCACGGAGACACCTAAGGTGATAGCACCATTCTGATTGATATGGCGTACAGAGGTACTACGAAGAGGGTATACTATTTGTGTGGCATTAATAACTGACCCTTTGAATTTCCTTTAATTTCACGACAAAAGCGACATAAGGGACCGTTTCTAACTAGATTTTTTCACCGCAGCGGTGGCCTGGTGGGTTTAGCATCCGCCTCGCACGGTGGGACGAACAGGTTTTGATCCTCCAGTGCCGCCGGGCACCCATATGTTTTCCAATGGCCCATTGCTTGGTTTTTCTAGGGTGAAACGCTTTGGGCCCCGCTTTGTGCGCAACAATAACGTTGGCCATGATCCTAATTGGCAAGCTTCTCTTGTGAAAAATGAAACCACCACCACCACCATCATCATCATCATTAAAGAGAACACACTTACTCAAGGGGGCATGAGCCTTGAGGGTCGTGTGGGTAAGACAGCCGGCCGGCGCTCTCGGAAATATGCTGTCATCTCTGGTCATGTGGAGGGAGTGGGTGCAATGACTGACGGGGGCGAGTGCACAACTTCCTTGGTGATGATGAGGATGACCTCGGGCATAATGGCACATGGTAACTTCGCCACATGGAGGCGTCGATGGTCCGGGAGTTTTGTTGTCTTCGTGTTCCCCTATCTCCTTCTTCGGGAGGCCCTGTGGCCTCTTAATCTCAATATAGCGCATTGTATGATGGCTGGTAATTCACAAAGAATGCGCAGTTAGTTAATAATCATAATTGGTTTTTGGGGAAAGGAAATGGCGTAGTATCTGTCTCGTATATCGTTGGACACCTGAACCGCGCCGTAAGGGAAGGGATAAAAGAGGGAGTGAAGGAAGAAAGGAAGAATGAGGTGCCGTAGTGGAGGGCTCCTGAATAATTTCGACCACCTGGGGATCTTTAACGTGCACTGACATCGCACAGCACACGGGCACCTTAGCGTTTTTCCTCCATAAAACGCAGCCGCCGCGGTCGGGTTCGAACCCGATCTTCAGAATTAGTGAGGTAAGGTGTGGGTCCCATACTGATGATGCATATTCTAGCTTTGACCTGACTACAGTGCTTTGTAAATGCAAGTTTCAAGTTTGTGGCCGCCATAGAAAAATTTCGACATAAGTAAACAAGTGTACAATTAGCGTTACTTCTTATGGAGTCCACGTGAGCTTGCCAGGAAAGGTTAATGCAGGTAATTGTAACGCCAAGGTAATTGTAAGATGAAACCTGTATTAACGGAGTATCATTAAGTAAATAATCACAAGAAAACTCAATAGATGCATGAAGGGAAATTCTCATGTTTCCAACCACGAACGTTGTGGATGTTCCAGGGACGTCCTTTTCTTGCATGAAACCATGCTGCATTATTCTTGAGTAATATCCACTACCTTTCACCCACCAATTAGTCGCTGTGAAAACGCAGGTAGCACAGACTGTTATAATTTTCACATTGACTCAGTGGCTACAGGGCATTCGGCCGTTCAACCCCGCCGCGGTGGCCGCATTTCGATGGAAGCGAAGCGCAAAAGACGTTCGCGGTATGTGTGATGGCAGTGAATGTTAAAAAACCACAGGTAGTCGCAACTCATACTCAACTTCTACTACAGCGTCTCTCATAGCCCTCGTGTTGCTTTGAAAGGTCAGCCACACGCACCACCGACATACGTACAGTAGTTACCACTGTTAACGGGAACACGCGTGCGTGTGTCTTTCGTGTAGTACAGCTGTAGTATGGCTGTAGTACTCGCCTGTTAAGAAACACTGGCCACCACAGCGAGCTTTGTTATCATTTAGAACTTACTCAAAAATTAACATTTAGATCAATTGCAGATCAATCTATAAAATTATTATTAGCTTCCAGGACGCCATCCACCTACAGAATGTCCAGACAATACGGCAAGGGAACGCGGATTCGATTATCGTGGGCGTGACCGGATATATCGAAATGCTGTACGGAAACACTAAATGACCGCGCTGGACGGGTCTGTGGGAAGCCCCTGATTTGGTCAAGCGCACTGTCTTTCGCTAAGAGCCTGGTAGGCGGGTACATCTCGCAACGAGGAAGCTGTGCTGAGCGCTCCCCCCGCCCCCCCCCCTTTCGGCGTTGAGACATGCTTTGAAAGCGAGGGGAGCACTGGCCGGAATTCCCGTTGCGCCCACTTCCTCAAGAACGTCCAAATGGAACATAATTTGCGACAGCAACATCAAAACTGCTATCGCTTAAGTTGTGCTAAGCCTATGCGGAGCAGCACGATATAATGGCAAGGATGCTTGCACAAAAAGGAGGTGCAGAATCAAAGGTTCAAGGTTTCAACAAACATTAAAAGCTGTTTAACGTGTGGGGACCTGCCCTGCAGCCTCCTGAGTTTGCTTTCCCGCGAGGCACCGTGCAGCGGCAGTCTCACCTCGGGGCTGAGCGCATTCCCTTGTCAGTTACATTAACTGGCAAGAGAGGCCGCCAGCATCGCTGCGCGGGAGAGGGGGGCATGGGGGCTTCGGCTGGGATCGTCGGCGAGGGCGGACGTGTCGCTCGCGGCTCCGCTCTTCGCCGGCGGGGCGAGGAAGCGACGGGGAAACAGGCTCCCGTACTCGTCACGTCCGGCCTTCGGAGTATATATCCCTTGCCCTAGCGCCGGCGAACATTCGCTCGGAAACTTACTGATGAGTCGGACGACCTTGATTCATTAGCGTACCTTGCTGCTAGCTGGCGTTATTGTTTCTGTAGCAATAAATGCCTGTTTGTGTCAGCCAATGTGTCGTTCCTTTGTTCCCTCAGAGCAAGGCCCGTCGTGGTCGGCGAGTGTTCGGTAGCGTACGCGATCGCGGGGGTGGGGTCCGGGCGGCTTTGAACCGTGTCAGCCGCGATTGAGTGGGGAGAACGTACTTATCTCCCCAAGTCAACCCCACAAACGAGAATATTTCCGTCATACGGTCGCAAAAATGCTGCCTGTGGTGGGCGGCAGAATCGGTTAGAATAACGTGATCTCAAGAGATTGTCTTTGCGGAATTCGTGTCCAGCATTCTCGGGAAAAAAATTTCAAATATTGGAAAATTGTAAAGTACTGTTATGAAAATGTTGAAGGTGATGATGATGATGATGATGACGACGACGATGAATTTTTATGGCGCAAGGGCATCTGTGGCGAAAGAGCGCCATGACACAAGGCTTTTCTTTTACTCAAGGTGGGATCAAAAACCCATTTCCCAAGCATTTCACCCTTAAGAAGCCGAGCACCAGGCAGGGGAAAGCTTGTACCTATTGTATCACTGGTGGGCACCCGGCGGCACTGGGGATCGAACTCTGCACCTCCCGCATTATGCAAGAAGCCTCGCAGGTACTACGCTTGTGCATCTTACTTTTAAGACTATAGGAACTGAATTAAAAACTTTCTTGACTGTGTGCACTATTAATGCCCTTTGTAAGAGATTGAAAAAAAAATGTTTAGGCTCCCGGACAATCTGTTCTCCTTTAAGCAAGAGGCCATGTCTGCTGAAGTTCGGTGTTTGCGTAGCGGTAATTTAGAGTCTGCCGTCGATCCGAAGCTGGAGTCAACGTGATATCCACACACCATTTCAAATGTTTTCGTATCCCTTCGCGTTGAACGACAACAGTCTCTGATCGGTGCGTTTTGCTCCTGTTTGGTACTTTGGGCTACGGCCATTCTTTTGGTGAACAGTTATTTGAACATGTGCAGACCTAAACAAATGGACCGGTACTCTTGTCTTAAAAGTAGGCGCATAGAGCAGAGACGTATAAATACTTCCTGGGAGATCAGGACCAGTTTTAAACCACGCACATGAACAAAGGTAACAAAAAAAACATTACGTAGGAATAGTAGGTAGCATTAGCTGGTTGTCTGTTATGGGGTCATCAACATGCTTCCACACATGCATTTCTTGGTGGTGCTCAAGAAGCAGGAAGTGTTATCATGAAATGAAGAAAATAATAATTGTTTTTTTTGGGAAAGGAAATGGCACAGTATCTGACTCATACATCGTTGCACACCTGAACCTCGCCGTAAGGGAAGGGATAAAGGAGGGAGTCAAAAAAGAAAGGAAGAGAGAGGTGCCGTAGTGGAGGGCTTCGGAATAATTTGGACCACCTGGGGGTCTTTAAACGTGCACTGACATCGCACAGCACACGGGCGCCTTAGCGTTTTGCCTCCATAAAAACGCAGCCGCTGCGGTCGGGTTCGAACCCAGGAACTCCGGATCAGTAGCCGAGCGCCCTGACCACTGAGCCACCGCGGCGGGTGAAATGAAAATGAAAATTGGTTTTTGGGGAATGGAAATGGCGCAGTGTCTGCCTCACATATCGGCGGACACCTTAACCGCGCTGTAAGGGAATGGATAAAGGAGGGAGTGAAAGAAGAAAGGAAGAAAGAGGTGCCGTATTGGAGGGCTCTGGAATAAGGAATAATTTCGACCACTTGGGGATCTTTATCGTGCACTGACATCGCACAGCACACGGGCACCTTAGCGTTTCTCATGTCTAATGATAAGATTTTTATTATAGATGTCGCAGGCTTTTGTACTCTATTTACAGCCATAGCCGGAAATTATGGACTACCGCATTTTTCAATGAGACGTGGATTATGAACGCAATTTGTTCATACATCGTACGATTCCACTATTACTAATATTATATGCGCAGACCTCCCCTCGGCAGACTTGTATTTTTTTGCCATTAACCTTCTGCTATCGTCAGATAGGTTCTCCATTGGGGTTCTGTGGCAGTTTTAAATTTTCGATGCGAGTGACTGAGCAATTTTAAAAGCAAGATTTTGCTAAGTATCGGAAGAATGGACCAGTACCTTCAATATTTCCATAACAGTACCATGGATTACTCCACAATTCACTCACAATTAAACTTGATGCCCAAGAATCCTAGACCTGAACGCTTTGGTAGGCACACGGAACAGGACTCTTATTTGAACCGCCCTAGCTTTCATGTTAACGGGCAATACAGAAGGCATTGTTAAAAAATGGCATCAGAAACTTTTTATATGCGGTTTTAAGGATTATCCCATATCGCGTGACAACATGGTTCTCTGTTTACGTAGTTCTGCAGTTTTTAGAGGCCACAAAAGTATTAGCGAATACATATTACACTCTAAACAAAAGGAGTAAAAAGGAACTAAACGGTCCTTTGGCGCACTCTCTTCGTAAAAGGAGTATGCTAGAGGACAGTTTAGGCCCTTTTTACTCTCATATGGGCGTATTAGCGTTTTGAGTGTTCATTGAGGACATGGACAAGACATGAGCACATGAAGTGAGGTACGCTTAACACAAAAATTGCATAGCGTTTGCTCATTCGTCGTAATGGGCTGACCTTTTACCCTAAGATTTTGCAAATAATGATTTTTTGATTTACACTGTAAACTCGAATTACGCTACACGGGTGTTAAAGGGAGTATGGTTTATTATTTATGGGGTTTATGGGGGGGAGGAGGAGGGCATGCAGCCCAAGTTCTGGGATATATTTCGGTCTCTAAATATACGGAATGCTTACTCTTGGCAACAGAGGCGTATTTCCCGCCGCAAAAAATACTACCTTCATGCAGTTAGCAACATGAGGAGGTTTTTAAATGCGCCACTGGAGGTCTTGAGGATAGCAAATAGAGGAGGTTGAAACATCGGTTCAAATCTTCGTAACTGGTAGAACTTTCCACGTTTTAAAGAGGGAATTTGCTTCCGTTGCCAAACCATAAGTATTCTTTGTTTTTGTGATCCAAGCATACCCGAGGGTTGGGCAGAAATCTTTGCTTTTAAAAGTGAGCGCGCTAGAAGACAGAAAGAGGTGCCGTTGTAGAAGGCTATGGAATAATTTCAACCACCTGGGGATATTTAACGTGCACTGACATCGCACAGCACACGGGAGCCTTTGCGTTTCGCCTCTATCGAAAGGCAGCCGCCGCAGGTAGGGTTCGAACCCGGGAACTCCGGATCAGTAGCCGAGCGCCCTAACCACTGAGCCACCGCGGTGGGTCAGACGGAGGGAGAGACAATCGTTGAGGCCACGTTTCGATGGAGGCGAAACGCAGAACCTTCCATTACAGCACCTCTTTCTTCATTTCTTCTTTCACTCCCTCCTTTATCCCTTCCCTAACAGCGCGGTTCAGGTGTCCGCCGATATGAGACAGATATTGCGCCACTTACTTTTCTTAAGAACCAATTATTATTATTATCAACGCAGAAGGCGCCCGTGTGTTTTACGATGTCAGTGCACATTAAAGTCCCCAAGATGGTCAAAATTATTCCGGAGACGACCACTGAAGCACCTTTTCCCCTCCCACCTTACTCCCTGTCCCCATGGTGCGGTTGAGGTGTACACCAAGTGAGACAGCTAACGCGCCTTTCATTTCCTGATAACCAATAATTATAAGTAGTTATTAGAAAATACCCAGTAGCAGGACTGAAAATTAGTTTCTGAGGAAAGGAAATGGTGCACTCTCTCACCTCTTCGTGGACACCTCAACCGCGAATTGAGAGAAGCAAGAAAGGAGAGAGAAAAAGGTACCGTAGTGAAAGGTTCCGGAATAATTTCGACCACCTGGGGTTCTTTAACGTGCGCCGACATCGCGCAGCACAAGGGCGGCTTTTGCATTTCGCCTACTGAAGCACCTGAGCTGTGGTAAAGGTGCTTCAGTAGGCAGATTCCGGGGCTAGCAAAAAACTTTTCCTTCCTTTTTACTATTACTTTAATAAGAAAAACACTAAAATAATTTCGCCTACGCTAAGGCGCCCGTGTGCTGTACGATGTCAGTGCACGTTAAAGATCCCCAGGTGGTCGAAATTATTCCGGAGCCCTCCACTACGGAACTTCTTTCTTATTTCACTCCCTCCTTTATCCCTTCCCTTACGGCGCGGTTCAGGTGTCCAACGATATATGAGACAGATACTGCGCCATTTCCTTTCCCCCAAACTAATTATTATTAGTTTAATTTAGCCTACGTCGAAACGCGGCCTACGTCTTAACGCGTCCGCCGCTGCCGGGTTCGAACCCGAAAGCATTCCGAAGCCCTCTACAACGGCACTTCTCATTCTTCTTTCTCTCACCTCTTTCTCCCTTCCCTCTGGCATGGTTGAAGTTACCGCCTGCAGTGTAATTTGGCGATAAGATATTTACGCATTAAAATGAATCATTCTTTTAATTTACAAAAAAATATTTTAATTCAATGGCAAGCAACTCAGCTCGTGCAAGTTTTTCGCTGCATCAGTGCACTTGTGCGTGTCGCACACGATAATGATCATTCCTAAACTTATCTGTTGTCGGTTGTGCTTTCATAACTATCCAATGTTCGTTATATATCTCGCTTTTCAACTTCTAGAGAACACTGCCTTCGAATGTTTATTGGTGCATGCAGAGAGCGAAGAACGTTGTGACACTGGCTATCAGCGCTGCCAAAGCATTGCTGATGAGTGGCGCTGCTGGATGGATGAATAAATAGGAGCACCCCTTAAACAGACGGCGAAAGCATTATATTGATCAGTTAAAGGTCATTGTCCGCAAAACGCGTTACCCGCCGCGGTAGCTCAGTGGTTAAGGCGCTCGACTACTGATCCGGAGTTCCCGGGATCGAACCCGACCACGGCTGCAGCGTTTCGATGGAGGCGAAACGCGTAGGCGCCCATGTGCTGTGAGATGTCAGTGCACATTAAAGATCCCCAGGTGGTCGAAATTATTCCGGAGCCCTCCACTACGGCACCTCTCTCTTCCTTTCTTCTTTCACTCCCTCCTTTATCCCTTCCCTTATGGCGCGGTTCAGGTGTCCAACGATATATGAGACAAATACTGCGCCGTTTCCTTTCAAAAACTAATAATAATAATAATAATAATAATAATAATAATAATAATAATAATAATAATAATAATAATAATAATAATAATAATAATAATAATTGGTTTTTGGGGAAGGAAATGGCGCAGTATCTGTGTGTCATATATCGGCGGACTCCTGAACCGCACCGTAAGGGATGGGATAAAGGAGGGAGTGAAAGAAGTAAGGAAGAGAGAGGTGCTGTAGTGGAGGGCTCCGGAATAATTTTCGACCACCTGGGGATCTTTAACATGCACTGACATCGCACAGCACACGGGCGCCTTAGCGTTTTGCCTCAGTAAAAACGCAGCCGCCGCGGTCGGGTTCGAACCCGGGAACTCCGGATCAGAAAAAAAACAATCTTCAATTTTCAATTTTAAGTTGATTTTAGCGAGGAAAAGGAGGTGATAGTAAGAAAGGGTCACTATCAACCCATTTTCTGACTTCATCCTGTACATCTCTATCCTAAAACTGTCGGTTCTGCTCTCCATCTTCTTTCCCATTGCCCGGCGGATCCTCCTCCGCGAGGCCTAGGGCACCTTAAAACCTGGGAGGTTGGGAGGCCGTGCTGCGCTCCGAGGACCCGGTCGTGAAGACCATCGCGAGCAACCAGGCAGCCAGCGTTATGTACCGCAGGAATATAAACGCTTGAATGCAGTGGGACAGTGCGAGGGCCCAGGAGCCGGTGTGCTTCAAACTCCTGTGCTTAAAATTACGTTTTTGATGATGATGATGATGACGACGGTTTTAGCCTTACACAGGAGAAAGTCCGAATGTTCTGACGCGCCGCTGAAATTTCCTCACGGCGTGATTCAGTCATCCATCGAGAAGTGAGACATCATAATCACATCATCACAGACGCTGCGAGAAAGGAAGTTGTAGAAACTCCAAACGAGTACACGCTCTTGCCACATGTGGCTATCGTTTTCTCTTACAAGACATACGAATGGGAATGACAGCGACGCTAGAGCGGCCCTTTAAATTCTTTTCACATTCTGCTCAAGTTGATGCCCGCGTAAAGCATGACACGATATGCGTCTTCATTCTCTCTTTTTTTGCATTTTTATCCGTTCGTTCGCCTTGTCAGCAGCATCTGCATTTCTTGCGCCACAAAATTTTGCAAGTCAACGGGAGCGCGCAGCGGCACGCTACTTCAGAGGTAGCGCAACTTTCCGATCCCGCGAATGCGGTTGCGTATTGCTATACCGCCACCGCCGGGAGTCACGAATGCGAGACGGGCGAACATCCGCATCGTTTCCAGAATCGCTGTGGTTCCGCACCACGGATCGACACGAAAACCAGCTGGCCAGTGAACAGCTCGGGCAGGAGATATTCGCTCGTGACATCATAGATAACCGAGGCGCCCACTGCAAAATGTCACCATGCTAAACCGCGGTACTTCGACTCTTTCTCTTCAGTGCCTGGATCAAAGTTGCTCTCCCTTGACTGCATTCCAGTCGTAAAAAAATTAATGTGGATTAGCTCGCCTAATCCAGGATATACAAAGCGAAAGATGTCGGCGTTCACTGCGTTCATTAGCAATGGCGTCGACAATGTTCAAGACGGCGATGGCTTTGAGCAAAGGAAGGGCGCATAATGGCTCCCTGGATATGCGGACGCCTCATTCGTGCTTTGATACATGTGGCGGCGGTGAGAGAGAGAGGTGTGGCCTGAATGCATTAGCGTTGACAGCGTTGTGGCTGACATGTGGCACTGCAGCAATAGCTAGGCCGCATCGTTCATTTGGTGATCAATCTCTCGCGATCAACCATTAACTGCATCCCGCCTCCCAGGGTGGCAGGGAGTGCGCGCTGCCTGTCGGGTATGCGGAACGCGATCAAAGCAGGCTTTTGCAGTTGGACACCAACGCCACGTACATGAAAGCGAGATTGAGGTCTACACTGAACCCGCCGCGGTGGCTCAGTGGTTACGGCGCTCTGCCACTGATCCGGAGTACCCGGGTTCGAACCCTACCGCGGCGGCTGCCTTTTTATGGAGGCGAAACGCTAAGGCGCCCGTGTGCTGTGCATGTCAGTGCACGTTAAAGATCCCCAGGTGGTGGAAATTATTCCGGACCCCTCCACTATGGCACCTATCTCTTCCTTTCTTCTTTCACTCCCTCCTTTATGTCTTCCCTTACGGCGCGGTTCAGGTGTCCACTGATATATGACACAGATACTGCGCCATTTCCTTTCTCCAAACACCAATTATTATTATTATTATTATTATTATTATTATTATTATTATTATTATTATTATTATTATTATTATTATTATTATTACTGGTCTCCACTGACCCACGGAGCCGGTTGTGCGCCGTTCCTTTCGTGAAAATTAACGGCGTTTGCAAAGTTGTCAACGCCAATGAACTCTGCGAACGCCATCGGCTCGCTTGTTTTGCTTGATTTTTGAGGAAAGGAAATGGCACAGTAACCGTCTCACCTATCTCGGTGGACAGCCGAACCGCGCCGTAAAGGAAGGAATAAAGGAGGGAGGGAAATAAGAAAGAGAAAACTGAAATTTGAAAGTTACTGTGACGGTTACTGTGCCATTTCCTTTCCTCAAAAGCCAAACAAAACAAGTGAGCCAACGGCGTTCATAGAGTTCATTGGCGTTGACAACTTTGCAAAGACCGTTCATTTTCAGGAAAGGAAAGGCGCACAACCGGCTCCGCCATGGGCCACTGGAGACCTCAATCTCGCTTTCGCTTGGTATATCCTAGATTAGCTTGGCTAATCCACATTAATTTTTTTGGTGAGGGACGAGTGCAGTGGCGGCGTACAAAAGATTTTTGTGCCTATTAGTCCGCACTCGGCGACTGCGGGGTTTGATGTAAAAGAGGATCGCGCCCCAAGCAGCACAGGTGATCGGGCCAATATTGGAATAGGATGGTCCTTGGTAGGACCGGCCTTTGCCAATGCATTTCCAATATTGGCCCGGCCGATCCCACATGCTGCTTGCGGCCGGACGCCAGGAAGGAAAGAGCAAACGCGGCCCCTGGGCCGTAGCGGGGGCGTTGTGTGTGGCTGCTTCGCAGAGCAGAACCGGCCCCGCGATCCATATGGCCGCAGTTTGTTTCTTTCGGTGGCGTGTCCGCCGTGCTCCGCTGGACACGCAGCAGCCAGGGGAGGAGGACGGCCCAACGTTGGTCGGCGTTGGTCCAACGTTGGCACTACCACGGTTGTCGAGGCTTCGCTTATCTTTTCCAGGAAGGCGTTGCCGGCCGCCTACTTTCTTTATTTCCCCGCTTTGCTGGAGTTTTATTTGCCGTTGTGTTTCTTCGCGTGCGAGAACAAAAAACGACCATGCGCGAAACGTACGCGGGGGACAGGCTTGCTCTTACCGTCTTGTCAGCGTTTTGTGGTCGGCCGCTCCTCCGATACTGCGGGCGCGGGAGAGGCCGTGAGCTTTCTCACGAGGCCGATGGTGATAGTAATGACTGGTCCTTCAGGAAGCGTAGAGAAAGCGCACTGGCAGGCTGAAAACGGGGCGCTCAGCCGGTGAGATTTGTATGCGCTTTATCCTTAGCAGTTTGGGGAAGGGGGGACACGACTATGCTTTCGTTTGTCTAATATCATTAATACAATAATCACCATCACCGTCGGCACCCCCGCCATCTTCGTCATATGCTAGATCATATTTGCTGTAAGAGAAAAGCCTCTCCCATTCGCTACCGTGTACAGTGTTAATCTCGGTTAAACATGCACTTGATTGGTTCCACACAAGTACGACCTAAATTTTCCGTTGCACGTATTTTATCTTGACTGAAGGCCAATCATAGATGAGGTAAATTGTCGTGTGCGGAACACGAGCTTTACGAGGACTTCCTGTTTCGCTTCCAGCGTGAGTGTGCCACTCCTGGGTAAGTTTTCTGTTCTTTAGGCTCAACTATGTTACCAAACGAGCTATAGCTTATCCTGTCGCCGTGTTACGTGTATAGTTGATGCACATTTCTTCTTTTTGTAGCGATAGCTACATTACGGTAGCATTTCGAGCCTTCAGCGTGGCGGCGCCGCCACCCTGTGGCTGCGCCGCCACACTGTCACGTGGTGCGGAGCGGCTGCCGGCGGCGCGGCGCCGTGGCTGATCACGTGGTTGGTCACGTGACCAAGTTCCACTCGACCAGCTGTAGCTATCGCATCACTCCAGGTCTAACCAGAGCTAAACCACCGCGAATTTTTAATTCTGCTAGGACAGCAATAATAGAATTACGTATTAGATATTCTCTGTGCAGTGCAGGTGTTTACTATAGGGAATTCTATTATAAAACTGCTTGCACAAACTGCGGGCGTTCGGCTTGGTCATCTCTGGGTTCTTGTGATATGTCTTGTTCGCATTCGCGAACGTGTGACTGCTTAGAAACCGCAGTGAGTACTTCAGCACTTACGGAAGGTAAACCATGCAATTTGCGGTGTGACATAATGCGAAGATATAAGCGTTCATTCGAGCTATTATAGAGAATTAAATTTGCATGTAAATCTACAGCAGCGCTACGAACACACGTTTCCTCGGAGTTTAACCGCCAGTGCGATTTTCTTTTTGTTACAGGAACATCTTCAAATTTTGCTAAAATTTCGCAACGCAGAATAAGCCCATAGCCAACAGCACGCCCGGGAGGTATCTCTTCACTGATCCTCCATCAAGCATGCCGAGAGATAGCGGCTGGTTTGTGGAGGCAGTTGGCGTTTTTGTCTTGACAACAAAGCCGCTACTACGAAATTTTCAGTCGGTTAACATTGGCTTGAACTTGTTTTTGTATCATTACAGGATGTTGAAACTTCCGCGCAAAAGTGTAGCAAGTTGCGTTCCATTTTAGTGAATTTTCTGTCTTACAGTCACTTATTCGAGCTTCCTATATCTGTGAAAACGAGAACCTGACGTTCAACCGTATGAATAGCTTGTACACGTTACCGGTGCTGAGTGGCTGTGGCACGCTGTTACCTAATGAGGCCATCGCTTCGAACCTGGCGGCGGCTGCATTTCGGAGGACGCGAAATGCAGTGCTGGTCTGTGTACTCTGGTTTTGATGCACTTGATAAAAACCATAGCAATGTAGATTGATTCGGGGTCGTTTACTGTACGCCCTGGCTTTTAGCACCTAAAAATATTTAGTCACGAACTTACGACGGCAACCTCCATTTACAACCTCTATGATAGCGCCTACCTTCATTAGGAACAGGAAGGAGACCGTATACAAAATAATGGATTGCCTAGCGATGACGCAACAGTGGCCATTGTTATAGTAAAATAAAGTTAATAATAATAATAATTGTTTTTTTTTTTGGTGGGAAAGGAAATGGCACAGTATCTGTCTCATATATCGGACACCCGAACCGCGCCGTTAGGGAAGGGATAAGGGAGGGAGTGAAAGAAGAAAGAAAGAAGGAGGTGCCGTAGTGGAGGGCTCCGGAATAATTTCGACCACCTGGGGATCTTTAACGTGCACTGACATCGCACAGCACACGGGCGCCTTAGCGTTTTTCCTCCATAAAAACGCAGCCGCCGCGGTCGGGTTCGAGCCCGGGAACTCCGGATCAGTAGATAATTAATTTTTCTTCCTGGGTATTGATGCGTCTCCTTTTAAGGAATTCTAGCGCGCTCTCCAGTATCTTTAGAGCCCCTAACGAACTCTGGCGTTCTTCATACACCTCACTATAATTAGTTAAAACTCGCTTAATACGAACTTCCGGTTTATTCGAAAGCACGTTCTGGCCCAGTTATAATGAAGTGTCTTATAAAGGCTTCTCATAATACGAATTCCACGTAGATAGATAAAAAGTTTCTATCGCCTAACTGTGCGTCATTTTCCGTCGTTGGATCACTGCGGGGCTAGTCTCGGGGTAGCTGCGGCAGAAATGAAATGACGGATGTCGTGAGTGGTGCTGGCTGCTTGACCGTCCCGCAGCGATGCATGTTTTTGCGGAAACCCAAGAGACTCACTCGGCTCGTGCGAGGTCTCTCCTGGGCCTGCGAGGGTGGGGCGCGACCCTTGCCTTCCTCTGCAGAGGCCGGGTTCTTTCGAGGGGAACCGCTGTTTGCGCGGAAGCCGGAAGCGCGGAGAAGGCCTGGCGCTTCCGCCAGCCACCGCGCAGCAGCGCGCGCGAGCTGCTTTTACGCGGACTCTGTACGCAATACGCAGCAAGCATACGTTTGCGCAAGCTTTGGCAGCGAACGTAACATACCCAACAAAACCTGGACAAAATAATTTTTGAACGGGAACCAGTTTATGAACGAAATTTTTTCGTATGTTCTAAGATTTCACTGTAACAATCAATACATCTGCAGATCTCCCGTCGGCAGGCTCGAAGTTTTGTTTGGCTATGAACGTTTTTGCTGTCGTCAAAAGCGTTCCATATTAATTTTCGATGGCAGTCTTGGTTTAGTTTATATGGGTTTAACGTACCAAAGCGACTCAGGCCATGAGAGACGCCGTAGTGAAGGGCTCCAGAAATTTCGACCACCTGGGGTTCTTTAACGTGCACTGACATCGCACAGTACATGGCCTCTAGAATTTCGCCTATATCGATATTCGACCGCTGCGGCCGGGATCAAACCCGCGTCTTTCGAGCCAGCAGCCGAGCTCCGTAACCCCTCTGCCACCGCGGCGGCTCCGATGGCAGTCTTAACTGCTCGATGCGGGTGATGGAAACACTCCAATATAAAGATCTTGCTACACATCGGAAGACCGGACCATCACCTTCAATATTTCCGTAACAAATACTTTACAATATTTCAATGTTCAAAATTTTTGCCCACAAATGTTGGACAGGAAAAGGCTTTGTGTTCTTTCGCAAACTTTTTCGATTAGTCAGAAAGAGAGAAAACGACACTGAAACGCCTTCAACTTCTGGGATGAGAATGTGAGATGCTTGCAACGTGCTTAACCAGAGCTTCATGCATGGGTGATGGAGCGGAGATCATGAAGCGAGATAGTTCGCCCACGAGGTACGCAGCTTTGAGAGCTGCGATTTAGGACGAAGAATGAGCGAGGGTGGCTTGAACGTGTCGGCAGTCGTAGTGAATCAGTTTTATCAATGTAGCCGCCGCAATATATGAAAGGGGGGAGGGTGGCCGGCATGGTCCTGTATGTAGTGTGCATGTAGTGGCCGGTAGGCAGAGAGCGAGTTTTGACGCCCCACTGGTGTCTATGATCTTGGCGCGGCAGGGGATGGTGGAATCCGGGCAGCGTAAGAAGGTTCAGGTTCAAATCTCTGAGAACATCTTTGCGCCGATCGTTTGGGGTGTCTTGGACGTGTCTTAGTGCCGTATTCAGCAGGGCGCAGTTAGGTTGGAAACAGAATAATATCGCAGGACAAGTCACGCATGAGTTGTTTCCTAGAATCACAGGTAGTGACGCTGAGGTGCTCATTAGTTCAAAAAAGCTGTCTGAGGTCTCCGTCTGGATGAGGGGGAAGAATAATGTTGCGTAAGAGTTTGCACGCTGCCTCGATATCTATCCGACGAGCAAGCCTGAAGATGAGTGTGAGGGCAGCATTGAGGTTTCTATGATGGCCAGCGGCTCAGCTTCCAGAGTGTGGACACGTCTTACAAACTGCGGAATTCATACGCCCTTTCTGCTACTGCTTTGCTGGTTACATTGTGGCCATTAAAACTTTCGTACGTGTAAAAAGTACCTGGTTTGTCCCGTGGGAAGGCGATTGAGGTGAGGCGCTTTGTACTGACTTCGCTGCGGTTCTGGTGCCCTCTTGGGTATCACATTGTCAGGAGTAGGGTCCGACGTAGTATGCGACGCAGAATAGATGACTCGTTATGCCTTGAGGCAATCCGTAGGACCAGAGCCGGCCACCAGCCAAAGAAGACGAGGTGTCTAGCACGAACAATATGTTTTGCCTTCGCCTCGGCCGGACCCTGCCGCCAGCGCTCCGTCGACCGCCACGTATGCGCAGCCTCAATAAACGTGGTTGCGGTCACGTACAAGGCGACCTCCCCGACCTCATGTTTCTACCAAGTTTATCATCTAGTTAGAAGTTATAAAGTGGAGAATATCTATCCCCTTGTGCATTCCGAGGCAATACGGACGACTTTTGTTTTCTTTGGGGCGTGGGAGGGGGGGGGGTGTAGCGCGTGCTCATTTAGGGATGATGGCTTTCGAGAAATGACGCAGAATTAAATGTTGCCGTCCCACTGTGGACCACTGTGTTGATACGGAGTTGCCAGTACTGTTCGGACATGGACAGGGGGAGATACAGAAGGTCAAATACATTTATGACTGCAGCATTCTACATGTGTTGTAGCACCGGCTTTGTATACAAAGCAGCACCGTATCTCTACTAATATGGCATATTACGTACTACCTCTACGAGGTATGACGTTGGAAGCTGATGCCGGAAGTGGTTTTTGTCACTATTTCTAATTTGCCACAAGAGACATAGGAATACATTCGTGCGGTCGATTGGTGCGTACGTCATCCTGAATGTGCTCCTAAACATACCTAAATGTTTTGCCTTCTTCCACTCCGAAGAAACGATAGTGACAGCTCCACAAAGCCGCACTTGACATGAGGGCGCTTGCCCTAGCGTCCATCCCAGGATACCTCAGGGCCCACCTAGGTGACATTACCATGCGGGTGAGCTTTATCGGTTTGGTTTATGGTTTATGGGGGTTTAACGTCCCAAGGCGACTTAGGCTATGAAGGACGCCGTAGTGAAAGGCTCCGGGAATTTCGACCACCTGGGGTTCTTTAACGTGCACTGACATCGCACAGCACACGGGGCTCTAGAATTTCGCCTCCATCGAAATTCAACCGCCGTTGTCGGGATCGACACCGCGTCTTTCGGGCCAGCAGCCGAGCACCATAACCACTCAGCCACCGCGGCGGCGGTGAGCTTTATCGATATGGCATATTCCTCTTCACACGGGAATAAAATCTTCGGTGGCCAGCGTGAGAACGAGGGAGTTTCTTTCGGTCACGACAATCGACGACACCAGCGCTGGCGCCATCCACTTCGAACAAAGTACCTCATACAATATCTCTCCAAACGCTCACAAAGTGGCCGTCATTGCTGCCGGTGCGTAATGACGCAGAAATAAAAAAAATGGTTTATGGTTTATAGGTGTTTAACGTCCCAAAGCGACTAAGGCTATGAGGGACGCCGTAGTGAAGGGCTCCGGATAATTTCGACCTCATAGAGTTCTTTAACGTGCACTGACATCGCACAGTACACGAGCCTCTATAATTTCGCCTCCATTGTAATTCGATCGCCGCGGCCGTGGATCGAACCCGCGTCTTTCGGGTCAGCAGCCGAGCACCATAACCACTGCTTAGCCACCGCAGCAGAGTAGCAATAAAGAAGGACCGGACAGGAAGCCCGCCTGGCCACAGAGTACCCTTTCGGTGGAAATGTATATACTCCACCCAGGGTAATACACGCATCAACGGGGATCGCGGAAACTGCACCGGCCGCCTTCATCGACCTCGTTTCGCCGGCCTGGCGTGACCGGGCTGCGTGACTCTGAGACTGCGACGACGGCGACGAGACGGCTCGTGCCACATAGGCGGGGATTGGGTAACAGCTCGGGCGCGAAGCGCGGGCCGGCTGTAGTACGTACTGCACATGCATATGAAACTGACGCCCGCTCGCGAGGCCCGTGCGATGCGCGGCCTCTGGGTACGCGATGCGATGCACTGCGCTGTCTGCAGGCAGCGGAGTCGGGGTGGCTGTAATTGTTGACCTCCGTTGCAAACTGTCAGTGTAGGGGGCGTGCAAAGCGGCCGCCGCGGGCTTGTTTCGGGTCACGAAGAGGAGTCGGACGAGCGTACACGGGGTCGGTGTATACCAGTAGGGTCAGGTTAACCCTGTTGTCCTGCCAGACAGACTAGTCCTGAGCGGAACACGCGCGGCCAGTTAGAACGTTGCAGTGCTGTCGGCTGCGCAGGGTGGTAGTTTATTGGTCTGAGATGGCACAAGGCATGGAGAAAGCTGCACATTTAGATGAGAGAAAAAGGAACAAGAAATGAAAGCTGGAGACGAACAAAATGAAAAAAAAGCAGGAAAAATAGGTCAAGCAATGCAACGTAAAATGTTTGTGTTGATTTTTATGACTCGTGGTCGTATGTTTATTTTAGTCTATCCTTTCGCACTGTTTCTGACGTCCAGAGTGGATGACATAGGACGATGAAAATAACAGGAGTGCTGAAGTTACAGCGCCGATCAACATTGGAAGAAGCCATGCAACGACCGCCACGCTGGCTCAGTGGTTATGGTGCTCTTTATTCTTTAGAACCTTTATTCCTTCCCTTACGGCGCGGTTCAGGTGTCCGCCGATATGTGAGAGAGATACTGCGCCATTAACTTCCCCAAAAACCAATTATTATTATTAAGTCGGCCTCCTTTAATGGCTCCACGTTGGGACGAGTAACGAAGTATAAGTGTTCAAAGCGGACCAGTTGCGAAGCGTGCAATGCGGCTTACAGTGAAACAGAAGGGGAGTTTCCCCAACAGGCTTCATGCTTATCGAAACGGGCGTGTTTCGATGGATGTAAAGTGCAAAAAGTGTACACGAGCTGTGCTACGTCAGCACGCGTTAAAGATCCCGAGGTTGTCGAAATTCATCCGGAGCCACCACTACGGCATCTTGCTATCTTTCTTCTTTCGACCCCCCCCCCCCCCCCCACACACACACTTTTATACATGAAAAGCAAAAAAAAAATGAAAATTGGTCTTGAGGAAAGGAAATGGCACGGTATCTGTCTCACTTAAGTGGACGGCTCAACTGCGCAATGAGGGAAGGGAGGAAGGCAGGAGCGAAAGATGAAAGAGGTGCCGTTGTGGAGGGCTCCAGAATAGTTTAGACCACCTGGGGATCGTTAGAGCCACGGTCTAGGTATCGCTAACGTGCACTGACGTCGCACAGCACACGGCACCTTTTGCGTTTCGCCAACATCGCGGCCGGGTTCGAAGGTGGGTATGTACTCCGGCTCAGTATCCGACCGCACTAACCCCCCTTCATACATTCTTTCATGGCGCGGTTCGCGTGTCCAACAAGAAGCAGCTACTACACCCTTTCGTTGCCTCGAAATATATTGATTTATTAGGCACCCTTTCCCACAGTGGGCAGAAGACGGTGCGTCCCGTTGCTTTCATTGACAAAAAGAAAGTCATCTGTCACACAATTTCGCTACTTCCTGGGTATCTCTACTAAAACAGAACGAGCGCACAGAAGGAAAGGCAGTCAGAATATGCGTTTCACGTTGTGAAGGCGCCCTGTTCCCGTTTGCGTTCTCGTACACGTTTCTCACCCGCTCTTTGCGTCTGCTCTTCGTTCCATCATAACCTCCGGAGAACCGACCTCACCGGAACGAACGATCGCGAAAGCTGAGAAAAGAAAAAGAAGGAAGCAACGAACTCTTTCGGTAGCAAAAGAGCGAATACCTCACGCTCACAGCAGCCACCATGTACGCGCCCCGTACGCTGCATGTATAAATGCATGTGCTCACAACGCCTAAATCGCCCGAGCCCGGAAATCTTCTTCGAGAAGCCACACCGCTTCCGGAATCGTCCGCGATTCGGGCCGTCTTACGGACGCGCCGACGGTAGCTTATCTCTCCTTCTAGTCGTTTGTTTTTTAATTTTTGCGTTTCTTCCCTTTCGAGGCAGGCGTGCTCCCGTGTCCAATAGGGTATGCGAACTCCTTACGCAGGCAGGCGAAGCACGGAACGTAGGCAGGTAGACTGCCTACGTGGCTTGCGCGCGTAGTGTGGGCGATGCGCCAAAGATGGCGCAGTGTACGGCGACCACCGGTTGCGATAAGGAGAGACGGAATCTGCATGGCCGGCGTGTGTGCAGAACGGAACGCTTCTGGAAGGAAGCGCGTCGCTTTGCCCGATCTTTCCCCCCTTGGACAGCCGGCACGAATTGGAAACCGGGAGACCGAAAGTTATCTCACGTAATCGGCGACACGTAGGCTACTGTCGGAATTGTCGAGGAATCGCTGTAGTTTCCTCACCAGAGGCATTTCTGTACTTTCGTTTTCTTCAGGGGTCCCGCGAATGCGAGCCCTTTCTCTTGAAAAAGAAGTTTCAAATATGGCCGTTGGTTCAATGACTTTCATTTGGTTCGATGAAGTGCGCGTGACTTGAATTTGAATTTTTATTTTATTGTCAGATGTAGTGAACGCAGACCAAAAGTCGATTGTTAAAATTAACACGGCGTGCGCCTTCGGACAGGTAACTCCTATATGCAAGGCAACAAGATTGGAGTAGTCATTTAATGATTACACCATAATTATGAGGCAGAAGCGCACTTTTTCCTTTTTTTAAGTACTTTTCCTCATGGCGTGGAACGCCGAAACAGCGGCTGAGTGGTTATGGCGCTCGGCTGCTGGCCCGAAAGACGCGGGTTCGATCCCGGCTGCGGCGGTCGAATTTCGATGGAGGCGAAATTCTAGAGGCCCGTGTGCTGTGTGATGTCAGTGCACGTTAAAGAACCCCAGGTGGTCGAAATTCTCGGAGCCCTGCACTATACGGCGTCTCTCATAGCCTGAGTCACTTTGGGACGTTAAACCCCCATAAACCAACCAACCATCATGGCGTGTAAAGTTCAAAAAGTCATTTGCAACTTCAATAGAGAAATAACACAACTCCTCTTTCTGTGCCAACTTTTTGCCCCTTTCATATTGGAGGGACCTGCACCAAGCAGATCCATTACGAAAAGGTCATATGTGTATGTATATGCATGCAAATGTATGTATATGTGTGTATACGCTAAGGTCATATATGTAAGAATGACATTCGAACGCATGCACGGGTGCAGCCTATACTGCTAGTCGGCCTCAAGTTCACTTGATTTTATCGGATATTTTATCGGAAGAGCTCTGCCTACTTCACATTATAAAATCCGAAAATTGGCGCATGAAAAATTTTTTCGCAGTGAGCTTGAACATGAATCCGCTGTTTGGAGTCCTCATCAGTTTTATGTAATTAAAATGCTTTGCGCCGCATCCTTTATATCATCAACGTACGATACACCCTGCACCTTAAGTACAATAAACTCATCACATGGGCTACCTTTCTTGGTTTTGAGACGCAAAGCTGCGCAAGCTTATTTATTTCGTAAGTTTCATTTCAATTATCACTATCTGCGCGGATTACTTATAATTCCTCTCAATCATACATCACGGCGCTTGTTTAATTATTTTAGTGTTCAACAACTTCATGGCTGCACTAACGCTTTTAATAGGTCTTTCTTCCCGACCGCGACTGAGTAATCGAACCTGTTTCCCGAACCACTAGCTGAGGAGCGGAATGCATTTAGATTTAAGACAAAGTTGAAGAGCCAAGTTCACAACTTTTTCTTGTATTCGTTTTGTGTTTACTCTTTCTCTTCTTTCCTACCGCATAACATAACACAAAAACGGGGTAATTGTTATTTTATTTTTAATTCCGTTTTACCCCATTTTGTATTCGCCCTCCTCTTACGTAATACGCCGGCAGGGGACCGTTAAGGGTTAATAAATTACTATAATAATGAGCTGGACTGGTGCGAAATGCTGGTACCTTTCTCTATAATTCATGTGCTAAGACGGTAAGCCTAGCTCTACAAATTTTCCTCATTTATATCTCCTTTCGCTATCACGTGCACGTGTGTCTGGACACGTGTGCCAGCATTGCGGCAGACATCAACACCCGTTTCGTGTGCCAACGCATCTCCGCCGCCCGTTATCTCATCTTCCGTCGCGTGCAACCCGCTCGACGCCCAAATTGCGGGCATACGGATAAGGACGATTGCCGCTGTGTTTAGCGCGTATGCGGCAACTCGGTGCGGGGGGTTTCCGAGAGGATACTTTCGAAACACGAAACGGCCGGCAGGCGACCTCATTGTATTCGATTATTCGTCGCACTGCCGGCGTGACTTTCCTCTTCCCAAGACTCTTTCCTTGCCCCTTAGCGTCGCGCTCGCGCACACACAACGAATACGTCTGCGCGCCAACTTCCTCATCCCTCGTGATGCTTAACGCGATAGCGCATTAAAGGCACCAGTCACCAGAAAATCCGGTGTCGGCGTTGTGAGCTAAAAATCACGGGCACGGCTCTGGCAGGTGGTCCCCAGAGAGCAACCTAGAATGCAGGTGAGCCACCTATAGGTCACCTGACCGTCCGGCGCCATCACAACCTGCCCACAACATAGTGAGCAAACTGCCCGTCGTGGCATGTGGCGGTTAATGATTGGTTGCTTGGGAAAAGCAATCTGGTTCACGCAAGGCCCACCGCTATGAGCACCTGCCATCGCGGAGCAGTGCGGCACCAATGCTGTGCCCGGCAGTACTAAAACACTTCGACCCCGCGTTCACTGGCAGGTGCAAACACTGTGAGGAGGTGGCTGACATCTACCACATGGTTTGGGCTTGCCAGCGCAACTCAGTTCTCTCCCCCCCACCCCAACACTACCAGAGAGGAATGGGAGGCGGCCTTGCTTGGCTGTTCGGACCTTCAGGCCCAAAAGGCTTTGTTCAAGAGGGCTAATCTCGCGGCTTCGACCAATGGGGTCTCGGAATGAGGACTCCACGCATTGCGGGGCTCTTTAGAGAGCCTCACCTCTTTCTTCCAATAAAGACTTTTCACCACCACCACCCTTGCGCCAGGAGCGGTGTGAGAATTCCCAGAGACGCATGAATGTTAAGTCGAGAATGACTTCTGCATATCTGGGAATTAACCCGCTGCACTATCGCATCATACCCTTAAGGCGGAGCTTGAGTGTCCCCTTCAATATTGTATTTCGCCTCCATTAAAATACAGCCGCCGTGCCCTGGATCGAAACCGTGACCTAGGGATCAGTAGCCGAACGCCAAAGCCAATGAACCACTGCGGTTGCTCGGCTGCAGTGGTACAGTAATATTGTCGTAACTGACTTCGGAAATTGTCTTCACGTAAACCTGGAATGTTTTCCTTTGCATGTGTGTGATCATTTGTGCATTTCCCCTATTTTGTTCCATGACACGTAGTGGTCGTGCTCTCATTTCGCTCCTTGTGAATAACGCCGTCTTGTAATCGGAGCTCACTAGTTCTTGGTCTGATTTCCTAATTTACACAAACTGTTGTATGTGACCCGCCTTGCACAATGCCTTTCTTGATGCCTGTAAGGTGTACGTAAATAAATAAATAACTGAATCATTCAATAAATAATGAATATTAAGTTATTTCGCCTCTAATGAACACCAGCGTAAAAAATTAAGATTCCCTTTTGCTCTTTTGGTTTCGCTGCCTTTTGCCTTTTCCCACATTTGTACACACACACACACACACACACACACACACACACACACACACACACACACACACACACACACACACACACACACACACACACACACACACACTCACACACACTCACACGCACACGCACACGCACACGCACACGCGCACACGCGCACGCGCACGCGCACACGCGCACGCGCGCACGCACGCACGCGCGCGCGCACACACACACACACACACACACACACACACACACACACACACACACACACACACACACACACACACACACACACACACACACACACACACACACACACACACACACACACACACACACACACACACACACACACACACACACACACACACACACACACACACACGCACACACACACACACACACACACATGCCTTTGTATATATACTTATACATACATATTACGAATTGTTTTTGGCACCTGATTAATAAATCTGAACAGAAATCACGAAAAGATGAGGATTACTAGTGAAGCAACTTAACGTATGTAATCAATCGCCGTTTCGGACGGGAGCCTGTCTTCGTCAAGAATGATGGTACATCACCTACACACGTCTTCTTAAAGTATTCAGCTACGCACACAGAGGGCTTGAAAAAAAAGAGAGGGAAAGACGGCCGAAAAACTGTCATACAGAGGGGAGCAAAGATGCCGCGGCGGGTGCGTACGAAGTGAGTGCACACGCAGATGAGGTCGGAAAAAAAATATATAGCGATAGATCAAACTAATAATTTGCATCAATTATTGGTGCAGTCTATCGATATCGGTACTCACCTACGGGGCAGGAACGTGGAGGCTAACGACAAGGGTTCAGCTTAAGAACAACGCAGCGAGCCATGCAAAGAAAAAATGAAAGGTGTAACGTTAAGAGACCGGAAGCGGGCAGAGTGGGTGAGGGAATAAACGCGGGTTAGTGACATCCTAATCGAAATCAAGAGGGAGAAATGGACTTGGGCAGGGCATGTAATACGAAGGCAAGATAACCGCTGGTCGGTTATCTTGCCTAAAATAAGCACGCAGAAATAAAATCGTCTTCTAAAAAAACGCTGGAGGTAAAAACAGGATTTACAGAATGGAAAAGAAGCAGAGTGCAGAACTGCATGGATGCTGGAAAACGCAGATCAGGAAGGAATCGTTCTATGATAACTCATGAGGCAGTGCCCTACTCCATGAAGCTAGATTGGAGTGCCTTAAATCGCGAAGCTATGAACAGACATTTAACCACGAAGATGACACATGTGCTGTCTGTGGTAAGTCCGTAGAAAGAACTGAACATCTTATACTAGAATGTGGCAGTATCCAAACCGGGACTCGACGCAGGTTAATTCACTCTGCCTGCGGCCCTGGGATTTGGAGATAACAAAAGAAAAAGCGAAAGAATCTGCAGTAGAAGTTAGCAAAAAGCGAATGGAAGATTGGTGACTTAAAAGCAGAGAGGCGACATAAGGTTAGAAGTGGAGGATTAAAAACTGTAATAAAGAAAACGGCGAATTTTAGACTGATTTTTTACACCATTAAAGAAATATGCAGAAAAAAACCTCGATAATGGTGCCAAATCTGCTCTCTTGCTGTCTCTTAACGTGACACCTGTAATTTTAGTTTCCACAGCTCGCTGCGTTGTCCTCAATTTAAAATTAACGTTTATCGATAGCCTCCATGTTTAAGTCCCATAGGTAAGTCACCTATAATTGTGACCAGTAATAGCGATAGAATAGCTGCAGCAAAAGTCAGTTCTAGTGCTTACATCTGCACCACGTACAATGGAATGGAATTGGAATAGAATTGGAATATGATTAGAATAGAATTGAAATGCTGTGCGATGTCAGTGCACATTAAAGATCCCCAGGTGGTCGAAATTATTCCGGAGCCCTCCACTATGGCACCTCTTCCTTCCTTTCTTCTTTCACTCCCTGCTTTATCCCTTCCCTTACGGCGCGGTTCAGGTGTCCAACGATATATGAGACAGATACTGCGCCATTTCCTTTCCTCAAAAACCAATTATTATTATTATTAAATGTAATTGGAATAGAAATGCAACGCTTTCGCGTTTCACGCACCCAAGTTCCTTTTTTTGTCACTTAACGGCTCCGTCTCGGACATCGCAAAAAAGGACGTCGTCACCTCCTGCTTAGTCCAAGTTTATTCCCCCCTCGATCTCTTCTTCGTCGATGAAGACGCGCGCGTGTGTCACAGTGTATTCTCACCGTGACCGCTCGAGCCACACTCGCAAGAACTGGCTGTGGAGAGGAGGAGGAAGAGAGACGCGTCGTCGCGTCCGTGTGACCCGATCACCGGGGCGATCTGGGACGGCCACCAAAATAGACCGTCGCCACCGTCGCAGCAAAGAAGCGGCGGCGCGCGTCCCGCCCCGACGTTCACTTCCTTCCCGCTCTCTGAGGCGACGACCAACGAGAACAGGAAACCACGAGCGCACGCACTGGTGCCGTATGCATGGATAGGCGTCGCACCGCCGAGGACCCGCGGAGAAGTATGGGGGGGGGGGGGGGGGGCGGTTCGGTCTTTTGTCTTCGGTTCTGTCTGTGGTGTTTCCGCTGCCTTCTTTCATCGTAGGGCGCTGCGACCCCTATACACTTTCTCTCTTTCGCCTTCTACACCTCGCTTTTGTTGCGATTCATAGGACGCCTGTGCTGCCCTCTACCTCTGACGTTGCCTTCCCTTTCCGTGTTAACGAGCTGCAGCCCCTACAAGACCTGTCAGGACCCGTCCCGGCTACTTTCGCTCGCCACAGGGTTCTAGCTAGCGCGCCGAGGTTCGGTGTAAAGCCACGCATGTATCAAAAACAAAAAAGCGTGTATACTGTGTTTATTATTAATAATAATAATAATAATAATAATAATAATAATAATAATAATAATAATAATAATAATAATAATAATAATAATAATAATAATAATAACAATAATAATTGGTTTTTGGGGAAAGGAAATGTCGCAGTATCTGTCTCATATATCGTTGGGCACCTGAACCGCGCCGTAAGGGAAGGGATAAAGGAGAGAGTGAAAGAAGAAAGGAAGGAAGAGGTGCCGTAGTGGAGGGCTCCGGAATAATTTCGACCACCTGGGGATCTTTAACGTGCACTGACATGGCACAGCACACGGGCGCCTTAGCGTTTTTTGCCTCCATAAAAACGCAGCCGCCGCGGTCGGGTTCGAACCTGGGAAATCCGGATCAGTATATACTGGGTTTAAAAATTTAGCTTTCAGGATTTCTCCCAAAATAAGCGATCGGGCGGACACGAGAGGGAAGTTGTCACCATCAGAGTTATAATTGAGGAAAATTAGTTAATAAAGTTTTCAGCGGCTGGAGGCATGATGGCATCCGGATTCCTAGGCTAATTAATTTGGTACGATTCTCATAACACACCTGTGTTCAGATACCTACGCTTGCAAATTTTTTGCACACTCCGCATGATTGCATAAAATGGACTGAGAGCACTGTCGTTACCCTTCACACCAGCTTGCAAGATGCACCTCTTGCGTGTGCCGCTTCGTCTGATCACGGAGAATTATGAGCTACTTGTGAAACACGTATGTAGGTATACAAGCGCATGTGTGTCTCTCTCTCGTCGAGCACTCATAAGTCAAAACCGCTGTCGATGGGCCGTCAGTCAGGCCGATTATACCGTATTACGCGCTAGCGGACACGACACGTCTTGTAAAACTGGAAATCAGTCGCTGGAAATCAGCTGCCTTCAACATTCTTTGCTCAAGGGACAAGGTGTAAAGGCCATAAAAAGATCGATACATACAGGTCGGTTTGGCAGCCGAGAAACGAGACACGTTCGCTGCGGGGTCGTGTCTCTGCCCTTCGTCTTTCTAGTTACGAACAGCGCTGGGGAAGGTTCTTGGTTTGGACGCGCCGTTCTGAAACAGCTGACGGGCCCCATCACACTATACGAATTCAGTGACGTGAGGAAGATGGAACGTTGATATTCTCGATGCGACGTGTGAGGGGAGAAGATTAGTTAAGAAAAATACGTGGATCGAGACGATATTGTTTTGTGTACTATCGGGGACAAAAAGTGGTGTATTTTACGCAGCGGAAGCCGGAGCAATGGAAAGCTGCATCGTAACACCATCTAAAGCACGAAACATTGAAACGAGTCATACGACATGCCTGAAGATAATAAAGGGCGCCCATTGGCTGTCTCGATCCCAGATGCCGCCTGTAGATGGCGTTACGATGCAGTTTTCCGTTGTTACGGATCCCGCTGCATGGAGTATACCACTTTTGTTCCCGATACTACCACCGGAACGAAGCATAAACTTGATATAGAAGACTCGGCACGATTCGCTATTCACTCTCAGTGGTGATATTCTTGCTTCTTCTTTTCTTTGGCTGTGTGCCATTGCACTGATAAACTATGTGCTATTTTTGCTCGCAGTGCTCAGTGGCGAAGGTTCGCGTATGCACTCATATCAAGGCTGTACCACATGTTTTACCAGGACCGGTCTTCTCGTCATCTGCATTTTTTATCGCAATTGTTTTTTGATTCCACAATTTTTCTCCTTCCCACGGTATTGTGCAAAGGTTCTGCGCGATATTGCCAAGTAACGAAGTGTCGCAGCTGAGTATATTAAGGGGTGGAACAGCTTGTGGCTTAATAATAATAATAATTGGCTTTTGAGGAAAGGAAATGGCGCAGTGTCTGTCTCATTTATCGTTGTACACCTGAACCGCGCCGTAAGGGAAGGGATAAAGGAGGGGGTGAAAGATTAAAGGAAGAAAGAGGTACCGTAGTGGAGGGCTCCAGAATAATTTCGACCACCTGGGGGTCTTTAACGTGCACTGACATCGCAGAGCACACGGGCGCCTTAGCGTTTTTCCTCCATAACAACGCAGCCGAGATTTGGATTCTGGAGGAGTATATATATAATTATATAATTGGTTTTTGGGGAAAGGAAATGGCGCAGTATGTCTCATATATCGTTGGACACCTGAACCGCGCCGTAAGGGAAGGGATAAGGGAGGAAGTGAAAGAGGAAAGGAAGAAGGAGGTGCCGTAGTGGAGGGCTCCGGAATAATTTAGACCACTTGGGGATCTTTAACGTGCACTGACATCGCACAGCACACGGGCGCCTTAGCGTTTTTCCTCCATAAAAACGCAGCCGCCGTGGTCGGGTTCGAACCCGGGAACTACGGATCAGTAGTCGAGCGCCCTAACCACTGAGCCACCGCGGCGGGTGGATTCTGGAGGAGAAAAAATTTCCTTCCAGGTAGTGCATATTCCTTTGCGTATTAATTAATTTATTCATTCATTCATACCAATCAGCGATGCTGAACTAAGGCTTCTCATCTTAGTCTTTTGTCAGTTTTGCCCCCTCTAATTCTTAGGGAGCCCGTCTTGGGCGACAGCTTATCCACGATGTTCTAATATGCATATTTAGTAAGGTCTGTATGGTTCCTTATTTTGTACCTCTGGTGAGTTCATACATGAAATGCATTTATAACATTGAAAGGGTTCGGTAAGTCTTGCGGTGGAGAAAGTATTTTAAGTACTTTGCATTTTCTTGCGAAGGTGTATTTTTAAGCTTGAAGCGCTATTTCATGGTTTCTTGTGCGGCCCTTTGTGTTTCGCCCCACTGTAATGAACAATATTTTTCTTGCACTGCTGTGCTGATGTCACAATGTTGCGCTGCGGTGCTTTGTCAATCTGTCGATGGACCGGTTTTTCCCCGGACCATATGTTATCATATACGACTTGATGGTCGAGGAAAGATTATTATTAATATTAAGTTTCAGACTAACTTTATTTCTCTATTATGTCGATAGCCTCGGTGATGCAAAACAGTTCCTTTGATTATATCTGAGTTCTGGTGGCAAACCTGAATCCTCGGAGCCACTCTGCGTACATGAACAAACAAGGGTTAACTAGTGCCTTGTCTTGGATAGCTAAACATGTACGGTTGGACTTCGTTAATCTCTTGTAGTAGCTCTCTCAGTATTCTTTACGTCTGATGCGCAATCAACCAAACTCCGAGCTACCACAACCCGCGCTGGACACCGAATATGTGTCGCTCACGCGCAACACATTTCATATGGTGCACAGAATTTGAGCATAGAAACGCAGCCACGTTCTTCTCGCTCTCCCGCTGTTTGATTGAGAGCCAAGAAAAGAAAAACAAACAAACAGAAAATCAAGCGCAAACAGACCCACAGTTCTGACAGCTGGCAGTCGCTTACGGATTCGCGCCTGTCACAATTCAATGACATTAGGTGTCAGGTCTGGTCTTTCGTTGTTTTTTAATGCTCTTTCCCTGGCGGAATTTCTTTTTTTTTCATGGGTGGACTGAACTAGGTGCAACAGAGGTGGAAACAAGTTTTTGACCTTTGCTTCTGCATATACGTTCTCTTGGACAGATGTCGGTTGGCAAAGCGTTCATGTCGATTGATTTCTCCAAGAACATCTCTGCTATGCCTACTTTCCGTTGAAAAAAACCTATCAATCACGAAGAAGCAGGACTTGAGAAAGATAGCAGCAACAAAGAAGATGATAGGTTGCTCAGGAAAATACGCGCGCACCTTGACGTACATAGATCCCAACGCGTATCTGCAGAGAGTCCTGCGTAGGTATTTTCAAGGGTTAAAATTAGGTTTTGTCAGGGGACTATCGGACTGATGCATTATCGCTGTCGTCACTCATTGTAAGGGTTAGGTTTGAGGCCTTTCTTAATTCATTGTTGGTCAGATGAATATTAAGGAACAATTACCTGAAATTGTAACCACCAGGGGGACGTGACAACAATTCATAATATGATTAAATGGTTTCTGATTCTACATGGCCCAATTTCTCAAACCACAGCGTAGTTCTCTTTTTTTCTGTGTTTTCATTCAAGCACGTGGAATTCCAAAGATGCACTACTATGTTGGCACCAAATGCATGCTATGACAGCGGCAAAAGTGACGCGAACTTAATCATACAACTTTCAATAAGCGAGCATTGACTTTCTTACAGTGCGAAAAAAAGCTTTGCCAGAAAAATTGCCATGGGGCGAAAATTGCGAATTGAGATTGTTAGTGAACGTTCCCCGTTTTAATATTTAATTTAGTGTATCTGCTTACTCACGTTAAAGTAACGTACACGAAACCCATGCGTTATTCAGGCTTTGCTGATGGCCGATGCAACTGCGCTCACTCGGGATTGTAGTGCTAACGGAAAATGGCAGTGCACGGCTTGGAAGGCGTGGTGCTTCCTAGACCGTGCTGTTGCAACAGACAAGTGGGATTTCGCGCTCTTTGTTGATGTCTAAATCATCGTTCCCACACTAAAGGTATCGTTGCGAAAGCTGTGCAGGTTGCGGTTTCTTTATACTCTGCTGTGCAACTGTCTTGCTGCAAGGTTTCTGTTATGAACGTCTAATTTCCGGGCCACCCCTGAAGAAGGAGACCAGGCTGCCTCAAAGCGTTGTGTTAGGCGTCTTGCGACTTTTGGCCGGAGAGCTGCGTTCTTTTCTATCCAGTTCGTCTTCCGACTAGACAAATTTCTGTCAAAATGTTCACATTCCAAAATAATTCTCTCTTATTAGCACGGTTCCTGTGACTTGGAAAGGCTATTACTTGCTCCACGTGGCCACCATGAAAGCCTATTCAGTTTGATTCTGTAAACTGATAGAAGTTTCTTCAGAAACACTCAACTGACAGTTCGCTAGATACCGCATCATGTGCGGTAGGCCCCGTCAACTTTAGGCAACATATGCGGTACTCCAGGCTTCTTTCCGGACGTCCGTGGCAACTGTCAGTTACCACCATTCAACCCCCCCCCCCCCCCCTCGAGGTTAATTGGTATGGTAACACGTCAGGTTATAAATACGGCTTAAAAATATTTTTTGATGTCGTGATCACTGCCTTCAGCATTCCGTCGATGAAAGTGAACGGAGATGTCCCATAGAGTTATCTCAGGAGGGCATAGTAGTTTCCAACATAATACTACTAAAAAAATCAACTTTATATTGCTGCATGTTGCATTTAAATAGTTCAGTTATCGCTCACAGATTTGATGACTTGTCTCCCGCAGGTCTCCGGCCGGCTGCCGGCATCTCCCTCAAGCTAGGCTGCAGCATAGACGTGCTGGACAAGTGCGGCGCGGACCTGGTCATCTTCGGCACAGGCCACACGGTGCCCAACAACACCAAGGAACTGCTCAAGCAGTGCGAGTGAGTGAGCGCGTTTTTGCTGAATTCTGTATTATCGAAAGAAGTGGAACCAAAGGAAGGCAGAAACGACAGTGTAATATGAAGACACGCACTCATAGATTTTGAGTTTCCTTCTTGGACACCCGTCGTTCCTGCGCTGTTCCTTCAACATCCATTGACGTAGACCTGCCGGTTCAATTCGACTTGCTTTTGACGTTCTGCAACACGAGTCTTCACCATTAATTTCGTGGCCTCATCTCCCCTACCACATCTTTCTCATCTCCCCTACCACATGCCATATTTTTGTCCTTATACCCCCCTGATGGGCTGGACGTCAATATTTTGTTGGAATACTGGGATTTCCACTGCGTGGCTAAGGTTATGGCTATGACTTATAAGTTCGCTCATAAGTTCGGCCCTGAGGCGCTTGTGATTTTGCCCTTTTCTCAATGCACGGTATTGAGCCGGTTAACCTCCCCCAGTTTCTCTCATTTGCTTTATGCGAATGTCTTGTTAGCTGAAAAACGTTTACTAGAAGTCAGTGCATACAACTATGTAGTCTTACTTTGGCGTCAAGGAAATAAGAGAATATATATAGTAACTTGCTTGCTGATGCGGTATTGTAGATAGCTAAAGCGGAGCGAATATGTGTGGGAAAGCGGCGATCGCTGTGACGCTTGGAACAGGCATGATAGTCATCGTTTAATAGCGGCCACCGCGCGTTGGGTGCAGACAAACATCGCTGTCGTAAACTGATGCATGCCAGCCTGGGCGTTGTCCTTCACCTGCGCAATAACTGTGCTCTGGGGTCGACTATAGGCGCTATGCCGATGACTACAGGTATACCGATAACTCGGCTTGCCCGAAACAGTGACAGACCCCTCCTGAAAAGCGTTTTGGCGGTTATTCAACGCCGCCACTGCAAAAAAAGGAAGAAGAAACACTGAATTCATTGCTAATGTGAAATTTTCCCTCCAAAGTAAATAGCTCTTAAATAAACAACAAAAGAAGAAAAGTGAAGAGAGAAATCAGGACAGGAAAACAGGGTTTCCAAAGGACATATGCGAATGGGTAGCTTACGCTTCTCTACGAAGAGAAACACTTTGGGGATTCTATGGTTCCTTACTAGCAGTGTTGTACCGAATGAATTTCTCTAAGACTTAACGCAGGACCTCAGAGTATAAAGGTTCAAAACCTACCTTTTTAGCTTCTTTCAAATTAAATTCTTTATTCTATTTTTCATCGAGCATAATATCGGAGAACACCGCCCCGAGAATGGAAGCGGCAGGCAGTGGCGCTCCAATTGCAACCCTGATCCCACCGCCACCCTTAGCGCTGGCGCTATCATCCAGCGCGCAGAAATGCGGTCCCTGACATATTCTACGCAGACTGCAGTATTACGTCACAAAGGAACTCTAAGAAAGAAAATAGACGTCACGTTTGCGCCGCAGCTGTGAGAGCTGAGCACTTCGGGTGGCCATGCAACTCGGCTGGAATATTAACTGCTGCGCGGTCTACCCGTCAACTGGGGGAACCCGCCAAGCGCAAGAGAGATTCCGGAGGTTCAGGCCCTGTTTAATAGCTGACGAATGCATGGCTAGTGCAGCGTCATTAAAGTCAGGTTTTGATAACACGCGCCGACGCGCTGGCGCGCACCTCAGTTGTCCTCATTAACGTCATTAACGTCCTCATTAACGTGCGACCTCATTAACGTCCTGCTCCAGTTTCAAGACGATTACTTAACTGGCTCAGTTAGCTACTGTGCTTTTTAAAAACGATAGAGCTTGTTTCTGAGAACGAGCACTTGCTGTTTTGTCAACGAATTTTCTTACGTTGAGTGGATGCGTGGATATAGTCTAGTGGAATAGTAATCGAATATATATTTTTAATTTGAAGACTTGTCATGCGGCACATATTGAGACTACTTGTATACGCAGGTAAACATGAAGAACACTATCATACAAAAACCTGACCAAGCTTCGGCTTTTGCTATATCATACTGGTACCAGGAGGTCTGTAGACTTCTGATGTGACGCAGTGCTGAGCGTACAATACGGCCAACCTTCCTGTAGGGTGCTGTGCAGAAACTAAACATTCAACACAACGAACTTAGCTGCGAAGCGCCCCCAGTTACAACTCGTGTTGTAGGCTTTTTCGTGTATTGTAAACCTTAGTACGAAGCAGGGCTGACATGCTCGTTTTTTTAATCCTCTTTCTTCCAACCTTTGCAACTTTGGGCAGGAGTTCTTAGTCACTGCCAGTTACTCGAGCCGTGAGCATCTATTATGAATAGACAGAGCAAACTTTTTATCTAGAGACTGACTGGATGAATAACTGAATGTTTGGCTCAACTAATGATTGGTGTGCTCTGAATCTGTAGGGTAGAGTTCTCAGCAGGGATCTGTGCGCGGCAGTTCGCCAACCGGTGCCTTCCGCCTCTTCCCCGGGGCATGGTCGTGGTCATCCTGGAGGGCATCAGCCAGGAGGTCTCCTCCAAGTGCAACGTGTCCAATCCACTGCACAATGGTGGGTATATGTCGAGACACTTTCTCGCCGCACTGAGAGCGGTTTTTATAAATGGCATAAGAAGGTATGCAATGATAGCACAGGTAGAGAGCTTCTTTGAAACGATGATGGTCAAAATCAAATACTTCTTGTTTCAAAATGTTTACAACAATAACGTTCCAAAGTATAATCTTTTTTGTTATTATTTCACCACTAGCATTAATGGTGTTGGTGATGAATTTTTACGGCGCAAGGGCATCTGTGTTCAGGGAGCGTCATGGCGCAAGATGCTTTTGTTTTCTGAAGGTGGGGTCAAAGACCCATTTCCCAAGCATTCCACCCTAAAGAAGTCGAGCTCCAGGCCAAAGGAAAGCTTGCACCGATTTTATAATCGATGTGCACCCGGCAGCACTGGGTTCGAACCCCGCACCTCCCGCATGCGAGGCGGATGCTCAAACCGAGTCCTAGCATTGACATTTGACACCGACCGCTCATTCTTCGAATGCGAGCAGTTATTAGTCAATTTTAGTCCCTTTCTTATGCAATTCATTACTAAGATGGTCGCTAGAATTTCTCACTGCAGACTACGAAAGCAGACAGCTCAACTTGTTGGTACTAATCCATGATATCTGAGAAACAGCGTGACCCAAAAGGGACCAAAGCATGAGTAGTCAGCACAAGCGATCACTTCACCTACTTCTGTATCTACAACTTTTTTGTCCTTTGTGTTTCGCAGTGTTTGTCAACTATCATGGGTACGACAGGCGCAAAACCCTAAGACAACTGCAGGAGCTGCGGAGTTCCTTTATTAATTTTGCGAATGCCGCTTTCGTGTAAACAAAGAAGCAAGCAAGAAAACAAAGAAACCAACAAGGAGAGAGAAAATATCTCACACCTCTGTGCCCACATTCGGAGATGTGATGCGACAGTGATAGTCGAAAAGTTGGCCCCCGCATGGCCTAGAGTAAGGTAGATAAAACGACCCCACACGGGATGTCGTTAATAGCGGCCACTCCTTGTCCAACTCGATAACATCTGCCGAAAATTGAAGGAAGACATCTTCGGCGACGACGGCGGTAACGGGGAATGTCCCTGATGACCTGCCGCGTATTTCGCAGAGTTCCTGAAGCACGCGCCATGCATGAACAAGGTGGGCGACACGCTGCACAAGTGCATGAAGAAGCTCACCCTAAGCCTCGACTACAGCGCCAGCATCGAGCCGCATCTAAGGGTTGGCCGCTCCTGCTGGTGAGACCTGGTTCCTACTTTAGCCGCTGCAAATTTTTCGAATTGTGCTCTATCCTAAGTAACCTTGTCCCATATGTCCGTAACAACCTTGCAAATCCTGGGCTAATTCTTTTCTTTCACCTCACTCGTCTCGCAACGCGCAGCAACTTCGCCGAGTACCTCATGTGTTCGGGCGATGCCATGCGCAAGCAGTGCGGCGCCGAGGCGGAGGATTACATCAAGAAGCTGCTGACGCGGTCGGCTGGAGACTTCATCGAGATAGCCTGCATCAATCACCGCACCGACTTCGAGTCGTGCAAGTCTTCGGCCGGCGTCGTCGACATGTCCACGACACGAATCACCTCCCTACTGTCTCCCATGGCCAAGCTAGTCTCGGCCGAGGGTTAGCTGGCACAGTGGATGGCGTCAACCTGGACCGACCTGTACCAGGACAAGGCGGGAGAAAAACAGACACGATGATATTTCCTAATGGACTGACCACGTTACGGCGACGCCGTCCGCGGGACCAGAGCTAGCTAACCGCAGACTTGGCTATGAACTGAGCAGCTCTGCACAGGTCTTCCTCCCTGTGGTCCATACTGTAGCCCTAGCTGCTCCCTAGCGTAGCGGTACTTTGGGTTAGTGGTACTGCTCATTACGAAAAGAGTATTCACCGCCACTAAGCCTTGATCTAATCCTGAACTGCGGCCCGGGGAACGAAGCTTTGCAAATGCAATGTTAGGGTCACACCAAAGCCGATGAACAGCACCATTAGACTACAGCGGTTGTTTGCTTATTTGTTGTCCTTACGCTGCTTTGACACTGCCGCAACCTCCTGAGCATGCTTCTTGGCCTGAGAAGCCGACCTATCTTAAATCAATATGCTCACTTCAGCAATGCGAAGGCGGGGGATCGTACCGCAGATTTCTTCCAAGACGAATCTGTAACGAACTTGACCGTACTGCTGACCAAATTTCACTAGTGGAGCATCTTTTATAGGCTGTTATCATTCCAAATGGATCATACGGCTGGACACTAGTTGCGGAATGTTCACGCTGTTCTGTTTCAAGCAAGCGTGCACCCATCGCGATGCATTGGCTTGTTTCAAGGTCGTGAGCTATCGAGGATTTCTCACACAGAGCCCTTCATTCCCGTGCTCCGTGAGCTGTCGCGCGTGTTAACTACCCAAGATACTGAATGTTTATAGGCGGGGGCAGAATTAAGCGGAAACAGTGTTTAGAAGTTCACTGCTTCAGGAAAGTGTGAACAGAATTTCTAGACTTTCTGGCGCTTCGATAGAAACTGGAGTAGGTTGTGCTTTAACATGAAAAAAAAACAACAACGCTTATTTGACTTCTTTAGTTATTTGTGAGGAACAGAACTGACAGGATTTTAGAGCGCAGCTCTTAGGCACCCGTTCCTTGATCCAGCCTCGTAGTCGACGGCGTTGTCTGCGTAGTCGGCATAACACGCCACCTGTCAGCCGTGGCAGGTAGTAGCAGAGAGAAACGCCACCTGCCACAACACGCCAACAGCTGCACCGAAATTTTGCATTACCGACTATCGTAATCGTCTGACAATTTTTTTTTCATCTTCACACTGGGAATGGTGCTGGTGATACTCCTAACAAAATCATGGCGTCCTTTTGCGCGCTTTCATATCAGAGCGACATTTGATGGCGAGCTTAATTAAAGAGATGATTTAAAGCTCACGCATGCAACGAAGAGGCTGATATACATGGCGCGGGTTGCATTAGTTATTCTTGTGCCTTCCAGACCTTCTTTTGCTTAAAAAAAAATCTCGGGCAAGTTATTTTAAGTTGTCAACCTTGGTGTCTTCCTCCATTGAAGGCTGATGGAAGATTCAAGCATCACTGTTTCGAGCAAGTAAGGAGTCTGTTCTCTTATTTCTTGTACACCTTTCGTTCTCTTTGGTTTGCGTGTGTGACCGTGTCTATGCCACTAGGTGCTGTTTTCTTTTAATTCTGATTTTTCCGTTGTTGTAACGACTTCTTCCACGGATTCTCTTCTGCGCTGGCGCCTAAGGTGCTGTGTCATGGTTGAATGAGTACGAATAAAAAGAAATACTTGTTCAGTTGTGACCATAGTTAGAATGTCTTGCCCGCAGCAGAGCAAAACTGCGGCCTAAGTGGTGATGATGAATTTTTATGGCGCAAGGGCATCTGTGGTCAAAGAGCGCCATGACACAAGGCTTTTTTCTTCTACTTCATTTCCCAAGCATTTCACTGTAAAGAAGCCTAGCACCAGACCAGGGGAAAGCTTGTACTCATTGTATCACCGGTGGCCCTGGAGATCGAACCCGGCACCTCCCGCATGCGAGGAGGATGCACGAACGAACCTGCGGGCTAAGTATTAACGCTGGTAAGTATAAGGCTGAATGGAACAGTTTAGACAAGAGAGATAACATTCTTGCGTGTAGAAGGTAGCAAGAACGGAAACGTCATTGAACACCAAGCATTCCACGCAAGGACCCCCGCCTTCGAGGGCTACTTTGAACAAACTGTGTACAGCCGACCAGAGGTGGGCAAACGCCCTCACTTTCGCCTTTCCTCCCTCACCCTGAACAATAAATTCTTGGTCCTCTCTGACCCTCACCTCCTCTTCGTAAAATCTGCTCGCCCTTCTTCGCCCTCACTTCGACTTAACCGACTCTCCCTTGCACACCCTCACAATCAGCAGTTTTAACATTCAGCTTGTTTTTCCTTATTGCCGATGCATGCCGAGGTTACTGTGCCGTACAAAACGCAAACACTTTTACATCGCGTCCGCTTTCAACTGTGTCCAACCGCTTGAATCCTCTAAGCTTAGCACTCCGAAGTTCTCAAAAGCCAACAGTGTACCCAAGAAATAGGAGAGGTACTGCACTCAAGTTATAGCCAACTGGCGGTAGCTGGGTAAGTATGGTACTTCTAAAAGCAGAGGCTAAAATGAACTGTGCCGGGAGGATCGGGGCTGTGAAAAGCACAGGAATCTTTTAACGAAGCCCTGCCCTAAGTAGCCAATCAGAAGAGAGTGCCAGGAAAATTGCAGCCAGAATATCTTCCCAGACGCCAGTAGAATTGAGAGACTTCTGTAATTAATCGGGCCGACCTGCCCATAGATGCGCATTTCGCAAGCTTGGAGGGTGCGGTGCGAAAACCTAGTCCGCTGCACGCGTACAAGCGGGAAATTCAGGCCGCTGATCGAGTGAATGGTCGGGATGTACAAAGTGCCTACATATTGCTTTCTAATTCTTTGTTTTAGGGCAAAACACGGCCAAACTGAAAGTCGCTGAATCTATTATTGAAAGACTATTTTGAACATATAGACCTTTCCATCGGGCGAAGAGGATGTGGAAATGCCTCCTCTCTGAATTGTTGCAAATTGGTTCCGCTGCCGCTTCTACCGTGATAGCGCCAAGTGCACACAACAGCCTGGCGAGCAATGTGGTCTATATCTCGTGGTCCTCGATATTATGGAGTGGATCTGCATTTTGGCTGCAGCGCCAGGAAGCACTGCGAAGTGTTATAGTCACATAAACTACAACGTGCTAAAGCCGGCTAGCGCCGGCGAGCACTCAGGTGGCGACAAGAAGCTCGTGCGAAACCGCTGCGCAAAAGATTTATTTGAAAATCTTGAGAAAGAGACCGCGTTAGAAAGCACAGAATTTTTTTTTTCAAAGTCAGGTATTGTGATGGGAGATGGAGGTGGTGGAGCACGTTGCTCGAAGAACAACGCTTGACGTCGCAGCTAAGGCGATGTATGCCATTCATGACAAGAGCCCGCTGAATGCAGTAACGGTCCACATTACAGATGGAGGAGGGCAACGAGATGCTTCTGTCCAATCACAGTGCTGTGAGGAACAGAAAAATATTGCACGACACGCGAGTATCACTTCAGGGTAAGATCCGAGGTCAGAAGAAGCCGCGCTCGAAACACGAAATAGCGTGCCCACTTGGCGTGCGTAGTACGGGAAAGCCAGAGCCAGTGCACCTGCAGACACAGAAGGCGATGTAAAAAAAATGATACAAGCAGGGAATTTGCGCACGCACTCTGACAGCACCCAGCCAACGTTACTATAGGCCAAGCAAATTTGCTTTGTAGCAAAAATGAAGCCTCCCTGATATTTTTCTTTGTGGTGAGGCGAATTTCATGGATAGTTGGCATGCGTAGCAGACGACGAGCGAGCGGACATTTACCCTGCGACAAAGGGTAGCGATGCGTCGATGGGGTAAGGTGGACATGAGTCACGCATCGTCGCTATTCCATCCATAAGATGTCTAGGGACATAAGCGGGTGTGGGAATGTGGGGTTGACAATCTAGGACTATCCGGGTACAGTAAGCAGTCGACCGGTGCGAGTGCGGGGTTAGTTTGGGATTTTATGGTGCATAAGGGGATTTTCCGCCTGAAGTAGACCTCGAGTGTAGAGGCTGTGCAGACTGTGTGTGTACAGTCGCGGACAGAATAAAATGGACCACGGCTCCGGATTGAAAACGTGAATCAGCGCGGTCTAGTTGCTGGACAACGTGATTTCGAAAGGTCCACTTGCGATTGCGCGTCCTTTCTTGCGTGCAGCCTGCCAAATCGCTCGCTTCAGCTCGGTGCGCTCTTTGATCGCAGCGAGTGACGCGAGATGGCGCCAATGGGCGCTAGCACTGCCACAGATGACTGCCGAGCGGGTGATCTTGCACCGAATATATATTGAATGAAGGACGAACAGACCAAGTGTTACGTGCGCCATCAGCTATAGTAGACTCATAACACAGACCGGTAAGTAGATAAAGCTCTTGTGGTAGGAGGAGACATCATATATGTGGCAGGAATGGAATATCTTGCGTGGCGCATGGATACTGGACAGGGCCAGAGATCCGAGCTCGCATCTGCTGAGGCGCTCCGAGAGCTTAAGTCGGCGTATCTGCAAAGACACGTGGAAAGCATGGATGTCGTGTTCATGCTGCCCTATAAACACGAACACGCCTATAAGGGAGTGCGCTAGAGGTCAGCTTACTCCATTTTCACTCCTTTCTGACACGCTGTACACTTCCCGTACTGTCGGGAGCAAAAATAGCATATACCACGCAGCTTCGATTCAACTGTCCTTACCTTCCTATTCCTGGTATCAAGGCAGCAAAAGAAGGGGGTGAGGGCGCTTTCGTCTGCTGCCATGTAACTTATCTCGCTTCGGTCCGTCGTGGTCCGCTTTACAGAAAGCGTAGAAAAATTGACGCTGCGATGCAGTGTAGTGGAAGGTCCGGACAATACACCGCTTGTGGCACGAGGCAGCAGCATACAGGAGGTAGGAAAGGAACATCTTGCGCCATGCATGGATGCCGGACTGGGGCCAGATGTCTCACCTCGGACTTCCTGAATAGGCTCCCTGCTGTCCGTGCCCAAGGGAGACCCTCAGCCGGCATATCTGCAAAGATAAACAGGAAGCTTCGCCACAGGCAACTATGCATGGAAACGACTGACAGACAGGACAGAAGAGGCTGTGCTCTTCACTGCCGTCCCGTCTGTTAGCGTTGTTCAATCGCTTCTAGCAACATGTGACTAAATCCTCTTCTTACAACCATGGATATCGTGAGCATTCCGAAGGCGTCCGAAGGACTCGCTGTACTTAAGCTGTACTGTCGGGACTTCGACTAAACTGCATCATCGACCCCCTTCAGCGGCACCGGCTGTTGATAAAGACTTTGGGGGTACCGTTGTCATCTCCAGTCATACCAGTCTCCTCGTTTCGACAAGTCGTGGTCCTGCATGCTTATTGAAAACGCAGAAAACTGGACGCTGCGATGCAGTGTTTGGAAGCTACCGACTGCACAGCGTTTTTGGCGGGAGGCAGATGGTGCACGAAAGGAACTTGCACGACCCGCAACTGTCATATCGGGCCAGATGTCACTGCGGGCAGTATGCGCCAGTGCTGTTGGATTAAGTATGAGAATGCTGGAGTGAGCACATCTGCAAAGAAAAAAATGGTAAGAGACACGCAAGCATATCGCAGTTGCTCATACTTACCCCGAGAGAAAAATGAGTGCGACTGAAGCCTTGCGCCGCGGGGCTGAAAAAGTAAGAAAAGCGAACAGACCTTGGCTGCAGCGGAAAACACGATGTGCTGCAGACCGTAGGCAGCGTCCGTTCTTCGGAGTTGCTGGACGAGGGTGGCGAGTAGGGTGCCTGGATGCCCGCTGGCCCATCGAGGCACCCTACTGGCGAGAATTTCCGAGCGCCGTTCGGTAACACGACATGGTGGCTTGGCCGCAACGCCATTCGAAACGAGTTTCCGTTACCTAAAGCAAACGGCAGCGGGCTCGCAAATCTAAACCAAGTTGAGGCAGTAAGCAAAGAGAGGCATATATCCAGTTTCCTCGCTGGCTCAATGCCTACAGCTGACTTGCTTACTGTGAGCTAAGCCTAAAGCTGTATGCATCGCGAATCCTAGCTCATCGCGCTTCCGTGTCACGGACGGGAAACCCGATGGCGATGGTTCATGAAACCTCTCCTCTATACGCTGCGTGTTGCTTGCTGATTATTATTCAATGCTCGCAGAAGCAGCGCGAGTGAACCTTAAATTCGGTCCAACAGCCCAGAGCAGGTTTCACGGACACGTCACCCTCGCGCGAGGCTTAGCCGCGCACTCACCTTCGACGCCGACGTCCTGGCTCGGTGTATTCCGCGGCGGACGTCAGTCGGTCGTGAGTGTAATGGCTCCTACGAGTCTCCGCTGGACGGTGAAGACGAGAACAACGTACTGACAACGGGTACACGTTCATGTCTAGAGGCACTGCCGTTTTACGGCGAAAATAAGTTCCGTGGACAGCACGGATGAAGAAAAATCGATTGTGTGGCGGTCGCATCTATAATCGCATTTTTTACCCGCGAGTCAGCTGCTTGCGCATGCGCGTTACTGTCGGCAGCAGGACTTTTCAGGTGCGGTCTGCGCAGTCAGACTTATCAGTGATAGAAACCATCCCCTGGGGCATAGGCCGGGAACAGTGACAGTGCACTGGGCCGCGCCGCTGCTTCCGTGGGCGGACGGCGCGTCGTAGCGTTTCTTGCGGCCAGATTTGTTTTTGTTTTCGTTGTCTGCCTCTGGCCCGTCCAGATGAAGGGATATCGACTGCTTTAGACGCGGAAGTTTCGCCATGCAAGCGCATGCCACAGCTTGGGCGACGTTTTCCGTGTTTCTCTTATTTACTGCACTTTAAACAAGCGGACTGAAATATAATTTTCGCATCCCTTGTTTAATTCAAAGACCTAATGGGCTCTATCTTCGGCAGAGAGAACGAAGCGCCTTAAATTACTCTAGGAGACAGTTGTGCATAATGCATCCTTACGGTGAGACATTGCATATGCTCGATTTTTCTGATTTCTTCTTCAGTGGCTGTATAGATTTGCCTTGCTGTTGGGTCTTCGTGCATTCATTTATTTTCTTGCTTGATCGCTTCTGATCACATGTATGTGACGGGTTCAGCGCCCTAAACGACGGTCGGTGGCTCGTTGCCTCGGCTGTCTGCACCAGGTAGCAGTCCCCGAGACTCAAGCCGGCGAGCTGAAAATGAATGTCACATCTATGAGCTCGCTGGGAATCTATACCTTCTCCGGCCCAGAAGACATGGGGTACAATGGTGGATGCACCGAGGTCGTGAACCGGCTTCCAAAAAAGAAATATCCGCAGGATTTCGAGGGCGTACAGGCCTGATGTCGCCTAGCGTCCCAGCAATATACCCGTTACAGTGCGACCATTTTCATACCCGTTATTAATGTGGACGTCACTGCCGCAGACGACTTGAATGCCTTCAGCAGACAAACTTACAGCCTTTCCTGAACAGCTGCTTTCTGGGCTAAGTTAAGGAAGTCCGCATCAACGCCATGGAGAATGTCCTCTACATTGATGTGTCGAACCGGGCAACCTTGCACACCCTGAAGGCCGTATCGAGCTCCAGCAGTACATGGGGGCCTATTGTTCGCTGACGTAAGTACAACGGCAGCAATGATTTTCGACACTGGTGTGGACATTAAACGCTGACTTACCAAAGCTGCTGTAATCTAGTGTGCGCGTAACTGACATTCACCGCTTTGGACAATCCAGGTGTGCGAAGGTCGTGTTTGAAGAGAAGAAATGGCCGCCGCAGGTACAGTTAGAACTTGTGAGGCGCCTTGTCTTCCCGCATGCGCCTATGGTTTTTGTAATGCCGCGCATATCAGAGGCTTGGGCGTCAGCGCTGCGTGCAGAAGCAGGACATGTCGGCGTTGCGCCGGCATTCATTATGGACCTACGTGCACAGTGGAAGCGGAGAAGTGCGCGAACTGCGATAGAACACATGAGGCAACCTTGAAGGACTGTCCAAAGCTTAAAACAGTAATGCAAGTGCTAATCAAAATCGGGTAATGCTCCGCGCACAAAGAGGAGGCAAATTCAGTCGTCGTCGACCGAATACGGACGACATATCGACTATGTAACTGGAAAGGCGTGTCGCATTCTGCGTTTTTTAAGGCTCGTTATAAACATTTTCCTTCAGAAGCAAAAAAAGGTACTTTTTAATTCTTACGTTCGCTAAGTTCTGGAATATGCGCGCGCAGTATGGGACTCTTGGTATAATACAGATATAGAAAAGCTAAAGGGGCGACAAAGTTTCGGTGTTCGATATGTCTTTAATAATTATAGGAGTAATTTTAGCGTTTCATCCGCAAATAATCTCTCCGGGATGGCAACCACTAGAAAAACGCAGATATTCTTTGAGAATAAATTTCTTTCATAATATTTATCACTGTAAGCCTGGCATAAACCGTGACTTGTGTATTCATGCACCACTATGTTCCGCTACGGCGTTTTCATCCATTAAAAGTATAGGAAATCGGATGTAGAACTGACATGTACAAGTATTCTTTTTTTCCCAGGGCCTATAAAAGATTGGAACAGGCCCTCTCAAAACGTAGCGTCAGTTATGTTAAATTTATTCGTATCATCTTTGTAAATCCTTTGTTCATGGCCTATTGTGATCATCTGTCGCGACGCATTGTCTGTACCTCACTTTGTCGGCTGTTTTCTTATGTATTTTGTGTTATTCCCCTCCACTGTAATGTCATCTATGACGCTGTGGGTATTCGAATAAATAAATAAACAACACGCTCACGCAAGCTGCACAAGTCGGCCACTGCGGACCGCGGTGCTAGCTACACGAGCAGAGGAGCGGCTCAATATTCTGCTGTGCTGAAGCCATCGCCTGCGCCTCCGCCAAGACCGTATTCAGCGAGTACTCAGGTGTCCACTGTGGCGCTGCAGCACAGTGATTCCGCTTCTGCGAATGCACAAGCTACACCTGCGGGTGAGCGAGTGTAGAATCCGCATAGTGAATCTTTACTAGAGCATTGCCTGGCATGAAGCAGGACACAACAGCGTGGCCTTCTCCGCTGTTGCATTCTGTTGTCATCATCACCATCATCATCAGGCTAACTATGCCCACTGTAGGGCAAAGGCCTCTTCTATGTCTCTCCAGTTAACTCGGTCCTTTGTCAGCTGCGCCCACTATATCCCCGGAAACTTCTTAATCTCATCCACCCACCTGACCTTCTGCCGCTCCCAGCTACGCTTGTCATCCCTTGGAATCCACTCCGTTACCCTTAAGCACCCCTATCCTTTCTTTTTGTCCCCTCACCTCTTTCATTTCATTTCTCCATTCTGCCTGCTATCCTTTATTTCCGCTGCCCCAGCTCGGGTGCTTCAGTATCGATGGCAGATGCCGGGGCTAGCAAAAATCTCTTCCTTCCTTCTTACTATTATTTTAATAAAACCACTATCACCACCACCACCACCCTTAAGCACCAACGATTATCTTGCCTTCGCAGTACATGCCCTGCCCAAGCCCATTTATTCCTCTCGATTTCGACTAAGATGTCATTAACACGCGTTTGTTCCCTCACCCACTCTGCCCGCTTCCGGTTTCTTAACGTTGCTTCTATCACTTTTCTTTGCATAGCTCACTGCATTGTCATTAACTTAAGCTGAACCCTTTTCGTTAGCCTCCAGGTTCCTGCCCCGTAGGTGAGTGCCGGTAAGGCACAAGTGTTGTACACTCTTCGCCTTCATGTCAGTCAGGAGAATTAACAGTACACGACCAAATAAAAACAATGGTCACACAGCTGGCTGGTGCCCCACGCCTAGCTGTTTGGGTTAGATACGCCGGTTGCCAAGACCGCCAGACTAATCTTAACGGCTGTTGAACCCGTGCTTGTTACTCTTATGTACTCTTAAGAAATGCTTTTTTGTTTTTCCCGCAAATTACCCAAAAGTGCGGTCTGGCCGAAAATGACTTCGAGAATGACAATGATGTAAGGCGATTTTATTTCGCTCATATCACTTTCCAGACAGTTGCCTTTCCAACAAATAAGCTTTGAAGTTAAAAAAAATACGGGCATGAAGTAGAAAATTATCTTCGTAATAGCAGCCAAAAAAAAATGGCGGAACTAAAAGTTACGACGAGGCATTAGAAGCGCTGCAGTACAGTTCTTTGGTTTATTAGAAACACAAGAGATATACAGGGCCTAACAGAACAACAAAACCACCCATCCAATCTGCTGTTCTTTGAGTAATCTCTCTCTGTGAAGGTGAGATGTCAGCTCGGATAAAAAAGGCACAAGTGGTGGCATTTTGGTTAATGCATATACAGACCTGCTGTGGCATGCAGATCTGACCGTGCCGAGAGCAGACTGAAACTTTCTTTTTATGAATTACTCAAACGACTTACCGGCTACAGCTGCAGAATATAGAAGGGGCTTATGCGACTGCATTAATAACGCTCATCGGGTAGGTTACATCATTACCTAACGGCCCATTCCAAGAACGTTGTTCCAGAGCTGGCGTAAAGCTAATTTGGATCAAGGGTTTAAAGCTTAGTCTGTCTGCCAGTGCCACAGCGGTCGATGGAGCCTCAGTGAAGCCAACCGCAAAGCAACGCCCGCGTAGGCGTTTACTGTTTCTCAAAAATATGCAAGGCCACTCATCCTTAACCAGCGAGACCAGACGCGCGCGAATCTCTAAAGCTCTGCAGAATGAAAATGTTTCTGGTACACCACAGCAGCCCCTCCTTATGGCCTGGAGTAAGCTGCGGTCTCCTGCACTGCAGCTCGCCTACTTTAGACAAAAAGCAGAGTTAATGATTTCATGTTGGGTGTGTGTGTATTACGCTACTATACGCCAACCGAGGGAGCACATTTTTGTTTTAAATGCTCTTGTCGACATTTCCAAGCAGTTAGTATTCTTTCTTTGACCGCAGTTCGAGGCAGTCCTCCCACAGGCTCAACAGGTCGAGCGCTATACACTTTTGTGCCGCCTTTCTTCTCATCTTGAGCACCTGGTGGGCCGTGAAGTGGGTCTTCCAGTCGCCCACCTGCCCCTTTCTGATCATGGTGGCACCCTCGGAAGGCTTGGCTGTCGCACGGTGGCCGGAGTGCTCGAGGTACAGCTGAGCCCACCGGGGCAGCCTGTGGGGGAGAGGAAGCCAGATGTGCAACCTGGTATGCGGCGCACATGCTGGGGAACTTGCATGCGCTCAACGTCACGGAAGGTTGCACTCTAATCAACAACACATATAGCAGAGATTGCTTCGTGCGAGACTGGTTAAAACGTGATGGACTCTCAACAAGACTCCCCTCATATCACATATTTCAGCGAGAACCGTTATAAAGATGTTATACCGACAAGAAGTTCATCGAGTGCGCGCACTGAACCTGAAATGGCGCTCTGGTCTGCGTGACGTCACAGCTGGAGAAATTGCGTAGCGCGGCGGTGCGTTAGCAGCCCCTCGTATGGCGCCATGGCGGATGCGTAGCCGTCGTAGCAGCAGCCGGAGAATGAAGGTGCAGTAGCGGCCCTTATAAAAATAGGCTACAGACAGTCCTTAGACTTCTTATAGACTCTATTGCCTTCCTATAATATTTCTTTTTGTCCATTCATAGTCTATAGACTCTCTATAGACAAAAGTCTTCTAAAAGTGTATTGCCATAAATCTATAGATTGTCGATAGATTGCCTACAGGATTTGTATTGCCTATAGACTGTTCTCTATGGTTTGTCTATAGAGAGTCTTTATACTTTATAGAGAGAAGTCTGTGGACAGTCTATAGGCTGTCTAAAGAAAATTTTTGTAAGGGCCGGCTCTCTCTCGTCGACGTGGTCAACAGCGATCAGTAAGCGCCGGCAACGGGAAAATAAAGCTATTTACTTCGCCCGAACGGGAAGCTGTGTGACTGCAATTCTGTACCGAGCGTTGCCGCCTACTTCTCGCCGATCGCGCCCGTGAATCAAGCCGTGTGGCTGTAAATGAATATTTACAGCCATACATAACCTGAATGCTTTCGCTGCAGTAAACCATATTAAGCCATAAGCGTAAACTTGGTGACTCTTTTACTCGAGATATTTCGCTGTGATAGTTGCGGTGCCCGCGCTCCAGAAGTTTCATGATGGGTTATTGAACTCAAAACAATACCGCTTCCTAACCGCCGCACCCGCCGCGGTGGCTCAGTGGTTAGGGCGCTCGACTACTGATCCGGAGTTCCCGGGTTCGAACCCGACCGCGGCGGCTGCGTTTTTATGGAGGCAAAACGCTAAGGCGCCCGTGTGCTGTGCGATGTCAGTGCACGTTAAAGATCCCCAGGTGGTCGAAATTATTCCGGAGCCCTCCACTATAGCACCTCTCTCTTCCTTTCTCCTTTCACTCCCTCCTTTACCCTTCCCTTACGGCGCGGTTCAGATGTCCAACGATATATGAGACACATACTGCGCAATTTCCTTCCCCAAAAAAACAATTATTATTATTATAATTATTATTATTCCTAACCGTCGCTGTGAGAACCACTCAGCTAAGGAGGGACGTGTGCTTGCCGATTGGCACCAACTAGGCCACTACCGCTGGTCCGCGCGGATAGAAGACGAGTTGACAGAACAAGAAAAGAAAGAGGAGATTTCAACGAGCATCACAGCAACCATGTCGCACCTGCTGTCCTACTAAATCCTGCCATTTTTCCCTTTCCATATTCAACATTCTCGGACAAAACTTTGAGAATTGGAATATTATAAGATACTGTTATAGAAATATTGCAGGCAATGATCCGCTCTTCTGATATGTGGCAAAATATTTCGTCCAAAGTGTTTCCATCGATCGCATCGAACATTTAAGACTGGCATAGAAGACCAATGGTGAACGCTTTTGACGACAGCGAAAATGTTACAAAAAAATGCAAGGCTGCCATCGAGTGATCCGCGGATATATTGTATGTTATAGTGAAATTTTGCATTATATAAAATATTGCGTTCGTACGCGCTTTCCCGCTCAAAAATGCCTTTGTTTAGAATTGTTGGGTATGCGTAACTGTTTAATTAAAATCACCTCCTTATCTTCATTAGTCCCGCTTGGTGATGGTCCACCGTGCGTGCTACCCGCCTATCTTTTTGTTCCTATCTCTATTTTTTTATCCCCCCCCCCCCTCCCGAAGCTCTCTCCGTCGATAAGCCTACCCATGTCACCCGATTCTTGGCCGGTCCCTAACTATGGGTACACACCGTTTGTTGTTTGGGTCAACAACAACAACTACGACTACTACTGTGTGCTCTAAAAGAAAGATGTCTGATCGCAAGCCACCTTAACTACCCCTTCCCTGTTACTCCGTAGCGGAAGCATCCCGATAGATCTATTACATTTGGCGGAAAGCACTCTGGTCACCAACATTGCCTACCGTGCCTACATGCTTTTCTTGACGTAGACCCGCCTTACCTGTCCCTGGGAGTGTTGGCCATGAGCTCGGCCTGATACTCTCGCTCGAGGCGGGAGAGCTGGCGGACACACTCCACGCTGGCTGCTCGAAGCACTTTGTCCAGAGCTTGACGGTCACGCCGAAGTGCATCACCATACTTAGGACCCAGGAAATCTGCCACGGCGAGAACCCATGTCTCTGTGTCTGCCTTCAGGTCTTCATACCTGTGACAGGAGACAATATGCGGTGAAGCCATTGCTTGAGTTGAAGCGTAGATTGCCATGACAATGGCTTGGCTTGGTTGCTATTCAGACGTCGCTAAGAGTGAAGAAACTGTGTTCGTAGAAGTGTTCAAGATAAGCGAAAAAAGCTCGGAAGTTGAAGCGAGAAGTGTGCAGTCTTAGGGAAGAGTTTCCTGGTTATCACGACCACGGAGCCACGTTATAGCGGTCTCTATCTTTTCGCTCCAGATATCCTTGTATTAGTGTCGGACAAAATATAGTACTTCCGTTGGTCAGGTCGTTTGCCTAACTTACGTCCTGTGTGCTCGGAGAAATCAGAGCGGCGACAATAGCAATGCAAGGCGGGCCAGGAGAGTTCTACAGAGTTGTGAAGCTTGCCCAAGAAAACTTTACGATGAATGAAATCCCCGTGAATTATGACACTCAGCAGTTGATTCAAGCATTGTCACTTCCTATACTGTTTGCGAGCGCTAATAAGAAAGACAAATGTTGCGCCAGGGGCTAGCGACCAGAAAACCTCAGGGCACCGACTATAATCAGCAGTTGAAGTGGTGAGACCAAGACGTGTTTTTTTTCTCATAAAGGAAAGATTCTTCCCTTGCAGATTTACTTGATCGAACTCAGCGCTTGTTATGAAATAAATTATTAATGCAACGTTATACTTTTTTTCCACTGCGGCGACTAACCTTATAGTTCAGCCTGATAACATAATTTAATTTTAAATGAAAGGACATTGAGAAAATCTTCGTATAGAAGCGATGATCTTGACCCACCTGACAAAAAGGACGTTGGGGTCGTTCTTGTGCGGGTACCAGGACATAAGATGGTCGAAGTAGTCTCCGCCATCCACAGCCCCTTCGAGGAAAAGATCGAGGAATTCGTCGAAGGTGCCCTGCTCGAAGTGGTAAATCGGAAATAGTTTGTAGTGGTGGTAGAAGGAGACGCAGCAGTCGAACGGGTTGCGCACCACGTAGATGTACTTGGCGTCAGGACAGATCCGTTCCTGGTCGTACAGCATGTGCGTTTTAATGGCGCTACCTGCGAGGAATACAGCGTTACCATTGTTATTTTTTTTGTAAGTTCAATATGTCTAAACTTTACGTTTTAAAGTTTTATTTTTTAAGGGGCGAGTTGCCATCGTTTTTTCGTAAATATGCGGGAGACCTTAATGGTGATAACCGTTCCTGGTCACTTACACAGCTCTCGTTTGAAAGCCAGGAGTTGAGTACGATTCAATTAAGCAGTTAAGAAATATTTCAAAGTTTTTGGCTGATACATGCACGACACATGGCTTGGAAGACACCTAATATACTGCTTAAGACAGTAAGAAGTATGAGTTGGCATGGCCAGCAGTTACAAAGTAAGAAGGAACCCTCGTTGTGAAAGCTTACGTTGCCAAATATTGAATGCATCATCTTGTTGCCGCGGTTTCTAAGAAGCGACTTCCCGAGACCTTGAAAGCATTACAAATAAGACAGACTGAAGCGAACGTAGCAAGCAAAACTAGTGTGAAATGCAACATAACACATCACTATCATCATCACCACCACCACCACCACCACCACCACCACCACCACCACCACCATCATCATCATCATCATCATCATCATCATCATCATCATCATCATCATCATCATCATTGACAACAACAACAACAACAACAACAACAACAACAACAACAACAACAACAACAACAACAACAACAACAACAACAACAACGACGACGACGACGACGACGACGACGACGACGACGACGACGACGACGACGACGGCGACGACGACGACGACGACGACGGCGACGACGACGACGACAAACGACGACGACGACGACAACAACAACAACAACGACGACGACGACGACGACAACAACAACAACAAAAACAACGACTACGACGACGACGACAACGACAACGACGACAACAACAACAACAACAAATGTAGCCCATCTCCGTTCAGAGCAGGTGCAATCAGGAAATGATCGCATGAAAGGTGTGGCGCGTGTTAGGCTGGCTCCATCTAGAAAGCCTTGGCTTTCAGAGTGGCGCCTGCACCTCGGTTGGTTCGACAAGGGGCGTTAAGCCCTCTTTATTTAGAGGTACGCCGCGCCTGTTCCCTGTTTACCATGAAGCTAGGGCGCACATGAACGCAACCTCTGAAATCTCAGTTCCTTGCCCTTCGTTCTCCACCAACACGGCTTCCAAGCGATCTGGAGAGCGAATCGGCGTAATACGCATAATGCTGCCTCCTGCCGACGGTTACACGATCTTCACGGTCACTCTTCTGCTTTTCAAGCACTGCACGACGGGCTTCAAGTCACAGCGCACCGGATCCTTGAGCGTGCGTCAAGCTGCGTACAATTTGGACGGAAAGTTCTGCAACGTCCGCAATTTTGATTCACGTTCGCCCTTTGCTTCACCATGCTCCCCGGACGATGTTCGCCGGAGATTGCCGAGAACGGAAGCTAAAAGCATTGCACTCTGAAAGCTATCTTTACGCAATAAGGTTATATTGTGTTTACAGCGGACCAAAGCTACTTCCCATTTTTCTAGATTGATTAAGGCGTCTTCATAGAAGCCCCTCCATTTATTTTGGTGCGAACCATTTTAATGCGCAAGCGTTTGAAGGGGAATGTCGTGGAGAAAGGGGCGAAGCCCTCCCCACGGGATTATGAGCCATTTGCATGCCGAGGAAGGTGGCAATTAAATTAACAATTGGTTGCGAGAGGTTGCCCGGGAAGAGCAAGAGCCTGGGTCACACAATGCCCACCGTTAGGAGCACTTGCCATCGCAGGGCTGTGGCGCGTCGCTTAACCGCTGCACCACTGTGCCAGGAGTGGTATGGGGACTCCCATGGATCAATGAATGTAAAGTCGGGAATTATCCATGTCGTGGCGTAAAAAGAAGACGAAATCGCTGTGTGGTCAGTGAGCGTATAGACTGTAATGACAACCGCTCACGAATTTCGGTCGCATAGCCCAAGAGGGCGTCATTGAGTTTTTCTGTTGTTACTGTCGGAATACGCCATTGCGTTTCACAAGGATTTCGCACATCTCCGATATGGGCGTGGAGCTTCTAAATTTCTGCTTGAAATATGCAGCTTCTAAATTTCTGCTTGAGTTTTATGCCTGACATCTGTATCGAACAAGCGCGTGGTACAGAAGCTGAAAATAGAGGCTTCAAAAGTCGTATGGCTGTGTCTGAAAAGTGAATGCCACTCAAAATGCGTAGTTGTCCGTACCTTAATCATAGGAGCTACGCATAAAGGGTCCCCAAATCAGTTTAACATCCTCTTTCCCTCAAGTTGTTTCACAGCGCAGCTGTAGTTAGTATCGGCGTTCTTGGTGAAGCCCATAACTCGGCCAGCGCCGGTCACGTGACGCTACGCCATTCCGTTACCACGAACGTCAAGTTGTCTGAATGAGCTCTCCGCCCGCAGATCACGTGACTACTCGACTGCTATCACTGTTGAGCTACGATCGCCTTCACTGAATTTGGCCACGTTGATGTAAGAAAAAGAGGACACAGCGGGCTAAAGGAGGTGTTATGGGACGTAATGGATGTCAAGATGTCGCCGCCATGCAGTTCGCGCCACGCTGTTGCACTGGTAAAACGTAACAATGGAAAGCATACGCGGAAAATCCTTTTTTAAATTGTACATCTTGTTATCTACAGCTTTGGTAAAGAGTCTCCATTTCACAGGGTTTGCTATTGATCTTTGTGGTGGACTAGTTTAGGCTGCCTCAGGAGGTGTCAGGGTAATGAGGGGTGGGGATTACAGTTCGTTTTACCTTCCAGAGTCTTGAAACTACAGGAGTACCGTAAATAAAGCACCACAAGGCTCACATGAAGACACCTTAGCCTGATGTCTACTGACCGAGGCCGTAGCTTCGTGACTTTACGCCTTGGCTCCTGGTTGTCAACTGCGTGAGCGTGCTTTTTGTTGACGCCTCAAATCCCGCGGTGGGGTATTTGATGAGGAACGAGTCTTTAACAGCGTGTCTATGACTGATCTTTCAATTCACTCCTGGCAGTGTGCTTGGTGAGAACTGGGGCGGCAGAAGTATACGATTCTAGTTCTTGGCTGTCTGGACAAAGAAATAGTTAAGAGATGATGTGGCATGCATATGGACTTCTGGGTATGGTAACACAATTTCCTATTGGCAAGTGGTTTCATTTATGGAAAAGACCTAGCGAGGCTATTCCGGCAATCAGCGGTGTTATCACAAGCACATCATTGGCGAAATGTGCACTAAACGCTCGCAGTTCATACGTACCAGGGAAAGTAAGTGCAGAGACGGCTTCGACGCCGTGCCTCTCTAGGAAGGGCATGCTCTCGAAAAAGTGCTTGATCGAGGGTGGAGGCTGGCCGAGGCTGTACACGTGGTAGAGGATGTGCTGCATCCAAGTCGTGCCACACTTTGGGTAGGTCACGATGTACACCTGGCCCGGCCGGTGCCTGTAGGAGAGGGCTCCGCGCAAGATCTCTTCGGGAAAGTGCTCGCAGAAGACGTACGACCCGACGCGACGGCTTCTGGGTACTTCTTCCGCTGCCCGCGCGTCGTCCTGTGTAAAAAGTACAGGGCTTGGTACAGTGCTCACCGTATCATTACGCTCAGCATGGCGTCCTTTTCAAAAATATCCATATTCATAACTTGACTGCAGGCGACGCCTGTCAACACATGCTTGCTCGAGCTGAAAGACATACCCCACAGTTATGGACAAAAGCATATTGAAACGGGGAAAACTTTATGGACGAAATTTTTTCTCAGATTACTAGATTTCACTATAACAATCAATATATCCGCAGACCTCCCGTCGGAAGGTTTGCATTTTTTTTGCTATTAGTGTTCTTGCCATCGTCAAAACCGTTCCCCATTGGCTTCCTATGGCAGTCTTAACTGCTCGATGCGAGCTATGAAATAACTTTAAAAGAAAGATTTTTGCTTTTCAGCGAAAGAATGGACCACTACCTTCAATGTGTGCCTAACAGTACCTTGCAATTTTACATTATTTATATCTTTTACCCGAGAATGTTGGAAATTGTTGAGATACAAAACTTTCTCAAGCTCTCTCCATGGTCGTAAAAACCATCCATCTCGACGGTTTGTGCTTTACAAAGTCGAAACTACGCGCAGAATGTGGTCGGAGATCCTTTCATCAAACAGGGGAACCTCCGCGTTACCAAGAAGTTATCCGAACAGCCAGAATGAAAAGAGTGGGATGCCCGGTTGCACACTGCTGTGGGTCACGGCGTCTCATTGCTTATTGCAGTGGGTTTCGAGAAGCAAGAAATGCGGGTCGACTGCTTACACAAACATGTTATTTTCAAGTGCTCGTAAGAGAACTATGCACGTCCGGAAGGCGTTGTCTTTCGCTCCACTCTTGAGCTGTGGTGCTGGAAGTAGCGAGATGTAGAAAGAACCCTTTAATGAACTGCAAGCATGCGACCTTTAGGCTTTTGCAGTTGCGCGTCTCAACCTTTCGAACTATGGCGTCGCCATATTACCAGCAGGACTAATCTCAACTACTGGCGTCACCAGTGCCGGCTTGCTTCCGCCAGGTGGACGCAGCATAAAAACGAGCAATGAGCCTACACTCAGGTTGCGCTTCGTAGTGGCAGGTGCACAAAGCAGTCCAGCGAGCAATATGCAGACACCTTGGTTCGAAAGGTGTACGCGCAGCTTTGCGAGCTGCCACTGCACACCTCGTAGAAATGACAGAGCAGCGGGCACTCTTACACTACAATGACAGCTGCAACGCGGCGGAGTGTAGATGCAAAGTCGTGAAGGGGTGTCGCCACGAGCTTGCAAGTCGACGATAGAAAATTCTGCGTGAAAGTTCTGGATCCCTGTAGAGCCCACTTTCGGAATAGAGTAGAAAAATGCTCGCACTTGATCTAGGAATAGATGAATAAATTACCGGAAACTACAAGATTCACAGATTATATACTGTAATCAGATTGCGGGGATAGGGTAGCCGCAGCTGGCGCAGGACAGGGTTAATTGGAGAGGTAAGGGAGGGGCCTTCGTCCAGCAGTGGGCGTATAGTCATGCTGATGATGATGAGTATGGTATTGAGGACCACGATTGTGAAATGAAGGGAATAAGATTGTTGATTGCAAATTATCAAGAAATTGTGGCTAATAAATGAGATAATCAGAACTGCTATCTCCTTATCTCATCCCCGCCGGGCCCACATGGAAGTGCCATACAGACAGGTAGGTAGTTGGATGAGGCTAAAGAAGAAGGGCCCCTCTCTCCCCTCTCCAGGACCGCTAATGAAATGGAATGTAATGAGGGGTAACCAGATAGACACGCGCTCTTTCCGTAAGTTGATATTGTCACGACTTTGGATGTGGCAACCAATCTTGACATTGGGTAGTTAAAAACTGGCTTGCCGTTTGATATCTCTTGCAACCAATGATTTCTGGCTTGTTTTTCTTGGTAAGTCCAGTCTTTTCTTCTTACCTCTGTTGCAGGCTAGGGTCATATTATCACTGACTGACCTCTCCTCCTTTCCTCTCATTAAAATTCTTTTCTCTCTGTTGCAGGAAATTTACACTACCGCAGAGCACAAATTTCGGTTAGTTGGTGAAAATTCATAATGTTTAAAAACAGCGCAAACTAGACGAAACAGTTCGGTTTAGGGGGTTTAACGTCCCAAAGCGACTCAGGCTATGAGAGACGCCAAAACTAGATGAAGCGGAACACAAAGGAGAATACACTAAACCCTCGTGTGATGTCTTCTTTCTACTGTGTCTCGTGCAGTTCGCGCTATTTTTAAGAACCCTATTTTCGCTGCTTTGAAACGCTAACGGAACACCTACCCCACTGATTCCTTCGTTTACAGGGTACTGGAGGTGGTTGAACTTTTTCAAAATGTACCCTATAGTTTCCCCGTCTTTTGTGACGCTAAGTTATCAAATCACTTTTGTTTTGCGTTTCTCATTTTGCGGCCCCCTAACGTTAAAAACAGTTGTTGCTCGAGCATTTAATTTAAGCGAATATTTCTGAACCTGTTACATTAACTAAGAAGTTCGGCCCGGCTGCGTCACTTCGTTGATTACTTGTTTCCAAGCTTTTTCTCGACACAACATTATCTCAGAAACTGCATGAGGGAAGATGTAGGTCGTAGATAGAGATGGGACAGTGCCGGGGAGGAGACCAGTGTACTTTACACAGCTCCTCATCCGGAGTGTCCTCATGGTCATGCGCACATTTATTTTAAGAACTCCCCAAATTCGCGGGCGCAGATGAACCGTGCAGTGAAGACAGCAGAACACATAGCAAATAAAATATCGGGACTGCGTACAGTCTCTCCAGGAACTGGGAGCGCTGAGGATGACACATGGATCACACTTTAGAGCCAAAAGGGAACCGACTTGGCCGGGAATTGTTAAATGAACAATAAATACTTGGCCTCAGTGGTTATTTAGTAAAACCACTCACTTGGTATTTTATTAGTCCACTGCAATTGTTTAGGGGGGTGTTGCCAACGTTTAATTACTGTGAATGTGATTGTGTATGGCTTGCAGTCTCTGTCCGCACAAATATAAACGCATGAATATATTATAGTGTCAAGAATTTGGTGGCCGCCTGCGTGTTTTAGAAATTTCTAGCTTCAAACCCATCCCGTGGACCGTTTTCGGTTATAGAATATCTGATCCGGGTCCCATTTGAACCCAACATATTTTTGGAAATGTGGCGGTGTGCTTGAAGGTTGCTTCACTTCCGCCACCGGTTGGCCCGGTATTGCACTGCCTCCGGGATCGGCCTGGGGCATTATACCGCGCGTCTTTTCTATCCTATCTTTCTATCCTATCTTGAAATTCTCCTACTTTCAGCACGTGGTAGCGATTGCGGCTCAGCTTGAGCCAATGGGCAGTCCTGTGCACTTTCCTTTTCATTTTTCCTGGCAACAACACAAGAAGAAGAAATTTCTATAAAGTTTTAGCAGCAATAGCAATGGCTCACGGGCCGTGCTTTTCTGTAAGAGGGTGCTTTAATTTTACCATCCCAATGTGGGCTGGCTCTTGACTTTTTTTTTCGATCCCACCAGCCTTTTTCAAAAGAAGGCCATGGGAGAAGTCATAAATGCGTGCACAAAAAAAGTACAGGCAGTTCGGTTCTCGAAGGGATACTTCTGCTTTGAGCCATTATTTGGAATTTGTACGAATGCCGCTAAGGAGCGTCTTATGAAAGGAAACTGAAGTTGTACAACATGAAATCTGCTTCGCAATTCGTGCCGTTATTTTGGTACCATTTAGAACATCCGGTAAGGAAGTCAGCATATAGCCAGCTCCCAGAACGTATTGTTCGGGACACGTGTTCGCATTCAAAAGAGGCAAAAGAAGAGATAAATGCTATCGCTTGCGGACGCTGGCAGGCGGAAAAATTTAGGTCATCTGTGTTGTTTCCTACGGGCTCGCGTTTCATGCACGTGTGCAACGCCATGTTTCCTTGAAAACGCCGCTGCTGGCAGTGAGGGCTGCGAACGCGTCGGATCTCATGCTGGCCCTTCGTTACAAAAAAGTGTGCATTCAACGCCTATACGAAATTTTTTCAAAGACCGACGGAAGACCATAAAATGGTTACGAATGTTTACAAAAGTGTGCATTCACCACGTGCACAAAACTTTGTCAAAGACCGCGGAAAGATCATAAAACAGTTGGGAATGCTTTTGTGCCAGCACCCACTTAACTGTCCCGAAGCCTTACACGTGCCTCTGGCAAAGGTTAATATTAGGCTGTGCTGTTAGGCCGAAACGAAATGCATAAGTTATCTTCACTGTCAACCAGTACAGTGACTGTGCTGAATTTTTATTCATTTTTTAAACGCGACTATAAAACAGATAATGCTTTTTAGTGGCATCTGAATTAAGTCTATTAGTTTTAACGTATGTCTCGAAGGGTATAGAGAAAAAAATTGATTATTTTTAGAGTGACGACGTGAAAGATAGCATTTCTGCCGCTCCTATACATAATAGTGCGGACTTTCGTTGGCCACATCTTTGAAGCTAGTAATATTTATTGAACTGGTTTCAGTACGTATTGCAATTTAATTTCATAACCGAAATTTTTGCCAAAATGACATCGTGTACACATTACTTATTATCATGCTTTTAACGAAGTTATATGGCGGCGGACCCTTTCTGCCACCTCCGCTTATCAGTAGTGGCGTACGCAGACTTTATCTTGTTGGGCTGTTGGACTGCCTGAGTAAACATCTACTTACATAGCTTCAATAGGTTTCGCTCCGTCCTGAAACATATTTGATGGAATCAATGGGTCCGATGGAATAATAAAAATCGCGAATCTCACAGAAGAAAGTTATTATAACCAGAGATGAAAGGAAAAAATAAGTGGCAGTAATTAAAACAGTTTGACCATTACGGATCCCCTGAGCTCTGCGCCGAGAAATTAATTAGGCAAACATAATGCAGATAAACAAACGACGTAAATTCCCGAGAATGGCGCGGGCATCTGCAAGTGGCGCCAGCAGAGTAAGGGGAACAGAATTGACAATGAACTGTAATGACGGTGGCCCTGTGGAGTTTTGTAGGCATACGTTACTCCCAGGTCAGCAGCTGAATGCATGATTTCAATTAAGAGCAAAGCACAACAGACGCCAGCGCAGTGTTATATCATGCAGTCATGTTTCCTTTACTTCTCTGACTCAAAATGCATACCGGTAGTTAAAAATTACCGGCGCACAAAGTCAATAAATATATTTATTTTATTACCTATCATTCACCGCTGCCTGAAATTAAATGCGCGAGCCTGCAAAGTGCATATTCGTGTCCAACATTCTTGGACAAGAATTTTGAATATTGAAACATTGTAAGGTATTGTTAAGGAAATATTGAAGGCAATGGTCCATTCTTCCGATGTGAAGCAAAATCTTTCTTTGATAGTGTTTCTATCACTCGCATCGAACAGTTAAGACTGCCAAAGAAAACCAATGGGGAACACTTCTGACGGCAGCAAAAACGGTAATAGCCAAATCATTAAAGCCTGCCAAGGGGAGATCTGCTAATATATTCATTGTTATACCCAAGTCTTGCAAGATATGAAAAAAAAAAGTGCTCGTAAACTGGTTTCTGTTCAAAAATGCTTTTGTCTAGAATTTTTGGGCATGTGCACTATTGAATTACGAGGAAAGTGTTCTGAATGCGACGAATTTTACTTTATTCACCACTGCCGTGTTCCACAGAGCTTAAAGAGAAGCTGTGCGCTCCAAGAACCTGCCGAGAGCCTGATTTTTTTTATTTGCTAGAAAGCATCAGTGCACTATTTACACTTTATAGCTGCGGTTAGCCCTAGCGCATGCTTAAGACAAACGCTACGTATGAGCAAGGGATGCGTCTCCTGAGAAACACTTAAACTAAATGAGAAATTGCTGAGGAAACTCGCGAGGCACTTCCGCGTGTATGGCAGCTCCCTGCGGCCTTGGGACCCTTTTCATCTTTAAGAGATTGAACCTATAGTACAGCTTTCATTTATTTTTTATTTGCACGCGACTCACATCTTTGAGTGAAAAGGCAGGGAACGATTTTTAGAGTAGCCAGAAACGCACTAAAAGTTAAAACATTTTGTTCACACGTGCCACTGAGACAGGAACAAAAAATACCGATAACTAATTGGGTATATAGAACGGATGTCTCCATTTCGTCTTACTAAGTTTGCATATTGTCGTAGAAGCTAGCATTACCTGAACCAAGCGAAGTCAAGCTTAGAAAAGTTTGCCGGAGGGATCACTATTGCCTCGTGCCTTGGCTGTCTTTCCTACCGGGGTGACTCAGTGGCTACGGCACTTGGCTGTGGAGGTCAAGATCGTTATATCCCTACTGAAAAATGTATATTGGTTTGAACGGGTCAGTAAATAGGATTATGGCACATTTGGTTTGGCTTTATAGGATGGACGTCCCAAAGCGGCTCAGTCTACGAGGGACGCTGTAGTGGAGGGCTCCGGATAATTTCGACCACCTGGGGTTCTTAACGGGCACTAACAATGCACAGTACACGGAATTTTCACATTTTTCGCCCATCGAAGTGCTACCGTAGTGGGCGGGTTCGAACCCACGACTTGCATGCACTGTGTGATGTAAGTGGACGGTAATTAACCACGGGTAATGGTACTTATACGGAGCCCTTCACTAAGGATTCACTCAAAGGCTGAATCGCTTTGGAAGCTTCATCCTATAATGTTAAACGAAATTTGCCATAATCCCAAGGCGCCCACTAGTGAAAACTAAAATAGAAAAGCATACTTCTGGCCGCGGCAACTGCAAAGTGGCTGGCAAACGAAACAGGGGCTCGGATTGGTGGAAATATACCACGTGACCAATAACCTTGTTTTTGCACCATTCGGAGTCGCTCCTGCTCTCGTTTTGTTGAACAAAACGAGAGCAGGAGCGACTCCGAATGGTGCAAAAACACGGTACAACTTGCGGCGCAACATATATTTCAGGCCTTTTTTTTAAAGGCGAGAGCCTTATATAGGTCATTACCAACGAAACCAGACGTCCTTGTCAGCGTCCGGGAAATGTGGTCAAGACATCCGCAAATGACGTCATCGGCAAAGAAAAAAAAATTCTTTCGGAGACGCGGGGAAGTTCCACCAAGGACCTTCATATTGCGAGGCGAGCCGCGTTGCTTCTATGCGAATAAATCTGACCTTAGTGTATGAGTTGCCTTTACGACCGTTCGCTAATGAGTAGGTGTGTCTTTAAAAAGGAAGGAAAAGTAGAATTTAAAAAAGTAATCTTTTCGAATTTAAAACGCGCAGTTAGCTTAACTGCCCTCCGTATTTTTTTTAAGCCTAACGTTTAAAAGCCCATCGTACAAGCACAGCTCACAAGCAGAGTTTGCAGGTCATTCTTCTATACTGGCTCTACTCTGTTCCCCCTCTCAACCCATTTTTCAACCCGCCTAGACACCATCCGCCTAAATAGTCGTCTCTAACCCCCGCCACGTAAGAAACTTTTTCCGGAGGACTCCAACCACCTTAGACGGATCCAAACACTTACTTTCCCCAATATTTACCACCTACACTACATTAAACCAACATTATACGCAGATGCATGTCCTTGGTGTGGCGAAATTCCCACATTCACGCACATTACATGGACATGCTCAGCTAAACCGAACCACTTAAAGCCGCACAACACGGCGCTGGAGCAGTGGGAGGTGACGCTGGCCAGTGGCACCCTGGAAGACCAGGAGGCGCTAGGCCCCATCGGCAAAGCGTCGGCAGAAGCCACTGAAGTCTTGGACTGAGGACCCCACCCACAATCCACTCCGGTCTTCTTTTTACAATTAAATGTTCATTCCCTCTCTCTTTCTCCATAGTTGAAAGGCTCGGTTGAAAGCAGTTATTGAAATACGGCGGGCTCACCTGTTGTTCCGGCATGTTGGCCCACTGACGGCTGCCTCTTCACAACACGAAGTTTGGCTGGGAAGGACACGGTGCTTAGTTCCACAATCGTGCTCGTGCGCAGGTGCCGTCGAACAGCTTGGCGTTTTAGCTGCTCCACGTGCTTATGAGAGAATGAGCCGTTATTAAAAAGGAGCTTCCCGCCACCGGATGCAGGGGCAGGAGAGACAGATAGGGACACGTGAACTAGCGTTGCGCTGAGAACGCTATGAGGTACACTTATCTCGCCATACTTAACCGCAGGTGGTAATACGATTATATGATCAGTAGAATAACATGTGACGGCGAGCGTAGTTCCGTGGAGGGAGGGTTGCGAAAAAACAACGAACAGCTGTGACGAGTGGGAACGAGGTGAGGGCCAGGAATTTAGCCAAGGGCTCGGATATAGCTTGCCGACTAAGTGCACAGAAGACAAAGGTGCGATTATTGTAACAGAAAAAAACGAGCTAGGAGAGTTAAAATTAGTGCGCATATAATCTTCGAAGGAACATCCCACCCTGTACGATGCCACGCGTAGAGAGGTGCTCTAAACGTCTGCCCTTCACCTGGGATACGAGCGAGTGGTTGCACAGGTCTGGTCTTGTCGCCTCGGAGGCTTTAACGCATTTGGTCCGCGTCCAAAACCATTCGCTACGCATACAGTAGCTGCGAGCTTCCGTCGAAGCGTTAAAGATAACACTTGATTCGAGTCACGAGGAAATGGGTCTCTTCCATCTCTTCATTACGGGCTGTTAAGATCGTGCTGGGAGTCAGCAGCTGCGTCACGTTGTCGCGAAGAGAAAACAGGTTGTGTAACAAGCCAACGTATGCTGCACAAGCGAAGGTTAAGGCCACTGAGAGCTGATATTGAAGCCCGTTTCTTCACTGTGGGTATCGTTCTTCACCGCTACCCTTAGGACTGTGGTCAGTGTTCGCGTTTTCAGGCAGGCAGGCAGGCAAGGCAAGGCAAGGCAAGGCAAGGCAAGGCAAGGCAAGGCAAGGCAAGGCAAGGTAAGGCAAGGCAAGGCAAGGTAAGGCAAGGCAAAGAAACAAACAAAAATAAAAGAACAAACAAAGAAGAGCACAAACTAAGAAAGAAGATCAAATAATAACAAATCAATGAGCACAAAAACAGCCACCGAAACCAGCAAGAAGAGGAACAAGTAAGGTGTAAAGCGGGCCGCAATGGCTGATGTTGCTACTTATAACGCATTGGGTTCAATTTCTAAGGTCGAGCTTTGCTGTAAACGGTGAGCAATGTTGGTTTCAAGCCGATAGTTTAAGGCGCTGATTGTTGTAAATTTAGAATTTGCGCTCGATTTGAGTGTCACCGAGCGGTGTTCGTGCATCGTAAGGCTGTGGGACCACGTAAGAGATTGCATTTGAGAGATCTGCAGTTGAAAAGCAACACGACATAAGTATACGTAGAAAACAAGCAGCGAGGAGAAATATAGCTTTTAAATTTTAACCAGACTGTTTACTTCGAGTAAACTTTCTCCAAACAAAAGAAATGACTTTTCTTCGCAGATTTCTCCCAAAGCGGATGGCGTTGCTCACTGCCTTGGCTACTACGACGGCAGTTGACTTGCTGTTTTCGAGACTCTGATATGGCTTCTGAGGGCTGCTTATGGCTAGAAGGAATCGGGAGAAGACTTTGGCACATTTGTGACCTTACACAACGATAGTTTACACTCGGAATTATTGATGGGCTGCGCATAAGGAAGCAGAGTTACGTGAAGTGCGTGCAGCTCGAAGTGCTAAGCTGCTCCTTTGTTTGCGGAAAAAGCGTTCGCAAGGTAGTATGATGGAAAATTAAACTTCGTTAAAACGGTGTGATAAAAGAATAGATTTATGAACGAGCATCTAAGAGGGATGCCTTGGATGGTCGCATTTGTTAGTCCTTTAAAGATGCCTAGTCGAAACTCGGTCTAATGGATGTGTTTGATGTTGGGTGTTGAGAAACTGCAATGTTTTCCTGCGTTGTCGCTTGCTTCTCTGATCATATTACTTGGTCTTACGAACTTCAGGACACAGTTGGAGCCGGATTGGTATTCCACGCTGGTAAGCACAGAATACGCATGACAATGTGATGAAGGTCACAGGAGTATAGACTAGACGTAGTTTATCGCACCTTCACGCGGAAACATATTTTGCGTTTTTCTTTGCACTAAAGCGCACGCGGAATCCGAACTTTGATCACACGGGCCGACTCTGCGAATAAGCGCCGGAGAATAGGTCTTTCCTAGTAATTGCTAAGAGTTCAAGCCACGCTATATTGCCATCGCGAGAACCTGTCTCACGAGATTGCAGTTTGGATGCCTGAGAAGTTGGCGTGAGGCCATCGTGTGTTTATCGTCAAAAGGTAGTCCCATCTTGTTCATCACTTTGCAATGGTGACTCCATGACGTGTGAGCAGCTAACTTTTGGGAATCGTGCCCGAGAATGATTGCGGACACGTAGGCTGCTTTGAAGTTAGGGCAATCGCATATAAATTGAATATTGTGACTGAAATGTTCCATGGGTGATCGAGTTTCGGTATTTTTTGTGCCTGTCACCGATAAGTTCCAAGGTCCTTTCGGAAGTTTTATTTTCGCGAAAACTGAGTTGCTTACTGCCTTAACCAGTGTCTAAACCGACTAGTGGTTATTTGAGAAACTGGTGAAGCAGTCCTGTGAGTCGGCGTCATGCATCTATGCTCTCATTAAACATTTTACTGGTCTTGTTTTTTCTATTGTGGGTTAGCCTTCATCCTCCGGCTTGCCATTACACCTATGTAGCACCAGTTCTTGACATTTGAAGGCGAATGCATGTCTCGTGTAAATGTTTAAGACTGAGCAAAACGTTGTACGGTTATAAAGACTACAGAACCGCCAGAAATGCAAGAAAACACCGAATAATCGCAACAACTCGCACTGCAATTTTGTTTTGCCTCCGTAGTATATGACGAAACCTAGCACTCGAAGTGGAGAAAACCGGTTCCCGATTAAGCCATTCTTTGCGTTAAAATGGTTGTCGCCCGAAAGTAAGTGCCAGCCACTTTCCAAAACTTTCACGTCTGAAGCGCGGGTTCCCTAGTAAAGATATTGTGCTATAAGTGTATTCCGTTCGTGCAGAATTAGTTTCAAGATAATTTCAGCATACGTCACTGTTACACTGCTACTGCGTAGTACGGGCCTGCTCAAAAAACTTGGCGACAAAGCTAGTCTCTGCACCAGATAAAGTTCGTTCTCTTTTATTGCCATAGCCCATAAAACGACTAAACACCGTAGCGTGTGGCGAACATAACTGAGTAACCCTGAGACGATGTTGCGAGTTGTGAGCCGTACACTACTACTTGCACTCGTGGTTATTGCCACGCGACATTTTGCGAACAGTCTTCGGGGTGAAGAACCACTTCAATCCCGCTTTTCTGGCGATAACGTCAAATGATCCTTGACATTTCTCGAGGAACAAGTCAGTCAAAACTCCGGCCTCGCCTTCCTGTCATGCGGAAACCAGGGGAACAGCTTCGATGATCATCTCTTGCGGGCCTATCAAGGAAAGGCAATGAGGTGGTCGTGCTGTGGCAAAGGATTCGCGAAAGCCCTCGAGTCCAACACATGGTTTAACGTGCGCACTGTGCCTGTTCTCGAAGGACACTGCAAATGGAAGGCTTTGTGCATCGGCTACCTCTTACGGAACCCTTTCACTTCATACTTCACTGAATGGATAGCGTTTCACAACACTGACTACACGCTGCTGCAGCCTGAAGAGTTATCCGCACTCAACAGCGATTTTTCACTGTGCGGCGGAAGCCCACTAATCCTAAGCTCAGTAAAATCCAAAATAAGCTCTGCGACCACTCAACAGGTGTCCTTCTTCTCCCGAATGTGCTCAATGAGCCACAAAAGAGGAAGGGCGCGTTTTACGTTGCCTCCTATACAGATAAAAAAAGTTACATTCGCATGTCCCCTGGATAAACGCATAGAAAGATTTGCGAGGACGGCCTGCCACAGTATACAGCACGGCATAATATACAATGCGCTGCTCTCCCAAGACGCAACGTTGAGGTTCAAAGCATATCGAGACCTTCCTCGAGCCGTTGACGGATTCTATCGAGGAGAAGCTGACATACTGATATCCTCCATAGCGGCCGACCTTGATGCATTGCGCCACTTCCACATCACACCTATTTTGAAGTACAGGCTTGAGACGTTCTATACGTGGAAGGATACGTACGCTTACCAAATTTCGTACTTCAGCGTGGTGACGCGGTCATCTTGGGCGTTGCTTCTCATTTCAATCGCCATTCTTTCGTCCTGGCTTTTCCTGGCCGGCGATAACCGCCTCGAATTCGGACACAGTTTTCTGGACACGGACTGGGCGTTCTTCTTGATAGCGTCGTTTCTATCGACCTCTACACCAATAAACAGTCCTTGGCGGGGCCAGAGTGCTCGCCGCACATGGTAATGTCGAGAAGCGTTCCTATTCACATGGCTCATGGCAATTATGCCTCTGTCTGTCTTCTTTCTGGGAGAACTGACCTCGAGCCTCAGCGTGACTTTGCCACCGAACTTTCTGGACACTTTGGACGAGCTAGTGGACGAGCTGGCTTTGGCACTTGAGAATCGACAACTGACTCCCTGCATGCACATAGAGGTAGCAGCCAAACACTCGGCAGCCATTCCCGGCACGTTATACGACAAGCTAAGGCGTGCTTTTCAAAGCGCGAACAAGGACATGTCGCTGCTTGGCAGCACACTTGAAGACTGCTTTCGCTGCGCGCGGCGGCCGGGCTTCGCTTGCTTCGTAGAAGGAATGGATGAATGCAGGAGTGGTCGCCACGGACGGCAGTATATCGAATCGCGGGAGCGGATGAATACCGCGATTAAGACAATATGTGATCGGAAAGATTACGCTCACTCTAAAGTCTACAGCAACCTTTTGCAACAGTTGCTAGAAACAGCGCTGTACCCTCAATACATGGGGTGGAAAAAGTGCGGGCCTGGAGAAATGTTCATTGAGACGCCAGCTGAATTTAATGTGAGAGCCAAGACTACGCAGCTGCACGCACTGTCGGCATTTTTCGGTTGCTTTTGTGGGTAATTACTTTTTTCATTTTCTGTATTTTGCTTGGATTTGGCTATTCGCTTAAAGGAGGCATTATGGTGCCGAAAAAATTGAATTAGTTTTCGCGATATGGTACATTGCCAGTGACTGGAGAAGGTATAGGTACATCGGAAACGAGCCTCCAGGAGCACGAAAAGCTAGACGTATAGTTGCAAAGTCTATGAACAACCACCTTGTCTGACTGCAACACATGAGAGCATGTAAGCCCGATTTCAGTCTCCTATAGCGTGGCTTCGAACCACAGAATAATAAGCAATATATCAGCTTAGCCCACCTGAAAACTTTTGAACCCGATAGTAATTTACTTCAGCGATGAGCTGACCCCTCATCTCAGCGTCACTGTGTCGCCGACTTACAAAGGAGATACGGAAGAGCTGAAGAAAACGTTGGACAGCGGCTAACTGGCACCTTGTCGGGAGAACAATCACAATCTGTCACATATCAAATTTTCCAAATTATCGCTATTCGTATTCCTTTGGGTAAAACTGTTTTTCGCCACTTTTCTAACACAGTTTATAAGAAAAACGGAGAAACAATGAGTGTCGATGCTGCTCTAGGTGGCTGGGTTGCATTTTGTTTGTGTGAAAGTTGTCTTGGTGCGGTGGTTCCTCACAGTGCTCAACGGCGCCCAGAGTGCTGCCTTTCCGGAAGGGTTATGCCCAGACGAGTGTCCGAGCAATTTAGTCTCTGCGGCTTCTGAGCAGTAGGCTTTTTTTCGGCTGTTTCATTTTTTACAATGAAAGCTGTTATAAAATGGGCTTAGTAGTCATATAGCTTACATTCTGCTCTAGAATCGGCAGCGTGAGGCGTAAGAGCTTTATTACGCAGAGGATGAATTCATTGCAACCTGTCATGGTGGAAAGCTGCCAATTTAATTAAATTCAGTTGAACTTGCCACGGTTGACAGTTCCCACAGTGGAGAAAGAAAAACCGCTATCCGCTTTTAGGGAAGAGGGTGGCGACAGAACATGTGACAAGCGAGAGAGAAGAGATGTCGGAGGTGACGGCTGGCCTAGTTGTTTGGGAGGTATTTGTGAGAGCGGGTGAAATTGGAGCTTGAAGGTGACTGCCACGGCTTCTAATTTTCCAAAAGTACTGAAAACTACTACTCGTTTTCATACAGTATGGCCACTTGAACGCATAATATTATTTGTTTATTTATTTATACAAAATACACGTAAAGGCCCTCAATTTGAGGGTATTACATAAGTGGGGCGGTACAGGCAAGTAATCAAAAGAAAGAAATAAATAAGCCAAAAATTCCAGAAAATACAAACAAAAACAGATAAAAGCATATGGATCCTTGGAATAAAAATACAAAACCGAAATAATTAAACATTGCAGAATCGCGCAATCGTGAAAGTGTTAAGACATTATGGTGCTGTGTCAGAGGACAATTTTAACGAAAACGTGATAAAGCAGTGTTCCAGCAAGCCAAAAATTCCAACAAAAACCCAAAAAAGCCTGAATTTCTGAAAGTTTCCTTCTTTTTATATAATTAGTCCAAGCATCAAGAAATACTTCATTTTCAGTGGCATATTTTCCACCCAGTAAACGTAGGAAGCAGCGCAGTATATGAAGAGTAAAACGGCCCATTTCATTAAAAATTTTGAAAATACCGCGCTTCTATATACTACAGCGGAAGGAAAAGTGTAGAGCTCGGGTTATCCAGGTTAGCGCACAAATCAGCGAAAGTTGTTACATCGTCGGTTTAGCCAATAGCCCTGCATTCTTCCGTAGAATCAAACACCGTTTTCACATTCCTCTGTCATCGTCGTTACCTTCTGCTTCCTCGGTGGTCACCCTCTGGGGTTTTGTGCCGTGGCAGGCACCTTCCACCAGCGAATTCAACAGCTCTCGCCAATACCTTCCGAACAACTAGGCCAGCTGTCACCTCCCACATCTCTTGTCTCTTCCTTGTCTCTCTCTATCCTCTCCCCTAAAATTGGATAGGCGTTTTTTTCCTTCTACACTGTGGCAACTGCAAGTCACAACAAGTCGCTGTTCAGCTGAATTAAATTAAATTGCCACCTCTCCACCATGACAGGTGGCAAGAAATTCATGCGCCAAGTAATAAAGGTCTTAAGCTCACGCTGCCAATTCCACAACAGAATGTAGGGCTGTATAGTACTAAACCAATCTTATAAAAGCTTTCATTGTAAAAAATGCGACAGCCGAAAGAAAGCCCATTGCTCAGCAGCCAGCGCGATAAAATTGATCGGACACCCGTCCAGGCATAACCCTTTCGGAAAGGCATTACTCTGGGCGCCATTGAGCACCGTGCGGTATCACTGCACTTATAAAAACACCTTTAACACAAACAAAAGGACCTCCAGCCACCCAGAGCAGACCAACACTCAAGGGTTATATCGTCGTGCTTCTCAAATGTATTTTAAAAGTGGCGAAAAGCCGTTTTTTTCAAATGGTGTGAACAGCGATACTTTTGGAAAAAATGGTGCCAGACGCTGATTTTTCTTCCGGCAAAGTGTCAGTTGGCCACTGTTCAACGTTTTCTTCAGCTCTTTCATATTTCTTTTGTAAGCCGGCAGCATCGTGACGCTTAGACGAGAGGCCAGTTCATCGCTAAAGTAAATTACTATCGTGCACAAAGTTTTCAGGTGGGCGAAACTGATAGATCGTGTATTAGTTTGTGCTCGAGGCCACGCAATAGGAGACTGAAGTCGGGCTTATGTGCTCTCATGTGTTGCAATCAGACAAGCCGATTGTTCATAGACTTTGAAACTATACGTTTAGATCACTTTTCGTGCTCCCGGAGATTTTCGTTTCCGACGTACTCATGCAGACTCAAGACACTGGCAATGTACCGTATCGCGAAAACTTCTTAAAGTGTTGCAGCATCATAATGTCTCCCTTCCGAGAACAGCCAATTCCAAGCAAAGCACAGCAAATGACAGAAGTAACAATCCACCAAAGCAACCAGAAAATGCCGACAGTGCGTGCAGCTGCGTAGTCTTTTCTCTCACGTGAAATTCAGGCTGGCGCCTCAATGAACATTTCTCCAGGCCCGCACTTTTTCCACCCCGTGTATTGAGGGTACAGCGCTTTTTCTAGCAACCGTCGCAAAAGGTTGCTGTAGACCTTAGCGTGGGCGCAATCTTTCCGAGCACATATTGTCTTAAACGCGATATTCATCCGCTCCCGCGATTCGATGTACTGCCGTCTGTGGCGGCCACTCGCGCATTCATCCATTCCTTCTACGAAGCAAGCGAAGCCCGGCCGCCGCGCGAAGCGAAAGCAGTCTTCAGGTGTGCTGCCAAGCAGCGACATGTCCTTGTTCGCGCTCTGAAAAACGCGCGTTAGCTTGTCATATAACGTACCGGGAATGGCTGTCGAGTGCCTGGCTGCTACTTCTATGTGCATGCAGGGAGTCAGTTGTCGATTCTCAAGTGCCGTCTCCAGCTCGTACAAAGTGTCCAAAAAGTTCGGAGGCAAAGTGACGCTGAGGCGCGAGGTCAGTTCTCCCCGAAAGAAGACCGACAGAGGAATAATTGCCATGAGCCATGTGAACAGGAACGCTTTTCGACATGACCATCTGCGGTGAGCACTCTGGCCCCGCCAAGCACTGTTCATTGGGGTAGAGGCCGATAGAAACGACGCTATCAAGAAGAACGCCCAGTCCGTGTCCAGAAAACTGTGTCCGAATTCGAGGCGGTTATTGCCTGCCAGGAAAAGCCTGGACGAAAGAATGGCGATTGAAATGAGAAGAAACGCCCAAGATGACCGTATCACCACGCTGAAGTACGAAATTTGGTAAGCGTATGAATCCTTACACGTATAGAACGTCTCAAGCCTGTACTCCAAAATAGGTGTGATTTGGAAGTGGCGCAATGCATCACGGTCGGCCGCTATGGAGGCTATCAGTACGTCAGCTTCTCCGCGATTCAATCCGTCGACGGCTCAAGGAAGGTCTCGATATGCTTTGAACCTCAACGTTGCGTTTTGGGAGAGGAGCGCTTTGTATATTATGTCGTGCTGTATACTGTGGCACGCCGTTCTCGCAAATTTGTATATGCGTTTATCCAGGTGACATGCGAATGTAACTTTTTTATCTGTAGGAGGCAACCTAAAACGCGCCCTTCCTCTGTTGTAGCCCATTGAGCACATTCGATAGAAGAACATCTGTTGGGTGGCCGCAGAACTTATTTTCGATTTTACTGAGTTTAGGATTAGTTGGCTTCCGCCGCACAGTGAAAAACCGCTGTTGAGTGCGGATAACTCTTCAGGCTGCAGCAGCGTGCAGTCAGTGTTGTGAAACACTATCCATTCAGTGAAGTATGAAGTGAAAGGATTCCGTAAGAGGTAGCCGATGCACAAAGCCTTCCATCTGCATTGCCCTTCGAGAACAAACACAGTGCGCACGTTAAACCATCTGTTGGACTCGAGGGCTTTCGCGAATCTTTTGCCGCAGCACGACCACCTCGTTGCCTTTCCTTGATAGGCTCGCATGCTATCACCACCTAAGCGGTCTCTGCATGTTCCACATGTTAGTAAGGCGAGAGCGGAGTTTGGACTGACGTGTTCCTCGAGAAAAGTCACGGCTCCTTTGACGTTATCGCCAGAAAAGGGGGATTGAAGTGATTCTTCACCCCGAAGACTGTTCACGAAATCTCGCGTGGGAATAACCATGAGTGTAAGTAGCAGTGTAGGGCTCACAACTCGCAACATCGTCTCAAAGTTACTCAGTTATGTTTGCCACAGGTTAGAGTATTTAGTCGTTTCATGGGCTATGACTATAGAAGAGAACGAACTTTATCAGGTGCACAGACTGTAGCTTTGTCGCCAGGATTTTTGAGCAGGCCCGTACTACGCAGTAACTGTGCCACAGTGAACTATCCGAAAATTATCTTGAAAGGAATTCTGCACGAACCGTATACACTAATAGCACAATATCTTTACTAGGGAACCCACGCTTCAAGCGTGAAAGTTTTGGAAAGTGTCTGGCACTTACTTTCTGGCGACAACCATTTTAACGTAAACAATGGCTTAATCGGGAACCGATTTCGTTCCCGATTAGGTTTCGTCATATACCATGGTGGCAAAACAAAATGACAGTGCGAGTTGTCGCGATTATTCAGAGTTTTTTTTTTGCATTTCTGGTGGTTCTGTAGACTTGCAAACCGTAAAAAGTTTTACTCAGTCGTGAAGATTTACATGAGATATTCTTTTGCTTTCAAATATCAGAAACTGGTGCCACATAGATGTAATGGCAAGTGGGAGGATAAAGGGCAACCGTCAATAGAGGAAATGGGGCGAGTAAAATGTTAAATGAGAGCAAATATGCATGACGACGACTCACAGGACTGCTCCACCAGTTTCTCCAATAACCGGTTCTCCGATTTGGTCATGATCGTGGTTAAGGCAGTACGCAGACAGTCGCTGCACGCGCTATCTTGCTGTGGATTTCACTTGCTACCTTCTGAAAGCAACGCTCTCTGGAGTTCGAGAAACATGTACCGTGGAAGATGTGGCTAGCTTAAAGTGTAATGTCTCTTTAGTTCTTAATCGTTATTAGCATGATTTCCCTGCAAATATTTTACTAACATTAATAAGTCCTAGAAAAAAAAAAGATTTGTGCCCCTTCAGTGCGAAGGAAGTGTCAACAGTCTTATGTGCACAGCGATTCCCAATCATCATTCTCATCGCCCAAGCTCGACACCTAGGAATTTCCTTTCTTCTTGGCGGCAGATTGTGCGTTGATCAGCACAAGAACGTGAAGCAGCAGAATGTTTGGTTTAAATCCGGAGTTAAGTTTCTCACTTCTTTAAGAGTCTACTCACATGACCTTTAGACATTGATGAGATTGCGGAGTAGGCCCTGAAGCGGCGTTACAGATTTCGTCTAAAAAATGCAAAGTCTTAATAGGTCTCAGATTTCCAGACTTCCTGAAGCCCGAGAAAGCTGCGTTTTTTTTTTAAAATCTTCTCCAAACGTTTAAAAATCTACCTCAATCTGTGGTAAACGCGTGTTGCCCAGAGAACAGCTAATCCAAAATTACTTTTAGAATAGCGCACAGGCATTTCGAAAGCGAGCATTTACAAAAAGCACGGTTAGACATGTTTCAGTTCTTCGTCTTCCACGCTGGTCTTTTCCAAAGTTCGACGTTGTTTGTGAGGGGCTGTTGGGGATCCTGACGCTACCATTTGGAACGCTCCAGGTGCAGTCTTCTTGACATCCTTTTAAATGCTCCGGCTATTCGGCATTTACCACTCAATTTTGGGCTCAAGAAATCGATGTTTTAGAGGAGAGGGCAAAACGGAGGAAACGAGGTCTTTGAGGCCCAGCGTAGAAACGACCACGAGGAATACCGTCGGCCAGTCCAACATCACCTTTCTACATGAGTACTCTAAAATTATCATAATAAGTGAAGTTGCGAACGTATGTTCTTTCTCCAAAACCTATTGTCTTTCTCGCCAGCAATCCGTGAGCTCCACCACTACCGCCATGTTTGATGGAGAACCGGATGCGTTCATGCATGCGTCGGACTTCAAAAAGGGAGCAAGATAATGGCAATGGATTCATGAATGAAACTTGGCGAAAAATTTAAATTAAAAGGCTGCAGCAGCTAGCAACAGCGGTCTCTTCGTTTACAGCGACGGTGGGTTTTCATTGTTCGCGCTGTGACCTTGTGTGACAGCGCGTTCCAAAGTTTGCCTGTATCCACTTTTACGCGCAGGACACTGAATGCCAATCTGAGAGCACGGAATCCTACCCAGTTTCTTTCGTCTCCTGAAACAATGCCGCTTCGATCGCTCAACTGCATTATTATTCAAGCCCCACTTTGAAAAATCACTTCCGTCAATTAGCACACGGTGGACTTTCGAAAGTTGGTCGATTCATTGGTGTCTAAAGGTCAGTTCAAGGTTAACTGCAACGCTACGTGCGAACGCTTTTCATAGATGCAGGATCAAGACACGATAAATTAGGCTAAGATTAACCTTAGAGCGTGAGACGGAGCCTTTTCATGCACGGTTTTGTCTTTCCGGCTCCAGTTGTGTTGTTTTGGGGCGCAAGGTTTTCTTTTAGTGTGAATAGGATTGCGCTTGTGTGGTAAAGGAAACAAACAACAAGAAGCGTATCTGAGTCTGATTTTCGCTGCCTTTCTTGGACGTATATTTTGCAAAATTACTCAAAAAGTTATGCGAGAAGCCTTACAAATTTAAACGAATATGTCAGATCAAATGTGCCATTTAAGCTCTAGGCGCATACGACCTAACGAATGAAGGATAACGTTTTTGGGTTTTGTAAGGTTGAGCGAGTGTTCTCTGAGCTCTATTGGGGCCGGTACTTCTAATACTATTAGAATTCCTTCGTTGTCTTTATCCGTCAAAATATGTCGCACATATTATTTGTATATTCTCGAGTGACACAACCTGGAATGAAAGGAAAAAGTGCGCAAGGTTAGAAGACGTTGTAACAATAATGTAGAAAGTTGGTACTGACTTTTAAAAAGCTGGTAACTTAGCCTTATCCTCGTTGTTTTTTACGGTGTTATTCTTTTCGAAGACGTTAAAAGAGCAAACAAACAAAAACGGCGAAATCAGTTGCAAAGTGCTGTGGAAGCCTGTCAAGGCTCGATTCCATAAACCAGTGGAAACAACGAGGAGTAATATACCTGCTACCACTGTCAGCTGATAGCGCCAATATTTTTCTGCTTAATGAGCTTGAATTTTGCACCAAGCTCTTCTTGAGATCGAAGAGGAGACGCAGATCTTCTTACAATGGGAACCTAGCATAATACCTTGCAGTTCTACTCAGCTGCATTTATAAAAATTCCTGATTTTATTAAAGAGAAATAGGAGAAACTGCTGGCTCATACCTGGCGATTTGTTCGCATTTAGCGAGCAAATTCCGCCCAAAATCAATTTTTTGGGGAACCCTAAAAACGTAAAAAAAAGACTAAACATATGGCAGTGCAGGCGAAGGCTCCGCGCTCAGGACATACTTGGCTTTGCCAAACCTCTATCAGTTAGTATTCAAGGCAGGTTTTTTAAAAGTTTTTTTCTCTGGGTGGGATTATTTCCTTGACGCTTTTGAGGCGACATCTATAATTTGGACTGAAACCAAATATCTTTCGATCTAAATAATATATCAAGGCTTGAAAAACCAACCATATTCAGTGTCCAAGCGAAATATTCCAGTGGCAAATTTTTTAGGCGCATGTATTAGATGTCCTAAAAATCTTGGAAATGTTAGAAGAGCAGTGCCAAATTACTAGAATTTGTAAAGGTAACGCCCTAGGCACTGTGTATTCATTTTCTTTATCGAAGGAACAAACAGCGCTAAATAATTTGAAAAAAAAAATACATACGTAATGGCGGCAACTTTTGTGTGCAAGGATATCGGGGAGCACACGATAGCATGCTGACTGTTTTGAATTTTTTTCCCATCTTTTGTTAGCCGGCAGAAAAATATCACACTGTTAGAAGATACTGAACTCACCTAAAACAAATAAATTAGTATAAGATAGTGCCCTCTAAGAAAACGCTCTGAGTTCACAGTGTATAATTTTTTTGGCATCGCCTTCAAGGCTTACGTTGCATTTCATCGACATTATCTGTCGACTTCTGTACCTTATTATTGCCTGTCCCAAACTTTCCAAATATATTTTTCATCATCATCAGAGCTGCATATGCTACAGCACCTGCTGAATCACTACTTTTGCACTGGCCTGAGACATTCATTGAAACGGTCCGAAAGATCACAGTATTTAATCTCACAGTTGCTTAGTTTAGGTTCTAGCTGTGCTAAAAAATAAACATTTCAATGAACGTTGGCGGCGCTGCTGCGTGTTTTTATTCTCCAATAAGATTACTGATCCCTGATAAACTACATGCTTCCAAAGCTGCAGCCGTTGATGAGTTTATAAGCTATATTCTTAACTTTTCCGAAAATTTCGCCTGGAGAAAGATACAAGGACTGTTGTGGAAAAGCGCATAAAAGAGGCCTGTACTGTGCTTTTGTCGAGCTCTGTCCAAATCTAGGGCCTCATTTTGTACGCTATCTTTTATTGACCTCTGACTTGAGGTCCAGTTATAAAAGAAAGTAATGAGGAGTGACAGATAGGGCACATATCACGAACTAAAAAGAAAACCCTTTAAAATATTGTCCCTACAAAAGAAACTTCACAAAGCCCGTAGCGGGAACAGGTGCGTCGCTCGCAAAAGCAGGCATGTTCTTCCACTGCACTTGTAACTTTTGTTCTGGTTCGAAGCCTCAATCAGGTCAATCCAGCCTTCGAATCGCGTCCGTTTTCTTGATAAGAAGCGTTGTAGAGATAGAAATCGGCATACTGCCTGCACGCGCCCGCGCTGTCGTTTCTGATCTCAAAAACAACAGCTGCGTGTTTACCAATCAAAATTGTGGCTCGCTCGATCGGAGTTAGTCAGTTCTGATCAATCGAGCACGAGAGGCTGCGGGATCTAGCGAAAGTTTCTTACCGAAGGACAGTGCCGATCAAAATAGGACAGCGCTACTGTACGCCAGGTTAGCGCCGACTAAAACCGAACGCCGTGCAGCTTGTCCAAAGACTCCGACACCAGACGCAAGGGTGAGTATTTGTGGTCAAACTTAAGTATTAAAAATTCGGAGGAAGCTTCAAGAATTATGACACTTCCATACAAACTACAGTGCTCGCGATATTTGAAGTCCACTACCGACTTACAGAGGGGCGCTTTTGGCTTACTGAGAGTACCGCAAGCACGTCATGCGGCGACTAGGCCGGTTGATCGAAGAGTTTAGATGCGGAGAGCTGAAACTAGGCATCAGGCCACCCATGTCACGTCTCATTGAACAGAAATCTCAGACAAAGTGTTTAGAGAATTTGCGCAGCTTTTTGCGCAAAATTTAGACTTCTAAGTTTAGTACTATGCAGTTCATTTAGGAATGCCCATCACCGCAGCAAAAAAAAAAAAGTTTTCTTGTTCGCTCATGTTGTATTATAAGACGGGAGCTATATATCTAGAAAGCTTTGATTTTCGGCACTAAAGCATTTGTCTTAACCATAAAAGCGGCACACATGGGCCGGAACAAGTTATGGAAAAGTGTCACTGCGCGGTAACTGCAAATAGGTCCGTGGAACGAAGATTCAGGAGAGTAAGTTACCGTGCTAGTTGGTGATGCATGTTGTTCTAATTACTAAAGCTGTCTGCATAAGGGGTTCCGCAAATATTTAATGAAGACAATAAATGGAGACTAAACTAGACTCTAAACTAAACTTAACTAGAATAGAAGTGCTGGCTATACTAGGCTCGTACAGTAGCTGATCTATTTGAGGGTGTCCTAATACTAAATGTACTCCTACAGGCGTGTGAATAAAGAGTGACTTTTAAATCTTAGAAAATTTTAACAGAGCAAAAATACATCGATGCGGTAAGAGTATATAGTTATAGGGTGATAGAGTATATTTAAAGTTTTAGGGCTTCTAAATTAAAGGCCAGCATGGTACAACAATCTCCCGAATTGGCATAGTGGCTCGAAATATCGAATGTCACAAATACGCTTTTGAAAGCTCTATCAGTGGCCTTCCCGCTATCCAAATTTATAAACTTGTACATATTGAAATAGACTACATTTCTATAATCTGGATTTAAAAAGTGAGTGGCTAATTTTGTCAACAAGCAACTAAGGAAAGCCATGTTAACGAGGTTTCTAAGGCACATTTACGTCTTCAGTATTTCAAACGAACTTGCCGATTCTGCAATTTTGCTCTTAGGGCTCGTCATCGATTTGGCTGGCCTTCAATTGCACAGTATAATCTCAGACCAAAATCCAACAATTAAAAAAAATGTAATTGTTTATTTTAGACAATGTTTTTTTCAGCTTTGTAATTTACATAACATCAGCCTGGCTGTGCAATACAGTGCACAAATACCATCGGCGAATCTTGTGCTCATTATAGGATAAAATGTTAAAATAATAAAGGGTCCGGTATATATCAAGCTTCTATAGTGAGTCTCTGGAAGAAAAGCATGTTTTCAGCCTTTTGCGTGGTTATCACGAACAGCGAATGGCGGAGCATCTGCGCCCTTAACCCTTTTGGGCCTAAAATGTTTCTGTTGCTGTTGACGGAGCCAAAAACTGAAATATCAATTTATAATTCATAATGAAACATAACTATGCAGTCAGCAAAAATTAGCTTTATTTGCTACTTCACAGTGAGGCTTCTCGTTAAGAGCACTTTGTTCACTTTAAGGGGGGACACTGGTCTTAGACCTATTTTCCTTATTTTTAGTCTAATCCTAATGAAACTGTGTCAACTTGCTCATTTTTTATGCTGATTTCAAATATGAAATTGATTTTCTAATTAATTCATTAGTTCCTAAAATAATTTCAATTAGTCATTAGTACCTCAGTACAAAAAAAAACCAGCTCAATAAAGAAATAATTTGTAACCCATGACTACATAGTATGATGAGTAAAGAGTGCAATAATTGAAGCAGTTTTTCTATTTTGCCCTCATTAGTAACTTTACAGCACTTAGAATAGCAGCATTCAAAGTGTGAATATCGTGCATCGATAAACTTTGCAAAAATTCTAGAAGCATGATTGAACAATTGTGCTTAGATTATTGCATACATTGTGCCTTCAGCTTCCCTTAGCAAACAGTATGACATGTCTCTCTGTCCTAGACGTTGAGATATTGACGTATTGACGTACTAGGACAGCCAGGTGTCCAAAATTTTCATGGTGTTAAATCGCCTGCTCCTGCACAAATTGAGCCCACACAGTGATATAAATTTAATTTTATGGTCAAAATACCGGTTTCCGGGAGGAGAAAACTGGTAGAGTTGAAGAATAATGACTAAAGGCTCCAAAAATGTCATTTTTAAAAATTGATTTTTGGGTCATTTTTAGGTCCTAAAACAAGTGTCCCCCCACACTTTCTCAAGCCATCACTCTTCTTTTCTTTCTGTGAAGGCTGGTCAGCCGACCTGATTCAATGCATCGTTTACAGAAAGAGAAGTGGAACCTACTGTATTTTTTAATGTTATCAAGTTAAAATGGCCTTATTTTAATATACACGGCAAAATAATGATCAAAGCTCATGTAGTATGTGAAAAAGATACTTGAGCTGTTGCTCCATGACGATGCTGAGCATTAAAGGGTTAAATGCCAGACTGAATGAAGAAAGTGATGAAGTAATATCGCTCGGAATGCACGGGAATCTTCACACCAAGTATACGATTCAACTAAGCATGCGAGAAAAGTTGTAGATAAAGAAAAGCTTGCTTTGAACAGTTCCCTAGAAGATTGCTTTCTTGTACAAAATTTAAAGAAAAACAAAACATGCTGCTCTTTATATATTTCGTAAGCATTGTTATTTGTGAATCCCAGAAAAAAAACAAGATGTCGTCTTCATGACGTTTATTTTTTTTCCCATGGCCTTTCAGTGAAGAAAGTTGCCACGTAACCAGTGCCCCTACTTGCAACCCAAGACCGGACTGAGACAACAATGGCTAGCGAGGCGTTCAGGTATATTGATGGCCTCCATATCTGCAAGCATTTCCCCGAGGATGCCGTCCGTTCCACACTGGCGTACAAGCCGCAACCTGGAGACCTGTTCATTGTCACTTATCCGAAATGCGGCACTTCATGGATGCAACAGATTGTCTATAACATCCTCATGAATGGAGACTTACCCGAGGATAAAACCGACGCAATCTTGCGTTTGCCGTTCCTAGAGATCCAAGGAGCCGACGCAGCTACATATGGTCTGAAGCCCGGAGCTTACAAGACACATCTGCCCTTCCACATGCATCCTTACTCGCCCGACGCCAAGTACATCTACGTGGTGCGGAACCCTTACGACTGCTGCGTCTCCTTCTACCACCACACAAGGAACTTCCCCATGTACCACTTCGAGAACGGTACTTTCGACGAGTTCGTTGACAAGTTCGTGGCAGGTAAGGTCGACTTCGGCGACTACTGCGACCACCTGCTATCCTGGTACGAGCATCGCAATGACGCCAATGTGCTGTTCCTCACTTTTGAGGACATTAAGCGCGACACCAAGACCGCAGTGCTCCGCGTCGCGGAGTTCATGGGGAAGAATTACGGAAGCAAGCTTCGAGAAGACCAGGCCCTCTTGGAGAAGATTGTGAAGGCCGTTTCGTTTGAAAACATGAAAGATGCTCTGAATGCCAAGTTCGACGCGAAACGCAGCCGGGGGGACAATGGGGGACCAAACAGCAGCGGCTCTGTCAACACTCCGTCGAAAAAGGAATGGAACTCGGCTCAACTCAAAGGGTTAGAGGCATTCAAGACCTACTTCGCTAAACCAATGAAGGGCGACTTTGCGCGCAAAGGGGCTGTGGGCGACTGGAAGCAAGCATTCAACAGTGAGCAGATTGCCAAAATGAAGCGTTACATAGCTTGGAAAACAGCAGGAAGTGATGTAATGAACCTGTGGAAAGATATTCCGATCGAATATGACACGCGGTGCTGAGAGGTAGTAAAAGCCGGGCTTTACTATCAGTGCTTGAATATGACGTTGAAAGGCATTGCGCTGCAGGTACTGTCCGTTTACGGAATTTAGAGGAAGGGCATCAGTCGAGTAAACACGATAGTTGAAGATAAGATTGCTGCTCCTTCGAGTCTAGCTAGGCTGGTGTTTTTTTTTTTTACTCCCTGTTTTTCTTTCGGTCGCAGCCACCTGTTATTTGTCCGATAACGTTCTTTTCTTGTGCTGGGCTTGAAGGAAAAAGAAAGTAAATTTTTGTTTAATGTTCTCAGTAAATATTTTCATCTCCTCAATAAATATTGGAGCTGTTGACGCGATCAACGTTGTTTTTGTAACCATTTGTAGTAATACCTTAAAGTGTTGCGCGTATCTGTACAATTGAATAAACGAATAAACAAGACCAAAACTTAAGCACTTGAAAATCGTTGCTTTATTGCCATGCAGCTCGAAGAAAAGCTGAAGAATATTTTGCTCTGGGCTTTTGTGAGACGCCCGAGGGTAATCTTAACTGTTTACATTGTTTCAGAGATACGTTGATGAGTCCATTAACTGTAAAATATGCATACTTTATGTATTTCAGAAACCCATCTTTTGTAAATTACAGAAACGATGTATACTTATCTTGACTTGCATCACAGCAAAAGTTCGTCGGATTTCAGAACGATAGACAGAGGGCAACAGAAACTTCACTGAAGGTAGCCAGACGTGTTCTACCGTACTGTCGCTGACGGGAAAACATACAGTGGCCTGCCCTGTCTGACATCATGATCACCATCATCATCACCACCACCACCACCACCACCACCACCACCACCACCACCACCACCACCACCACCACCACCACCACCACCACCACCATCATTATCATCATCATCAGCCTGACTACACCCACTGCAGGGCAAAGGCCTCTCCCATGTCTCTCCAATTAACCCTGTCGTTTGCCAGCTGCATCCACCCTTTGCCTGCAAACTTCTTAATCTCATCCGCCCGCCTAACCTTCTGCTGCCCCCTGCTACGCTTACTTTCTCTTGGAATCCACTCCGTTACCCTTAAGGATCAGCCGTAAAGGGCGCAATCCAAGGATTGTAGTTTATATTGACTGGATAATTTTTCTTGAGAAAGCCTACTTCAGTGTACAAGCAACTACTTTGATGAGTAGAAGTGTGTTTTGAACAGTTGCTTTGCTAACGGAATATAAACTTAATATCACAGCACCTATAAATAACGCTAATGAGAAGTGTTTTATTATGTTTCTTAGACCTCCACTTCTAAAACCACTCGCGGTGTTTCTTGGCTGCGCTAGAATGTTTGACCGTAAGCATTATTCACCTGTAATGAGTATATCAAATCAGATTTGCCAAGGTAATGCGTTGGGTACAGGCCTGTTTTCGGTCCTGTTGCAGGCATGTTGCAGGCAGTTGCAGGTCCTCCACAGCGCAAGAGATCTCATCTCTGGAGAGCTCATCGAATTTTACGACATTTATATCGGCCTCCAAATTCAAGCTGATGTGGCACGATAACGTTTTCAGGCTTGTTTCTTCAGGCGGGCTGGGCTTAGTGCACCTGTATATGAGGCAGATAGGTACCCGTTTCTTTTTTTTTTTCAAGGCTGTTCCTATCCAATTATGGCCATTTTTGCAGGTAAACCTATTTAATCTGGTCCCTAACTTAATTTTTTCTCCGAATTTGACAGACTGCATGTCCTTCGGTGGTATAGTATTTATGTGGGAAGTTTGTGATTCGGAGCGCTTTTTGGCTGTTCGATTTTCCAGTGATCATTTCTATTACCCTTCTCGCAAAACTACTGGGTGATAAAGACTGCGCTTTAAGGATTTCCTAAAGCTAGGAAATAAGGTACGTGAAATCTACCTGTGCACATAATTTATGTGGCCAGGGGGACACAAAGTGAAGTGGGAAGTGTCAACGTTAGGTACCTAATTACCTGAAATCGATCAATGAATTTTTAGTGATTACATTAGGCGGCTATGCTTTATGAGAACCATAGAGGTAGCCGTAGAGGTGGTCCTGCATCTCCCAGCATGTGCGGGTTCCCAGATATTCGCGTCGTATAGTTCACCTTGATCGACGCAACTACGCATGCAAGGCGTCGACGATCAGCGCGAAAGCCTTCTCGACATGACGCGGCTTTTTCTCTGGCAAGACGTAAAGAGTCTGGTGAAGCTGAGAACAGTTCCCTTTCGAATTTCGGGTACCGAAATTGAAGAAACGCCGGACGCGACATAATTACTTGCAATGCGTAGGCAGTCGGCGCGAAATACCCCCCTAGCGGGACGCAACAGCTGCGTCGCATTAGGGAGAACATCATGGAATCGCAGCGCTGGCAGACAAGGACACAGAGAGGTCACACACACTTATGCAATTGCGTGTGTGTCCTTGTCTACCAGCGTTGTGATTCCATGGTGTTCTACAACTACCAACTAGCCCAGCAACATACCCTGCACAAGTACATTAGGGAGGTGTTTCGCGTCAACTGCCACCGCCTTGCATGCGTATTTACACGAAATGAGTGGAAACATTGCGGCGAATATCAAGGAACACGCGTGCTTAGAAGGGCAGTGCTCAGTGGCGATGTCGCTGCGCTAGTGTTGCGGTATGTCGCCTTTGGTCACCGATCCCATGCACGACGCATTGAGGAGAAACTCGCTCGTCATCACCGACGAAGGGCGCCACCTGTCGAATGGAAGCACCTTGTGCTTCATGGTTCCTTTTCTTCCTTTTCGCCATCTCCGATTCGAGGCTTCAAAAATGGTCGCCACTGAGACCACTGAGCGAGACACAACGGCTGCGCTGTAAAATAACGTGTGGTTAAGAACTTCAAAACGTCCGGCCTGCAGTCCGGTTTGCCCAGTTCAAGCGGCCGGCCTCATTCTTTATATTTGTGTAAAGACGCTTTTGCAGAGCTGGCCATTTGTGTTTGGCATTGCTCGTTTTATGGGTTGAAAGACCTATAAAAATGAGGAATATCTACTTTGAATCAGGGGGCACAGTTAAAGTAGGTCGTCACTGTTTCCACGTTAATTCAGCGCGGTGATTTGATAATTGCGCCCTAATGTAATTTTGTAAGCCAACACGGTGTTTACAAACAGCTCGTGAGTGCCGTAGGCGTTTGGGGTATCATCTGCGTCGGTGAATGCTACAGTGCTCGGTTTTCTTTCGTTAGCATGCCAAAGCATTTGAGAACGCTTTTTCAGGCAGACCTGTCCTTACAAAAATGGTCTATAGACAGTCTACAGACTTCTTATAGACTCTATTGCCTTCCTATACATGTTTCTTTTTTCTATTCATAGTCTATATACTGTATATAGACAAAAGTCTATCAGAGGTGTATGGCCATGAATCTATAGATCGTCTATATACTGTGTATAGAATTTGTATTGCCTATAGACTGTTCTCTAGGGTTTGTTTGTAGACAGTCTAGATACTTTATAGACAGAAGTAAATGGACAGTCAATAGAATGCCTAAAGAAATTTTTGCAAGGGTGTCTATAGGTGAACCAGTTTGAACGGCTCTATAAGTTGACAATTGTAGCTGACGTGGCAGCATGTCTGACTCCGCGAGAAAATTCCCCCCCCCCCCCCCCCCCCCCTCCGCTTTCCACCTGACGGTCTTACGGTTACAAAGTTGCCACCACCGTTGTAAAACCCAGGAACAGGGCACTAATAGCTGTAACCTGACAACAAGTATAATGTCGCTCTACATCAGAGCACCACACCATATCATCAACGCGGTCCAGTCTGAGTCGTTGCTTAAAAAGATGCTGTCAGTACCCGCAACCCCACACTGTAGTTCTTCAGTTTCTTTGCCCGAAACTGAAAAGGCAACAGTTATGAACAACCCTTGTGTTGACATCTTCGTGCCATTCACTGATATTAATTACAAGAAAACACACAATTAACGCTGTGTCAGGCAAAAACCAAATAAAGCGTATATATTTTTAGGCATTCATTAAAAATAAACGCAAGTGATATATATTGACGGCAAAGGGCACAGAGAAGCAACAAAGGTATGAAAAATGCTGGACGCATTTTCAAATACTGCAATCTTTTTGGAGTCAACATTTCACGCTCAATGCGCTTGTAATTTAATTGGTTAGGTAGCCATAGAAGCTTTGTTCTGTAGGGTGTTTAAGCCATACGTTGTTTTGTGTGTTCTGACTTTCCAGGGCTCAGCCTGACTTGTCTGCTTATACGAACTGCTCAATTACTTTCACCCATTATACCGGAACAGCTCTACTCATCTGGTCTGCTCTATACTCGTGTTAAGACACATGGTTAAAAATTTCGATCAGAGTTTAGTTATTATAGTCCGTATCCTCACAAATTAATTTGAAACTCGCCATTACCGCTGCATGCGGCACGCAGATTGCGTAATTAACTACCATTTTCAATAAAAAAATGTTATTCAGAACGCCTTCAGGACATTCTGCATCTATTCAGAGGTTTGTAGCTGATGCCATGCACTCAGGAAGAGCAGGGTTCTGGCTGAGAGACTAGAAAAACCTTTCCGGTTTTGTCCTCTATCAATCTTTGTGGTGCTGGATGGCATTGGCTTATATAATGTTCTGAATTACAGCACCCTGTCATGAAAAGGCAGTCGGGAGCAGGAGCTGTCGTTATCAGCTACACAGATTTCAAAGCTTGTCACTGAAACACTCAACACTGCACACTCACGGAAGGTCAACATCCTTCCAGAGACTCATCAGGTCACTTCCTGTGGTGGCCTTCGCTATCTTCTCTTTCATTCTTAGAATCTGTTCAGGTGAGAAGTGATTCCTCCAGTCGCCGACTTGTCCCTTACGCACAAAGTCGCCAGTCATGGGGACTTTGATGAAGTCAAGCAAAGTGCCAAGTCCTTTCTTCAGCTCCGGCCTCACTCTTTCAAGCATTGACTCATCAAGCATAGTATGCTGGTGGCCATTGAAGTTCAATACTTTCTTCATATTTTCTAAACTAGTCTTCTCAATAATACGTTCGAGGAGTTCCGGGTTTTCCTTGAGCTTCTTCTCCCTCTCAGGCCCTAGAAAGGCAGCGATCTTGAGGACATGTCCACGCGTGTCTTCCTTGAGTTCCTCGTAGGTCAAGAAAAGGACGTTGGGCTCGTTTCGCTGTCTGTACCAGGACATCACGTTCTCAAAGTAATCTCCGTAATCAACTCGACCCTGGAGGAAGAGCTCGAAGAACTCGTCGAAAGTGGCGGTGTCGAATTTGTACGCCGGCATGTGTTTGGTGTGGTAGTAAAACGAAACGCAGGTGTCGTACGGATTCCTTGCAATGCAGACATACTTCGCCTCTGGCGCGTAAGGGGTCTTATTGAAGGGCAGGTGCGTCTTAAAGGCGGAGGGCTTCGGAGCGTAAAGTGCGGCCTCGGCACCTTGCAATTCAATGCACGGCAGTCGGATGAAATAGTCCAGGGGTTCCTTGGGGTCCTCCGCATCCATCAGGATATTGTAGATGATGCGGTGGGTCCATGTGGACCCGGATTTTGGGTATCCTGCGAGAAATATGTCTGCTGGTCTTGGCTTGTATGCGATAGCGGAGAGAACCGCGTCATGCGGGAAGTGCTTGCCCAGATGCAGTCCTTCTATATCACGGAAGACTTCAGCGGCCATCTTTATCCTTTCGGTGATTCCCTATTGAGAGAAGCAGAAACAAAGCGAAATTTCAAGGACATCTTTCAAGTGCTTGATTTGAAACAGGTTGGGCTTCAAATGCGCATATACTAAAGCAGAATGTTTAAAGTCAAGCTGGATGTACCGTTTAATATTGTACATTCGCACAGGATGTGTCGCCAAATTTGAGCCTAGGTTTAAAAAATGTGTTGCATAGCAGATGGGTGAAATCTAAGACATGTTTCCGTTTCTGTTGCGAAATTTAGTTTTTTTAATTCATATCATGTGGTTAACCAGCAAAAATACATTATGTAAATGGGTTATGTTTATAGAGACCTAAGCGCATTTGTTAAAAAAATTCTCGATTGGCTTCCGAAATATCATATTCTATTGTATTCGGTCCACTGCACCTACGTACAGGTTACGTCCAAAGATGCCAGGCCAAAGGGACTCATTCTCAGACTACTATAGTAGAATACAACTTTAGAAGGCAGCGGCATTTGCCCCTCAAAGGCGGATGCACACGAGCCTCGGCCAATAGGCGCGCACTTCAAGCGACGTCATGAGTCGGACGGCCGGTGACCCCGCCGACGGAGAATATGCCTAACATGGCCGCCTCGCTTCGAACTGAGCCGAGTCGCGTCAGCGGTGTGCGTCTCCCTTCGTCAGAGTGGATTCGAATTGTTTGTGGGCGTCTGTCATGCCGTAAATATTATTGCGAGCTTACGATGCACAATTGGTGCCGCGTGCGTTTGTTCTGAGCCGTGAGCCGACGAAAAAAGATAACAGCGAACGTCGGTGACGCTGCGCTGCGCGTCGTCTGGAAACAGGGTCCCGCGGCGACTCACCGCTGCAAGCAAACATCGTACATGTTTGTTTTATGGTGCTTTGTTTAGCTCCTAAGTGAAGTTACGACGAGGAGAGTTTACCAAAGTCTGGTACCTACTGTGAGCGGCGGGCGTGTTTGTGTACTGTGCCCCTGCGTTTCTCGTCGGACCTGGCGAAGTTTGGTTTAGGTTTGGTTTATGGGGGTTTAACGTCCCAAAGCGACTCAGGCTACGAGAGACGCCGTAGTGAAGTGCTCCGGAAATTTCGACCACCTGGGGTTCTTTAACGTGCACTGACATCGCACATTACACAGGCCTCTAGAATTTCGCCTCCATCGAAATTCGACCGCCGCGGCAAGGATCGAACCCGCGTCTTAAGGGACAGCAGCCGAGCGCCGTAACCATTCAGCCACCGCGGCGGCCGCGACGTGGCGAAGTGATGGAGCAAAACTATTAGGATAAATGAGAAAAGCGTGCGCGGATGAAACCAACCTACGAGTTCCTCAACAGAAAAGATTTCCGAAAGCAACCTCCAACGCAAAGATTCGTTGCTGCCAGCTCAGTGCTTAAACGATCGATCGTTGGCAGCAGTATGATAAGATAGCCGAGCGTCTAGCAGCGCATCGTTCGAGTGTCGTTCGGGGCCGTCGATCTCGCTCCGTAGCAGACGACGCACAGCGTTGTGGAAGGCACGCAGTTATTTTCTCTCGCGATCCGACATGCGCTGTAGCATTTCCATCACGATAGTTTTACCAAACCACTCATCAAGATACACAAATCTTATTTATACCGAGAAATACGCGTTTTAGAAGCAGTCACAACTTTTTGAGCGGGACTATTTCTTTAGCCGCGGAGGCAATTGGCTGCTGCGCTTCGGTCATCTGGGCGGGGCCTCTCGTGTCTTCTAAAGTTGTACCCAACTATAGTGCCGCATTTACTACGCACCCGATAAAATCTCTGTACAGGAAAGATGACGTATATTTCTCACCTCTGCGAACTTTGGTAGCTTCATAGGCACCTAAAGTTCTTAATGACACTCCAGAAAAGCTGGCCCTATGGCAGGGAAATTTTAGTCTAGTTTAGCGACTATGAGGGACGCCATAGTGAAGGCTTCCGGAAATTTCGACCACCTGGGGTTCTTTAACATGCACTGACATCGCGCAGTACGCGGACCTCTAGAATTTGACACACCCTGTACGTCTTTCGTGATACCTTTTTCCGATATTTGTTGCCGCGAAAAATGTAAACGACCGTGCGGTTCCTCTCGTCCGCTAGCGTATTGCAGCGCTTCCAACTATGATTCGAAAAACGAAGAGTGCACGCTGATCATCTCCGCTTTAATGAAGCTGTCTTCAAGTTTCATTAAAGTTAGCTTTCGATAGCCTCCCTATAACTCATGAAGGCTGCACGCTCTATTCACTTGTTCTGAACGAAGGCGCTACGCCCTTAGACAGATACTGAGGGCAGCCACCACTTACTTCGACTAGACCAGTGCGTGCGCTTCGTTCGTTCGAAGCATGGGCTTTTGGCGCCACAATAATTTATTGATGCGAAAGCATTTCTAGGCCATGTCGACTGGGTTGTGTCACCAAAGCGTGCCACCAAAACGTGTCCGCTGCGATTGTGGCTTTCTCAGATGAGGTAGAATCAAAGGGATGGCTGTGATCGATAGAGATAAATGTGAGAATGATGCGCAAAAAAAGTGATGTCAATAGGTTGATTGGTTAATTTTTTAGAGCCAATAATGCCGAAAGACGTCAAAATAGCGCGGCCGTCCATGTAATGAATGGATGGGAAAACAGCCGAGAATGAAAAAAAAAGTAGAAAAATAGGCAAAGAAGTGAAAATAAAGTTTGAAATGAATTGAAATGTGTTTTATGAGTGATCACTAATCGACCAAAAAGTTTGACAGAAAAATTGATTAGTAAGAAGCAAACGTCAATGGACTCAAAGAGGGGCAGAAAAAGGCGACGAGTGTCGAGAAAGCATCAATGATTTCCCATTCCTGCAATATGGGTAGCTGCAGTGATCTCTAACGTTTTTTCAAGAGTGAAGGCAGAAGAGTGAAGGCTGTTTCACCATAGACATTTCACTGTTTTTAAAAATAGGTTTCTTGAGTTAGAAGAGCGTCTTGTTTTCGGCACGGCATTCTTAACGGTGTAATACATCTGAATACAATAAGATGCGCTAACTAAAAGGCTGGTTAACTAATAATAAATAGTTAAACTGTAACTATTCATGTTAAGCTTCTTAATTATTAAGAGACATGTAGCCCACCGTAAGTAATATCCATATCAATCTTTTATAATTTCAAAAACGCAGTTATCCTCGGCTCTGTGGCCAAAGAAATTTTTGGTACATCGCGCCGAAATACACGCGCCTCTGAAAAGCTTGCAGGCAAAGCAACCTTTCATCGAAATAAAAAAAAGTTGTGCCACAGCGCGAAGGCAACCGCGTTTTCGAAATTGTAAAAAAAATTGATATGAATATTTACTTGCGGTGGGCTACACGTCCCTCAATAATTAAGACGCCTAACAGAAATAGTGAAAAAGTTAACTATTCAATATTAATTAGTCAGGCCGATTGTTAGCACGTCTTAGCTCTATGCTAATGTACTACACCGCTGAAAATGCTGAGCCGAAAAAAGCGGTCTTCTAACTCAAAAAGCCTATCTTTAAAATTGTGTAATGCCTTAAGTGAAACACCCTGTACAAAACACGCTTGGTCGGCTTTCTTAGCTCCCTCTGTTTGCCATTCTCCCCTGCCCGCCATAACTAAGCAATGCAGCGAGCACGACAGAAAACAGCTGTTATGCGCTATGCAGGCCCCCGTTTTTCCGTCAGAAAAATGAACCAAATGAAACTTGCCGATCTCGAAATAATGTCTGGCGAAAGAAGCCCCGAATGCGAAAGGCAAGGAAATTCGAAGCAGTTTGAAAACACTTGCCGTATTACCAAATTACCTCTGCTGTAGCAACGAATTGAAGCAGACGACTATAGAAACACTCCTCCACAGCTCCCACGGCTTCATATGACAATTGAAATAACTGACCTTGTTAAAGCAGCTGGCGCGATGAGACAGCTCGCTCAAATTGTAGCCCCGCGTGTGTCGTAATGAAGACCGGTTCGTATGGCGAACTGACTGGCGGGAAAGACGAGAGTGTGTCTGGCTTGACAATGTTATCGGCTGCGTGTAAAAGGCATTGTGCGCAGTACCAGGTTGCCGAGTCCGTTCGACCCGCCCGCACGCCGGGGCGCTCCGAACGCCAGAGAGCGAGCAGGGAAGCAGTGTCGCTGGCGCAGTATATTGTCGTGAAAAAACAAACAAACAAAAACAACAACAAAACAAAAACAAAAATACATCAAGCAGCAGGTGGCGTCAGGCAGAGTCACGTACGTTAGGGTTGCACTTTTTAAAACATCTTTTCATGCTTGCTGTTCTGGCTTCCTCGAAGGTAGACTGCAGTAGCAATGTGAAAGCGTTGGTGGTGCTATAGAGTTCCCGATTTCTGTGCATTCATTTGGCACACCGCGAATTGAATGGCCGTTATAGGTACGGACAACCTTCCACACCATACACGACGTGAAATGACGATTGGTTTAACAAACCTTTTCAACCAGCGAAGTAAAGCAATCCCGGGAGAATCACACAATATTCAAATAGAAATAAAAGTTGACAGAAAAAGGTGACAGGCTATTTTTCTTTAGGCACAAATTGAACAGAATGGTTTCTTTACTGAAAAATATTAATTAGCACTTGCCATAGAATTTTTTTTTCTTACTGCAATTCGGTCCCAGTAGCTAAAACGACGAAAACAGGCTGCGGGCGGCAGTTGAGCCGCTGCAGAGAAATTGATAAACCAGCTCGGTATCAGACAGAAAAGCGTTTCGCGCGTCAACATACCAACGAAGGAGTCAAGTTGACAATGGACAGCTGCTATATATACCGGCAGGAGGCTGCTTAATTTTTTTCGCAAGATGCCTGCTATCTCTGTTAAAAAAAAAACTCGTTCGAAAATATGTGCACGGCGCGAAAAGACAGTTGCCTGCCCGCCGTCTCCGTAGTCGCCGATAAGCGTTAGCCACCGCAGCGATTAGCTATCACTGCTCGGACAGAATTGTTGGTTTCAGACAATGCATAACGGGCCCACGAAGAATATTTTCTGCAGTGCGCAGCTGTAGCGGAGCGGCCGCTTCCCTGCCGGCCTCCAAAACAGGCGTCCACACAAACTCAATCTAACCCTCGCTTTGCCCGAATCCTTTAACAATTGCAGAATGAGTGCCCACACCGGCGTTCCGGCCAAAAAGAAAAATTACCAGTGGCTTAGCTCCGCTATGCCAGGATATACGTAGCGTGAGCTCTGCTGAGCCGCTGAGCAGCAATCTCACTCTCCTTCTCCATGGCTATACCACACTGGCAAACGCCCCGCTATATGTATACCCTCACTGATACATCTGCGCATGCGCACAAAATTAGGCGCTATTAAACGGCTCCGGCGCAGCGTCAGACTTGGCTACTGCGCCACGGAGGCGCACAGCTGGGCACGCGCCGGCGCAAGTCCGTCTGCCGCGGTTACGACTTCACTCTTCTGGAATGCGCAGACCGGCGAGGCGGGCGCGGCGGCGGCGGTGTGCCGTGTGACGTCACTGCTCCTCGCGCATGCGCAGAATGGCTCTCCAGGAGCCACGCGAAACTGCACAACCTCGGCCAGTGTAGCTCACGCTACAATAGCAAATCCCCTTGCCGCTGAAGCTGCCTTGATGCTTAACAAACCGCAACAGTTCTAACTGAGCTGAATCACTTCTTCAGCAAACACTTTTTTGCGGATACATGCTTAGTTTATTCTCGTTCAGTCCGGTAGGCATGCAAAAGAACGCATACGTAGCCCCATCAAAGCCTTCCCTAACATTCGCAGATTTTCAGTCCTTTAAGGGCACCAAGTGAAAATCTCAATCTCGAAGCCATCGCAGCCGCATTTTGACGGCAATGAACTGCAACGTAGATGTAAGCCCCGCTTAGGGTCCCAATTAGTTCAGTGACGCCCCCTCGCCCCTCTTTGCCTCTCCTTGTCGAAATTAATCAAGTTCCATCATGAGACAAGTTTCAGTTTTCAATTTGGTGCCACGCTTCGTTCCGTCAACACTTCCGGTTTTCCAGATTTGGCGCCATGCTTCAGCTCCACCCACTTCCGGTGTTTTCAAATTTAGCGCCACTTTTGCTCCGGACCCGCCCATTTTCTCCACATTTTTAGCTCTAATTAATTACCTAATTAACCCGCCTTAACCCTTTTGTCACTTACACATCCTCTTTCGATGCTCTATCCAATGATAGCATTCTTTTCCCGATATACCAAATAGTTCCTTCATTATAAGACTTATATAATGTAGTCCACGCCGAAATCACCTACATAGCCATACAATGCTTATGCATTAAAAGCTCAAGCAATTATCTGAACCCACAATGAAAAAGCACATTGAAAAAAGGAGGATGGAGCACAGTTAGAGACGATGCCAGTGCCGTTACTGTCGTCAGTCTTCATTGTTTCCAAGTTCATTGTTTGGTAGATAGACGACACATGACCTGCGCTTGTAAAAATGAAGAGACAGGCTAGCAGTCTTGGTAGACACTGCCATTCGCCCCTGTTTCAAGTTGCAGAAGTTTCCGACAAAAATGAACGACTTTCGCCGTTATGGTCTGATGCTCACAGGACATTCGTTGTTTGCTTTGTCAGCCCAATTAAGGACAGCATTCTCCCACGCTCGGGTCAATGGGGTCATCAACTTTGACAGCGCTTTTAATATAAGAATTGCAGATTGCAAGGACATAGATCTTTAAACTAGAAAGGCCATGACATCTGAAATGCGAACGGAAAAAAATATGCACTTTCCTTCTGATTAAATTAACACATTTATTTATATCTATACAAGACTTGGTACCACTATTATCCTTCATCTGAGAAAAGCATTTTGGAAGCACTCTCAACTACGCTCTTGGCTGCAGGAAAAAAAACAAGACATGTTCAATAATATTCTGTTCAAGCTATTAACTGCAGAGAAAATGATATACGGTATTTTGTTGCAATAGAATCACGAAAGTGATTTTAAGAAGCGCTGTGAAAGTTTAAAAGAACATTTCGAAACATAAACAAAGGCTGAATTGATCTACAATTCGTTTTTGTCAACCAAAGTAACTTGCATTAATGCATAATCAATAGTTCTAGAAATATTGCCGTAAGCCATTTTACATGGTAATATTCAAGAAACGAATACATACTAAGTGCTCTTGGAGATTTCGCGTCTATGCAGCGAACGCAGAGAATAATGAAATGCTGTTTTGAAATTTATGCGTTTGCTCGCAGAATTGCCTTCTTCAAAATTCACTTTGTTGCCGAGTAATCAAGTAATGCAATGAGCTAGTGTTCTTCGTAGAATGGTATATAAAAATGAGGAATCCTAAAGTAAGCTTTTACGCAGTTGCTAACATGCGTGTCGTGGTGCATAACAGAGAATGAGCCGCATCGATCTCCTCTACATCGTACTCTTGTTCCTCACTGTTCAAGTGGCGTGAGTATGTTTGTATTAGCGGCCACCAACTTCGATATACCATGAAACGAGACCACAGCCCGAGAGAGCTGCTCTTATTTGAGAGCCAATTGTGTCATCTTACGTAGGGGGGCCATGAAATGGTAGTTTTACGTACTCTAGTTTTGTACTTCAGGAAATAATGCAACAGCCAATGATGTCATTTCTAAGTATTCAGTGCCCTGGACGTGCTGCATGTAAAAAAAAAAAACGCGAGCGAAACAGTGATATGGGAAGAATGCCCACCGGAAGCGACCGCCGTATCCAATGCTCGCATGACGTCAAAAGGGCATACACGCAACATCGTTGCCTCATATCGTTTCTGCAATGGGCGCAACCAGGCATCTTGTACCATTCACTTTCGTTGCTCACCGAAATAACGGTCGTCCCTAATAAGTGACTGACTAGCGACGCGAAAGTGACAACACTAATGTAGGTTTTCGTCAGTATAGTTTGGGTCCGGTGACAATAGGCAGGTGCAACGCATATCGATGGTCGATGGCCTGGTCGGTTTGCAGATGGCGTTGCTGACGGACCGGTCTTTCCAACAGACCAACGACGACGCCAGGACGACCAACGACTGGCTAACGTAGTAGTGTACAGACTCAACTTAATAGTAAGCTTCATGATAGCCACTTGGACACCAGCGACGAAGGTACATCAACGAAGATGTGCTTTCGTTCATTGCGTGCGTATAGAACCGAGCGACAAGAGAAGCGACACTGGAAAAAGACTGCGCGACGCGGCCGCATGCGCTTCTGCAGCCGAGTGAAAGCTTCGTGCCCTGTCAGGCAATGACTATAATATTGTTTTCGAATGAAATTTGTGTATTACCTAGCTGATTGATACTTGAATCATAACACTGCAGAAAAAAAAACTGACATGGAACACTGAAAACAAGCGGGTACTGAGGAAACGTTTTTGATTAAAATTTTGAGTTTGATCTAGCTGGCTGATGCTTGAATCATAAGACGGCCGCACAAAACGCAACACCGAGGACAGGACGAGCACTGAAGAAATGTTTTCGATATAAATTTCAATTCGAGCTAGTTGGCTTATGCTTGAATCATAAGAGGGCAGCGCGAAACACGACTTACAGCACAGAAAAAACGCTGAATATAGGACGAGCACTGAAGAAATATTTTCGATTAGAATTTGTGTTTGATATAGTTTGTCCTGACTTGAATCATAAAAGGGCAGCGCGAGACACAACATGCAACACAGAAATAGCACTGAAGACAGGACGAGCACTGAAGAAATGTTTTCGATTGAAATTTTATTTCGAGCTAGTTATTTTATGTTTGAATCATAAGAGGGCAGCGCGAAACACGACATAGAACACAGAAATAACACAGAAGAGAGGACGAGCATTGAAGAAATATTTTCGATTAAAATTCTTGGCTGAGCTAGTTGGTCCCGACTTGAATCATAAAAGGGCAGTGCGAAACACGACACGGAACACAGAAATAACATTGAAGATAGGACGAGCAATGAAGGAATGTTTTCGATTGAAATTTTATTTCGAGCTAGTTGTTTTACGCTTGAATCATAAGAGGGCTGCGCGAAACACGACATAGAACACACAAATAACACAGAAGAGAGGACGAGCATTGAAGAAATATTTTCGATTAAAATTCTTGGCTGAGCTAGTTGGTCCTGACTTGAATCATAAAAGGGCAGATGCGAAACACGACACGGAACACAGAAATAACATTGAAGAAAGGACGAGCAATGAAGGAATGTTTTCGATTGAAATTTTATTTCGAGCTAGTTGTTTTACGCTTGAATCATAAGAGGGCAGCGCGAAACACGACATAGAACACAGAAATAACACAGAAGAGAGGACGAGCATTGAAGAAATATTTTCGATTAAAATTCTTGGCTGAGCTAGTTAGTCCTGACTTGAATCATAAAAGGGCAGCTGCGAAACACGACACGGAACACAGAAATAACATTGAAGATAGGACGAGCAATGAAGGAATGTTTTCGATTGAAATTTTATTTCGAGCTAGTTGTTTTACGCTTGAATCATAAGAGGGCAGCGCGAAACACGACATAGAACACAGAAATAACACAGAAGAGAGGACGAGCATTGAATAAATATTTTCGATTAAAATTCTTGGCTGAGCTAGTTGGTCCAGACTTGAATCATAAAAGGGCAGTGCGAAACACGACACGGAACACAGAAATAACATTGAAGATAGGACGAGCAATGAAGAAATGTTTTCGATTGAAATTTTATTTCGAGCTAGTTGTTTTACGCTTGATTCATAAGAGGGCTGCGCGAAACACGACATAGAACACACAAATAACACAGAAGAGAGGACGAGCATTGAAGAAATATTTTCGATTAAAATTCTTGGCTGAGCTAGTTGGTCCTGACTTGAATCATAAAAGGGCAGTGCGAAACACGACACGGAACACAGAAATAACATTGAAGATAGGAGGAGCAATGAAGAAATGTTTTCGATTGAAATTTTATTTCGAGCTAGTTGTTTTACGCTTGAATCATAAGAGGGCAGCGCGAAACACGACATAGAACACAGAAATAACACAGAAGAGAGGACGAGCATTGAAGAAATATTTTCGATTAAAATTCTTGGCTGAGCTAGTTGGTCCTGACTTGAATCATAAAAGGGCAGTGCGAAACACGACACGGAACACAGAAATAACATTGAAGATAGGACGAGCAATGAAGAAATGTTTTCGATTGAAATTTTATTTCGAGCTAGTTGTTTTACGCTTGATTCATAAGAGGGCTGCGCGAAACACGACATAGAACACACAAATAACACAGAAGAGAGGACGAGCATTGAAGAAATATTTTCGATTAAAATTCTTGGCTGAGCTAGTTGGTCCTGACTTGAATCATAAAAGGGCAGCTGCGAAACACGACACGGAACATAGAAATAACATTGAAGATAGGACGAGCAATGAAGGAATGTTTTCGATTGAAATTTTATTTCGAGCTAGTTGTTTTACGCTTGAATCATAAGAGGGCAGCGCGAAACACGACATAGAACACAGAAATAACACAGAAGAGAGGACGAGCATTGAAGAAATATTTTCGATTAAAATTCTTGGCTGAGCTAGTTGGTCCTGACTTGAATCATAAAAGGGCAGTGCGAAACACGACACGGAACACAGAAATAACATTGAAGATAGGACGAGCAATGAAGAAATGTTTTCGATTGAAATTTTATTTCGAGCTAGTTGTTTTACGCTTGATTCATAAGAGGGCTGCGCGAAACACGACATAGAACACACAAATAACACAGAAGAGAGGACGAGCATTGAAGAAATATTTTCGATTAAAATTCTTGGCTGAGCTAGTTAGTCCTGACTTGAATCATAAAAGGGCAGCTGCGAAACACGACACGGAACACAGAAATAACATTGAAGATAGGACGAGCAATGAAGGAATGTTTTCGATTGAAATTTTATTTCGAGCTAGTTGTTTTACGCTTGAATCATAAGAGGGCAGCGCGAAACACGACATAGAACACAGAAATAACACAGAAGAGAGGACGAGCATTGAAGAAATATTTTCGATTAAAATTCTTGGCTGAGCTAGTTAGTCCTGACTTGAATCATAAAAGGGCAGCTGCGAAACACGACACGGAACACAGAAATAACATTGAAGATAGGACGAGCAATGAAGGAATGTTTTCGATTGAAATTTTATTTCGAGCTAGTTGTTTTACGCTTGAATCATAAGAGGGCAGCGCGAAACACGACATAGAACACAGAAATAACACAGAAGAGAGGACGAGCATTGAAGAAATATTTTCGATTAAAATTCTTGGCTGAGCTAGTTGGTCCTGACTTGAATCATAAAAGGGCAGTGCGAAACACGACACGGAACACAGAAATAACATTGAAGATAGGACGAGCAATGAAGGAATGTTTTCGATTGAAATTTTATTTCGAGCTAGTTGTTTTACGCTTGAATCATAAGAGGGCAGCGCGAAACACGACATAGAACACAGAAATAACACAGAAGAGAGGACGAGCATTGAAGAAATATTTTCGACTAAATTCTTGGCTGAGCTAGTTGGTCCTGACTTGAATCATAAAAGGGCAGTGCGAAACACGACACGGAACACAGAAATAACATTGAAGATAGGACGAGCAATGAAGAAATGTTTTCGATTGAAATTTTATTTCGAGCTAGTTGTTTTACGCTTGATTCATAAGAGGGCTGCGCGAAACACGACATAGAACACACAAATAACACAGAAGAGAGGACGAGCATTGAAGAAATATTTTCGATTAAAATTCTTGGCTGAGCTAGTTAGTCCTGACTTGAATCATAAAAGGGCAGCTGCGAAACACGACACGGAACACAGAAATAACATTGAAGATAGGACGAGCAATGAAGGAATGTTTTCGATTGAAATTTTATTTCGAGCTAGTTGTTTTACGCTTGAATCATAAGAGGGCAGCGCGAAACACGACATAGAACACAGAAATAACACAGAAGAGAGGACGAGCATTGAAAAAATATTTTCGATTAAAATTCTTGGCTGAGCTAGTTAGTCCTGACTTGAATCATAAAAGGGCAGCTGCGAAACACGACAAGGAACACAGAAATAACATTGAAGATAGGACGAGCAATGAAGGAATGTTTTCGATTGAAATTTTATTTCGAGCTAGTTGTTTTACGCTTGAATCATAAGAGGGCAGCGCGAAACACGACATAGAACACAGAAATAACACAGAAGAGAGGACGAGCATTGAAGAAATATTTTCGATTAAAATTTTTGGCTGAGCTAGTTGGTCCTGACTTGAATCATAAAAGGGCAGTGCGAAACACGACACGGAACACAGAAATAACATTGAAGATAGGACGAGCAATGAAGGAATGTTTTCGATTGAAATTTTATTTCGAGCTAGTTGTTTTACGCTTGAATCATAAGAGGGCAGCGCGAAACACGACAGAGAACACAGAAATAACACAGAAGAGAGGACGAGCATTGAAGAAATATTTTCGATTAAAATTCTTGGCTGAGCTAGTTGGTCCTGACTTGAATCATAAAAGGGCAGTGCGAAACACGACACGGAACACAGAAATAACATTGAAGATAGGACGAGCAATGAAGGAATGTTTTCGATTGAAATTTTATTTCGAGCTAGTTGTTTTACGCTTGAATCATAAGAGGGCAGCGCGAAACACGACATAGAACACAGAAATAACACAGAAGAGAGGACGAGCATTGACGAAATATTTTCGATTAAAATTCTTGGCTGAGCTAGTTAGTCCTGACTTGAATCATAAAAGGGCAGCTGCGAAACACGACACGGAACACAGAAATAATATTGAAGATAGGACGAGCAATGAAGGAATGTTTTCGATTGAAATTTTATTTCGAGCTAGTTATTTTATGTTTGAATCATAAGAGGGCAGCGCGAAACACGACATAGAACACAGAAATAACACAGAAGAGAGGACGAGCATTGAAGAAATATTTTCGATTAAAATTCTTGGCTGAGCTAGTTGGTCCTGACTTGAATCATAAAAGGGCAGTGCGAAACACGACACGGAACACAGAAATAACATTGAAGATAGGACGAGCAATGAAGAAATGTTTTCGATTGAAATTTTATTTCGAGCTAGTTATTTTACGCTTGAATCATAATAGGGCTGCGCGAAACACGACATAGAACACACAAATAACACAGAAGAGAGGATGAGCAGTGAAGAAATATTTTAGATTAAAATTCGTGGCTGAGCTGGTTGGTCCTGACTTGAATCATAAAAGGGCAGTGCGAAACACGACACGGAACACAGAAATAATATTGAAGATAGGAAGAGCACTTAAGAAATGTTTTCGATTGAAATTTTATTTCGAGCTAGTTATTTTACGCTTGAATCATAATAGGGCTGCGCGAAACACGACATAGAACACACAAATAACACAGAAGAGAGGATGAGCAGTGAAGAAATATTTTAGATTAAAATTCGTGGCTGAGCTGGTTGGTCCTGACTTGAGTCATAAAAGGGCAGTGCGAAACACGACACGGAACACAGAAATAATATTGAAGATAGGACGAGCACTGAAGAAATGTTTTCGATTGAAATTTTATTTCGAGCTAGTTATTTTACGCTTGAATCATAAGAGGGCTGCGCGAAACACGACATAGAACAAACAAATAACACAGAAGAGAGGACGAGCAGTGAAGAAATATTTTCTATTAAAATTCTTGGCTGAGCTAGTTGGTCCTGACTTGAATCATAAAAGGGCAGTTGCGAAACACGACACGGAACACAGAAATAACATTGAAGATAGGACGAGCACTGAAGAAATGTTTTCGATTGAAATTTTATTTCGAGCTGGTTATTTTACGCTTGAATCATAAGAGGGCTGCGCGAAACACGACATAGAACACAGAAATAACACAGAACAGAGGACGAGCAGTGAAGAAATATTTTCGATTAAAATTCGTGGCTGAGCTAGTTGGTCCTGACTTGAATCATAAAAGGGCAGTGCGAAACACGACACGGAACACAGAAATAAAATTGAAGATAGGACGAGCACTGAAGAAATGTTTTCGATTGAAATTTTATTTCGAGCTAGTTATTTTACCCTTGAATCATAAGAGGGCTGCGCGAAACACGACATAGAACACACAAATAACACAGAAGAGAGGACGAGCAGTGAAGAAATATTTTCGATTAAAATTCTTGGCTGAGCTAGTTGGTCCTGACTTGAATCATAAAAGGGCAGTGCGAAACACGACACGGAACACAGAAATAACATTGAAGATAGGACGAGCAGTGAAGAAATGTTTTCGATTTAAATTTTATTTCGAGCTAGTTATATTATGTTTGAATCATAAGAGGGCAGCGCGAAACACGACATAGAACACAGAAATAACACAGAAGAGAGGACGAGCATTGAAGAAATATTTTCGATTAAAATTCTTGGCTGAGCTAGTTGGTCCTGACTTGAATCGTAAAAGGGCAGTGCGAAACACGACACGGAACACAGAAATAACATTGAAGATAGGACGAGCAATGAAGAAATGTTTTCGATTGAAATTTTATTTCGAGCTAGTTATTTTATGTTTGAATCATAAGAGGGCAGCGCGAAACACGACATAGGACACAGAAATAACACAGAAGAGAGGACGAGCATTGAAGAAATATTTTCGATTAAAATTCTTGGCTGAGCTAGTTGGTCCTGACTTGAATCATAAAAGGGCAGTGCGAAACACGACAGGGAACACAGAAATAACATTGAAGATAGGACGAGCACTGAAGAAATGTTTTCGATTGAAATTTTATTTCGAGCTAGGTATTTTATGTTTGAATCATAAGAGGGCTGCGCGAAACACGACATAGAACACAGAAGTAACACAGAAGAGAGGACGAGCAGTGAAGAAATATTTTCGATTAAAATTCTTGGCTGAGCTGGTTGGTCCTGACTTGAATCATAAAAGGGCAGTGCGAAACACGACACGGAACACAGAAATAACATTGAAGATAGGACGAGCACTGAAGAAATGTTTTCGATTGAAATTTTATTTCGAGCTAGTTATTTTACGCTTGAATCATAAGAGGGCTGCGCGAAACACGACATAGAACACACAAATAACACAGAAGAGAGGACGAGCAGTGAAGAAATATTTTAGATTAAAATTCGTGGCTGAGCTGGTTGGTCCTGACTTGAATCATAAAAGGGCAGATGCGAAACAACACACGGAACACAGAAATAACATTGAAGATAGGACGAGCACTGAAGAAATGTTTTCGATTGAAATTTTATTTCGAGCTGGTTATTTTACGCTTGAATCATAATAGGGCTGCGCGAAACACGACATAGAACACACAAATAACACAGAAGAGAGGACGAGCAGTGAAGAAATATTTTAGATTAAAATTCGTGGCTGAGCTGGTTGGTCCTGACTTGAATCATAAAAGGGCAGATGCGAAACACGACACGGAACACAGAAATAACATTGAAGATAGGACGAGCAATGAAGAAATGTTTTCGATTGAAATTTTATTTCGAGCTAGTTATTTTACGCTTGAATCATAATAGGGCTGCGCGAAACACGACATAGAACACACAAATAACACAGAAGAGAGGACGAGCAGTGAAGAAATATTTTAGATTAAAATTCGTGGCTGAGCTGGTTGGTCCTGACTTGAATCATAAAAGGGCAGATGCGAAACACGACACGGAACACAGAAATAACATTGAAGATAGGACGAGCAATGAAGAAATGTTTTCGATTGAAATTTTATTTCGAGCTAGTTATCTTACGCTTGAATCATAATAGGGCTGCGCGAAACACGACATAGAACACACAAATAACACAGAAGAGAGGACGAACAGTGAAGAAATATTTTAGATTAAAATTCGTGGCTGAGCTGGTTGGTCCTGACTTGAATCATAAAAGGGCAGTGCGAAACACGACACGGAACACAGAAATAACATTGAAGATAGGACGAGCACTGAAGAAATGTTTTCGATTGAAATTTTATTTCGAGCTAGTTATTTTACGCTTGAATCATAAGAGGGCTGCGCGAAACACGACATAGAACACAGAAATAACACAGAACAGAGGACGAGCAGTGAAGAAATATTTTCGATTAAAATTCGTGGCTGAGCTAGTTGGTCCTGACTTGAATCATAAAAGGGCAGTGCGAAACACGACACGGAACACAGAAATAACATTGAAGATAGGACGAGCACTGAAGAAATGTTTTCGACTGAAATTTTCTTCGAGCTAGTTATTATACGCTTGAATCATAAGAGGGCTGCGCGAAACACGACATAGAACACATAAATAACACAGAAGAGAGGACAAGCAGTGAAGAAATATTTTAGATTAAAATTCGTGGCTGAGCTAGTTGGTCCTGACTTGAATCATAAAAGGGCAGTGCGAAACACGACACGGAACACAGAAATAACACTGAACACAGGACGAGCACTGAAGAAATGTTTTCGATTGAAGTTTTATTTCGAGCTAGTGTGTTTACGCTTGATTCATAAGAGGGCTGCGCGAAACACGACATAGAACACAGAAATAACACAGAAGAGAGGACGAGCATTGAAGAAATATTTTCGATTAAAATTCGCGGCTGAGCTGGTTGGTCCTGACTTGAATCATAAAAGGGCAGCGCGAAACACTACACCGAACTCAGAAATAACAGTGAAGACCGGACGAGCACTGAAAAAATATTTCCGATTGAAATTTCATTTCGAGCTTGTTGGTTTATGCTTGAATCATAAAGAGGGCAGCGCGAAACACGACTTAGAAGGTAGAAATAACACAGAAGACAGGACGAGCACCAAAGAAATGTTTTCGATTAAAGTTTCAGTTAGAGCTAGTTGGTTCATCTTTGAATCGTAAGAGGACAGCACGAAACACGAGATGAAACAAAGAAATATCACTGAAGACAGCATGAGCACTGAAGAAATGTTTTCGATTGAAATTTGTGTGTGAACTAGTTGGTGCAGACTTGAGTCATAAAAGGTCATCGAAACATGACACAGAACTTGGAAATAACATTGAAGGACGAGCACTGAAGAAATGTTTTCGATTAAATTTTGTGTTTGAGCTAGTTGGTCCAGACTTGAATCATAAAAGGGCAGCGCGAAACACTACACAGAACTCAGAAATAAAACTGAAGACAGGACGAGCACTGAAAAAATATTTTCGATTGAAATTTCATTTCGAGCTAGTTGGTTTATGCTTGAATCATAAAGAGGGCAGCGCGAAACACGACTTAGAAGGTAGAAATAACACAGAAGACAGGACGAGCACCAAAGAAATGTTTTAGTTTAAAATTTCAGTTCGAGCTAGTTGGTTCATCCTTGAATCATAAGAGGACAGCACGAAACACGAGATGAAACAAAGAAATAACACTGAAGACAGGACGAGCACGGAAGAAATGTTTTCGATTGGAATTTCAGTTCGAGCTAGTTGGTTCATCCTTGAAACATAGAAGGACAGCACGAAACACGAGATGAAACAAAGAAATAACACTGAAGACAGGACGAGCACTGAATAAATGTTTTCGATTGAAATTTCAGTTCGAGCAAGTTGGTTCATCCTTGAATCATAAGAGGACAGCACGAAACACGAGATGAAACAAAGAATTAACCCTGAAGAAAGGACGAGCACTGAAGAAATGTTTTCGATTGAAATTTGTGTGTGAACTAGTTGGTGCAGACTTGGGTCATAAAAGGTCATCGAAACATGACACAGATCTTGGAAATAACATTGAAGGACGAGCACTGAATAAATGTTTTCGATTAATATTCGTGTTTGAGCTAGTTGGTCCAGACTTGAGTCATAAAAGGGCAGCGCGAAACACTACACAGAACTCAGAAACACTGAAGACAGGACGAGCACTGAAAAAATATTTTCGATTGAAATTTCATTTCGAGCTAGTTGGTTTACGCTTGAATCATAAAGAGGGCAGCGCGAAACACGAAGTGAAACAAAAAATAACACAATAGACAGGACGAGCACTGAAGAAATGTTTTCGATTGAAATTTGTGTGTGAAATAAGGTCTCCTCGATTTGGCTGCACTTTCCGCACTAGTTCACAAAAGTGCCGTGTCAGTGTAGTGCCAGTTCTTGCGGCGCGAGTGTAGCCCGACACTAGTGCTGTCGGTGCAGCGGCCAAATCTAGTGCAAAAGTGCAGAAACTTGTCTGCTGCGGCCATGTACGCGTTGGTGTTTGTCGCGTGTTTTCACATATGCGCGAGATTGTGCTAGCTGCATTGCACGCTGTGTATTTGCTCCAAGTGGCACATCTCGTGGAGCGGCTATGAACTTTGTTAATTCCAAAAGTGGTGAAGAATTTGACACCGTTCATTCCGTTGCGTTGTTTAAAGGGGCGCAGGCCGGTCGACCGTCACTGATTCAAGGGGTACTTCGAAGAGGCAACAATTAATTAGACAGGTTATTCAGACTACCGCTCGAGACGATCTTTTACAGTCCATACGCGTGATTCAGGCTGCTTCCGTCCTATCGAAAAGTGACTTCGGTTGTCCGCCAAAAGTTGCCTGATCTATATTTGAACTCAATCGCGTTCACTTTCGGCGGACGGTGACGTGACGGTCAGAGGCTAAGTGGCAGGCGAAGGTGTGGGCTGACGGCGACCTCAACCCCAGTCGCTGTCGTAAGCGGAGGTACTGATGTCGCAGCGAGCCACAAACGTTGCGATCGCCCACGTATTATAAAACATCTCACAATCTGCCTCTTATGGAAGCGATCCATCGTGCTGCGTCTATAATAATACATGCACACAAAAGAGAAATGGTGTAAGCAACGTGCGAGGCTGGACAGAAAGATGCGAACCCATACGCAGTACGTACTTCCGTACGTGCGCCAGGCCATCCAGTCGCTTCCGCGCGTACACAGACACGCGCACACGCGCGCGCATACGAACACGTATACGCGCACTGTCATTTCAGCTGTTACGCGGGTACGTTTCCGATTAAAATTTCCGTTCGAGCTAGTTGGTTCACACTTGAATCATAAGAGATCAGCGCGAAACGCGACATAGAACCAAGAAATAACACTGAAGACAGGACGAGCACCGAAGAAATGTCTTCGAATAAAATTTCAGTTAGAGCTTGTTGGTGCACACTTCAATAATAAAAGGGCAGCGCGAAACACGACACGGAACAAAGAAATAACAGTGAAGACAGGACGAGCACTGAAGAAATGTTTTCGATTAAAATTTCAGTTCGAGCTAGTTTTTTGATACTTGAATAATAATAGGACAGCGCGAAAGACGACATGGAACACAGACACAACACTGAAGAGAGGACGGCCACCGAAGAAATGTTTTTGATTAAAATTTGTGTTTGAGCTAGTTGGTCCAGACTTGAATCGTATGACGGCAGTGCGAAACATGACACAGAACTCACAAATAAACCTGAGGACAGGACGGACACTGAAGAAATGTCTTCGATTAAAATTTCAGTCCGAGCTAGTTTGTTCATACTTGAATCATAAGATTGCAGTGCGAAACATGTCACCGAACTCAGAAATGACGCTGAGGACAGGACGGACACTGAAGAAGTGTTTTCTATTAAAATTTCAGTCTGAGCTAGTTGGCCCATACTTGAATAGTAAGACTACAGCGCGAAACATGCCAGAGAACTCAGGAATAACACTGAGGACAGGAGGGACACTTAAGAAATGTCTTGGATTAAAATTTCGGTTCGAGCTAGTTGGCCCATACTGGAATTATAAGATTGCAGCGCGAAATCACATAGAACTCAGAATAGCAATGAGGAAAGGACGTGCACTAAAGAAATGTTTTCGATTAAAATTTGTGTTTGAGCTAATTGGTTCATACTTGAATCATAAGAGGGCAGCACGAAACACGAGATGAAACAAAGAAATAACACTGAAGGACGAGCACTGAAGAAATGTTCTCGATTAAAATTTCAGTCCGAGCTTGTTGGTTCATACTTGAATCTTAAAAGGGCAGCGAGAAACATGACATGCAACAGAGAAATAACACTGAAGACAGGACGGGCGCTGAAGAAATATTTTAGATTAAGATTTGTGTTTGAGCTAGTTGGTTCATATTTGAATCATAAAAGGGCAGCGCGAAACATGACACAAAAAGCAGAAATAACACTGAAGGACGAGCACCGAAGAAATGTTCTCGATTAAAATTTCAGTTCGAGAAAGTTGGTTCATACTTGAATCATAAAAGGGCAGCGCGAAACATTTCATGGATAAGAGAAATAACACTGAAGACAAGATGGGCACTGAAGAAATGTTTTCGATTAAAATTTGCGTTTGAGCTAGTTGGTTCATAGTTAAATAATAAAAAGGCAGCGCGAAACATGACACAGAACTCAGAAATAACAGTGAAGGACGAACACTGAAGAAATGTTTTCGATTAAAATTTCAGTTCGAGCTAGTTGGCCCATACTTGAATTATAAGATTGCAGCGCAAACGTGCCACAGAACTCAGAAATAACACAGAGGACAGGACGGACACTGTAGAAATGTTTTGAATTAAAATTTGTGTTCGAGCTAATTGGTTTATATTTGAATCATAAAAGGGCAGCGCGAGACATGACACAGAACACAAAAATGACACTAAAGGACGGGCACTGAAGAAAAGTTTTCGATTAAAATTTCAGTTCGAGATAGTTGGTTCATACTAGAATCATAAAAGGGCAACTCGAAACATGACATGCAACAGAGAAATAACACAGAATACGACGGGCACGGAAGAAATATTTTCGATTAAAATTCGTGTTTGAGAAAGTTGGTCCAGACTTCAGTCATAACAAGGCAGCGCGAAAGATGGCACAGAACTCAGAAATGACATTGAATGACGAGCACTGAAGAAATGTTTTCGATCAAAATTTCAGTTTCAGCTAGTTGGTTCATACTTGAATCATAAGAAGATAGCGCGAAACACGACATGAAATACAGAAATAACGCTGAAGGCAGGACGGGCACTGAATAATTATTTTCGATTAAAATTCGTGTTTGTGCTAGTTGTCCAGACTTGAATCATATGAGGGCAGTGCGAAATATGACATGGAACAGAAATAACACTGAAGACAGGTCGGGCACTGAAGAAATGTTTTCAACTTAAATTTCAGTTAGAGCTAATTGGTTCATACTTGAATCGTAAGAAGGCAGCGCGAAACGTGACATGGAACAAAAAAAATAACACTGAATACAGGACGAGCACTGAAGAAATTTTTCGATTAAAATTTGTGTTTGAGCTAGTTGGTCCAGACTTTAATCATAAGAGGGCAGCGCAAAACATGACATGGAACACAGAAATAACACCGAGGGCAGGACGGGCGCTGAAGAAATAATTTTGAAGAAAATTTGTGTTTGGGTTAGTTATCCCAGACTTGAATCACAACAGGGCAGCGCGAAATGCGACACAGTACTCAGAAATTTATGTGAGGACAGGAAGAGCACCGAGGAAATGTTTTCGATTAAAAATTGTGCTTGCGGAAGTTGGTTCATACTTGAATGATGCGAGGGCAGGGCAAAACACTAAGCGAACACAGAAGTAACAGTGAACAGAGGATGGGTGTTCTTCAGCGCCCGTCCTGTCTTCTGTGATATACTTGTGTGCCGTGTCGTTTTTGCGCTGCCCATTGATTATTCATGCATGAAAAATTGTGCTTGAGTACCTCATTGACAGAGAAAATCGAAACGAGCGGCTTCATTTCATATCTTTTCAATTTAACACTAATGAGCGATACACTTTTTCAAATTTTTAAATTTCAATCAAATGGGAACCAACGGCCCCTTTCGTGTCGAGGGCTAGCTAGCCCGAAACGATTCGTGTGCGCAAGTTCGGAGATTTGAGAGATCAAATTCATAAGTTTGTAGGTCTGGCTGCAGTGATATCAAAGCGACTTCTGCACGCAATACAGAATGCACGTACAATAAGGGAAATGTGCTGATGTAACCCGGTCAACACAGAAGTTCGAGGAAGCCAGCAGCAGTCGTGGTCGATTATTGGCAACAAAGTTAGCTCTTTTGGTTAATGCAAACGGTAGACAAACGAATTTCCAGATAAAGCGACTTAGAATGAAGCACTAGTGACATGGAGGAAGCAGATACAGTTAGCTGAAACGTCGGCCCTACGCGAAGCCTTTCCCAGACAGGCGACCGCATCATTCTGGTGCGTAACTTTGTGCCCGTGATTTCTGATATCACGACTTTGTTGCAATGACAGGCTTCTTTACCTGCAACGGTAATATGGAGGTAATTGAAAAACAAACAAAAATAAAAACTCTCCAATTTATGACAAGTTTTCTCCGTTGAAAAGATGCTCTTGAGACCCGTTCGCAAACTATGGCGCTACACAGCCATAAGGATAATATTTCATTTATAACTCGCTCAGATAGGCACTGGCACAGCCGTCGTTTTACTAACAGCCTGTGTCACTCACTACGACTGCACAGATTCAAGTATAAAGTGAGTTCAGCCGCCTAAATTAAGTGGATTGAGGAAACGCCCTCTTTAACGGCTGCATCAAGTAAGCATCGGGCATGCACGACTGGCGGCTAATCCTCAAAGCATGAATACTTTGGAGAGGAGTATATGGCGGTCCTGCGCAAAAAACTCGTTCCTGTAAGGTGCCTATCCATTATAACTATATGCTTTTTGGAAGTCTCTCGGTACAAAGAAGGCGTGTTTGCGCACTGGCCGCCTGTCGTCTGCTTATATACCCGCGCGTGGAAACTTCAGGTAACGTGAACTGGACATCAAGTGTGGTGTTTCCCTGGTGTTCACTTGAAGCCTCGCTCTCAGTGATTTCATGCAGCAACTGAAATACGCACCTAAAGTGTCATAGTTAATTTGCCTACTGCTTACCTTATTTTAAATGTGCAGATTCTCGGTAGCAAACTGAAACGTCAATTTATTGTTCTTAGCCTGCATGTTTTAGCAGCTGCGAAGCCTATTTCCAAGGCATCAGAGTCAGATATTTCGTGGGATTTCTCGGTTTACAGACATTGGAGCTTTTCAGCGGTACAAAGTCCACAGAAATAATAGCGGCGTTTTTTAACTCCTAAGAGCTCTTGAAAGCGGGGAAACGAGATGAGAGGGAAATAGCGCAACTTCGTTCGGCTCACCCGATACGTGCCATTGGTGTAAAAGGCTCGGCACAATTTTCCTAAATGTCGTCATCCGGAGACGGAGGACGTATGGTACCTTCTGTCAATAATTATGTTCCAGCAAGAGAAAAAAAATATAAACATTAGATATTAGTTAGGAACATGTGCAGTGCAGACAATAAAAACTTGTACTCTCAAATTATTGTTTAAGCAATTTCTGTCGACTCTTGATATGTCCACGTCACCGCACCACACTGTTTTCAGGATGTAAACTTGTCACTGTTTTCAGGATGCCGTGGGATGAATGCCATAAATGTTGAGCGTTCCAGAAACCATGTGTCATCGCAACAACTGCAATATATGACCAGTAGTTCCCGCATTCGCTGACAAACTGCACAGCAAAAAAGAAAAATCAGTTACCCGCTAGAAATTACCCTTCCTATTTTTGATGAAGGGTGTATACTGGGTGGAAACCTGAGCGCTCAGAAGCCACATTCTACTGTGACCTAGTTACACATAATTTCTTTCTTACCAGAGATCTTACTTCAGCAATAATATGCGAACTGGGTCGCATACTGCCCTCACACTGTAGCAGCTAGGACGCCGCTCACTTTTTTGAGTTTGATGTTAATTTGTTGCGTTAATCATGCTTACCATCTCTGCATTTCAGGGAAGTTTATCCTGGCCCACCGTTCCAATTACACAACCGCTGCCTCAGGCCCGTATGATTCCTATTCTTTTGTTATATTTTTCATAAAATATCAAATATATTGCTCTTGTGACCTTTTTATGTAAACCTCTCTCAGCAGAGCGAGAATTAGTGGGTGGCGGTAACCTTGCCAAGTAGCACACGTAATCGGCCCAATATTGGAAAGGGTTGGTTTCACACTGATCATTTGTAGGACCAGTATTTGCCAATATATATCCAATATTGGACCAATTACCTGTGCTTCTCGGGATTTTGGTTGACACTACCAAGGATGGCGTATTTGAGAGCGCTCAAGCAGTCTCTCGTTTCCAGAAAGTCACTGGCGGCATGCAATAACCATAGCCTAATCAATAGGTTACATTTCTTAAAAATACAGGAAATTATGTTTGACGAGAAAGCGGCTTTGCGCAAATTTATACTATCGAATCTGGAGTGGCCGTAAGAATAAAATATTACTGCGATTTTTAGGACTTAACAACACAGACCAGAAAACTATGAATTGTTTTCAAGGAAGTGTTTCACAGCACGTAAACTAGGTTGTTATGCTTTTTGAATCAATTACTCGTCGTTAATTTTTTTTTGTGAATTATAAGCCACGGTCACTGAAAGAATTAGCGTGCAAAAAAAGCTAGACTCCTTTGGTGACGTTAAGAAATGGCCTGCAGTTTCGAGCCCAAAGACCAAAAAAGGGTCCTACTTGGCAGGTTATGACGCAATATACAGCGTTACCTATAAAGTACAAAAAGTAAGGCTTGGAAACTGAAAAAAAAATAGTGTGTAGCTCGATAGAGTTTTCAGAGAAAAGCAGCAATACACGAGAGTTTGCTACTAATGACGCGTTTTATTATCAGGTGTTTCATCGCAAGGTGACGCTATAGCGCCGCTCTACTTTGGGGTGAAATTAGGGAGCAAATTACAGAGTGTAAATTATAAAGAAAGCAAACACAAAAGTAGCTGTTCTGAAGAATCGTGCGCTGTGCGGATATTACTTATATGAAGTTACTCGGGGTAACTGGAAAGGCGAAACGGTACCGAGCTTAAAGCTTGCAAACTCAGTGGAGTACTTAGAATCTGCTACAACTTCTGCGCTTCATATAAAGCAGAGGAATGTCGGTAGATTTGCATTGGGAGGCAAATGAAAACACTAATAAAGCAGTTTAAGGTGATTTAGGGTGGTCAACGTTCCAGGCGCTTGAGGATTGAAATCAGGCGCAGTTTGCAGCAAGTTTTGAAGCAAACGGAGAGAAGCGATGGGTGGGAAAAAATTTTCAGGTGCTTATACCGATGCAGTATCGATACTATATGGAATCCGAAACGCACGGAGGTTTCGAAACAAGCAGGGCGTGTTCAATTAAAAAAATATACAAACGAAGTAAAAGGTGATTAGAGGATTGGTGGAGATGCTCAAGGGAGTAGTTTAAAAATAGGGTGGAGAAAATAGGCGGTTAATCAGGAGATAACTGAGCACGATAGGAGTTAAAGTCTAGGGGACACTTTTCCCCACCCTGATACAAAGGGTATGCTGAAAATTATTTATCTATTTATTTGTTAGACAAAATGTGCATACACACCTGGAATCACTGCGCGGCTTTACGGAAGCAGTCCAGGTGTCCACGTGATCGACCTTATGAGAGTGGTATAGAAGGATATTAGAGTGCATATAAATTGGCGAGGTGTAGAAGGTTGTGAACATTCAAAGATATGAAGAAATATGTAGCGCGACACACACACACACACGCACGCGCGCGCGCGCGCGCAAACACACACACACACACACACACACACACACACACACACACACACACACACACACACACACACACACACACACACACACACACACACACACACACACACACACACACACACACACACACACACACACACACACACACACACACACACACACACACACACACACACACACACACACACACACACACACACACACACACACACACACACACACACACACACACACACACACACACACACACACACACACACACACACACACACACACACACACACACACACACACACACACACACACACACACACACACACACACACACACACACACACACACACACACACACACACACACACACACACACACACACACACACACACACACACACACACACACACACACACACACACACACACACACACACACACACACACACACACACACACACACACACACACACACACACACACACACACACACACACAGAGAGAGAGAGAGAGAGAAAGAGAGACAGACAGACGGGTTTTCGTTCAACGGTGCAAGTAAGGTTTCCACTTTAAAGAGAACAAAAAACAACCACTTTGGTGGCAGCTGCCAGTGCCCCCAATTAAAAGGGGAGGCTAATGACATATATCTATAGGTTACTCTCGCTACTCCAATGCAGGTCCGACATCTTTTTCTGGCGAATGTAATTCAGGCAATAAAAATTTTCGTTTCAAAGAAATTCACGTTCTCGACGCATTTCAGCGAAAACCGCATCGGGGTGCTACTTAGTATACATATTCCAAAATTATTGATGGTTGATGGGGATTTTACGTCTGAAAGCGACTCAGGCTATGAGGGACGCCTTAGTGAAGGGTTCCGGAAATTTCGACCACCTGGGGTTCTTTAACGTGCACAGACATCGCACAGTACACGGGCCTCTGGAATATCTTCTCCATCGAAATTCGACCGCCGCGGCCGGGATCGGACCCGCGTCTTTCGGGTCAGCAGACGAGCGCCATAACTACCGAGATACCGCGGCGGCTCCTAAATTATTGGATCGCGTTGTATATGTGTAGTAAGCGCAAGGGCTGACTGAGAGAACACATATCATTTTTCTTCTACTAGGGAATCAATAGGTCGGAGGAGTGCTCTTGCACTTCGCGTTTACCACCGAGTCTGCAGTACACCTTAGGGCACCGCTATTAACCTTTATGCTTTTTTGTTTCTTACCGACACAGTGCAGTCCTCGGCGAGGTGGCTGGGAATGCCAGGTTAGTTGTCGCTGCTTCAGGGAGACAAACCGGCCTTTCTTGGGAACATGCTTTGACCAACGCTTTCAAGTACCTGCAGGTTATGATCTTATACCAGTAATACCCGGTAAGCTACGTACAAGCATTGATTTTTCGTCGCGTCGAATTGTTACTTCAGATAGTTACTGGAGTTTGAAACAAGATAGTGGCATGTGGCTAATGAATATGAAAGAAACCAGTAGCCACTCAGGCTAAGGAAAAACATTTGGAAAGCTTATTTCCTGTTTGAAATTAAAAATGAGCTGAGTTGTAATTTGGGCACACTATGACATGCAATATATATATTATTTCTTCGATAATTTCTTTGAACTTATTGTCTATTCTGCACAATAATTTCATACATTTTATCTAATATAAATTACATAAATGGAAAACTCTGGAATGGAACACAGAAGACCAGCGCATTGTTATTCGCAATCAAACGCACGTACAATGTCTGCTTCTTTCGTGCAGTGCAGTGCTAACTGAACGAGAACTGATGACAGTTGTCTTGAGGAATGCTGAATTGTGGCGACAACCTTAGAACCCCTGTGTACGCAGCACAATTCAGCCCGTTTAGTAACACCAGCACCGCGCTAGAAGCGTGCGCACATATTAAGAAAAGAATAACCCAGATTCATTATTGTTTTAATTAATCAAATTTAATTTAATAATTTATTTAAATTGTTTCATTTGATTTATTTTTTAGAAATTGAGATTTGTATCACGGTTACTGGATAACTTCCTTTATCAAATAAGCGAGAATTGAAATTTTTCGGAGCGCTTCCGCACTTTTTCAGGTGGAATCCTGAACTAGTAAGTCAGCCATGTGGTCTGCTTCATACATAGTCAGTGCCAATATTCATAGCATTGGGTTCAAATATTAGCAAAATAAATTTACGTACTCTAAGATTTAGCGTAAATGGTTACGATGCCGTGTGCGCCAGTAAATAATAGGACGGTTAGCATGAGCGTTCAAACCGGAATTTAGTTCAGTTATCATTGTCCAGAAGTAACGCAGCAGCCTCGACACTCCTTTATCCCGAAAATTTGCATGGCATCTCACGGCATTTAAAGGGCATGTGCTACACTTAGCAAAAGCAAGCGTGTAAGGGCAGATGTGTCACAATTCCATCACGAGTTATTGTACCGAAATTTGCCCATCGGGATTGGTAGTAGCAACGTGCTTGAAACCAAATGCTCTCCCTTTATTGATGCTGAAACGAGAACATGCACAAGAAGCCATCACTGAAAGCATAATTTTTAGTAGGCATACACATGTGAGTGGAGATTGCCACGGAAGAGATAAAAAACGCTTTGGTTGTACAAGCCGCACCGGAAGTAAACGAAACATTATCCAGTTTAATTTGCACTTTCTAAAAAACGCAAGTATACAGATAGCGTTTTAGTCTCCCAGTAAATTATTTGTTGAATGCGAGGGCAACGCTGCGCATTTTTCATAGGTTAGGCTAAGGCGCGATTATGAAAGCAACTATTTCCCTCAACCAGCCATCAATCGGAAGTGGCCTCAGTACCGAGAATTTTTTCGTCGGCCAGGGTGTCCGGTATGTAAACACGAGGACATTGAGGCCGACATTCATCACTTACTGTGGGACTGCCCAGCTTTCAAGCCTACAAGGATCCTGCACCTGATGGTAGCAGGTCTTTCACCAAGCAACCCTTCTTCATACATTGCCTGGACGCAGGGACCGTACCATCGTTCTCTACTGAACTTCATCAAATCAGCTAACCTTTTTCCATTCATTTAGATTATTCATCACACCTTCACCCATCATTGATGCCCAGGGGCAATAAATTTCGCTTTCAAAAAAAAAACTTTTTTCCTAACATTAGAGAGAATAATACAAGCCAGAAAAAAACAATTTTAAACGGCAATACTGGAAGTTTTTTTTTCTATACTCTTGCGCAGGAGCACCAAGCGCAGTTGGAAAAGAGGAGATTTTAATAGCATCTATTTTTTCGTTCTTTCTAATGCTCTTGCAGCAGGCAGGGGTTGACTAACGTCCATCACAGGCGGCTTGGCAACAACACCTGTGGAAGTAGCGGACGACTGCAGAAAGTGTGGAACCCGTGGCGAGAACTCCTTCTCAACTGCTGAGCAGGCAGCCAAGCGGCACAACTAGGCCTCACACAGGATGCAAATCTGCAGCGTATAGCATGCAGCTTTCGACCGTGCTGAAACTTTTTTGCTTTTTTACGTGACGGCCGTTGCCATCGTGTGAAGTGTGACGTCTGAGTTTTTGTTGTTGTTGGCCTTTGTTGAAATGGCACATACAATGGTGGATCGGCCAGTACTGTATCTGGGTGCTGAATCCATTTTCCTCTTTGGACAGTGCCCTCTATGTAGATAGTGAGCAAAAGCCAGGCGGTTTTTTTTTTCGACGCGTAATGTTGGTCCTAAGCCTAAAATCAGTTGCATTGCAACTGTCCTAGATCGCATATGGAACACATGAATTGCCCCTGTAGATTGCTGGCGTAAAATATAAATTTATGACTTGGAGGTGTAATATGTATTGAGGATATAATACTGCATTTATTAGCATTATTTTAAGGATGTATGAAGATTAAAAATGTGTTTATATTAGTAAAAATGCAGCAAACTGCGCAATTCATACGTGGATGAGAAGCTTGGAAAGTTTAAAAGCCGTGGGCCAGTGAGCAGTACTGATGTAATGGAATCTATATGATTGCAAATACCACTGTGAATATTTTTAAAGATATGCGGTCAGAATGCGGGCGTAGTCGTTAATTCTCTGCAGAGTTAGATGTTTGTTTTGTGATATTGTGAGTAATAGCTCCCTTAGTGCACTAAAGGCAGAATTTCCCATAATGAATGATGTGTAATTTAAACTACCCTTCCTGACTTGCCTTCTATGCAGTGACTGTGTGTGAAGATATCTTTATAGATGTTTTCAGAGCTTCTTGGGTTGACAGGTCATGACGCGAATGATGACTTATTTCATGTTGAAAGGTCAATGGTGCGGCAATGTTCTAAACCAGCGCTCCTGAAAGTTTTCTTCCGCGACTCTGACATTATAAATTCTGCCAGAATAGGCCCTGCCGCTTTCATCGCGATGTTTCCGGTATTATTTATCATTATCGTGCAAGGCGTGATTATCATGCAGCGTCATGTATTAGTTAAACTAGCCAATATATTCGTACAGCTAATGTATTGTTGCCATTTAGAGTTTTTGTATTTTTATATGAGATGTTTCAAATCTGTTGATCATTGAAATTCGCAGCCGAGGAGGTGATAGTTTTTAAGTAATGGTTGTGAATTTGTTGCTCATTTTGACGCGCCTTTATTTTCTCCTTCTTCGCCAGTACATCCATGTTGCCGGTCAAATTGGGAGCTATTTCTTTAGAACTGTATTTTGTGGAAACTAGAGCAATCATTTCACGTTGAACTACTGCGTTTGGTGATTACTGTAGCGTGATGGGCAGTTGTCCGTGGAAGTAGTTGTCTCAGGAGGATATTTTATGTTCAGGATATTATTTTATGTTTACCACCGACCGCAAATTGTACTTGAAATATAGTGCAGATGAGTAATGTCATGGTTCATTTTAAAGTAATTCTTTTTTGTGTATCTATCAATATATAAATGGTTTGGTTGGCTTGATGTATGGGGACTTAACGTCCTAAAGCGACTCAGGCTATGAGGGACGCCGTAGTGAAGGGCTCCGGAAATTTCGACCACCTGGGGTTCTTTAACGTGCACTGACATCGCACAGCACACGGGCCTCTTGAATTTCTCCTCCATCGAAATTCGACCGCCGCGGCCGGGATCGAACCCGCGTCTTTCGGGCCAGCAGCCGAGCGCCATAACTACTCAGCCACTGCGGCGTCCATATGTAAATGATTTATATGCCGATAAATAAAGCATTTTTATCAAACCTTCTGCCTTTGCGCAGTGTAGCAACGTGCTTTTCTAATTAGCAGCAGGACCTGTGATTAGGGGTTTTCTTGAAAGCAAGAAGGCATATAATACTTGAATGGAAGAACACAAAATTGCCTTCCTTCAGAGAGTATCAGAAAATGCCCTCTTTGTCGCTAAGAAGGCATTCTTGGTAAAATGTGCCTAACCAAAGGTTGCATTTTCCACCAATGAACATTTCGGACGCTGATGATAAATCGGTATGACATGAAACCGATTTTTACATTACCTTTAAAAGGTGGAAGCTAGAGTAGCAAAAGCATTTGGGTTCATAACCATATCAAGGAAAGCAGAAAAAGATGAAGATTATAATAACTTGATAAGGAAATGAAAGTTATTGAAATAAGCGTTTGGAAAGCATGCAAACACTGTTTCGAGGAATAATTATGAGCAGAGTCATAGTTTCAGTCATTATTGCGACGAAGCGATGTGCAGCTAAATATATTGGAAAGAGCAGCATAAAGTTTCAATATGAATCACGAATAGCTGTATTTCGCATGAGATTAAGTGAACAGTCGCAACAACACCCAGTGCCCTTACATTTCAACAGTGACGGACTCAGAATCATAGTGATTATTACCTGCGCTGTCAGCTCGAGCCGTCTTTTGGTTTGTTAAATTTCCAGATGTTCATCGCAGGCAATTTTTTTTGATGATGTAAATGCTGGTAATTAAGGTCATTGATTATGAGCTATCGGCAATATTTCCACAGCTCTATTGCTGCGTGTCACTACAGAATGAACGCCGTAGCTCTGTGCTGGATTGTTCTGCTCTTCGTCTCGGTTCTTGTGAGTGAGAGCATCCATATGAATCGGCGTAAACTACCGTGTACCTTACAAGCAGTACACAACTTTCCGAAGCTCCCGTAGAAGTTCCAGTAACCAAGAATTTCTCGATTAAGCGCCCACCTATCAATTTTATCTTATACGTACACTGCGCGCCAATAGCTCGTTTTCTAAATTTAGAGGCAGTGTTTAGAAACTCATTACATTTGAAAAAAAAAGTTGACATTACCTTTGAAGACTGTCGGAACATAACTGCAGTATACCATGCCAGCTGCTGGTTCTTGATTATGCTAACCGCTGCCGGTTCATACGGGCGCCTGCGAATACGTCATCAGCTCCCACAAGTACATACAGGAAGAATGAGGTGATAGATAATGTAAGCGATGAGGCCGGAATGAGGGAACTGAAGCTTTGAAGTCATCTGCCCTTTCGTCCGCTCCGCCGGCCTCCGCCGCATTTCGCTCGAAGGCTTTCAGGGGAAAGACGCGAGGTTACCTTTATATACACAGCTCGTCAAGATAGAAAGGTAGGGGCTTGAAAATTGGAGACCGCCAGATTTGGATGTAAAGACTCAAAAATGTGACTAACGTGTGCTGCGAGTAAGTGGCTGAATCGAATTCACACATTTTGACAGCGCTAAACTTTACATCCTTGGTGACTGAGCTCTCCTGGGTGGCACAATACGGAGAGCTCGCCTCCGGCCACAGCACCACAATACCAATGCTGTGTCTATCCTGGATGCGGAGGGACCTGGATGATGCACGGGTAATTAATCAGCAACACATCGTTGCCGGGCCAAGCGCCAGGTCAACTGTGCAGTTCCTACTACTAACAACGGTGCGATCCTCCGCCCTCTGGACATCCCAATCAATATCAGAGGTGACGAAAGCATCGAGGAAATGTAGGTACAGCCAAACAAGAGAGCGGTATCGTTCTCTTGGGAGCGTACAAAAATGTTCAAAACATTTTCAAAAGCGCCTTTGCTTGTTAAAAAGCATATTCGCTGCATCCGAGACGTGTTGTGTGCGACTGACTGACGCATAGTGTAATTCTCAGAGTGACAGTTATGCTTGATATATCTGTTAAGAGAATGTAAAAAAAGAGGCGCTTATATAGCACTCTTTAAACTTTGGATGGTGTTAGTATCTTCTGAAGCTTTTGCATAAACGCTTCCATCGCGGTTTTCTTCGATCGTGATGAATTTGAGTCGCCCGCCCTGAGCTAATACAGCTTGTCGCTGACTTGAGCCCGGAAGTTATGAAAAGAAACAATTCGTCTCTGAAATCTCTTCTAGCGCTGATGTTCTAGAAACGAACGCAGCGCAGACATATACTTCCGCAAACACCTGTGTCGACGTCGGCCGTAGCCGGCATCTTAGTGTAAAGATCATGAGTAACATTTGCACCAATTCCTACGATAAGAAAGGAGGAATTGTCAAGCTCGCGTTCAATAAATAACCCAAGCTTATATATATGCTTGTTCACTGCGTCGTGAACAAGCACAGACCAGAGGCAGCGTTCAGTCCAGAGCACGCACACGAGGGACCGAGCGTTCGGCGCTCGAGGTTCGGAGCGTTCGGTGCTTCTCGTCGTCTTCTTCGTTAAGCGCCAGCCTCTCAAGATTCCAAAGCCGAAGGCCAGTCTTACAATTCCCCCAGGCGAAAGGGCGCCATCCTCTCGCCCTAGGGCGATGTGACAACGTCGGGGTCGTAGTATGGTTTGAGGCGCGTCGTGGGGACAATGGCGCGGCCTCGGCGACGATGATCAGGGGATGGCGTAAGAGGTTCGATGAGGTAATTAACGGGGGATGTCTGCTGAAGAATACGGTAGGGTCCCTGGTACTTGCTAACAAGTTTGGAGTTTGGAGGAAAGACCGTGACCCAGAGCCAGACCAAAGAGTCAGGAAGGTAAGCGGGAGGAAGTGCAGGGGATAATGGGTGCTTTTCTGCTGCTGCTGGGCGTGAGAAGTGAAGGACCGGGCAAGCTGTCGGAATTCTTCAGCATAAGTTGCGGCTTGAGGAATAGTTGTAAATTCGGAAGCATCAGGGCGGTAAGGTAGAATGGTGTCCATTGTGCAAGAAGGCTCATGGCCGTACAGGAAAAAGTGCGGAGAGAATCCGGTGGCGGCTTGAGCAGCGGAGTTAGAAGCGTATGTGGCAAAAGGGAGAACGCGGTCCCAGTTACAAAGGTCGGAAGCAACATACATGGCCAGCATGTCGCCGAGGGTGCGGTTAAAACGCTCAACCATGCCATTTGTCTGGGGATGGTAGGCGGAGCTGGTGCGGTGAACTATGTTGCATTCCTGAAGGAGAGCTTCTACAACTTCAGAGAGGAAGGCCGGACCTCTATCACTGAGCAGCTCTTTGGGCGCACTATGGCGAAGTATGATGCGACGGAGAATGAAGGATGCAATGTCGTGGGCTGTAGCGGATGGTAAAGGCGACGTTTCAGCATAGCGTGTAAGGTGGTCGATGGCAACGATGATTCAGCGGCTCCCGGTTGATGTGCTGGGAAGAGGGCCGTAGAGGTCGATGCCAACACGCTCGAATGGCTGCGCTGGGCAAGGCCGCGGCTGCATAGGAGCGGCGGGACGGCGAGGTGGATGTTTCCGGCGCTGGCATGCGGTGCAGGACTGAACGAACTGGCGGACATAACTGGCCATCCCACGCCAGTAGTACCGCTGTCGTAGAGGGGTGAAGGTCTTCAAGAATCTGGCATGGGCACAATGGGGATGATCTTGGTAGGAAGAGCGAATGAAGGAGCGCAGATGTTTAGGAATGACGAGAAGCCACTTGCGACCATTCGGGAGATAGTTGCGGCGGTAAAGAAGCTCGTCTCGGATGGCGAAACGATGGGACTGACGACGGAGAGCACGGGGAGGAGGTCAAGACGATTGGCCAGATAAGAGATCTAAGAGGCAAGTGATTCGTGGGCCTTTGCGTTGCTAAGAAGCCATATCAGCGGACTCAAATGTCACAGAAGGCAGGGCGGATATACAAGGCACTGCCTCAGATGGTAGAGGGGAACGTGAGAGTGCATCAGCATCGGCATGCTTGCGGCCGCAATGGTAGAAAACGCGAATGTCGTACTCTTGGAGTCGCAGAGCCCAACGCGCCAGTCGACCAGAGGGATCTTTCAAAGAGGACAACCAGCAGAGAGCGTGGTGATCGATGACAACGTCAAAAGGGCGCCCGTACAGGTAGGGACGAAATTTGACGATCGCCCAAAGGATCGCTAAACACTCCTTCTCGGTGACAGAATAGTTGGTTTCAGCTTCTGTGAGTGTTCGGCTAGCGTAAGCGACAACGCATTCGTCAAAGCCTTGCTTGCGCTGAGCGAGTACTGCACCGAGGCCGACGCCGCTGGCATCAGTGCGGAGTTCCGTCAGAGAACGAGGGTCGAAGTGACGCAGAATTGGTGGAGTGGTGAGGAGGCAACGGAGTGTCGTAAACGCTTCATCACAGACTGGCGACCAGGCCGAAAGGTCGTGGCTGGAAAGGAGCTTGGTCAGGGGGTCGATGATAGTGGCTAAATTGTGGACAAAGCGGCGGAAGTAGGAGCAGAGGCCGACGAAGCTGCGGAGGTCTTTCACAGAAGTGGGCTTCGGAAATTCGGCCACAGCTCGCAACTTGGCCGGGTACGAGAGAACGCCATCCTTCGACACGACATGTCCGAGAATAGTGAGCTGACGAGCTCCGAATAGGCATTTTTTTCAAATTGAGTTGGAGGCCAGCGTCGGCCGGGCAGCGAAGAACACTCTCAAGGCGCTGGGGGTGAGACGAAAAGTCCGGGGAAAAGATCACAACGTCGTCTAGGTTACAAAGGCATGTGTGCCATTTGAGTCCTCGGAGTATTTTGTCCATCATGCGCTCGAATGTGGCGGGTGCATTGCAGAGGCCGAAAGGCATGACATTAAATTCATAGAGCCCGTCGGGTGTGACGAATGCAATTTTTGGGCGATCGGCCTCTGCTATCGGCACCTGCCAGTAACCGGAGGCACCCCGCACCTCCACCACTTGTAATAAGGAACGACTTACAAAGCACTTTCTCGCGAACAACCAGCGGTACAGTCCAGGTACAGACAAGAGGCAGCGGTCAGTCCGGAGCACGCACGAGGGACGGAGCGTTCGGCGCTTCTCGTCGTCTTCTTCATTAAGCGCCAGCCACTGAAGATTCCGAAGCCGAAGGCCAGTTTTACAATTGTAATTTCTTGAGATCTGAAAAACGGCCCAACGTTGGAGATGGGCTGTTTTTCGGAAAAAGCGTTTCTCGAAAAAAAGCGACTTTTCCGAGCTGCCAAAAATTCTGCATCTGTTTCCAAATGGGACAAGTACTTTAAATGCCTCCGGGCTTATACAAATCATTTGAGGCACTCCAAAAAAAATTTTTTCCATAAAGACTTGCATTTTATCACTCGGAATAACCCTAAGAAGTTCTGAAATATCCTGATGCCAAACCGTAACTCGCCTCAAAATATCGTCTTGCTAGACCAAGATGGCTCGCACGACCCCGCAGATCACTGCGCAGATGTCATGAACACCTACTTTTCTTCAGTTTTTACTCGGGAATCAGTACTCAATGTACCCAGCTATCCCAGCCGTAATTTCAGCCAGATTCCTCTAATTTCAATTTCAGTCCGAGGCATAGCTAACCTCATTGATAACTTGAAGCCGTCAAGCGCTCCCGGGTCGGACGACATAACTACCAAGATTCTTAAAGGTACAAGAGATATCTCATGCCAGATATTACAAATCATTTTTAGTCAACCAATTTCAAGTTCTTAAATCCCAAATGACTGGACATTAAGTAAGGTTGTCCCGATTTTCAAGGCTGGTGACCGTTCTGATCCATCGAACTATCGACCAATTTCATTAACATGTATTGCTTGTAAAATGCTGGAACACATCACATACTCACAAGCCTGCTTTCACCTGGAAAGGAATTCCTTCTTTTTTACCAATCAACATGGTTTCCGCTCTGTATTTTCGTTCGATACCCAGCTTTTCGAGTTTACTACCGACCTTCACCTGAACTTACATTCATCATTTCAAACTGATATTATCTACCTAGATTTCTCTCAAGCCTTTGACCGGGTTCCACATCAACGTCTTACGGCTAAACTCTCCTCTCTCTCTCTAAATCCCTTAATAACGTCATGGATTTCTTCATTTCTCTCAGACCGCACCCAGTTTACTGTTATCGGTAATCACCGCTCCAAAACTGAATTCAAAGTTATTTCAGCTGTACTCCAATGCTCTGTCTTTGGACCCCTCTTATTTTTAGTGTTTATCCCGGGTTCGAACCCGACCGCGGCGGCTGCGTTTTTATGGAGTTAAAACGCTAAGGCGCCCGTGTGCTGTGCGATGTCCGTGCACGGTAAAGAACCCCAGGTGGTCGAAATTATTCCGGAGCCCTCCACTACGGCACCTCTCTCTTCTTTTCTTCTTTCACTCCCTCCTTTATCCCTTCCCTTACGGCGAGGTTCAGGTGTCCAACGATATATGAGGCAGATACTGCGCCATTTCCTTCCCCCCAAACCAATTATTATTATTATTATTATTATTATTAGTGTTTATCAACGACCTTCCTGCAAATATCTCTTCCATAATTCGCCTTTTCGCTGATGATTGCGTTCTTTATCGTCGCGTAACTGCCACCTCTGCACCAGAGACTCAAGAAAGACCTCGATATAATGGAAACCTGGTGCACCTCCTGACTGATGAACCTAAACATATCCAAATGCAAGAGCATGCAAATATCTCGAAAGCATTCCACCTTTAACTATTCATACTCGTTAAACTCCACTGCCATTTCACGTGTTAAATCATATCGATACTTCATCATCATCATCATCAGCCTTACTAGACCCACTGCAGGGCAAAGGCATCACCCATGTCTCTCCAATTAACCCTATCCTTTGCCAGCTGCATCCATCCTTTGCCTGCAAACTTCTTAATCTCATCCGCCCACCTAACCTTCTGCAGTCCCCTGCTACGCTTACTTTCTCTTGGAATCCACTCCGTTACTCTTAAGGACCAGCGGCTATCTTGCCTTCGCATTACATGCCCTGCCCAAGCCCATTTCTTTCTCTTGATTTTGACTAGGATGTCATTAACCCGTGTTTGTTCCCTCACCCACTCTGCCCGCTTCCGATCTCTTAACGTTACACCTATCATTTTTCTTTCCATGGCTCGCTTAACTTAAGCTTAACTCTTTTCGTTAGCCTCCACGTTTCTGCCCCGTAGGTGAGTACCGGTAAGATTATGCGGTTGTACACTTTCCTCTTGAGGGAAATTGGTAAACTGCCACTCATGATCTGCGAGAATTTGCCATATGCGCTCCACCCCATTCTTATCCTTCTAGGTATCTCCCTCTCATGATCCGGATCAGCTGTCACTATCTACTCTAAGTAGACATATTCCGTCACAATTTCTAGGCTCTCGCTGCCAATTGTGAACAGTTGTTCCCTTGCTAGGCTGTTGAACATTACCTTGGTTTTCTGCATGTTAATTTTTAGACCCATCGATCTGCTCTGCCTGTCTAACTCATTGATCATTATTTGCAGTTCACCTCCTGAGTGACTCAGCAAAGCAATGTCATCAGCAAATCGCAGATTATTTAGGTATTCTCCATTTATTCTTATTCCCAACTGTTCCCAATTCAGGCCTCGAAATACCTCCTGTAAAGATGCGGTGAACAGCATTGGCGAGATTGTGTCTCCTTGCCTGACGCCGTTCCTTATTGGAATTTTATTGCTGACTTTATTGAGGACTATAGTAGCTGTGCAGTTGCTATATATATCTTCCAGTATTTTGACATAAGCCTCTTCTACCCCCTGATTACGCAATGCCTGTATGACTGCTGAGGTTTCCACTGAGTCGAATGCTTTCTCGTAATCAATGAAAGCTATATATAGAGGTTGGTTATATTCTGCGCATTTCTCTATCACCTGATTGATAGTGTGAATATTATCTATTGTGGAATATCCTTTACGAAAGCCTGCCTGATCATTTGGTTGATTAAAGTCTAAGGTTGCCCTGACTCTATTAGCGATTACCTTAGTAAATACTTTGTAGGCAACGGATAGTAAGCTGATCGGCCTGTAATTTTTCAAGTCCTGGCGTCTCCCTTCTTATGAATTAAGATAATGTTCGCATTCTTCCAAGTTTCTGGTACAGTCGAGGTCATAAGGCATTGCGTATACAGGGTGGCTAGTTTTTCTAGCACGATGTCCCCTCCATCCTTCAACAGATCTGCTGTTACCTGATCCTCCCCAGCTGCTTTCCCCCCTTTTCATACCGATACTTAGGTGTTGCTATCACCGACAAACTCAACTGGTCTGAACACATCACAAAAGTAGTGGCAGAGACATCCAAAACACTTGGTTTCATTAAGCGTTCCCTCTCTTTATCCCCCAGTTCCATAAGAAAACTTGCCTACAAGGTGTACGTTAGACCGAGACTTGAATATGCCAACGCAATATGGAGTCCTCGCCAGCAATATCTAATTGAATCACTTGAAAGCATCCAGAATCTTGCGGCTCGCTTCATCTGTTCCGAATATGATAGACCGGTTAGCTTTAGTGCCATTAAATCATCCATTAACCTTGAATCATTAGCGCATCGAAGGAAGATTTCATGGCTGTGCCTATTCCACAATCTATATTATAATCGCCCTGACCTGAGAACCTTCCTTTCAATACCACCTGTACGAACAACACGTCTTTTCAATTCTATGAGCGTGCAACGCATAACTGGTTCGACAAACGCATTTAATAAGTCTTTCTTACCCTTGGCCATCGAAGAATGGAACTCAATTCCTGGACCAATAGTCCATGAACGTGACAACTATAAATTCAGGCAGCTAATGTCAGCTCACTTTGCCAAATAATCTTCTTGTCAGCAAACATTTCCAGGTTTACTCATATACCAAACGCGAATTTCGCTTTGTAGCTGTTCCTTACGCCCATGTACATGTCATATTTTCTGCTTTGTCATGTATGTTTTCTTCTCTGTGTTTGTAATAATTGTGCATGTAAACCTTTGTATTGATTTGTAAAGATATGCGGAAATCAATCGCATGGGTGCTCTTTTCGTCTTTTTTTTTCGTTTTTCCCTTTTAATAACGACGGTTTCATAAGAATGTATAACGTTACTTGCCTCTCTGCTTTTTATTTCGCTTTATAATAATATGACCACGTGATTACTGTACTAGTTACCCCCCCCCCCCCCTTATGTAATGCCCAACCCAGGGTTCTTAAGGGATAATAAATGATGACGATGATGGCTCGTTCAAATAGAACTGACGAAAAGTTGCAAACCGAGCACAGATGGGTTACATCACAGGCGGTGTCTCAACTGTCAAAGCGAAAACATTTAGGACTGTATGGAAATTCTTCAGGAAAAAATAAGCCTGAGATATTCAGCAAAGGTGAACAGGCAGCAGGAAATATTCACGCAGCTAAGTAACGCTTGCTCCTGGACACTTAATAATTATGCCGCAAGCACCAGAATCATGAGCACATTAAAGAGGTATTCTGCAGATTGTGCTAATTTTACTTCCTTGTTCGAGGTCTATGAATTTAGTACTTGTATCTTGAGGAACCAATAAATAAATGGCTGTTGTCGTTATTTTTAGAAAGATTGTGGTGAAAAACAGTGGTTATGATTATGGCATGACTCGTTATAAGGAACCGAATGTGCGAATATAGTGCGAGCTTTGAGAAATCAGGAATCAAAATGAACTACAAAGGAACTTAGAGCAAAAATCTGCATTGCCTGAGCTGCTTAGTATCACAAACAATACAACCAAAAACTGTCCCGGCGACAGAGATCTCTGTGCTCTTCGACTCTGCAAGCACGCTGTTGATCCGTCAATAGGAGCACGTTTAGCAAGCAGCAGCACAGTCAGCTGTCCGGATGTCGCCAAAACAGCGGCTAGTCTGGTATGTTCTTTCATACGCTTGCGATGGTACAGAGTTTAAGACAGTATGATGCGAGTTCACAAAGAAATCTTCCTCTTTTACTCGATAGTGCACGACTCACTCTGCGAGCTCTGCTGACTAAGCGGCAGTATGACGCCCGTGACTGAGCGATGGCGAACGGCTAGAGGTCGATCTAGGCGAGCGGAGCCAGCTGGCACCAGTCGCTCTCTCTGCCATCTTCAGCCACGTAGCAATGTGTAATAATGGTACAATGTTTTTGTTTTTAGCAAAAATAGTCCAAAGAAAGCTTGACATCTGACACCCTTGCCGTATATCGTTCACTAGCCTCATCCCAACATGTATTTAGCTCATGTTACGTTTGATTGCATTGGCACAAAGCTTTGTGATGTTTCTTTGTTTATGCCCGAAGTCGCCGGCAAGCAGCTTCAAGGCTTTTTTTTAATGCAGATTATAACTAAATTACCTCGAAAACAGCAGCCGTGAGCAACTGTCTCTATATTACTAACGATAATCGTAGATGCTTTTCGCGGCTTTTCTGGGAGGTTCTTCTCGTGCTTAAAATATAGAGTGGCTGAGAGTGACGGCGATTATTTTCGTCGACAACCGCCTAGCACATTTTTTGCTAACGCCGCCGTCGATTAGTTTATTTTTTTGTGGACGTCATCAGCCCACTAAAGGGTTCCAGTCTCACAAACAGGCTGGCGTTATCACCACGTGAAATTATGAAAATTGAGCTTCAAACTTTAAACAAATTATTTACAGAAGATTTTGGTATGAATCCTGAGTGACGGCAAGGCTCTTACTGGTAATACACTGGCGTGAGGTGTCACGTCAATACCTATATTAACAGGGTGGCACAGTGGCATTCCTGTGCGCATCGCATGTTCACTCTGAAATGTACATTCCAGGCAATGTGGCCACTTCTTGTTAAAAAAAGACAGATGAACCCAGGAATGCAATTTCCTCACTGTGCGCCCTTGATAACGACGCTAAAGCAATGGAGGCAACAAGTCAAGCCTCAAGGGCGCCGGAAAAGCAGACAGGAACGCACCGATCTTTTGGGCTGCGATGGTTGCGGCGAGGAGTCTCTCGTCCCCGATATTCATCTCGCCCTTTGGTGGTACAGTCTCCAACCAGGCATGCTGCAAACAAATTAAGTACAGGTTTACCCACAAAGAGGAAATGTTGCAAGTAGAAATCACATGCTGAACTTTGAGTGCCCATCTTATGCGTTCCACTGGGGCGAGGTGATATATCGATGTAATCAGCTATTTTTAGCTGCTGATCTCTGAGTGAAACATACCTCCGATTTATAAATTGCAATAATTTATGCAATTTCGTTCTTGTGGCATAGAAGCGAGAGGTGTTGCGAGCGTGAGTGAATAGGTGAGTGCTGTTTATTACCAAGCAGAAAAACCAAAATATAACAGGTAACTTTTCGACTGTTGCATTTAGGCGCCTAGTTTCAATTCGACTTTGTGGCAGCGCATTACGTAATGCGACATCAGTTTTTGAATATTAGTAAATGTGATTGCCCTCAGTGCCATGGATGAATTCCTGCCATCTCGCGCGATATTCTATAGCCGCTACTTCGGTGACCGCGAAAGCAAATATTACCAGAATACCTTCTAGTAGGGCTCGTGCCACACCGTGTGTCAGCTGCGTAACACCGGGCCTCGCAGGGTGGTCAGGTAGCACGAGCATAGCTTTCTTTTTTTTTTTATTCGAGAAGTGTGCCATGAGGCATAAGTTGAAAAAGGAAAGGGGGGAAGGAATGCACGGGATTGAAAGTTAAAAGAAGGAGTGAAGAACCGTTGCGCTGAGGTAGTCGCAGAGGTTGTTAATAAAAGGGTTGTCCATTGTCCACTTCACGAAGTCACTTTCGCGGTTCCACCGCAGGCCCACCTCCCTGAGGAGCCGTTTTCTGATAGCAGCCGTCGCTGGGCACGTCCACAACAAGTGCCGCACATCACATATGTCCAGTGCAGCGCCACAGTGAGGGCACCTGTCAGGTAGTGGCAGATCTTTGGCACGCCACCGATGACGGTCAGATGGTGTCAGAGCCGCCCCTGCCCGAATCCGGCGCACGGATACCTCCTCCTGCCGAGTAAGACTACGAGGGAGAGGGTGCGAACACGGAGGAATTAGAGCGCGTGTTCGCTGGCGCAGAACTTCGGAATCGGAAACGTGGGACAGGAACGGACCTGGGGGAAGAGGGGAAGGTGGCGGATCGTCTAATGTATGAAGATGAGTCATAGCATCCGCTTGAATGTTATGTGGATCCTGGGCATGGCCGCGAATCCAGTGTATGCGCACAGGACATGGATACTTTGCGCAGAGCACATGAATTGCTTGTGAAATCAGGAACGTTCGTCGAACAGATTTCAGCTGTTTAAGGGCGGCGCGGGAGTCGGTGTAAATGTGAACTGTATTGAATGTTGGAACGAGCGGAAGGGAAGCAATGGCATTGTAAATGGCTTGAAGTTCCAATGCCAGGGGAGTGCACGTACCCGCAGTATACGTTGCGCGAGAGTTGAGATGCGGATGAGATGGACTATACACTGCAGTAACTCCCCTCTCTGCAGAATGAGATGCATCCGTGTATAATATGCACCCTTCAGGCAGATACGCTGCTGATACCGACGGGGAAACAGTGGAGCGATTATCAGTGAGCTGGCAATAGGACCACGGTGGAAGTGTCTTTAAACGATGAAGTTTGAGAGACTGTTTTCGAGCTCTATTTGCCACCCGTTGGTCGATGATTTCACTGAGTGCATTAAGTTGGGCGAACTCCTGTAGCACAGGTATGGGTGTTAAACGAGGCAGATATGTTATGACGCGCATAGCCTCACGATTGATAGCTTCAAGGGAGTCCCACTGTCTGCGGGTGAGACGTTGAAATTGAGCCTGATATACTATCCGTGGCTGAAGGATAGAGCGCACAAGCTGGCGGGCCGTATGAGCACGTGCGCCACCAGAGCGCATAGCTATGCGACGAATCAGACCTAGAGTAGCGTGAGCCGATTTACGGGTGGCTGTCAGCCACGGGGTGCCAGTCCCAGATGTATGGAGGAGAAGACCAAGAATACGAACAGTTTCTACCTGAGGAATCAGAGAATTATGTACCGTAAAATTTAAAGTGGGAGCTTTCCGTAAGGCGGCTTTATTTCCAATTCGAATGAAACATGATTTAGTAGGAGAGAGTGTTAGACCCAAAGGTGGGAGGCGAGATGTCAGTACATCCAGCACGTGTTGATGGACCGACTGATGAATAGGCGCATCTGGATGACAGCACCACAAGGTGATATCATCGGCATATGCAAGCACGCGGATAGAAGGGATGGTCTCTAGGGCTCGAACAAGAGGAATTAAAGCCACATTAAATAATGTGGGGGCGAGAACGGAGCCCTGCGGCGCTCCTCTATTGGAAGTGAAATTACCAAAGGGCTTTCCGTGGACACGCACGCTGAATGTTCGATTTGCTAAAAAGGCGTGAATGGAGAGGAGGAACCGGTGAGGGAGACCAAGAGTTTGAAGGGAGGCAAGAATGGCAGAGTGAAGGATGTTATTATATGCCTTTGTTATGTCTGTAGCGATTACGGTTCGTACAAGGTGACTCTGTGGAGAGTGGTCAAGCACGTCAGCAGCCAAAGTAGCAAGGCCGTCCTCCGTTCCAATTTGTGGGTGGAAACCAATTTGGGAATCTGGGTAACAATCATGGGATTCCAGCCACCACGACAAGCGTGCGGCTAGAATGTTTTCATAAAGCTTGCAGATGGTAGGCGTAAGGGAAATTGGGCGAAGGGCCGAGAGAGATACTGGAGGCTGACCTGACTTGGGTATTGGAATCACAATAGAATGCTTCCAGTCTCCCGGCATGACGCCAGAAAGCCACACTTCGTTAAAAGTATCAATAGGGTTTGCAAAGCCCTCCCTTCCAAGTTACGGAATAAGGAGTTAGGTATGCCGTCATGCCCGGGAGTAGTAGTAGTTTTTAAACGGTCAATGGAGGCCAGCAGCTCTGCCATGGTGAGGTCAGAAGTAATCCCATCGGGGGGCTCTGTTACCGATAAGTCAGGTGGAGACGTAGCGGTGCAGTCATCGTTTGGAAAAATTGACGGGCCGCTTGTTGTGCAAATGTGTCCTCATCCACATTTAGCGCGAGGCGAATGCTCTCTGTGTAATCTGCAACCTGACAAGGGCGCTCCATGGCGTGAACCACTCTCCAAAGATGTCGATTGCCCTGCGTAGAGGACAGGAGGGCACACCATGCAGCCCAGCGTTGCCTGCCTAGCCTCTTTGCATAGCGCCGCGCCCGTGCGGTAGCGCGGTGAAGAGTAGGAAGAGCCGAAGGGTCATCGGGGTGACGAGTAGCGTAAAGATCCGCCTGGCGACGAAGAGCCCACAGATTCAAGAGATGTATGTCCGGGTTTGGGTCGTCTTCATTTACAGTAGTGATAATAGTGTGAGTAGCGAGAACAGCAGATAGAGTAGACAATGCTGAAGAGGGGTTGAATGTAGATAAATGATTGTCTGCGCGTACAGAATCCCATGATGTTATTCGTACAGTGCGGCGTATTTTCCGTAGACGCGTAGGCGTGAGGGAGATAAAAATAGGGCTGTGATCGCTACCCCAAGTATCAGAATCAACAGCCCAACGAGGGTTACCGGGGCCTAACCACCAAGTCAAATCAGGTGAATACGGGTCACCTCGTGGGCGGGTAGAAGTATTCGGGTGGTTTAAGAGTTGAAAGGAATGATCTGAAAAGCTCCCTTGGATGTGTGAACCCCTTGAGGAATTCGATGGGTAACCCCACGCAGTGTGTGCGCCGTTGAAGTCACCACCAACTAGAATAGGGATACCCGAGTTGGTAGAACATAGAAAGCGAACCCATGCCAGATTGGGAGATGCGGAGCCAGGACGACTATAAAAAGAAACTAGAATAAGGGGTGTGCGTGCAGGTTTTACGAGAAGGGCGACAACCTCTTGACGTGTGTTGCACCACCGTGAAAGGTCGAGCGGTGTGGGCGGAACTGAACTGTGAATATAAATTGCAGATTTACCTGGGCTGAGGGAGGAGGCGGTGCAACGGCGATCAGGGATAGATGGTGAATGGTATGCGCAGAAACCTGAAAGGCGTGGGAGTGCATTATGCTCTTGCAGTAGGAACGCCCATGCCCTCAGCTTTCCGTCGCGAAGGCGGATGTTCACTTCAGAGGCCTTATTAGCGAAACCTCGACAGTTCCACTGCACCACCACCGATGATGATGCGCTATCCATGACGAGGCCGAAGAGCTTCCACGATGAGGGATGTCACCTGCTTCATCAGCGCTAATATCTTGTCCACTGTCAGGGTAGCCACGGCTAACAGGTGGTCGGCACCTGATTGTGGGCCAGTGCTTACCCTAGGTGATTCCTGTGATGATTGCTCCCGAGTTATGAGAATTCTTCGAGAGGATTGAGAACGACGCTGTTCCCGGCGCTGGGTGAGTTCGTCTAGTCGGTGGCGAGCCTCCGCGATTGCATTGTCTAAAGCTGTGTCTTCATCTGTGGTATCCACATGTGATGGATGCACATGTGATGGATAGCTTTCAGAGGAGCACTCTCGCGGCACGCGCTCTATGGTCACGTGCGTTTCAATAACAGGCGACATGCTACAAGCTCGCTGACTCCCAGCGTCCATCATAACCATGGTTTCGGAATTTTGAAAAATGATGGGAATTTAGGAACCTCTTGAATGCTTAACAGTTGCATTTGAATTTTGCTACTACGTTACAAGTTAAAAAGATTACCTCGTTTGAGCATGTCGAGTACCACTGCTATTAACATGGCATGGTCCTTATGTTCCTCGAAATTTTAGGATTTAAATACGGGGCTAAAACTAATTGTCGGGAGCAACCAAGAAGTACATACGTCGAATAAATTGTTCAGAAATTCGATATTTCCGGCTGTTTTTTCAGAGAATAGTACTTGCGTGAACTTTTGTATTGTAAAGTCGTTAACAATATGGTGCACACAGTTCATTTTTAAGGAACTAAGTCATCAGGCTCCTTAGTTGCTGTTGTGTTTTTACCTTTCGTTAAGAAATTACAGTAGTAGTAATAACAGTCCATATGTTGCGGGAATGAATTGGTTGATGGGGGGGGGGGGGGTTAACGTCCCGATGCGACTAAGCCTATGAGGGAGGCCGTAGTGAAGGGGACCGGAAATTTCGACCACCTGCGGTTCTTTAACGTGCACCGACATCGGGTGAGGTCAGAACTGTCAGAACTGAACTGTCACATGGAATGCTATTTGCTAAATGTTTTGTCTGGCAGTGTTCTGAAATTGAAAAATAGGAATCTCAATCTTTGCTTCCTTTCTAAATAAGCCCTTGGAAATTTTGTTTTCTGTACTGTAAGAGGACAATCTGTTATCGATGTATTTCTTGACTTGGGATTATGCTAGTAAACAGACAGATTTTGTAGCCGCCGCGGTGGCTGAGTGGTTATGGCGCTCGGCTGCCGGCCCGAAAGACGCGGGTTCGGTCCCGGCCGCGGCGGTCGAATTTCGATGGAGGCGAAATTCTACAGGCCCGTGTACTGTGCGATGTCAGTGCACGTTAAAGAACCCCAGGTGGTCGAAATTTCCGGAGCCCTTCACTACGGCGTCCCTCATAGCCTGAGTTGCTTTGGGACGTTAAACCCCTACAAACCAAACCAGACAGATTTTGTGTCTTGCCACAGCCTAGTGTTTATGCAGGCCCTTTGCAGAGAAATATAAATCGTTGGAATGAACAAGCAGGAACAAATATGATATAATAATTGCTGATTTCGCGACAAAAAATTACCAACTATATCCTTTGTGCCTCTACTGGCAGAGATTTTTATGCAAGTGCTTTTTGTTTAGAACATTCGGGTTTGACAGCAGCAAAATTAAAGACATATGGTAATCCAGTCCTAGGGTCTCCTGCATTATGCCGGCAGGCGTAAACGTTGTCGCATTGTGTTTAATGTGTGGGCTCATATTTGGGGACGTCATCGGCACTGCGTTTGTGGGGCGTACCCCAAGCTCTTGTTATGTATGACAAAACCACCGAATGTCTTCGAGCTCTCACCTCCCGGCTACGTGTGACGTTTAAGAGGTGTGCCGAAGAATCTGGGGAGTCTTCAGTAACACGCGTCCCGTCTGCCCGAAAAAGACGAACACTGCGCAAAGCGAGAGGCAGGTTGCATGCCGGGATATGATTACGCACTTCCTCCCCTTTATCCACTCTTGTGCACCACACCTAAGCACGCCGAAAGCAACACGTGACGAGGGTGATCACGTGATCAAGAACAGGAGCCACGCGTTGGTCATCATCGCGCGTGCGTACCGTCGCCATGTTGCAAAACCCATTGCTCAAGCAACGCTTTCCTGCCTGCCACGGCTTACCAAGTGCTGAATGCGATACAAATCGCACGTTGACAGGAAACATTATTCAAGCATAATGTTTTGGACCAAAATTTTTGTGAAGAAATTGCGGGCAGCTATAAGGTTGCCTTTAGAAAGCAAGAAATTCCCACTGCTCAGATCACAAAAGCTGCTTGAGATAATATTAACATGCTGCATATGGCAAACACCACTATTCCAAGAATTACTGAAAATCATGCTTAGTCTTTGCAACTGCGGATGCATTTTTTGAAAGGGTATTTTAGAGCGTCTGCGTGGATTCGAAATACCAATTTATGGTTTTGAAACATTGTTTCAGAGTGCGGAGTTTAGAAGGTTCAGACCATAGCAGATGACATGATATAGGTATATTTATGATAAAAGCATGTTACAAACAGGAGCTGCTTTAGTGTGTAATGTTCTACTTCTTTCAAAAGGAAGCCTTTTGCTCGGATGGAAAGTAAAAAAAAAACGACTTCAATCTTTTTTAGATGGGACACTGTCACCATGGATGACTACAAATACACTTTTCATGTCTACCTTTAAGTACTTGCTTTACCTGCGACTGCTCAATTTATATGCATAAAAAATTTACAAAAATGGTGAGCTAATTGACTTTGAGTGCGAGTGCACCATGTCATACCGGAAAATGGTGGGTGGTGTCGTGTTTTGCAAAAGAACGCGGGTTTGAAATTAGGTAACACAAATTAGCAGTACACCTTATGTGGGAACTACGGACGCAGGTTGCTGCTCAATTTATGTTTCTTTTAATTCTTGAGACAATTTGAAAACGCATTTCACGATGGTGCTGGTGGCGCCGGCAGTGGTGGTGGTGGAAAACTTTTATTGTAGTATGTAGGCTACGTACAGAGAGGGGCAGGAGGGTAGACGCTTGGGCTTTTTCGTTGATTTAAAGGTTAGAAACGTAGCCCAAAAACAACAAGCACTTAGAAAGACAGACATACACAGCGCTATGAGTAGCGCTGTGAGTGTCTATCTTTCTGAGTCTTTGTCGTTTTTGTGCTATGTTTTTTAACGTTGTACAGGGAGGGTTTTGGGTCAGACCTTAAAGGCCTGACAGTTACAAGCCGGGGACCACGTATTCACAAACGGGAGCGAGCACCGCGGGTTAAAGAACTCAGTTACGCCCAGACCGTCATCGGAAGATGACAGAAAACCATGCCTGTACAGTGAATTTGACGAAGAATAAGTTGTGTACTTTCATTGTCGACGAATATGTTTGTAGTGAATGGCACGTGAGTCTTTCGTTGGATGCTGTGTGCAAATTGCACAAGGTGTTGTAGAGGCAGCCACGGGACTTCAACTTCAAAGCGCTTCAAACTTATCACAGGACAAGTTTGCACAGGTTCTTAAGATAAAACGCGAATTTGTATATGTCTTCCCGAAATATCTGGGGCGTATTCTGGATCATCCTGCCGTCGAGGTATAGTTAGCAACCCGTTTGAGCAGCGGTTTTACCTGCGGTTGAAAATAAATTATTAGAAGCTGTAGCGTTTCCTCTATTCCTTCCACGAGTATTACACACCTTGTAATAACTGGAAATAGTGCTTGACATTTCCTTTTTCAAAATGAACGTGCTAAGAGTGACCTACTTTACTATGTGATCCTGAGAGCAAAATGTTCGACAAACTTGTCTTGTTTAGAACAACTTAAAGCATAAAAAAGGCTAGGCGAAGAAAGATTTCGAACATTAATAGGCGCTTCTATGAACTCCTTGAGCTATTCAATTAAACTGCACGAAGCTTGCGTAAACACTATGGCGATACTCTCTGCCAACTGCTCATGGTGTCTTTCCGAATTTTTATCATCAGCATTACTGAGGCTTGGCTCTGCGAAGGAGACAAAAAACTTTTCATTGCCCTACTGCTACACTTATTACTGTCATAGACACACAAGCAGTTATGGTGGTGTATGTAGCAGTTTGCGACTGGTCTTATATTAGCTATATATATCGTTTTGACCCTGATATAGTATACCAAATTGTGAACCTATTTGCATGTAATTTGATTCCCTATTCTCCATGCTGCGGAGATCTTTTTTTGTTGCATTTACTAAAGACAATATTCACCTTACTCAGACTTTTTCTCTGTTCTCGAACAATACCTTGATACCTGGACACTTGAAAGGAAGAACGCAGAAATTATCGGTGGTTACAACTCGCGACCACGATTTTCCGCTATTTCCTATAGAGACGCCTACTTGTAAACATTTATTTTCCCTTTTATTCAATTTATTTTCTTCGTAGCTACAGTCAGCATGAATGAAGCAGTGATGCAAATTCGAGAATAAGCAATTAAGACCTAGTGCTGGTTTATATTAATTTCTATATTTTTTGTTTGCTTTTTACTGCCAGCGCCTTCGTGCAACATCTGCCTTTAAGGTTGCTCACACAGTATTTTGTAGTTTTAATTCTGCTTTTATTCTGCTTATTATTGCATACGTTAGTGAGAATTTATCGATACAATAAGTAATTCTTCTTCATGGCCGAGATCATCATTAATAAGGTAAACTAAGTCAGAACCATTTCTAACGTCAAAGAGAAAAGTGGGGACAATAGTTTTATTCATGATAACAGGACAACAGTTTTTAAAGCAATAAATCACACAGATCTTTTTATTTTGCAGAGGCCTGACAGGGCTACATATTTCGAAACCGTTTAACCATGTTTAACTCGATCAACTTTACCCAGAAGACTCGTGTGATTTTCTCTTAGGTGAACACTCTTCCTTACGCTCATTTCATCAAACATCAAAGCTCCTGAAACAAAATTTACCGAGTGAAGTGTCAGGAAATACAAATTAGTCACCACTTTAAAACTTAATAATGAAAGCACACCTCGACGTTCCCTTTCTGCTTTTCTCTGAAAATATGAAACAAATTCTTGTCAAATACAAAGTCTCCTTTTAGATTCTTCAAATAAGTGCACAACTTGCGAGGATGTGGCAGGGGAAGAAACCCATTTTCAGAAAGAAATGTGTAGACCGATGTCGATTTTATCTTCAGCAGCACGCAGTCATGAAGCTATTCTTTTTTTCATCTCAATAAATAAAACGCTGTGTCATGTGCCTATCTATTTGAAGCTTACCGCACTGTATTGGCGACTTCACGTTCACTTCCATTAAACACTGATCAAAAATTAACATTTCACGCTTTGACAGCTTGCGCAAATTTTGTTCAGATTTTCGTTGTTTCGTCTCTTGAGCTGTCACCCTGGCGAGCCTCAGTTGGCAGCCCTGAAGTCGTTGCTCCAAGCAACGGATATGTGGCTTCAATTTTTCAAGCTGCGAGAAGCTGCATACAGCTCCCTTCGTTTGACATGCAGCGTCTACACGTGCGCTTCCGTTCACGGATGTGCTTACGTAAAAGAAAAAAGCAAAAATTTTACTCATAGATCTCCCATGTGCCGGACATGCAACCAGCACGCAAGCAACAAGGCACACGCATGTCTACTTTCATTACATGCGCCAGCCTGCGTTGCATCTGCGCCCGTCGAACTCGAGCACATCGTCGGTGCAGTGCTGGAGCTCTCCAGATCAGCTGACGGTTCCCGGCGACGATTGGTAGCCTTAGGCTGTGGAGGCGAGTGTGTTCTGCACTCTTTCGGATTTGAAAAATACGCAGGGAGGTCTTCGAAAATCCTCGGCATGGCATCCGGCGAAAGTTTTTGCACATCGCGCTGCGACGTCACAACCACGCCATCAACTACCCATTGATCTGCGCGCACAATGTCATCATCATCATCATCATCATCATCATCATCAGCCCTACTACACCCACTGCAGGGCAAAGGCCTCTCCCATGTCTCTCCAATTAACCCTATCCTTTGCCAGCTGCATCCACCCTTTGCCTGCAAACTTCTTAATCTCATCCACCCATCTAACCTTCTGCCGCCCCCTGCTACGCTTACTTTCTTTTGGAACCCACTCCGTTACCCTTAAAGACCAGCGGTTATCTTGCCTTCGCATTGCATGCCCTGCCCAAGCCCATTTCTTTCTCTTGATTTCGACTAGGATGTCATTAACCCGAGTTTGTTCCCTCACCCACTCTGCCCGCTTCCGATCTCTTAACGTTACACCTATCATTTTTCTTTCCATGGCTCGCTGCGTTGTCCTTAACTTAAGCTGAACTCTTTTCGTTAGCCTCCACGTTTCTGCCCCGTAGGTGAGTACCGGTAAGATTATGCTGTTGTACACTTTCCTCTTGAGGGAAATTGGTAAACTGCCACTCATGATCTGCGAGAATTTGCCATATGCGCTCCACCCCATTCTTATCCTTCTAGTTATCTCCCTCTCATGATCCGGATCAGCTGTCACTACCTGCCCTAAGTAGACGTATTCCGGCACCATTTCTAGGCTCTCGCTGCCAATTGTGAACTGTTGTTCCCTTGCTAGGCTGTTGAACATTACCTTGGTTTTCTGCATGTTAATTTTTAGACCCATCGATCTGCTCTGCCTGTCTAACTCGTTGATCATGATTTGCAGTTCACCTCCTGAGTGACTCAGCAAGGCAATGTCATCAGCAAATCTCAGATTATTTAGGTATTCTCCATTTATTCTTATTCCCAACTGTTCCCAATTCAGGCCTCGAAATACCTCCTGCAAACATGCGGTGAACAGCATTGGCGAGATAGTGTCTCCTTGCCTGACGCCCTTCCTTATTGGAATTTTATTGCTGACTTTATGTAGGACTATAGTAGCTGTGCAGTTGCTATATATATCTTCCAGTATTTTGACATAAGGCTCTTCTACCCCCTGATTACGCAATGCCTGTATGACTGCTGAGGTTCCCACTGAGTCGAATGCTTTCTCGTAATCAATGAAAGCTATATATAGAGGTTGGTTATATTCTGCGCATTTCTCTATCACCTGATTGATAGTGTGAATATGATCTATTGTGGAATATCCTTTACGAAAGCCTGCCTGATCATTTGGTTGATTAAAGTCTAACGTTGCCCTGACTCTATTAGCGATTACCTTAGTAAATACTTTGTAGGCAACGGATAGTAAGCTGATCGGCCTGTAATTTTTCAAGTCCTTGGCGTCTCCCTTCTTATGAATTAAGATAATGTTTGCATTCTTCCAAGCTTCTGGTACAGTCGAGGTCATAAGGCATTGCGTATACAGGGTGGCTAGTTTCTCTAGCACGATGTCCCCTCCATCCTTCAACAGATCTGCTGTTACCTGATCCTCCCCAGCTGCTTTTCCTCTTTTCATTGCTTCTAAGGCTTTCTTTACTTCATCTTTCGTTACTGGCGGGATGACGCATTGCTGTGCACTGCTGTCTTTCTCATTAGTGCTCTGATTACATTGGCTACTGTACAGGTCTGTGTAGAACTCTTCGGCTACGTTAACTATCTTATCCATATTGCTAATGACATTGCCCTGCTTGTCTCTTAATGCATACATCTGGTTTTTGCCTATGCCTAGTTTCCTCTTCACTGTTTTTAGGCTACCTCCGTTCTTTATAGCATGCTCGATTCTCTCCATATTAAACTTCCTTATGTCGGCTACCTTGCGCTTATTTATTAACTTTGATAGCTCCGTTAGTTCTATTCTTTCGGTAGTGTTAGATGCCTTCATGTTTTGGCGCTTCTTAATCAGATCTTTCGTCACCTGAGATAGCTTCCCGGTATCTTTTCGAACTGTCCTACCGCCTACTTCTACTGCGCACTCCGTAATTATTGATGTCAGGTTATCGTGCATTGAATGAACATCAAGATCATCTTCCTCAGTTAAAGCCGAGTATCTGTTTTGCAGCGCTATCCTAAACTCCTGTGCTTTCCCTCTTACGGCTAACTCGTTAATGGGCTTCTTCTTCGCTAGCTTCTTCCGTTCCCTCTTCAAGTCTAAGCTAATTCTAGACCTTACCATTCTATGGTCGCTGCAACGCACCCTTCCGAGGACGGCCACATCCTTAATGATTCCAGGTTTAGCGCATAGTATGAAGTCGATTTCATTTTTAATCTCACCATTGGGGCTCTTCCAGGTCCACTTCCTGTTTTCTCGTTTGCGGAAGAAGGTATTCATGATCCGTAAATTATTTCTATCCGCGAATTCGACTAATAACTCTCCCCTGCTATTTCTAGAGCCTATCCCATAGTCACCTACCGCGTGGTCGTCAGCCTGCTTCTTGCCCACCTTCGCATTGAAGTCGCCCATCAGTACAGTGTACTGCGATTTTACTCTATTCATTGCTGATTCTACGTCCTCATAGAAGCTTTCAACGGTCTGGTCATCATGGCTGGATGTGGGTGCGTAGGCCTGCACCACTTTCAGCTTGTCACTCGCACTTGGCACTTGTCTTGGCACTCGCACAATGTCACTCGCATCGAATTGCTTTTCACAGACAGGCACACGCGGGGAGTCAAAACTGACCCTGCGTGGTATGGCGCGCTTCCATTTTTCACGCCTGTCGCTGTCACTGGGCAGGCAGAACATCGACGCTTTGTCCTCATTTCTCCTCTACCAGGAGCGGCATCCAGGTACGCAACAAGTGCGCGGAATCCTGACCTGACTTCAGGCACACCCAGGGCACATTTTATGAGACACAACACAGGGAGAAGCCGAAAACTGCGAGCTCACATGCCACGCTACTTCGTACTGACAGCAGCTGCCGCCTTCGTTCTCGCCTCCCCAATGCCCCCCCTTCGGATACACCAGCGCTGCACTGCGGCCGCCGCTGGCAGCGCACAAAGCTCTCCCATAGCGTGACGGCGAAGCTTCATGACCAGTAAAAGTATTGAGGGACTCTGGTATTACTTACAGACTCCCTCAGTTTACTTACAGCTCTTCACTCTAGAAATGAAACCACTCCGATGCTCGGGGACATCATACACAACATAACAAAAGCCATAGCTGCTCACGCTCGTGGCAAGAAAATTAAAAGTAAATATTTCCTTTAAAGATTGCATGAACTCGGTACATTGTGAAGTAAGGAAAAATAGCAGTTCACTTGGGACAATGAAGCAAATAAATTTCCCTTTGTAAGACCAGTTATAGGAGAATGGAAGTCCTGCACCCACCAAGAACGTTTCGAGGAAGTGATTATCTGCCGTTTAATAGGACGTAAACACCTCACACAATTTTCTACTGACAAAATAGGAGAAGCTCCAGTGTGAGTTTTGCGAAGGTGAGCTAACAAGAATCCATGTTTTATATTCATGTAGAAAACTTTAAACACTGAGAAAAAGAGTTTTGTAGTTTTTTTCCACGAACACATACCATTCCACCGATTATTACTCTTAGGTGAAGAGGCACTTGTTCACATTTCACAGGTTTATAGAGAACAGGTGTCTTAAAGAAATTGTAGATCTCTTAATATATAGTAATATTGTAACAAGAGACTTCTTAAACCGCACGTCAGCCAATTTCTCATACCTGAAAACAAGGCTGAGGTTTTTATTCGATTGGTTGGAATCCATAACAACTTTGCGCAGGCAAGGATGGTAGCAGAGGTTACCCGACTTTCCTTAAAGCTTTTCGTAATTTCTATTTTTAAATGTCTTTTAACGGCAACACTAGGTAGTAAAACACATTTTAGCCCGCCTACACCGCCAATCACTTTTCCATTTTTTTAATAAAATTGTACAGAATACTTTTATATAGATTTTGCTTGCTTCATGATGGCCCTAGCTGCCTATGTGACATTAAACCCAACACAAACAAAAAAAAATCTCACCGTCCAGGCACCGCTAACCTTTCCGCGTTATCAGGTTGGACCACATAAATCCTGGAGAAGCCTATTCACATTCACGCTGCACACAGTGACTTCAACGTAACACTGCACTTGTTACCAATACCGGATAACTGAGCTATCCGAACTGCTATGGTCCTGCCGCACCACCCAGCTTTGTTGCGGTTCAAACTTCCAGTCTAGGCAGGGTGCCTTCTGGCGCCATCCTTGTGTGCAATCAAAGAGGAGGGAAATGAAGATCGCAACGGACTCCTGAGCACTGTGCCATTAAGCCTGAGGACATCATCATCATCATTACCATCATAATCATCATCACCAGGCACCCGGGTAGAGCAGTTTGGTTCGGGCCTACAAGGCGTCAGCCGTTCTCTATTCTTTGACCATGAGGTCAGATTTTCATGTACTCTCATTGCCGACTCACAAGAGAAGAGGATCGAAACTTTGGGGTGATCAATCTGATTGATTCAGAAGAATTTTGACGGGATTTCTTTCTACATTCTCTTCCTTTGAGCTATCGTTGTGAAGAATGAAGCACGAAATTCACCGCTAGGAGTGGTGCCGTACCTTGTGACGCCATTAAGGCACTATCAGCATTATAACTCAATCACTAAACATTGAGTGTCATTGCCAAGTTGGTATCTCCGGTGTTTCTTTATAACAGGTGCTTCATTATAACGAGTGTTTCGGTCTAGCCGGTATTAAATAGATGGAAGGTGCATAAGTGTCAGGTGGTAGCTGGAGAGCGGAGAATCTATCTAAAAGCAATTTATCACCTTCCACAGTGGGTAGGTGAAGGCTTCGCACAGACACCGATAGAGATTCATCGTTCATGGCACCACTAATGCACTTGCAGTAAAAAGAGATTGAGAAGATCTATTAGGTATGGATAGTTGTATAGAAAACGCTACTTTTATATCTCTTTTACTAAAACACCAGCATCTGAAAATTCGAGTCCCTGACCACTTGAGTCGCTTTGGGACAAGCCCCGTGTCGTGAGCCACTGCCGTCATGAAATCGCCATTGCCATTCGAGGTGTTTTCTCAACACTTCTACGCCTTGGTAGCCTTGGCAGCTTGAACTCCAACTCATGTAACGTAACAACCACAACAAACTAGCCCAAGGGCAAGTATCAGTATCAGAAGATGTAGCGTCAGGAAAACAAATGTATAAAAAACAGTTCTACGTTTAAATATCTGTGCCTCTGCCCCATGATAAAATATTGTTAATTAATTGGCATCGTGATGTAAACGAGCTCTTAAACACTGAAGCGTAACTATATACGCCTCAGAGGAAATCCGCAAGAGGGGTACGCAATTGGTATGCTCAATTGCCGTCACATTGACATACCAACCTGATAGTTGTACTATCAGCTGGAAATTCGAGCGGCAGGCCAACAAGTTGTTTAGCTCTTGCGCTTTTTTGAATTTCACTTCGTAGCCCCAACTTCATTCAAGAACCCGTCGTGCCCTGGCCTCGAGCATTCGAGGCCAACCTGGGCTCACTCAGCCAACGGCAGCGATTTATTATCGCAGCCTTCCATTCCCGTGGTGGTGTCTTTATGAACACCTCTACGGTATGGTTGCTTGTACATTGTTCAGGGACCAATATATTGTTGCATGGTCTGGCGTGTGGCCCCCATAACCATTTCGATACGAGAAAACTTCGACACATGCACTTTGTAGCGATTTCAAGTCCGAATTTTAGTTGTCTTAGAGAACACGAGGTACAACTAAAAGCTACTTTTATTCGAATACATTGATTCCTAGGCAGTGTGTAGTTTACCAGTATTCGTTCAGGGACGAAGGTGGTCTTTACTGATGAAAAAATAATGATTTCAAATTGGTAATTATTTTCCGCAATTACTCCAATCAAACCGGAAACGAAAAAAAAGCAACTTAATCTGGATCGCCCCATGGATGTGGAATTGTGCAGTCTAGCCTCAAGTATACGCATAAAGATATCTGTTCTCTAATATTTTCAGTTTCGTTATGAAGATCGCTTGTTGTGGCGACATCTGCCATTTATACTGGACCATTTTCTAGACATAGTTTAGAGACATTGATGATCATACTAAACAGCGTGTATGTCGCGGTCATCTTTGTGTGCTGCGGACAACATGGCGCTGTGGACGGTGGGTGGAGGAGAGCCAACCATAGCTACAAGAATGCTTCAGAGGCCATGCTGCAAGACTGCACCAAAAGGCGGCGCGGCCAGCGCGACAAGATAGTTTTAATTCAGTGCGAAGTTCGCGAAAAGGAACCCGTCCTATATAAGTTCCAGCCCGCAGTGCTTTCGCGCGGTGTTGTCCAATGCTTTCACTTCCACTTTTTTTATGGATGTGTGTACGATTTAAACGAGTCAGATCAGCACTATTCTTCTAGACCTCTCGTAGAGGAAAAGGCTTAACTATCTGTGGTGAGGTTTTTGATGATGCGCCGTTTAAAAACCATAACACACTAATGATACACCTTTACTCAATAAAGTCGCAGGGCATGAAACTGAAACGAGTGCTCAGCCACGGCAAGCGAAACAGCTAGTGCCACGCGTAGTGCATCTTTTAGCCACTGGCCTTTTCTACTAAAGGAAACCAGTCCAGCAAACGATGCTTCTCATACTTCACACTGTAAATCGACTGCTGGGTGGAAACGAAGCACGCCCGTGGGCTTGCGTATGTACTGGTACTACAATTCTTACAGAAACACAATAAAACATTGACAGTGGCTTAGCGAGGTTGTGGCAGGATACACGTAGCGAGAGGCACGTTTCTCTGGCTGAGCTTCTCTTTCTGAAACACGAATGGTGTTATCAGTCACACGAGAGGCTTTCACATCCTCTTCTGTTGGTTCCCGTTGAGTGACGCCTTTAATAGGCTACATCTCGGCGGCTATGTGCCGTCAATTACGCTCGTCAGCCTGGCATCTCCGCTTGGCAAGGCGTTGCTCTCTCTGTTCGGGCGTCTCCGTTGCTCTGTTCGACTTCTTACGCTCATTCTCTCTTTGTTGAGAAGCCAACTGCCAGGCGACAACCTCAGGATCGGAAGAGTTAATCTTCTCTTGTCTACACCGCCGTTTAGCAGCGGCTGGAGTCTCCTTCTCTGCATGTATGTCAAACGTTGTGGTACATACGCCCACTACTTCTTCGCCTTTTATACGCAATGCTGCGCATGCAAAGTGCGGTTCGGGTGATAGAGCGGCGTGCGGCGAGGCAGCGACGAAGAACGCGGCGGAGCTGTGGGGTCTGTCTTGTTGCCGTATTATCAACGCATGCGCACAACTGCTCATCCGCGTGACGTCACGCTCGGCTTCGACGATGGAGCGGGCGCGCCGCCGCCGCGACGGCGAAGCGCACGCCACACCTTGCTCCTCTCCGGTTGCCATGGTAACGGCGCATGCGCACAACTTTTCTCTCCCATTTACCGCGAAATACTCGACTGGTAGCCCAGTGTAGCTCTCGCTTCAAAACCGTGCGAAGCTGCAAAAATACTTTGCTAATTCCACGCATGGTGACTGGAGGTCAGTAGATAAGAATATGTACAATACGACATGCATTCAAAGCCCTGTTTCTCTTTTAGTGTGCGTTTCTATCCTGATTTTTACGCGGTGTTTTTTCAGGTCCTAGAAGCCCCGAATGCATGTTTCGCATTCTGCGCATTTCCTAATTTCGGTCATAACTTTGCCGGGAAACTGACGTGTGAGCGCTCGAAATTAGCGCACTTAGCTGTTCATGGCATGCATGGCTCCTGCGTGCCAAATCAGTGTTGATTACGTAGGCGGAAAACTCTCTGTAAGCGGCTACATTACGTTGAATGTCACGCCTCACTAACTCAGTCACATGAACTTCCACCTGAGGTACCAAAGAGCATCAGATTCATTGAGAGAATAACTTATTGAGAGTTGCTGAGTTTTCCTTTTCGTTACAATGTCCTATTACCGGGATGGTACTTTTCCGTGATGTAATTTGCTGTTTCTTTTTATGCCTATTTGCCCCTCCGGCTTGGACCCATGTGAGTGTATGCAGTATCCCAAAAATAAAATAAATAATTAATTTATATCCAGAAAACAGTGAATGTATGCTGGTGTATATGTCTACAGAATCTCTGGGCATTTAATATTGTTGCTGCCCCCACCCGGCACTGATAATGATCTTGCCGTAAGTCTTTTGAATTCGTAGAAAAAGCTAAATATTTTTTTACATTTACCCTATTTTACCAGTTAACATCCTTGTGCTAATTTGCGGAAACTGCTAACAGAAATTCGGAACGAAAAACACAGCAACTACTATTTTGTAAACGTGTCGAAAGAAAGATGTATGTTTTCTGTGTCATGGCAGATCGATTTTGGTGGTTATGTGTCCTGCATGGGAGAGTAAGAAATATGCTTGTCTTGTAAACATTGTTGAAAAGAAAGAAAAAATGGTTTGGTTTATGGGGGTTTAACGTCCCAAAGCGACTCAGGCTATGAGAGACGCCGTAGTGAAGGGACCCGGGAGTTTCGACCACGTGGGGTTCTTTAACGGGCACTGACATGGCACAGTACACAGGCCTCTATAATTTCGCCTCCATCGAAATTCGACCGCCGCGGCCGGGATCGAACCCGCGTCTTTCGGGCCAGCAGCCGAGCGCCATAACCACTGAGCCACAGCGGCGGCAAAGAGAAGTTGAAGCTCAAGAATCCTGTTTTACTTCTGACGACAGCGGCTGGAAGTACGAAAAAATATGGGTTTCAGCAGGCTGTCCTTATGCTGGCTTTATAAACTATGCTGCAAAATTGCATTACAGCCTACCTTAGTTAAGCGTTCGGGGCACTGGATACCTTCAATGAGAAGGCGAATAAAACCTGTGTCGCAGTTTCTTTCGGTGTTCTTGCGGTTTCGAGAAATAAAATAAAGTGGGCTGAACTATCGCCTTCAGTTAAGTATTCCTGCTCATTTATGCACTTCGTTACATTAAAATGTTCTTAAGATATATTGTTTCGCAGTCGGCTGAAGAAAAATCGTGGAGAAATAAGCTTCACTTGTATCTGAACAAGGTTAGGAGGGCCGGCCGTCAGCAACATACTTTTGTCGTAGAGTGAGTTCAAATTTAAATGAGACGATTGGTTACTGATAGCAAATGGAAGACATAAGCCGGAGGAGAGGAAGAGAACGTCAGTAGATATTAAAAAAATGGCACTAAAATATCTCCTCAAAGTTTTCTCGGACTGAATTGAGCCCCTTAAACAACATAAAGGAAAATTTTCAAAAAGCAATTCTGCAGGTGCGTACCGGTAGAGGCAATTTAAACGGCGGCGTTTACTTTATAGGGTTAATGTCTAAATGCATCAGAAATGCTAGTTCGCTGGTTTTAAAGCTTTTCTTGCGTCAGTGCTTATCTTTAGTGTGACTGCGCCCAAGACAAAGCGCGTTGTAGCACCAAGCGCATAACGTCGATCAAAAAAGAGAACCTTCACCGCAGAGAGGAAAATACGAATGCGGGACTTACATTGCGTCTGCAAAAAGAAATCGATAATAGCTTCGGTAGATTTCGTCTAGTAGTGCGTTAAGTTTACATTCTACCGTCTTATGAAATGCCCAAAATGAAAGTTTGAAAAACATCGCGAAAGTTAGCGCTGTACAGCGCCAGGCTGACGATCGAGGTAGCAGCCAGAGAGAGGAACAAAGCACGCGTTCCATCAAGGTCTAATTTAGACACTGGAGACAAGAACATGTTTTACCTTTTTCTTCTTGTCTCTCGAGGGTTTACTGATCATGACTACTTTGGCTACTTCGTGTTTTCAAGCAAGGCATCGATGTTTCACGCGGACACGCTGCCTCTTTATCTAATTGGTCGCTGTTTCGACGCTGGCCCGTGTGCGTACAGTGGCAGGGATTCGTGTTTCCTTCTTTCGCTTTTGCTCCCCTTGGGTAAATAGCTAAGGCGTGAGTATGCGCTATCACTCAGGCTGCTTAGGGACCGAGCCATTATTAAAATGAATGAGACACGTTCTTACTGGCATCACACAACGGCAGGGTTTGAACTTGTGAACTATTTTAGATGGAACATTTCCGCCTGCCCTACGGTGACTCGAGCTTCACGCGAATGAAGAACACAATAAAGGGCATCCAAAGGCAATCACTTCATTTGGAACAATCGTTCTCAATGACTATATCTCTTTGTGCTTCACGGCGTTAATCTTCACGCTTCTTCATGGCACTTACAAAGCCCAGGACCGAAACTTCCGAATGGAGTCTTTCCTGCCAACATGCCGTGAGCTCAGCGTTTTCGCAATGTAGCAGTACGAGATCACAAACGAATAATCTGCCTCTCGCTCAAATGCTATTGAATAAATTTGTGCACGAGTGAGCGGGGTTCATGAACGATCCTCTAGGAAAAAACATGTAAGTCATCTCTTGCAGAGGCTCCCCTTTCGGTGGACACTAACGGCTCCGATAATAGAGATGGACAAATCGATAAGTGGGCACCGAAAGGGGAGACGGGATGCAGCTCGTAGTTTCTTTGCAGTGATTATACACGCTGCCATGATTATACACGCTGCCACGTCACACTATAAGCATTCCTCCAGTGCCGCTTGACTACAGCTTTGACAATCGTCTCATGCTGCAGTCTATAGCGTTACGAAACATCTTTGGTGAAACGCCGGTGTCCACGACGCGCATCCAGCGAGCGTCTACACGTAACAAGCAAAGCGCACCTCTCAGTGAACAGCACTCATGGCTCGGACAGGCGATAACACAAAGATGAAAAAATAAATGTAATCCACCTCAGAACGTGAGTGTGCGTTTAAGGAGGTGCCCAGTAAATCGAGCTCACACGGCGCTAACGCACCGTTCCATTTCGGCCGTCATTCAGGGGCTAAGCGATAATTCTGGCAACGCATCTACCTTGCAACGCGAAAAAACCAGTCGACAGCTCTTGAGGAGGGGCTTATCAGCACGGGTTTCACACCAACTGCCTTCCCGCCCGTTCAAGGAAGTGTAGAGGAAGTGATTATTTGCCGTCTTCGGATAGGACATGCACACCTCACACATAATTTCCTACTGAGCAAAGAAGAGAATCCACAGAATGAATTATGCGATTATTAGCTAACAATAAACAATACTTTATTCTCATGCATAAATGTCGAAACACTGAACAAAAAGCATTTAGCAGTTCTTTACAAGGAACGCATACCATTCCACCGAGCATTGCTCTTAGGTGAGCAGGCACTTGTTCACATTTCACAAGTTCTTAATTTTTTAAAGAGAGCAGCTGTCTTAAACAAATTGTAGATCTGATAATAAATTGTAAATTTATAACGAGACTTCTTTAACCACACCTCAGCCAATTTCTCATTCTTGAGAAGAGGGCTGAGGTTTTTATTCGATTGGTTGGTAATCTCAACATCCTTGCGAAGGCAAGGATGGTTGCAGAGGTTACCGGACCTTCTTTAATGCTTTTACTAACGTCCATTTTTATTTTTTCTTTGGCATCACAAGAGAGTAAAACTTATGTAGCTTGTGCCTTGCGCATGATAGCCTGAGCTGCCTATGTGCCATTAAACGCAAAACAAACAAACCTTAACGTCCAGGCACCGCCAACTCACGCCAGCCACTGACCTTTCTGCGTCCTTCGCCACAACGGGTAGACCACAACTCTGCTGGTGCATGACGTTTAGGTTATCGGGTTGGAGCACCGAAATTTCTGGAGAAGCCTATTCACTTTCTCACTGCACACTCCTCCTTTGATCCTGCAACACCACCCGGCTTTTTTGGAGCTCAAACTTCCAGTCTAGGCAGGGTGCCTTCTGGCGCCCTCTTTGTGTGCATTGGAAGATGAGGAAAATGAAGATCGGAACCGGCTCCTGAGCACTGTGGCATTAAGCCTGAGGACATCATCATAATCATCATCATCATCACCGTCATCATCATCATTAACATCACGAGGCACCACGATACAGCAGTTTGGTTCTGGCCTACAAGGCGTCAGCCGTTCTCTATTCTTTGACCTTGAGGTCAGATTTTCATGTACCCTCATTGCCGACTCACATGAAAAGAGGATCGAAACTCTGGGGTGACAAATTTGATTGATTCAGAAGAATTGTGACAGGATTCCTTTCTACGTTATCTTCATTTGAGCTATCGTTGTGCAGCATGGAGCACGAAAGGTACCGCTAGAGTGGTGCCGTACCTTGTGACGTCATTAAGGCACTATCAGCATTATAACTCAATCACTAAACCTTGACTGTCATTGCCAAGTTGCTATCTTTGGTGTTGCTTTATAACAGGTGCTTCATTATAATGAGTGTTTCGGTCTAGCCGGTATTAAGTGGATAGAAGGTGCATAAGTGTCAGGTGGTAGGTGGAGAGCGGAAAGCCTACCTAAAATAAATTTATCCCCTTCCAGTGTGGGTAGGTGAAGGCTTTGCCCAGACACCAGAGAGATTTAGCGTTCATGTCAACACTAATGCTTTTGCAGTAAAAACAGATCAAGTAGATCTATTATGTAGGCATAGATGTATAGGAAACGCAGCTTTCATATCTGTTTTACTAAAACACTAGCATCCGGAGATTCGGGTCCCTGACCACTTGAGTCGCTTTGGGACAAGCCCTGTGTCGTAAGCCATAGCCGTCATGAAATCGCCAGTGCCCTTCGAGGTGTTTTCTCAACACTTCTACGCCTTGGTAGCCTTGGCAGCTTGAACTCCAAAGCATGTAACAACCACAACAAACTAGCCCAGGGGCAAGTATCAGTGTCAGAAGCTGTAGCGTCAGGAAAATAATGTATAAAAAAACAGTTCTTCGTTTTAATCTTTGTGCCTCTGCCACATGGTAAGAGAATAAGTCATTGACATGGTGGTGTTAACGGGCTCTTAAACACTGAAGCGTAACTATATTAGCCTCAGAGGAAATCGGTAACAGGGGTACACAATTGGTATGCTCAATTTCTGTCACATTGACATACCAATCTGATAGTTGTACTATCAGCTGGAAATCCGAGCGGCAGGCCAACAAGTTCTGTTTAGCTCTTGCGCTTCTCTGAATTTCACTTAGTAGCCCCAGCCTCATTCAATAACCCGTCGTGCCCTGGCCTCGAGCATTCGAGGCCAACCTGGGCTCACTCAGCCAACGGCAGCGATTTATTAACGCAGCCTTCCATTCCCGTGGGTGTTTTTATGAACACCTCTGCGGTATGGTTGCTTGTACATAGTTCAGGGACCAATATATTGTTGCATGGTCTGGCGTGTGGCCCCAATAACCATTTCGACACGAGAAAACTTCGACACATGTACGTTGTAGCGATTTCAAGTCCGAATTTTAGTTGTTTTAGAGAACACGAGGAACAACTAAAAGCTATTTTTATTCGAATACATTGATTCCTAGGCAGTGTGTAGTTTACCAGTATTCATTCAGGAACGAAAGTGGTCTTTACTGATTAAAAAAGTAATGATTTCAAATTGGTAATTTTCCGCAATCTCTTCAATCAAACGAGCATTGAGAAAGAAGCAATTAACTGAATCCGGATCACCACATGGATGTGGAAATGTGCTTTCTGGCTTCAAGTATACGCGTAAAAAAATCTGTCCTCTAATATTTTCAGTTTCGTTATGAAGATCGCTTGCGGTGGCGACATCTGCCTTTTATACTGGACAATTTTCTAGATTTAGGTTAGAGACATTGAGGATCATACTAAACAGCGTGTATTTCGCGGTCATCCTTGTGGGCTGCGGACAATATGGCGCTGTGGGCGGTGGATGGAGGAGAGCCAACCATTGCTATAGGAATGCTTCAGAGAGGCCATGCTGCAAGACTGCACCAGAAGCGGCGCGGCCAGCGCGCCATTGTACATATTTAAAAAATAACACTTCACTTTACTTAACTTTATTGCCTTAAGGCTCCCGGGATTGGGGGTGTTACATAAGGGGTGGGTTACATCTATAAATAAGATTTAATAAAACAAAAAAAAACACATAAACACGTAAAAAAAGGGGGGGGGGGGAATTCGTGCCGGCGGATTGATGTAGGGCGGATGAGGAAGTGAGCTGTAATAAAGATTATGAAACAAGCACATACTAGTGATACGACGTCTACAAGCTAGTGATGGTTAGCCAGCCTCTGCTTTTAATGAGGATATACTAACATTATATCAATGAGTATATCTATCTTGTGGCTCGACTATAAATAAGATTTAATAAAACAAAAAAAAAACACATAAACACGTAAAAAAAGGGGGGGGGGGAATTCGTGCCGGCGGATTGATGTAGGGCGGATGAGGAAGTGAGCTGTAATAAAGATTATGAAACAAGCACATACTAGTGATACGACGTCTACAAGCTAGTGATGGTTAGCCAGCCTCTGCTTTTAATGAGGATATACTAACATTATATCAATGAGTATATCTATCTTGTGGCTCGACTTTGTGTTGATTCTAAGAAATTTGATAGATAATTTTGGTTAGGCCTCCAAATAGCAGAGGCGTATTCCAATTTAGAACGGACAACTGATTTGTAGGCGAGTAACTTTACGTTTTGTGGCGGATGGCGTAGATGTTGTTTTAAGAATCCAAGGCCTCTGTTAGCGGATGATATGACTTTTGTTACATGCGCGTTCCAGGTTAGATCACTGGACAATGTTACGCCGAGGTATTTATAAGTCTGAGTTAGCTCTACCGTGACGTGCGAGATTTTATACGAGAAGAGGAGAGGATTACGTTTTCGGTTAAATGACACAAGTTTACATTTATTGGGGTTTAGTTCCATGAGCCATTGGTTACACCAGTCCAGTATAAGTCATTCTGGAGGGCGAACTGATCAGAGCGCGGAACAGAGGGACTTCAAGGGTAGAAAACACAGGACAAGCGCTGTTTTCTATCCTTGAAGTCCCCGTGTTCCGCGCTGTTATTTTTTAAATATGCATCACCAACTCTCCCGCCTTGCTATCGTATAGCTCCAAGATTGTTTTAATTCAGTGCAAAGTTCGGGAAAAGTAACCCGTCCTATAGCAGATCCGGTCCGCAGTGCTCTCGCGCGGTGTTCAGTGCTTTCACTTCCAATTTCCTTTATCGATGTGTGTACGATTTAACCTAGTTAGATCAGCATTATTATCCTAGACCTCTCGTAGAGGAAAAGGCTTAACTATATGTGATGAGTTTTTTGGTGATGCGCCGTTTAAAAGCCATAACACACTAATGATATACCTTTCCTCAATAAAGTCGCAGGGCATGAAAGTGAAACGAGTGCTCAGCCATGGCAAGCGAAACAGCTAGTGGCACGCATAGTGCGTCTTTTAGCCTCTGGCCTTTTCTACTAAAGGTAACCAGTCCCGCAAACGCTGCTTCTCATACTTCACACTGTAAATCGACTGCTGGGTGGAAACGAAGCACGTCCATGGGCTTGCGTATGTACTGGTACTACAATTCTTACAGCAACACAATAAAACATTGACAGCGGCTTAGCACGGCTACGCAAGGATATACGCAGCGAGAGGTACGTTTCCCAGGTTGAGCTTGTTTTTCGGAAACTCGAATGCTGCGATCAGTCACACGACGGGCCTTCACATCCTCTTCTGTTGGTTCCCGTTGACTGACGCCTTCCCTAGACTCCATCTCGGCGGCTATGCGCCGATTATCTCGCTAGGCAGCCTGGCATCTCCGTTTGGCAAGCTGTTCCTCTCTCTGTTCGGGCGTCTCCGCTGCTGTCTTCGACTTCTTACGCTCATTCTCTCTTTGTTGAGAAGCCAACTTCCAGGCGACAACCTCAGGATCGGAAGAGTTAATCTTCTCTTGTCTACACCGCCGTTTAGCAGCGGCTGGAGTCTCCTCCTCTGCATGTATGTCAAACGTTATGACACAGACGCCCACTACATCTCCGCCCTTTATACGCATTGTTGCGCATGCGACGTGCGGTTCGGGTGACAGAGCGGCGTGCGGCGAGGCAGCGACGAAGAAAGCCACGCAGCTGTGGGGTCTGTCTGGTTGCCGTGTTATCGGCGCATGCGCACAACTGCTCATCCGCGTGACGTCACGGTCGGCTTTGACGGTGGAGCGGGCGCGCAGCCGCGGCGACAACTAAGCGCACGCCGCACCTTGCTCCTCTCCGGTTGCCACGGTAACGGCGCATGCGCACAACTTTCCTCTCCCATGTACCGAGAAACGCTCGACTGGTAGTCCAGTGTAGCCCTCGCTACAAAAGCGTGCGAAGCTGCAGAAATACTTTAATAATTCCACGGTTGGTGACTGGAGGTCAGAAGATAATAAAAATAGGTACAATACGACATGCATTCAACGCCCTGCTTCTCTTTACGCGTGCGTTTATATCGACCCCATTTTTACGCGCTGTTTTTGCAGGTCCTAGAACCTCTAATGCATGTTTCGCCTTCGGCGCATTTCGTAATTTCGGTCATAACTCTGCCGGGAAACAGGCCCTCCGGGACGTGTGAGCGCTCGAAATTAGCGCACTTAGCTATTCATGGCATGCATGGCTCCTGCTTGCCAAATCAGTGTTGATTACGTTGGCGGAAAACTCTCTCTATGCGGCTACAATACGTTGAATGTCACGCCTCACTAACTCAGTCACATGAACTTCCACCTGAGGTACTAAAGAGCATCAGCTTCATTGACAGAATAACTTATTGAGAGTTGCTGAGCTGTTTCTTTTTAGTTGCAATGTCCTATTACCGGAATGATACTTTTCCTTGATGTAATTTGCTGTTTATTTTTATGGATATTTGCCCCTCCTGCTTGGACCCACTTGAGAGTATGCAGTATACCGAAAATAAAATAAATAATTAATTTATATCCAGAAAACAGTGAATGTATGCTGGTGTATATGTCTACAGAACATCTGGGCCTTTATTATTGTAGTTGCCCCCACTTGGAAGTGATAATAATCTTGCCGTAAGCCTTTTGAATGTGTAAAAAAAGCTAAACTTTCTTTTACTTGTACCATAAGACAGTCGTTAAGATCACTGTGCTCTTTGGCGGGAACTGCTAACAGAAATTCGGAACGAAAAACACAGCAACTACGATTTTGTAAACGTGTTGAAAGGAAGATGTATGTTTTCTGTGTCAATAGCAGATCGATTTTGTTGGTTGGGTCTCCTACATGGGAGACTAAAAAACACGCTTGCCTTTTGTAAACATTGTTGAAAATAAAGAAAAATTGAAGATCAAGAATGCTGTTTTTTTTTTGCTTCTGACGACAGCCGCTGTAAGTACGAAAATATATGGATTTCAGCAAGGTGTTCTTAAGCTGGCCTTAATAAAGCAAGCTCTAAAATTGCTTTACAGCCTACCTTATTTAAGTGTTCGGTGCACTGGATACCATCATCAAGAAGGCGAATAAAACCTGTGTCACACAGTTTCTTTCGGTGTTCTTGCGGTTTCGAGAAATAAAATAACGTGGGTGTAACTATCGCCTTCAGTTAAGTATCCCTGCCCATTTATGCACTTCGTTACATTAAAAATGTTCTTAAGATATTTTGTTTCGCAGTCGGCTTAAGAAATATCGTGGAGAAATAAGCTTCGCTTCTATGTGAACAAGGTTAGGAGGGCCGGCCGTCAGCAGCATACTTTTGTCGTAGAGTGAGTTCAAATATAAATGAGACGATTGGTTACAGACAGCAAATGGAAGACATAGGCCAAAGGAGATAAAGAGAACGTCAGTATATATTCAAAAAGGCGTTAAAATATCTCCTCAAATGTTCTTCGGACTGAATTTAGCTTCTTAAACAATATAAATGAAAATTTTCAAAAAGTAATTCTGCAGGTGCGTACCGTTAGAGCCAATTTAAACGGCTACGCGTTTACTTTATAAGGTTAATGTCTAAATGCATCAGAAATGATAGCTTGCTGGTTTTAAAGCTATTCTTGCGTCAGTGCTTATCTTCAATGCGACTCCGCCCAAGAAAGGGCATGTTGTAGCACCAAGCGCATAACATCGATCAACAAAGAGTGCCTTCACTGCTGCGAGGGAAATACGAATGTGAGCACTTACATAACGTCTGCAAACAGAAATTGATAAACGCTTCGGTAGATTTGGTCTAGTAGTGCGTCAAGTTTACATTCTACCGTCTTATGAAATGCCCGAAATGAAAGTTTGAAAAACATCGCGAAAGTTAGCGCTGTACAGCGCCAGGCCGATGATCGAGGTAGCAGCCCGAAAGAGGAACAAAGCACGCGTTCCATCAAGGTCTAATTAAGACACTGGAGACAAGCACATATTTCACCTTTTTCTTCTTGTTTCTCAAGGGGTTACTGATCACGACTACTTTGGCTACTTCGCGTTTTGAAGCACGGCAACGACGTTTCACGCGGACACGCTGTCTCTTTACTCAATTCGTCACAATTTCGACGCTGGCCCGGGTGAGTACAGTGGCAGGGATTCGTGTTTCCTTCTTTCGCTTTTGCTCCCCTTGGGTAAATGGCTAAGGCATGAGTATGTGCTATCACTCAGGCTGCTTAGGGACCGAGCCATTATTAAAATGAATGAGACACGTTCTTAGTGGCATCACACAATGGCAGGGTTTGAACTTGTGAAAAATTTTAGATGGAATATTTCCGCCTGTATGACGTTGACTCGAGTTGCACACGAATGAAGAACACAATAAAGGACATCCAAAGGCAATCACTTCATTTGGAACAATAATTCTCAATGACGATACCTCTGGGTGCTTCATGGGGTTAATCTTCACGCTTCTTCATGGCACTGACAAAGCCCAGGACCGAAACTTCCGAATGGAGTCTTTTCCCAACATGCCGCGAGCTCAGCGTTTTCGTAATGCAGCAATCTGAGAACAGAAACGCATACTCTGCCTCTCACACAAATCCTATTGGAGAAATTTGTCTATGCGGGAGCGGGGTTCATGAACGAGCCTCTAGGAAAGACATATAAGCCATCTCTTGCAGAGGGGACCTTTACTCCGGTGGCGGCTAACGGCTCCGATAACTGGGATGGACGAATCCATAAGTGTGCACCGAAAGGGGAGACGGGATGCAGCTCGTAGGTTCTTTTCAGTGTTTATATACGCTGCCCATTCGCGTCAGCAACGGCGTTTTTTCAAGCATCACACTATAAGCATTCCTCAAGCGCCGCTTAACTACAACTTTGACAAACATTCCGTGCTATATTCTCCAGCGTTACAAAGCATCTTTGGTGAAACGTCGCTGTCCACGACGCGCACCGAGCGAGCGTCTTCACGTAAGAAGCAGTGCACACCTCTCAATGAACAGCACTCATGGCCCTGACAGGCGATAACAAAAAGAATAAAAAAACAAATGCTATTCACCTCAGAGCGTGATAGGGCGTTTCCCGAGGGGCCCAGTAAATCGAGCTAACACGGCGTTAACGCACAGTTCCTTTGGGGTCGTCATTCAGGGGCTAAGCGATAATTCTGGCAGCGCATCTACGTACAAGAAGAAAAAAAAACCAGTAGATAGCTCCCGAGGAACAGCTTACCACCATGGGTTTCGCAACGACTGCTTTTCCGCCCGTTAAGAAAGCCATTGCGGCACAGACATAAGCGACACTAGTCGAGATCACGGTGGTTTCCGCCGCTTAAAATGAAGATAGGAAGTTGGTGGCTGCGCAGATAATCTGTTCTGCACACACAGATCTAGAGTGGTATAGGAGACCAAATGAACAAAAGTAATCATGTGGACTTACAGTAATAGTACAATTAAGTTCGATTTCGTTCGAAAGGTAATCGACTTAACCCACGGGAGAACACGCCGACCACACCGTCACATTCGCGCACACAGTTGCCTGCAGCCTAAACGATTTCCCGCCGACTCAAGGTAAAATTGGTAAAACGTGAAACAAAAACAAATTTTACGGTTGTGTCTTTACCGCTCGCGCTCTTGCCATGTGCAGCTTGATCTGGTATCCAAGAACACAGAAGGAAATTGGTTTATAGGCTTCAATTTTTGCACTGGCGCTTTAAAAACCTTAATGTTTTCGTTAAAAGAAAACCGAAATCTTGCTGCTTTCTCCAACGCGCTCCACCTCCCACTAAGTAGTATGTGGCGCACTTTTCTGATAATAAATAAAAAGTTATATAGCATTACGCCTTTTTTGTGTGTGTTCATGTTTAGAAAACTGGTATGGTTGTGTGACATTCCGTGTATGCTACGAGGATCCACGTTCGACGGCGCGGCGTAGACGGAGACCCGTGACAGCGGCATCATCAATTACCCAGCCATGCTCTTTGAGTGACGACCAGAAAAACCGGACCCGGGGAAACAGGCTTTATCCTCCCCAATTTCCGGGCCACTGGGACAACATTCTTTCCCCCCCCCCCCCCCCCCCCCCCTTTGTCGTGGGCTATCGCCGGGAAGGCACCCACAGCTTCCCAGAAGGGCCGTGACGGACACCTGTCAGACAGACAGGCAGTACTCGCCAAGAATGTGGAAAGACAGGCGCTAGAGAATTAGCTCCGAAGAGAGAGCCTGTGTATACTCTCACCTGAGAGAGAGTGGTGGCGTTTTTGTTGTTTATTTAGTTTGTATTGTTAACAGACTCTGGGGTCGAGGCTAAGCCCAACCCAAGGGGTGGTCCCCATCTCGCATGTTATTTTGGATTGGAGAATTGATGCTTTGGGCGGGCCACTGGAAATGACCGCCCTTAGTCCTTTGTTAATCAAGTGCTTAAAAGCGCATGTAAACGGATGCAGTTCAGTCTGAGCTGGGGCTCCATGCTTAGCATGTAATGTGATGCTACTTAGGCACTAACCTGCCCGGCCGATGAGTAAAGAAGTGCAAAGTTTGTTCTGTTGTAAAATTATGCTCTGCTGTCATCATCTACAAGCTCGCCTCCTGTTCATCTTCCAAGCCGAACGACACTAGAGGAAGGGTTTGTGAACCATCCTCGAAGAAACGGACGACTATTGAAATTCTACTGCAAGCACGCTCAGGACGACATCGTTCGCCAAGAGGGCCTTCAGCGCCGAAGAGAGAGCCCGTCGGCGTGCAGCTTCTGCCAGCAACCGCTCGAGCCCAACTCCGGAGCCACTCCATCGCCCCCATGAAGTCGTCGGCACGTAAGCTCGGACGCCCCAGCCTCTGATGTATAAACTTACTCATGTGTAATTATTGAATATACCTGTTTGTTTAAACTGAGCCATACGGTGTCTCTTTGCCTCTCCGTCCCGTGTGGACCTGCGCATTATGGGGGTCATCACACTGGTGTCAGAAGTGGGGTCTCAAAAGCAAATGTCCTCTGAATGCTGTGACATTCATGACTTCAAAATTGTAATCAAAAGGGAATCACGGGACTGATTGTGGGACTTTTACCCCCATATGAGAGGCTTGAGGCACTGGAGGGCTTGAAAAAAAAAATGACTGTATCTGAGGGAGCTCCCACTCCACAGCCGTCGCTCGGAGAAAGCATGCTGGCATTAGGAAGCGTCATTCCGACGTTTACGGGAGATAAGACAGGGGTTCCAATCTGCGATTTCTTTTCCATGCTAGAAGAGATTGGGAAAATGGGGGGATGGTCCGATGCTCAAATGCTGGGAATGGCGAGGTGTAAGATGGCAGGAGCTGCTCATGATTTTGCCTGGCGAGACGAAAAAGTAAAATCCACAAAATCATTTGCGGAATTTAAGAAGCTCGCGTTTGAGCATTTCGACACTGAACCACGTCACGTGCGGGTACAGAGGTTCCGTGACGCCGGACAGATGGTAGGGGAGGACGTGCGAACATTTGCGTCGCGGCTTCAGCGCCTAGCACGCGATACGTTAAGCAGGGAGGAGGAAGGAGACGAGTTAAGGAAGAAATACGCGGAGGATATACTTAAAGAGGAAATGACCGCTTTGTTCGTGGCTGGTCTGCAAGACCCCGTGCGCCGGTTCGTGCTCTCGCGCAAGCCGAGCAATTTCGACCAAGCCGTGGAAGCCGCATTGGATGAGGAACGAAATGAGGCGTTAACGACAGCCGCAGCGAGAGTACGCGTCATAGAGAGAGCGGTGCTCAACCCTGAGGTTGCTCTCTTGACAGAGCGGTTAGATCGCTTGGAACAGCTGCTAACTCAGCAGGTAGAACGCCAGGTTGAAGCGCGCGCTCAACAGCGCCCATTCGCTGGAAACCGGAGACCGCCACAAAGCTACAGGCGCGGTATGCGAGATTCTGAAGAAATCGTATGCTTCGCTTGCCAGGGTCGCGGACACATCGCCAGGTTCTGCCAAAACGTGCGCCGTGGGGAGCCACAAAGAGAAGCAGGCGAGACACGCCCTAAGCAAGCCTACAGCGGGGCTCCAGATACCGAGTCAAAAAACTAGTTAGTCCTCCCCAGCCTGAGGAGCGTGGGGAGGGAGCAGTAGATGATGAGGTGGTGGTAGTTTGTGTGGCCGACGAGGCATGCCCTGTTGTGCGTTGCAAGTTAAATGGTTGTTGTATGGAATTGTTGATAGATACGGGGTCAAAGGTGACATTGCTTAAGGAGAGCAGTTTTAACACGCTTCGAAGGAAGGGGGACCGCGAGGTGTTGGAAGCGTCTGGTGGTATGGCAACCAAATTTGTAGGCATAACGGGGGATCCTCTTGGCATAAGTGGACTCTACCGGTTACACTTCTCTCTCGGCGGAATTGCATTGGAGCACCCCTGCTACGTATGCCCGGACACGGTGTCTCTGCCAAACGGAGTTTCAGGTATATTAGGGCAGGATTTTTTGAGAAAAGGGAAGGTAGTAGTCTCATTCTCCGAGGAAGAGGTTAATGCGGGCGGCTCAAAGGTTCCGTTTTTGAACAGGAGAGGGGCTGAGATTCGCATTACCGATATTGACACCCGTCAAACAGTGGGATCATTGGAGAAGGTATATTCGCGGGTTGCCGTCCGGCTGGTCGAGGAGGCGGTCGTCCTTCCTTGGTCGGAGCACATTTTGTACGCGTTTGTGCCTTCAGATGTAGAGAGCGGCGCCGTGGGAGTGCTTGAGCCGGTCGACTCTCTCAGCAATGGCCTGAAGGCAGCCGCGTGCCTCGTGACAGTTAATGACGCCCACAGAGTGCCCCTACGGGTGGTTAACTGTAGCCAGCAGCAACTGAGCCTTCCCAAGAACAAAACATTGGCTTTCTTCACCTCTGCGATAGAGCAACGTGAGCCCACCGATACGGTACTCGCAACTGTAGAGCATGCTAGTCCTTCGGCTGCTCCAAAGGTGTCGTTCGATCTTTCTCACGTAAAATCCAGGGAGAGGGAGGCTCTGGCTGGTTTGCTGAACGACTACTCGGAGGTATTCGCCGCGTCCAACCTGGATTTGGGCTGCTGTGGCGTTATAAAGCACAGGATAGAAACCGGCCCTTCATCGCCCGTTTACCAGCGTGCGTACAGGATTCCTTACTCCCAACGTGAGGAGATGGAGCGGCAGGTGCAGGACCTGATTGATCGCGGCATTGTCGAACACTCAAAGTCACCCTGGGGAGCACCAGCACTATTGGTGGAAAAGCCAGATGGCTCATATCGATTGGTAGTGGACTACCGCAAACTAAATGCCGTAACTCGCATCGATCCATACCCCATCCCCAATATACAGGAGACGCTTTCTCAGCTGGGCTCTGCCAGGTACTTCACGGTAGTGGACATGGCGGCGGGATTCTGGCAGATAGCAATGGATCCGGCAGATGCCAAGAAAACGGCATTCAACACGCCCTCAGGGCACTATGAATGGAAAAGAATGCCGATGGGTCTGGCCAACAGCCCTGCTGTCTGGCAGAGAACCGCTGATGTTATCCTGGCAGGTCTTCTGGGGAGGCTGTGCTTCGTGTATATGGATGACATTATCATATACAGTGACAGTTTTGATAACCATTTGCGCGATATTGAGCAGGTTTTGGTGCGACTAAGAGGAGCGGGTCTCAAGCTGAAGCCCTCTAAGTGCCAATTCCTCAAAAACGAGGTGAAATACCTCGGGCACGTTGTTTCAGCTGACGGCGTGCGACCGGACCTTGAGAAACTAAGGTGTGTCTCGGATTTTCCATCCCCGACTAGCGTCCGCCAGGTCCGGCAGTTTCTCGGCCTGATCGGTTACTACCGAAGGCACATAGAGGAGTTCGCCAAGCTCGCTAAGCCGCTCACCGCCTTAACAGCCAAAAATGTCGCCTTTCGCTGGGACGAAAACGCGGAGAATGCTTTTGGGGCCCTGAAAGGGAAGCTAATGAGTGCACCGCTGTTGCGCCACCCGGATTTTAATTTGCCCTTCGTTATGGCCACAGATGCGTCAAAGTTCGCAGTGGGTGCCGTGCTATCTCAGGTTATCGAGGGCAAAGAACATCCCGTTGCTTTTGCTAGCCGACAGCTGAGCCCCACAGAGCAAAAGTACGGAGCTACGGAAAGGGAGTGCCTCGCCGTTGTCTGGGCAGTAAAGCACTTCAGATGCTACCTTTACGGCCGCAAATTCAAGCTAGTCACAGACTGCCATCCTCTGAAATGGGTGATGAGTGTCAGGGACCCTAGCTCGCGACTCGCTAGATGGAATCTACACCTGCAGGAATACTGCTTTGAAGTTGAGCACAAGTCAGGAAAGACGCATCTGAATGCTGATGCACTCAGCCGCACAGCTGCCGTGGCAGCTATAGATGAGTTTGTCCCCGTAGTCGACCCCGCCGAATTACGCACAGAGCAGTGCAAAGATCCGGACCTGAAGCGAATAATCGAAAGCTTAGAGGACGCACCGTCTCACCCCGAACAGCTAGGTTATTTCATTGGCAAAGACGGCACCCTGTGTCGGCGCACGAGGCCAACCAGGAAAGGGAGACCAGAGAAAACCGCTTGGGAGAGAGTCGTCATACCTCGGTCGTGGACAGAAAGGGTTCTTCGCGCGTTTCACGATGCGCCATGCGCCGGTCATTTTGGCGTAGCGAAGACACGCAGGCGTGTGGAGCGTTTGTACTTTTGGAGGGGCATGCGACAGGATGTTAGAGACTACTGTGCGAAGTGTCATTCCTGTCTCGAAAGAAAAACACCCAAGGGACGAAGACCAGCTCCAATTCAGCCGTTCCCTGAGGTTTCGGCTCCCTTCGAGCGGACAGGTATGGACATAATGGGCCCATTGCCCACGACCACTTCCGGAAACAAGTACATTTTAGTATTTGTCGACCACCTTTCAAAATACGCGGAAGCGGTAGCACTCCCAGATCAGAAGGCAGACACGGTTGCAAGAGCATTTGTCGAACAGATCGTGCTCCGACATGGACCCCCGAGGCAACTCTTGACAGATCGGGGAACGAACTTCGTGTCGCAGCTAATGAGGAGAGTTTGCGAGCTGCTTAAGATCGCTAAGAAGCAGACAACACCGTACCATCCGGCTTGCAACGGCGCGGTGGAGCGACTGAACCAAACCGTGGCCGGGTTCCTGTCGCATTTTGTTTCGCGCGACCAGCGGGACTGGGACTTGTGGCTCCCGTATGCAATGTTTGCCTACAATTCCGCAGCACACGAGAGCACGGGCGAATCGCCATTCTTTCTTCTCTACGGCCGAGACCCGGACCAGCCTAGTGAAGTGCCAGAGGGCCCCCGTCGTGTCCCATACGCTTCACTGGACGACTATAAGGTTGAGCTAGAATCGCGCTTGCAAGTGGCGAGGGACATCGCAAAGGAGTCCTTACAGAAAGCGGCGAAGCGCAGGAAGGAGGTGCACGATCGCAGTGCTAGAGACGCGCCGTTTAATGTGGGGGACAGCGTGTACATTGAAAACTGCCAAAGGCAGATTGGGCTAGCTCGTAAGTTCCAGACGAAGTGGAGAGGACCTTGCGAGGTTGTCGAGAAGCTTTCTCCGGTAAACTTCAGAGTCCGAGACGTGAACCGGCGTTTGATAAGGATACACGCAAATCGCCTCAAGTCGGCACCGGTTCAGTATTCACGAAATGAGGAAAGGGAAAGCGCGGATTTTGATGGGGACAGAAGTGAAGCGGAGCGCGCAGATAGTTCGCAAGAAACGCCCTCTCCTGCATTTGTTCGGCAGGCGCCCGAGGTGACGGCCGGAATGCCACCGGATTTACTTCATGCATTGCTAGAAGAAGAAGCGCGCGAGGTTGCCGCGCAGATAACGCCAGGAGAGGCTCCTGCCACGAGCCCTCGCGAGTCCCAAAGCAGACAAAGGGGCACAGACTTACTTAGTATGACTCATGAAGGCCGATATCCGCTGCGAAATCGGAAAGCTAAGTCGGACTAATGGCGTAAACAGAGCGGAGTTGTGAACTGGTTAGAATTGTGTGATGCCGCAGCTCATAACATTGCTATGTGCTTATGTGTTAAGTTATCAGAGTTGGTAGTTAAACCTTTCTGTCATTAAGTAACACCTTCACAGGAGAGCATGCGGAGCGCATGCAGAACCTGCCCTACTTCCTTTCGTTATCTATATTTTTGTCTGTGCCGTGATCGTGCTAGAAGTGGGAGCTCTTTTATAACTGTGGTAAATTTATTTCGTCCAGTTTGGACTAGAAAAGAGAGGCTTGGGTGCTGAGTTTCATGTTTATCTGTAAAAGAAGATCAGTGCTGCCCCTGGAGACGCCAGTATTGACAGCGGAGGCATATGGTGTTGTGCAGTGGTGTTGAGTGCAGCGAAAAGTGTTTTGTCGGACGCACTGTGCGAGGCGATTCAGAAAGACAAGGGGAGCTGCGTGGACTCAAATGTTCGGAGAACATTCTTCTGGAGGGTGAGCGAGTGTGACATTCCGTGTATGCTACGAGGATCCACGTTCGACGGCGCGGCGTAGACGGAGACCCGTGACAGCGGCATCATCAATTACCCAGCCATGCTCTTTGAGTGACGACCAGAAAAACCGGACCCGCCGCCGCCCCGGGGAAACAGGCTTTATCCTCCCCAATTTCCGGGCCACTGGGACAACATTCTTTCCCCCCCCCCTTTGTCGTGGGCTATCGCCGGGAAGGCACCCACAGCTTCCCAGAAGGGCCGTGACGGACACCTGTCAGACAGACAGGCAGTACTCGCCAAGAATGTGGAAAGACAGGCGCTAGTGAATTAGCTCCGAAGAGAGAGCCTGTGTATACTCTCACTTGAGAGAGAGTGGTGGCGTTTTTGTTGTTTATTTAGTTTGTATTGTTAACAGACTCTGGGGTCGAGGCTAAGCCCAGCCCAAGGGGTGGTCCCCATCTCGCATGTTATTTTGGATTGGAGAATTGATGCTTTGGGCGGGCCACTGGAAATGACCGCCCTTAGTCCTTTGTTAATCAAGTGCTTAAAAGCGCATGTAAACGAATGCAGTTCAGTCTGAGCTGGGGCTCCATGCTTAGCATGTAATGTGATGCTACTTAGGCACTAACCTGCCCGGCCGATGAGTAAAGAAGTGCAAAGTTTGTTCTGTTGTAAAATTATGCTCTGCTGTCATCATCTACATGCTCGCCTCCTGTTCATCTTTCAAGCCGAACGACACTAGAGGAAGGGTTTGTGAACCATCCTCGAAGAAACGGACGACTATTGAAATTCTACTGCAAGCACGCTCAGGACGACATCGTTCGCCAAGAGGGCCTTCAGCGCCGAAGAGAGAGCCCGTCGGCGTGCAGCTTCTGCCAGCAACCGCTCGAGCCCAACTCCGGAGCCACTCCATCGCCCCCATGAAGTCGTCGGCACGTAAGCTCGGACGCCCCAGCCTCTGATGTATAATCTTACGCATGTGTAATTATTGAATATACCTGTTTGTTTAAACTGAGCCATACGGTGTCTCTTTGCCTCTCCGTCCCGTGTGGACCTGCGCATTATGGGGGTCATCACAGTTGAGATCAACGTGTAATGGAGCTGGAGAAGCGCCTGTATGGGGAGGAACCAAGAAATACTGGCTTTGTGATTGTTCCATCGCAGTAATTTTTGACATGAACGGAAACTGCAAAGGTATAAACGGCAGATGTTAATCGCGCAGAGGAGCATGCCCTTTGCACTCTTCAAACGGTATTTCTAAGAGATGGGCATATCCCATCCTTGGATTGGAAATGAATACCATTAACTGCTTTCTTTAAAATATACTTTAGGGTGATGAGATCAAGGTTAGTTATATATCTAGGGCGATACACGTACTCTGAAGCGAGATTATTAAATTAAGCCAGATAACTGGCTAAGCCTGTATCAGTGAACTTTCGGCGACTTTACTGGAAATTTGCAGAGCACATAATTGGTTGTAGTTTGTTAGCAAAGTTCGAGCTCTTTTCTTGGAATATCTTTGATCGTTTCACTTCGGAAGTAAAATGCCGATATGAAATATCAGATCAATAATATTACATAAAACGTCTGCTGTGAAATGTGAAACAAGTTTTACCTTACTAGGTTTAAGGTTGTCAACCTGCACTGGTCACTTAAATTTCGCGAACAACGTCATGACCTGCATGTGGCGTTGCTAGGAAAATAAAAAGAAATTAATGATGCAGATGGTGTAGTGTCAAAATACAGTTATTGATAACAGGTTTTTCAGAGAAAGAGGCATTACTGAAGGCTGTGGCTATCACTAGTATCTGATCCTGTGTTCATATGTCATTGTTTGTGAGAGTATCAATGACGGAGAAGTGATCGTTTCAGTTCGAGAAGGACTTTAGGGCTTGCCACTTCGCTTGGGTTGGTGCCAGATTGATCAATTTCGGGCTCATACTACTATTTTTGCATTTTTTTATTTTGCTGTGGAGGGCTTTGAGCAATTTTTTTACCGTCCGGACATTTCGAGATTAAAGGGTTGTTTTTAGTTTTTCTATACTGGTTACGTCTTTTGCGCATTCCACTTAGCTGACACTCAAGAAAAGGTTCTGAGGAAGCGCGAGGATCTACTTGCATTATTCTTTTAGGTATGCTAACGAATTCATGAAGACAAAATATATGAGAAGTGTGAATAAGGTATTTGCGACTATTTTCAATGACGGGAGACGAGTCAGTTTTAGCCTCAGATTCAAAGAATGCGTCTTTTTTCAGTATGCAAAGGAAGAATGAAATCAAGCGTGACTGTGGCTATGAGCCGAATAAAAGAAAAAAAAAAGGTAATGTTCTGTTATGTCTATGTTAACAATAACTCCCTCTTGTGGTGGCGTCATATTAGTTAGCGCGTGATCTAGTAGTGTGCCGTCGTTCAGTATATTGCAGTGAGTTGGAAGGTTCACCAAACAGTCAAATCCAAAACTGTGAAAGCAGGTACTATAAAAAGGAGGAATTGGACGAAATTTTCGTCATATTAGTGTCTCCGATAATTTATGCGTTCTTCCTTTAGAGTGTTCAGGTATCAAGGTATCGTTCGAGAGCAAAGAAAACGTCAGAGCAAGGTGGCGATGGTGTTCAGCAGACGCAACAAAAAAAAGTTCCCCTTATCCACATGAAGAACAGGGGATCGAATTCTATGCAAATAGTTTTACAGTATGGTATACTAAAATGAGGGTCAAAACGATATATATAGCTAATACAAGACGACACGAAAACAGCTGTATAGACCGCCATGACTTCTGGTGTGCTTATGGCTGTGATGAGCTCAGCGGGAGGAAAATGAAAACAGTTGTTTGTCGCCATCGCAGAGCCTAGCCTCAGTAATGCTGACGATAAAAAAACGGAAAGACAGCATGAGCAGTAGGCGGTGAGTATCACCATAGTGTTCATAGAATATTAGTGCAGTTTAATTGAATAGCCGGAGCAGTTCGTAGAATGACCTATTAATGTTCTAAATATTTCTTCGCCTAGCCTTTTTATGCGTTAAGTTGTTCTAAACGAGAGAAGTTTGTCGGACAGTGTGCTCCCAAGTTCACAAAGTAAAGTAGGTCACTCTTAGCACGTTCATCTTGACAAAAGGAACTGTCAAGCACTATTTCCAGTTATATCAAGGTGTGTAATACTCGTGGAAGGAATAGTGTAAACGCAATATCTTCTAACAGACTTCTCTTCTGCCGCAGGTGAAGCAACTGGTCTCACGAGCCGCGAATTATATTTACGACAAGATGACCAAGAATTGGCCACGGATATTTCTGAAGGAAATATATAAACTTGAAGGAGTTCGGGAATTTGCATTTTATCTTATGAACATTTGCAAACTTGTCCTGTGATAAGTTTGAAGTGCTTTGAAGCTGAAATACCGTGGCTGCCTCCCCAAAACCTTGTACATTTTGAACACAAGATCTTATGAAACAATCATGTGCCATTTACAACAAACATGTTCGTCGACAGTGAAAACTACACAACGTATTTTTCCGTCAAATTCATTGTACTGGCAGACATTTCTGTCCGGGTCTGATGGCGGTCTGGGCGTAACGGAGTTCTTTACCCGCGGTGCTCGGTCCAGTTTGTGACTAAGCTTCCCCAGGCCCCGGCTTGTAATTTTAAGGCCTTTAAGGTTTGACCCAAAGCCCTCTCTGTGCAAACTCTGTACATAGAACCGGCAAAAGAAAAGACGGCAATGGCTGTTCGCACACCAAACACTGTGCAGTGACTCTGTCAAAGGTGTGGTTTATATTTTACTTTTGCACGGTGGAAAGCAACTCATATCTCAAACGGAAAGGTGCCTGATAGGAAAAGAAAGTACGCATCATCACTATGAGGTAACTTAGCCAGCAATCTGGCCAAGCATTGCAACGGTTGCAAACCAAATAAAAAAGATAAAAGGAGGCAAGAACGCACGTGTCAGTTCAATTTGCATGAAGTGCAAGTCCTGGAAAGGAATGGAGACAGGCTAACACCCGAGATTCTTGAAGCATGGGCGATGCATGAAAAATAAGAGCAGTGGGTACGTACGCGACCGATATCGTTATCAGAAAAGAGACTTCCTTCTGTAGCGTAAGCTACACTGCCCGAGGTTGAGCAGTTTCGCATGGCTCCTGGAGAGCCGTGCTGCGCATGGGCGAAAAGCAGTGACGTCACGCGGCGCACAGCTGCCGCGCCGGAGTCGCCACCGCCGCTCGCGCCTTGCCGGTCTGTGCATCCTCTGGAAACCGCACCACGTTACCAACCACGTGACGAACCACGAGACGAGCCACGGCGCCGCGCAGCCGGCAGGTTCTCCGCACCACGTGACCGATTACGTGCCCAACCACGTGGTCAACCCCAGCACACTCACTGAATAATAAAAAAAAACCTGTGTCGTGGCTGGGAATCGAACCAGGGCATTTGGCGTTTGAGGCGGAGATGCTGCCACTCCGCAAAGAAGGCCCAAAGTTTAACAGGGAATAAAGGCACATGTAGTGAATGCGCGCCATTCATATATTCTTCCGAAGCAGATGTCGCCGCGCTTACGCTACGTATATCCTGGCCTAACAGGGCTAGGCCATCATCAATTTTTTTTTGAGCCAAACACGAGGCCGATGAAAGTAAACGATTTTGACAACGAAACAAAAAACACGGGTTTACAATAAAGAGTTTTACTAGTAAGTGCAGCTTAAGACCTCTTTATGTGTGTTCCTGTCTGCGTCCCGTTGTTTTGATTCTACTTCACCTAAACCTGAAGAAATCAGTGGCCTTACTTTTGTCACTGAAATGCAGCTTACAAACATATCCCACAATATGCCTAAACAAAGCTTAGCTACATTTAAAAAATGAACACAAATTCCTAGGGATAACTTTGGGAAAACAAATACTTTTCCTGTCTCACATAAACGCTCTGAAAATAAAGCGTCAGGGTCCTTTAACACACTGAAAGTCGTTTCACGCAAACACTGGAGTTCTGTGCGGGTATGCCTTCTGCAGATTTATCGCTCTGTAGTACGCTACGTTTTAGACGATGGCTGCGTAGTGTATGCCTCAGCAAGGCCATCGTACTTGTAACGACTCGACCCAGAGCACAATTTAGGTTTATGTTTTTGAAACGATGCTTACAAGATGTCGCCTATAAACAGTCTTTATGCTGAAACAACGAACCATCACTTACAGACAGAAAAAATCAGGCTGACAGGCTCATACGTTATAAAAATCAGTTCCCTACCGGAACATATATGTCTCGAAATAGTTACAAAGTGCCCATCTAAAACACACTTAAATAACAGACCGCAACCTACGAGGCCACTCCTCCTACGTTCTGAAGAGATTTGCCAGAATCTTGGCGTAACCTAGCATTGCGCTCAGACGGGAGCCACTGCCAAGGCAGAATTTTCCTGTGATATTCGATTTCACTCTTACACACTTTTAGAAAAAGCAAACTCCAAAAGAACATATAGTACAGGATTCTAGTACTCGATGGAAAATGCAATGGTTTCACCGACTTTTACATTGATGGTCCAGAACGGATGCCTACTTAGGAAGCGCAGTAGTACGAGTGCATCACAAGGAAATAATCAGACTTCCACAGTGTGCATCAACTTTCACAGCCGAATGTTACGCTGTATGCCTAGCATAAGAAAAATAATAAGTCAGAACCCCAGAACCACTACTATTTACACAGACTTGCTCAGTTTACCTACACCTCGCCACTCTAGAAATGTACACACTCCGGTGCTCTGTCACATCATACGCAATATAAAAATAGCCATAGCTCAAGGAAATTCAACACTTTGTTGGCTGGCGAGTCATGTCGTAATTAAAAAAAAAACGAGACAGCAGACCTGTTTGCTGCTCAGGCTCGTGGCAAAGAAATAAATAAAGTAAATGTTCATTTGAAAATTGGCATGAACTTGGTACATTGTTAAAAAGGAAAAAAACGCCAGTCGACTTGGGACAGTGAAGCAAATAACAAACTGCACTTTGTAAAACCAGTTTTAGGAGGTTCGCAGTCATGCACCCACCAAGAACGTGTCAAGGAAGTGATTATCTGCCGTCTTCGGATAGTACATGCACACCTCACACATAATTTCCTACTGAGAAAAGAAGAGAATCCACAGTGTGAATTATGCGATTATGACCTAACAATAAACCATACTTTATTTTCATGCATAAATGTCGAAACGTTGAGCAAAAAGCATTTAGCAGTTTTTTACAAGGAACACATACCATATTTCACCGAGCATTGCTCTTATATGAACAGGCACTTGTTCACATTTCACGAGTTTTTAAGTTTTTAAAGAGAACAGGTGTCTTAATCAAATTGCAGATCTGATAATATATAGTAAATTTATAACGAGGATTCTTTAACCACACCTCAGCCAATTTCTCATTCCTGACAAGAAGGCTGAGGTTTTCATTCGATTGGTTGGGAACCTCAACATCCTTGCAAGGCAATGATTGTTGCAGAGGTTACCGGAGTTGTTTTAAAGTTTTTACTAACATCCATTTCAAAAATTTAATTTCTTTTGCATCACAAGGGAGTAAAATTTTATGTAGCTTGTGCCTTGCGCATGATAGCCTTAGCTGCCTATGTGCCATTAAACGCAAAACAAACAAACAAACAAACCTTAACGTCCAGGCACCGCGAACTCACGCCAGCCACTGACCTTTCCGCGTCATTCGCCACAACGGGTACACCACAACTCTGCTGGTGCATGACGTTAAGTTATCAAGTTGGAGCACCGAAATTCCTGGAGAAGCCTATTCACTTTCTGACTGCACACTCCTTTCATCTTGCAACACCACCCTGCTTTGTTGCAGTTCAAACTTCCAGTCAAGGCAGGGTGCCTTCTGGCGCCCTCCTTGTGTGCAGTGGAAGAGGAGGAAAATGAAGATCGGAACCGGCTTCTGAGCACTGTGCCATTAAGCCTGAGGACATCATCATAATCATCATCATCATCACCGTCATCATCATCATTAACATCACGAGGCACCAGGATACAACAGTTTGGTTCTGGCCTACAAGGTGTCAGCCGTTCTCTATCCTTTGGCCTTGAGGTCAAATTATTATGTCCCCTCACTGCGGACTCAAAATAAAAGAGGATCGAAACTCTGGGGCGACAAATTTGATTGATTCAGAAGAATTGTGACAGCATTCCTTTCTACGTTCTCTCCCTTTGAGATATCGTTCTGCAACATGGAACACGAAATGTACCGCTACGAGTGGTGCCGTACCTTGTGACGTCAGTAAGCCACTATCAGCACTATAACTCAATCACTGAACCTTGACTGTCATTGTCAAGTTGCTATCTCCGGAGTTTTATTATAACCGATACGTCATTATAATGAGTGTTTCGGTCTAGCCGGCACTAAGTAGATGGAAGTTGGATAAGCGTTAGGTGGTAGGTGGAGAGCGGAGAATCTACCTAAAAGCAATTTATCACCTTCCACAGTGGGTAGGTGAAGGCTTCGCACAGACACCGAGAGAGCTTCATCGTTCATGGCACCACTAATGCACTTGCAGTAAAAACAGATCGAGAGGATCTATTATGTATGCATAGTTGTATAAAAAATGTCACTTCTATATCTTTTTTAATAAAACAGCATCAGGAGATTCCCGTACCTGACCCCATGAGTCGGTTTGGGACAAGCCCCGTGTCATGAGCCACTGCCATCATGAAATCACAGTGCCCTTCGAGGTGTTTTCTCAAGACTTCTACGCCTTGGTAGCCTTGGCACTTTGAACTCCAACGCATGTAACAACCATAACAGACTAGCCCAAAGGCAAGTAGTATAAGTATCAAAAGCAGTAGCGTCATGAAAACAAAAGTCTTTGGCATAGTGATTTCAACGGGCCCTTATACACTGAAGCGTTATGATATGCGCCTCAGAGGAAATCGGTAACAGGGGTACGCAATTGGTATGCTCAATTTCCGTCACATTGACATACCAACCTGATAGTTCTACTATCAGCTGGAAATCCGAGCGACAGGCCAACAAGTTCTGTTTAGCTCTTGCGCTTTTTTGGATTTCACTTAGTAGCCCCAAACTCATTCAAGAGCCCGTCGTGCCCTGACCTTGAGCATATGCGGCCAACCTGGGCTCACTAAGCCAACGGCTGCGAATTATTATCGCAGCCTGCCAGTCACGTCGAGGTGTTCCTATAAACACGTCTACGGTCTGGTTGCTTGTACAGAGTTCAGGGAGCAATATATTGGTGCATGGTCTGTCGTGTGGTCACCCCAACCATCTTTTACGAGGAAACTTCGAGAAATGTATTTTGTAGCGATTTCAAGAACGAATTTTGTTTTAGAGTACGCGAGGAACAATTAAAAGCTATCTTTATTCGAACACAGTTAATTTTTAGGCAATGTGTACTGTACCGATATTCGTTCAGGAGCGAAAGTGGTATTTAGTGATGAAAAAAGTATTTATAACTGGAAATTATTTTTCGCAATCACTCGAATCAATCCGGCAACGGCAAAGAAGCAACTGAATCCGGATCACCACATGGATGTGGAAATGTGCACTCTGGGTTCAAGTATACGCGTAAAAAAAGTGTCCTGTATTACTTTCATTTCCTTTATAAAGATTGCTTGTGTAGGCGACGTCTGGCTTTTATACAGGACAATTTTTTAGATATAGGTTAGACACTGAGGGTCATACCGAAAAGCGTGTATATCCCGGTCATCCTTGTGTGCAGCGGACAATATGGTGCGGTAGACGGCGGATAGAGCATAGTTACTCATAGCTCATAGCTATAAGAATATTTTAGAGGCCACGCTGTATTGCTGCACTAGAAACGTCACGGCCTGCGTGCCAAGATCGTTTAAATTTAGTACCAAATTCGGAAAAAAGGTACCCGTCCTATATCAGATCCGATCCGCAGCGCTTTCGCTTATCACTACTGCGTGGGCAATACGAATGTCAGCACTTACTTCTCGTCTGGGAAAAGAAACCGAGGATTGTTTCTATTGATTTGGCCTAATTGTGCTTCAAGACTGCATTCTAACGTCTCCTGAAATGCCCGAAATGAAGCTTTGAGCAACGTCGTGAAAGTTAGCGCTGTACAGTGGCAGGCCGACGGTGGGGTAGCAGCCCGAGAGAAGACCAAAGCACGCGTTCTCTTAAGGTCTAATTCAGGCCCTGGAGACAAGCACACGTTTTACCTTTCTCTTACTGTCTCTCAAGGGCTCACAGATAATTACTACTTTGGCTACTTCGTGTGTTGGAGCACGGCATTGCCACTTCAAGCGGACACGCTGCCTCTGTACCTAATTCGTCGCTGTTTCGGAGCTGGCCGGTGTGCATATAGTCACAGTGTTTGGTGTTTCCTACTTTCGCTTCTACTCCCCTTGGGTAAATGACTAAGGGGTAAGTATTCGCTATCACTGAGACTGCTTAGGGACCGATCCACTATTAAAATGAATGAGATGTGTTCTTAATGGCATCACAACGGCAAGGTTTGAACTTGTAGACTACTTTAGCTGGAACATTTCCGCCTGTCTGACGTTGACTCGAGCTTCACACAAATGAACAGAATAAAGGACATCCAAAGACAATCACTCCATTTGGAATAATAGCTCTCTATGGCTATACCTCTGGATGATTCGTGGTGTTATTCGCGCTTCTTCATGGCGCTGAAAAAACACTTAACGGAAACTACCGAAATTTGTCAGTCCTCCCAGCATGCCGGAAGCTCAGCGTTATCGGAATTTAGCAGTCTGAGATCAGAAACGCATACAGATCTGTAAAGAGGTGGTTCTTGCATGCAGGTACCCTAACCTAACGCTGCTAGAAAAATCAACGAAAGCGACGAACGGAGTCAAAGTAGGAACTATTTCAATAAACCAATTAACGTCTTCATCAACAGGCGCAACCATAACGACACAGGGCGAGCTGAATTGCATCCGTGGCGCAAATAAGCGGCCAGTTATCTTGGCGTTTTCGTAATGTAGAAGCCTGAGATCTGAAATGCATACCCTGCCTCTCGCACAAATGCCACTGGAGAAATTTGTGCACGAGGGAGTGGGGTTCATTAACGAGCCTCTGAGAACAAAACGTAAGCAAGCCGCCGCGGTGGCTAAGTGGTTATGGCGCTCGGCGACTGACCTGAAGGACGCGGGTCCGATCCCGGCTGCGGCGGTAGAATTTCGATGGAGGCGAAATTCTAGAGGCCCCGTGTACTGTGCGATGTCAGTGCACGTTAAAGAACCCAAGTTGGTCGAAATTCGCGAAGCCCTTCACTACGGCGTCTCACATAGCCTGAGTCGCTTTGAGACGCTACACGCACATAAACCAAACCAAAATGTAAACCATCTCTTGCCGAGGCGACCTTTACTCAGATTTAAAAATGAAGTGCCTGCAGTCCAGTGGCGGCGGCTAATGGCTTCGATAACTGGGATGGACGAATCCATGCGTGCTCAACAAAAGGGGAGACGGGACGCAGCTCATAAGTTCTTCGCGCTGTTTGCACACGATAGCCATTCGCGCCGGCACCGACTTTCACTGAGCCATCCCACAGTAAGCATTCCTCCACCGCCGCTTAAATACAGCTTTGCCAAACTTGCCGCGCTCCAGTCTATAGCGTTACAAAACATATTTGGCGAAACGTTGCTCTTCACGACGCGTAACAAGCAATGCACACCTCTCAATGAACAGCACTCATAGCCCGGACAGGCGATAACACAAAGATTAAATAATAAATGTATTCCACCTCAGAACGTGAGCGTGCGTTTCCGGCGGTACCAAGTAAATCGAGATCAACGGCGCTAACGCACAGTGCCATTTCGGCCGTCATTCACGGGCCAAGCGATATTTTTGGCCGCGCATCTACCTTGCAACACGAAAAAAACCAGTCGGCAGCTCTGGAGGAGCAGCTTATAATTACGGGTTTCGCACCGAGTGCCTTTACCCGCGTTAGGAAAGACAGAGCGGCACAGACATAAGCGGCATTAGTCGGGAACCAGAAAACTTCCGCTGCTTATAATGCTGCATACAAACGAAGACAGGAAGTTTGTCGCTGCGCACATATTCTGTTCTGCACACACAGCTCTGCTTACAGTGATTTAGGACACCAAATGAATACAAATTAATCGTGTGGGCTTACCAGGTGGACGATTAAGTTGTATTTCGGTGGAAACGTAAGCCACGAGAGAACACGCTGACGACGCCGACACATTCGCGCACACAGTTGTCTGCTGCCCGAATGATTTTCCGCCGACTCGCGGTAAAATGAGTAAAACTTGAAACAGACACCAATTTCACGGTTGTATCTTCGCCGCTCGCGCTCTTGCCATGTTTAGCTTGATCTGGTATCCGAGACCACAGAGGGCAATTGGTTTATAAGCTTAAATTCTCCACTCGAGCTTTAAAAACCTTATTGTTTTCGTTAAAACAAAACCGAAACCTTACTGCTTTGTCCATAAGCGCCCCACCTCCCACCGAATAGTATGTGGCACACTCTTTTCGAATAATAATTATAAAGTTGCATAGCATAATGGCTTTTTTTCCGTGCCTTCGTGCTTAGAAAACTGGTATGGGCGACGTGAGCGTGTGGTGTATGGGCAGGAATACAAAATATTGGCTTTGTCATTACTGCCTCACAGCACTTTTTCACGGGGACGGAAACGAAAAAGGTATAAATAGCAGATGATAACCGCGTAGAGGACCGTGGTCTTTGAGGCTCTTCTAACTGTTTTTCTAACAGGTGGGCACATCCTTGGATCCCCACACCCGTCTTTCCCTCTTTATATTCAGGGTGTTTTAAAGAGACAGGTAGAATCGCTGATGGAATGTTTTGGTATTGAGCGCGGTGGACAATAATGATGAAAAGATTGAACTCAATTGTCTCGCGTGATTCCTCTAAGAGAGAGCGCGTTCATTTCATGTAGTATAGTTTGCGGGCGCACTTACTTCAGGAATGGATGGCTTTCCTCGCTTTACATGCTAGCTATAAATAATATTGAATTGTCTTCGCAATATACGTCACGAAAAGGAGCTTTTCAAGGCTTCTAAAAACAATATACAGGTGGGCGTTGCATTGCACACATACAATATATTTTTTTAAAATTCCGAACTAGCGAAGGAAGTGAAGGACATTAGCCATAGTTGTGATCACCCGATGCAGCTCCCCTCTGCATGCAGTTCAGAAAGAAATTGACAGTGTTCTGGACTTAGTCGAAAGGCAACGTATAGATTGTCCGATAAAATAAAATTGGGATTGTTATGGGCTGGTGTTTAGGCAAAAGAATATTAAGGCTGTTATAGACTGCAGTCTATATATCGTCTATAGACTGCCTAAATATGAAAGGAAATTATGGTTGTTATAGAGCTTAGTCTCTAAATTGTCACAGGCTGTGTTTAAACGAAAGAAAAGGACGAAAAGAAATCTATAGGCTGTCCCTAGAAAACAGGAAATTAAGGTGCTTATAGAATTTAATCTCAGGATAGTTTCTAGACCACCTTAGACAAAGAAAAATTATGGCTGTCATAGACATTAGTCCGTAGACTGTTTATAGCCAAAGGGAAATTAACGCGGTTATAGACTTGTCTATAGATGTCCTTGTTAAGCAATTGTCTTCGCAAGTTCCTGTGAAGACAATTGCTTAACAAGGACATCTATAGACAAGTCTATAACCGCGTTAATTTCCCTTGCTTAACAAGGAAATCGAAGAGTACGCGCTCGTTTTAACAAGGCAAAACTGGAACAACATTTGCGACCAACTGGACCGAAACATCGGGAAGGCAGGTACGTGGCACTTGCTTCGGCATCTTCTAGATCCGGACAAGTCCAAACTGGAGGCCAGGCAACAACTTCACCGGCTAGTACATACATTTGACGGGACCACGGATACGCTCATATCCCAAGTCCGGGACCGGTACTTGAGCTGCGCGACGGGTACAGCTGAACCGCTACCAGATTACGGGGGGCAGGAAAACCCGGACTTAGATAAACCGATAACGGTTGCCGAAGTCCGGGCAGAAATAAACAGATTGAGGACCAGGACTGCCGTGGGTCCGGACAAGGTCAGCAACCGAATTCTAAGAAATTTGGACGACACGTCGATCCGACATCTCGCTGCCTTTATGCAGGAGTGTTGGGAAGCCGGTCGACTGCCGACAGCATGGAAGGACGCGAACCTTGTGTTCCTCCCGAAGCCGGGAAAACAGCCGGGTTTCGAGCACCTGCGTCCCATTTCGCTCACGTCGTGCGTGGGCAAACTGATGGAACATGTGATTCAGACCCGGCTGAACCGATTTTTTGAGGACAAGTGTTTATATCCAAATACCATGATTGGATTTAGACCGCATTTGTCGGCATGTGATGTCATGCTGCAGCTAAAAGAACAGATAATAGAAAATCCAACGCTAGACACCAGGGTGATCGTTGGTCTAGACGTGTCGAAAGCTTTCGACAACGTAAAGCACTCGGCCATTCTGGAGGGTCTGGCTGCGTTAGACGTGGGTGTTCGTACCTACAACTACATACGCGATTTCCTTACAAACAGAACGGCATCTATAAGCATGGGGGGTAACACACTGACGGGTATTCAACTGGGCAACAAGGGCACACCGCAGGGATCGGTGTTGTCCCCGACCCTGTTTAATATCGCCATGCTTGGCCTCCCCGCACAACTGGACAAAATTCCGGGGCTGAACCATACGTTGTACGCAGATGACCTGACTCTGTGGATGTGCAGGGGCAGTGATAGCCAAATTGAACTGACGCTTCAAAGAGCTATAGATGTAACAGAAAAATACTTAGAACCAATCGGTCTCAGGTGCTCGGCCGAGAAATCGGAAGCGCTATTTCTCGCGCCCATGCGGTCGCCACAGCGTCGGCGCATAAAGCAGGACGGACCGTATAACGCGGGAATCACACTCAGGGTCAACGGTAATGTAATTCCAGCGGTGGAAAGCATTAGGGTTCTAGGATTACGAATTCAGACGAACGGCAGGAACTCGGAAACGATTCAGAGACTAGAGGCTAGCACCAGTCAAACTTGCCGACTCCTAAAACGAATCGCTAACAAACATGCGGGTATGAAAGAAGCTAACCTCCTTAGGCTAGTGCAATCTTTTATAATCAGCAGGATAGTCTACGTGGCACCTTATTTGCGGCTTTACCAGGCGGAAAAGGACAAACTGGATGTTTTAATCCGTAAAGGGATAAAAACAGCACTAGGTTTACCACCCTGTGCGCCAACAAAAAAGATTTTGAGTCTAGGGGTTTCGAATACCCTCGAAGAGCTCATTGAGGCTGCAAGGACCTCGCAGTATCAGAGACTTTTACGCAGTCGTACTGGTCGCAGCATTCTGGAGAAGCTGGGGCACGAGCCTCGAGCGTGCTCGAGACGTACGGACCTGGTTCCTAGACAGGTTAGGGACAAATTAAAGATACCCCCACTCCCCAAAAACATGCATCCCATCTACCATGAGAGCCGGAGGAAGGAAAGAGCAGTAGCGTTGCAAGCCCGCTTTCAGGGCAGACATGATGTCTTGTATACGGATGCCGCACAATGCACAAACAGTTCGGGGCACATTTCGGTAGCCACTAGGGAAAACGGAGGCCCGGTAGCGTGCTGCAGCACCAGACACTCGACAGTAACGGAGGCGGAAGAGTTGGCCATTGCGCTGGCTCTAACTCAACAACAGGTTAAAATTATCGTGAGTGACTCAAAATCAGCAATTAGAAACTTTGACGCGGGCTGCATTTCAGCTACAGCAGCACGAGTGTTGGCCGGCAGTCCACCACCGGCAGAACTGGTAGCGCTCATCTGGACACCCGCGCACCAAGGGTTGAGGGGAAACGAGAAAGCGCACGCACTGGCCCGAGGATTAGCTACTTTCCGGGATCCCAGTGGCGTCTTGTGCACAACCCCTTCCCCCTCGCGCGATGAGGAGCTCCTACAGTTCGAAGACGACCTTAACACGTATCAGGAAATCCTAAACCATTACAAATTAGGCCGAGCGGTACTTCCAAAAGCAAGTAATCAGCTAACCAAAAACGAAGAGGTTGCGTGGCGCAAGCTCCAAACCGGAGTATTCCCTAACCCTCAGCTTTATAGCAAGTGGCACCCTGAGATTTTCAGCCCCAGGTGCAAACGTTGCGACGGCATAGCGGACATGATCCATATGGTATGGACATGTCCGAGCTTTGGACAACTTGACCGAACAGATGAGTCCTGGGAGGCACTGCTTCACAACGAGGACGAAACTAAACAACGTGAAGTCATCCGTCTCGCCCTTGCCGCTGCTGAGATCCAAGAGATCCCGGTCGACGGCTGAGGGGGAGGACATGGCTGGGACCGAGCGGCGCCTCGGATACCCATCATCCTTTTGACGGGTGCTAATAAATGTTATTTCTCTCTCTCTCTCTCTCTCTATAGATGGTGCATAGACAAAAGGGAATGAAGGCTGTAATAGACTTCAGTCTATAGTTAGTCTATAGACACCCTTTTAGACAAAGGAAATTAAACCTGTTATAGACTTTAGTCTACAGATAGTCTATAGACGGAGGAAGTTAAGGCAGTTATATTCTTTAATCCGCAGATATTCTATAGACCATCTATAAAGAAATGGAAATTTTGCCGTTGAGACAACTGTAAGGCTATTACAATGTGCTTCTAGAAACGGTCAATATCACTGACGACCAATCAATTTCACTGGCACGTTGACGGTGGAATGTTTTGCATGCAGGATGTACCGGCTCGTAGTGACCACGTTTCTGGATCACTCTTAATAGGGCCAGCTGATCGACAATTCACGCGCATAATGTAACAAAATATTAGATCAGCGCAAGAGTGCATTGTTCCATATGTCTCATCCAATATTTCGTTATTGCAAGAGTTCCTGGCTTCGTCCGAAAGTTATCGAAGGTTTCGGCCATACGCGTCTCTAGCGTGCTCGAATCGGGTGGGGTGGCTCCGCTGTTTAACATTTCTCTATAGCATCGTACACCTTTGGTGCGGAACAGAGCCTTGGTATTTTAAGAGCGTTAGCGGTAAAACTCATCACGTTTGTCGATTTTTTTGGGTCTGCTACCACTTTCCTTCGGCGTTAAATTTTCCAAGTCCAAGGAATTCAAGATGGCTGCCCCCGTAGTAAATCGATATAGCAACCCAATTGGTGATTCACTGGTGAAGTCATTAGTATATCGAAATGGTGATTGATTGGTGACGTCACTGACATATCCAATTGTTGATTGATTGGTGACGTCAGTTAAAGATCCAAGACGTCAGCTAATAATGGCAATTAATCGATGATGTCATTATTAATCCAAGATGGTGACCGACTAAAGCCGCCACGTGTTTATGACGTCATAATCCAAGATGGCGCTTCCTTCCAAACCTAACTACCTCACTAATCAAAGTAAGATGTTCGTGCTAATTTAGAAGAACCGAGAAGAACAATGTGAATCCCTGAATAACGACAAAGTGTTATGGAAGAAGATAGTTCGTGTAACCAATCAAGTGAAGAATTTGATGAAGGTGCCAGTGAAGACGATGTTAAGCGGTGATGTGCCTAACAGCTGGTTGCAATATGTACAAGTGAAATGTTTGTGAGTGAGTTTATTTTATGTGAATGTAAACGCAAAAATTCGTGTTTCCATTGGCGTACCTCACTTTAATCTCATTCATGTCAATTATAGTAAACCTAATAGTTAACGCTCGTTACTTCAACGTCTTCCGGACGGTGGCGGAAACTTTTTCTTATTGCAGAAATGACCGTCAACGCAAACAAACATCATCGCTTGAAAGGGGTGGCACCGTGAAAAAGGAAGGAAATGGTGCCAAGAATACATATAGCAAAAGTTTGCCTGCGCACTAGAATGTCAGCATTATTTAGTAATCGTTGCAAACGCTGGAAGAGACGAGAGCTATCTGTCTTTAGGCTGGCTGGAACGATAGAATACCGACAAACCTCATAATTTGTTCCCAGTAGGGCTTAATCTGAGTTCTTTAAAGCTTTCCTATCTACGGCAGTTGTCATAAGGTTATTAGGCGCGCATGCCATCTTTCCGAACTGCGAGAAGGAGAGTGCAGTTTGCAATAGTATAGGCGTCCATCAGACCATTCGCTAGCGTTTTTAATAATATTTTAGGTGTTTTTCTATTAGAGAGTATGAAATATTTTCTATTCAACGGCTTCGACTTTGGCTGTGAGCTACCTTTGGCTGGCGGCGAGATTATGGGCATTATTAGGGCACGCATCCACAGAGTCTGCACTCTTCAGTTAACCAACAAAATTGCCTCTAACAAAATGGGCTTATACACTGGACGAATAACAACTGCTGCTCCACAAAACGCGGTACCAGCATAAATGCGAGGTCAAAATCAGGATATTATACTTAAAGTCTTCATTAATAAAGAACAGTTCTGTTGAATAGACATCCCAGTGGATTTAGAAAAAAGAATGGGTTTTGACTGGGCATGCATTTAAAAAGATAACCGATAGTCGTTAAAGGATATGGAATGTACGAAGGCAAGCGTAGCACGGAGTGGCCTTAAGAGCCTAAATCAGGTGGGCATATGAAGTGCGGAAGTTTGAAGAGCGTTAGCTGTTACTCATAACGTTTCGATATTTCGTGGGGTCTGCTACACCAATAATCACAGCGCCATCTGTGGCAGCAAATACTCATCCCGTCTCGAGATTTCATGAGGTCTTCTACCACCCGAGATCAAAGCACCATCTGTGGCTGCAACTAGAAAACAGCGCATCTCGCATTGAGATTTGTAGCGCCATCTACAATAGCATTTAGAAACAAATGCCACGTGTCAATGATAACGTTACGGTACAATATGGTGGATAGAGGTGGATCTAAGTGAGTATGACGTCAGGGGACAAAATGGCGGCATGGTTTCGGTTTGTCGAATCCAATAAGGTGGCCATTAAAATTGGTTGTGCCCTCTTATTCCTCTTAGCCTGCTGACAGCTAGGTTTTCAATTCATTCACTTCATTTTTTTATAGCCATAATTACGTGGTGAACCGCGGTGGCAAATGAAAAGGGTTCAATTTAAGTTAATGACAGCGCAGCGAGGTATGGAAAGAACAATGATCGGTGTAACGTTAAGAGGCAGGAAGAGGGCAGAGTGCGTCAGGGATCAAACATGTGTTAATGACGCTCTAGTAAAAATAAAGAGGAAGAAATCGGTTTAGGCAGAACATGTATTAAGAAAGACAGAAAAATCGATGGTCCTGAAGGGTAACGGACTCGATTCGAAGGGAAGACAAGCGTAGCGGGGTGCGGCAGAAAGCTAGGTGGGCGGAGAGGATTAAGGGGTTCGTGGGGATAGGGTGGCGGCCGTTCGTACAGGACAGGATTAATTGGAGAGACATGGAAGAGGCCTTTTTCCTGCAGTGGGCGTATTCAAGCCGCTGCTGATGTCTACCTGAGGTAGGCGGATTAAAAAGTTGCATAGTGACATCCTGAGTAGCCTTCGACCCCTTTTAAACGCAGCCGCTGAGGGGCACATGTACGCTCGAATGATGCGACCGCGAATAAAGGTTGCCTCATTGTGCAGCTTCAATTCGGAAGTAAAGTGAAATAATTGCATAATTTAGAAGCACGTGACTACTTTGTTACCAAAGTAAACCATTCTGAATTAGAGTCTTCTAAGGATTTAAATTCTGTGGTAATTGACCTGGGAATATTAACGGCTGCACTTCTGAGTACTTGGGAGTAAGAAGTGCCTATACACATATATACTTGAAACCCTTAGGTAGTTACATGATTTAAACTATTTCTCTCAATTCTGCGTTCCGTATATAATGCGAAGGCGCTGTTAGCAGTCAGCTGAAAAATAAACTTACAGGACAGGATAACCACCCTTAACAATGCTAACAGCGCACAACTGACACAAAAAGGACCTATTTAGGTAACTGAGAAAGGCATTTCTCCTGAAGTGGGCGCCGTTTTAAGAAGACTTGATGGCAATTTTTCCAATATTGTGAGCAGTCTGAAACGCCACAATTTTGGTTGTCTAGATTGAAAAACAGATATTGCATTCATTGTGATTTTCTGTTTTGTTTTCGTCGCTGTGTATTCGTGCGAAAGAAAAAAACTCTGCCACTTTTTATGCCATTTTATTGCAGAAATGTAGAATTGCTTGCTCTTTCTCTGCAGCACGATGCATTGTTATATTATCCATAACAGCCGGGGCTCGGCAATACACCCGGAGAATAGTGCGCAATACAGCCTTACCAAAAGTCCATACTACAAATGCCGTCTATTCTCTCGATTTCTCTACGAATTACGTGCAGTAAATGAAGCCGCCATTATTACATCACAAGTGACCATCTTTTTCTGTACGCACGTACATACGTGTGATACAGGGCGAACTTTCATTGTTAGGGCGTAACGGTGAAAAGCAGACGGTAACCGCGCGATATTTTTTACTTTTCATTGGTTTGCCCCTCATCAGCCTTCCATCAAGTATGGCAGAATGGCTTATGGTAATATCACGTCCCACAACACTTTTAGTACGTAGCGAGAAACCGGATAAACTTTCTGTATGTGAACTAACATTCTAACCTCCCAGTGCTTCTCACTGGAGCAGTAGTTGAGTATGGAGAAATACTAAGTTATGGAGAGATAACAGCAACTAAAGGGGGACTTCCTTTTACTCATACTATGCTGAGTATTTGTGGGGCTTTGAGAAATGTGGTCGCGAAAGTCATGTTCTAGAAACAACTTTTAGGCATGCCAGACACGCGACGTATAAATCAATGTTCCTTTGTATTTTAGCATGTCGCAGTGTCGACATCTTATAAGGACAATCAAAGAAAAAGCAAAAGCAAAAATATTCTATGATGATGCGAACTTAAGCTAAACTGTGACTTAAGGGACTCTTGCCTTTCGCTTCACATTGGTTGCCTTCACTTTGCAGCTTTGAATTTGATTCGTACTTCCCATTTTCGTTTCACTGCTGCTTGGGCATCTGGTGGGTAGAAGCGCCTACAGGACAAGTTGGCTGTTGTTCCGCTGCTGTGAAGGAGTCTCGTGAATGGAGGGTTCTGGATGGTGCTATGGATTGATGTCTTCGGAGGAGGCTGAGAGGGATAGTGTAGGGGATGTATGGTTTGGTGGTCGTCTCGGCTAATGGGAATCTGCTGAGAAGAGATTTTAAAAGGGTTGAGGTCGGTTTCGTCCGCTGCTGCGTGGACTTCTGATGCGTGGAAACTTCTAGAGGGTGAATAACAGGGAGTCGTTTTGGGCGGTGTTGGTGGGTGTATGGCGTGCTTCATTCATGGGCTTCTGGAACGTGGAGGCTTCTCGAGGGTGATGATGTGTTTCTAATCTGTGAAGAGCTTTTAAGAGTGGAATAAGTTTGGTGCTCAGCTCCTCTGATGCGCTTTTTCCCCTGTTGAGGATTTCTGGAGGGTTTAGGCGGCGGGGGGGGGGGGGGGGGGGGCTTCGCTCATGGGGTTCTTTTTGGTCAGCCTTCTGTGGGGTAGAGATGAGTGGGATGTTGGTGGGAGGCGTTATTGAAACAGAAAAGGCTTTTCTACTTGGCTCACACACGCCAACAGCGCGATTTGGGGAAATGAGCCTAGTAATGTATGGCTCCAGAATATTGACGCACGGTCATATGAACTGATGATCCGAAGCTGTGTTAGAAAGAGGCTTTTGCCAGTTGATCTTTTTGATTGCCCTCCCATTGCAATATTAAATATTTTTCGTCGTAAATTTTTCATCAGGCTTGTAGGTGCGCTCTTCCTGGGGCGGCCTTTTGAGGGTCTAGTTGAGATGGGCTTTCTGTTGTGTACACATCGGAGAAGAATGGAGGTAGGGATGCGGGTGAGTGATGGGCGCTTCTCATGAACTTCTGCTAGGTGGAGGTGGGTTGCGTTCCGCTGGTGCTTGGGAGTCTGGCGGAGGAATTCTCTAGAATTCAAATAACTGTAGATATTCAGGAAGTGGAAAGGTGGATTATGAAGCTCGGAGGTGAATGTGGAGCGATGAAGATGTTTAATCCAACGATAGGCTAACAAAACAGGCAATAAAACAGGACGCTTCCCTCTGGCGACATAAAAGTACCTTGGTGACTAATCGGCGGCCCAGTGGGGTTACGGCGCTCGGCTGCTGACCCGGAAGACGCGGGTTCGATTCCGGCCGCGGGGGTCGAATTTCAATGGAGCCGAAATTCTAGAGACCCGCGTACTGTGAGATGTCAGTGCACGTCAAAGAACCCCACGTGGTCGAAACTTCCGCAGCCCTCCAGTGCGCCGTCCCTCATAGCCTGAGCTGTTTTGGGACGTTAAACCCTCATAAATAAAATAATCATCTCAATATATGAGCTGATGTTCACTAACTACAACAGATAAAAGCTAGCTCAGCCCCAATAAGATCGGATGAATGGTTCCTTAACTTTGCCTCGATAGCGCCTCAATAAAATGGCCAGCCTCAATTGCACGGGAGTCGGTGCTATGGACAGCCTTGGTTTTCTGTCACATAGACGAACGATAGAAACTAGCACCGCATAATAGGCATCAGGGAGTCTAGCTCTGCTCTTTGCTTCCGTGGAACCATTGAATGAGCCAATAATTGTTGCAGTCAGTAATAGTATAGTTGGTATTGTACTGAAACTTACCACAGTGCTGTTCTAAAAGAGAACTAATGATCAGTAGCATTCATAAGCATATTTTGTTCATGGATACTATGCGGAAAAACAATGGAGAGAATGAGGCTTGAATTAATGCGAATAAAAAGCAGCCTGAAGCAACCTGACGCACGTTTTTTTCCTCGAAGGTTATTTGTGCTTTGGTGTTATTTTTTTTTTTGCTTCATGGGTACCCCTCCCATATTGTTGGCATTAGCGCAAGAAAGAAGCGAAGCACGAGAGTGATTTTTTCGAGCTGCTTTTTTCGGATAGTGAGTTTGACGTACTGCTGCACTACTTCCTTGAAATTGACAGTAGAAGTATTTGATTAATAATATTTTAATATTATACATCGATTTAATTTTAGAAGACATAATTCACTTACACTATATTTTTTGTCCCATTACCCACAACGTCTGCTTCACATTAAAGTAGGGGCCGGGAGTTACAACATAATATTACGACACAGTGGCAGGAAGAGGAAAAAATCTTCACAGAAAATACAATGAAGCATGATTTAATACAAACAAAAGCATAAAATTACAGCTGTGCACTAAAGGATTCATTAGATTTTTTTTGAAACGACCTCCTGGGGCAACTTATTTTATTCATTTATTGTTTTTGGAAAAAATGACATCTTTACTAAATCAGTTCTGGGTTTAATTTCCTTCGCTTTGAAAGTGTGGTCCCCTTCGTGCAGATATAAAGTGTGGCGGAAATAAATAATGGTCACGGTCAGTACCTGTTTTAGAATTACATATATTATGGAAGAATTTAAGCCTAAGTACGTATCTGTGTTACTGTACTGAAACCCATCCCAATGACTTCTGCCCTGCTGACACACTGAAATTTCTGCTGTATTTAAAACAAAACCTTCAAGGTATGCTGTTCAGATTGATTCTCTTCCACTCATGCTACCTAACTGTTCCACTAACCTTCCACCCACCCTCAGTGACTGAACGAATGTTTATTGCCGTAGGATGCCCCGAGGCCTAATCGAGGAATAGAAAAAAGGGGGCACTACATCTACATCTCTTAGAGCTGCTAAAAGCGACCTCGCAGGTAGGTTTTCAGCGCAAAATTTCACAAGGAATTATATTGGGGCGATCTTGCAGGGTCGCTGCTAAATGATTTATGCGCAGTGGTACCCGACTGGCAGGCCTTTCAGTGCTTTCAGGGCCTCTGTCGAGGCCACATACAACGCGCTGTGCTGCCTTAGCTGCTGTGCTGTGCGGATTGGTGTAATAGAGTGCGGTGAACATTTAGGTCATTGGAAAATTTGAAGGCACACCAGAAGAAGATGGCACTAGAAGCCTTTAGGAGAGTACGTCTGGAGTGGCAGACACCGAAAAAATTGCTGTCAGTGTCTCATCACAAAACTCACCTGCTAAGATACTGTAACCCAAAACTAGATTTGGCATTGTTTTCCAACCTTGCGCTTGCAGTTCTAGAGTACAGTCTTCCAGATCTTGTGGATCCCGATGCTGTCTCAGAGTCTCAAGAAATTGTGGAATTATTATGAGTAGGTAAATGTCTTTGTATGGCGTGCGGCCTGCGCGGATTTCTTTTTTATTTATTTTTTATTTTATTTGGAACATACTGCTAGCCTCTCGAGGCTGTTGCAGGAATGGGAACAGGTTTGTTTTCTTTTTAGGTACGTCACAAAAGATCATGTCATAGTGGCAAAAGCCTTTGGAGGCATCTTGAAACTGGAGAGGTTGCCGTGCGCGCCACAAAGTTATGAGGTGTCTGACAGGATTCAGGAGATTGACTCTGATAGCAGCTATCGAGTTAGTATAGTCATGCAGCACGTGCAAGGCCTACGCAAGTCTTGTGGAAAGGGAAACTGAGGAGACGTATTTCACAAACGCACATTGAAATTCTTTCCGGTCCGAAGAATAAATGGTACGCTTGTTTCCACAGTTACTGCTAATAGTCATTTTAATCCAAATAGGGTAGCGGTCTCTACCAAACGAGACCGGGCCGCAGCGCGTTGTGTAAAAGAGGGTGTTGTAAAGCGTCAGCACCACAGTGCGGCCGTGTTTTTTAGCTCCCGGTCAAGCGCCGACACTTAACTCCGTATGCTACCTATCAGAAGAAGGCGAGTTCGAAATGTTGCAGAGCAGTAACTATCGTGGGCGATGACTAAGGACCGCGGCGAAATATGGCTGGTAGTACGCGCTGTAACCGAAGAAGGCTTAGGTTATATGCGGACAGCGTTCAATTTGGCGGCATTGTGTCGCAGAGAGTGACAATTCCTCTGGAGCACACGGTGTTCCACGTACGTCGATGGTGAGTACACGGCGGAAGCGACGCTCTCCGAGACGCAAGTGCAGTGAAAGAGCTATGACAGGCGTAATAGTGGAGGGCTCCGGTATTTTCCACCATTTTGTGTTCTTTAACATGCGCTGACATTGCAGAGTACACGGCTGCTTTGGGTTTCGCCTCCTTCAAAAGGCAGTGTTTCGATGCAGGTGGTACTGTGTGCCGGTGATCATTGCTGGAGCTTAATAACCGAAGTGTGCTGCTGGTAATTGCGGTTATTAAGCTCCAAGGAGTGCAGATGGAGGGAACCCCCAATCCACTGGGCCGCTCATAGTCTAAACTGGGTTCTGCGGCAACGAGGCATGATGACTTCCAATATTGTTCTAAAGCCCAAAGATTACGCACTCAAGCGGCTGGCTCGGAAATCTATGGTCAGTAGGGTGTCAACAGCGAGTGCAGCGCGAACCTTAGTGTGTCAATGATTTCGTTAGAAAGTTTGCCTTTCTGGTATAACCAGTGACCTAAATAGGCAAACGTCTGTCTCGCGCCGCACTTGTAGTTTTAAACTCCTTGTTTGCAAGCTACAGATTATAAGTACCGGAAGCACCCGGCTAATGCCATTGAAAACAGTATTGTTTGCAACCATAGCGATATTAGAAAACTCGGGAAGAAATCAATTTATTCGGACATATTTCAGTGCTCCTAGAAACGCTTGGCGCACCCCGCAATGAAGAGTTCGTTATTCTATCAGCGTCTGCTCTGAGTCATTGCCCCTGCTTTGCGACCAAGTCTGACCTCAAAATAAAGAAACTATAACAATTCAGAGTGAACAATGCAAAGAGGTACTATAATTATTTCAGACCCCCAGATAAATGTCACAACTTGTTATTCAAGGAGCCATTTGAAATTTTATTCTTAATGTAAAGTACGCCTGCTTATTGTTGATAGCCTTATAAGTAATTATTGAAAAATTATTGACGAAAGAAAATCACATGATTATCATAAGGTTGTGGCAATTTCTAGCAGTTGCACTCATTAGCTTTATTTCTGCACTGGTGAACAACTGAGAGCCTAGATATCTGAATGCCCTAATCCGGCTCATTTCTTAGATCGTGTTTGACATTCGGTTCCATAGGAGATCCTTGAAGTTCGTTGTCCCCGTGGGTAGTAGCCTAGGACTCTTTCGAATTGGTCCTTACAGACCTTTGCCGGTCCATATTTTATAACAGAATCACTAACACGCAGATCAAGCCAGGTAACTGTGGTTCCTGAAAAATTGACGAGAAGAGTTCATACAAAGTAAGGCACAAATAACATACATAATTAAATGCTGATGTAAACGCTCTATACAGAGATTAACATCAGCATCATCATTACCGCTGTAGTTGTATTTTACATGGCATAATCCGCTGCAGCTATTCCTTGCATTACCTTACCCGTATCCTGGAATAATCACATATGCATATTAGTTGCAAATCGCACTGTGTATATACGAGGCACAGCCAATGTCTAGCTTGAATAATTTACAGAGACAATAAGGCAATACATTTTCATTAGTTACGGCATAGTCTCTAGGTATTGTCTTTTGGTGCATCAACATGTCACGAGACTTCATTTCGAAGCAGAGAGAAAATTCAGGAATGTCATAAAGCCCCGCGCGCACTGCTTGTTTCATTTTATCTTCTGTGTTGAAGTTCAGGGTTGCTAATGCTATGAGCATCTGTCTTGCATGCCGGAGGTGCGGAGATAAGTTTCCTACGTCGCCCGGTCAAAACATTTCTAGTCAATACAGGCTTTATCTGAACGTGGTGCTAGGCTTCTCTTGGGGTGCAATTTTTTAGCAAATGTATGGATGTTTGACCTCAAGTAGAATAAACCTGACAGGTTTAGTCGTGGCTCATTTTGGTTACGCTGCCATTGCAGCAATCAAAGTAAGACCACCATCGTCATCATCCGCTGAGAATTCTCCGCGAATTTAATTGTTTTCGCCTCTGTTGCGATGAAGCTGCCTACTATGACCTTATCGAATACAAATTGACCTTGACTGGATCCTTGTCCTTTTCTCGCACAACTATCGTAATTTGCGTTAGAATCATTTCATGGAAATTGTCTTCTGGGGCAATATCAAATTCTCTATTGCGCTACTGCGAATCAAAGCAGTCGACTGGCTGTGGCTACACTGGCCGCGAGCATGAGAGCCGCTCCTTTTTGAGGACCACCTTACATTTAAATCTCCAGTAACCCAGAGAGAGCAACCACCAATGGTAAGTGCAACTCTTGCAAGCTTCTCGTAAACTGTCAGCGGTGGTATTCATTGGGATGGCTGGAAAAAGATCCATGCATAGCGTCGCCTTGTTGTGGAAATGAAGTCAAGGCCGCGAAAGCTGCTGGAGGCCATAACATCCCGCTGTGCACGTGCCATTTTTACCCTTATTGTACTCAACAACTCAATTCTGTACGAACTTCAGGTATCTACTATGTATGTCAGTTACGTGAAATCTTTTGTTATCGTCATTTTCGACCATTTCTTTTACTAGTGCTGCTCTTGCGTCCCTATTTTGCCGCAAGGCGAAGAGCCGTGCATGTTATGTCCTCTTTGCCAAAGTCTAAGAATCCGCACTTGTTAACTTGTGCTTTATATGGCAGTCGTGCTCATGCGAAGTGCATTACATGGCCTGAACACCACGTAGGCAAATGCAGTCTTGGCAGCTTCGGTCTTCTTAACGCAATATTGCAACTTAATGCTTCAGTTTGCCTTCAAGAAGCCTTTTTAAAAACTCCCACTTCCTATGCACTACCCCGCAATGGAACGACCAAGAACGACCTGAAGTCGCGCTGACGATATTAGGTAGGGAATTATATCCTCTTTAAAAAAAATTGCCTCCCTCCTTTGCATTGGTGTTTCCATGCATAGTTATAAAAGTGTAGCTGGCAGGTTTATCTTGTTTATTTTCCTTTACTTTTGCGCGGAGCAATAAATTGTCTTCGTCTATTACTGGCGGCCTGCACCTTGTGACTTTTTTTTTTTTTCAGAGAAATATAGATTCGTTGTGCAGGTCTTTCGTTGCCCTTAACTGCGCATTAATATTTGTTGCTCAATTGCCAGGTGGACTCTTGAAAAAGCTTTTATTTTCTAGTATATATTTATGATGTGGCGTGTGTATTTGTTTTTAACGTTCTTTATACCCACTCTGCTGGCACCTTTGTATAACCAAAGGTGCCAGTGTCCAGTTACGGTCAGAATCTCTCGGTAGGGTGGAATGCCAACTTGGAGTGCGTTGCATGTGGCACTGCTCAGAATTACAACCCACGTGCTACCTCCCACGCGTATGTCGAGCTATAATAATTATTACGACACAGCTCTGGTGCTGGTGCAGCGATTAGTTAAGGATTATATACAGTAATGATATTGAATGATAATGAATTCTAACGCGGCAAATTCAAATTCAAATCAGTGGAATGAGTTGCAAACGGCTTTCGCCTACCTGCTCTAAGAGATATCTAAGTGCCTCCAACGAATTTTTCTCCATCCGGTCAGAGAGAGAAAGAGACACAATTTTATTGCCACAAGTGTCGATTATTAGGGCACGTGGGTCCTGTGCGGGCCCCAGATCACTGCCTGCTACCCTACAGGCTGACCATCACACATTACTTCTATGCCTGAGGTCTACTGAGCGCGAGACAGTCTACTGGATCCGATTTTCGTGTAGCTCAAATCGCTAAGGAATTATAGCACCTACTCGAAGAATGCTACAGCAAGATCCAGGCCAAAGCCGAACCTCTCGCACCACTACTGAGTAAGCAACACTGGAGCTCACTCTGCAGTGGTGCGAGAAATTATAGACGCCACTGCTGCGGCTGAAATTTGATCCTGCGTCCTCGCTGTCAGATGCTGAACGCGTTGACCGCTCATTCGAACTGAACTCATTTGAGGGCTCCATTTTAGGTCCGCTTTTGTTTTTATTGTATATAAATGATATTTCTGCTATCGTCGAATCGCCTGTCAGAATGAAACTTTTTGCCGATGATTGTTTAATTTACTCTCCTGTGGCTTCCCCGGCAGATCCGATGAACATAAATAGGTGTCTTCAGTCGTTAAACTCGTGGTGCCTGAAATGGGGTATGGAAATAAACTACCAAAAATCTAATTACATGCAAGTAACAAGGAAGCAGAATGTTATGATGTTACGATACAATATCGGTGAAAATTCCTTAGACCAAGTAAAGTGTCTCAAGTACTTGGGAGTGACATTAACAAATAATCTTGACTGGTGCACCCATATTGAAAATGTCTATTTAAAAGCCTACCAGAAGGTCTGTTTCCTGAGGAGGAAGTTGCCGAATGCGACTAGAGAAATTAAATTGATTGCGTACAAGACGTTCGTGCGGCCAATCATAGAGTACGCAAGTGCAGTGTGGAGTCCTCATCAAAAGGGTTTAAAACGGCAACTGGAAAGATTGCAAAGGATGTCAGCACGTTTTATATGCTCTAAATACCGCCGCACTGATTCAGTCACAGCAATGCTAAAAAAGTGTCAGTTAGAATCACTAGAAGTAAGAAGAACAAAGCAGAAATTGAAACTTTTTTTTCTGATAATGAATGATAAAGTCAAAGTTAATAAACATCACTATGTTACACCTCCCCTGAAGCGTTGCCCTCGGAAAAATCACAGTAAGGTATTACAACCAATTATTACACGTACTGATGTCTATCGCTACTCCTTTTTTCCCGATGCTGTAGAAATTTGGAATCAACTACCAAGTGACGTTGTGGACCAAACAGATGTAGAAAAACTTGTAATAGGTGTGAACGCGTTCCTGGAAGATTGCTGTGCAAATCTGTAATTCTGTGCATTTGAGTGTTTCTTTTTTTAGCGAAGAGAATTGCACTTGTGTCTGTATATGTTTCCCTCCCTGTAATGACCCTCATGCAGAGGGTTAACAGTATGAATAAATAAAAATAAAATAAAAAATACAAAACTGCTACCTGAGGGCGCCACCAAGCACAACACAGGAAAAAGAAAAAGCGTCTGCTGCGCAGCGAGCGCAGCCATGAGGCTTTGTTTAGGGGACCAAACGAAAACTTGATAAAAATTTAGACACTGCTAAAACTGGACTCCTGCGACGCAATTTGCCCAGCATACAGGCATTTTTCTGGTAATTCTTTATCGGATGGCAGTAAGTTTGCCGTATTGTGAATGGGAAGCGGATCAGACCCTGAGTTCTGCTACAGGACGGTTATGACGACAGCTCAAAAGACAACATCACCGCATACAAGCAGGCTAGCAGCGCTCTGTTTTATCTTCCTCTGTCTCGTGTCGTTCTTTTAGAGGGTTGCAGCGTATAAAATACGAGTTACAGGGATGGCACAAGCGGCAATGACAAACTTCGTGCGCCACTTAACGTAGGGTGACGATAGATTCACACGCCTAAGAGTACTTCCACATCGCCTCACGACAGAGATTGGCCGCAGTCCCATAACGGTGTGCCATGTTCGCTGAAACCTGCAAATTGGCATTCATGGCTTAAATACAATAGCGGCACTGCTTCAACGTTGTACAATACACCTGAGCAAACTTCTAACGGCAGCAGGTATAACGATACTTCTCAAGGCCGAGTGTTTCAGAAGTTAAAGTATGTTATTTGAGCGGTGAAAATATATTTGGCAGACTCATTCGGGCGTAGCATTCTTGTGCCGGTACAAGGACAATCAACCCGTTTTGAACAATTACCTTCATAGCCTACAGATGAACTTTTGTTGCTATTTATACTGCACGTTCACGTTCAGCTTCACGTATTTCTTCTGAACGTGTCAGGTAGCAAATATCGTTTTTTTTGTATGATCCTTCCTTTAGTTTGAGCAATACAACCGACTGGTTATGGCCCTTCTGGTGATGAGCTCACAATCGTAGCTCTCCGAACCTCCCTGACTGGGTCGTCACAGCTGAGTATAGCATGAATAAATTAATCCCCACATACGTACCGGCACTGTTGTCCAAGACTGCCACGACGGCACATTTCTTATCGTCGCTCTGGAACTCGTACACTTCATAACTCAATGGATATTCCGTCGGACCTGAAAGCAATTATGAAATATATGTGTTTTTCCATTTAGAATTACCTGCATAACTAGAATTAAAACGATATTGCGGCTTTCTGTTCACATTTTCCTTACGTATGGCTAACTGCACCACAGAGACAAATGTGTTTCTCTTCATTTAGGCACTGTATATTTTCGGAACCATCATCCTCTCCTTCCCAGTATAGGCATTCACGCTCTAGCACAGCACGCATAATGTTTTACACTTGTGAGTATCACGTATTTTGGCAGAACGGAAGTCGATGGTGCAGTTTTCTGCAGAAAATCAACCAGTTCGCAAGGTTTCTTCGATTTTCGGCAGTAGAGCCGCACATTGTGAGGCAAGACGTAAAACTGAAAACAGGAACTTGCCCACGTTGCAATGTGCAAACAGAATATGCGCGAATATTTGCGGAAGGAAACATCGCGATTTAAGAGCACAGACTGTTCTCACCTAAATGAGCGCTATCGTTCGCATAAATTGGCTATGCGCGGATGTTGTCAGCGTCCATTGTAAAGCACACCGATACGCAGAGCACAACTAGATGGTAGCTCAGAAATCGCAGAAGTACGTCGGCAGCATGTTAGTTTGCCTTTAAAGCATAACTGTTGTTCGCCAGCGGCATTCAATTGGAATGAACGAGGAGCCACATTCACTAGAGATCCGTGTTTTCTTGTTCATTGCACTTGCAACTAAACTGTTCAGTTTGGTGACGTTATTATGTGAAGGACCACAACTACAAGGTTGTTTATTGACTGGTCTGCTGAAATAAATCAAATTACTGCTGTCCTTGCCATTTTCATCATCCGCCACAAGCTCCACTGGGCCTTTATCGTCTCGTAGAAAGGAACTGCTACTACATTACTAAGTGATATGTATTTTGCCATTATTTCGTTCGTTTAGAAAAGCCAGTCATGTTTCACAGGAATGAATTTTGTCTCTCACTAATTTTTGGACTTGGTGGTTTTTGTGCTTTTGTTTGGGGCTATTCTTTTGTGTCTTGGATTTTAGGCTCGCTTTCCTGCCTTAGCTCACTGATCTGTGCACCAAATGAATAAATTAATAAAACCTGAATTGGGAATTAGAGCGATCAGCAAAAGTACATCCTTCATCATCATCATCATCATTTTAATTATCCTGACTAATTTCACTGCTGGGCAAGGGCCTCTCCTATGTCTTTCCAATTAACCCTGTCCTCTGCCAGCTGCACCCACAGTACGCCAGCAAACTTCTTTATCTCATCCGCCCACCTGTCGGCCAACTCCTGCTACCCTTGCCTTCTCTTGAAATCTATTCCGTTACTCTTAAGGGGCAGCGGTTATCCTGCCTTCCCATTACATGCCCTGCCCAAGCCGATTTCTTCCTCTTGATTTCGACTAGGATGCCATTAACCCGCGTTTGTTCCTTTACCCACTCCGCCCGCTTCCGGTCTCTTAACATTACTCCTATTTTTTTTCTTTCCATAGCTCGCTACGTTGTCCTTATCTTAAGCTGAATCCTTTTCGGTAGCCTCCACGTTTCTGCCCCATAGGTGAATACGGTAGATAAAATCTCTTTTCTATTCTATTCTTTTCAGTTGGCAAAGAGTGGGCACTACAGGCAGTCATTCGGTTTAGTTCGAAATTCAATTTCGAAAACTTCACTTGCTTTTTATTGATACTCTGTACTGACAGTTCAGTTCTCTTACAGAATCACACAACACCAGTCACTGTAATGGTAGCCGTCAAACATGTATGCCGATTCCTAAGCTGTTTGATTTGTGGAGGTGAAAAAATGTTAAACATTGGTCTTTATTCGCATTCAGATATGATTTCGTTTGTCAGCAAACCTTCAAATTTCATGAGAGAAATTGTGGACAGTTTACCCTGTGGCAGCTTATGGTCGTCTGGACTACCCATGCTGAAATACGTGAGAGATTTCAAGGTCGGAATTCAAAGGGCACATGACCACAATCTAGATGAAAATTCTCTATGCACCTGTCATCGCCAGGGATCACACCTGAATTGCGGGGCCGCAAAAAGAGTATTGAAATGCTCATTAACAGCTCAGTAAGAGACGTCGCAATCAAGCGATTTTGTCGCTCTTCTGTCGGTCGGTCTGTTTGCGAAGTGTTTGCACTTATTCGGCCAGGAGACTATAGTCATACTGTATGCAATTTAGATTCTCCTTCAGTTTGAGTGGGGACCGGAGGGGTGGGTACGTCAGTCTCCCATGTCTGCGCCTTGCCTTCTAGGCACTTTCATGCTTTTTTATACCTGAAGTATTTATATTGGTGCTTCCCTCAGCTTTCCGCCTCAGTCAGTCGTCTAAAGATTTCAGGCCGTAGTGCATCGCACTCTGCAAGAAGCAAGAAGCGTGATTATTAATATTAAATCGAAGGACACCCGCCGCAGTGGTTCAGTGGTTAAGGAGCTCGTCTAACAAGCCCGAGTACCCGGGTTCGAATGCGACCGCAGCGGCCGCGTTTCGATGGAGCCGAAACGCAAAAGGCGCCCGTGTGCTGTGCGATGTCAGTGCACGTTAAAGATTCCCAGGTCGTCGAAATTAATCCGGGGCTCTCCAATACGGCACATCTTTCTTCCTTTCTTCTTTCACTCCCTTCTTTATCCCTTCCCTTACGGCGCCGTTCAGGTGTCCACCGACATATGTGAGAAAGTTACTGCGTCATTTCCTTTCCCCAAAAACTAATTTTCATTTTTCATTGGACGCCAGGCGTGCGGAAAAATCCGAAAAGCTCTGTGTTGGAGAGGATTATCTCGCAAGCGTCCCTGAGTAGAAAGACTGAACGAGGTAAACAACAAACAACCCAACTAATAGACCACGATGGCCCAAAAATAAGTAAAGCATGAATATGAATTTTAAGAGAAAACCAGTGACACCGAAAGAAAACGGGAGCGGCTAGCAGACTACTAGGAACTGTTCTTCAATATGCTAGTCAAACAGAAAGAAAGAAAAAAAAACACTTCGAGCCTTTAACGTCACAGAAGTGGCTTGGACAAGTGCAGAGTGGGCAAGGATATAGACTTCGCCTTTGCAGGGTGGGAACGAGCTTTATTTGAGTTTTCAGTGGTTTTCGCGGCTAGCATGACTCTAAGATCTTGCAGAGATGATCACAATCGCCGATTTACGCACTGGTGTTGTTTACTTGATATATCCAGACCTGGTCAGGGGCTGTAGAGAGCGGCACCTGGACAGGTGAGGGTTAGCTGCCTAACACGATAGCTGCCTAACACGCTACTTGCTATAACCGCCCCTTAGCAGTTCTGTTCATTGGGGGCGCAGGTCCGCCAAATAAAGAATTTTTTTAGAAGCCTTTCGGTCCTTTCTTGACTGCTCTACTGCTGTTACCGATATGTGAAAAGTCCGGATACTTCGGAAGCAAAACATGCAGGAAGCATTTATCACATTAAAAAATTGTATACTAGACACACAACTGGCCGCCTGTATCATTCTGTTTTTGATCACGACACCGTTACAGGAGAATTTCTGATAAAATTATTCTACCGTTTAAAAATTGCTTCATCCAAAAATTCACTATGCTCACACCGCAAGTTGACAAAGAGAGCTCTTTTAGCAGTTGAGTCGACTACAAAAAAACCTAGTTGGCTGTGAAGCTTAGCTTCTTCAGCAGCCTTTATGCGCATGCATGGTCATCTACTCTACACTCACACACTATCGATCACCGTTACTGACTCAACCAAGTTTGTACCCCCAGAATATTGTAGCGATTTTTCACGGATAAGGAGCATGCCTCGTTTGATCACGTTATTCTTTATGTATTGGCTTCCAAAAACATATTTACCTAGAAATACGCTTGTGTTTGAGTAAGCAATCTTCAAAAATGTAGCCGTTTGTGCTAGTACGATAGTCAACGACATTAATGTGACAATTTCTTCGTAGGGAAGGACCAAAAATAGTCTTCGGCTTCCTAAAGAACAAAGTTGTTCAATCGGTCAAGCAAACTTACGTTCCCTATAGCTAATTTCCATGGCATCGAACTTCCCCGGCAGTGGTGGTACACCACCTTGCCAATCAAGAAAATTTCCTGTCAGGTTCAGCTTCTTTTCCTCCCTATAAGAAATAGAAATTGCAAGCTTACAGCACACGTGTACTACTAGGAATGAATAATCTTACCTTGTATTGTCAACAAAATATCTGGAAAATGAAGTACTGTTGACGGTTACATTGGTGTAGACGTCCAGCCTGCATGTAATGTTACTCGGTTCCGTAGTATTGTAGACCCACATCTTCGGGTTTTCTTTCAAAAACTGCACATATTAAAATGTTGTACATATACTCTGACCGAAAATTTTCAGCGCCAAACAACGTTTGTCAAATATTATTTGCATCTTAAGTAGTCCTAACTCAGATATCCTACACAGGATTTTCATATTGTGGCATTGACGAGAAAGTGAAAGCTAGATTGCCCTACCAATAATTCGTGCACCGCAGAACAAAACAGAGCGTTATTCTACGGCTTTCTGCTCTGAAGTTAAAGATAACAAACCATTTATTTTAGTATATTGATATGTCAACACTGAATGAAATGAAATGAAAAAACTTCATTGCTCTATTTACAGCTTTCAGCGGCTAACAGAGGTCTGAAATATTAGCTAAGTAGCTTCTCAATGCTCTCAGCGACCCATCCTTAGCCCGCTTGAATGCACCCAGCAAAGACGAAATCAGTGCATGGAATATCGCGGGAGAAACTCTCCAAAAAATGCCCTAGCAGAGCCGTTAAGACATCATGTTTTAATGAACGTGTCTTGTGGTACCAGAGTTCGGAGGATGGGCCAGCATTTTTCCGCTTGTTTTATTACACAAATTATGTGAAGATGCCGTAAATATTTGTACTCTGAAGCGAAATTTCGAATGTTGCACCCACGAAAATGTTATTGCCTACTAACAACACAAGTGAATATAACTTTTAAAGCGACATTTTCTAAGCCCAAATGGCTTGAACAGACCTGCGAAACGCTTACCACTGTTGTTCCAGCTTGGAACTCTCCGAACAACTGCTGTAAGACGTATGTGGTATTGCACGTTTGATGTACCTTTCGAATGCACGTTTTAAGTTGCCCGTGGCTGTAAGTTTGCTAATTAACCTTGCAATTATTCTTTCGGCAATCTCTTCACTTTAGCGACACTTTGATAATGGGCTCAGGACATTTATGCACAGTTCCGTGACGATCCTTATCTACGCCGCCGCGCACACGACTACCCACAACAGTCATCAGCAGCTGTTGTCATCCCCTGCGGTGCAGACCAAAGTCTTGACGAAAGTTTAGAAGAAGGCGGGAAGACTTTTTCCTACGAAACTGAGTTCCGTGATGGTAAATAATGTATTGAAGTGAACAGTATAACACTCCTGTCCTTTTCAGGAAACAAAGTAAGAATGTTTTAAATGCCCACAAAACATGAAGCCCACAACGGAGACGATGGATGCCCGTTTTATGCACCCACGCTGATGTACGAGCAGAAGTCGTCTGAATGCAGTAAAGTGGATCGAGGTCTCTTTACTTCCTTGGTGACGCAAGGCTGGATGGACACCACAGCGATTTGAAACGGCTCAGCACCGTTTCTTTCAAGATTATCTTGAAGGACCTTTCTTGACAGAATCTCAGACAGCGCTACATGGGCTGGACTGTCAGTCACATATCTGAATAAGACAGCTATGTGCGAGAATACGCTCTGCAAACGTATAGAGAAGGTTCTGGACTGCAGGCTCGGCACTAGCCTCAGAGAGCAAAGATAGAAACCTCCAGAGGCGAACGCACACTCGAACCTTTCAAGGGCTGATTTCGGATTCATATGGACGACACCTGGTTGACTCGGATAACTATGCTTTCGCAAGGCCGCCTCAATGGCACAGCTTACAGCCATTGTGAAACGCAGGACTAGTGTAAGGCAGGCATACGAGGCAGTATTGAGAGCTTGGATACGAAAGGCCCCTTCGCTATGTCGGCTTAACTTGTACACAGAGCCGGGGGCGGTAACTTGGAGGTGGTTAGCATACCAGTTTAAAAATGCTTGAGTACGAACGAACGTGTTTCTACCAGCGCTAACGTCAGGAATGATCAAAGTACAGAAAGTAGATTGAGACCTATATAAGAGATCTGCTCGGTACCATGACCAAGGTGGGTTTAATCGCTTTGCTTCGACTCTGAAAAGAGTGTTCAGTGTAAAAGAAGCCGGCAGCTCGCACCTCTTAGACAAAAAATAGAGCAAAAAAGACGAGACGAAGAAGAAGCAGACACACACACGAGCGCTGACTAGAAGCTGACTGTATTTAACGCGTGAGCGCAATCGCACTTTTTGAGCACTGCGCAATCCTTAAATGATACTCCGAGCAAAGGACGAGGAAAATCTGTGAAGCCCTTGTCATTGCGCGTAAACGGGCTTCATGTAGAAGCAAACCTTTGATATCATTGTCTCTCCACGAGTTGGCATATCTTAATTCATGATGACGAGCCTAGTGCTTTTGCTGTTGGCGTTGTTGCTTCCCCTCCTTCCCTGTTCCTGCGCATCTGTCGGTCTGTGTATCTATACGGTCACGCATTAAATTACAATCAGTTGCTGCTCAGCGTTAGTGTACGTCTGTTCCTTTTTCCTGTCGTCTTTTGGCGCTCTTTTTTGTCTAAGATATTATGTCACCAACTCGCCCAGCGATACACTTTGATGCAGCTCACACCTCTTTCGGAGACGCTGTAGAAGAGCTCGCCCGGCTACGTTTATCTGAGGTGATCATCAAGTATTAACATTTTTTTTGATGCTTCAAGGGTAGGAGGGTTTCATAGTCACTCATTAAATACTTGGCTGTTCGTGACCGTCTGCAGGAATACAGGGGCTCTCCTTAGGCGTGTACGGTGCCCAATCTGTGCACGTTAAACTGGGATAAAGAACGGGAACATTACGCGGTTCAACAAAGGGCTTTGTAAAGTCTGACATGACCATTGAAGAAGGGTGATTTTCCTCTTGAATACTTGCGATTCTACTGATCGCAGAGAGGTGAGAGGTGAGGGGAGGGCAGCTTTAATAACGGATCACTGACCCCTTCCTGTTCAAACTTCTGAATAAGCTGACTATAGATGTAAACTTCTAAATTAGCAGCTGACTATAGATGCTGGGTGACCCATCATATTTTGAAACGCAGAATACGAAAATATTCAGTAGTAACAGACGGAACCGATGAGTTTGGAAGGCGCCTGCGCATCGCTCTGGCCGAACTCTGGATATAAATTCTCTCAAGCCTTCGCACTTTCTCCTTATGCAGCATGACAAACAGGTGATCAATTTTTAAAAGGATGGCTACAAAAAGTTTTTGCGTGTCAGTTTTTTTGTTTTGAAATAGGTCTACGGGCTTCGCAATCATGAAAACGAGGCCAAAACACCAGTGCGTAGAGTTATTATTCGCTTACAAAGAATTCTACACCGCCTGTATTTCTCTCGATAGGCGCCATAGCTGAAGCACACCTTGCTGTTACAATCTACAGGGCAACCTGCAGTACCACAATACTGATGACGTCGACGTAGTTGGCTAGCATTAGCTCTTCTTGATGAAGAATTACTGGATTAGCTGACGTCATAATAACTGGAGCACCTGGAGCCTGACGTGACTCGATGTAAGTGGAAATACTGAGCGGCTCGTAGGACAAGATTCAAAATCCTAAGTATGTTCAACTCAACGCCTGCAACTGAGCCTTCATGGAGGTCATCGTATTAAACCCATAAAACAAATGATAACTTTTATTTGTGTTCGGAAATTCATGTCGGTACCCCTGTAACATATTGCGCACAATTATGCATGTTTTCTGTTTCACATTAACGACTGAAATTGTCAAAATATATTTATAATGCCGGAAACAAACTGTAATGGACCAAGCAAGATGCATTCTTGAATTTTCAAGCGCTTACATAGCAAACCACAGGCGAAAGTCACCGAAATAAGCGGTACCTTAACTGTACGCATTGACTCGAGGCCGTTCGCTAATAAAGGGCCAAAGAAAGGCCTATATATCTAGAAGCGACGTCTTCGGCGTAAGGCTCGCCCACCGGAGTGCTTTATTGTGCGGTGTTGGGTTTAATGGCACATAGACAGCTAAGGCCATTATGCGCCAAGCGCAGGAATGTTTTAGGAGCCGCTACTAGGATGCTATTGTACAACCAGTTGTTAGCCGTCTATTTCGGGATTCAACGGCTTATACAACGCACTTACCATCTCAATGATGCTACCGTTCTGGACTTCTACCTGGCGTCTGCCAACAGTGCACCAGTGATTCATAATAAAATTTGTTTTGTAAGTCTGCACCTGCCCGCTCGGTAGTCTATATACAGGTTAAACTCGAGCCGCGCTTTCCTTATGCATGAACAGCTCTTGCCTGGAAGATGCTCGACACTTGTCGGCAGGCAATTGCCCTACAAAACTTGGTCTTAATTGAATCTTTCCTTTCCTGAATAACATTGACATCATTTTTCTGTTAGTATCCACGCCTCGTACAAGCTAAAACGTTGGCGCCTTTCTTGCGGTTAAATGTCACACGACGCATCTAGAATTGGTTCCATGCAGTCGCTTGCTTTAAGCGTTACTGTCACTTCCACCTCTCTCTATTGGGCGCCTTTCCTGCGGTTAAATACCACATGACGCATCTAGAATTGGTTCCATGCAGGCGCTTGCTTTAAGAGTTACTGTCACTTCCACTTCTCTCTATTGGGCGCCTTTCTTGCGGTTAAATACCAGATGACGCGTCTAGGATTGGTTCCATGCCGTCGCTTGTTTTAAGAGTTACTGTCGCTTCCACTTTTCTCGATTGAAAAGAACAAAGGAATTATTTGCACGTCAGCGGAGACTGACTCAAAAAATGTACTACCTTCTCAATATCGGCGGTAGGCTGCTGTTTTTCTTCGTCTTTACCATTTGCGAACACCGCTGTAAGCAGGAAAGGAAACAACAACACTGAAAAAATTCGCGTTTCAACCATGGTGCAGCTTTTGGAACTAAGCGCCTGTTCTGTGGGCGGCCAAGTTATTTATACAAGCGTACATGCTTCATGGCGGATGCACACAGGCAGCTGAATGTCATAGGCGGTGCTTTATTCTTTGTGAAATGCGGGCTCACACCTTCTTCTTGACAGCATACCTTTTGATAATATACTTGATGTGACACGTTTTTTTTCCTTAGTGATATACTGTCAGCCGCCAGAACGCTGTCAAACTGAATTTCAGTAAGGCTTTCTGACGGGCTAGTTGGTACATATTCATTTCTGAAAAGCTGTGCGCTAAAAATACGCTCACAGGAAAAAGGGGTAGAAAGGACAGGAAAGAATCGCAAAAAAAATTTTTAGACGACCAAATGCCATTTGTATAAATATCACTTAGGAGTCGCTAACCTCGACAATGTCAGCGGCTTTTAGTTCTCAGTTATAGCCCTTTTATTCGAATGCCAGCTCATGTCTCCGCTTCCCTAGATGTATTAAGTGCATGGAGTTCATTGGCGTTACTATAATTTTGGGTCTATTGGCAAGTGACTGTTGTATTTATATACCCTGGTTTTAAATTCGTACCAGCGAAAATGGGTCACATTTCATGTAAAACTTATTATACACACCCATAAATAACCGTATCACCAAATATACTCACAACCCTAACGTATATCCAGGTTGATGTTCTTTACACAAGTCATGGCTGTGATGGTCAGGAGTGCCACTGTTAAATATGAGCTGAAGCAAGGTAACATTGCAAACAAATTCCTTGTGCTCCGTGATTAGAGTCCTCCTGGGTCAGGGTGAACGTTTCGTGAGACCATCAATCGAACGAGGCTAATCATTATCAGTAACAGACACCGTCTATTCGCCTTTAAATGGACCCTCAGCCCCCCTTTCGTAGCTAAAATCACTCTTCGATCGATTCTTTGGCGTGCTAGAAATTCTGAAGTTGGTCATTGCGGTTCCTAGGTCCACAGTACATGACTTTAGTACTTTATGACTTAAGGATGGTTTCGCGCGAGGCTCAAACAAGACACCCCAGCTAGGACAGTGCTACTGAAGCAATGGGTTTCACAGTAGCGCACGAATTGGATTGTAGTACCTTGAAGAACTTGACAACTTCGCGTTCCCGTGAGATGTACGCTCTTAGTGAAAGTAAAATAATGCCATTTCCGTTGAGAGAGCGAGAGGTTAAGTACTCCTAATGAAAATTAACGACTTTCCTCACCACAACCTGAAGAGTATGGCCAGAAATCGGTATCCAAATTCAGTGCCTTTTATCTCCAATTTGCATATTTATAAAGTGGAACTGAGAAGCAGAACTTCGAAGAGGGCAGAATGCCCGAAATTGTTTAGACCGCTTCCAATATCACAGCCGCAGCATGTCATGAGAGTATGCAAGCATTGCTTTTAACCCTTTCTGTAGCATAGTTGAAAATGTATAGTTTCTTGTGTATCGCAAAATCCACTACGAAGTGTGGGCCACTCTGCGTAGGTGCGGTTCTGAATGTTTGTGTCTATCTTGTTGGTCGTATGTTAGAGCTTCGGTGCGATAGAAGTGTATTACGGTAACGAATAATTAGGGTATTACAGTTCAACTTTAAGGAATACTGTTGCAGGTGGTCGCGTCGGCCTACGGCACCCGCCGTATTGCTCGAGACTCGTTGGGTGCCTCTCACAACCCAAAAACACTACTGCGGAGTTGGCCACCATGATGGCCTCAACCGCGCCTGAACCCTCTCCCTTCTTTTGCTCTCGTCCCGTCGTGTTGGCCTATGTAATCAATACTACCGTGTAACGTGGCCCTCACCTCGTTTTGAGGAAAATGTGCATGGTGCCCTAAAATGTGACGCTGGTACCCTCAAACATTCCTCCTGCTGCACAAACAACAGAGGCCGCGCACGTGACATTACTCCCCTGTTTAGAAAGTCGCTGCGTTCTAAACTGATCAGCGGGTGATGAAATGGCAGGGATTAGACGGGCAACAGGCACGATTAAAGTAGCTGTGGTACTTCCGCGGGAATGGTGTCGCGGTACCCAGTCGCCTGGCAGCGACAAGATTCAAGTTCAGCTTTCTCTTACATCACTTTTAATGGTGAGGCATCTTAGGAGTACTGTAAGCTGTTGTTATGAACATATTGATGATAATGGTCTACACTTCCAATGCACAGCAAGATCATGACTTTAAAATATTCTTGAGTTAATAGTGGCATAGAACGTCAAAAGACTGTGTTTTTGACAATAATTGTGAGGCAGCTTTAAATTATTTTAAACTTTGGTTGTGACTATTTTGAAGCCAATGGAATAGTCTTCCGACGCATAGGAAAATCTTGCTTTAAAAGTTCTTTACGTGCTCACACCGTGTGCTTAACACTGCCATAGGAACCCAATAGGGCACGTTTTTGACAATAAATAACAGAAAAGTGCAATATATTCCAAGGCGGGGTCTGCGGATATGTTGAGTTCAATAATGCAATCTTGCGATATGCGAAAATAGTGAGTTCATAAACAGCTCCCCGCTAAACAATGCGCTTGTTCATAATTTCTTTGCATGCATGGTTCGGCCCAAAACCCTTGGACGCCGACCGTCTGTGAGAAAGAACTGGTGTGGGCTGGCTTTTCGTGTTCCTGACTGCAGGTTGTGACATGTGCCGCTTAGAAAACTCAAAATAATATTACAAAAGCTAAGAGAAATTTGCATTATTTTAAGATAGTGCTGCGCGGACACTGCTACTACAGAGCCTTTATTTTGGTATATTGGCCTGTTAGATTCTCTATTAGTGGCATGTTAGAAAAGGACGTGCTATTGGTTTACAGGGCGTTTCACCTAAGGCTTTCCACAATTTTTAAAAATAAGCTTATTTGAGTTAGAAGAACGCCTTTTTCGGCATAACATTGTCAGCCGTATAGTACACCAGAATACAGCGAAGATGTGCTAACTAGCAGGCTTGTTAACCATTACTGAATAAACGTTTAACTTTTATTGTTAGGCACCTCAATTACTGACATGCGTGTGTAGCCTACCGTAAGTAATATCCATATCAATCCTTAGAAGTTCGAAAACGTGATTACCCTCGGCGCTGCGGTGCAATAAATTTTGGCTACATCGCGCCAAGACACATGCGCTTTCGAGAAGCTTGCCGGACAAGCAACCTCTCTAGGGCACGGAACTCGTCGAAATAGCCAAAATTTATTGGGCCACAGCGCAGAGGGTAACTGCGTTTTCGAAAGTCTAAGGATTGATATGGATATTACTTACGGTGGGCTACACACGCATGCCAGTGATTGAGGAGCCTGACCGTAAAAGTTGAAAAGTTAAAACGGAAGCCTGCTGCCAGCAGAGCCGGTATTGTCGATACGGCGTACTCAGCAAGCGCGCTGGAAACAACTTTGTTTTCCACGACCTTCATGCGATCTTTTAAACTCCTTTCAAAATTCCCGCTCTCGCCTTTGTAAACATGGTCGCACCCAGAGCAGCGAATCTTGTACAGGACGCCTGGAAATCTTTCTTTACTTTGTTTTTCACAATCACCACACAGTTACTTGCGGGCGGGAACCCGGGCAACGTCTGTGTCGTATGGACACAGCACACGTCCCAACCCTTCACTTACGCCAGCTACATACTATAAGGTATGGCGACGCGTGATCAGCAGTGGTCGCCATCCGGTTTAGCCGCGTGCAACGAGAGGTGCTCTATGGAATCCACAAAATTCTTAGGCTAGCCGCACGTGCTCAACTCACGCATCACTTGCAAGAGGTCCGAGGCGAGATCTTGAGCAGATTTTTCGCGCTCGCTGAATAACAGAAGCCGCAATAGCGCGTCTGTGGCAGGCCGGGCGCAGAGAGTTGAAATTATGGTGCCTGTCCGTGTAGGTATCGTTCCTAAAACCTTGGAACGAAAGATGGCCGCCATTTCGCTCCACTGACACGAGCAAAAAAGGCAGTCGGTTGTTAACCCCCTGCTGGACAGTAAACTTAATCGTCTGTTCAATGCTGTTTAGTTTGTCTGTGAAGGCAGCGAGTGAAGGCATGCAAAAAAAGTCCTCAATGTATCGCAGCAACATCTTACGTCTGGCATTGAATAAAGCTAGAGCCCCGTTTTCTATGGCTTACACGGTCAGGTTGGCGGCCGGTATAGAAATGCGCACCCTCATTGCAGTTGCATGCACCTGCTTGTAGAATGTGCTGCGAAAGGCGGAATACGTGTTTTCGTGGCAAAATTTCAAAAGCCTCACCAGATCGTGCGCCTCTATAGGAGTTCTCGAAACCAAAGTAATCTCCCGGCAAGGTATACAAGATGTCTCGGATGATTATTAAAACATAATTAAACGGCGCTCAAGTTTATTTCGTAGTGACCAAAGCTTCCGCACGGAAGCCGAAACGTCGTCATCTTTGGTCAGCGTTAACCTTTGACGGTAAAAAAATGAACTTATTCTCCGACTAGACGAGATTTCGCCACACCTTAGATTTACGTCATAATTAGCATGTGCGGTTGGCCAATGAAAGTAGAAGAGAGCAAATTTTGCTTGCATTTCACTGGTGTGTTTTCCTTCCATAGGAATGTAATGTTTAGAGAAAAAGGAATATCTTATATCGAAGTATACAACATACATTTGAATGTCAGAAATCCAATATGCTTCAAGGGGCTCTAATGCTCCACAGCTGTTAATAATTTAGCTCGAAATCTTCAGCTGGCATATGCGGTGAATCACACCAAGCGTATTGAGCACACGGAATGAGGTATATGGCTTATCTTGCTTAAAGCCGTATTTAATTTCAAGAGCCATTTATAATTTTTGTAATTCATGAAAATAAACTGCTATAACAAAATTATTAATTCTAAATGCTAATATGTATGTAATATCAATCAAATCCAGTTAATCAAAAATTTGATCTGACCAAGCTGCCGGAGGGGCTAGTCTTTTAGCAGTAGATTTCCTGTGAAAGCCATTATCCCGTCAAAAGAACAAGAATGAGACAGTCGCCTCAGTCGAATGTCATCAGGACGAGCCCCAACACAGCCATCATGAGCCCCTGTTTTTTTACTGACTTCTCTAATACGACCCGCCGGCGAAAAACAATTTTTTGTTGTGGCGTTCCTGTTTTTTGTTTTCGTTTCAACCTCTGGAAAAAAGTTTCTGACACTGTCATGAAAGGAATAACCTTACTCATCATATGCTACTTTAACCTTATTCAGATCACTCCACATAGAGTGCGTCATTACCGACTGACGAAATCAATCTCAAGCGGCCAAGCAGAGGATGTTTACCAAGATGTATGGCTTAAATTGACCTCAGCATACTGCCTGCCCAGCTGCGGAAGATGCTTTGAAGGTTCTCGGCGCTATTTCATTGTGCAGAAAAAGATCTCCGATCTCTAACCTTTATGTGCGAGGGGAGGCCTTCTGCTCCGAAAGGTGAATACGCACATGTTGGCTGTATAGCACTAGGATCCCTCTCACTGTGTCGGAAAAAAATCGAGAAAAAACCGCTTTTCAAAGAAAATGGCAGCAGGATTTCCACAACTGGACTGCTACTGTGTCCCTGCACGTTAGAAGGTTTTCTCGCACCGCAAGCATTTCATAAAATATTGGCGAAAAACCGTAAAACAAGCCTTACATTTTGCCAAGTTTGCAATGGCGATCACAAAGTTAGGCAGAAAAATATTGTAATTTAGCCAAAATTGCTGGGCTATTTTTGGCACATTTGCCTTAAGAGTACTTGAAGCAATTTTATGTTATAGTTCAACGTAGTCATGTAGGAGCATGAGCCTCCCAGTGTGTTAGTTTGTCACGACAACCAGCCTAAGGTGAGCCAGAGCTCTCCATACCAGAGTGCTCTGCGCGACTGAACAATTGCTGATCTTGGCAGGAGACTTTTCGAGTTCATACTTTCAGCGATCCTGGAAAAAACACATATTCCGACGCACTTGCGTCTTTATTCCATGTATGCCAGCTCCATGTATGCCGGCTCCATGTATGCCGGCCTTCAAGGCCGGCATACATGAAGCGTTTTTACGGCGGAAAATCGGCGATTATCGCCCGTCGTACTCCACGCCCGGCGTCGAAAAAAACGCCACTGCCCCCGATTTGAACCGGCCGGATACTGACGCGTGGCATCCGGCGAGACCGGAAGCGGCGGATGAAGCCAGCCAATAGGAGCGCAGAAAGCCCCCTCTTCCGGTTTGGCTGCCTCTGCCTGCCGCCGCCAACATTGCCGCAATATCCGGTGGGCTGCCCTGTGATTTTGGCACGCAAATGTTTGTATTGTGAAAGTAAACGCTTTATCAGACATGAAATGTGGCTTTCTTGAAGAGGTCGAAATACTTGCGTTTCCTCCCTGAAGCGAAAGTGCTGAAGAAAACCGCAGCCGGCGGTATCTGCGGCTGAGAGAGCGTCCAAATGTACGCGACGGCATGCATTCTGGCACGCATGTTCTTATAGATACCTATGCACGCGTGCTGAAATTCGTACAGTGGTGTTAAAATTAAGAATTTCATCATTATAACAGAAGAGCCGGCGTCGCTGCTCTCAAAGAGATCCTCGCTTAGTGGTGTTTGCCATTCACATTCGCTTTCGTGGTGAGAGATACGCGCGGCGCAGCGCCGCTTATTCGCTCCATGTATCTCCTGCCGGGCGTCACACCGCCACGATGTTTCCTGCCACGCGAACATCGTCGAAAAGAAAAACGTCCCATATATTCCTGGCTTAAACGATATCAAGACACTTTTTTTATCAATCATCAATTATCAATTTATCGATCAATTTTTGCGTTTCTGTTCAACTTTTTTCACCAACACCACCCCTTCACAGAGTTCTCATCCTTCTGAGTTAAACTGCACTCACTAGGAGAGCGGATTATGTTGAATATATTTAGGTCATCAGCACTTCGGACATCTGAGAATGAACAAAAACTTCTTAAAGGTTGTTTATCAAGAGCGTTTATAGCAGATGCCTCACGTAGGATCCCTGGGGAACCCCAGATGTCAAACTGAAGGGACGATACCTTAGTCCACCACAGCTCACTCGGCTTTGTCGACTTTGTACGTAGCTAGAATGCTATAGGGGTTACAAGGACCATAGTTAGACAGCTTTTCAACAAGGCTGCAGTGTTTTATTGCACCAAAGGCCTTGCTGCCATCAAAACAAACAGCCTCAACCTACTCTCGGCAGGAGTTTGCAGGACTAACACTAAAACACTGGCAAAGTTAGGTTCAATGCAACGACCTGTTAGAAAGCCATGTTGATGGTCCTGTAGGTGGCTTTTCAAAACAAATGAGTTTTTTGAGTAAATGACCATCTAGAGCGCCCTTGCAAAGCCCGAGAGAAGGTCGTCGCTATGCATTCTGAGTGCAACAAGGCCACTGGTGTGGTAGACGACTGCAAGTTTCATGAACAACGGTCGAACTAATCGTCTTCGTAAGTCCTTTTGCTGCTGGTTAGCGAGCTACCTACAAGGTAGACAAAGCCACGTGAGCTACGGTGCACAAAAGTCTCGGCCCTTTAGTATAACATCTGGGATTCCTCAGGGATCCAACTTGGAGCCTCTGCTAGCGGCGAGTTCTGCATCATTCATCTTGAGAGGGAAGCGCAAGCAAGGACAGCCACAAAACAAAAAAAGACGACAGCACAACCGCTTTAGACAGATACATTCTTTTCATTCAAAAACAGGCATTTTTAACCACGGCAAGAAACAAGAAGCAAAGCAAGAACTGCAACATCAAAGCCAAAGCCGGGGAAGTCAAACGTGCAATATTGGATGCATGAGCAGTCAGCGGCAACCTTCCTGCTCCCCGGAATCCTCTAACATCGACCTTTTTTTTCACTGAATACGCGAAGCAGAGAATATTACTGGGGGCGGTTGATTGATGTGCCTCGGTCTGCATTTTCCCGATTTTGGCTGCCTTTGCCAACACGGGTTCATTTCCCGTAAACAAAATAAAAAGTTTTTTTTTTTCCAGTTTAGTAGCCTCCTGATGTTAACAGCGCAGAACGTAGACGGGACAGGAGAAGCACACACAGTGAGGATCAGGATGGAAAACCAACAAGCCCGAGCTGCTGTTCTAGTTTATTAGCATGTTTTAGCGCGTATGTAAAATTTAAAAATACCGCAGTAGTAGCCAAGTGGTTGAGCATCCGCCTCGCATGCGAGAGGTGCGGAGTTCGATCCCCAGTGCCGCCGGGTACCCACCGGTGATACAATGGGCACAAGCTTTCCCCTGGTCTGGTGCTCGCTTTATTTAGGGAGTAATGCTTGGGAAATGGGTCTTTGACCCAACCTTGAGAAGTCGAAAATACCTTGTGCCATGACGCTATTTGGCCATAGAGGCCCTGGCGCCTTAAAAATATGTAATCATCATAAAAAAGTATAATACCAAACAAACGGTTAAAGATGGAGCTAGAATTAGATAGGTGGCATCTATAAGAGTGTAAGCTGAAACTCTTCGTAGCAAACACAAACAGACGAAAACATTTCGCGGCCGAAAACAATGCACTCGATGTTGCGAGCTATTCCAGAGTTTCAGCGCACGGTCTGGGCCCAGAGTGATTACAGACTATTGGGCGTTGTCCGTGTTTCCATTTGCCTGAAAAAGAACAGTATCAGGAAGCTCCCGACTTTCTATTTAGCCGCTTCATCCTTTGATGTTTTTGCAGCAGTCTTTATATAGCGTTTCGATTCCACTTTCTCTTCTCATCAGCTCTGCTTCACGGCATTTACGAATGCCGTCTTTGTTTTAATAGGTACTACATAAATACGCCTTGTTCTTCCTGCTTTCACCGTGGTTTTCTTCACCCGTTCATTGCTAACATGGTCAAGGACGGACGTGGCATGGAGAGGGGCCCTGCGAGTTCTTACCCCCTTTTCAGCTTACAACACCACCTTCTCTCTATCGACCACACTGAGCGGTACTTGACGTTTTGTCGGTCGCTGATGGTATCCCATAAAGAGGTGATGCTGTAAAGAGGGGCTAATCGCATTGGCTCCTCGTACATTGCATTGTTCAACCTATTCTCGACCATGACATAGACTCGAATTTCTTATATGGTAAAATGTTGAAACACAGGGTGGTTTGTAATACTATTTCTCGTAACATGGGGGTATAACTAAGTATGAATCATTAATGTAGCCAGAGTTCATAAAGCCGCACAACCGGTTGAAGTTTACCGACGCTACGTCGGGTTGCGGGTTTCTCCCTCTTCCGCCGTTCTACCCGGCGCCATTGAGATAACCGCTGGTCCTTAAGGGTAACGGAGTAGATTCCAAGAGAAGGCAAGCGTAGCAGGGGGCGGGAGGAGGTTAGGTGGGCGGATGAGATTAAGAAGTTTGCAGGCAAAGGGTGAATGCAGCTGTCAAAGGACAGGGTTAATTGTAGAGACATGGGGAGGCCTTTGCCCTGCAGTGGGTGTAGTAAGGCTGATGATGATGATGATGATGATGATTTGCTCCTACTGCCGTCGCCCAGAAGAATGGCAAAAGAGCAACATTTTGCGTCTGTTTTCTTCTTTCCCTGCAACCGCCTGCGAACCGTCTGCCTCTGTAGCAGGTTGTTGTTGTTTTTGTTGTTGTTACCCTCACACAATGGCACTTGCCCACATCGGGGGACTGGCCAGAAATTGGGGGGCACAGAGATTTTTTCAGATAAATATTTCCTGGACGAAAGTAAAATGAATGCTGAGGAACGAAGACGAAAACAAAAATGAACAGCGAAATGAAACGGGAAATGCATAACGCAGGCAGGAGATTGACACTGAGGTTTATAGCTGAGTGGTGAAATGATATTGGTAATGGTAAGGATAAAAATAAAATTGCTGGCTCCAAACGACAATATGACTGGGCTGCTCAAACAAAGACCAAGCTTTGTAATCGCTTCTCTAAACACCGTCTTCTGATCATGGTGTAGCGGCGACAAAAGAATCAAAAATGCATGTATAACTTCGACGCCGCGATTCGCTTTTTTATCTTCTTTGTCTACGCGTTACCGAGGTTTTATCTAAAAAGTTTGACGGCTGAAATTATCCTATTATTTCAGCGAATAAAGCTTTAGCAATATCCAAAAGCAGACTACAACCTGCGGTTCACCTTGCATGCACATGTGAAGCCCGTATATTACGAAGCGCGCTGCAGTGTCTGGACGTCCATCGTGCAATATGCAGAGAAAGTATGACGGTTCTTTGAGATTATGCTCGATGACAGCGATTACCTTTAGTAGCATATGTAGCTTGCTAATTACTGCTAGGCAATCTGTCAGAAGAGTCGCGAACACTTCTTTAAAAGTCCTTAAAGGTAGTGTTCAGTATTAAATGAAATTCTGTTCGGAACGAAACTCTCAGGCATGGCGGGTGCTACTTAGAAAGATAATCGTCCCAATACGACACTTCATGAACTAATGCGAACTAAATAACTCCAGTTGTTCATGCCAAAGGGGGGTTGTAGGCTATGGAAACGAGGATGCCATATCAGATTTTGAAATGAAGAAAAGCTATGTTCTAGAGCTGCTCAGCGCGAGGATATCCGGTGCTTTTTCTTCAGAAAACAGAAACTGAGCGCAGTAGGCGCGGAGAAAGCTTGGTGCAGAATGAAGTTTTATGATGACGTTTTTTGTAGCTACTATGGCGCAAGATTTGAGCAGCTTGCTCTCATGAACCACGGTGCGCTACTTCTTTTGTTCAGCCTCTCATCAAAATGACGACCACGAATTCACGACGAACCGTCTGCAGGGCATCTCGGACTCTCTCGCACGCTTCACGAAATTTGACACAGGTATCATTGGCCGCGACTATACACTGATTTCACGTATTACGACAGGACTTGCGAGGGTTGCCAGCAATAAGATGCGGAACGACAACAGTAGCACAGATTTTCAGTCCTACAGTACCAATAAAAATATTTCCAAGCAAATTAAAATGTGTCTTTCGGACTATTTCCGACGGCTACATTGGGTAGCAAAAAGATCACATTGTAGCGACCGGACACACCACTCGCAATGCCGACTACGCAGAAGCAATGTCGAATGGTACAAGAGCTGAACTCGCCAGATTTTCCGCCAAAATTATCATTCTCACGCCTGGCGCCTCGGAAGTTCTCATTACAGACAACAAAAAACGCTCATGGCATAGCTTCTCCAAGCCAATTAGCGCAATCACACAAGGCACTGCACTGCACTGCAGAGCATTGCATACAATCCGCAGAGCAGCGCCTTTCAGACCGCTAGAAACAAGAACATCGCTGTTCCGAAGTTGCCGCATACCTACAGCACGCAGAAAAATCTGGACGGCTCACTCGCCTACGTGTTAAATACAAACAATGTAACAAAGGGCGACGCTGCAATCTACGGCGGCGCGACGCCTAATAGAAACCAGGTTACAGAGGGCAGGCCTCGGCCCTGTCCACCGACCAGTTAGAAACTTACATCACTGTTTTGCACCGTTGATGAGCCTTCACCAATTTGGTGAATTGCACTACGAGGACTTCCCAACAGAGCGACAGCATCCGAACGGTTGCATATTTAGCAGCGCGGCAAAATTCGCCTTCCGCCAACAGGAATTCCAAAACATAAATTCATTTCTCAGCCATCATTCATGGAGTCAAACAGCAAGGTGACAGGCGCAAGCCAACAGCGCTTGGACGGGTGGAAGTGGAACCATTACCTGCCGGACCTTTCTTTCATCTTTAAAGTACGCATGAACGGACAGTGTGAAGCAAGACCCAAATTCAAAGGGGGATAATATTACATGAAGCAACTCGCTCTTCATTCAAACTCGCGCAAAAGCACACAACACTGGGTGAAAATGCTTAACGGCCTTAGTACAAGCAACCGTTCTGGGAGCAAATGCAATACACCAACTGCACAAAACCACCGGAACCTCATCTCTATAACAACGGACCAAGTGCAGCACAAAGAAACGAAAACATTGACTTCATGCGTAAATTCATGCTCACAGTAGCAAAAAATGCTGCACCAGCCAAAAGTAATAAGGCAGCGCCCTAAAAGCGAAATCATTAAACGCGGAAAGCTAACCCAAAAGCAAAGCCTAAACCAAAATAAAAAACAAAATAAATAAATTTTCAACCTCATTTTGACTAGCCGAGGCTTAACTAGTCACCGCCTCGATTTAAAGGTTATGCTTATAGAGAATGCCAATAGGGATTCGAGTCTAATGTTTCAATCTCCGGCACTCAGTGGGCATCACTTGTTATGTTTAGCAGCAGTTTTTGACTGGCAACAGCGAAATTTCTATCATCACGGATGTAAGCGCCGAGCGACGTCAGATCTGAGCAGCAGAAATTGCCGCGGTGTCTCTGTATCCCTCCGTCAACAATCGGCGTCTGTGAACTTGAGATGCTCTATTATGTCGCGTGTCGAAAGTGCGAGCAGGGAAGTTTGTCTCGCCTTAGAGATGTAAAACCCCAAGGAATGACACGCTACAGCGAGTAGATAGCCATACAGATGCTTCGGGCTAGCGCCGAACAAAGGAAAGCTTAACTCTAAAACCAGCTTAGAAAGAGTTCTTGTAATTATGCTCGGCATTTTCATGTCCCCTTTCCTTACTGCTGTGGCTGTAAACAAATCTGTCATGGCAAAAACACATGCACTCGACAGCAAAGGTTCCATGCCTTCAACATTTTAAGGGATCAGCGGTTAAGCGACGTCAGCATTGGAGCAACAACCCTGTAGAGTTAAACAAGGCTTTAAAGAATGTAATTTAATAAAATGCGAGTCACTTTTTCCCTAGAGCGACATGTTTTCCACTTTCTGAGGGTCAGCGTACGGACTTTCTTTTAAAGAAGGTCATGAGCTGATTTCCAGAATCCATAGCTTTGAACATAGATAAGTTCAGGTATAGAACAACTACCATTGTCTGAGATATCATATCCAGAGTTTTGACATACCATTATGGTTGCACTTCGGCCCAAGAAAACGTACTGCATTTATTGAACTACCGAAGAGTGGTCTCAAAAGATATATGTCGAAAACTGATAGCTCAGAAGAAGCGAATAGTTGCATGCTTCTCGGAGGTCGCTGTGGGGCACTGTTGCGTCTATTGCATTTGCATTCAAAATGTCTGGCACTTAGTATAAGCGCTCGAGCTGCACTACCTATAAGAAAACCTGGGATGGAAAATTAAGAGTAGAATTGAACTAATCGCCCCGAATGAACGAACATGCATTACTAAAGCGTACCGAAATGGCAGAAATGGATAGATACACTTTTCTTTCACGATTGGTAAATACTAAAGCTTAGCTTTTCACCAGGTGCGCTGTTGTCACTATGCAGCTCGACCAAGTTCGACTCGGTTTTGCAGAGAATAACGCAACATATTTCATTCAACAAACTATACGCATATCAGCAGTTCTTTACTATTTGTGCATCAGAAAACGCAATATCTTCGCGATTTACGAAAGGAGCCGCTGGATCATGGATGGAACCGAGGCTAAGTCAGACGTCCGGCATCATCAAAAATATTTTTATGAGTTGGCTGCTCTTGACAGTAACCATTTAGAAAAAGGAAAGGAAAATTTTCTAGTGATTTTCTTGAGCCCTAGTCCTGGCTGCACCGATCTGCAAAAAAAAAAAATTCGCCAAAAAATTCTCGAGCATCAATCCACACGTGATACTCTGCCCACTGTTCAATACGAGAATGAAGACCGCAGGAGTTACCCATTCTCTTCTCTGAACCTTGACTCTATTGATGTATTACAGACACTACAGTTCTGCAAGCCGCATCCATCATGATACTTTGGGCGATGAAAACCTCAGATTGGCAGCTGAATACTATTCCCAGGAATGGAATAAAACGTTTTTGCTTTTACCAATTTTACAAGCACTGCGCCGAATCAACTACGATCGGATAGAACAGTGGTCGGTCCGGAAAATAACAGCATGCATTCCTGTTCCTGTGCGTCGCCCTAGTACGCTGAACGAACAGAACTCGTCCCACATACGATCCAAAGTTTCAAGAGCGTAGTTGGGTGATGCTGCTTCCAGCCGCACTCCAAGGTCCTCGAATTGAAGCCCCTTATGCCGTAAAATTTCTGGTTGTCTCTTGATTGAATCGGAAGACATTAGGGAATACAAGAGTGCATCCCCAACGGACGTGTATATACGGTGAAGCTCCTTACTTGCCACCTGACGATGTTAGAGATTAACCCGTACTGTTGGCAATTCCTTGCTCCCACGACACCTCCGGACGTATGGCCGCAGTATCAGACGCACAGCGCAACTACAACGATGCAGATACACAGCCTGCTTGGGCGAAAGGTGCCATGGAAGTTAAAAATAGGCAGCTTATGCTCAGGAGACGGTTTGCGTCTTGCGTTTTCTGTGGCTCCAGTGAATGCTACCGTCACGACTATACTGTGTGTTCTGATTTTCTCACTGCCATCTTGTGGGGAAGCAAACTATTTCCAGCTCAGCAGTAAAGTAATTTCAAATATGTAAATAAAAGTGACCTGTCGGGAATCACAAGGGTCACAGCGGAGCACCAGGAAAAGAGAACCAGCGCGGCAGGAATTTGGAACTCAACTGCACATGCCGTGCTTGCACATACAGCTCGTGCCGCTCATCTTTATTTTTGTCTATTACAAGTGGAGAAAAATAAATATGAGCGGCGCTGCAGGTGCACGCGACCGACCAGATCAGAGGATAAAGTGAGTCATCTTAAAACCACCCAAAAGACGCAACATAGCTAGGAGAAAAGAAGAACCCGGGACTTGGAGTCAAGGATCTTTTAGCTGGTGTTAAGATTTTTCAGTACCAACTCGCTCAGTCGTCCGCCTTGATGCAAGAGAACATTACCATACCTTCCGCGAATGACTACCCGCCCTTTTGAAGTGACACAGTGACGTCAATTTTCTGGAATGGTACCGCTGCAGCGTTTGTGTTTATTTGAATTTTATTCATCGAACACATTTTTTTAAGTGCATCTTCTCCGATTCAACTTGCAACACGTTTTTAGCGAACTCCGTGCTTGTACTGAGAAACCTGTGACATCTATTGGTGAAATGTTTAGCAGAATCGCCAAAGGTGGAGTACTACTGGGAACCTGCGCTGCCAAGGTGGCACTTCAATTGTTCTATTCGGTCACTCAAAACTGCTTTCGTCAGCCGCTTGGGGCGCGCTGCAAACGCGAGAACACATTCTGCGCGATTAGATACCCGCGTTTGGCTGACAGCATTCATTGCCTAGCTTCTCGGCGTAGCCCAGATAGCTGACGCACGGCACGTGCGCCTTCGACAGAGCGCGGAGGCTCACGCCAATAAGCGCCTGAAGTGGCGCGGAATAGTACTAAGAGTACTACCCAAAACTGCTTGCTCTTCTCGCTAGGCAGTGTGTTATGGCGCTGCAATCGGCACCGCAAACTTCAGCGCAAGTTCCCCATCGGCGTCAGCAAATGAAATGCGAACATCGGAGGGCGGGGCCAAAGTTGCATTTTACGCCATCTGCCTGTCGTCAGCAGAGATATGCGCACTCATCCGGTTTGCGATAGTTCTGCTTTTGTTTTCTTAGACGTTCGTTTTCTCGCGCAATGTTTCCTCCTATCGCAACTTGGGCAGCGCGGTGTCGCTGGCAGCCACTGCTCTGTACCGAATGGGTGATGCGAGCGCTCTTCGCTCCCTGGCCTGCAGCGCTTGGACTTTACTTTTATTCTCAGTTGTTATCAGATAGTTAAACAGGGGCTTTCTCGCTTCTACAGGGTAGATTGACAAGACAGGTGGTTACCTTCAAACATGAGCTGTAAATCTAAGCATTGCAATGTGCTATGCTGAGAATCTTCATTGATTAACTTAGAAGCTAGAAGCCGCTGTTAAACTACAAGTCCTTCCATTTGAATCTAGGAAAAAATCGGCATCATTACTGGATGCATAAGTATGGCACACAAGTAATCTTCTCGTCATAAGATGAGCGATAGTGTTATCAGCGTCTGGTTGCATTGTGAACAAATAAATGCCGACCGGTTGCTTAATTTAAGAAGAGAACGAAGGTCTTTTCTCACGTCGCAATATAATGGTGATTGCATTATAGCAATCCTACCTGAGACATGTAGAGTCGGCATGCACATACGGTAGGAAAGGCACACCTGGTGTCGTCGGCTCTCCATATCGCTGATGCCGGTCCCAACGAGTTGAAAGCGTTGACTCGTTAGAGAACGTCATGCAGCGCAAGTTCGCCGTAGTCCATGATGCATGTCTTGCTCAAACACAAACCTTGCTTTTCTATTTGCTTCGGAGACCGATGGCTTCTGCGACGGTACAAAAGCTTCGCAGAACATCCCCCTGTAGGTGATGTCTAATGATTGACGTGCTGGCACAATTGAAAAGTATCCTTTACCTTACTAGCCGTAAAGTTGGGCACCAGCGGCCACAATAAGTATGTCTTGATTCTTGTCGGTAACCCGCTGTCTGTGCCCACGAGGCATGTTTCCAAGCCGTCCCCCACCGCAGAATGCATGGAGAAATATGGTAATTCACAGACACTGGACGGCCTGTTTTGACGCGTTGCTGCACGCCATGACGTTAAAAAGAATCCATTCGCGCGCGCTTTTCGGGCCGTAGGCTGACTCGTGAATGTTCGATTCCAGTGTATCTGAGATTTTCTGGTGGCGATAAAGCTACCGGAAACCGATTCAGGAACTGTCGTGTCGGACACCGACCGCAACCCGTTCGTTTTTTTTTTCACTGTTCGCGTCGCAACCATACGCTGATAACACAACGATGACGGAAGCAAAATCAAAATGCTGCAGGCCAAGGAGCTACGAACGCTGGCTTCACACACGCGGTGCTCAGCCGGTGCCGCCAACTAAACCGCGATGCACAAGTTTAGATCGGTGGATAGAGTGAATGAGGCGCTCCAGTGGCAAAGTGGGAAAGTGAACGACTAAGAAAACACAAGCAAATCAAATGAGCGCGGATGAGCTCTGATGATGGCCGATTGTACATTTGAAACACAGGAATAATTGCTCATCGTCATCCAGCCAAGCGCGTCTTTACGGCTACAAAGAAAAGTTATACAGCAGCCACAGAAACTTTGTCTTTAAAGAAAAAAGCGTCCTGGTCTGCGGTTCGAACCCGGAAGCACTGCTTCGCCGTATAAGTCGCTCTACCATCTCTGCTAATCAGGACGGCTAGCATATAGGAGGGCGACAGCGAATTTCTGAATTACGGCTTTGGTCAAATGTTAAGGCGGTTTCCCACGGCGGAGGAGATTTGTAATAAAGGAGTAATTACTCACTGGCTGCGAATTACTGATTACTTTCTTATTACAAATTTACTCCACCTTGGGGTATTCCCCTAAAAGCATTTCACCAACACAGTTCCCACTTCGAGTTATTATTATTCCCACTTTCAGTTATTTCGTTGATTTGCCGCGAGGAATCTTCACGTCATAAGTGCAGCAAACTTATCAAGATAGGTGCGTGCGCAAAAAGACTAGCAGATGTTCTTCCAGTGTTTGGAGCTTGGTGTGTAAGGTTGTATACCTTTATGAGTTATTTCGTTGATTTGTCGCGAGGAATCTTCACGTCATAAGTGCAGGAAACTCATCAGAATAGGTGCGTGCGCAAAAAGACAAGAAGATGTTCTCACAGTGTTTGGAGCTTGGTGTGTAAGGTTGTATACTTTTCTCTTCTGAGCGTTCTCAACATTGTCTTGTGCCATAAATAATGCCATTATAAATAGTCGTATAAATAATACCTTGTCAGCCATAAATAATGACTGCGTGTGGACTTGTAAGGAAATAAAACACTATATATATGTCAAGCTGATAAAGTTGATGATTGTTAATATTCGTCTTTTCTTCTCTGCTCGGGACGTCTTGTTCCGGTATTAAACTCGACACACAGCTCTGCGCCGCCTGTGTGCTTGCTACAAGTATAGATAGGATCAGCACTGCGGACATGCCAGGACACGAAGCGGTTAGATAGCTGTTGCATAGCGCGTACCGCGCTCCGCCATTGCGCGTGCACAGATCGCCCAGTGGTCGCCAGATGGCGCCACGTTCCCGTCAACAGCCCGCCTGCCAGCCGCGTTGGGACCAATCAGCCCGTGCGCAATGGCGGGGCACGGTACGCAGTAAGCGGTAGCAGTAGCGGTAACGGTACGCACCATGCTAAAATATATATTGTCTCTACACAGAACGGCTGCGGGAAGGAGCGTGCGCGCCGAAGAGCCATGCTACTGGTAGTGAGGGAGAACCACCTCTCTGGAATACCTGTAAGCCCGCGACCGCTCTTGTGGCACGCCACCACATTTTTTTTCTTCCTTTGCAGGTTCCCCTCAACTCCTGGTTTCCTCCTTTCGCCGACTCGATCCGGGAAGAAAAGAACCGAAAAAGGCACCCGCGGCAGATCAGCGACGAATATTACAAACCAGAGGATCTAGGAAGGGAGCTCGCGCTGAGATATGAACGGAAATTAGAACTGTATTTACAGAGCCCTAATTTTGAAAACAAACCTTAATGATGTGGTAAATGCAGATATAACCTAAGTCTCAACGCAGCGAAAACTACGGAAGCCTACAAGAAGAGCATAGAAGAGCAACGGAATCAATACCACGCTGTCGTTCCTCGCTGGCTGTGCTCGAATCCGAAACCACGGGGGCTACTTTTCTTTCATGCACGTCGAGCATAAAAACCGTGGAACGTGGTCATGCTGGTGAATCAGTCCCTTTAGTCACGGCATACACAATTGTTCAAGGAATTTACTTTTTGTCTGCTTCGATTGCTCATGCGATATAATGACCCGCCAATGGTAGGAGCTAATATGTGAGCCCTTTGCGAAAATCCAGAAATAATCATTTTAAGGCTGGTATGCCATTCTTAAGACGGACATCGCCCACGTTTCCTGTAAGCGACAGTGAGGCCACGAAGTGTGGGTGTATCTTTTAGTTTATTTTGCGCGCATAAACACTTTCAATGGCCCTTAAATAGGCTTAGTTATTTTTATAAATGCTGCTTCTTACATAAAGGATTCGAAAGAAGTAACATCTGTGTTATTCACACGGCCCGCTTTGCGCATGCGTGTCTCGCCTCCTCCAACTCCATTGGTTGAAAGGAAACCCCGAGCTCTTACTGCGCACGCGTAGTTCACTTTAGTGGCAGGCGCATGCGACAGATGGCGGCAGCTGTCAAGCACATAGACTTGCCACTTCGCCGGGACACCTGGCGCCGCGTGCCGCAACCACATCGCGCCTGCGTGTCTCACGTCCGTTTGTTTTCGACCAGTCGCAGACGGATCATCGCCATTCACCAGACGGCGTCGAGTCTTGGGAAAAAGGTGGATTGACATCCTGTAAATATTGTAATAGATGACGCGGAGATATGGAGGGCCGGCATAATAGACTATTCTTGAGATAGGGCTGATTTTTTGTTTACTATGTAGGCATACTACATAAAATTTTAAGCTATATATGTTTCGTCCGACAAGGTTGTAATTCATGAGTGAAAGGGTTGATGACTGCCCTTTCTTCATGACATCCGGCTACATTCCGTAGCAGATTTCTAAAGGTCAGCTGAGCCGTGAAGTTCCGCTAGAGTCGCAAACGTTTTCTTAGAAATCATACGAATGCTTTGGTGAAATATATTTTGGCTTTCATCAAAACAATACTTCTGGAAGCAATGAGAAAACACGCTGATTTGAGTCTAGGGTCACTAATCTCGGGCTGTCAGTCACCCCGTCGGGTGACATTTTCGAATGAGCCTAGGACAGTTTGAAAAGAGCTGGTGAAAGACCTTGTAGAGACTGCGAAACAAACGGCTACGCGTAAGGTTGATATTAAAATAATTAATTTACCGACTCCTATAGGCGGAACTGTCATAATACAGAAACTGGTTTTTGACTAGTGAAAATGAGCCCGAAAGGCCTCAGCTGTCAATAATGTTTCATTATACTGCTATATTTCCGATGCAGATGCATAGAAAACAGCTACATATATATGACAGAACCTACGTCGCAAATACCGGATATTTCGACAATTACAAAGAAAATTTAAAAAAGATTGAGTTCGAAACAAGCGCATTTTTTTTTTTTCAGAAACAAACAGTCGGCAGCAGCGAACGTCTGTAACTGTTCAAATAATTCAACAAGACTCATTAATTTTACTAGCTGAAATGTGTGGATTTAGATGCGAAACGGTTCTTTGAAGCCGTCGATAAGAGAATGCCATTTCAGTTTCTTAAATGAGGAAAAAAGTCATGCTCTAAAGCTCTTGAGCGTAGGGAAATGCAAATCCACCGTTTTTTTTCGGTCGCATAAGACCTAAAAAGAGAGCTTGTCATATGCGCGTGAAGCTCGGTGGAAACGCAACGACCGCTGATCACGTGTTTAAGTCACTACGGGCACCAAACCCGAACTGCATCCGCTAGTGTGGCGCTGGCGTGCCCTTTCTGCTGCTTCGTCAGAATTAAATACCATTCAGTTGGCGATCCCGACCTGTTTATTTCCACCAAACGTTGAAGCAAAAAAATCAGGAGGACACTTTAGAAGCGCACAGGCATTTCGAGCTGGGCGCCGCAGGCCGAACAGCACGTCGCAATGAGTGCTGCATTTTCAATGCCCTTTTCTTACGCTTCATGAGCAGATTTCTCGTTTTGTGCGGAAAATTTGCGTGGATTGCTTTGCGCTGCAGAGACTCAGCAAACAGATTTTTGTTCAATAACTGGTATAGAATCGCCTTGTTCCTCCCTTTAAACTACCCATTGGCATCACCTCAAGACTGTGCGAAATAAAAAAGTTATTTATAGAATGTTAGTTAATCACCTACGCAGTCAGATGGCATTTATTGTAACTTACTTCTCCTGCGCATGACAGTTACCACACGAAAATATTTACTTGCTCTCCCGAATTCCCCAATTTTTAGGTGCTTTAAAATTGTTCGCCGAATTCGCGGTATAAACTCTCTGCTAAATAAGCAGCCTTACAAACTCAAAATAGCTCTCCTAGCGCGCACCTCTGATTGCATGTTCTGATTCATAAATTTATGATAATCATTACGAAGCGGTTACAGATTTGACGCCTTTGCTTTTTTAGCGAAGCTAGAGATTTAAGGCTGTAACGGTGTATTTTATGTGTACCTCTGTGTTCATAGGAGCTGGCCGAGTCGAGAACTAATCCCATCATGTGGAGTTCGAAAACGAAATGAGCGCTTACATTGTTTTTAGAATGCAATGTTGCCACAAGCTATATCGTCGCTATTTCCCGGTTCGACAAGGAGAATATTCCTGGTTAGCTCATGTGATGCTTTACTGAGTTCTTATTGCCATTTATTAAGGAAACATATTTTTATGGCTTAAACAAGAAGCATAGGTAATGCTTAGCCCAAACGTGTTTTTGAAATGGGATCAGAGCAAATGCATTGTGGTTGGTCGCTTATTTATTAGTTAAGAGCGATGTAAACCTCCAAACATGTTTTGAGGCCTGAGAAGAAGGTGAGTGCTGAGGTTACTTGGTGAGGAGCATTGATCATAAAGTGGTGCAAAAAATTCTTTAACAGCCTAATTCAAAAACGCCCCTTGGCTCGATGCTCTGCCTTCTCACCATAGAGTGTTGACATGGATGCTCCTCGACTCAAGGGGCAGTTGGGATTTAGCGAGCTCGTCGTGAAACCCTCCTCTACAGCACCTCTCTCGGGGAAGCGTGACTAGCGTACAGGGACGAAATTAGGGCGTCAAGTTGGCCAGAAGATGGAACGTCGCTCTCTATTAACATGCGTATAATACCACGCTGTACCTGCTGAAGAACCCTCACAAAGGTCCACGACGTTTACAGCCTATCTAAACATCTTTTGCAAGCTGCATGAACAATGAAACAGTGAAAGCGGCTTGAAACGTTTTCGCCTCTGCCAGCCTTAGCTGAGAGTGACGTAGCGTCCTAAGCATGGCGTTTGGAGTGTTGAAAAAAAAAACTCATTTTAGATTTCTGGGAAATTTATCGCATAGGGGGCGAGCGCAAAAAAAAATACACCCGTTTCATTGCAGCGCGTTGAAACACATGAGCGTGAAGTAGTGAAAAAAAAAAACTCCACATAAGCAAGCATCGCTTTCCGGTTGCAAGCCGGCTGAGAGCCGCGACAGTAAACGCGATGGAAAAACTATGCCCATTGGCGATTGCGAGTACACCTTTGGTGGTACGAAAGGAACCACCCGCTTCTTCATTAACACTGAATCGTGTTTGCAGGCGCACGCACCTCTCAGGCGCCAAGTAAACCATTGATGCCTACAGCACAGACGTTCGCACCGATCCAGCGCTTAAATACAATGGTTCCCTTAACCGCTTTGTACAAACGTTCGGGAAAATCATCTGCGCTATAGCGACCCCCCCCCCCCCCCCCCCCCCCCAGCAAGAAAACGAAGAGCCGTCTTCCATGTTTACAAGCAAACTAGCAGTCGCGGTGCCGACAAGACAGCGCTGCTGGTACTTCGAGAACAGCGGGGGATTTTTTTCCTGCACTGTAGGAGTGATTCGAGGGGAAGTTGGCTTGTGAATCGAACATTGGGCCTCGATGGCCGCTTGGAATATACGTGGAGGGTTGATGAATTCAGCGGCAGATATCCCATTGTTGGGAGTGTAGCAAAGGTCGTAGACCATTTGAGGGCTTGTTACCCGTTGTTTCTCACGACGAAGCGCAAGTGCACATGCGATAGAATATTTTGGCAACAATGACAACATCGTGAGGAGGCCTCGCTACCATAAAATGTATGCATTTCATGCTCTGAAATTTTTGTTCCGGTCATGTCACGTTCTGATGCCATCCTGACATAAAGGTTGTCAGAAAGCTGACGTTAGGTGCCCAGCGAGCGATATCAATTCAGCTTCATGACCTGAAGTTCTCCATATAAGCAAATGCGCGTTCGCGAGCGTCTAAGAAAAGCGTCTAAAAGGTGCAGCAGAATTTAAAAGAGCTTGTATTGTGATGGAAACCGACCGGTTGCTTATTCTTTGTTGGAAAGTTTCAGAACTCGGAGTAAACACTCGTTGCACCAGGGGTCTGAGATCGTGACAGAGAAAACTCTTGGCACATATGCTCTTGTCTTCTGGCTCTCAATCAACTAGTGCGGTACTGTGCGATGTCAATTCACGTTAAAGAACCCCAGGTGGTCGAAATTTCCGGAGCCCTTCACTACGCCGTCCCTAGTAGCTTGAGTCGCTTTGGGACGTTAAACCCCCATAAACCATAAACCTTGAACTAGTGCGTTCTGGAATTTCCTGCCGAAGGAAATGCCTCACTTTCATTGCAGTCGTTGCAGAGCCTGTGAAGAAATATTCTGAGTATTGAAGGTTACCGTTCTCAGGCAACAGCGAAAATTCGTCGTCGAAACGATGTCGTTTCGTTTGGTTTGCATGCTTTATATTTTTATTGAAGAATGCGCATAGACCAACCACATAGGTGTCACAGCACTGAGTACTTGATATGACAACCCTGAATTCAAACTGTTGTATTTTTTTTTATCGGCGCGGTCTCAAATGTATTCAAGCGGTAGAAGAAAGGAAACGCAACTAAGCAATGCAAAACAACGCAGCGCAACGTCGAAAGATTAATTTCAAATTTAATCAATACTGCACTTTTCTCATTGAAAAAAAATGTCTCAGCATGATTGCTACTCGAAGACACCCACTAAGGCGAATTCTATAGACTGATGTTTCTGGTTCTTGCTGGAGCTTGAATCCCAAGGGCTGAATTGAGCAGAATGTTGAGCGGTACTTACAAAATTGCACACAAATTTGGTTGAAGAGCAGGAGGGGGATGTCCTTTCTCTTTCCGACAGTTAGTAGGCTAAAGGTTCAGTTCCTTCAGCAAACCAGTTTTCGTCAGGTGTTATGCGACGTCAAGCCTTGCACTGATTTATCCCCGTTAGGAAGTGGACTAGTAAGACAAGTTCTTGAAACCAGTGCATCGCCCCCTGAAATTTTGGGCTTTATTGTGTAGGTAATAGTGGAAGTTGTACCTTTAAAAAAAAAGGAACTGGAAGGTTTATCGTATTTTTCTCTTCCTCACGTTAAATTTTGCACGTTGAATTTAGGCCCACTTAATTGAAGTGGAACTATTTGCGGTGCTTGTTGGCTCTTTCTGACATCAGTAAAGAAACGCCAATGAAGGTTTCCCGGAGGCTAAACGAAGACATGAGCGAAAAGAACGCTCCGTCAGCTCTCTTTCCTGTTCCCTCTTCATTTTGCCTTCTGGCACCTTCATTCGTGCTGCTTTATTGATGCCACATATAATTCCTGATTACGTCTTGCAATGCGATAGCAAGCGCTGGCTCTGGTAGGCGGTTATGCACGTCTATTTCGTTCTTTTTAGCATGCTTCACGTTTAGCTCGATATGTTATGCGTAATCATCGTAGGCAACTTAGTATTATGAGAAATTGTTAGTCGTTATGATCTCAACAGTCATGGTTGCAACTCGAGTAACTATTCTGTCATCTCCGTCGCGCATTTAACCTTATCTGTTGACAAAGAGACAGCACTAGACATTTCAACTCAGTTAATGCGCACGAGTGTTAATTTAGGTTCGTTCGAATATTTCGCCGTTTAGTGTGATTTGCCGTATCCTTGCGAGATAGTGTTTCCAAGCACCTTCTTTTTTGTTTTAATAAAAGAGCTAGGCGATAATGTTTTAGCTTTTCGGAAATTTCGGAATTATTTTGAGTAAAGTGACGACGACCGACGCGCTATGCGTTTGACTTTGTTATCGTAGTGACGGTGTGGCAAGACTTAAAGGGATGGCAGAAAGAAGCTGATGCTGAAGTGCTGTCGCAGTCAGCGTCTGCAATGCTGGCGCAAAACCGCAACCGGAAAACCTTTGCTTTGATCGCATTCCAAAAAAGGCTAGATCTAAGCCATATCTGCGATTCTCGCTCAAGCACGAATAATATATTTTCATACTTAATAACAATAAAAACATATATGCAAGCATCAAATGAGCTAATCAGAAATATTACTTCTTGTCGAACTGGAAAATGGCGACAATATAGTCTGTGCCCCTATTGCATTTCAGAAAATGTAACTGGTGACTTCTATTTTTTTTGTCAGCGATAAGGTAGGGTCTGAAAAGGTCTTCTTATGATTTCCTCTAAACACGAAGAGCTTCTATCTACAATAACGCCACTATTAAGATGGCGTCATGTATCTCACTAACAGAGATGGCGGGAGAGAACCATACGTTACTAAGCGGCAGGACACAGAGGAGGAGGAGGAGGAAAACATTTTTGGAGAGCATAAATACTGGGCGGGTTCAGTAGGAGAACCCATTGGTCGCTATCATAATTCGGCCCCTCTCAACCAGCGACTTCTGGCCGAGGGGACTGTGGCTATGAAGGGTTGCCTCCCAGCGCTCATATGTCGGATCGGGATTGCTGTCCAAGTCTAGGTCTTCTTGACATTCTCAAACTGTGTGAAAGAGTGTGCCAATTGCTCCACAGAAGGAACAGGACGAACAGTAGGTGTCTGGATACCATTTGCGCATCAAGTAGGGGTTGGGCAGAGTATTAATTTGTAGTCGCCTAATCATGTGCTCTTAAAATTTGCTAACGGTTTTGTGAGGAAGAGTATTTTTTTTCTTGTGATCTTATAGTACTCCGTAGTCTTTGCGCAGCTTAGTAAAGGTAAGGGCCTAAATGTGTTACTTGAAGAAACAGTGTATGTGGAAAATAAAGAGTGCTTTTTAACTGTACTTACAGTTAAAAAGCACTCTTTATTATCCGGGTTCGAACCCGACCGCGCGGCTGCGTTTTTATGCAGGCAAAACACTAAGGCGCCCGTGTGCAGTGCGATGTCAGTGCACGTTAAAGATCCCCAGGTCGTAGAAATTATTCCGGAGCCCTCCACTACGGCACTTCTTTCTTCCTTTCTTCTTTCACTCCCTCCTTTATCCCTTCCCTTACGAAGCGATTCAGGTGTCCAACGATATATGAGACAGATACTGCGCCATTTCCTTTCCCCAAAAATCCAATTATTATTATTAACTGAACTTACATACAAGTATCAAAAATTCATCGCTTTAATATAATGCTAAATCAAAACACCTAGACATCACATATGAAACTCCAATATGTGTTGACACATGTGTGTGTTCAAGACATGAATTTCACATGCGTCTACTCACTGCGATGCGAGTGTCAGCCAGTGTGTGTGTACGGACATCACATATGAAACTTATTGTATTATGACATCATCAACCTTCTTTCGCTCATTCCTTTTCCTCCCCTTCCCCCTTTCCTAGTGGGAAGTAGCAGGTCAGGGCTATGTTACCACTGGTCGACTTCTCCTCCTTTCCTCTCATTGAAATTACTTCATATCTCTTCTCAAAACACCTGAAGAGCTGTGGTCAAATTTCGCATTAGGGAATATGGCAATCGTCCTAAGAATTGTTTTCGACACGTCGGCTTAATACTACTCTTTGAAAACTACCGAGAAATTAATTTCAAGAGCGCAGTCAGAAAGCCACCTGCCCACCTCCAACACCAGCCACCTCGTCTCCCCTAGCTAGGTTTTTCCCAGCCGCATCCTGAATTCTCCAGAATAATTCTGTTTTGTGCGTGAAATGTCCTTTAGCAGTAAAAGCATAGATTACAATAAAAATGCGAAAGTAATCATCGAGGGAAACCCAAGCGCAGAAAATGGGTGCTTTTTACACCTTTCTGTTGACAGAGCTGATACGAGGTCCTGTACCGTAAAACTGGTACAGGATTTGGTGAAAAGTATGAATGAATATTTATTAGAATTGTTACCACGAAGAAAATAGCCCTGATCTCATTCCGGTATTTATTTATACATACAGCCGCCACGTATGGGGTTATGACACTACGAGATAAAAAAAATACAAACAAAATATAACATGCAGCAGCGCTTGAGACACTGTGAAAGCTCAAGGGGACACATAATTGTGTCTAGTCTGCGACAAATCGCAGAATCTGATAATTCGTTTCTTTCAGTAATAATATATTGATATTTCTTTAGGTAGAGTATTAAAGAGGTACCCAAGCATAGTAAAAAAAACAATGAATCAGCAATAGAACGTCGCTCCATCGTAGGCACTGCTCACACTAGCGTGCCAAGTTGAGCTTCTTTTCCATTTATTGTTGTTCATTATCGTTTGAGCAAACCATTGCAAGAAATCAATCACTACACTTTGTACTCAACGACTAATTGTTTTTAGCGAAATTTTGAAAGGACCAGAGTATAACTATTGATGCCGCAGTCACAAATATGTCGCAGTTATGTTGCAAGCACAAACGTCTGCAACAGCGTTAACGTTGATTGTACTTTTATCGCCGACAACGTGCTAACGCCATTACTGTATATCTGTATATCACCTTACACTGAGACTTAACAATGCTGAACGCACTATTCGTTTTTGTGAAAACAAAAAAAAAACGCTGAACGGTCCCGCAATTAAATATGTACATTCGCCTTAATTCATTAGTTTGACGTGTCAATAATGTTTCTGCTTAACTGTAAATAACTTTGTCAACACTGTTCGTCAGATGTCCCTATCTTTATTTGAACTGAACGAAGTGAAAAAAAAGCTGAAATCACAGCAAACCGTGAAGAATACCGAATATGTCAGTACTAAGGGGGAGGAAGAGGGTGCCACACCGGGTCTCTGGCATCCAGTGGCGTTAAACCTGGTGACACCTCTGATATCAACTAAACCCGGGTATGCTGAGGACTGGACCATGCCGCAAACTTTGGCTAGCTTATGCCCTACACAATCTTTAGAAACACAATATTGATTCTATGTCTGTGCACTAAGGGCTTGTTCATAAAATGAGTGGCAAGAAGCGTGCTGGATGCATTGTTCTCGACATCCAGTGATAGCTTCTTTCATGAACGTTAGCGTTTGGAGCGTGCCTTCGTTTATACTTTTCGCAAGATGCTCAGTGTTGTTCCAACATTCCAGCACAGATTGGTCTGTTAGGGCAGTAGCCTTCACTCGAAAGTCAAAGTAGCTTCTCGTATCATGACCATCTGAAAATTAAAGTAAAATGATGGATTAGAAGTTGATACCGCAGGCACGATACTTTTCAACAAAATTTCAGCAGTCGTACCTTAACTTTTCACGCGCAAGTTATCATTTGAGTTGAATATGTATGTTTTTGAATGTATTAAAACCAGTCCTCTATGAAAGACAGTTCTTTGGTTTTCAACCCAAACACGATACCGAATTACTTGATACATTTACACAGAAAACCTCATACAAGCTGCCAAAATTCTCGACAAATGTAACATCAAGCTACCTGGATTTATAAAATTTACTCCCTAGGGGTGCTGGAATAAATTTGACGTGCTAGAGTTAAGGCTTCCGTTCTGAAGAAAATTCGGCATCGGCTATCGCGTCATACACTTCAGGTGGAGGTTAGGTGCTCGCAAAAGTTATTTTTTTATGGTACCTTTCGGCGTTTATTAGAGAGCGCACAACACTGCGAAACATTAAAAAGCCTAAGAGAAAACCGACAGTCAGGACCTACTCGGTATCGGATAGTTTGGTTCGCAGCCTGACCGCGCACAAATTACGGCAAGGATTTGATTGGCTTCAGTCTCCCTCAAACACTAAATAAATAAAAGGTTCACCGCAGAAGGTTTACGTGTATTTAAAAGAAAACATTTGGTCAGTGAGATCGCTTCATGCGACCAAGTTTGAAACTTTAGTTGTGTGATTTAGTGAAACGAAATGAGATTTTTTTCTAATACATGATTCCCTGCTGCCGACATTTATGTTGCCTGCTCTCGTTGTTTATAGGAGATGAGGCATCTCCACAAAATGGTGGCTTTTCCCGCCTGCAGTTGGTGCACAGTCTCCTCGCAGAAGGTATTTCACACTCCGTATAATGTGTGGCTACGCCTATGTGGTACAATAAAAGGCAAACCAAATAAAAAGCGTACAAAAACAAACTCCAAGGCACATAATGACTGTGCTGTTTCCAGCGCTTGTTTCACACTTTATGAGTCTAGTGAGAACAGTTCGACTACATTTCGCGCTTTTATAGCAGCGACTATTTAAATTTCTGAAGGCGTGTTTAAATAACTGACTGCTTCGAAAATTTTTACAATCTGAAAGACAAACTGTGAGATCGTAGCTGTTCATTACTTAAAAAAGTACTTAGCTCTTGACAGTGCAAAAAGTGGTTTTAACATATCATAACCAAGTACATTTGCGAAGGCATGTGTTTATCCTGGCTGGCTTATGGTTTTGCTTTGCTAGGGTGGTCGGCACGCCTGGCGACGATGTTAGACGTAGGTTAGGCCCCGATAGAGGTTAACCTGATCTGTTCTGTTCACGCCGCAGATAGAAGTTGATGAAGACGACGATGTGCAGTGCACAGCTCGAGAATGTGTTTCAGTTTAACACTAGGCGTGATTGGCTGCGGCGATAACATAGTGATCTCGTGCAGAAACCAGCAAAGCTCATCTGGTCGTGTCGCCGCGGGTTCGAAACCCAGTCGCGGGAATATTTATTTTATTAATGGTATGGCTAAGCTCACCATCAAGATCAAGCTTCATACAAACCCCGGTGAGCCGGTTAGACATCTTGAAGTAGTGCTTTGGCACACTCATATCCCCTTGTCCAGGTTTATGGGAGAGGAGAATGAGGACAAAAGCGCGAGGGAAGAAAGATAGAGGATGGGATGCAGTTGCTGGCCTAGTGGCTCGGTTGGTTACGACGTTAGCAGAGAACTGCGCAACTCGAAAGTGGCCCCATGGCAGTATGCAGGGCTATATAGCTAAGCAAAAGCAATCAGAGCTTTCGGTGATACATGCACTAAGCCAGTAAGCCCAGCTCTACATATTTTTTTGCACTCACTCATGCTTAATTATATAAATGGGACAGCATTAGGTGGACCATGAAAGCGAAAACTGTCTGGTGGTGTCGGCAGCGTCGGCGTGTGAAGCCTCCGTCTCCTGATCGATGTTAACGGCAATTTTCCTCTATCCACCTTCCACCAGTCAACCATCCCCCTTCTCCTCCTGCCCTCTCCTCCTCTCCCTCTCAACGTCTAAGGGAGAGGAGGGAGGCTCTGGACTAAGACGGAGTCACCAAAAAGGAAAATGACCAAGAGGAAAATGACTCACACAAATGCAGGCCTCCGAGAAAAATATAAGCCATTCGAGGAATGAACTGCGCGAAGCTTACGGGAGCTATTCTGCCTCGCAATGCTGAGGAAGAGGTACCTGGGTCCCGCCAGCCTCACCAGTAGATGCGTTGAAAACAGTCACCTGCCGGTGCAGTGGTGCATCACTGAACTGTTGTGCTCTTGCGCTGGTATTAGTATGAGGACTCGCCACCATGTATGAATCTGACAGTCTGCATAGTTTCGTAATTGGAATTGCAATAGAATAACAATTCCAATACATCGGGAAGTAAAATTAAATGGACTCATATTTGGAAAAGAATCAGACCTCGAACAGATTGCCGAGTGAAAGAAGCATGCTATCGCATTTCCTCCGAATCAATCCAATTGATAGCAAAAAATGTGTTTAGTGGCTCGTCTTCTTACTCATCTCGGTTGTACTTTTATTATGGCCGTTTCGTGTCAAGGAATTGCTTCCTCTAATTATTCGTTTTTCCTGAATAAAACGCTCCATATTCGCGGCTGCAAAGGTCTTTCTGCACCATTCGCTAGGCCGGCCGGCCAATACCGCATTGGCGATCAAGGAAGAGATTGGATATGTCTCAATGCCTAACGATACGAGGCAAATACAATGCAGGTCCTTAAAGCAGACAGGCGACGACCGTCTTCGTAGTCCTTCTAACGCAATAGCGTTAAGGCTTCTGTTCCACCGAAAATTCGGCGTCGGAGTTGTGAGAGACAAAACAGGTGGCAAATCTCCCACCTCGGTCACATCACCTTGTGACGTCACTATATGGGTGCCAGACGTGCCCCACAGTTATTACTGATGGTTTGAGACGTGATATGCAGTGGCGGCGAACAAACATCACGTCCGCTCTGCCCGAGTGCCTTAAACGTTCCACTCTTTGGCAGATCCTGTGTTGGCGCTACAATCCCAATAGGCCCTCCAGATGGAGAGGCAGCGACCCACTGTGGTAGGTGCAAGTTAAATTAATGATTGAGGTGGAAGTGAAATTATTGATTGGTCGCAAGAGGTTGTTCGGGAAGAGAAACTTGGGTGTCACCAGCCCCGTCGGTGGTTCTGCATAGAACAGTCACCAGCCCGGACAGAGGCGCCTAGCTCCACGGCTGCACCACTGCGCCAGGGGTGGTATGAGGACTTCCCGCTATCTGTGAATGTAAAGCGAATAATGACCTTGGGTGCGAATTGATAAGACAAGAGGACTCCAGGCCGCTAAGGGACCCATTAAAGCTATCAGTTCATACTCTTAATATCGAGCTGAAAAATTCCACACAAAGAAAGATAGGAGCACCGATTTCGTGATAACAGGAGCAGAGTTTTGCTACATCAAAGAGAGCTTGGTGCGACATCCGATAGATGGAGCTTGGATCTGGTTATGGCGCTGACGCAGCACTTCTGTCCCGCCGCTGCTCCGGCGGTTCCGGGGTGTGTGGTACGGACGTTTAGTGCCCCTTATTTTCGCCGCATTTGCTGTAACGAAAAATTGGCACAAGCCCTTTCGCATACTCCTAGTTGTACGTTCAGTGTTGTGCCAACTGTCACCATTTCTGCTGGAGGCTTGCGCCCAGGCTTCGATGCGCCCGAAGACGAAGAAGATGCTTTCTCGTTTGGTGTTGGCTGCACTTTACGCCACGTTGCGACATCCGTCCCAGCTGGTCGGTCTCTCTGAGCACCCCGATTAAACGCACCATACAATTGGGGGGGAGAGGGGGCGAGGGCACTAGACGCGTCCCAAATTACCCCGGAACTCCGAAGCCAGACGGTGCCCCCTGCGTCCATCATGCTAAATGAGAATGCGTAGACATTGGTGCCCATCTCTGCCACTGTCGTTTAGTCTGCGGTCCAACGGCAACACGGCCTTTGCTTCTTCAGTGGCACCGCCGACCAGGATGTAGACGATTAGATGTCTTCACACATAGTCAGCAGTTACAACAAGTGGAACGACTCTTTCAAATTTAGTAACGTCTCGTCTATCTCACGAACGCTGCGAATCTCTGGTTTCGCAACGACGAGGCTTACTTGCATGCTTGGCCTGTATTTAAGAAGCGTTTTTCGGATGTGCTCGGCTGCCCTGCAGTGCATAAGCTCCGTGCCGAACAACGCTTACGTGATCGTGCTCAGCATGCGGAAGAGACTTTTACCTATTATATCGTGGACATCGTTGACCTCTCTAAACGCAACAAACCGTCTTTTCCCGCAGTGGACAAAGTCAATAACATCCTCAAAGAAATTGCTGACGACGTATTTTAGGCACTTCTGGCAAAATATTCTAGCACCATCAGTGAGCTCATAAGATTTTGCCAGAGCTACGACGAGCTCTGAAAGAAGGAGCTCCTACGTGGTACCCCGGTGTCTGCGACTAGGTAGTCTCCGCATTGACCGTGGGCGTTCACACTCCTGAGGACTCCCGCCCGCTACAACAAATCAATACCTTCTTTCTCGAAGAGGTCGCTCGCCAGATCTCCCCAATCCCTCATTTACACCAGCCCTCCCACCTTGCTCCTGACATGGCTTCGTTTTTGGCCACTACCATACATCGCGTCGTGCAGGACCACGTCACTATGTGCTATCATCCAGCCCTGTGCTCCCGCCTCGGTCGGCACCTCTGACGTACGCCCAAGCAGCAGTCAGGCCGACTAGCCCCCTCTGATACCTACCAGCTCGCCGCCTCCTTGTGGTCGCCACCGCAGTCTGAGTCTGTGTCCCGTGTTCCTTTTTCAAGCTTCCGCGCACAGCCTACGAGCCCCTTATGTACTTCGGACAAGCTGCCAGTTTGCTACACCTGTTGTCTGCCGAGCTATTTCGCGCGCCTTTGCTGAAAGCGCTGTCCGCCTTTTCGACGTGACCTACGATTTTCCTGTATGATACCTAGCCATCCTCGCGGCGAACACGATCCGGCCCTCCCACTGAGACCCGCGATTGCCGAACCGATGCCATTCGCCGAACAGCTTCCCATCGTCGCCTTTCCTCTTCTCCGATGCTGCGATGTCCTGACACTGCCGTTAAGATAAACTAACAGTAGCAGTTCCGGGGGGCAAGAAGAGCACTTGTTTGAAAGTTTTCAAGTCCTTCGTGTAGTCCTGCTGACGTCATCGAAGTGTTCGCAGGAGCCGCAGTTCTCGCTCTCGTCGAAACGAGCGTTGCAGTGTCCGCTATCAATGAAACTCTCTGCCGTCGACTCCGCAAGGGTACCATCACGCTTCCCGCCTTTTCAGTGCGCACTATGTCCTCACAGTGCATTCGTCCCCCAGCCGATATGCCCGGCCTGTGTCCTCATAAAAGGCTTTTTTTGCAGCATCGAATTTATTTAAGAAGGAAGAAAAAGTGTAGAAACACAGGACGAAGAAATAAGAAGACGGCGCAACACGCTGACTATTAACTAGTTTTTATTCCGCTAGAAGCGAAATATTGTTCTGCCTTACCGCACACACGACGTCATCCAGGGATTCGACTTCCGTTAGACTAATCGTGCTGCTACTTACTGTGCCCGCGCGGAAATAGCCCTTTCCCCCCTGTGTGAGGCCTCCTTATCGCGACACTTCTCCAGACGCCCAGTTTTTCAAACTTTATGTCTCGACTGATACCGACATCCCTCCGTTTTTTGCAGCCCTCGGGCTACTCTCCTGTGCCTGCATCACTAATTCAATTGTTTGCTCCACTCCTTCCGAAGCCGCCTCTCGCCATCCATGCCTTCTGTTTCCTTTTGCTGTTTTCGCGATCGACGATGGCCAGAGTGTGATTTACGTCGGAACCCAGTTTCTTAACCATGAATCGTGCTCCATAGCGAATGCCTCGGGCGTATTGTAGAACTTGATCTCTCTTTTACATATCCCGTTCTTGATTCCAACGCTATACCTTGGGCGTTGATGCAGTCAGTTCCTGTGATGTTGCAACCGATCCGACAAATCACATTTTGCAACGTGCTATTGACGCTGATCTTCCGCCCGCGCTACGTGATCAACTCATCGCCCACCTCTAGAGCTTCAGTTCTTGCTTCTACGTTCCTCAGACTGCCTTCGGCGGCGTGTCCGTCGTTGCGCACAGCGACGACACAGGTACCCAAGCCCCTTGCGCCAGGTTCCTTACAGCGTGTCGGCCTCTGAGCGCCGAGTCATTCATGATCACGTAGACGAAATATGCTTCTTCGGGGCGTCATACAGCCCTACCACAGTTCCTAGGAGTCTCCGGTTGTATTGATGGAAAAGAAAGATCATCGTCAAATTGATCAGGCGCAAGGATTTCCATCCTCTGTCACGCATCGAAGACTCCGTCGACTGCTTGAAGGAAGCCAAGGTTTTCTCTTGCTTGCATTTGCGCTTTGGCTACTGGAAGGTGCCGAGGCTGGCTCCAATGACTGAAAAACTGCCTTTGTTACACCGGACGACCTGTATGAGTTCAACGGCACACCGTTTCGCCTTCGCAACGCCTTCGCCACTTTCGAACGTGTGAACTCAGTAGCCTAGATTTGCACACTTGCTTTTGCTGTCTTGATGATATCCTATTTTCAACTGACTTTTTTCTCATCTCGTATGATTGGAGCACGTTCTCACTTTTCTCACACGTCCTGAATTTTCTCACTGACACTGGACATCAGCTGAATTTTAGGCCACGTCGTTTCTAAGGATGGCATTCTGCTCGACCCCACCAAACTTTGTGCAGTTGCTTAATTTGCCAGGCCAATCTCACTAAAGCAGCTACAGAACGTTTTTGACCTTTGCTTCTAATGTCGCCGTTTCACCTTGAATTTTGCCTTAATCATCGCCCCTTTGACTCATCTCCTCGCCGGCAGCTCCGACCTATCAGCTTTACTCCCGCTTGTGATGACGCCTTCAACACATTGCGCCAGCGTTTGGTTTCACCTCTCATCCTGTGCCACTTTGCCCTGACTGTGCCTGCTGAGATGCACACTGACGCCAGCGGTACTCGCCTCGGTGCCGTTCTCACCCTGTGTAAACAGGGTGCCCGAGTCGCGAATGCTCGTCGCACCTTGACCAAGGCTGAGACAACTATCCTGTTACCAAATGAGAATATTTAGCCATTATTTGGGCCATCGGAAAATTTCGCCCCTATGCGTCGTCTGCGGCCGACAGTTGTATGTAGTGATCGATCACCATGCTCTGTGCTCGCTGTCCTCGCTCTAATACGCGTCGGGCCGCCCCGCTAGCTGTGCTCGGCGTCTACAGGAGTATGATATTCGTTTCATTTATCGCTCCATTCTCAAGCATACTAATGCGGACGCTCTTTCCAGCTCGCCGCTACCATGTGGTTCACCTTCTCAATCGGTTCGTGCCTACGATTTTCCCTCGCTTGCAACTACTGACGTGTCCACCGAGCAGCGGGTCGCCACTCTTCTAGACGTTCGAGTCCCACTACAGATAATTCGTCCTGAGCACTCATCTGACATGCCACTTTCTTCATCATTCTGAATGGCCTGCTCTATTGTCGCAATTACGTGCTTAATGAATGCAAATGGCTTCTCGTCATCCCCAGCTATCTACCCACCTGCATTTGCGTTGCTTTTCACGCGGACCCCGAGTGTGCTCACGGCGGCGTGTTGAAAACCTACGCGGGTCTGCGTCTGCGGCTATACGAGTGTGGAATCTGCAGCTTTGTTCGCTACTTTCTTCACTCTTGCCCTTCCTGCACATGTCGTAAAACCCCTCCTGAGTATTTACATGTTTAACTACAGCCGTTAACCTGTCCTGCCCACCCTTTTGACCGCGTTGGCAACGACCTCTGTGCCCCCTTCCTACCACTCTTGTTGGTAAAGGCTGCATGTTCGTGGCGGTAGATCATCTCACTCCTTATACCGAAACGTCTCCTGTACAGTCCGCTTCTGCGCGTAACGTTGTTTACTTTATTTTAGAGGAGCTGATCCTACGCCCAGTACCTCCTAAAGAAGTGCACAGAGACCAAGCACGCCTATACCTGTCTGATGCGCTTATGGCCCTCTTTAAGAGTGCCGCATTATAGACCGCAGCGCTACGTCTTCCCACCCTGAGACGAACGGTCTGACAGCGTGTTTTATCTGAACCCTAAGCGACACGGTAGCCGTGTACGTGAACGCCAACAACTCCAATTGGGACCATGTTTTTCCCTTCGTCACTTACGCATATAATAACGGGATGCAAAACCACCATTCGATTGTCTCCCTTGTTTCTTCTATATAGGCTCGGGCCAACTTGCACGATGCAAACTCTTCTTGCGTACTGCGTCGAGGTTTCCGAGTCCACGCCGCTCTCTAAAACCTCCACGTACGCCGGAGAATCCCGTCAGCTCGCTCGCTTCTTTAAGACACATACTCAGTCGCAGCAAAAACATCAGGGCGACACCTGCGAGGCGTCTTCGTTCTATCCTCCAGACTCCCCTGTGTGGCTCTGGGTGCCTGCCACCACTGCCGGCTTTTCCCAGAAGCTGCTTGCTCGGTATCATGATCCCTATACCGGATGATTCAGCAAGCGTCTCCTGTGAATTATCTAGTTGAGTTCATTGGGCCCTCAGCGGGCTTGCGTTGTCGTGGCCGCGAAGCGATCATCGTCAACCGTTGAAACCTTACTGCGATGCCTCTGTTCTTGCTTCCCCATAAGTTACCAGGGTGGCTTCGTTTTCGCCGCGGTTAACTGTAGTGTGCCAACTACACCTATTACGCTACCAGCATGCGCCAATGCTACGCTGCTCCCCAAGACGAAGTTGCTCTCTCGGTTGGCGCTGGCTGCGCCTGACGCGACGTTGCGAGATCCGCTCCAGCTGCTCGGGAGCTCTGAGCTGAAGCACCGACGACTAATTCAACCCTTCTTAATTTCGTTGCAATTACCACAAATTTTGCTTTATTAATATTGCAGTGCAGAAATGCATTTAAGGATAAAGTTCCCCCTTTCTTTTTCCCTAGATTTTCACTGCTGGGTACAGACAGAAGGGGGTTCAAAGAAATAGATGCGTATCACAAGATTGGAAGATAGGCTTATCGTACCAGGCGTGTCCGCAGAATTGATTGATGCAGCAGCAGATGACTTTAACTCCCACTTGATTTAAATTTCTATGCAGGTCTTAAAAGCTTATGCGAAGAGTACTTGCTCATGTTATAGCTGGCTTGCAATTACGATCCAGTTTTGATCAACAGCCTTGCTAAAACCAGGCTTTAATTTCTCACGCAACGAGTCAGAGAAACAAAAGCAAGGATCTATAATAAGATATCATACGAGAGAAACATTTTATCTCCCTGCGAGTGCTCAAAATCTTCCTGAGAGTACCCTAGAAGGGCTCCCTCAAAACCTTCAAGCTTTGCTTTAGCACGTGCAAGCTGTACTTCAGTGGGATGAGTTCTCCGCTGCGCTTGAGCACACCCTTGCAGAATCCCTTACATGTGCTTTTCGCTGGGCTTGCACGCATTTGTAGTGTCTGCGTTTGTCTCTCTGAATGTGATAGTTTTAATGTGCGGGGTTGGCTCGTCACGTGCGTAAGATGCTTATATACAAGGCGTTTCATCTGAGATTTTACGTATTTTTAATAGCCTTTTTTGCGTTAGAAGAGCGCTTTTTTCGGCATAGCATTGTCAGCGGTGTAGTAAATCAGAATACAGCTAAGAATAGGTAACCTTTTGCAATTATTTTTAGGCTCCTTATTTATCGAGAGGTGTGCAGCCCACCGTAATTAATATCCAAAATAGTTTTCAGAATCTCGAAAACGCGGTTACCCTCGGCACTGCGCTATAACAAATTTTGGCAGTTTCGGCGAGTTAGTGCACTGGAGAGGTTGCTTTGCTCGCAAGCTTCTTGAAAGCGCGTGCATTTTGGCGCATGTAGCCAAACATGTTGGGCCACAGGACCGAGGGTAACCGCGTTTTTAAAAACCGATATAGATATTATATACGGCGGGCCACACCCACCTCAATAATTAAGAAGTCTAGCGGTAATAGTTATAAAATAACTACGCAATATTAGTTAACCAGCCTGCTAGTTAGCACGCCTAAGCTGCATTCTGATGTAATGGGCCTCTCTATGACAGTGCTATTCCAAACGCTCCGCTAACTGCAAAAGCCTCTTTTAAAAAGTGTGTAAAGTCTTAGGTGAAACACCCTGTATATAGCCCTGTGCGTCCTCTAACTTACGTCTTTGCATCCGCCAGACTGAACTCTCCTGGAACGCTAACGAAACTGGAAATTATTTGAGATTAAAAACTAATTCCTGCGCCGTGACGCCGATAAAAGGTGATGGTTCTAAGCAGATGTGTCATACAAGGCACGCCAATGTAGGTGTTTGCAATAGACGAAACGAAAAAAGTGCCTAAAGCCTTCATCAGTAGGAACCTTGTTTCTTGGTTGTTGGGGAAAGTAAATGGCGCAGTATGGCGCAGTATCGCACAACACACGGGCGCCTTAGCGTTTCGCCTCCATCGAAACGCGGCCGCCGCGGTCGGGTTCGAAACCCGGGTACTCCGGATCATTAGCCGAGTGCTCTAACCACTGAGCCACCGCGGCGGGTATCCTTGTATTGCTCTTGTATACGAATGCATTCAAAATACTGAACACCAAGCATGCCTATACCGTCAGTGCAGTAATCTAGGCATATCATGGACTACAGGTAACATATTGATATTTTCATTATACAATTTACCTTTAAAGTTGAGGATTGTGTGACAAAACATAAATATGCCAACTGAACGCCTACTGAACTTGTTGGGCCAGCTAGGTGGCCGGTTAATAAATGGACACAATATTTTATTTCTCCTTACAATGATGGCTTTGTTCTGGAATTAAGAGCTAAAGTCAACGTCTGCTCATTTTCAGCACCCTTAGGATTTCGCTATAACCCACAAAGTTCTTAACTCCACAAGATCATTTTCACAAATGCCTATTGCCGTTAGATTACTGAGCGCCAGACCATGTTGCCTAATTTCTTAAAGACCGGTTTATACCGCTACATAAAAAACTTATTTTTGTCAAAAAGCAGTGCTACGAAAAGTGGTCAGCTTACGGATTTTGCCTCAGATCTTTCCTGAAAAGTATAATCACTAGGGTCTCAATATGCGTTCAGAGACTACTTTAAATGCGATTCCGGCGTTTGTCGTGCTTTCACATATTTCACTGAGACTTTCAAGGTAATTTTCCCGCAATTTTCGGTTCATTTTTGCCAAATTCCACCGCCAGGCGGCCTAGAATTGCTGCGGATAGGTACTATGAAATGTTCCATTTCATGACCTCCTTCGGGACGATTTCTCCGCGCAACCTTGCGTGTTTGACGTCACAGGTTGGCGAGGTTGTTGATATTCGCTCTGGGGTTGGTGAAGGACAAACATTCGTGCGTCTTTTTTGTCTGTATGCACTGATAATGACTGAAGATGTCGTCTACAATCGCTACTTTAACCTCTCAACGCGCGCACGATAAGTTTGTTTAGAGTATCATCGACGCCATAGGTTGATATCAAAATGTTCAAAATCCCCCGGTGTTGCCTTTCCACATCCCAACCGTTATATGGCAAGTGCTTATGGTTCATCCCTTAAAATTTGCCTTTGTTTATGATCTTCTAGTTTACGTCCACTGCAAGAGAAGGGGTTTTACCATTGATTGCTAATTATACTTTTAAGCTCCAATAGAGGTCACTCACAGCTGTGCTCAACTCTCTGCTTTCTCACTCGAAGAAACTGCAGGCAACTTCTCAATTCAGAAATATTTACACAGCTGTGCTATATGGTTTGTCTGTTCATTATTGTATCTGGTTTTTGTATTCCAAGTGTATTCTGAAGGGAATTTTTATACTTACAAAGAAGTCTGGTTCGAAAGACAGCGCAGGTCTCATCTGTGCTTTGGTACAATATCCTCTCTTCGCCGTAATCTCTGGATTCTGAATAAATGAACCAAGTGGTATGGGTAGACAATATTAGGATAAATAAAGATGATAACATCCTCTGCCATTTCACATTTCGCATTGCTCTAGTTCGTGCTTAAACATTTATTCTTCCCATTTTATCGCGAGTAAAAACACCGCGAACAAGGAAGAGAACTTTCCCTAAATGTCGTCAAATATGCTACAGGTGTTAACTATGTCTCCAAATTCTAAAATTCAAAGAGTGCGTGTGCGCAGTTGAGTGCTCTCGAAACTTACGCCCTATAGAGGTTTTCCTTCTATAAACGATAAGCCACGCAGTGATAGGTGATCACTACAAAGTTAATGCTACTTTCTAAATACGGTAGTGGCGAATCTCCCACATGGCCAGGCCCTCGGCCTTGAAGCAGCTACAGTACTAAAAAAAATATGCATTCAATTTTTGCACATATTCAAAATATCACGCTGTTCTAGCTGTTTTCTGCTGTTCTAGATGTTTTCTTTCCGACTGTTCTCTCTGTTTTATGTTTTTGCTTTTTGTTATGATTCCCGTTCGCTTTCACGGCTTTGTCTAAAGCAGAGGACTAGTTGACACGTTCTTTTTTCTATCGCCTTTACTGCTGCATTATTTCACATTACTTCACTTGATCATTTTCCTTGCGGTGAAATGGATGTACATTTTTTAGTATAGGCATGGTGTGCCAGCACCAAGACTTTAGGGGTTTCCTAGGAACAGAAAATAAAGATTCATTTTGATTGATTGATCGATTGATTATGATGCAATAATGCCCCCTTCTTCCATCAGGAGTTTTTGGGGACGCGACTGTTTGCCTTTAATTTGTTTTCCATTTTTTGTCCTTTCAGCACCTTTTCTCACTGCGTTTGTTTTTCGCTTGTTCTAAATTATTAGTAACTTGCTGTCACTATCATGTGACATATTCTGCGGTTTCGTGTATTTCTGGATATTTTTATAAGCAATGGGCAGAGTGTGAGGTTAACATAACGTTATCAGGACTGCTCAAATAGGCGTGACCTGCCGCAGCAACCATGTGATGAAACACCAGCAGCTTTCGCTTGATTTCAGAGTAGCGCAGTCCACGCTTTCCCAAGTTAATGAAGAGATTCAGGTTCAAAGGAGGTTTGGTTTCTCGATCTTCGCAGGATACACGCCAGAACTACCGACAATCGTATTGAGAAAGGCACTGTTTGCGCGAGCGTAAAAAACTCTTGACTGACTGTTATGGACATTTCTGAAGATGAAATCCTATTGTCAGGCTCTACAGTAACTCCGTGGACTGTGAGCCGTCATTTGCAACGTGCTGAAGTAAACGACATGAGCCCAGCTCAAACCCCACATTTTTGTCAAAACAATTGGGATTTAGAATGATGTAGGTGAAAGAATACCCGGTGTGGATAGGTCATGAATGGAAAAGAGTGATCTAATTAAATGAATCGAGGTCCTTGTCTGTGCAGGAATTATGGGATGTCTTTGTATACCTTGCCTAAAATGCAATTTATATGGGCCACGTAGTCAGCTTACAATGTTAAACCACGGAGGCGGGGACGTAATGGCACACGGCTGCTTCTCCGCTCGTGGAGTTTGTCTGCTTGAGTGCATTCAACGTACCATGAGGGAAGAGGTCGACGAGGACATTCTTGAAAAGGTTTTGCTTCCATATAGGCACGCAAGAATCTGAGATTTCAATATGTGTTTCAAATTAACTACGACCTCAAGCAGTTTCCTACAGTTGTGAAAGATTGGATGAAAAAGAACAGGGTGCATATGACGGAGTGGTTAAGCCGTCGTACTGAGATTATTTCAATTGAATACATTTGTTTAAGCGTCGAGCGTTGTCTGATCGACAAAAATGCCAGCAGCGCCCAAAAATTGGGAACCTGGGATAGACATTCACTGATAGGTTATTTTAACTCCATACCTCCACGCAGCATAGAAGGTTGTTATCAATGAATTTGCTGTGGGAATAAATAGTTTCTTAATATGATGAGAAATATGGGTTGCTATTATGTAAAATTTTGATATTGTAATCCCACCAACCACCTGTGCAAGCTTAAATATCAGATTTTTTTTGTTCACTACTGTATTTCTCCGAAGCAAGACGATTCGAGCGCCTTCATTGATTTCAGCCTCCTGCTGCTGCCAAATCTTCACCGCCAGTGATGCGCACCGATGTTGTGATTGCGGCCCCTGCTGAACAGATGCGCATTCATTCCCGCTTCACTGGCCTTCTCAAATTTGGCGGATTGTCCGTCTGAGGTTCCTTGGCTCCCACCGAGGCTTCTAAAGCTTGCTTGGCCATGTTGGAGCCCACAGACTGGTTACGGTGCTCAAGGCTCTCTGCCTAACCATTCTTCAAGCTTTCGTAACCCTGACGAGCCTCACCGGCTAAGTAAGGTGTTCATGGCTCGGTGAACCTGTTTTTTAAGATGGGCCGAGTTGGCTGTCGGCAATGGCGTATCAGTTACAAAAGACGTGACAATCGCTCCATTTAGGATTTTTATCAACTTCATTTCTTTTTCATTCTTGAAAATGCCTGAACAACTTTGTGCATAAAGTGTTTAGAGGAATACTATCACGAATGAAGAACTTGCCTCCGAGTTGATCTTCTCGCTAAGGTATACTGGAGGAAGTGTAGTGTACTGCCTGTGACATTCAGGAGAGAAAACACACTAACGGGGAAAAACTCCCAAACAGACACTACCGCCCACCAAAGCACCTGTCTCTACTGGTAGCCACTGCCTCGGAACCACCACCACCACCACCACCACCACCACCACCACCACCATCATCATCATCATCATCATCATCATCATCATCATCATCATCATCATCATCATCATCATCATCATCATCATCATCATCATCATCATCATCATCATCATCATCATCACCACCATCACCATCATCATCATCAGCCAGACCATGGCCACTGCAGGTAAAATGCCTCTCCATGTCTCTGCAATTAACCCTGTACTATGCCAGCTGCGCCAATCGTATCTCCGCGAACTTCTTAATCACATCCGCCCACCTAACCTTCTGCCGCCCCCTGCTACGCTTCCCTTCTCTTGGAATCCACTCCGTTAACATTAAGGACAAGCGGCTATCTTGCCTTCCCATTACTTGCCCTGCCCAAGCCCATTTCTTCCACTTGATTTCGACTGGGATGTCACTAACCCGGGTTTGTTCCCTCGCCCACTCCGCCCGCTGCCGGTCTCTTAACGTTACACTTATCATTTTCTTTCCATAGCTCGCTGCGTTGTCCTTAAGCTGAACCCTTTTCGTTAGCCTACACGTTTCTGCCCCATAGGCAAGGACCAGTAAGATACAAGCGTTGTATACTTTTCTCTTGAGGAATATTGGTTTGATATGAGAGAAGCCTCCATATGCGCTCCACCCCATTCTTATTCTTCTAGTTATTTGCCTCTCATGATCCGGATCAGCGGTCACTACCTGCCTAAGTAGATGTATTCTCTTACCACTTTCAGCACCTCGCTACCAATTGTGAACTGCTTGCTAGAATTTGCTTGCTAGACTGTTGAGCATTACTTTGGTTTTCTGCATGCTAATTTTTAGACCCGTCCTTCTGCTGTGCTTGTCTAACTCATTGATAATGTCTTGCAGTTGATCTGAGTGACTCAGTAAGGCAATGTCATCCGCGAATTGCAGATTATTGAGGCATTCTCCATTAACCCTTATCCCCAACTGTTCCTAATTCAGGCCTCAGAATACCTCTTGTAAATAGGCGGTGAATAGCATTGGCGTGATCGTGTCCCCTTGCCTGACGCTTTTCCTTATTAGAATTTTATAGCTGACTTTATGGAGGACTATGGTAGCTGTACAGTTCTTATATATATCTTCCAGAATTTTGACATAAGGGTCATCTACACCCTGATTCCGCAATGCCTGTATGACTGCTGAGGTTTCCACTGAGTCAAATGTCTCATAATCAATGAAGGCTATATATAGGGGTTGGTTATATTCTGCGCATTTTTCTATCATCTGATTGATAGTGTGAATATGATACATTGGGGAATATCCTTTACGAAAGCCTGCCTGATCATTTAGTTGTTTGAACTCTAAGGTTGCCTTGACTCTGTTAGCGATTACCTTAGTAACTACCTTGAAGGCAACTATCAGCAAGCTGATCGGTATGTATTTTTCAAGTCCTTCCCGTCCCCTTTCTTATAAGTTAAGATATTTTTAGCGTTCTTCCAAGCGTTGGTAAGCTCGAGGCCAAGAGGCTTTGCGTATATAGGGTGGCTAGTTCTTCTAGCACCAATCTCTCTTCCGTAATTCAGCAGATCATCTGTTACCTGATCTTCACAAGCTGCTTTCCCCCTTTGCATTGTTCCTAAGGCTTTCTTTACTTGCTCTTTCATTACTGATGGGATGACGCATTGCTGTGCGCTATTGTCGTCCTCATTAGCGTCCTGATTACATTGGCTACTGCATAGATTTGTGTAGAAATCTTCGACATCTCTACTACCTTTTTCATATTGCTAATGACATTGCCCTCTGTACAGCCTCTGTAAGAAATACACAACCCACGGGGTTTCCTGCAGGGCCCAGCTGTGCGGTTCATTTTTTCTCGGTAGCGTTCGAGATATTACGAAGGAAAGATATCTAGCCCTTACCCCTTCGAGAGTTAACACTTCCGCAGATGCTATAAGGTACACCACTACATTGCTGAGAAGCAAATCGTTTGGTGCGTATAGTTCTGACAAAGGCTGTGCAGGTAAAAAATATAGATGAGGGTGACCTAGTACGTGTGCGCAGAGGTACTGAACTGCCTTTGATACGGTGAGGTGCATCAGTGACTGGAAGTTGAAAGAATGATCATGTTTTTGTCTACATTTGCATATAATATTTGTCCCATTAATAATTGTGATTTATATTTTCTTACGATCCACTCACTATTTATTGAATTCATTAGCGACAATTCTGCTTTATGACTAAAAATAGTTAGTATTTTTCCTAATACATAATGAAATAATGTTGCATTTTCATTAGGTGTTGCTAAATTATGTGCTCAAAGATTTTTACGGCACTAATTGATAAAGCCAAGGTTCATGACCTGCGGACAGCATCAGTCATCGCGATGACCATTGAATGACTGAAGAATTGTCACAGAAGTGACAACAACGTGCTCATAGCCTGTGCCTCGGTCCTTGGCGTAACTTCGTCGTCTTGTCTGCTGGCAACGAAGATTGCATCTAGTGAGTCTTGCTGAAGCCTAAGCGCCTGCGCTAACTCAACAGCAGGAATTATCTGAAAACTGCCAGTGCCGACGTGGCACGTCATTCGTTGATCGCCATGCTTTGACGAATGTGGTAGGCGGCAGCTACAAAGGCGCGGCGGGGCGAAAAGAGGAACTCCCCCGGTGCGCTGCCCAAAAACGCGCTCTACTTTAGCATTGGCCATTCCGGGCCATATTTATCAAGCATCAAGCACTTGTTGTAGCTCTGCAACAACCGAAGCACAATCATCACAGATTCGTATGTCTCTCCTCGGACAGTGGGCTAGAAGTGAATTGAAATCTGAAATTAATATATCATAGAGAGGATAAATAAATTTTCGCCAACACGAGGGTAGAAAATGGAATAAAAATGGGAAAGGAACCGATCTCATTTCTGCTCGGACGTAGCTTAAAGGGCTGGGAACAGGGAAAGAGCGATGCGATGATGGGAGTTGGTAATTTAGTAGTTGAACAACGTGGGGTTTAGTAGTTGAACCTGATAAAGGTGAGCGTACTGCAATACCACGGCGCTTTCGCCAGGGCAGGCTGCCCTCCATATCAGGGTGACCTAACAGGACCAGAAATGCGAGGTGCCCACCCTCAAAAGAGCTCCCGCAGCTCGGCTGGTTTCGCTCGCTGCCAAGGGTGCAGAAGCATTGGAAGTAAAAGAAAAAAATTGCAAAAGCACAATATGAGCTAGCTAACCGTGGTCGTCTCCTTTACAGAGGGTATTCATTATACCAAACGTAAAGGTGTAATAGGTCATATAATATATGTCACGTGGATAACAACACTGTATTTCTTTCAAGCTCTCCACCTTTACAGTGCCTGAGTACTATGCAAGGTTAGAAATGAATGCGACGTCTTGCGAATATTTTTTTGAATTCCACAACCTCACCCATTAGAAAATTTCAAGGAACAAAGAAGCTAGACAAAATGTCATCAACCGTTTATAAAAATGAAAAAATATTTACCTTGTGGGGCTACTCTGCTTCGGCGCCGCGAGGGTTCTGTGAAATGAGTTAAGTTTGGACCAGTTAGGAGAAATATGAAGACAACTTATCGTTGTTACGAAATAACATCACCAATTCCGATGGGCATACATAGATAACTGTATGAATGCTGCCTATATAAAATTTAGATCTAATGAGCATTCGGCCGACTTCAAGAACATTGATTTCAACACGGGCCTCTAGCTCTTGTTAAATATTATGATACCCCGGTGGTACGTGTAATCACTTAAAATTTGACGCAGATGCGATGCAGATACCTGTCAGACCAGTACCTTTAAACGGCGCAAACTCGGCTTAGACTAGGAAGCCAAGTTATATGTGCACATCTTGAAAGAATCGTCTGTCGTTTCTTTTGCCCGTCTGTCTCGCCTTACAGCTGAAAGTATTTAGTTAATTTTTTGTAGGGTGTAAACCTATATGCTGTTGTTTAACAACATTGTTTGAAAATAGCAGGAACCCTGTGCTGGCAACAGTGTTTGCAAACTAAGGTATGAAACTTTATATACAGACTGTCAACTGATTTAGGGATTGAGGGGATCAGCTGGAGATGTTTTTTATACTTTGCACTGAAATTTGATATCCGTGAAACTAGTCAGTCAAGAACAAAAATATTTGAGATCCTATTTACCTCTACTTTTTAGCACTCATAACTAATATCAATAGAAATTTATAACATAGCTCCTCCACAATATTGATATATCGTTTAACCATTATTATCGTGACCAAAAAGTCTTGACATGCTAGCCAATCTGAAATTTTCTTTGACACTCTAGCCTTCCTGTGTAGCTAATTTATTTGCCAAACAAATCATTAAAGCCGGAAGCTCCATTGAAAGAGACGGCGGGAAGGGTAATTCAGATTTAGAAGCCATTACATTGTATGGCGATCGCTGACCACCTTCAGCGCTCTCCGCTGTTTGAAGGGGCGCAATTTTGACCTAACCCTGGTGATGGCAAGGCACTCCTTCTCGGTAGTCGAACAGCTAGGCTATGTTATCGACTGGGAATGGCTGCCTTATGCGATTACCTTTTCCAGCCCGTAGCTTTTCTGATGACAGCAGCTATAGGTTTTCCAACTGAATTTAATCCTAGTGCCGGCCCAAAAATTCTAAGCGCTGACTGATATAATCTGCACACAATGTGATTTAATCCGAGTGCAATACATGTAATCTAAGCGCGACCGTATTTAATTCAAAAGCGAACTCGAACAATGCCAGCGCCACCAATTTATTCCGAGTTCCAACGCAATTATTACAAGCGCCAGAGGATTTAATACGGCTCTCAACCAATTTCTTCCATATGCGGAAACAATGGGGCAGAGGGCTCCAACGCACACAGTACACTAAACCCAGGAATCAATTTTACTTTTCTTGAAATTGAACAGCGCTACATATTTCTACGAATGCACAGAAAGACATGACAGGAAGGTCGCTGTCATGTTTTTCTGTGTATTCGTCTAAATATGTAGTGCTGTTCATTTCAAGAAAAGAGAAATGCATCACCAACTAGCCCCGCAACGTGTTTTATTAAGTAAAGAATTAAGCTAAGTAGAGACATTTTTCTGAGCATGCGGCGCCTAAGCGAAGCGTCCAATAATTGCATAGCTTTCATCATTATTGTGGCCAACACTGCCTTGATGCAACGGTTTTAAAACACCGTTTAAAGCGCACAATCTCAGCATTAAAAAAGTGCACAGGGGCTCAGTGCTATGGCTTACTGGCTTTTTACTATGCCAAGAAAAAGGAGGAGGACACCCGCCGCAGTGGCTCAGTGGTTAAGGCGCTCGTCTACTGTTCCGTAGTACCCGGCTTCGAACCCGACCGCGGCGGCCGCGTTTCGATGGAGGCGAAACGCAGGGGGCGCCCTTGTGCTGTGCGATGTTAGTGCACATTAAAGATCCTAAGGTGGTCCAAATTATTCCGGAGCCCTCCACTACGGCACCTCTTTCTTCCTTTCTTCTTTCACTCCTTCATTTACCCCTTCCCTTATGGCGCGGTTAGGGTGTCCACCGAGATGAGTGAGACAGTTACTGCGTCATTTCCTTTCCTAAAAAAATTCATTTTATAAATGTGCCCACTGTTTATTACGGAACATTTAATTAAGCTGCTTTGATAAAAGATGCAATTGTTTAGCGATCCAGTAAAAAAAATTGTTAATAAATCGTACCTTTGTTTTGTCCTATCTAGTTTTGTCAGAAAAAAATCGTATACAGCCAATGATAGAAAGTTCCAAAGTAGACGACAAGTTTTGCGCCTCCATTTCCTTGTTGCCGGATTGTCGTCTGCTTTTCCACAATATACTAGGACAACGGAGGAAGTCAGACATGTGCAGTCATTATTAGAAATAAGTAAAGTTTCTTTTGGAAGAAATAGAATTGTTTTCTCAGGCACATAAAAAACTTTGCTAAACACACAAAAGACAAAAGAGTTTCAAAGTGGAGGAGATGTGAAAAAAAATAGCAGACACGCTGGGCATCAATGTAAAGACAGCAAGATCCATTGCAACGACCGATAGAGAGGCGTTGAAGAAAGATGCAACTTCGAAAAAATTCAAAGAAGTCGTCGTGTTCTGCTATTTGGTTTCTTCTACAGCATTTGTTTTCTGCATATAGATTGAATTGATTGGCACCCGAATTAAAACCGCTGGAGCTTGTGTTAATTTTGTTGGCACTCGGATTAAATTTACTGGCGCTGGCATTGTTCGAATTGGCGTTTGGATTATATACGCTGGCGCTCAGAATACGTGCTTAGTACTAAGATTCAATTACATGATATACAGATTATATCTGTCGGCGCTCAGATTATTTCCACTGGCACTAGGACTAAATTCAGTGAAAAAACCTGTAGCCTCACGCTGCTTGCGTCGGTAATGACTTTCTGTCTCGAAGTTTCCTTCAGTGCCCGAGGAACAGAGGGGAATGTAAAAGACTGCGCTTCTTTGAAGGCTTCCACTTGCAGCACAGAGTCTCTGCTTGGATGGTACTTATGACTTGGCAGTCTGCTTCGAGGTTCGGCATTGCGCGGAACGTTCATGACAAACGGCCAGTAGTAAGCCCACTACACTAAGAAATCCGCGCGCAACTTTCTTGTCTGCCGGCTGCGGAAACTGTGCGACAGCACATGCTTTCTGCGGGTCTGGGTGCACTCCATCCTTGCTTACGATGTACCAACAAATATTCGTCTAGCTTTGGGTTTAGCTCTGATGACTTGATTTCTGTCAAGACCTATCTGATCCATTTTCAGGCGACCATCAAAGTTTGAAGCCCAGACAATGGCATCATCTAAGTACACGAGGCAAATTAGCCACTGGAAGCCTCACAGTGCTGTATTCATTACACGCTGGAATGTTGCTGGTGCAGAACAAAGGAGAGACAGCATTAATTTGAACTCGCACAGCCCATCTGGCGTGACGAAGGCGTTCATCTCTCGATCCCTTTCATCGACACCGATTTGCCAATATCCGCTTTTTAGACCGATGAATGACAAGTACTTGGCGTCGACATGAGGAATCTGAGGTGTTGCAGATCCGGGAAACGGTAGACGTATTTATTGTCTACGGTGTTCAATCGGCGGTAATCTACGCAAAACTGAAAACTTCTTTCTTTCTTTTTGACGAGCATGACTTCTGCTACCCAAGGGATTTCCGATTTCTTAATGTGATTATCACACAGTATTTACTTATATTGGTCCCGGATGGCTTGGCGCTCGTGCGTAGACACATGTGGAGGTGTTCGCGGAAAGGACGGGAGTCTTCACCTATTATCCTGTTATGTTTGGTAACGGAAGGCAGTCGGACATATGACTGATTTTTTATTTTATGGGTTCTGACGCCCCAAAGCTACTCAGGCTTTGAGGGACGCCGTAGCGGAGGGTTGCGGAAAATTTCGTCCACCTAGGGTTCTTTAACATGCACTGCCAATCACACAGTGCACGGGGCCTCTAGCATTTCGCCTCCATTGATATGTGCCCACCGTGGCATGGGTTGAACACGCCCCTTTTGAGCCAGCAGCCGAGCACAGTAACCATTCAGCCACCACAGCGGCTAGTCGGAGTTACGACGAGGCACAAAAGCCTCGCGTAACTTCGAACGAGTTTCTATAGGAGTTCTCTGTGCTTTGGTAGGGTCGGGTTTATGTAGAACGTAGGCTCCGCGCGGGTTTTGGGTTAGTGCGATCAGTGACGCTGAGCTTCAGAGGCCGCCGGTATTGCTTACCTCGACTATTTCTTCCAGGAAGGAGATGGACGTGTCCTTGCTGCGATGTCTGTACTCCCGGCCGTAGATCGTTTACCAACACAGCGCCTTGCCCGTTGGCAACCCAGTGATACAAATTGCAATTATGAATAGTTCATTAGACGTCACTGATATTTTCGGCTGTATCGAGAACTGCGCTCACAATAATGCTTGAAACTGGCAGAATGCTCACCTCTTCGTCGAACACACCCAGTGATGCTTGATTCTTTAGTGTCGACCTCGATGGTACGACCTCGTTCGTCGAGAGGAGGATTGGCTTACTCTTGAGATCGATAATCGCTTGGTGCCCTGCCAAGACGTCCATGACTAGAATCACGTCACAGGATCACTGCTGAAGCACTAAGAAAGTCGCAGGGTACAGAAAAAGTTAGGTGTATCATCAGGGTAAGCAAAGCGCATGCTGGGCTCCTTCACGCACGACGTACGTGCGAGTTGCTGGTATAGGCGTTGTAGAAGGCTGCTGCAGTGGACGCTATTCCTCGCGGGCAATTTCGTGGATCGCTGGTGTGGGCTCATCATGGCGGCTGGAATTTCTTGTACCGGCTGGTTGTATTGCCGAGTCCCGTTGTCGAGTGTCTTCTCAATGGTCGACACTTCTGAAACCCGCCAAAACCCGACAGGTTTCGGCGGGTTTCACATGAGGCCGGCAAAACGCGACTTCTTGATGCCTCGCACAATGAAATTCTGGGGCTAGCATGGCGGAAGCGGCACTTATTTCTTACACAGAGGCAACCGCAGACTATTAGGAAGCTGGAAGAGAGAGCCATTTTGTAGCTCAGCTTGCATTTCCGGATGATGCTTGAGAACTTTTGACTAGTTTGTTCTTGAAGCTGCGCCACATCAGAAGAGGAACTTCATGATTCCCATCCAGGGCTCTGGCAGGGCCTTCTGACGCAGCATAAACGTTCCTCAGCTTCGCGGCGTCATCCCTAGATTAAAGTCCAGCGACATGGTATTTTGGTCGCACCATTCCCCTTTACCTTCATTACGAAAGACTTGGAAAGAAGGCGGCTCACGAGGCAGAAGTGGAAGGGTTGCATCTTTGTCGGTATTGTGGCTCGACTCACATCACTTCCGAATCGAGACCTCGCATTGAAGGCAGCCCGGCAGCCATCAGGAAGGTATCGAAAAGCTTCAAAAATAAACTTTTTATTGGGCTCACTTGATCCCCGAAGACTTGAACAGCTCGGCGGCGGCGATAGCAACAGTCGGGCTCGCTGGAAGTCGAAGAACGGAACGATTGCTGTTCTTAGCAGAGCCGAATATAAATTTGGCGAAGAACTTTCGAGATACGGCACGCAAAGCAGCCATTACAATCTCGAACAATGAAGAATTAGCTACGAAAGCCTGCGATCATTCGAGATAAATCTTGTTCTTCCGCGCTTCGCGAGTTCAGAAAGCGCGTGCCGGAGGGCTTCAACATCAAGAAGCAAGCATTGACAACAGTCATCGGTGATGGCTTTGTCTACGAGGATCATAAGTAGCTTATCACTGAGGGATCGATTAGGTCGAGAGGGTGCAGCTGACACGAGGTGGGACGTGCTAGCATCGGAAGAGCGATACACTATCCTGTCCGGACGAATTAAGTAGTCGTTGTGCTATGAATGCAAGCAGTAGGATGCACTCAGCATCAGCGGCCTGACTTTCTTTGGTCTTAGGCTTTATAGGCTCTTCAACAGTAAATGCCCCTCATTTATTTCAAATTTAAGAGGAAGACTGGGGCCCACTCCAGTAATGTCCTTTGCAGTTATGGTCTGCAACTCATCGGTTATGATCAGACCTGCAAATTCAGTTATGATCTGTAATGACATATATAGATTTCAGGCCGGGCTTAATTGTGCCAAAAAGTCAATTTGAACGAGAAAGAAGGTGCTTGAGATTTACTTGAATATTTTTGTTCCAATTAGGAACCTGAGAATGTGCTTCAGGAAACCACCGCCGCAGGGCCATGTAGTACATTAGGTTTTTAACTGAGCTTTCGCCTCCTACTGCACCAGGAAACAAAAATAGTGCTTTCATTTCGATCACGGTAGATTCCGGAAGTAATCGACAATTGCTTGAAAAGCACTGAGCAAAAAGTGAAACGACCTGCGCACCATTCCTTTTCCTAAAACAGTTGCCGTCAGGCACACGGCTGCATATCCTGAGAACATGGGTTCAATCCCTGGCATGACAGTTATGTTGCGCTTCCCTGAAAATGTATATTGAGAAAACTGAATCCCGTAGTTGCTCTCACATGTCTCAGTGAACGCGTCAACCGTCATCGCGAGGGGAGGGATGAAGGATGAGACAAAGAGGTGCCGTAGTAAGGGGCTCCGGTACAATATTGGCCATCTGGGGATCTTAATGTGCACTGACATTGCACAGCTAAGGGTCTCCTTGCTCATTTCCTCTTTATCGAAACGGAGCCACTGCGGCAGGGCTCGAATACGAACACTACGGCTCAGCAATCAAGGGCCCTAACTACTGGAGGAGGAACGAAAGACGCCAGTGCATTGAGTAATGTCAGTGCGCATTAAAGAGCCACAAAGTGTCCGTGTTTATGCGGAGCCCTCTACTGCGATGCCACTTTCTTTCACTCCTTCCTTCTCGCGGCCGCCGCGGTGGCTGAGTGGTTATGGCGCTCGGCTGCTGGCCCGAAAGACGCGGGTTCGATCCCGGCCGCGGCGGTCGAATTTCGATGGAGGCGAAATTATAGAGGCCCGTGTACTGTGCGTTGTCAGTGCATGTTAAAGAGCCCCAGGTGGTCGATATTTCCGGAGCCCTTCACTACGGCGTCTCTCATAGCCTGAGTCGCTTTGGGACGTTAAACCCTCATAAACCAAACCAAACCTTCCTTCTCAGCTCGGCAGCAGCTTCTCGGCAGCATGTGTCAACGTTCCGGGCAAGATAATTTTGTTGGCCGAGAGCAAACCGAGATTTTAACACTTTTCGTGCGCTTTCAACTCGTTGAGCGAGACCATGGCGCGCAAGCCCTGTTCTCTATAAGACGTTCTCTATAAGGAAAAAAAGCCTTTTCTCCGTCAACATTACAAATGACTCGGTAACATAGGTTGCGTTGCACACGATAATGTGGGATGCCTTGAGATTAGTTCGAGATGTCGAGTCGCTGAGAGAATGGTAACTGTGACGAGAATCGTGATTTGTGTCGTTTAAAGCTTGAATTTCTGCGAACGGGCAGAAATTATTATTTTTTCCTCTGTTATTTGAAAGCATCACTGCTGCAAGAAAATAAAAAAGCATCTTTTGTTCCTCACCGAAAACTAACACAAGCGGCTCAACGTAAACTTACCTACGTAAAGACGCATTGTATCAAAACACCTTTCGCCACTCCATGTGCTGTTTTCAAATTCCCCTTTGAGGCTTACACGACGCATGTTCATCTGGCCTAGAGTCCTGGGATCTCTGGAAGTGAACAAAAGCGACAGGATTGAAAGCGACCCAATCGAGCATCTTTTACGAAATAAAAGAAAAAGGAGAAATATTACGTCCCATGTACTACGTGGATCATGACGTGCAATAACTGTTAAACGTAATATGTGCAAAGTATCCGAGAAAGTTGCAATTAGTTCCAAGTAAAAAAATCCAGCAGTCAAGCTTTTTTAATGCTGAAAATGTGATGGTTTGTTTTTGCAGATGTAGCGAATTCAGTACAACTAACCACATATCAGACAGTTGGAATAAAGGCACAAAATTTTAGCTACCAGGTACCAGCCTATTCGAAAAAATCAAATACTCAACGAAATTATTTGATGTAAACGCATATCATGATGAGCGAAAATGAATTATCCACAAACTTACGCAGCGGGTGCCCTTCTACAGCGGATTTAAAAAGGAATCTGTCATGCGTGTTGAAATATGAAGGGCACACTTGATATGCTGCTCTGAAAGTGATAGGCTGATCTCTTCATTTCAGATCATAAAGAAATAGCTTTTTCGGTGTTGTTGAAGATAACATAAAATATTCTGGCAACTCCCTATGTGAACATCTTTCGTTCAGGAAATCTAGCTTTTGGGCGAGTTGGTTTCACACTTCAGGCATATATCCAGCGTGAGAACCACATGCACATTAGGAAGACGAATGTAATAGCGTTCTTCCATTTGTGTAGGTACTTTTTGTTCCATGTTAAAGTGGAAAGAGATTTATCGCAGTGGAAAACAATATCGCGCCACAACCTCCAGATTAACATCCAGACAGAATTTTAGGTCAGTTACGCTAGAGCCAGCGTGAGCTTCACTAAAGTTGTCACCGCCATGCAGGATCAATGGCCCTTCCTCTGCGTCAGCTCTTTAAAAATAGGGTGAAATGTCGTGTTGCAAGACCTCATTTGCAGCTGAGGTAGGTTTTACTGAAACATGTTCTATTGCATCTAAATAAGCATGTTTTGAGAGAACAATTTATTTACCTCATTTCAGCATAGTCAAAGCTGCTCTATTTATGGGGCACCTGTTTGCAGAGATTTATCTATTGCAAATAATATAGTTCATATTAGCATCACAGTTTTCTGCAGTTAATAGTTCCCGCACTCTTCGTGCGGGCAGCGAGAAGTTGTATCGTGTGTTTCTGAAGTAAAAGTTTTTGTCAGCAGTTGGTGACCTAAAGGATTACGTCTTAGCTGCGCAGTGCAGCTCTTAGTACATTCGTGAAAGTGTTTGCCTTTCGCAATGGCAAAGAATATGTCTTCCCTCCGTCGAGTGTTTAGCAACGCTGGTGATGCAGAGCCGCCTGTACAGCGCGTCCGAGTAGCAGACACGCTTGTCTTTTACTCTTGAAAAAGGCTGCACACGTAAGCCATGTAGAGGCGCTCTCAAACGTACGCACTCTGTCCACACGTGAACAAAATGGGCGTTGTGCTTGTGCAGTAATGGTGGCAAATGGTACGGTGTGAAAATTCGATCAGTGTCACTTCTTCGCTTTATCGGATGCGAAATGCTTGGCAATTTGTACAACGGGTTTTAACAGATTCCATTACAGTTAGTAGATTAGACCACTAGATTCATCTCAATGTAGAGCACACGAGCTACCGAAAATACAAAATGTTATGCTGCAGCAATCTACTATGCTCAACATCAGGGAATGGGAAAACTGTGGACACTTAATCTACAACTGCAATTATTTTACAACATTTCGTAGCACATTAAGAACTTCTTTAGGCCATCCCACAGCACTGCTCCCTCAACCTAACAAACCTAGTTGAACACTAGGTTTACGTAGCTTAGGCTTTACGGGGTACGAGGCCCCCTAAAATTTCTATAGCCCTGATATATTAGTTCGTTTTGGCCAGTGGGTTAGGCAGCGAGTCAGATACTATTTTTGAGAAATCGGCCAGCCCATGCCGAGAGTAAACTATGGCACCCAGACAGAGCTGTACGCACCCACGTGGCCCTGGAACGCCATCATTTGGAAGCTGGCTGATAACCGCGGACGGCAGTGCAGAGTTCTCTTGTTCAACGTGAGACCCTAGTCGCAGCGGCACACGCTTCAAGTCCTGCCACCTACGTACTGTGGTCTTGCTCATGTTGTGGCGTTAATTGTGAGCGGGAGGCAGGCGGATGTTCCCCGAATTACTGCACCTTGGCGGCTTTGCACATTCCAGTGCACAATTCGTTCGTGATCGTGCAAGAGAAGGACGCCTGTTCGCACTCCGCGGGAAGTTCTCCCGGGCGGCTCGCCTCATTTCTAATAGCTATATACATGCGGTTTCGCTCTGTGAGAAAACCGACGAAAATAGTAACATTACCTGGACGCTACTCGAGAATATCTGTCGAAGTAGGTGGTAGTTTTGCTTGTGTTTGAAATGATGTCCACTTTGCAAAGTTGTGGGGAGCCTGTGCTCAAACTAACGCCAAAAATAACAGTCGGTTCTTCTTCCGTTGTTTTGAGGAACTGTAAGGGAAAGAAGACAGTGCAAGGCAAAAGGAACAATGTTTTGTATATATTTCTAGAAAAAGATAAGAAAATGAGTTTCTGACGAAAACCATTTCAGCTGTAAATATAGAGAGAGTACATGCACAAATGTACCGAAATTTTACTATTTTCCTTGTGTTGAGCAGATCGTGGTATATAGGTGGAAAGAATTGAGCTGAGTGGTAATTTCTGTGAAAAGGAAAAAAACAGAGATGCCCGCCTTCGTCTCGTGAAGTCTCAAGCCACGACTCCTGCATGTCACCTGACATTTGCAGGCACTTACTTCCCCAGTAGTGGAACCTTGTAATTTTTCAAAAGAGTGGCATGCCACTCTAGCGGCTGGCGTATAATCTTTGTTGCTGTCCACTGGTAACGTAGAACATGACCCTATGTCGCCAGTAACAGTTGTACAGGAGCGCTTGATCACTGGCTGCGGCATCAAAACTGCCAGAACTGAGATCTTCACTCAGCACGAGGACAGAAAAATAAGAATTATCTTCTATTGAAAATGGTTACATGACCAATTTCTACTCTCAATGAAACCATCATTAAGGACGAAAATATTAACCTGTGCTTTTTATTCGTTCAGTCACTGCAGTCCTGTTTGGTGTGCAACGATTACAAGAACCTCTACTCCCTAATATTCACCTATATATGCATGTATACTCTAAACATATTTTTCCTGTTTTTATCGTTCTATTCCAGCTACGAAGGGCGCGTCGTTCTGTTTGTTAATCTAATCATCTTGCCGAGTATCAGCTGCCACACTTTGCTGTCAAAGGATATTGCCGCAAAGCACTGTAACTGTAGCGTGGCAGCCATGCTCAGATTCGATTGTGAAAAAGACGATGACACAGAGGTCTGAACCTCGCTTGCTTGTCGAATGCTTGGCTAGGACAGTTGCCGGACATCGCAAGTGACCCGGATTAAGCTCACCCACAACCCCCTTTAGATCTGGTGGTGGTGCTGGTTGATGAAGGACTTGAACAGTTAGAGAGAAGCGCACTTCTTTCCTCCGGAACTGCTCTTGTTAGTTTCCTCCGGGCGACAAGGAAAGAGGCGGCGCACGGGAGACAAAGATCGGCGATTAAGAGATGGCGACTGGCGGGAAGAGTATTTAGAACGGTAAAGATGGGAGTAGTCCGTAGAGGGGCTGGAGGAAGTAGCTGGCGAAGGAGGTGTATTGCCGTAGCGGAACGGACGTGCATCGTTTCAGAAACTCGGCATGTGTTGGCGACAAGTGTAGCCGTCTTACGTGGTCTGGAAATATATAGGCATAACTGATGGCGCGATTATTAGGGGTGGGTCGGTTTCATGACGGCGCGGCGAGGCGGAGTGTAACAACAGGTAGGTTCCGGTGGTGGTGGCGGTGTCGCAACAAATGGACGAGATAAGCAGATGTCGGGGCCCCGTGGTCTGGCGGCAACATCGGCGTACAGTGAGTGGGGCGGTCACAGGTCGAAGCCGGTGGCAGGAGGGCAAAACGTCGGCGACCTGCTCCTGGATGGGGCGTCAAAACGTGGGATCGAGGGATGGCGCAGGGTCTTCAGACAAAGGCAGAAGCGACAGTTGGCGGGCCATCTCTCTTCCCGTTCACTGGAGCGCGATAGCTTGACTAGCAATTAATTCTAATATCTACTCCAATTGGGACCACATAAAAGAGGAGGCTACAAATATTAACTTTGATAATTCACAAAGCTTTTTCTGGTTTTCACCATCCAAACCTTTTTTTTTTCGCCACGCGTTGTGGTGATCTTGTGACTCTAAATTCACTGACGCCGCCGCAGGTTAAAATGCCTCTAAATAGCAAAATACTCTCTATCCTATCTCTTGTAAAACAATTTCAACAATTTGAGATTTTGGACACCTATAACTAGCGAATTGCAAAGCTATTTAACTGCAAAACATTCTGAAAGCTTGTAACACAAAGGTAACGATTTATCCGCCTCCTAAATGCCATTCATAACCTTGTAAAATGAAAAAAAAAACGATTTTATTTTGTATTGACCATAAATATAGCTTTATACTAACTTCTTCGTAGGATGTAGAGCAATAGCGCATGTATTTACACCGTGCACATCAAAACAACAGAATGTAAAACATCCTCTGAACCTTTTTTGGGGAACCCCAATTTCAAGGTCGATCTCTTAAGCCACTTGGTTTAGTTGCATAATAATTTACGCACCAAAGTGCACCCTGCACTAGTGACGTGGAAAGTGGATTACATACGAGCTCTCAAAATGAGTATTGTGAAAAACTGAATGTATCCAAATTCTGCCAAGGAGCAGGCTTTTCCACGAAGGTTTAATTTGGTTGAATGTGTTCCGTGGCAATTTGCAGGCGGAACATGTTCTGCTACATTTTCAAACAGGTAATAAAATATTACCTCCGCAATGTCAGGGGTTCTGCGTTGTTCCAAACTGCCCGATTCGCCTTGGACGCTTGGTCGCAAGAATCCCAAAAGCAGGGTCACAACAGCCAGCTGAATTCTTCGATTCAAAGCCATATCTTTTTCCTAGATATTGCTCTCGCTATGCGTACGAAGAAGAGTCCGTCTTCAGGGAAAAGCGTAGCGCTCCAGTGGCTTGTTGGCCCTGCAAGGTTGGTATTGAGCTTGAGACGCAGAAGCGCATGTGCTAACCTCTCATTATTTGCTGGTCCGGTAATTCACTTATACACAAGTGAAATGATTATAATTGCGGCGTTTCTGCTCCAAATTTTCAAGTTTCAAGTTTATTTAAAGCGCACACAGTAATAATGAATACAATAAAATATGTACAGAAGGTTATCTCATAGTACAGGACTGTCGAGGGGACCTCCTAGAGCAAAGCAAGTGGGGTAAAACCGCAAACAATGGAAAGCAGTGTATTAATTAGCATAAATATACAACCTACAAAAAAGAGACGGAAGAATGTTATGTGTGAAAAACTAAACAAAAGGTATATACAGTAGTAACTTCGAAACAATGCAAAGAAAATGAAACTTTAAACAAGGATTACTGCGGTTTACCTCTTCATTAATGGCGAATCCTTGAGATTCTGCCTCCTGCCCTCAATATGGTGAACAGAAATACATCATAGACAACTACATCCTTCTGTCGTAGGGTGCATATGCATTTGATGAGCAGGAAGCAAAAAAAAATAAATATATAGGTGCCCTTATTCTTAACGTTCATGCTTTGTTGCACCAGTTTCAACCACCTGAATCAGCGTAAACAGATACTTTTGCAGCCACGTTGTTTAGCGCCCGTTGGACAAATCAGGCGTAGATGCCGCCATGTAGGGTCTGCTTAGACAACACGTTTTTGCATGTAGGCAAATAAGATTGCAAGCTAGGGTTCCAGCGCTTCAAGGCTGAAAGCGAGAAGATTCCAACCCCGATAGAAGCAAACCATGTCTTTGAAGCTATATTTGAAGGAAAATATATAATTTAGGTAAATGTATGCTTTAAAGCTACATGAACTTAGATCGTTGAACGCTACTAAAGAAAGCCGAGCATCAGACGCATTTTGTTTTCTATGTCTTATGAACATTTCGCTGTTGCACGCGAAAAATTCATAAACCATGAGCACAAAAGAAGCTGCCCATTTCTGCGTTTTACTTTCTTAAGTGTTCTTCATTTACGGCGTCACCAAGGCGCTCAATTCGCAATTTTTTTAATGTGGTCAGCAAAGAACGATGGGAAGAAAACATTATTGCGCCTTTCATTTCGTCGTGTATTCAACAGGTGGGTTTCCAAATGCAGTAAAAGCCTACAGTTTGTAAAACATGTCATTCTTCTCACAAGCACTGTGGAGTCGAACAACTGGACTTTGACATCTCCCGATATTTTTTACGCACTGTTTCGTGAATCAAAGAACACCAGAATCAAAGAACACCAGTAGTAAAACGAGTTAATCTATATGCCACGGCATCTTTTGCCAACGACAGGGTTGTAACCCCCTTCTAGAGCTAATTGCACTTATATAAGCTGCAACACAATAAAAATATAGTCGCAAATCTTGTTTTTTCTGTGAATTGGCCGCGCCAAAATATTGTTGGGTGACTATGGCACGCTAGCTATCCAACATTGGAAAAGTTCCTATTACTTGGACATAAGATATACCAAAAGGCGATGGCTTCGTAGGCGCACTCGAAATAAACATTAAAAAAATGTCATCATTAAGGATCCTTTGCACGAACTTGGCGACTCTGCACAGCATGAAAGTGTACCAAAGGCTTAAAAAGTACGTGATACTTAGACTCTTCGTTTATAATAATATGTAGAGATGATGTGCAGAAAGCTTCTTATATGGCCTATACCAATGTTTAGAAATAGAAGCAGTTATGGTCTAGTTTTCGGCCTTGTGCCCGGGGATCCATTGTAAAATAGCGACATGAACGGCTACTTCTTAGCTGGTAACTCATTTTGCGGAATTGAAGTCGAGCGTTGGTCGAGCGTTTTACTTGAACAGGCTCGTACTTCGTCTAAGGTACTGAAATTGACACAGTTATCTAAGTGCCGAAAAGATGTTGTCGACTTTCTTCTTCATGCACACCCATCATAGCCCTAAAGCACTGTATGCTTAAGAGACGAGGTACTTATTGGGTCAGAATGTGCTGTCAAATTATGTGCTGCGTAAAGAACCATCTCATCTCATCATGCATCTCAGCCTAAAGTAACTCAGCAGTTAAATGTGCCTTTCCACAAAGTGCTATTGATGTTCGTGTTCGAAAATATCAGGGTTAATTAAAGGATGGTAGAAATGAACAGGATAGGGTTTCTTTTGTAGTTGCGGCGAATGGCGAACAGGACGCAAGCCAATTAGCGGAGTTGATGTGTGCTGATTAATTCGTCATTCCAGCAAACTGCCACAGCGCTCTTTCGAATTTGGAGGACATTATTGGAGGGGAGGTGGAGGCTCTCAGGTTTATATTTGTGGCAGAAAAATTGGAAATCATGATTTATTATGCTGATCCATAGAATTTAGAGCTATCTACAGTAAATGCCTTGAAGTATCTTTGAATATGGCTTTATGATGAAGGGGACCACATACGAGACAAGAATGCGGAAGTAAACAAAACACGGCCGCAGTTTTCTGCAGTCAGGCATTACGCGCCGCTTGTCGATGAGATATCTCAGTAGAAACACTTGCTGCTGACGAAAGCATTGCGTCTTCGATTTGGCCACTAGGTCCCAGTTTTACAAGTAGTGTAGGACAAGGACTAAGTGATAGGTATGCTCTCCGAACAGTTTCGTGAAAATTAGGCCACAGTCGAGGTAACAGGTTCAGGGGTCTCGGACCCAGTCAGGTGCAAGGATGCACGTTTTGTGTAGGACCCTTTGGTTTTTGTGCAAGGAACATAAGAACACAAATAACTAATAAAAATACGCCTTCTAAATATTCCTGACGGCATCGGGCGTGCCTCTAAGGAATGTAACAATAACTTAGAAAAACTGGTGCCGCCTTCCTAACGCAGTTATTTTTTCTTTACCCTGTGCAAGATTACATAGGAAACGTCCGCAGAGGCCAGCAGCAAAATTCCAGAAGCGGTGAAAGACGTCATGAATAGGGTCATTTATAGTAGCAAACATGTACAAATCCATCTACTACAATACCAAAATGTACTGTTCATCTTTCGGACCAGAATTAGTTTAGCTGCGAAAGCAATGGCCGACCCAGAGTTCTATCCTTCTGCGACGCATCTTGAATCTGTCCGCTGAACCCTTTGCGTTCCGATGGCAACACTCGGTATGCCTTTTGGCACCCCGAATCGAAACACCCGATGTCAAACGTGTCACGGCTTTCGGAAATAGTATTGGGGGTGGATTGGACTGAGAGATTTTAAACGAGGCTTACACAGCAGCTGCCTTTTCACCAGTGCGTCGTGTCCAGTTCAGCATGTTGTTGATAGCGAAAGTAACATGTATTCAGGTTAAACTGGAGCACCTGCTACTAGTACCTATGATATCAGTGCACCCTGTGTAGATAAGGCAAAATTCACTCAGTTTGGTTGAGTATAGGGTCATGTCCAAATATTAGTTTTTTTCAAAAACCCAAGGCAACGAAGACCACTGGTGCCACAGACGGCGAAACTGGGCTATTGTGTTGGCAGGTCGAATAACTACGCCCCGCACTGGTGTCAAGCATGTCATGAATCATAGAGGACGCGCTTACCAGACAGCAGATTGCACCAAACGGAGGTATCACTGCATCCTGAGACGCTAAAAACACGTTCTCTTTATAAAAATACCAACATTCCATTCAGTCTGACACACGACGTCTATCTAGAGGAACATTGTAATTTAACTGTAAAGTGTGGGTCCACACACCACTAGAAATCTAGTCATAACGTGGGTGGAGCCAGAAAGAGGAATGAATACATCCTGATAAACTCCCCCTGCGAAGAATACAACTTTAGTCGATATTTATAGGGCCTGCAACAAATCTTCACTCACTCCAAAAATTGTTGAGGTTTTAAGTGTCAGGCATGTCCTTAACGCTTTAATGCCCGCTATGTTGAGTAGCAATGGCTGGTATCTTTTATGCTTGTATACTGCGCATTTGATATGTCTGCTCCCTCTTGTTGTAAGACAACGTCCTGTGAACTTCATGACATCATAAAGCAGATGCCTAGCCCCACTTCCTTTTTTAAAGGCGCACTAAAGAAACCGGTCCGCGAGCTATCGCAAGAAAATAAAAGATATCAAATTAAAAAAAAGACGTTAACGCATCCATCACACTTACGCAAAAACAGGTGAGTTACGAGTACTGTTACAATAGCAGCAGAGCATTGTACAGCTAAACATATCTTATTTTACTTACCTCTAAAGTTGACAAAGAGGAGAAATATTCATCTACATAGCCTAGCAATCGTCTGCACTCACACAATCGCGCTGGTTAAGGGGTTTTGGTCGTTACATGTACATGAGAGAGGGTATGGCGTTTGAAGGAGATGTAGAAGAGAGGTCAGTTCACCGCGTTACTTCTATGCTTCGCGGCATTGCCGAAAGTGGGTTTGAAGGCGGAGCAAACCAGAGCGCTCGGATAAGGAGGATCAATCAAAGGGCTCATGTAGAACTAGCTCTGCGGGCTGCAGATCGAGAGTATGCTCGAAGACAACAAGACAACACATGTTTGTGCGCGGCGGGCTGCGCGCCAGTGTGAATATCGCCAGCGAAAGAATACATAACGATTGCTCCTTTCATTTTGGACCTTGCAGAGTTTCGCCGTTTACGCAAAATAGCTTAGACATTGTCTAATTTTTTAACGCATGCACTATGTCTTTAAAAATTTGCGTCGAAATAACTCAAACATCTTAGCCTGGTCTCTTACTCAAATTCAAAAATGACGATTTGCTATATATTTGCCTGTGAAGAGTAGTGCACACATGAGGTGGGAGTTTTTTGGTTAACTCAATATGTCCCAGCCCTTACCTTCTTGTACGGCTGGAAATGTCTCGCTTCACTTCTGCGGCTGTTCTAGCCGGGACCCTTTTATTCCTGGGGGAAATGGTGTACTTCTCGATTTTTGCTGCTCGAGGAGACAATTGTCTGAGGAGACATTGTCTGAGGAGACAATGAGCGGCACTCTGAATCCCATTTTATCGCACTGCGCATCGGCGATCATGTCCGAAAACTTCTCACCGTGATTAATGCAATGGCATAATTCTACGCAGATGCAACATTTTTGTGAAAACCCATTACACAGCTAAATAAATCAGTAATCATTATTATCATCATCAGCCTCACTACACCCACTGTAGGGCAAAGGCCTCTCCCATCTCCCTCCGAGATTGAAAATAAAAGAACAATGAAACCAATTTAAAACAAAGGACAGGTGATTAAGAACGTCCCAGGCTGATTCCAGTCTGCTTCTGTTAGTTTCGGTTCGCAGATGGTCAAAGTGGGAAAGCGGTTACTGAAAACTTATTGGCGAAAAATTCAAATTTGTGGCGTCGGCCCTCTTGAATATCACAACCTTTCCGAGTTCTTCACGAAAAGATGAAAGGTTGAAAAAAAATCTTTTTTTATTTTATCCTTGTGTCACATGGAAAGGAAATTGAAGTACTAAAATAATAAAACAGAAGGAGTTTCTGAGCTTCAAGCTCACATTCGCGTTTCGTTGCGATTGCACGTGTTCAGGACTCCAGACACGCATGGTGTCCGTGCACCGCTACGGTGAGCGAACACCAGAGCCGCAAATTAGGCCCACGGAAATAAAAATACGCGTGGACTTTCTGAGTTACGTATCACTCCGCCGATGGCAGAGCGGCAAGCTGCCATGGGATTGGCTGAAAGGTATTTTGTGTGTTGTTGACTCCTCCTACCTTCAGCGTTGAGTTAAAAAAAGCGCAAGCCGGGACTTTTAATCCGATTTAAATTAAGGAAATCGGTCGCATAGGACAATAATTCGAAGTAGCCGCCGCGGTGGCTTAATGGTTATGGCGCTCGGCTGCTGGCCCGAAAGACGCGCGTTCAATTCCGGCAGCGGCGGTCAAATTTCGATGGAGGCGAAATTCTAGAGGCCCGTGTACTGTGCGATGTCAGTGCACGTTAAAGAACCCCAGGTGGTCGAAATTTCCGGAGCCCTTCACTACGGCGTCTCTCATAGCCTGAGTCGCTTTGGGACGTTAAACTCATATAAACCGAACAAAACCAATATTTCGAAGTTGCAAAGAATGCTCGGAACGTAGAGATCGAGTTCGCGTGGCAAAAAGACGAGTTCAGATTCCTATTTAGTGCACCTTTAAGAACTCAATTTGCCTCAGTTTGATGTTTTCAGAAAAACCCTTCGGTTTGTTAAATGCAAAAAAATGGGCAGGCACATAATTGACAGGGCTTAAGAACGAGTTTTAGTAAAATTTTGCCTGACTGCTGCTGTGTTTCTTGTGCTTAACAACGTGGTGTCGACACAGCCTTGGTTTGCCCACTAATGATGCTAGGATATACGAAAACGAGTATTACTGGAAGACTAAAATTTTAAGCGTTCGTTCCGAGCAAGGGTAACACCAAAATTTGAAAGAGTAATAGCCTAATCACTCTGAAATACGCTCTTACCGTTTTGTTCTAGGTTCCTGAAAATAATTTTCAAAAAGGGAATGAAAAAAGTGCAGTATCATACATAGCGAATGCAGAAAATGGCAATGCCAGTTTCTTTAAATGTTTTGTAGGCCAAAGTAAATAAATTGCAGCGCAAACATTTTAAGTTCATCACCTCAGAGGACCCTTACAGATTTTTCCAAAAAATTCGTTTACTTTTCTGTATATCTTTTTCAACAACCCTGTTCACATACATGACTTATATACTGCTCTTTAGAGCCGCGTAAACTTTTCAACGGCCATGATGAGCCAGGCCGTACGTTTCACGTGGAAAACAGGTGCATTTGCACTGGAGTGTCCTTGGATAAATAATTTCAGCGATCCTCGACTTGTGCACTTAAAGACTAAATTTTGTTCTTGTCGGATGAGCCCAGATGACGTGTTTGCTCCTTTCGGCAAATTTTCTTCTCGCCACGGGATTTTAATTAGCGAGTTTTCTTTACATGCCTTGACGTATTCTCATAGACTCGTGAGCCCTGAGATGGGATATCAGCTCGTGGCCTTTCGAAGAATGGAGCCGGTAGATATACTCGGTCGCATGAATTTCGATTACCACCGAAGATTTTTTCACGTAAGCCGCAGCGAAGTTTTGTTTTTCGAGAAAAATATTTTGGGAGCAGCTTTTATAGGTTTGGTTATTTGCCTACAACTTCTCGAATAACGCAGAAAAATGGCTTGAAGAAGCAGTGAGCGAGACAATCGTTGGTAATATTGACGCCTGCAAATGGGTAGCGCATTTATGTACCCGTAGAATAAAATAGAAACAATGCAGTCGTTTTTTCAGGGTCACGCACGTTTCTGAAGAGGCGTTTCAGAGCTGAACACATGGTTTATTGGTTAATAAGCAACTGGGACTAGCACGCAGTGAGCACGCGTAAAATTAAATTTTCGGACCAAAATATTCCGTAGGCTTGAAATGAAAAATTAAATTTTCGGACCAAAATATTCCGTAGGCTTGAAACGAAAAATAATGCATATTGAATATAATTGTCTCTCACACTCAGCCAAAAATATAAAGAGCGTTTCCTACACACTACAAGTGTTGTAAATGCTGTCGTGAAACCAGCAAGAATTTCAAGGCACACTACGTAATTAGCCAAGAAGAATACTGATTCACTGCAATCAACTTTCAAAATCTGCTTCATAAGCATAAGCCTTCGATCATTTTTTTCTGGTGACGCCTTTCAGAAACCAGTAGGCGCGGAGCCAGCGCGCTGTCTACCCACGATGGCAATTATCGTGGTCTGCTGGGTGCCTAGTAACGTGTGGAGAGCCAACAATGCATCGCATAAGTACGGCCGCTGAAACAATGGCGCACAGACGTCCACCCCTTTCTGAGCGGTCCTTGGCATTTGCTGCCTTTGCGTAAATGAGCGTCATCAATCATAAGCGAGGATAGAGTTGCTGGAAGAATGGGGTGTTCAGTGACATTCAGTAGAGAAATATGTATGAAATAACGAACCAAGACTTTTAAGCATAAAATGAAAACAAAAGTTTTAGCAGGGTCGAGTGCGTACCACAGCTCGTTCTTCATCGTGTTAAACGAGATCATTAAGAATATCTGAAAGTCGCCGCTCTGCCCTGAAGAGAAACATTTTGCCTGCTCTGTTAGTGGTAACGCACTCCTGTCTTAAAATAACCCTTTCAGAATGTTCTTTGTTTAAAGCAGTTAGCTAGAAGGAAACGGCATTTGAACTTTCTTGAATATTCTTTACGCAGGAAATAACTCCCGACAATAAGTAGCGGTTGCTTCCTGAAACAGGAGGCAAAGAACGCACAGACGCGGCAAGAGCACACAATTTATTTTACCAAGTTGTAACAGGGCGAAAGACGCTGGACCAACAAAGGGGCAGGACAGCAGAGCACTGTGGTGTGATGACTGTTTCTTCATTGGTGGACATTCAGGCTCTGATAGTGTGGCAAATTCAAACCAACTCGCCAGCTTTTCGGCCTCCGGAAGCGCAGTTCAAGTTTTCCTCAAAGACAGAGAGGATGGATCAGCATTCGGCTTACACATTTATTGATTAATTACAATCGCAAACAACGGCACGCTGTTCTCTGAAGACCGCGAATACCGCTGCCTACCAAATGGGCCGTAGGCTGTGCGCAGAGCAGAGGTCCTGACCTGTGCACGCTTTTCCACCAGCTGCCACCATCAGTCATCAAAAGCGATAGCGTTGCACAGATGGTCACGTAACCCGTGATAAGCAATTATCTTACATAAAAAAATAAAACATGAAGTTTTTCTCCTCCTCAAAGCAAACTAGATGTGTAGAAACTTTATGCTTGGGGTACTACATATTTGTCCTTCAGAGACACAGGCACGTAAGAGTATGCAGCGAGTTAAGCTTTGAAAATCTAGATTGCGGTGAAACAGAATTCGGTTTTTCCAAAGCCTGTGTTAGTCACGGTGCATTTGTGTCATTGATTTACTTTGGCTAGAGTCGCAATTTGCCTAACCTTCTTATTCGCCGTAAAGTACACATATGCATCTTGGCTTTAGAGCCAGCGCCATAGCCTCAATAACCCTCTCGACCACAATAACCGAAATTGATCACTTAGTATCGGAAATCCTACCTCTGAAATGAAGAAAGAAGAGCACCTTCATTGCCAACCTCTACAGCTCGCCGAGAGCAAGACATGCGCGATTTGACAAAATCATTCAAGCATGCTCCAAGTAAGCGGGCAGCAATCAACTAGTTATACTAGGGTACATGAATGCACCTCACACGGCTTGGGGTTATATAAGACACCCCGAAAGGTTCTTCACTCTTAGAAGCAACATACAGGGAAGGTCTAAGGTCTCAACCTGGCCACAGACCTTGCCTCACCCACCCTCATAGGCAATAGCGTTTGTGGAGACACCACACCGGGTTTCCCCTTTGCGAAGAATGCCCACACGGTTACATGGACACATCTAGGCGAGGCTTACGGCAGTGACCACTATATACTCAGTACAGCAATCTCCACGACCAAGCTCAGGAGAATACTCGGAGACGTAAAAATCACAAATTTGGACAACTTCCGAAAAAGCCCAAACCCCGAAGGAGGGATCACCAACATTAGAGAATGGACATAACACTTGAGGGAAGCACACGCAACCCACACTCAGGTGATTCAGCGTACCGCCGCGGCACCAGATATAGAACGCCATCTCGTCGAGTTATGGGAAGATAGAGAAATACTCACGGAAGAGTCAGTGACTCAACAGAGAACTCAAACTTCGCATATCCCAAGAATACTCGAAGAAGAAGAACAAGAACAAGAAGAACAAGAAGAAGAAGGAAGCGCAAGAATACTCGACGCGATTGGCCAGAGAAAATCGGGCCTTGTTCTGTTCATCCCTTAAGGGCAACCTCAGCACCGCCCAGACATGAGCAATCCTTCGCAATTTGATTGAACCGAACAAAACCAAAACGGCTCCAAACCGAACTCTTAAAACAGTTGCTAATCAATTCTCTGGCACGGATGAGGCGCTGACGGAAGCTCTGCGAATGCGCTATATAGGCGACACTCTCAGCCCTTCCTGTATGCTTTGTTACACCGGCCACCCGAACCCTTCACTGGACGTCCCTATTAGTAGAGTGCATCTTGAAACCGCGCAAAAAAAGACAAGGGACGAGAAAGCAACCAACAGGACAGTCACAAACTAGACCGTCTCTCTCTATTATACTTGTCCCTATTACAGTGGCAGAGCTCCGAGCGGCAGTCCACGCTTCACAGCGAAACACTGCCTCCGGAGCAGACAAGATAACAAATGCCATGATTCTTAATCTTAGTTGGGATCATATTGAGGCTCTTACGGACTACCTCAACAATGAGCTATGGGACAAAGGAATAGTGCCGGAGGAATGGCGACACGCTGACATTATCACCATTCCAAAACCAGTTAAGAAGCCCACGTTGGACGCATTACGCCCCACTTCCTTAACGTCTTGTGCATGAAAACTCTGGGAACGGGTCGTGCACACCAGCCTTCAAATATACATCGAGGACAACGACCTCTTTCTTCCTACCATGATTGGTTTTCGGCCGGGTCTCTCTGCTGAAGATGCTGTCCTCCTAATAGGAGACGAGGTCATCACAAATATCCCCAAAGGTTATGAACACCTCCTTGTGGCCCTCGATCTAAAGGCCGCCTTTGATAACATCTCGCATGAAGCAATCCTTCAAGGCATCATCGAAATCAACTGTGGCAAAAAGGTATTTTCTTACGTACGCGCATTCCTCACGGGAGGCACAGTGACGATAGGCATAGTCCAAACACGCTCTGAAGGCCCAGAAATGTCACACAAAGGCACGCCGCAGGGTTTTATCGCATCACCCTTGAGAGAGAGAGAAAAACGTTTAATGTTTAGAATGTTTGGTGGGCCCTCATTCCAGGAGGACATTGGCTTTTGCCGCAGCTCTTGCCCGGTTCGCCAGCGAAAGCTGGTCCTTCGAATGTGAGCTGGAAAGCGCCGCCTCCTAATATAACCCCTTCTATTCAACATCCCGATGCTGAAGCTCGCTCAGCAACTCCAAATACTCCCCAATATCGGATATACGTTGTATGCTGATGATATAAGGATATGGACGACCAGGGGCTCCTTAGACAACACGGAAAGAACGCTACAGGAAGCAACAAAAGTAGTGGAAGATTTCGCCTCTAAAAGCGGTCTCCACTGCTCCCCAGAGAAGTCCGAAGTAATACGGGTTCATAATCCACGATACAGATCAGTGGGCCCGATCAACTTTAGATAGAAGGGCAGCCCATAATGGAAGTGGAGCTTATCCGGATACTTGGACTTTGGATCCAGAGCAACCTTAAGGCTACCCACACCATTCGAACACTTAAAACCACAATTACTCAAATAACCCGCGTGATTAGTCGTATCACCCGACATCGCCAAGGCATGCGAGAAGAGGACACGATGCGATTAGCCCAAGCGCTAGTCCTCAGTTGAATAACGTACTGACTTCCCTTTGAGAAGACCATGAAACAGGAAGAGCAACAGCTTGACACCATATTAAGAGGGGCATACAAAACGGCGCTTAATCTTCCGCCCAGCATCTCAACAGAAAAACTTCACGCTCTTCGCCTTTTCAACACATATTCCGACCTCCAGGAAGCAGTCCTCACATCACAAACAGTCCGACTTCAACAAACACAAGCTGGCCACGCCCTTTTTAGGCGTGTAGGCACGACAGCGGACATACGAGCCCAGGATTCTCAATCCTATTATAAACAAAAACGCAGCATATGGGCGGGACAAAAAAAGGGCGAGGACAGGACGGTTGCTACAACCGTCCTTTCTTCGCCCTTCATCGTCCCGTCCATATACTACGTTTTTGTTTATAATATGTCTGACAAACTGGCCCCTCAGTATACTCTGTTAAATTCTCAATCCTCCCCAGAGAAACTGCAAAGAAATAAAGCCAAAGTAGCTCGGATACCGAAGCATATGCTCAGAGATGCCCAAACCGACAGGCGCAAAGCAAGAAGTTCCTACGTACGCAAGCGACTTGCCATTTCAGCTGGCGCGATGTATGTGGACACCGCGGCATACACGTAACACAATAAATACGCGGCTGTAGCGATAAATTCCGAATTCTCTGCGGTGCTCGCTGCCTCCGTCATAGCCGACTCTTCAGCAGCGGCGCAAACCGCCGCTGTGGCACTTGTCACATGGCACTGCTACGCGCAAGGGCGCAGCGCCCATGTGATCACGGATTCACACCAAGCCGGCCGAAACTTCATGCGAGGACGCGTCCCAAGACACGTCGCCCAACTCATGGGTATCCCACCCCTCAATAAACCCCACCAGATTACGTGGACGCCTGTTCACGTGAGAGTAGAGGGAAATGAAAGGGTGCACGCTTTAGCTCGAGCGGCAATCAACCGAGCGGGGCGATCTAGTGCATTCCAATTCATCCCTATTCCCTCCACGTACAACGAACGCTTAGAGTTCCAGCGTCTCCAGCGCCAAAAACACCCTCCTCGTCACAAAAAATTAGACACCCACGACGCTATCTCCTGGCGTCAGATCCAAACCAACACCCCCTCATCTCCACAAACTTCATCTCATGTATTCAACACTATAGCCTGACACATGCCCATGGTTCCAGGCCCGCCCAACACTCTTCCACATTTCGTTGGGATACGGAGCAGAACCGAACTATTTTATTGTTTTTACTCTACATTAATAATTTACCGTCCTGTTTAAAACAGTCCAATAGTATACTATACGCAGCTAACTCTACCATGATATCATCGCACCAGGAAATTAATCAGCTCATACATAACCTACAATATGACCTTAATTCTCTTGAGCGCTGGTGCCACATTAAGCGCCTGTCCGTGAACGTCACTAAGACTTGTTTTCAGATTTTCCATTCCGCTTAGAAGCCATGGCACATTACACCACTACTATACCTCAATTCTGTTGCTATTTCGTCGCAGCCTCGAGGTTCTTTTCTGGGTGTTATCATTAACCCTCACTTAAAATTCCGTCAACATGTAACCGAAACGTGGAAGAAAATTTTGTATGGGTTACGCTCACTAATTAAAACCAGCGCTATTTCCCAATCCAAACTTTATTATCCCTTTAATAAGCATTCATCCACAGCTACTTAAACTATGGTATATCATCTTGTGGTAACGGTTATCATCGTCATCTCTGGTCTTTAATAAAACTGCAAAAGCAAGCCATGCGCATCATAACCTGTACCCCTCCAATGTCACCCTCACGCATTTTGTTCATAGATTTAGACGTTCTACTTATATCGGCCCTGTATTTTTACAACATTGATATCCTATTCCTTCAGATTCTTCATAATCAGTTTGCGTAATTCTGCATTTATCTCTTGTTTAATCTTGAATTACGCAAACTGATTTATTGAAATGCAAGTGACTTCTTTATTCAAAAAATTCATTTTGTTGGCTGTTTTTAGCTACAGATTACACATTCCACTCCGATGAAATGATGAATTATTTCGAAAAATCATAGTGTTTTATATGAAAAAAAGATGCTTTCCGGTTAATACGAGCTGCTACCTCGGTCCTTTAGAGGTTCAATGCAGTTTCACAAACACAGAGAACATTCAATACCGAGGTATTAATGTTTTGATGCACGAAAATATACAAGACGTACTAAACGGATGCCGAAGGTAGCTTTAAAAATAATGGTGATCGGGGAGTGAAACCTGAAAAGTGTTCATAAAAAGTCAGGCACCATCTGACATGCGCGTAGAGTTTCATATCAGAGACAGTATTCACGTAGCGTTACCACAATTTTTATGAGGAGAGGCGGAGATACATGGTGCAGGTAATGTTTCACGATCATGAGGATCGATTGCTGATAACTTAGAATAAACTTGTGTTCGGAAAGCGGGGTCCATAAACGTATATCAACAGCTCTGAACTGACGTATTAGGCAATTGGATAACTTTGCAATCTTGGCACGCATTTTTCATCTGCATGTTATTCGCTCACATGGCATTCTACCATGAGTATGCCGCATACAGCGAAGCGCGGAGGTTACCTTCGTTGCATTTGCTTACGAAGAGCAACATTTCGCATTTCACGCAAACAAAAGATAGACGAAAAGGTAACTTTGAGAAGAGAGTATCCAATGATTAGCGCGTGCAAATGAGTGGACGGAGATTGTGCTACTGCCACAGGTTTAGCAGCTTGCTTACAAACTGCAGGAAGACTTTGGAAGACAAAAGAACTGTAAGTCTACTCGATGCGGTGGACGTGATACGTAATTAGGAACAATTACAATAAAGAGAGCAAAAACACAAAAACGAAGAGACATACACACGACGAACGCTGCGTTTTTGTCTGCATCACTGCATGTGCAGAGTTGGGGTGGCTATGGGGGAGGAGGTTTGCCGGCGGTAGCACGCGCACCCACGAGCTACCTCATCGGAGGTCGCGCCAAGTTCCGCTCTGCTGGCAGGCGTTGCTGTGAAATGTGCTGCACGCGATAGGTTGTCCGCGTAGGCCACAACACTAACATCGTTGTCTTCCTGGTATAAACCGTGTGCTCATGAATGAGGCATTGGTGCAGCAGGTTGGACATACCTCCATCCATTCCTCCGACCACAAAGCCACTTTCATGACAATCAAAGACAAGAAAAGGAGTTTTACATAAGAAATATTGTCGATGGAAAACAAAGAGTGCTTTGTAACTGTACATATATAGGTACACGTATCTCTCGATTTCTTCACCCTAATATATCGCCTAATCAAAACAGCCACAGAGCAGCGCTTATATTTCACGCAAGAGAGTATCGTAATGATCCTTACAATTTTTTTTGCTTGCTCAGCGCATACTAAAGGAGAACAGTAAAAACAGTGGTGCTATATGTTTAGTTAAGTGTGTAGAAGAAGACAGACGAAAGTTAGCAAATTCTTTCTATTCTTTATTGCTTGTTGAAGATTGCAGTTGGTGAAAAGTAAGTGTAAGCCTCTGGAATACCTTGAGGCAATCAGGCAAGCGCACAGCAGACATTTTCCCAATATTTCGAGGAAAGTGTTCACCTGCCTAAGATGATTGATTTGGTACTGGCGCCGATCGGCTTCCCGAGGTCGGTAGCGCACAAAAAAAAAAGGCCGCCACCGTTTGGAAAACTTTTAAGTTACGAGCGTTAGTTGTTTGGTTTACCAGGCGAAGAAAGCGCAGAAGAACGCGCCGCTCGGTCTCGAGAAAAGGAATGTAATACCCTTTGAAACGGAGTGGATTGCCACCATGCTCGGCTACGCGTGCACGCACGCCGCCTAGCACAGCGATCGACGCCTAGCGCCATCTGTCAGAGAAATTACCATGTACGTCTACCCGTAGCCGAGTTACACCCCCTCAACATACGTCCCAAACGGAATTGCTTCGTTTGGGGGGTCAAGGTGGGCCTAGAATTCAGCTTGCGGTGCGATATGGTAACTCTTCAATTAGTAATTGCATGTATAGAATGTTTACCTATGATTTAATTGTAGTTTTATTTCTATAACACAACCCATAGGGTTTTATTTGCCTACCAAATTTGGTACACAACTGTCCCAGGATGGGTGCCCCTTGTTGTCCGAGCGTATATAGCGGAACGAATGCATGCACGTGTACATACCTGTCCTGTAACGGGACAGATTGCAAGCTTGTTATAGGATTCTTTTTAGTGAGCGGGGAAAGGGATGGGAGGGCACAACCAATTTCAATGGCCGCCACCTTGGATTAGACAAACCGAAACTACACCGCCATTTTGTCCCCTGACGTCCTACTCACATAGTTCCACCTCTATCCACCATATTGCGCCGCGACGTCATCGTCGGGACGCGGTAGGTGGTTGTTCATACAATGCTTTTGTAGATGGCGCAACAAGTCTCAATGCGAGATTTACTGTTTTCTAGTTGCTGCCACAGATGGCGCTGTAATCTCAGAGTGGCAGCAGACCCCTCGAAATCTCGAAACATAAGAGCTAACGGTTTTAAAAAGACTCTCTTTGTTGCGGACGGCGACAATCGCGGTACTGTGCGCGGCGACGGTCATTAGCTTCTTCGGAGACGATGACGGTAACAGAAATACAGCTGGCTCGCAAGTGCGGCACAACCGCCTGATTATGTTCATCTATAACATCAAAGACGTACGGTATAGTATCGCACTACACAATAACTTAATCACCGGCCCCATTATTGCTCGGGGATCTCACCAATCGTGGCGGTGGCTTTGGTTGCAGGCGTTGCAAATTGTTGTTGCGTAGCGCCAAGACTGGCTCCCAATATCGGATTGTCGTTAGTTATCCCTTATCTCAACCATCTGCTTCTCCTGCTTTCTTGACACGTGCCATAGCTAGAGTGCCGTGCCAGATATATGTCGTTGGGTTACACTGAAGCTCGGTTCAGTGTAGACTCAGTGAAAACACGGTCACTGTAAAAGGGAATCGTCACTCAGCGCCGGTAAAGTTTAAAGAAGACTAGTCCCACATAAAGCTGCTCGTTAAGCAAGTGCAAGCTGTCGTCGCAAACCTTGAGTCAATTCCAGATGCCTTGTGCTATAGAGGGGTGCCCACATTAGAGTTGCTGGCTTCGGAGCTGAGAATGAAAATCTCGCTTGGCGGTATGCGTGGATTTCACATGAACCGCGATGCACTGATGAATCCTTTCCACTTCTTGGCAGAGCCTCGGGTTGAATTGATAGTAGTGTCCCTCTGGGGCGCATATTCCTGGGATTCGCCGCCAGAAAATCTGAAGAGAAAGACCCGCCCTTTTCGCAGCACTATTTTACTGACAAACTGTTCAAAATGGCGTCAATTTCAACTTCACTGCAAAAGATTCATTTTGTCAACTTGTACATGTTGTCCTCTTCAAGGCGAAATTAAAAGGTACTTACTACAGGGGGTGCTTGCACATCCTGCTCGAGCTCTGTTCTTCTAATTGTGCTCTGCCAGCTAGGCGCTGATCTCATACACCGTGAGCCAATGCAGTCGCCTTTGGCATTCAGCAGAAGGTTTGAAAAGAGTGGTCATATTGAGGGTTGGAATCCCAATGCGGTGGTCACTTGCAAATGTTGTACATTGAGCTTGAGAGTCATGCTGCTGGGAGTAGAGTCGAAATGTACACAGTGTACAAGTGAATGTGCTAACATACCGACAGCGTGGGCGAATGTGTGTGGCCACGGGAAGTGAAAAAAGTTGGGTATCAACACATGACATATTCATTGTAGGGGTCTATAGCACAACCTGCCGCCGTTACTCCTTTTTCTGTTTCAAGCTAAAGAATATAGCTTCAAGGCGGAATGTAGGGGGGCTATATAGAATTGCTGATTTCTGACAGTGATGAGTGACGGTCCTGACGGAGTACCTATTGCACAACTAATTAAATGTACTGAACGATAATGTGAAAATAATAAGAAAGCACCAAACTTTAGTTCTTCGGATACAATTATCCACTCGCAAAGTCATCATTATGGTTACATTTGAGCGGATGGCTGCATATGTGGCGTTTTACGAGCGGCTGCCGGGACTCACTCAACGCGCTCTTATTTACGGGCTGGCGTACAGGACGTCAAGCTCGCCCTCAGCAGCGCCATAGGCAAGCTGGCTGGCAGTGAGCAGCTCAGAAAACCTCATCTCATGCCGTGTTTACGACCGTTTATGCTAAACCTTGTCTCAATCGCGGCGACAGCTAAACATAAAACAGTGCTCTAGGTGCGGTATTATACGTGGACGCCGGGTGCAAACGTTGTTTTTGCGGGCCATGTGAATAGTTGCAGCTGGCTGGTGCCCAAAACGCCAGAGCGCTCATTCCTCGGGCGGGCGCGAGATGGCGCTATCGGTACCATCTCTTCGAAATGCCCCTTTTCTGGTTCTCCGTCGCCGCAGACGTGAAGATTTCTGATCAATTATGACCGAATTGAAAAAGTATTCACGCAAAGCATACAACTACGAGATGCAGGCAGACGATGTTAAAGCGCGCTCGAGGAAGCCAAACCAAATGGAATGTAAAATTAAACAAAAGCACGTCAAACCTCAACTTTCGAGGTTACAATAGCCTGTAACATGTTTTTGCCGTCATCTACCGTATTGTGGAACCTTTCACAATTGAAAAATTGAAGAGGACTCTCAAGATTCACCTTAAGGCTAGGACTCGATAGGATTAATCGCTTAATGCCCGTACATGAAGAATTGGTCATTCTGTAGACGATATTCATAGGTCTCTGGGAGTCTTTATACCCCTACTGGCACAGTGCTGCGGCGGTTTAGCGTTGCACCGCTGCCCTGCGATGGCAGGTGCTCTCAGCGCTGGGCCTTGTGCGACCCACGCTGCTCTTCCCGAATCAACCTCTCGCGACGAATAATTAACTACCACCTGCCTAACACCGCTCACTGATAAACATCCTTACGTCTGGCTTTGCTCAGTCTCGACTCTGCACAGAACAAGAATCTACGCTGTACATCAGCAAATTGTTTTGGCTGCCAACTGTGACTTCTCGGACAATTCATTCACTGAGAATTCTAATCAGCGAGCCCCGATCCTACCACCTGTGTGGCCCAGCTCCGCACTTTCTACGTTCATCGTCGGGCCTCTTACCCTCAGCAGAAGTGTTGGTGATGAATGATACCTTTATTGGTCCGGTTGCGGGGGATTTCAGTCTCTAAGTGGAGCCCTTAGTCCTGGCTCCCAACAGGCATCGTGGCCGCAGCTGCCTCGGCGACCAAGTGGCGCTGATAACCAGGTCGGCCAACCGGAGGTCACGCTCCCAGCAGCCTTCAAAATAGGGGACGGGCAGCTGAGGGGCTGCCCTAGCTATCCTGGCTCAGAAGGTCATCAACCGCTTTGCTGGTCCGCGCAATTTCAATCCATTATTGCTACAACCGCCGCCTCTACCCGGCCCCTGCCTAGGGGTTGAGTAATGCACAGGAGCGGAAACTCTGCTGCGCCTGCAGACAGCAACTCGTCTCTGTCCTGTCGTAGTCAAATACATTTATCCTCACATTGATGGGCGTTGCCCACACCGTGGAGCGATCTGTGGTAGCTTTCACATGGTGTGGGCATATACTGAGAATCCTCACCTTCCGCCTTCCCCTACCCCTACCCGACAGGCATGGGAGACTGCTCTTCTCAACTGCTCCAGACTGGAGTCCCAAAGGGCTCTGGTAAAGCGGGCGCGAGACGGGGTCTCGTCGTGCGGTGTGCCGGACTAGGCTTACGGACCATGTAGATGGTTCTTGTGACCCCCAAACAATTTCTGAGCATTAAAATGTTTTCATCACCACAACCACCCAAATGGCCTGGCAGGCACTGATGCTGTGCTGCCTCTCCTATTACGTTCCTTTGCGCCTAACGATTATAAGCAGGTATTTTATTGCGTAGGCATTATTAGTCCGATTACGAAAAAAGCCGGCGGGGTGTGCCAGTTCGTTAGAGGGTTGGTGTCTACTCGACAACTGGTAGAAAATCCCCGCGTTGGCAAGAAAAGTAGGGTGAAGTCATCAAGCGACAGTAGGACACACACGGCAAGCCGAGCCCCGCAATTTAAAACAGCCATATGCACGTAGTTCGTCTCTATATAAGTCTACTGCCTGAGCTCAATGTGGCGCCAGTTTTCCCGACTAAATTCGTGTCTAAATTCGCATTTCTCATTGCATATAGGTTACATGTGCTAGTCGAGTTGGAGGCTAAGTTCTAAGTGGTATTCATAGCGACGGCATATGCACCTTCTATTCTATGCCTTCCCAGACTCTTTACCTCTTCCCTTAAGGCGCAGTTGAGGTCTCCACCGAGATGTGAGACAGTTAGTGTGCTCCCCAAAAAATAATATTCGTATTAAAATTTTGTCCCAGCTGTTCGTCGTAGACCGTTGCGCATGGTGTCATTATTTCTCCTTGCATATAGCATGCGGCTCTCATGTTGGAGGCTAGCCCGTGACAGGTATTCTTATCACGTGTCCAAGTGCTTCACTTGGCCATTTGTGGATTCAGCGTTTGTAGAAAAATCGTTTAGAGGCACATTTTCGTTTCATTTCTCAGCGTGCAACCTGCATTGATGCCGAATACTGATGATGACACACTAATGCTTTCGGCTTCAGAGAACGTAAGTATTGTCTTAAGTGCCCACTGAATTTTTTTCGTCTAAACTCTGTCCGCAAACCTCTTCAGTAGCCATACAACGGCCCGTTGCGTGTGCTAAATCGGGACTGCAAATTGAACAGCGAGAGCTTTAATAACAGTACAAGCCATTTATTAGAAAAATACATGTTTCTTTTGATTTTTCTTTGCCTGCAACTATCGCTGTGGTAGAAGCGTACAGGCAGTTTTGGGAGACACACACGAGAAGGAAAGTTTTAAACGCGCTGTGGTTCAACTTTTACACGTTTCCAGAACCTTGGTACAACCCGTTGGTAAAACGTTTAATGCGGAAAGATCTGTGAAGCTGGAAGATCAGATATTAGTGTTCGGTTGGAAAAAAGGAATCTTTGCGGACTCAAGAAACTGTCATATCCATAATATTTAAGACAGGCGGCGGTCTACATTAGTGTACCAAGTTCTAATTGGGTCTCCTAGTGGTCTCTAATGGTGTCATGTAATTAGATTTATCAGAAATCTTTTGGAGTTTACGCGCTACGTTGGATGTTTTTAGTACGCTTGATCGAATGTGTGGCGGTGTCTCTGATCCAGAGATTGTAAAACATATATTGATTTTTATGAACGCATGAGACACCGCCACCATCCCAATTAAGAGGCATTTTATCCCTCCGCTTTGGAGGCATGACATTATGGAATCAAGCTGTATGCACTGCAATATTAGGTAAGTTTAAACCAGGTGATTTCGGATGCGGTCATTATAATATCTTATCATTCCTGCTTTTAATGCTCAGCCAGAAATTCCTCACCATACATTCTTTGAAGATCCCACAGGCGTGCACTGTTGAAAACAGAAATATGACGGCCGCCTGGTTTTGACAGGGTTCAAAACTGTGGTTTTATGAGAACCAATGCACAGATGGATAACTCGCAATACCTCAATACCGCTGCAAAGAGGAGCACTTACCTTTCATGTACGCGCTCACACTGAATTTAGATGTCTTTGTTTTTGGTGATCCAGTTGGCTGCTTCCTAAAATTAAATTAAGAAATGTGAACTCCCCTTCAGTGCCTAACACCGCCATTGAATGGAAAGTGATTTCCGAATACAATGCAACTCGTGCAAAGTAACAATCAAGAGAGATTACAATTGAAGAAAATTTTTGCGCCTGAAGTGCACCAACAGAGGATAGAGACAAACAAACAAAACACAATTTGTTCACCGGGCCCTGCGACAGTCCGACGACCTGAGGAGCACGACGGAGCCGATCCGCAGATTGGCGCGCGTTGACTCGCTGGTCCGTGGTTGGGCGAGTGCTTTTCTCCCGGGAGTCCAGCGGCCGCGTTTCTCCGAACCTTAAACGGCGGCTCGGGCTGACAGACAGCGGTCCACGCCTCTCAATTATAGGCGCCGTCCGAGTCTGTTCGTTATTCTCGCCAAGGCAGTCGCGCATATATACGCCGTATCAACTGCGCATATGACGAGCATGGTCGAGGCTACGCCCTCTCCGTCGACATTGAGTAGAAATTACTCAGACATTCTAGAGAAATCGACGGCTCGCGCGGCCATGCTCCCATTACCACCCGCGCCGGCGAGCAGAGTGGAAAGGGAAGCAGCATACGTAAAGTTTCGCGCTCTCCGGAGTTTCTTCTCAACTGTTTTAGTTTTATTTACGCTGTGCGCGGGCGCGATTGCTTCCGCGCTGCCCCGTTTAATTCGAGCATGCGCGGAATTTTGTGACAGCACTGGAGTCCAAATTATTTGAATTTTCCTATCCAGGTTTCTCTGGCCTAGGATTCTGGCCGTTAAGGGCGAGATTCTTCCCTTGCTAAAATTTTGTACGGCAGTTTTGCTGTCACAGATGACAAACTTCGCTCCCGTTCCAACGGAAACTAGCGCAATCGCAATTTCCTCAGCAACTTCTGCGCTCCGCCCGCGCAAAGTAGCAGCTGTCACGGGATTGCCCTGGCCGCTGACTACCGTTGATACGGTAAAACCCCAACTGACTCCCGCTGCATCTACATAGGCCACCTCATGTTCCGAATTTTGCCGAATTTAATTTCTAATGCCTCGACTCGTTTTTGCCCCCTGTGTTGTTATATCCTGGGTGCCTGTTTTTTAGCAGGGAGGGAATCGTCAGATTTTGTCGGACTTTATTATGTACCTCCACTTTTTGCGTGGGACACCTATCCGGTTTTATTACAACTTTGGTACAAATGGGTCTTCCTGTCCTCGCGGTGCTAAGTCGCTCAATTTGAGAGGTTCGTACCGCCTCCGCCAATTCTGCCCATGTGTTCTGTACGCTTAGAGCTACCAGTCTCTCTGTGAATGCGCACATGGGCGGACCCAGCGCTCGTTTAACGCAATTTCTCATTAGAGACTCAACCTTTTCATTTTCTACTGTTTTCAAATGTAGACACGGCGTTGCGTAGCTCACCCGGCTGAAAATGTACGCCTGTACCAGTTTAATCAAAATTTTTTCTTTTAACCCTCGGCCCCTGCCGGTCACCCGCCTAATTAGGCTCAGGGGCTTCATCGCGTGATTCTCCAGCCTCCTGATAGTCTCGCCATTATGTCGGTGTGACTGGAGAATCAGGCCCAAGATTCTGATTTGTTCGACTGTTGGTACCTTCTCATCCACCACTTTAATTTTGATCTCCGACGGTGGCTTGTACCTTCAGTGATTCGGATTATATATAAATAATTATGATCTCTGCGGAGAACATACTAGGCCTCTCTCGGCCGTGTACTCGACTGTGATCTCGGTGGCGGCGTGGAGCAGATTTTCGACAGCCGAATCACTTCCCTGGTTAAATCAAAGGGTGATATCTTCCGTATATATAATAAATTTTATTACTTTGAGCTTTGCCAGTTGCTCGGGGAGCTCTCTCATAGCCACGTTGAAGAGCAGGGCAGAAAGCATCAATCCCTGGGGCGTACCCTTGCTCTCTAGCCAAATAGCGGGGGATTCCAGCGTTTGAAACTTCATGCAGTGCAGGCAGTCCTGCCCGTCAGGAAGTTCCTGATGTATCGATATGTCCTGGTACCTACATTAGCCTTGTTCAGCCCTTCCAGGACCATCTCATGCTTCACGTTGTCGAAAGCCTTCGTGAGGTCCAGCCCCAAAATGGCTTTCGCGTCTTTAGACCTTGAATCTACTATGTCATGTTGAATTTGGAGCATAATGTCCAGCGTAAAAAAGTGAGTTAGGAACCCGACCATCTCATGTGGCCACAGATCGCCCTGCTCCATGAAGCTCATCAGTCTGGTCTAAATGACGTGCTTCATCGATTTCCCAACGCATGAAGTTAAGGAATTTGGTCGCAAATTTGCCAATTTAGGAGGCTTCCATTGTTTCGGTATTAAAATAATGCTTGCCGTATTTCACAGTTGTGGGAGCTCCCCTTTTCACCAACATTCCTGCAAGTACTCCGTTACATGCCAGAATGAGTCATCGTCTAGGTTCCTGAGCATTTTGTTTGTTACCCTTTCAGGGCCAGGAGCCGACATCGTTTTAAGTCTCACAATCCCTTCTCTTACTTCCTCTTCTTCGATGGAGGCATCCAGCGCCTTGTTAGGCGCTCCACCATAGTCAGGAAGTGGAGTTCGCGAGGTTTCCCCGCGTACATCTCAATTAATTCTTTCATGAAATCATTATCGTTTCCTTCGAACGCGCAGCCTGGAGCACAAAATGTACCGGTGCGAGTTGTGTCGCACCTTGTGACGTCATTAAGCCGCTATCAGCACTATAACTCAATCACTGAACCCGTGACTGTCATTGCCAAGTTTCTACCTACGGTGTTGCACTATAACCGGTACGTCATATAACGAGTGTTTCGGTCTAGCCGGTATGGAGTAGATGGAAGGTGGATAAGTGTCAGGTGGTAGGCGGAGAGCGGAGAATCTACCTAAAAGCAATTTATCACCTTCCACAGGGGGTAGGTTAAGGCTTCGCACCGACATCGAGAGAGATTTAGCGTTCATGACACCACAAATGCTTTTGCAGTAAAAACAGATCAAGTAGCATAGTTGAGGGTTTGACGGAAACCCGTCTGGCGAGAGAAATTCAGCATACCCAGAAACGAACACGTAAAGCTGGATACGTGCGTCAAGTGCTACAGTCACAAGAACGACACACTGCGCCCCCCCCCCCCCCCCCCCCCAGCCGAAGCAAGAGCAGCCAAAAAGAAAACACGTGCAGCCATCCCATATGCCTCTGGTGTCAGCGAGATGTTATGCCGGATATTGGCTGACTACAACATCCAAGTTGCCCATGTCCCGTCCAGCAAGCTCAGAAACCATGTGGTACGAGTAAAGGACTCGCTTCAAAAGACAAGCTACCCTGGGGTAGTTTACAAAATTCCTTGCAAAGAATGCGGTGTAGCCTCTATAGGCGAAACAGGGGACTTCAAGAGACGTTTCAAAGAACACCAGCGTTACTTCAGAAAGAAACAAGTGACTTCTAACGCTCTCGCCGAACACCAGCAAAGCACTGGCTACTTGATAGACTTGGATTCCGCGCGCATAATTGAAAAAGAAAAATCATTATCTACTCGCCTGCTCAAGGAATTCTTCACATAAAAATGACCAGCCAAGCGATTACCAGGATACAGGGCAATCTACCCGAGATATACGTCCGCACGATACGTAACGTTTCTCCTACATAAGCAGTAGCCCATCTCGTTTTCATCCTATTGTGAACAAGGTACCCGTAGTGGTGCCGAAACGTTAATGCTTTTACGTTTTTTCTTATATGACTTTGGCGAGTGTTCGTTTCTGGGTATACAGATCAAGTAGATCTATTATGAATGCATAGTTGTATAGCAAACGCTATTTCTATATCTCTCTTACTAAAACACCAGCGTAAGGAGACTCCAGTCCCTGACCGCATGAGTCGCTTTGGGACAATCCCCGTGTCTTGAGCCACAGCCATTATGAAATCACAGTGCGCTTCGAGTTTTCTCAACACTTCTACGCCTTGGTAGCCTTGGCAATTTGAACTCCAACGCATGTACCAACCACAACAAACTAGCCCGAAGGCAAGAATTAATATAAAAACCAGTAGCGTCAGTAAAACAAATTTTAGCAAAAAAATGCTCTGTTTTATTCTTTGTGACTCTGCCACATGGGAAGAGATTGCTAAGTCGTTGGCGTGGTGATGTCAACGGGTCTTTAAACACTGAAGCGTTATCATATGCGCCTCAGAGGAAATCGGTGACAGGGGTACGCAATTGGTATGCTCAATTACCGTTACATTGACATACCAATCTGATAGGTTTACTATCAGCTGGAAATCCGAGCGGAGAGCCAACAAGTTCTGTTTAGCTCTTGCGCTTTTCTGAATTTCACTTAGTAGCCCCAGCCTCATTCAAGAACCCGTCGTGCCCTGGCCTTGAGCATACGCGGCCAACCTGGGCTCACACAGCCACCGGCAGCGATTTATTATCGCAGCCTTCCATTCCCGTGGCGGTGTTTTTATGAACACCTCTACGGTATGGTTGCTTGTACAGAGATCAGGGACCAATATATTGTTGCATGGTCTGGCGTGTGGCCATCTTAACCATTTCGATACGTTGAAACGTCTACAAATCTTACAAATATTCTTTGTAGCAGTTTCCGGAAGAAATCTTAGTTGTTTCAGTGCACACGAGGAACAATCGAAAATAAATTTTATTCCTAATACAAATGATTTCGAGGCTAGTTTCGTTTACCGGTATTTGTTTGGCAACGAAAGTGATCTTTACTGCTGAAGAAAATTAGGTTTAATATTGAAAAACTATTTATCGGCATTGTTCCAATCGAAATGGCAACGACGAAAAAGCCGCGTAATACGGTTCATCACATAAAATAATGAAAAAATTGCTGCTTGGCCTCAAGGGTACACGTACAAAATGTTTCCTGTAATATTAATCTCAGCTCGCTTTTGAAAACCGTATGTGTAGGCGACATCTGAATTTTAGTGTGGACATTTTTATAGCTTCATTCTCGCGACACTAAGTGTCATAATAAATGACGTGTATCTCTCTGCCATCCTTGGTTACAGAGGATAATGGGGCGCTGTCGATGATGGATGCAGCAGGGACAATCGCATCTATATGAAGGCATCACAGAGGCTGTGAGGCATGACGGCACGCCACGTTCGTTTCCATTTAGTGTCAAGTTCGGTGAAAGGTACCCGTCTTATATCTGAGGCGATCCGCAGCGCTTTCGCGTGTTGTTTAATGCATTCACTTCCACTTTTATTCGTGGAACACGGTATGCGCATGCAGGTGCAGCAGCAGTCGTTTGCTCTTTTACATAAGAGCACTGGCTGTGTTGTATTGCAGTTTGGCGGTCGTCCTAGCTCGGGAAGCAGCTCGGACACAAAACTTGCTCCGCAGAAGCAATCGTTGCCTGCGGCTGTCGTCGGCGAACCGCTGGAGCCCCACTGGTGTTCTTCCAGCAGGAATGTCAACTGTATTACCTGCTTTATTTGCGTGAGAATACGATCGAGCAAATGGTACCATGCGCTCGCCGCACTAACGGCAGACGCAGCGTCATTTTTTTGCACTTTGCCATGAGCTGGCTCCTAATGCACTAGCATGACTAATGAAAACAATGCATCTTCTCGAGGTTGTGACTTTGGACTAAATTCCCTCCTGGCTCGGCGCGCATGTGTATTCAACATCTCACTCCTTTGGTTCACTGTTCGTTAGTTACATCACATAGTCGTTCCCTTTCCGAGGGTTCTAAGTCTTTCTGCACAAGTCAACTCTTGACGATGACGTTATGTGTATATATGTCCTATTTGGGGCAGCGCACCAGCAATGTTTTTTCGATCTTGTCACGAGGCAGATGTATGCGAATTTGGAGATGACTCCTTAGCCGCCTCGAGTTCCGCGTGCTGCTTACACTGCTTCAAAGCAACTCGTATAATTTATTATAGCTCTTGCTCTCAATAATGCACTTTTGAAGTAAAATAAAAAGCCCTTCACATCGCCGAGTTTATGTAATCTCCTTGGCTGATTTTTTAAAGCGAGATTTATTGCCTCAGGTCATCACGTAAGCAGGCGGAGGAGGGAGGGGGCGAACCCAAGGTAATTTTTTTAATTGGGCGCGGCGGGAGTGGCTTAGGTGCTTGGTCAGATATTAAATTATAATTAACTGCTCCACATAGAGAACGTACACATCCTCCACATAGGGCTCGTGTTTCAAAGACGTCGCATTAAATGGGTTTGTTCAGAGGTACAGTTTTGCAGAAGGGTCTTATTAGAGGTGTTTCGTCTTTCAGCAATACCATGTAATATGCTTTTAATCTTTTTAATTCTTTCATTAATTAAGGACCTTCAAATTTACAACGGAAAATTTTTGCATGACAAGTGTGACAAATTTCAGAAAAAACATATATTTCTGTAATCGCCAAGAACGGTTGGGCGCGGTCCGCAATATTTATAAATGCACTGCAAAATTTTCAGACACCTCACTGCAATACGTTTAAACCTAGGCACAAGTTAATAACGAAACTATGGGAAAATAGCAGTTAACAATCGTTCTTTACTTTCGAATAGTCGGAAGCTCCGAAAGGGGACTAAAACCAGCGTGTGGGGCTAGCGGCTCTAACCGGGCTCTTACCGGAACAAAATTTATTAGGCTATTAAAATGCTCTTGGACAAGCGGGACCAGTCCAAATAGAAATTGCTCTCCATCTCACCCAAAGCAACAAGAGGAAAGTTCTGAAGTATTCTAATGAATAAAAAAATTTTTGTGGGGAAATTCTGTCGGCTGCCTGCAGGATAAAAACGTCATACTTCTTTATCCGTAAAAGACACGTCAGTTGATCGGTCACTAGATCACATCAGTAGATAAGTTTCCGCGTAATACAGCATAAAATGTTTACGGTTACACTTTGTTTTCTAAGGTAAAGCCGGAGTTACAAAAATTCCTGTGCGCCATGTATACGAAATTTAAAAGACGAAATCAATTTTCAGAATTTAAAGGAACAAATGCACGTACTGTACTAGAATTGCATATTTTCTTTCTGCAAATCTGAACGCATATTTCCCGAACATGCTTTAAGTTACCGGCAACCGAAGTTGGGAGAAACAGCCGTACAACCTAGCGCTGGAGAGTCCTTACCTTTCTGGAAAACTTACGGCGCTGCCATCACCTTATCGGAAAAAAAACTTAAAGCAGATATGAGATTCCTAGTTCTGAAGCAATGATATAAAGATGCTAGGTAGAGTCTAAATGTCAAGTGCCCACGCTTTGCGTGATATTACCTGAAAAAGCCTTCAGAGTTCAGCGTTTAACCGCCAACAATTGAGAGCTTCCGCACCAGGCTAATAGCACTGCTGCTCCAATAAACTATAACAATTAAGCTTCGGCGCTTACCTTTGGCACTTTGGTAAATAAATCAGTTATGTCCACGGATTTCCTTTGGCGCCTCCTGGCCGTCCAACCGTGGCTTATACCGTCTTTGTGCATAGTTGCGGCTCGATATAAAAGGTGGGTTTCACCGCAGGAATGAAGACAATGATGCGAGATGGCGTTTGATCGGGAGGGAAGAGTCAGAATATGTGTACAACAGTTTAACTTTTGCGACGGTATAGTAATTATGAAGAATTTGCCAACAGCTCGGTTTGGAAGACTTCGAACAAATGCTAATGAGGATTTAAATAGCTCCCCTGGTGTCTTCGTGCGACTTTTCTCCAATCAGAATAGCTTTTCTTGGACGCTGACGTCCAGCCTTTTCATGGTGCTGACTGGTCCACTCCACTATGAATAGCCGTGGAAGACTATGGCTGGCCTCCCATTCGGCCACAGCCGCCATGGTGGCTGAGTGGTTATGGCGCTCGGCTGCTGGCCCGAAAGACGCGGGTTCGATCCCGGCCGCGGCAGTCCAGTTTCGATGGAGGCGAAATTCTAGAGTCCCGTGTACTGTGTGATATCAGTGCACGTTAAAGAACCCCAGGTGCTCGAAATTTCCGGAGCCCTTCACTACGGCGTCCCTGATAACCTGAGTCGCTTTGGCACGTTAAACCCCCATAAAACTAAGCCATTCGGCCACATTCAGCGGCAGCTGTGACGAAAGCACTGCGTCCTGACAGGAACGAGATGCAGGAGTCTTAGTTTTCGCTTTGCGCTTCCTGAAGAAATTCCTGGCTGCATGCTGGACATTACACTTTCTTACAGCATCAAATGCTCAAAGCTGCCGTGTTACTGTGCGTTATCTGTACTTTCGTGCATGGATGATGGGATCGCGGAAGGAAATCTTTGTACCGACATATAGGCGCCGGTCGCCGAGAGAGCAGCACTTCTTCCAAGAAAACCAATGGGTGCGCACTGTGAGCTCGGGCTCAGTGAAGGCTACGTATGGGCCATCAACAAAAGGCGCGGGCGAGAGTACTCAGTGGCAGGACGCGCGCTCAGAGAGCTCAACAACTTTAAGTCGCCGGTGCAGGCTTTAATCAATGGAGAAGAAGGAAAGCTCGGAGCAATCTCGGGAAAAGGTCTTGCACCGCAAGAAAGGCTCAGCGCTGGATCCAGCGCTGGTCCAGTCACTTCGGCTTTGTCGGTGCTGAGTCCCGAAAAATATCCACTGACAAAGAGGGTACACCGTACAGCTTCTTTCTTTGAATGACGATAGAGCGATGGCGCCATCGTCTTCTCGGTAGTTAGTTCCGCCTCGGCGTGATAAGCCCACCACAGTCACAAGTTCCTGTAGCCATGCACTCGCTGTAATTGCCCGCCCGTCAAGTGAGGAATGCGCACCTCCACCCATGCACAAAGGCAAAAAGCTGCTGCTATCGCAGCAGTGGAACCCTCGCGTTGACATCCCAGAGGCGCCGCGTTTAGCTTCTACTGTAGGGCAGCGGTCGCTAAACTCGACAAACTGCGTTGCCGCTTCTAGGCACTGTCTCCGCAACAACCACTGCACGCCGTTTTTCCCCAATTTTTGGCGTTTCACTTTCTCTAAATATGACATAAAGCTGAGCGTACATGCAGGAAAGGAAAGGAAATAGACGATATACGCAGGGCGTTGATTGACAACTGAAATATTAGAGGCTGAGTGGGGGACGAGGAAAGAGGAAAACATTCAAGGAAGAACACAACATGGCCACTGGCGCAAAGGGATAAAGGAGAGGCGGAGAGGCTACGGAAAGAGGGCTAAGTAAGAACCGTGACTGACACTATTCAAACATCTTGAGAAAACGAAGCAGCACGAACAAACGGGGACAAAAAAGACACACATACGACAGGACGAATGCTGCCCTTTCAACTGATTTTTATTGAGAATACCAAAGCTTAAGTACAGCGCTACTATCGCCTCGTGGCAATCAACCGCAGTGATTCAAAAACGCCATTTCATTATCAAGAAGAGACAAGGAAGAGATGCTGACACACTGACCACCTGCTTTTCTGATGTGATATGCTTCAATAATCTCTCTTTCCATCCGATCTCTTCCACGCCCAAGAATTTTCTTGAGCGTGGAAGAATCGGATGAAAAGAGAAATCGGAAATTCAGCGCACTGAAACCTGTCTGCTCAACAATGAAGTCTTAATTTAATAGACAACAAACCTATACTTTATTTGCAAAATACAATCTTCGTTTGACAGTCAACTTATTTCATAACAGCACTGACAGGAATATTTTCCACAGGCTCTTTACTAGCCAGCTGCAGTGATGAATAGCAATGGTAGGCCTTTCGTCATATTACATGCTTAGAAAAAGTGGTGCCTAGTCCTCATTACTCACATCATCATCATCAGCCTTACTAAGCCTACTGCAGGGTAAAGGCCTCTCCTATGTGTCTCCAATTAACCCTGTCCTTATAACAGTCTGACCTCATGCGTAGCGACGCCCTGGCGTGCCGCCGCCGCCGCGGAGGCTCAGTGGTTGTGGCGCTCGGCTGCTGATCCGGAGCTCCAGGGTTCGATCCCGGCCGCGGTAGTTGAATTTCGATGGAGGCGGAATTCTAGAGGCCCGTGTACGTTGCGATGTCAGTGCACATTAAAGAACCTCAGGTGGTCGAAATTTCAGGAGCCCTTCACTACGGCTTCTCTCATAGCCTGAGTCGCTTTGAGACGTTAAACCCCCATAAACCAGCCCTGGCATGTTGGACTGCATTTAATATAGCCACTAGGCTCACTGGATTTTCAGCTGCTTGAACAGTTGTGCAGAACTAAGTGGAAGATTGCATCAAGAAGGTGCGCTAAAAACAAAGAAACGTAATGCTGAGGAGCCGTGGCTCTAGTTAGAGGGCAGTGGAAGGAAGTGCACTTACAACTTCAAAACTGAGCCTCTATACACTTCGCCTACTCATTTGTTCTAAGTATTGAACTATTTTTCTTAAGTATTTGCTACTTCAAGCCAGAAGAGTTACTACTGGGGATAACTGATATTTCATCATATTTCGTCGTTGTCGTGTGTGTGTCCGTTCATGTGCCAGTAGGCCGTTTCCAAAGCTGTATTACGTAAAGCCACGGCACGTTTTCTATCTTTCGAGCGGATCTTCCTTGAAATTGCCTCTAGAGATGACGGAACACATTCATGTGCAGTTGAATGAGATGGAGACGAATATCTCTTTTTTTGCTTTTTCTAGCAAAACACTATCGACGGATGCCGTCTAAGAACAAGTACATCAGACGATAGGCTAAATAGACGTATTGAAAAGAAAATTGTCTGAAACACATAAAAGTAAAACACATAAAACACAAAAAAGTAAAACACATAAAACCAATGTAATTTTATTACACGAGAACAGTATCATCAATGTGATACACCTAGCATCAGATATTAGTACCGGTCACACATATGTTAGCACAATTCAGATTTTTAGAATGTCTAATCAGCATTTAATTCTCCTCGTCATCATATTCACTTACACTAAGTTAAGCCCCTGTCACATCTTGCCAATACCTCTGCAGAAGAAAGGCACTGCCCACCCTCCATTTGAGAATTATTCATCACTGTTTGATGGCACTGAAGTGCAGCTATCTTCATAGACACGTCTTGAAGGTGTTTTCTTGCGTATGTCATTATAGAACTTCAAGCAGGATGTGGGGTCGAAATCCACGCTGTCATGCTTCTTTATGCGGACATCATACCAGGATTCCTTGTTTCCTGCAAAATGAGAGCGTAAGTGATACGTTTTATGGTCTATTCTTGTAGTCCATTTTTAGCCAAGGTGTTTCAGAATTGGGAAAGAGAGAGAGATCTTTTCTGTACACACAGAGTATGAGGAGAAAAGGAAAAAAGGTGGACTCGGTAAAAGTGAAGCTGTCCGAAGAATAATAAGGAGGAGGAGGTCTGAAGAAGTGAAAACGCTCGCGTAGACTAGCTCTGGCGCCCCTGATGATGACTGGGAAGAAATGTCAAAGAAGAAAGGCGTCGATAGAGTGAAACAGTTGCGATGAAGCAGAAGATGTAGTGGAGTGAGGAAGAGATCAGAATAAGCGAAAAGCGGTTCGTGGGGTGCAACAGGCGGGTCCGACCACACTCGCCGTTCGTAGATAACGTGACAACACTCTGCATGTGATTAGCTATACGACGTTCGCCAAAGTTCATGTCAATAATAAACGAAGAGGCCCGGATACTTGAAAGCGCTTCGTGGTTTACAAATTAGGCCAGGATGAAGGAACAAATTCAGCTTCTGTGCTAGATAAACACTTTAAAGGACAACAGAAGAGGCATGACAATTCAGTGAGCTTTAAGGGGTCGAATTAAAGTGAACTAGAATATTGGGTAGTGTTCACAGAGGACACGCTCTGTTGGTCGCTTCAATGTTGAGGGGGATTAACGACTCTTTTTTCTGCTGCTCCCTGCGGAGATCACTGCTCAGAGCCGGGGTGGGGGGGTAGGGGAGGTGGGAGTGGGGATAAGCGAGGGCAACACAGCACACACACTCATAACACACACACAGGACACGCTCCGGTGACGCCGCCAACGTAGAAAACGGGCGGGGAAGCGTGGTGGCGCTGCATGCGTCTTCACTGTAGGGTACCTCGATGCGCGCGTACTTCATTGATAAACAAATGCCGGTTTCGGGTGGCGTCGAGATCATCACCTATCATTCTACACAGATGTGTCCGCCTTGATTTTAATACGCGACCTCTGAAAACGAAATTTTATATCAGCGAATTTTAATACGGGCGGTAGCATCCTCCTGACTTTCAATGTTGCCATCTCTGTAAGTAACGAGCCATTTAGACCCACGCTAATTAATCATGAAATACGGGTAATTGCATAAATGGGACACGCACAGTCTGGGTCCCACTGTAGTCCAAAAACTGAGTTAAAAATGCCGATTTCGTGTAAAGGTAGCGCCCCGTCAAAATCTCGAAAACAAAGTTTGCCCCGTACTTGACTGTGTATGGAATGTACGATGCACGTTGCAGGGCGCCTTTTCAAGGCAAATAACGGGCGCGTAAGAGTGGTTCTGTTGACGGACTGGCACCTTGCCAATTAGGTGCTGCATGGTAACAGGCTAAAGCATATCTCCGTGCGGCAAATACGCTTTTACTACGGCACCTGTGACCATAAGGAAAATGCGGAAAGACAAGGACGGCAGCGATAGTAGCGGCAACGCGTTACCACATTAGCTGTACGGTTGTGCCAATGCCTCTCCTAGAACGTCATGTGGGACTAAAAGGAACATTACCGTTTCGCACATCTCCAAAACACATGCTGGTCAAGTTGCAACGCACACACACATAGGAAGAGTTCGTAGAAACGTCGTTAAAATTTCTTGTAGCAAACTACCACGTCTGGCGACAGCTCAAACGAAATTGCTATCACCATATTTGAAGATTTTGGAAGATCAAGCCTATCAAGCGGTATTTCATTTCATACTCTAAGAAATGAAGCCCGTGCCTTTTTGTCTCCAAAATATTGTAAAACATACATAACAATCCGGCATACATAACAATCAACAGGCTCGGTCAGACAGAGTGTATGTGTATGTGTATGTGTCCTTAGCTCTATCGTATGAGACAGATTTCGGGTCTGAACAAATAATACGGAACAAAATTTTGATTGCCCGGAATGAAGAACGTGCGGAAATAAGCAGCCTCGTCTTGCCTTTCGTCCCTGAGAAGGTCGAGCACGCCTGTTGTTTAATTAAAATTTCTAGGCAGCGCAACTCACGTGGTCTCTACGGTGGTGTAGAAGTCTATTGCTGTCGCAGCAGTGCCGTACGTAAAATGCTATTGTAAAGTAAGGTGAGAAACAGCATTATGTGAGGGGATTTTAAACAGATTTCAGCACCGAAATTGTTTCTAATCTAAGGGAGGCTGTAGCAAATTACCGGGGGCATTTAGGGAACTTACGTGCTAGTAGACCGAAAACATTGCATTTCTATTCCAATTATATCGTAATACTAGTCTATTTTATTACAGCTCTCTATCTATTCCGTTATAATTCTGAACCAGTTTTTTTCGATGCATTTCTAATTTCATTCTAATTTAATTCCATTTTTATTCAAGTTACATTGTATTCATTTCTAATTGCTGCAATTGTAAGTACGGGCACTGCCAATTACTGGCTACCATTTCGTATTTTACCACCTTTGATGATGTCACACCGTTCCAAACAAAAGTGAGTTTTCTAACGACGCGACATTTGGGGTGAATTCGGGTTTCCGTGTCGATGAGCCATGTATTGCTTTCGCATTACGTATGAATTAAATCATAATAACCATAACCAGCCTGAGTATGCCCACTGAAGGACAAAAGGCTCTTCGATATCTATTCATCTAACCCTGTCCTGTGCCAGCGGCGGCCACCCTCTCCGCGCAGACTCCTTAACCCCATCCGCCCACCTAACTTTCGGCCGCCCCCTGCTACGCTTGCCTTCTCTTGCAATGCACTCCGTTACCCTTAGGGACCAGCGGTTATCTTGCCTTCGCTTTACATGCCCTGCCCAAGCCCATTTCTTCCTTTTGATTTCGACTAAGATGTCATTAACACGAGTTTCATCTCTCACCCACTCTGCCCTCTTCCGATCTCTTAACGTTACACCTATAATGTTTATTTCCATGGCTCGCTGCGTTGTCCTTAACTTAAGCTGCACTCTTTTCGTTAGCCTCTACGTTTATGCCCCTTAGGTAAGTACGTGTAAGATACAGCTGTTGTATATTTTGCTGATGAGAGTTATTGGTAAACTGCCATTCATGATCTGAGAGAACATTCCAAACATACTCCGCTCCGTTCTTATTCTTCTAGTTATTTCGTTCTCGTTATTCGGGTCTGCGGTCAATACCTGCCCTAAGTAGACGTATGCTTTTACCACTTCCAGCCCCTCGTTGCCAATTGTGAACTGCTGTTCCCTTGCTAGACTGCTGAACATTACTTTGGTTTTCTGCATGTTAATTTTTACACCAATCGTACCGCTCTGTCTAACTTATTGATCATAATTTGCAGTTCATCTCCTGCATGTGTTAATCAAAATCTGTCATTGTGTCGTGCACTTCCATCCGCTTATCCGCTGACACTACTAGGCTCACCAAACCATGAGAGCAGCCGCAGTCTTTTAAACAGAGTGTATGCACACATTTCGCGACCAAGTGCTGGAAGTGTTGTTACAATTCCTTATTAACAAATGCAAATCCTTATGTGTTCTGAAAATCACAACCTACAGAATTTACTCCGGCGTGCTGTGTTTCAAGGGCCATTAACAAGTATTCAAGTATGAGGCCTATTTACCTGCGTCGTTTTCGTGACGCATGCTAAACGACGAAAGCTCCATATGAGGTTCCATGAAGTACAATTAATGTTGCTTCTTTTGCCTGTCTGTGGTTTTCGTATACAGGGTGATCTTTTACAAAATTTACTGATTTGTATTTTACAAACTGAGAGCTGCATCGTAGCGGTTTGCTGAGCTGCATTGCAGAGCAAGGCGGACATTATGTACTTCAAATGGATCAGTAATGTGACGGTAGATTAATTTGAACTCACTAGTAAACTTTTTATTTTTGATTTTGCGGAGCACGGTTATATCGAGAAATTGAGGGCTCTCAACATCAAAGCTGAGCCGTGTTTTAAAATTTTCTTATACGGCAACCTGCTTTGAAATGTTGAATGTCAAAAATACGCATTTGAAAACTTAAGTCGGGCTTTTCACCAGGCCTCATTTCAAAATGGCTGCGCTGCGCGTGGTTTCGTTACCGAAATCAAGATAACTTATTCTATATCATCAAATACAGCAATTAAGCCTGTATATTAGGCATCAGAAGCGCGAAAGGTGGCATTTTGCAAATATTCAATGCACAAAAGCCAACTCAACGGGTTTTGATATTAGTATTTTTGACGTTCGATATTTCTAAACACATGGTCAATTAAGGAAATTTAAGAACAACCGGAGGTCTCGGGTTCGAACCCAACCACGGTGGCAGCATTTCGATGGAGGCGAAACGTAAAAGAGCCCGTGAGCTGTGTGATGTCAATGCACGCTAAAGATCCCCAAGTGGTCGAAATTATTCAGGAGCCCTCCACTACGGCACCTCTTTCTTCCTTTCTTCTCTCAGTCCCTCCTTCATAACTTCCCTTACGCTGTGGTTCAGGTGTCCGCCGAGATGTGAGAGAGATACAGAGCCATTTCCTTTCCCCAACAACCAATTAGCAATTTTACATTCGATGTTGAGGGCCATCAAATCCGCAAGAGAACTTTCCTGCCAAGATAGAAAAAGTTTATTAAGAAATTTATAAAGTATTCGTCTTTAGTAGCATACAACTTAAAAAAAAAAACAGCCGAGCCGCCAACACTGGGCCATGGTCTGAGGCGTCCTGTATTACTCCTCTAGCCAAACACAACAGTCAACGAAATCAGCATTTTATTGTTTCACTTTATTAAACAAGCGAGGCATAAGAATTCTAAAGCTTTTATTTTTTCTTTTAATTAGCTTCTTTTTTAGGTAACAAGATAGTAATAATAATAATTGTTTTTTTGGGGAAAGGAAATGGCGCAGTATCTGCCTCATGTATCGTTGGACACCTGAACCGCGCCGTAAGGGAAGGGATAAAGGAGGGAGTGAAAGAAGAAAGGAAGAAGACGTGCCGTAGTGGAGGTCTCCGGTGTAATTTCGACCACCTGGGGATCTTTAACGTGCACTGACATCGCACAGCACACGTGCGCCTTAGCGTTTCAAGAAAGTTTGAAAAAAAGACAACTACTTTGTCGTGGAGGAATTGTGCGCGGCGCTCCTGAATGTGCGCGGAGCTTCACTGCATACCTAAGCTGTATCTGACATAATTATTCATACATTTCAAGTACATATTGTGCACCTTGCTGCACAAGCCAGCACAACAGGGTGCACAGTCGCAGCTCTCACAGTTATTAAAATAAAAATCTCAATAGGTTAAAGAAACACAGTTTATATACCGTAATGCGAGAAAGTAAGCCTGACTGCCAGTGAACGTCCTGAATTTCTCCCATAAGTCTGTGCCATCTCTTGGCTCTTCTTAATCCTAACGCGCAGCAAACGCTCAAAGCAAAACTCATCAGTCAGATTAGACAACTTCCCCCTTTCTGAAAGACTGGGTATCACTATGTTGGTCTCTTGAAAGAGCGAAACAGCATAATTAAAACGAAGGACAAGGCGAACGAAATATATTTACATGCGCTAAACAACTGGCTGTTTAATTGAAAAAAAATCACTTAAATATCTAACCGCCGTGGTACAAGCTAATGTCATCTTCACAAAATAAAAACATCAAAATGATAAATCAAATGGTGATTCGTAATCACCTACAGGCGCCCATCTCGTCCATCTCGTGCTTTGTCAAGGCCACCTAAGTGATACTCACACACGAGTCTGTTCGTTCGAAGATGTGATACGCCTCTGCTATTTCTAGCCCAAGTTGGCCTTTGAGGCCATGCAACACAACAGTGTTGTCGAAATATAGAGTGCACTGGCAGATTTTGCAATATGTGGCTAGTTTCGACAAACTGGATTCTCTCAAGGATTTTTAGTTTTCTGACAGGCGTTCGTTGAGGCACCCGCCTGATTGGCCCACGTAGAAATGGCCCCAAGAGAACGTGATCCTGTACACCACGCCAATCTTTTACTGCACGTATTGATTGTCGTGCTACTATCGTTATCTTTTCTGCGTTTCAAAGAAGCCGGAATTTTGCTCAGTTTGTTTGGGGCGTATAAAACCTTGTCGGGAAACTTCGCCGCTATTTTTTCATCGGTGCGATAGCTTATGAAGGTATTGAACTATTGCCTCTTTGTTCTTCCTTTTGCGTGTGTCCTCTTCAGCTGCTCTCCTGTTCTTCGCCTTCATCCTCTGAAGAAGGCTGTTGGAAGTAGAAACCAGCACGTTTTTTGGAAATCTAGCCGCTCTGCATCTAGACCACTGTGCTTCGAAGCTGGAGCTGACCCCGAGCATGAAGGACTTCTTAAATCCCTCTCTAAGGCAAGCCATAGCGATCCCGTTCTTGAGAAGCTAATACCCCTGTCACACTAGCAAATTTAATGTCATTGCAATCGAATGTCATTCGATGCCTGGAATGTCATTCGGTCTCCTCCGGTGCTACACGGTAAAATATAATGTCATTTGAAAATAATGGCAGTGACGATCAGTGAAAAAAAAAATAGTACAATTCAAACATGTAAACGCGCATAAAATATGTTACAAATTGTTGTGTAGTGTTTTAAAAGCGGGTGAGAACATTTCTGTGCAATACTATAAGCTTAAAATATTATTTCTTGTCATTCTGCGGCACTTCAGCCATCAAAAGCCAAGCCATGTACAAAGTCAACCACAAATCCGAAAAATCTAAACAAACAAAATGGCTGACACGGCGGCGCGTGAAGCGTGGAAATGACTTCTGAAAGGTGGAGTGCTCAGTGACATCTATAAGTACTTCCGAGCTAAACGAACATGTAACGCCAACCAGCAAGAAACACGCAACTCAAAGTGATCGGCGGTCGCGGGAAAGGCCCTGCTTCACGGTCGGCTGCTGGGACCGAGAGTAATAGCTATCCACGACAGCTACAAGTGTGAAGAATTTCGCACCAAAATTAACATTTTTTAGCAAAGCTAAATAAATAGAATTTCTAACTTTGACAGTACGCACACTTTTTTCGCGCCGCTTGTTTATGCTGCGCGTATGGTGTCCAGAGTACACATTCGGTTCGACATCGAATGCGAATGAGTTTCGTGAACTCATTCGATAACGAATGTCATTCGAACTTAATGACATTAAATGTTCCCGTGTAGCAGCAGATTAATCACATTAGGTGCGAATGCCATTCGAAACGAATGACATTAAATTTGCTAGTGTGACGGGGGTATTAGAATTATTGGAGTCAAACTCCAGAGTGGTTTTTAAGTTCTTGTTGCGTAGTGCCAATACACGTGGTTACGTGGAAACACCAGACTGCCTTCATTAGGCATCTCATCGATGAACCTCAGTTCAACAGGCACGTTGCTTGAAAAATACTGCCATGTTAGTTACAACTTCCAAACAGGCTTCAGTCGGTAATGCCCCCAGATCATCTACGTACCGTAAGATGCTTAAAATACTGTCCTTCAGTTCTTTTTACAGTGCCTTGTCCACTGCGCCAAAATATATACTGCTAAAAAAAGCACGACACTTGAGGCGATGCATATGTCAGACCGCTGGATGTAGTACGAGTCATGTACTCAAGACACCAAAGCGCTTTGCACATAAAAGTATTGTAGGTAGAGGAAGGATTCCAGTGGAATACTGCAGTTCCTCACAAAACTACTCTCGTCCTTGTCTTCTGTGACACATTTCTTGACGTGCTTCATCAGTGTCAGATGCGGCTACGAGTAATATAAATTTTCTATGTCGATGCTGAAAGCGGATTCCACGGGGCGTTTTGTGTCAGTGTCTCGATAACCTTGACCAAGTTTTGCACATAAAACGGGTGCCCCATGTGCAATGAATATCAGTGCCTTTTCAGGAAGCCTGAAAGCAGGTACTGTTAAATTCCGTGTTCTCTCACTCTTTCTCTAAACGACACGTCCACTTTGTGGCTTTTCCGTAAGAAATCACTTCGAGTTGAAGCGCTTTCGTACTTTGTAGCTCTTTTGGAGACCCTCTAGGTAGATGTTTATAAGCATGGCTGTCTCTTGCATTCCTTTGCGCTTGTTTAGCCACGCTAAAAAGTGCGTTTTTGCCTATTGCCTTTGTTCATTCCCCACGAACAACCTCTCAGGAAAAACTAAGAACTTGCCTTCTTGGTCAGACAACATTGCTCGAAGGTTGCTATCTTGCAGTTATTCCAAGATCTTTGAAATCGGTCTTCGCATTCCATGGCACTTGGAAGCGCCTATTACATCGACACAGTCTTCAGCACAGCATAGCCGAATTTCTTCATTCAGGTGAGTGTTTACGAATCAGCATTTGAGTTATGATTTTGATGTTTTTAATTTTTGAACATCACATCAGCTTGTCCCGCGGCGCTTATATGTTTAACTCTGTTTTTCAAATTAAACAACCAGTTGATAGCTCAGTCTTTGTACGCGTCTTTCTTTTCCATGGTCTTGCGTTTTAGCTGCCCTGCTTCATTCTTTTAAGATTGAATACCAACTCGACTACTACGTTATGTTGCTATGCTTGTTCTATAGGTACAGAAAATGATTTTTAATTATGACAGCAGCAATTGTTAATTATCGATAATATTCCCAGCAATCTTTGCTTATCTTAGGCCAGCAAGTAAGCGGCAACAGGTATGTGATGCTGATGGTCCGGGAGAATACTTATAGCACCCAGATACGCTATATTCCACGCTGAACAAGCGTTGAATCGTTGCGACATGCCTGAATGCATCATTGGAAAAAACTTGTGAGCATGAGATGGCACAGAGTTCTGATGCGCAAACTGAACACATTCACCAAGCAGGGTACCCAAAACACCTAATCATTAGTATCAGTGAGAACCTTGTTAAGAAGCGCAAGCCGATGACAAAGGGTGAACAGGCCCAAAAAAGCAAGGATAAAGAAAAGCAACCGACAGTGGTAATTCCCTGTATTCATCGGATTGCACACAATATAAAGAAAGTGGCCAGCAGGTATAAGGTCAATGTGGTTCTTTCGGCTCCGTGCAAGCTGTCGCGCGTTCGCACCTTGAAAAAAGTAAGAATGGTTAGGAAGTGCAAAAAGAATCACCAAATCCGCGCCACTGATTGTACGGCTGACGTTGTGTACGTCGTGCTTCTAAGCTGCGGTCAGGAATACATCGGCCAGACAGGCCAGCGCTTTAACGAAAGGGTGAGGCAGCACAAGATTGCTATAAAAAATGGTCATGGCAGCCACATGGCCACTCACTGCAAAAGCTGCAAGTTTCGTCCGAGTTTTGGAAATACTAAATTAATTGCACGATCTAAAGACACATTAGAGCGTGAACTCATCGAAGCTTATTACATGAAGCAGAGGGGTCATATCTGCACAAGCAAGCCATCTGTCTCGTTGTCAGAAGAAGAGATTAGTTTTCTTAGTGGTTCATTATCAGCGATATATCTTGGTCGTTTTGCCACGTGTGCTTTCGATATGTCACTGCTTGTATATATCAACGCTTGTATTTGTTCTGCTTTTATCTTTGCCGGCTCGTGTGGTTATTAAGGGTTTTTTTTTCATGAATAATCTTGGTTGGCACTTGGCGCCAGTCCTGTCTTGTGTGTGTAGTGCCTCCGTCTTTTAGCACCTGTACGCTTTTTGCGTAAACCATGTCATGCTACATGACCCACTAGGTACCCAAGAAAAGTTAGAGTACTTAAAAGCAAATCGAAGACACTGTAATAAAAATGTAAACGATAAACTAAACCAAATTCAGTGTAATAAAACAAAGAAACAAATTATACTTGCTAATTGCATTCTTTCGTTCTTGAAATTATGAATCGGCCCGCTGTTAAGAGCCTTAATTTGTAAAATTACTTCAATGAGAAGAACATGTGAATGTATCAAATCCCCTGTGTCAACTTACCAGTATAGTCAGTGACGTTAAACACGCCGCAGTTTCCGGTTGAACTCAAATATAGCATCACCTCTTCGCTAAATTGTGTACTATCTGTTTTAAGGAAAAAAAGAAGAATGCCGTTCTTTTGTTTTGCGAGGGTAATTAGGACAACACGTTCGCTTTTTATACTGATTCCTATTAAATTTATCCAGGCAGGCCCGCTCAGATCCGCACTTTAGTCGGAAGGATAAATAATTTTTTGCCCATGCGCACTAAATAACCAGGTGTAGTTGACAAATAACGAGACTAGTTGCACTGTAGGCAAGCCTACTAACAGCAGTAGCGAGCCTATGCCTGGTGAGCGACTTTGAAGATATCAGTAGCAGTCGAAATAAACCGTCGTTAGAGCAGATAAACCGTTCGAACACGAGAAAAAGCCGATAACAACATGGCGGATGATAAACCTGAGCAGCGTATAAATCTCTAATCCCTTAAATGAAGACATCACCGAGAGAGCGTCTAAGGGCCGTGCGGAACTTGTCCGGTTAAAACATGACGTCACGTGTGAGAGATTTTTCAAGGCATAAAAGACTTCTGAGAGATAAAACAACTCTCAAGACGACGTACGACCACAGCGCACCGCCAAGACCTGAACCGAAGAAACTATTTTTAAATTAATGAAATTAAATAGCTGGTATTAATTAGGACACCGTGCGACATATTTAACAGGCCCAACTAATTATACATGAAGTCGGCGCCAAAATTGTTGAGTTGAGGAAAGCAGGGCCAGCTACCGGTTTAATGCCCGGGAAGGCGAACACTGGCCCGGACCAAACGAGCTCGCGCGACAGCCATAGCGTGCCTCACGTGATCGCGCAGCCAGGCGCATTCTCGGCCTAGCCACATGCAGTGGCTAGGCTACTGCCTATATTCTCCCCTGAAACATAGGGGAGTTTCTTGGGCGGAATTACACAGCGTCCACTCCTGGCGTGATGGTGCGAAGAGGCGTCCACAAAGGTCGCGTGTGATTCTCCCAGAGAACTTCCGTCCAGAGACGTTTCGTCTACGCCTGTCTCTGCATTTGTGAACAAAGACGCCTCGTTGTCTTCAAAAGGAACAAGGTGGGTCCGACTGCGCCGCACGCTGCCATCTCCATTGTCCACGATGTAGGACCGCGGCTCGTCTACGGGCCGCGGTCCTCGTCTGCGGGCCTCTGCACGTTCCCTGTCCTCTTCAGGTCTGAGACCCAGACTTCATACCCCTTGAGAAGAATTGGAAGCTGACGCACGGCACGTCACTTGTCGTAGTCTCAACGCTGCTGCACACGGTATTCTTCTTCAAAATTCCGGAGTTTGGTGGCGTCTGGCAAGCGGGGAACGAGCATTCCGGAAGTGACGGGAAGCTTTGTCCTCAACTGCCTCCCCATCAGTAGTTCAGAGGGGCTGCAGCCTTTTTCTGTGTTGACCTGTAGGATAGGAGGGTCAGATACAAGTCCTGAGTCTTTTTCAATGAAGACGATGATTTTCTCCGCAGCTTCGGCAAGTCCGTTGCTCTGGTAGTAGTGTGGGCTAGAGGTAATATGCGTGAAGCCGTATTCACGAGCAAACCTGGTGAAGTCGACCGACGAAAACTGTGGACCATTGTCGAAGACCACCACCTCTGCGATACCACGGCGGGCGAAAATTGATTTGCAGTGTGTGATTAAAATACCTGAAGTTAACTTTCCCAGACGAACAAGTTCACGATATCGGGAGTAGTAATCAGTCACAATTAACCACCAATGGCTATTGAAAAAGAATGCGTCCAGTGCAACACGCTGTCATGGTCGAGGCGGAAACTTAGTGCTCTGCATTGGTATTTTGCGGCTGCTGGTTGTCTTCATAGAGTTTTGGCAGTTTTTCACGGTAGTCGTGATGTCTTTGACAACCGTTGGCACCAAACAGTGTCCTTGACGCGAGTTTGCGTCTTCGTAATGCCGATGTGGCCTTCATGCACAAAACGCAAAATTTAGTTCCTGCATGGCAGTGGAACGACCACACGGGCTGCATAGAATAGCAGATCGTCTTCTGTGGTGAGTCGGCCACGATGCTTGACATCAAGGGGCAAATCCCGTCTGGAAGGCCAGTTTATTTTGCAGAGCCTTTGGAGACACAAGCACACCGGATCTGAATTCTGGGCTTCTTTTAACAACTCCAGACAAGGCTGATTGATGGGAAGTGTTGACCTCACACAGCGGAAGAAAGCTTCGACATCGCCCTCTAGCTCGGTGCCACGGGTCTGTTGAAGCGGCGCTCTGAAAAGCGTGTCAGCGGCGAGGCGGTCTTTCCCAGGGACGTACGCCACCTCATACTGGTAACGCATCCTCCTCATCTTGAGCCTCTGTAGTCGAAGAGTAAGGTCCTCAAGACTCTTTGACAAAAAGATTGATACCAGGGCTTGTGGTCGCTGAACTTTCCGCAAGCCGACAGTATGGCAAGAGCCTGTTTCTCTATTTGTGCATACAGCTTTTCTGTGTCGGAGAGCAGCCTGAAGGCATAGGCGATGACAGAATACTTGTCACCTGTCTGCTTGCTCGGATAAATGCTCCCAGTTCAAAGGAAGAGGCGTCTGCACTGACTACTGTATCTTTTGAGGGGCGTACGCCCATAGCACTGGGCGAGACGAAAGTAGTGCCTTCCACTTGTCAAACGCTTGCTGCTGAGGAACGTCCCAAACCATTTCCTGCTTATTTGACAGCAAACAAGTGAGGGGTTTGAGCACGTCATGGAAGTTGTGGACAAAGCGGGCAAGATAGGTTGCCATCCCAAGCTGCTCCACAAGCCAGCTGCGCACAAGGGATGAGAGCACTTGTGCGGCTCCGAAGGTGTTGCTTTCTCGACAAAAGGAGGGTAAAGTCGTCCAAATGAAGAAGCCAAAGTAATGGTGAGCCCGGAGTCACGAGGCGGGTCGCCATATCCGCCTGGTTTTGAGGGGTCAGCAGATCCCGTGGGACCCACTGAATACGTACTGGCTGCTGGATGCGTGCCGCGAGCCGGTGAATGTCTTGATATATTACAGGGTGGGGGCTAACACGTCGTAGCAACCGCGCTGCTTGAATTAAGGGCGTCAGTGCGGATGACAACGCGGGCCGCAGGAAGCATAGTTATGGCGGTCACGGATTAGACTTCCTCTTGAACTGCAACGAGATCAGCACAAAAGGACATAGAGGGTTACATAAGTTGAATCCTAACGCTTTGATTCAGGACAGGTCTGCACAGGCAGTGGATTGTTCTTGTTGCTTTACAGGCTTGGATGTTTGCGCCTACGTAGACAACAATAGACCCTTCAGGCAGGGAAGCATCTTGTTCTTAAAATTGCTGGCGAAGCAACGATGCCGAATTAGCAGATGTTGGTCGGCCATTATCTGTTGGCTTGTTGTCGCTGAGCTGTACAAACTTGCTTAGGGGAAGAACTGGCGTTGGCGGTAGAAGAATGGAGTCTGAAGTTGCATAAGCATGCAGTGATAGTGCGATTGACTGGCCTAAAGGAAGTGATCATCGCGGCGCTGCTGCACCAGCACATGAATGGTGTTTAGCTGCGCATTTTCTTGCAAATCTCTGACCGGTGTGATGCGTGGATGGCATGAAATGGCCCTCACAGCCTCTCGGCTCAAGGCTTCAAGGCGAACCCTATGAGCTTTTGCAAGATGTTGAAACTGGGCTTGATAAACAGTATGTGGCTGCATCACATATTGCAAGCTTTTGCTCTGTTTTCCTTTTGCTTCACTGTTGTGCAGTTCGCCTGTCACGCTCATAATTGCCCGAGAATTATATTCCAACGCATATTTTCTGTCTCTATGCTTTGAAATCAAATCGCAGGCAGGGATTTACTCAGGAATACTACGCCTATTTTTAAAGCAATTGTATGACATACTCACAAACTGCATGCATATCATGCCCTTTTCATAGTCCATGGCCTCATATCATACTGGCGCTAATTCCAGCACCGAGAACGGATTTCATTTCAGCGCCCTGAAACCTGCGTGCTCAACGATGTAGTCTTAATTTAATAGAAAACAAACTTGTACTTGGCTTGCAAAATACAATCTTCGTTTGATAGTCGATTCAGTTCGCAACAGCACTGTCAGGAATATCCTCCAGAGGCTCTTTACTAGCCAGTTGTAGTGAAGAATAGCAATGGTGGGCTTTTAGTCATAATACATGCTTAGAAAAAGTGGTGCCTAGTCCTCATTACTCTACCTATATCTAACAGTGTGACCTCATGCGTGGCTGCACCCTAGCGGGTTGTGCTGCATTTAAGATAGCCGCTAGGCTCACTAGATTTTCTGCTGCTTGTACAGTTGTGCAGAACTAAGGGGAAAATTGCTTCAAGAAAATGCGCTAAAAATAAAGAAACATAATGCTGAGGTGCCGTGGCTCTAGTTAGAAGGCAGTGGAAGTGGACTTGCAACTTCAAAACTTACAACTTCTAGAAGGATTACACGGACATGCTAGCACTCTGAGAGGTTACAAAGTTTTCTTGTACATGACGCAAAGGCACTTCGTAGCGCAGTGGCAGGCCGGCGGAGGATGGCTTTTGGATTTGAGAGTAGGCGTGAACCTATCCCAGTGCAAGAGTGTCGTATTCTGGTCTATACACTCCAAATAAACTGATCTAGCAGTGTGTGTAGCGAGGCATAGCGCTTCGTAGGCGCATATCAGATAATGTGTTCTCGCTGAAATTTTGGCGCAGACTGCAATTTTAGTTGGAGTAACGGGCAGGTGATAAACACTGCATCATTTAAATGCGAGCTATGAAACTCGAGTTTTACCTTTCTTGATTTTGCTAACAAGTAGCGCAGACATAGGGCACTTGGCACCGCCGCGCTTGTAGCCAGTATGAACTTGCAAACCAAGAGCAACGAAATATATCGCACATATTCCTAACCCTTATGCAACTCACTCCAAATAGGTTTCAAAAACTCTCGTGTAAATTTCACGTCCTGAATCATTAATTGCTCAGAGTTGAATAAGAGCTTCTTGCTGGAGGGTGTTTGGCGTACCTAGTAAGAGAGAGACTGCTTTATGAATGAACAACTTTGTCCTGTTTTTTTTCATTTACTTTTCTCGTGCTACTACCGACTTCGATCAGACTATACTGCCATGCTATTAGCAGAAAATATGACATCAAGGCTGGTAGCTAGCAGCTCAGCAGATAAAGCGCGGAGTAAGTAAACAACAAGGGCGAAGAGTGATCTTGTTTGTACCTCCGTTCATGACATTGGTGTTGGAGGCTAAACATTCAGCCCTTCAAATATACAGAAGGCTGCTTGATCAGGCATTTGGTGTTTTCGTTGACGAAATGCCACCTCCAGAGAGCAACGGTCGTCTGTACTCATAAAATGTTAAGCATTGGTTAAAGTGTGGCGGCAGATGCGCGGGGTTTTGCTGTGGAAACGCTGAGGTGCTTTTTTTTTCGGCTAGGCTTTTCTGTTTTTGCCTAACTACGGGTGGCCTGTAAACCTTGCATTAGCCTCTTGAGGGGCTAATACTTTTTACGACTTCTTTTCGCGGCAACACCAATCAGACAGCTCGTTTGCCTTTAGCACAGAAATATAGGCAAGCTATTATTTAACTTACCTGAACCTTCTTGAGGGTAATACACAGACATCTTAAAGAATGGACCTTCTTGTTCTTGTTCTGTTGGTCCAAACACACCTCTTAGGGGGAAATTTGACTTCCTGCAGTCAGGAAAGGGGAACTTCAATAACATGTGGCCAATGATAATATGAGACAAATAATGTACTGCTTTATACAATTTGAAAATCTTACTTGGTGTCTTCTGTGAAATATCTTGTAAATAGGACATCGGTCTTGGTTACCGTAGAGTAGTAGTCAGTTACGCACATTTTGTTTCCGGTTTCCGTGGCTTCGTAGACCATTATTTTTGGGCTCTGCTGAAGGAACTGGCACATAATAAAAGCAAATCAGCTGTCTGGGGCCTGACCGTAAATGTGCGAAAAGGCTTTGCTGCTTTCGGTCAACAGTGTACCAAAATAGAGAGTTTTTAGAAGGGTAATTATAAAATCTTGTTCGGATGCAATGCTGTCATACACAAGAAGATGAGATTGTAGATGGTAATGACAAAGAATATAACAAAATAAAGCACGTTACATTACCGACCTAATCTTTTTGCTAGCGACCCTATTAAACCTTTCAACCTTGGGGAGCTAAAGTGTCAGAGGAACAAAAAGAAATCTAAAATTTTCATCGGTGAATGCCCATTTTAGCTCTAAATACAAAATCAAATCTCCGCATGGACATTCATTTTTCAGAAATTTCTCTTTTTCAGCCAGATCTAGGCAGTAGTAGCACAACAAAAAGCTATTCAATCTTCGATTACTATCTTGAATAATACCGCTATTATTATTTTTTATTAGGCCTTGCTCTCAGCGGCGTAACATTTGCATGAACCGAGACCGGCGAAAATGAGAGGTTATTGACAATCGACACTAGCGGACAAAAATTACGAATAAAAAAATGGTCAATCAGTTAGCTTCTTACAGTTGATCAAAAATAATAATTCTTCCTACTGATGGGATTGCGTAAGCATTTTTCATTACTGGTCACAATAGCAGCACTTGCTAGATAAATATTTTCTAGATATCCCAGCTTACGGGCGGCTGGGATTTAATGTGAATTGAAATGGTTGGAACTCTAAACTCCCGATAAAGGTCCCCTACAATGCTGCCTCTTTTTCTGCTCATATTTAGAAATCACATCTATTGGAAGCTGTGACAACCGTTTATACTGTAAATGTAGCGCCGTTGTGCGCAATACCGCTATTTATACAGCACCCCGGCAGGGAGAGGTTGCGAAGGCCAGAGCATACTAATTTTCCTTAAAGGCTGCTATCTTATGAATGGCCATTCTCCCAATGACTGATGGTGAAAAGTTCTCTTTTTCTGCTTTGTAGGCGTGTATATGTTTCTAGGTGGGTGGTAATATGTGGTCACCTTATCTCAAACTCTCTCGGCATGCACTGCCTGATTATTGATGGTTTAAGCATTAGGGAAGAGATTATTCCTGTGACACACGCTAAATGTCCGAAATGCTATTTTATTTATATGCAGTGTGCTACGCGGAAATTTCTTTATATGTGCAGAAATAGCAGAGTGATAAAGAACCTTCGGTACGTAGTTCGTTAAATTTTATATTTAGCATACAAATAGAGAGGGAAAAAGCAATTTAATATGGGGAAAGACAGAGGTCGGCGGATGAAAGCATGACCCTGGCCCGCTATTCCACACTGTGACAAAGGGGCAGGAAAGGAAAAAGGGAGGTACGTATAAATGAATGATGAAGAGGTCCCAAGGCAACGAGTTGCAGAGTGACCTGGAGAATGCCGATGTCCACGCATACAGTGGTGGGAACAATGTGTAGCACACGTTCTCCATGCCCTGCAGACACATAAGCGCACATCCCTAGCACCTGATTAATATACGGGCTTATATACACAAGCACACATTTGGACAAAAACGTATGAATATACAACTTTCGCCATGTAAGCGATGAAGTATACGCCCTTCTTCACATATGAACTTCAGGCACACATACACACGTCGCGGCAGACACGATTTTGCGCCACCGCATGCGCGTACTACTTGAAATATAAGCGTGCTGTTGGGTTCAAGTATTGCCACATGTTGCGAAATTCTCAAAGAACACCTTCGCCCGTGACGTCTGCATGTACTTAAAAGGAATTGCACGGAACGCGGAAAGAATACTGCATTCCAATCTCATTTTACCCTTAAAGGCCCTCACTGCTGCCGGCAGAAGATCCGACAGCTGTGGCTTCCAAGACCTGTCTTCTAATGCGGCTCAGCCCAGAACATAATAGAAATCCGGCAAAAGATGTCTAATACTTGAGTTTGTGAACAGCTCTTGCAGTCACCGATTTTTGAAAGTCCGATCACTGCTAGCTGCATCTGCATGGCGCTAGTTTCCAGATTGATGGCTCCGGTTTCCTGCTGGCGTGCGCATTCAGAAGTATAGCATCCATTCCACAACATATATACGGGTTGCTTCATCTATCACTTGACACAATTATTAAAAATAGGCTTTTTGAGTTAGAAAAGTGCTTTTTCGGCATAGCAATATCAATGGTGTAGCGCATCAGAATGCAGCTAAGACGTGCTAGCTATCAGGAGCTCCAATTAATTGTATAGTAAACTTTTTAACTATTATTAACAAATGTTAGCTATATCGCACCAAAATGCATACGATTTCTAGAAGCTTGCAGGTAAAGCAACCTCTTGAGTGTAGGCAACACGTCTAAATAGCCAAAGTTCGTTTGGCCACAGCGCCGAGGGTAATTGCGATTTAGAAATTATAAAAAGTCGTATGGATATTGATGACGGCGAGCTACAAGCCATTATATAATTAATGAGCCTAACAGTAATGGTTAACAGTTAATTATTCAATATTAGCTAGTCTATTAGTCAGCACATATTAGCTGCAATATGATGTAGTACACCACAGAAAATGCTGTGCCGAAAAAAAGGGAAGTTATAACTCAAAAAGCCTGTTTTTAAAAATTGCATAAAATCTTACGTTAAACCTCCTGTATAAGATCTACCCGATTTTAAGCTACACGCTGCGCTACTGAAATTATTAACCGCGAAGACCACTGAAAACCTTCAAAATGAAGGCCTTGAAGGTCTCCTGCGGGCAGAATGACAATTCGTCTCTGGCTCTCTCTCTCTCTCTCTCTCTCTACATATACACCTCCGGTAATAGCGGCATGACTGTTATGCAAATTTCACTTATGTACACCTCTGGCCAAAACTGTTTGTTTGTCTAGAAATAACAATATGCAACCGAAGCAGCATTAACATTTTGCTCTCCGTTTCTTGCATAAAAAATAACCAAAAGAAATTTTCTGAACCACACTGCGGGCTTCTGCACAAGAGAAGGCTTATTGCGATACTGGCGCCAATAGTACACAGGTGTCTGTGTTAGCATGAGAGTATTTTTAACGCTAAGGAGATTTGATGCGATCGTCATCATCGGAGCAGACAAGCATTCATTGCCAGGATATTACGGGATGAAACGTAAGCGTATATCTTGGCGGCCTCAAACAATATTGTCTTCGTCTTCTGGTTATATGGACCCCTTACTCAATGCGTGTGGAAGATTTTATTGAGTCGGCTCAGAAGTCATCTGTTCTCTTTCTGAAACCTAGCAAGTGATCAACGAGGTACGGTGCTGGACTTTCCCTACTCAGCCAAGTAAGCTGACGCAGAAGCTGTTACTAGCATGACGGCCTTTGCAGAAACACGTACCGGCTCGGCGGTCACAGTCAACGGCTACACTCCGAAGAAAACTAAACTGTAACAGATACCATAACTAACTTTAGATGTCATCTTTAGAGAAGTAGCGTATACCCCAAACAGTAAACGTAGTTTGGTCAAAACCGATATAGAGGTCGCTGCTCTTTAATACTGATTAAGAGATTGGCCGCACCGCGAATATACGCCGGTCCATGCTTTTACTGATGTAACGCCGTCGTTCATTTTCTCACACGACTTATTGAGGACTTCCAGTAAAGAAGAAAGCTAGCATGTATTTTTTCTTCACAGCAAAACGGCCTGCGAGTAATTTTTGATCAGCGTATAATCGCTACTGAAATTTTTTTAACGCTGTTGGCTGTTCTTCAGAACAGCGTACTACAGGGACCTTGGTTTTGGTGTTGGCTATTTACCGTATTGTTGTTCACCTGAGAAGGAACCTACCAAGTTGAATTGACAACGTTTCATGCGGCCAACCGCTTCCTTATATGAAAACTTAGAAATTGCCAAGGGTTTGACTTCTGCCTATTCTGGCGCAACAGAGTTGGGTTGAACGGTGCAGAGGAAGAGTTTGTTGCGTGCAAATTTCTTTAGCACCACAACTGTTTCAACTCATGTCTGGGTGAGAATGTACATGCCGATAAATGTTGCTCCTTCACATTGCTCATGATGCTTGCAACATTCTCGTCCAGTTCAGCACAAAGTATCTCTTATATAGAACACAACTGAAATCAGAGCGAAGACACCCGATGTTAGATTCTGTCCCGGCTTTCAGTTATTGTTTTCTCTCTCAAGAACCTCACTGAAACCGGATGTGTAGTTACCGAAACCGTCAGCTTACAGTGAACACTCGCTTTAAGCCAACAGGCACTTCTGATGATGCGCACTGGTGGAGCCTGCAGCAATTGTCGTTTTCGCCAAGGTATGTGGCGCGTGCCTCTTGCCGTTGAACCAGCGCAAAGCCTACTATCCTTTCATTCTTTTTTGACTCTCTCAGCTATTGGGTTCAACCAACATAAAAAAGTCATCAGAGCCGAAAAGAGCATAAAACAATGTAGTATGCTCGAAGCGCTATCACGGACATTCTGCTGAACTCACTGAATAAAAAACTAAACATTCACTTAACGGCTGTTCGCCGAAAAAGAATCTTCACTTATCAATAATATTTTTCTCTACTTCAACGGCTGGTTTCCATCATAAACGCGGACCCCTGCCATAAAAATTTGCTGCGGTTTAACTTCTGCTGAACCTGGTTAGAGAGTGAAAGCTGTGGTGTGTCGGGCAAGTAGACCCGGCTTGACGTCTGTAACTTTGAGTGCGTTCCGCACACTGGATAGGCAGCGCGCCCACCCTGTCACTCTTGCAGATGGCAGTTAAATTAATGGTTAATCGCGAGAGGTTGGCCACACAATGAACGCTGCGGCCAATAGGCCCTCTACCGGCGAATCGAATGCTGAAATGTCAAGTGGTGCAACACCATGGTGGACCACATGTGGTAAGGCTTACTCTTGGCCTCTGGCTCTCTTGAAGGTCAACCAGCAACGCACAGCGAACTCGGCTTTACCTAGTGCAGTGAAGCGTTCGCTTCAAAAGAAGCAGTTCTTAAATTTTATAGCAGAGAGAGAGACTCCACACTGATGCTAGCGGCGTCGGCCTCGGTGCGGTTCCGGCTCAGCTTAAGCCTGTGTTTAACGAGCAAACAAACGAAGGGACAGGAGGGGGATCGTTATGGCGTACAGGACGGAAGCCAACAGTCACCGAAATCAAGGAGCGTAGGGGATGTTTCTCTTTCACAATTTGCCGTGTTCTTCAATGGGACATTAAGGGGTGATTATTTAAAGATAACTTATTAGAAAGCATAACAAAAACAACCCCCTCCTGCCGGCGCGGTAAGGAAACACGGCCCACGAGTTTTGCGTCCGGCGCTCTACCTGAAGATACGGCGACGGCTGTCGAATCTGCTTTTGTGTTGTGTTGTGTTGGGTTTTATGGCGCATAGGCAGCTAAGGCCATCGTGCGCCAAGCTCAAGGTATAGAATATTTGTTTTCTGTAGAATGTTTAGGAAGATGAAGAATCGTCGATGGTGTAGATGGCCTAAAAATATTCAACTGCCTAGTAATAACAGAGAAGAAGAAATCTAGCAATAGCTAATGGTAAATGCCCCAGAGAAGGTCAGGTAGCCTCAGCGGCTATCCTTGGCTGGGCAAGGATCCTGAGGCACCCAACCAATGAAACAAAAAAGCATCAGGCTTCTTCTCAGGAATGAGAAAGTGGCTGAGGTGTAACATGTAGTAAAGCAAACGAGTGGTTCAAAATTTACTTTTTCAAGTATCCCTGCTTCTTTTAAAAAGCTAAAAACGGAATGTATGTTAACAATGGCATTATCATCTAAGAGCAGTGCTGGATGAAAAGGAACGCATTCATTATGAACTTGAGTTAAATACTTCTTTCTTAGTGTTTCCAGTTTCACACATATAAACTATGATTAACCGTAAGATCATCTCTGCATTCGCAAAAAGGTTTCCCGTGTTTTGTTAGCAGGAAGTTGTGCGTAAGGTGCGAGTGACCTATCCACAGAAGGCATAAAATCACTTCCTTAAAACGTTCCTGGTGCACACATGATTTAAATTCACCTTAAACCGGATTTACCAAGTGTAGTTTATTATTCATTTCGCCGTTCCATTCCGACTGCCATTCTTCTCTTAATTTACGCTGTACTAAGTTTATGCAATCCTTAAAAGGTATATTTACTTTTCATTTCCTTGCCACAAGCTTTAGCTGCCCAGAAATGTGCCCTCTCTTTGCCTCTTATTCCGACATGACTGGGAACCCAGGAGAATTTTATGTTTTGTCGTGGAGCTGTGGCTGTTCTGTTACCATCTTGTGTATGATGCCACAAAAAATCAGAGTGACGGCATTTCTAGAGTGCAGAGCTGTAAGTATACTGAGGGAGTCTGTGTAAATAATACTGTTGGTGAGGTTCTTGTTTTCTATTTCTTCTACAGCCACACACACTGCGTAACATTCTGCAGTGAAGATGGATGAGCACTGTGGAAGTCGTGCTGTATTCTCTGACTTCCCAGGAACCAGTGCACTTCCTACGTAAACATCCGTGTTTAAACCATCTGTATAAAACTGCGTAAAAGTACTGTATTTTCTTCGGAGTGCAAGGAATTCTTGTACTATATGTTGTTGCGTAGTTTTTTTTTCTGGAACTGTGTAAGAGTGAGATTACAGATTACAGGAAAATTGTACCATGGAGGCAGTGGTTCTCGTCTCCGAGGAATGTCAGGTAATGTATCTAGTACGCCGAGATATTGTCACATCTCTTCAAAACGCAGGAGGAGTGGCCTGATAGCGAGGGGTTTGATGTTAAACAGTGTTCCAGATGGGCATTTTGTGACCATTGGGTAACATAGGTGTTCAGGCAGTGAACGGATTTTTAAAAATGTATGAGCATGTGAACATGGTTCTGCTATCTGTAAGTGACGGTTGGCTGATTTCTACATAAATACTATTTACGGGTACCGTCCTGTAAGCACCAGGGAAAAGACGCAAACTTAAATTATGTATTGGATCTAGTCGTTTCAAGTACGAAGGTCTCGCTGACCCGTAAACTATACATCTGTGGTCTAAGGTGGAGCGTACCATGGAGCGATAAATCTGTAAAAGACATGTCCTGTCAGCACCCAAACGTTTACGTGACATTACTTTGAGTATATTTAGGGATCCGGAGGCTTTCTCTTTCAGTGCGTATTTAGGAGGGAGGAAATTGAGTTTTTTGTCAAAAGTTATCCCTAGAAATTTGTGCTCATTTTTGACGGGTATCTGTGTTCCGTTCAGGTGTATAAATGGCTCGTCTTGTATGCTTCATTTCAGCGGGAAAAGAATGACTACTGTCTTTTGTGTCGAAAACTGGAAACCCTTCTGATCTGCCCATTTCACTAGTTCATTCAATGTCAACTGTATTTGTCTCTCACATGTTGCTACGCTTGAGGACGTGCAGGTTATTTGAAGATCATCAGCGTACAATGAATACAAGGTGGACTTAGGGATTATTTTGCTTACTGAATTACTTTTTATAATAAACAATGCCTGTGCTTAAAATACACCTCTGAGGAACCCTGTTCTCTTGAACGAAGCTCCTAGACAGGGTTGATCACAGGCGTGCTTGAAATGAGCGGTCGGAAAGAAAGTCATGGAGGCAGTTTAACATCCTACCGCGGACACGTAGGTCGCCCAGGTCGCGGAGGATCCCAAACCTCCAGGTTGAATCATACACTTTCTCCATATCGAAGAAAACGGTAAGACAGTGCTCTGTGAGTATAAAGGTTTCTCTTATTGTGCTTTGGAGACGAACTAAATCGTCTGTTGTTGAGCATGCCTTTCTATAACCGCATTTATGGACATCAAGAAGTCCGCGGGATTCAAGGACAAAGGTAAATCTTATATTAAGGACACTTTCAAATGATTTTGCGAGGCAGCTTGTGAGGGCTATCGTCAGTATCGATATACTGTCAACACCAACCGGGGTTTTACAGAGGTGGGCGCACTTCAAAAAATGCACAACTTCCAGATAAAACAATTAAAGAACAGTAAGCGGTTGTACAATGAAAAAGATGGGTCTAGTTAAAGCAAAGATAAGAAGAAACAACTTCCTGGTCATCAGTTATACAGTGCAAAGTATATATCACCAACATTTCAAAATGTTTAGTCAATTTAGTAGCAACATACTCAGCTCGGCAAGCTCCAAAAATTTGAGGACTGTCGGCTGCATTACAATCGAAACGTCAAGTGCATTTTATTCGCGCACTGGTCGTGGAAAAAAAGAAAAATAGGATATGTTATTGCAACAAAAAAAAAAAAAAATTCAATCCGCAACATGAAGAACAGCAATGGGTTGGTACTGACACTCTAAAATATTTCGGTTATCTTTAGGCAAGCCGTGGTCTATGCGCACGTAGTTGTGACTTGCTAGCCACGTCGGCATACAGTGTGCTGTAAAGGTGTCTTTGCCGGAGGCCATGGCCTGTGCAGAACCTGAAGTTCTCATTCAAGCATACTTTATACCGTTTATGTAAGCGGGCCGAAAAGCGTTCCTGCTGCTATCGTAGCAAGCCATCGACTGTACCACTAAGTACGTGCGAAATTTTTAGCTTCCGTTACCAATACTTTCGTTTGCAATTACATGGAGAATTGCGCACAGTTGTTTAAGAACTGATAATTTGAAGTGTTACGTTTATTCTTCAAGTGGCCAGCCAAGAAATCCCATAACAAAATCGTGAGCCGCAAACACAGGTGCTCTCCACCATCGTTGCTAGCTGAACGTTCGGTGATACCGTAGCCTTCTTTACCGCACTGCATACTTTGCCGGGTGCAAGAAATCTCGGTTTGACGCCAGTTTTATTCATATAAAATACGAGTGCATGAATAGCGGCATCCTTTACAAATGCACTGTAACGAATGCGCAAGAAAACAATTGCATTGAATGGGCAACAAACACAGCTTCGTGCTCCGGGCTTCAAATTTAAATAAGATATAGCATGTTAGCAGAAGCTATTTTGTGTGGTTTTGGCGCGCTTTGCACTTTTACTCTTGATTTTGATTACACATATGTTTATTTACCCAAACAATGTACAGAAACGAAACTTGTAGTGCTATTTTTTTTTATGTTTGAGGTTGGCTTACATGACTCCTGATATTTACGGCGCTAGCGGAGTTGGCACTGAGAAAACAAGTTGAATCGAAAATTTTCTCTAGGCAAATGTTCCATCTTTCCTAGATTTCAGTACTTTCATCTAAAACATTGCAACGGTTTATTTTTAGAAAGCGTGAATATGAGATCTATTATATTCCTGGTCGACTGCTACCAAAATGCGCACCTTATCAATGAAAAAACAGGAATGTAAGGAAAATATACCCTAAAATAATTTTTTCGCGCATGGCTGTGCCTAAATTATTGGCTTTAGGCCCTCTGAATGCCACAGAGCAAATAAAAATATTACCTTTCTTATGTCAACTTTCTGGCCATCCTCAGCATTGCCACCCTCTGCCTGTGCCGCAGCAAAAAGCAGCGTGGAGATGAACACAAGAACGACCTGCCGTGCAGCCATGACGTGCCTTGTGAAATGCGCTTCGATTTGGCTCTCAGTGCGGTTCCTGTATTTATACTAGTAGCGATGATGCTCTAGGCTATCAGTTACTCGAAAATACAAAAACGGACGTTTAAATGCAAATTCCGCTCCGCGTCTCTTTTTTTTTGTTATTTGCTTCTCGTAAATGATTAACAACACTGGGGACTTCGTAAAAAGACAACTGCCATGTGTGGGCTCTGTCTTGCGCGCCAGTAATATTTGCATGCTTTACAGGCTGTAGGGGTCACGACTGAGAGCAAACGCAGGTTGCGAAACTGAATACCATATTCCACGAAGATTTCAAGACAGGGCAATATCTGTTCACAAACGTTTTTTGTACTTTTGCCTTATTTCTTGGAACGGATCAGCGCCTAAAACAGGCTTTTAGTAAAGACCACATCAGCCTTGTTCCAAATCTATCATGCTCATAAAAAATACAATTTCTTTTATTTTAGTAATGTGCTCTGAATGCCGGAAACCAAGCAACACAGAGATTAGAAAACCTTTATGACACAGGTCCTGAAGATCTTAGTACGTGAGCGGTGGCAACAAAAGCAACGAGTCACTAATTCGGATTTGGATGCCTCTGCCATTCAGTGCGTACGATGATCGACTCCGCAAGTAGAAGATGCCCTGTTTCTTCGGCGAATGTATAACAAAAATGCGTAACCAGCAGTCCAAAAAATGCTGCTGAGAGGTGCTGACACAGCTGATTAAAATTTACTTTCTTGAGCACTTGCCAACCGGGAATAAAGGTAGAGAGCCCTTAAAAAAATGTAGAGTCTGCAAAGGAAACTCCGTGGAAGAAGAACAGCTTAGCACGAGCAACGCGGAGTATTTGAGCAGCGTTTGCATACAATAATAATAATAATTGGTTTTTGGGGAACGGAAATGGCGCAGTATCTGTATCATATATCGGCGGACACCTGAACCGCGCCGTAAGAGAAGGGATAAAGGAGGGGGTGAAAGAAGGAAGAAAGAGGTGCCGTAGTGGAGGGCTCCGGAATAATTTCGACAACCCGGGGATCTTTAACGTGCACTGACATCGCACAGCACACGGGGGCCTTTGCGTTTTTCCTCCATAAAAACGCGGCCGCCGCAGTCAGGTTCGAACCCGGGAACTCCGGATCAGTAGCCGAGCGCCCTAACCACTGAGCCACCGCGGCGGGTTTGCATACAAGCCGGCACGCGATCCATGCAGAGTAGACACCTGTGCCCCCCCCCCCCCCCCCCCCCCAAGGCACTGAAAAGAAAAAAAAGAGAGGTTTTGACTTAATAGGTAATTCTCAACACTTTATTTTCCCCTCCATGCTTCCAATATGTCAGTACGGTGTCGGTTTTAGCCCGCAAGGGTTGTCGACGAAGAAATTTACTTCGTTACACAAAACAGAGGCAGCTTTTACGTTCTTGGAAACGCGAACAAGGGAGTCCATGAAAGGAATCTGCTGTGGTTTGCAGGGCTGTTCCTTGCAACATCTGGAGTTGAAGTTAGAAATTTAGAGCGTCTCGAAATTCCATCTGGCCTGGGGTTTGCACTTGAAACAAAACAGAGACGTCGCCAGTAAACTATATCTTTAGATATAGTAAAACTATATCTTTGCTATGATCTTCGCGGAGATCAAGGCCCCGCTGCTGAGAGCGAAACCTCAAACATCTTTTCTCTTATTCGGTCAAGAAATGTTAAAACTGTTCAAAAGAAAAATACCTAGGCAACGAAGAACACACAAAAACACCACGGGTGCAGTGTTTTGTGTGTTCCTCGTTGCCTATGTCCTCGTCTTTTGCGCAGTTTTAACATTTCTTGAGCTACGCAGCAAATAGCCCGCAAGAACATTCTACTACTATTCAGCATCTCTGTTTTGTTTCATATAATTGGAGTCAAGCTACCAATGCACACTGCCACACGCGTGCTTCATCACCTTGTATTTGTGTAAACCTAAAATCACATGTTTCACTACCTCTAGAGTTCAATTGCAATGATACAAAGGGAACAATTGGCGTTTGCGGTGCATCAGATGCGCTTTACTTTAACATGCATTAAGTAATACAGAACAAAAATTGGCACTACAAGAAAACTGAAAGAGACACAGGGCAGCAGGGTTAGATGTATAGCGTAATAAATTCAGAACATCTGACACCCGTGCATGGAGATAATTCGAATTGCATGCAGTTGTTAGTGTCCGCCCTTTCTGCGTCTCTTCTGCGCTTGCTTTTGGCGCTATTTATTCGTTAATTTTATCCTCACACGTGGGGAGTGCAATACATACACAGGCTCTCTGTTGTGTGCATACTGTCCTGCTTTTGTGCTTGTTTCTTCAGACTAGCCGAGAAAGTTAGGAGAACCGGGTAGACCAGCTACCCTTTAGAGCTCAACGCCCCGTTTTCCGCCATGAAGCTAGGGTATAGAAATACTGAAAGAACGAAAACGAGACGGGAAGTTTTTTTTCCTTTCAGAACTCAGTGCTGTCAAGGCTGGCTGCAAAAAATGAATTTGGCGTACAAGTTAACGCGTCATAGTACTCCAATGCACAACGCCAACAAAAATAACTACGCATTAGTCTTTCTGATACGGAACAAAAAGCTTCGAAATACAGCTAAAAGCAATGATTAAAAGCATTGTCGCAATATCTGAATTTTAAGCAAAGTGGGGGTTATATCACGATCTCATGTTAGCTTGTGTAACTTCAGAAAACGTAATTGGGCAAAAAGCTGACGCGAATGTTTCTTCAGCTTCCAAAAACTGGCAATGCTAGCTAATATGAACCATGCAGTCGCATATTGAACATGTAATGAGAACTAAAAATAACCGGTAGTCTCTTAGATTAACAGAACAAATTTAAAGGCAACAGAAACGTAACTGCCGACTCACAGAGTAAAATGGCCAGAGGAAATAAATGAATTCGTTTGGACAATGTATTCTTCAGGAGGGGCGTTGCTCCTGCTTATGATAGGCTTATGTGAATGTGGTCGCTGCTGGTGCAGGCGATGGATGATAGGGCACGATTGTCAGAAGTTCTGCTGGCAGCGTGACCGCTGGAAAGTTTGATGATGACGAGTATTTTTTATACCGAAAACAGGCAGCATTCTCGTAATATGTGAAAGAACGCGTTGCTGCAATGGGGTAGTTCACGTCGTTGTCTCACTGAGGTGTGGAAAGCTGCATGCTGTGTATGTGGGTCGTTATCTAAGTCAAGACACCTCTGCGTCCCTAGTATTTCCTTCTTTTGTCGTCGTATCTTTTTGCTGTGATACAATAGGCTCACCATATCTCCAGGAACAAGCTTTCTGTCCCCTTTTTTGGGAATGGTAACCCTTCTTTATTTGCTACGATGCTTTTTACCTTCTTGGTCCTCATCCTGCTGATTAATCGAAACATACTATTTTATCCTGAATAGCATGCGCTTATTCTTTATATTGAATGCGTTATTTTTCGATTCTCTGTTCTATCCCATCACCATTGCTTCTTTGATCTTCTCATCGAAATAAGTAATAATAGAGTCAAGAAAGTACGCTGTCTAGTTACGGCGGAACACGAGTAGAGACTTGCGAAGGATTATGCGCTCAGTTTGGACGCTTGTGTCGTGATGCTTTGTCATAAATGACGCTTGCGTCATAATGCCTGTTCATGTACCGACAACGAATATGTAACAGACCTACCGGGGCCAGCGTTTCACCAGTGGGTCCGGCTGCAGTTGAGTGCGTACAGTGTGCGCGGAATGAAATAGGAAGCCCGCTGGCCATTATTATAAGTGAGCATGTCGATAGCATCAGTCACCACTTAAACGAACTGAATTGTCTCGCCATAAAGGTTAAGAATATCGAATGAACAGTCTCGAAACATGAATATATGTTGGCGCATCGGCACCAGAAAGATGTCTTAAGGAATAGGGGACTTACTAACAATTTAGTCATATATGGTTTAGACGGGCCTCTTTTTCAGTAAAACGATGACCAAATGAAAACACCACAAGACTTCTTCATGAAACAGTTTGGCAAGAGGATAGATAGCCTATAACGACGCCATAGAATAGGAAAAAAAATGAATCAACCAAGTCACGTCCTGTTTTGAAAATTATGGTGTCTAGCGAAAAAACATCAATCCTAAAAATGGCCCATAAGTTAAAAGGTCTAGAGAAAAATTTATTTGGAGACTTTTCCAAGCGGTTGGGCAACATGCCGCAGAACGTGTGGAAAAGTTCAGCAGGAGAAAGAGAAGACGGCACAGAATGCAAGGATTCAGTTAAGGCGATGTCTGAATGACAGTGAAACCTTAATTCCTGGTGCTGACAGGTGATAAATGTTTTTTGTAGGAGTGTATTTAACATCGTCGCGGAGTTGGAGGTCTTTGTCATTTCGCGTGATCCTGCGGTCATAGTTATGACAGAAAACTGGCCAAATGACTAAATGTATGACAATGAGTTTACTCCAACTGGTTACAGTCCACACAGGGAAGATAAAGACGGTAAGAATTCAGGTGCTAGTATTCTCGTCATCACTTTATGTCCGGTGAATGCCGAGTATACAGGATGAAAGCGTTTTTTGTAAGGTCTAATACACTGCAATTAGGTATATTACACCTGTTATTTACCGAGAGCCACACTCGCTCAATTTCAGGTTCAAGAAACTAAAGAAATATTTGCATGATAATATCAAAACTAATCAAATCAAATCAAATCAAATTTTATGCCGCAACAAAACAGTTGCGACGAGGGCAGGTAAAAGCTGTGAGAGACAACTTGAGGAGCCCTGACCCCCTAGTACACGGACAGCATAGAAGCGTGCGGCTAAGGAAGTACACTTGGACACCTGGACAAAAACACATACATGAGTTAAGCAAAATCAGTCGAAGAGGAAAGCACGAGGAAAAAAAAAAGGTCAGTGTATGGCATCATTATGCAAACATTGCAGGCAGTTCTTTTGGTGATATACTAGATATGTCAATGTTAGTTTCTTTTAATACGCGATTTAGAAGTGTGTGAAGTAGAAATTTCAGCACTTGATGTTCATAATTAGTTCTGAATTTGGCGACGTACCACACTTCGGGATGGCGAACATTTATAAACAGGGAAGTGTTCTGCGAGCCGTGCTAAGCTTATTATGGCATCATTATTTTTTAGTCAACAGAGTTTATAGAAACGACATAGCTTATGGTCATACATTGATGAAACTTGGATTATGTTGTGCTTCTTGAATAAACCTGCAGTGTGAGAGCGATAAGGGACTTTACAGGCTAGGCGTAAAGCTCTTTTTTCGAAGACGGAAAGTTTACTAATATTTCCAGCTGTTGTTGTTGACCACACAAGAAACACGTAACTTAATAATGAAGAAAATAAGGAATTATATACGAGTATGTTAACAGACGTAGGGAAGAAGTAGAAGTGGCGGCGCATAATGCTGGTTGTCCTAGATAGTTTATTAATAATATAGTTCACGTGATAATCCCATGTCATGTTTTGTGAAACGTATACGCCCAGGGTTTTAAAGTTATTGGCCACTTCAATTTCAGAGTTATTTAACAAAATAGGAGGCAACTGCAAATGTGCGTGGTGGCGGTGAAATAAAACAGCCTTCGTTTTATTACTGTTAACTTTAAGGCAGCTCATTTGTGCCCATGCATCAATTTTGGACAGTCCGCTATTTTCTCGACTAGCTAAATGTGCACATTATTCAACTGGAAAGAACAAACTCCTGTCATCAGCATAGATTATATGATGGGCCGTTTCATCGATGCGGTCTATCTCATCGATGTAAAAGATGAACAAAAATGCCCCACTATGCTTCCCTGCGGGACACCTGTTTTAATGGATTTTATCGAGGTCTCTTTGTTCTCTTCTTTTGTTCGAACCTGCACGCGATAGCGTTCCCCTTCAGCAATTCGGGGACACGTTATTAATTCGCGACTTTGTGAAAGCGGCATGCTGGCGATTTTAGGCTGGCACGGAGCGGACAGCTTCTAATTGTGTTATGGGCGGTAGTCAATGAAACATCGTTTAACGCACAAGGAAAAACCGCTTTTTATTGGATAGAAAGAATGTGGCTCAGGAACAGGTATACAGGTCCTTTCGCATTCACTTTAAAACGATAGCTTTACAAGCATTATTGGGGAGTAAATGGGCAGTCAGAACCTATATTCACTTTTTGCCTGGAGTAAAGTGACGTCACCACGCAGGAGCATTCCCATTGGTGGGATTGAAGAGATTCCACCGGAGGGGAAGCAATGCCACTACACCGGAAGTGGCACCGCACCTTTTACACCCCTCAAGAGCTGCCAAATCTATTGTGTTGCCAATGTCTAATATAAACAATTGTGCTTATGAACTTTTTACCATGAAATGCTTTGGCGCAATATGTCAGCACTGTCATCAGAGTATCGTCCGGAAATTTCGGTGCAACGTTTAGGATGCAGACCGAGCAGCTGATCTCTGTAAAACAGAGTATGTTGCACTCGACGAGGCGCGCATTAATTTAACGCAGGTGAAGTTATGATTGTTGAATGAGACCAAATCAAAAACAAATTTAGCACCTTTTCTGTGCAATGTATCAAAAAAAAATGTCTATCGCATTTTTAAATGGCACATTCCCGTTTGGAAACATTTGGTTTGTTTTGATGTGTGTTAACGTCCCTGAATGACTCTGGCTATAAAAGACGCCGCAGTGGAGGGCTCCGGATAATTTAGACTACCTGGGGTTCTTTACCGTGCACTGACATTGCACAGTACACGGGCCTCTGGCATTTCGCCAACATCGAAATGCGGATCGAACCCGCGTCTCGCAGGTCAGGAGCCGAGGACCATAACCACTGAGCCACCGCAGCGGCCAATTTGGAAAATGCGGGCAGGAAGGTCATCGTCCAGATCATGGGTAATAATTCCACAATGGAATCGCTGCTGCCTGTCTACGGCTACTCCGCTGTAAATGTGAGGGAGTTGCCATGTATATCACTGCATAGCAGTGGAACAAAGCATATGTTAAACTATTCAAGAGCTGTTCCTAGAGAACATTTGGTCCAGCTAGTGGCTGCACGGTGTCAGGTGAGCCTGTGTAGTCTTTTCACGTCCTTGTCACTCATTCTGTTTCCTTCAGTTAGCAAATGTGCTAATAGTCACAGGCGGATAAAATATTATGAAAAAGAAGTCAGAGTAAATAATTAAAGACTCTAATATTGACAGAAATGAGTATCGCAGCAATCGAGAAGACCAGAAAAAAAGGCAGAACGCAATCGGAGCAAAACCAAGCCTTCCATTTATAGCTGGAGCGTCGCCCGAAGAAAAACGCGGCAGTGCCTTTTGTTGAATTGGGGGGCAGAAAAGTTTTGGACAACAACCTTAATAACGGAAGTGATTGTCACGAATGTGCTGAGACACACGACGCGACTTTGGTTTGGTAAAGAAATGCTACATACTGCAGCTCCAGTGCACTTATTGTTAGCACTATGCTGACCTTTGAGGGTGCAGCGCGTAGATAGAATTTCGATATATTTTAACATGATTTCGTAGATTTTTCTGGTGGAATCATGCAGCGAAGCGTTACCAAGGACTACGCGCTTAGGAACCCGATGTTTTGCGCTTCCCGTGACCGGCAAACACCAACCAAAAAAGAAAAATCATCAAGACATAGAGTCTTCGACCGAACCATTGACGTCGCCATTGACGCAATCGCCCGCACTTGCAGCTCGCGCTTTATCATTGTGTCACAAGGACGCTCACTTTGTGTTCTGAAAATGTTCAGCAGCCCCACAAATGGTGACGCAATGCTGGTTTTCAAACAGTTTTTTACAGGCGGTGTTCGCGGATGGTTCGCGAATCCGAAGAAAAAGACACTTGGGTAGCATGATGAATGGTCGCTTTTCATCAGAGGACCCATGTTTGCGAATATGAAATTTAAAGCACGAAAATGTTTTTTTTTGTTTTCAGCATGGAAAGAAATTCCAGAAGCATAAGAGATCCGGTTGGAAATTTTTCTCGAAGCTGTTTAAAATAATATGGCATCCTTTCTGATTTTGAAAAAAAAAAATATGTGGATTCCGTCTCAAAACCTTATTGTTACTGTAGCTGTCTGATGTCAAAGCTGCATCGCTATTGCTGAAAAATATGGAGGAACATGATCTTGGTAGAAAGCAACTTGTGATTCCTAAAGGGATAAACGCCAGGATATTAGCATTATGGAGGCGCTATGCAGCTGACATGTCCGGGCCAATTCTTTATGGTTTTGTTCTCAACGCAGTCTCTTAATATTCAGTAGTTTTTAATATACTTTTTATTGTGATAGTGAAGTCAGTGGATTTTCTCCGAGAAAACCAGCACACAAGTATGGATCTCGTCGGTGTTTGAAGTATATATTTATTGTTTCTGAGTATTCATATAAAGTTAATCACAGTACCTAAACCCAACATTAAATTCATGAATGTTCGTTTTTGTTTTCGTACAGATTTCCCAGCATTATTTCTTTATCTCTAAAGTATATATCAGTGAGCTTTATATCGCTTAATTGATATTAACTTTGTATGGAACGGAACATGAGTTTTTGGCTGCTCTATTTCTTTGCACTTTGATCAGGTAAAGAACATTACAGTCACCAAACCATGGCACCCCAAATGTTCACAAATTTTAGGAACGCATATACATTTCAGAAATAGAAGAGAATAACTGTAATCATCCTAAAACTTTTGGCGATATTTACTTGAGTTTATTAACGTAGTTCGAGTGCGCGTATGGGGGGGGGGGGGGCGCAATGTCCCCATCCTGCCGATCAATTTTTTAACGAGCATTTCCAATAATGCGATACCAATATACGCGTCATCGGCATCGAAACTGCACTTGCAGAAAAATTTCTGCCTCAGAACCCAAGTGGCCAGGCAAGGAAGAATTGAATTTCCTCCCAACGTGCTGGGAATTCAACCCAGGACTTTCAGATTGCAAAGCGAGCACGTAAATCATAGGCAAAAAAAGCGTTGCATTTTGGAGGGCAAAGGTGGACCTACTATATGCTTCCTTGCGTCTGTGTGCTAAAGAGTATGTGTGATAGAAAGGAAGAGAAAAATCAAATTTTTTAAACTAAACAACAGTGCTATGCCATTCAAAACATGTAAGTAGTGTTAGATGGCCTCCTTAATTTGTTATTTCTAGACCAAAAATAAATATTATCTTTTATTCATAGTCATAAGCAATGGCATAATTCTGCTGCGTGCAGCTACCCAAAATTCCGGAGCAGTTCCACGTGCCTTTAGCCATGGCTTATTCCAAATTGAGAAATGATCATAGGGCTTGCCAGCGTATCTTCCAAAATGGCGACGCGTATGTCGCTCCCGCAGAGAGAGGGCCGAAGAGGAAAGACCGTCAGCCCACCAAGTCGTGTTAAAGGAAGTCTTCCCAAAGGATTTATAGCTTTTCAGAGCCTTTAGGCAGCCCCAAACAAACAAATGTGACGGTATCCAGTGCAAGATCACAAACTTGCAGCCATAAAAATCGCTCTATCTTGGAATCACGCAAAGATGGATAGAAACCGACCCAGTTCCGCAACATACCGCTGGAGAACAACTTTTGATCGCTCACATAGCAGTTACCTTTAAGCAGTGGACGGTTCGCTTGCTATTTTTGGAATTTTTGGCACCGAGTCATAGCCGCGAGAGGCCGCTTAAGTTCCTAACCGACTAGAGGCTACAAGTTGATTCTCATTATTGCTCGCGATGGAAAGTCTGCTCTACGAGACCCAGAGTAAGCCTCTGGTATTTGCCAGAGTTGCTCGGGGCGAAACTAAGCTGAGGTTTATGAATCATGTTGCTGCACGGCTCCGATCGCTGCCGTTTACCTCTGCCTTCCCGCCTGATAACAGAGAACATGTGGTGTAATATTGAACGAATTGTTGAGAGACACAGGAAGCTGGAGGCACAGGACCATATGTGTAACAGTAACCAGGGGCCGGATCCACTGAACAGTTCGCCTTGCCGCTGCGTCATTTTGGCGTAGACATGGGCGGGCGAACCTGGTGGTATGACGAGGAGGAAGCCGCAAGCAATCGGCGATCACAAGAGCTTCCTTTTGCGTTCCCGAGAGGGCACCACTCATTTCTGAAATTGCGCGGGAAGCTTAATGTATTGCAGAACCTTTTTTGGCTCCCCTTTTCATGTGACCCGGTTCCAATATCGGAAAGCAGAGGCTGCCGTATGGGTCTGCACAGCACGCTGCGCCAGAATGAGCTGCCTCTTGAACTCATTGAGCAGTATAGTTGAAGTTGGACTAGCTGGTGAACACACAATGCAGAAAAAACGGTGCCCGTAAACAAAGGCGGGATGAAGGCTGGCGTGGACGAAACGCTATCATTATCGCATAATATTTACACTGCACCTAATGAATAAAGAAAACAGACGAGCTGGAGACAGCACTAAAGTAAAGCGCCATTATAGTTCACGTAGCCCCCACAAATCGCATGTCGTTGTCTGCTGCGGATGGCTGGCAGCCACTTTCGCTACTAAGCCGCCGCGGTGGCACAGTGGTTATGGTGCTCGGCTGCTGACCCAAAAGATGCGGGTTCTATCGCGACCGCGCCGGTCGCATTTTTATGGAGGTGATATGATAGAGACCCGTATACTTTGCGATGTCAGTGCTTGCTAAAGAAGACATGGTGGTAATTGTTACCCGGAGCCTTCCCCTAGAATACGCCCCTCATTAATATAATAATAATTGGTTTTTTGGGGAAAGGAAATGGCGCAGTATCTGTCTCATATATCATTGGACACCCGAACCGCGCCGTAAGGGAAGGGATAAAGGAGGGAGTGAAAGAAGAAAGGAAGAATAGGTGCCGTAGTGGAGGGCTCCGGAATAATTTCGACCACCTGGGGATCTTTAACGTGCACTGACATCGCACAGCACACGGGCGCCTTGGCGTTTTTCCTCCATAAAAACGCAGCCGCCGCGGTCGGGTTCGAACCCGGGAACTCCGGATCAGTAGTCGAGCGCCCTAACCACTGAGCCACCGCGGCGGGGCCCCCTCATTGCCAGAGTCACTTTTTGGCATTAAACCCGATAAAACAAACCTATCAGTAGAATTTCAGGTTGTTCATTTCTTCGAGGAAGGTTTACGAACCCTTCCTCTAGTGTCGTTCGGCGTGGAAGATGGACAGGTTCAACATGGACAGGAGGCGTGCTTGTGGATGATGACAGCACAGCATATATTTAGTGCATACATATACAGAGAGTTGAACCGGAAGAATCAGAAATGAATTTAGAGAAGAACTTTGCGCTACTTTACTCATCGACCCGATGGGTTAAAGCCTAAGTAGCACCACGTTACATGCTAAGCATCGAACCCCAGCTCAGACAGGACTGCCTTCCACCCGTTTACTTGCGCTTTTAAAGCGACTATGCAATGAATAAAAAGTCGCTTGTAAATATTTTCAATGTTTCGAAATGATGCTAAGGAGCATTCACACCAAGTATGAGTCTTCGGAACTGAGTCGGCAATTTGTTATGAATTTCTAAAATCCGTGTTTTCTTTAAATTCGCGGGCCGATTAGTGCTCTCGTAGGGACCGATTTTGGAACTAAAATCGTGAAAAGACGTCACTGTACCCATGACGTTAGCAGGCCACCACACGCTGTCATTCGCTGGAGCCACGGCATCCACAACGTCACGGGCACACTTCCGGTAGCCGTGAAAATCGTCTGCTCGTGCCGCCGCGCGACCCTCTCGGGGAAGCGCGAGCCAGGGCATTGCCTTCCCGCATATGGTTTCAATTTTCCTCTGCCGCCTCCTTCTGTCGGGAGTTCCGGAGCCACTCGCACGGCTCTTCATGCGCACGCATAGGGCTCGATGCCCATCGCGGCCGTAAGAGCGAGCAGTCGCGCCTCGAGGTCCGGGTCTCTTACTGCTAACTACAACAGACGACAGGAAAAGAAGCCCGACGCGCGCCGCAATCACGCCGCCGACGCTGCTGCTGGGGTGCTAGGAACGACAACCGGAAGATGCAAAAGGAACGTCAGCGGATGACGTATTCATAGGCCGGGCACGGTCCCAGAGCGGTTTTCTTTATTTTTTTTCTGGTGCCCCGCATGTACGAGTTGAGGGGGGAGAAGAGGAGCGCAATTTTTAATCGTCTATATCTTGTTATTGATGCTAGCTTAAAAATTCTTGCACTGGGGTGACTACTGACGAAATGCCTATCTCTAGTCTGTTTTACGTAACCTCAATTATTTTATTGCATAGTCCCTTTAAGCCCTTAATTAACAAAGGACCAAGAGCGCTCATTTTCAGTGGCCCGCCCTAAGCATCGATTCTCCAGTCAAATATGACATGCCAGATGGGGACTAACCCGTGGTTTGGGCTTAACCTCGAACCCAGGGTCTCGTTAACAACACAAACCAAATCAAAAACAAATACGCCACCACTCTCTCTCAAGTGACAGTACCCACACGGTCTCCATTCGGAGCTATTCTTCCGACTTTCCTCAGGAACACCGCCACCCTCCGCCCCCCTTTCCTCTCACGTTGCTCGTCATGTTCCTGACACTGATGTGCTCCCATCCATCATCAGTCCGTGTCGCCCGTCAGCAACAGAAAAGGAAGTGAAAGGGTCTCGAAGTCGCCACACTTCCGACTGCGGGACACGACTACTAAGAATGAATTGGCTTATTTGCCACTCGTTTCGAGAAAAACGCCGCAATTGGCCTTTTGAGTGCTCTCTGCCGCTTCGGCAAACCAGCTAAGAAACGGCCTTGTTTTCTCATGGCTTGGGTGGGTACGGCATATTTGCGCCTTAACAGGTGTTTGTCATTGCCATCCTAGAAATACGCATTTGTTCGGCCACGAGGCACTGAGGGACGCGCTTTGGGACATCGGGTACCTCTCCGACGATAGCCTACGTTGTTAGGGGGTCTCGTCAAGGTGGCGGTGGTGCGTCAAACGGCCCTATCCATTTCCCGCATGCACTTTGCTTTCGGGGGCTCTCGCTTGTAAGAGGGAGCCGCTTCCGCATGTGCCGGCGTCCTGCAAAGAGACGCAAGTGGAAAAGAGCGGCGTTCCTATACGCCCCCCCCCCCCCCCCCCCCGCACCCTAAGAGTGTAACCGAGCTTGCTATCAGCTCGTTTATGCTTATTATCAAAGAGGCCGCAACACTTTCACTTCACAAACGTCAGCCGTCCCGGGGCACAGCTTCCCCTGGGTACTCGACACTTCGAAAACAACTGCTGTACGGGCAGCCACAACATACACTGGGCAGAGTCCACATTCGAAGCACACCAAATATTACAATGTTTATAGCGGTTCACAAGTCCGCACATAACACTCATGAACACAGGCTGAGTGTCCTCATATAATAGTTTCTTGCACAAGTCTCGACATCACCAAACACTTCCGTGGACAAACCACGTCGGCTGAATGGAAACATTCACGCCTGCCGAGGCCGACCTGGTTGCGCCGCTCCACCTGCCACAAAAGCTGACCGTCGGGCTCTCGCTGCAACGATATCGGGCTTACCCTTCCATGGCGGCTTAGGAGGCAGATATGGCACAAAGCCTATTCGATCCAGTTTGGAGGTGGTTGGCAGACTGCTATCTTTGATCCTCAAGTGAACCTGATTACCGACGAAAAATGCGCCGCGACTGCAGGATTTCTGTGTGGCGCATTTCAGCATTTGTGCTGCATCCGAGACACTCTGTGTTACAAACTCTGTCGCACAGGTGTCTTCGCGATGCCTCCACAGAGGGCTATTCACGCAAGCACGGCTGCTCTCGCGCTTGCCTTTTATAGGGCACGACCTTTCTCGGCTGCTGGCTTTCACTCAGTTCCCGTGGCCCCTCAAGCACTCACCTTTCAGGCACCTCGAAAGCACACAGCAGTGGCTGAACCGTTACTGCTTTGTGATCAGTGCTTCGAAAGCAATGAAGCTGGTCGCTGCCGAGCTCCTCATTGTTTTCGACGACAGCTTGTACTTTGTTCTGGAGCTCCTGTGAGCTGCACGCGATAATTTTAACGCCCAGATCGTCGTCCTTTTCCGTCGCCGAATCGGCACAATCTTCAAGGTCATTGCGTCTGATTGTGGAATCGCTACCGCTGTGCTTCGGAACGAACGCTCAATCGGCGGGCAATAAGTGACCTAAGCTCTCCATGAGGACTTCATCTTGAGCACGCCTGGTCTCCGTCTATTCGTGAAGATTTTTTGTCACCAGTACCAGCTCAAAATTAGTTTTGTCCGGAAACGACTGCTGCGACTGTGTTTTTGGCCGCTCTGAAAGTGCGCTGGATGAACCGTTCGTGTTTTCGCAACATTTCTCTCTCCGCATTTCACTCTCAGTACCCTTCAATAAATCAACCTCGAGTTTAGCATGCTTGAACTGAATTGGCTTACTTTGGTTGATATAGCATATAATGCAAGTTTGCGTGATATTGCAGCATTTTAGACTTGTACTGGGGTAAAATTGGTCAATTCTCTGCATTTACATATCCATGGGAGTCCTGATTCCGCTCTTGGCGCAGAGGTACAGCGGTTAAGCTACGCGCCACTGCCTTGCGATGGCAGGTGCTGCAATAGGTGGGGCTTATGAGACCCATGTAGTTCTTGAGGAATCTCTCGCATGTAATCATTAAATGAATTGCCACGGTGGGCAGCAGTGATGACGTCACAACGTCACGTGACTAAGGTGACCCACGTGCTAGAAGCAGGCTGCGGACAAAAAACAGCTTTTTGGCTGTGTGGAAGCGCTAGGGCGCTAAAATGGCCACCATGCAATCACTCACTCCAGACTCGGGGAGATAGTGGTTGTCATTATTCAGGCCAAATGCTGCATTTTAGCGACCCGTTTGGTTTTCAAGTAGCCCGAATAATGTTTTATTTTAAGCTACAGCGTAAGAGCCTCACTGCAGCGGAAAGCCGGCATCACACAGGGGGAAGACATTAAAGAAATGAAAAAACTTCATATCTTGGGGAGCGAGATTCGAATCCGCGCGGCGCTAAAAAATCAGGTCCGCTGGCCGCAGCTGCAGACCACTACGCCATCGCCAAAGCCTTTTTAAGAACGATATTTATTGCATTGTATTCTAGTTACATTAACTAAATTATTTTTCAGAGCTTTCAAAAAGCGCCACGAAACATATCGCAAAAAAACAGAGCAGCAGAGTACTAGACGCGAGGTAAGGCTGAGCACGCCACCAAGAGGAATGTCACTCCGATTTAAACTCGGTCGGTTGATACACTTCCCTCAGATGAACGATCAGTTGGGATAAATCCTAGCATCTTGCCTGTATGAAATGCCAAGCTCTTGAGCTATACTTGCAATGTCGTCATCTTTGTCACTTCCCCGCATTCACGCGTGTTAAACTGCCAGTCTCTCACAGTTTAGTTTGAAAGGGTGGCCTTCATCATCTCTCCATAGCATAATGTTGTGTCTCTTACCACGCGCACTGGGTATGCACCTCAGCAAAACATGGCGGAGAAAGAATGCATTCCTGCAGTGAGGCAGTGCTGGTGCAGGGCACATGACCCTACGGGGTTCTACAGCCATGTTTTAAAACGGTTTGTCAACAGAATTAGCTACTATCCGCAGGTAAAGAGCAAGAATCTTAGGTGTTCCTGAATGGAGATTCTATAGCGCGTACTGCACTGAATGGATTCGAGAACAGAGCAGGTTTCCAGACGACTTTGTTGGCTTGAAAAACTCTGAGAAATACGCGGTGAACGGGAATATGAAGAAAAGTCCTTAGAAGCATTCATGGACAGTCACTGTCTTGTTAACGTTCCTCAAACCTGAATGTAGTGGTGGCATAACGGCTACATGTCACGTAAAAATACTGTCACCGACATAGTTACCTTTGGGATGACTTTGAAAATATCTTGCTTATTTATGCTGCATTCAGTGGTGCGTCGTGTAAAAACTATAGCTTATTTCTTCAACATGCTGTACATTTTTCTTTTCCGGCGTTTGCAATAGCACGCGAATGATATATGGTTTCTCCAGATGTTTTCATTTGGCTGTGCTCAACTAAGACGTGTTTGAGAAGACCGCACCGAAATGTGTGATTTTCTGTCCCGCTGTTGCTTCTAGTGCAAGCACCGTAAATCGTCACATATGCCTACAGCAAGGACAGGGCTTTCTCTGTGTCTACAGGACGACAATGGTTGCGAACTTCAAGTCATAGCAAGAACAGGAGGATCGCAGTGCTGTAGTAGTGCCGTTCGTAGTGTGGGCATTAGCATGAGTAATATTTTAAAAACACGTAGAGAAAACACACTTCTAGCACCGCATTCTCCAGTTCTCCATGCCATATATGGTCCCTTGTTCCACGTGGGACATGCATTAGAAAATTTTTGAAAATGAAAGAATCCGCCCACTAAGCCCTACATCTTCCTTCTGTGACGTCCAGCCCGTATGTCAGTCATTTGTTTCTACCATGTTTTGAAAGAGTGCTTCACTGTATTTGTTCTTTAGCTGTGACGCAGAGAGAGAGTGCTGCAAGAAACGTCACCACACTGAATTTCATCAACGACACCAACTTTTAAAGCAGGAGTAAAGACCATGGCCATCTCCAATCACTGTTTTCATCGGCTAGGATGTGCGTAGTGCGCGTGCGAGAGGAAGAAAATCGTTATAGGGACGCTGTTCTGAGAGGCAGAATAATCATTTGTCCTTCTTTTATCTCCTCTTCCCGTCCCCCAGAGCAGAGTAGCAGGCCAGATATTTATTTTTCAGGCCAACCTCTCTGCTTTTCCTATCAATAAACCCTCTCTTTCTCTCTCTCTCTAACCAATTGTCAGGGTTCGAGCCATTTGCTTGTACTACATGAGGCTTCAAAGATAAAGATGTGCGTCACAGTCTCGAGATCCTTGGGACTTAAATAATTGGTCTTTTTGGGGAAAGGAAATGGCGCAGTATCTGTCTTATATATCGTTGGACACCTGAACCGCGCCGTAAGGGAAGGGTAAAGGAGGGAGTGAAAGAAGAAAGGAAGAGAGAGGTGCCGTAGTGGAGGGCTCCGGAATAATCTCGACCACCTGGGGATCTTTAACGTGCACTGACATCGCACAGCACACGGGCGCCTTAGCGTTTTTCCGCCATAAAAACGCAGCCGCCGCGGTCGGGTTCGAACCCGGGAGCTCCGGATCAGTAGTCGAGCACAGGAGTTCCCGGTTTCGACAGTATGGCGGTCGCATTTAATAGGTACGCAGGACTTAAAAGGTAAAGCATGTTTTCGAGTCATAGGAATTGACCTCTTTGTTTTGGGTGTTCACTGCGAACAGAAGAATGGTCGCAAAGAATATATTTTTTGCCCATAAATGTTCTTTCTTTCTGAACCACTTGACATTCCACGTCATACTTGTTTTCGTACCAATAAAAATGGGAGCAATGCATCTTGATGGCTGTCGCAAGACTCGCTGTTGCTCATAGTTGGTGCTATTCCTATGTTCAACGTTTTGATCATGTCATAAAAAGACAACTTTTACAAAAACAAAGAAAACGAAGGGTCGTTGACGAAATAATACTAAGCGAAATAACTTGCACTTTATTACGCGGGGAAGAGAAATGGCTCCTGCGGTTATTTTGCCTTATGGCGCGTTTCTGGTCGAGATGCATGAGTGATTGCAATACGTTCTTAAATACTGAGCTCAGAAAATCAAGATGGAACAGCGGAGCGCCTCTATTTTCACATTATTTCTTCCGTTTGTTTCTGTCATCACATAAACAAATTAGTTGGGAAGGTAGACGGACCATGAATAGCCACGACTGACCTTATTAAGCTGTCTCTACATACAATCCGGAATTTTATGACGTCGCGTAGCTGGATGACAGCACGGACGCAAGCAGGAACGGCAAACAGCAGAAAGGCGTGCAAGTGTTTTTGGCCGAACATGTGGCTCAAGACAGAATACGACTCAGCGGCGGCGGTATCACCAACTGCGCTCGACTCGAATTAGAATTCTTGCTCATTTCAGCAGTACGGATTTCAAAAGTTACGAAGAAATTTAAAGTAAAGCCGGAAAGCACAGGTAAAAGTCTGTAACTTCTTAGAGGTTGTTTTGACGAATTACAATCTTTCCAGGTGAATCTCGTCACCTCTAGAATGACAAAGATAACGCGTGCAAGTCTCCTTACAGAAGAAGGCTGCAGAAGCATTAGAAACGTGAGTGACAATAGCTGGTAGCGATATAGGTACATGTACAGAACACAATATTAAGCAACAGGAGACTACCTACGATTTGAAAGTGCTTGTAACCACTATTACACTTCCGGTTCGGGTGCTCATACGCCATACTAACGGGTTTGTAGAAGCACAAAGACAACCATCACTGACTTCCGATGTACTGCCCTCATTCGCCATCTCTATTGCGAATAAAGGAAGTGGCCGAGAAACTTTTGTGCTGGACATATCATTCTTTTGAGAACACGTGCTGTGAAGAAGTTTCTTATTGATGGAAGAGAACAACAAAGAACTGTCGTTTTGCTACGGTCCTCTAGAGTCTAATGACTGTGGAGCAAAAGGTAAATCGACTCTAAAGTACATTCATTTTTTTTTGCTCTTCTGCAAGAATGCAACCACACAGTTTACCTCACTGTGAACAAAGGCATTTCAAACCTTGAGGGATTCCTAAGTTGAAGCGATCTTTACCGAAGGGGAAGTGATGGCAGTTCTGATATGAATAATAGTAACACCCATGTACGAGCAAATGCACACGACCGTCACAGAAAGTTGGAGAGCCTAGCGGCAACACCAGCAAGCATTCCGGACCTTTTATACCTACAATATGAAGTAGTCGGATTGACTCCACGCATTAACTGCCTCTACCAAACATAGCAGCGTATTGAAAAACCCGATGTGTAACCAATTTATTTACCTTACTAGTTTTAACTGGTATTCTTCTTTGATTTCCCCACTTCTCTGTACAATACTTCGGTGAGAAAAATACACGAAATAAAAGGAGAGCGTGGTCTGAACACTTTCTAGTTTCGATGCTAAATGGTCTTAAAGTTTGATGCCTAGTCTAGTGGTTTCTTTTCAACGTTACATAAAGGGTAACTATTTTTTCATTTACCAATACGAGTATGGATAGCATATCACAAGGTATGAATTATCATGGTCGCTAATGAGGCAGTTTTATAACAAAGCTTTATATATTTATTCTGGCTTTATACTTTAAAATGCTTAAGACAGAAAACATGCAAAAATTTAGCCTGTCCGGCTTGGTGTCTTGACCACGAAATGAAGACGACCTGACGCGGTGGCTTTGTGCCTTTGGTGTTCGGCTCCTGATTTCATGGTCCGGTCGCAGCGTCCTTGTTTCGGTCGACATGTCTAGCGTTCTTGGACAAAAATTTTGAATATTGGAATTTTGTGAGGTACTGCTACGGAAGTTTTGAAGGAAATGGTCCACTGTTTCGATGTGTAGGAAAATCTTTTAAAGGTTTTTTCAATCCCTCCCCTCGAGCAGTTAACACTGCCAAGGAAATCGAATGGGAAGGTTTTTGACTGTTGTGAAAACGTTAGTAACAGTACCTGCAAGCCTTCCAACAGGATATCTGCTGATGTGTGTGTTGTTGTAGTGAAATATTACAATATGTGAGAAAATTGCGTTCATTTACTCTTTCTCATTTAAAAATGTTTTTGTCGTGAACTGCACGGCATGAGGAGAAAAACAAAAATACTCTTGTGCTGGCAATCTGAGGTCATGTTAAGCCAGTATTGTAAAGGGGCCCCACATTCCCCAAGTAACGCTGTGGGATATTAAACCCCATGAAATGCAAATTACAAGAAAAAAAATGCCTCCACGGTCGCATGCCTATCACATGCACTTCTCTTACAGAACGGGTGTTGTGTTATCCTTTTCTAGTGAATTGTTTTGTGGTCCTGCCTTTTGAGATTCGCCCAAAGTATTGATGATAAACCTGCCCTTTGATTACAGGCTTACCCAGGGAAACGTATATGTAAAGAAATGGTAGTTCAGCTATCTATGCCATTTCTTCCAAACTAACTCCTTCAGTTGTTCCTAAGCTGTGGTACAGTTTGTTCTCTGTGGTACTGATTGTTGTTGTCGTCCAGCGACGCCGACCCATTACATTAGCAGCAACCTTTGTGAGGCTGTTGTTGCACGTGGACTGCGGAAAACAGGACAGCATGCCCTCCATGTCTGTTTAATGGGGCTTAAATTTGTCTGCAGTTCAAATTTGACTTGTTTTTTATTCCGCGATTCTTGCCTCAGAGGAGCTTGCCTTAGAGGAGCATATAATTGTCCTCATTGTTTTCTTAACGTTCTTGGTTTTAAATCAAGCCCTAATGAGTGAATCCAGCACGCCATCATTTAGATTTGGGATATTTCAGCCCAATTTTTCTTAGCTCATATTGTGCACCAGCGCAAAAGGGACAAAGGACCTAGGAAAGAGAAGACGACAAGGTCACCAATATGAATTAATTCCAACTTGCCCAACACAAATTTCTGTTAAGTTTACTTAGCTACTTTTTCCACCTATAGCGGTTGCAAGCTAAGCCAGCCTTACCTCCACCTTGGTTTAAAAAGCGTGTAGGCATTTCTGCGATGCGCCTAAACTGGGTCTTGCAGTGAAACGCTATAGCAACCACAGGGCGAAGAACGCGTGTCGGCATTCATGTGGTCTGCGAACCTGGGACTGCTTCTCGGTAAAGACTTGGCCAACGGTGGTGCGCGTCCGAAAAAAATTTTGAATGATTTTACACGAGCTTGAACAGGATAGCGTAGAGCCAGATTTCCGTGAAAACTATTAATGCATCGTCTTTATTACGTACATGACCGGTGAGTACAATACGCCGTGAGCGACTAAAACTGGGAAGCCCTACAGGCTAATTCAGCCTCTTTTGAGTTAGCAGGAATGCCATTGCATGCGAGCCTACTTTAGGCAGACCAGGCTGGGCGTGATGAGGGTCCCGTGATTATCGTGTTACGGACAACCTGGAAACGTGCATCGTGCCAGATGTCGTCAATGCATATGAGAGTTCTGTACTTGGCAAAGTTTTAAAATATTTCGGCTTGCGACGAAGGTAATCCATGCAAAAACTGCTGTCTTGAAGAAGTCATTACGGAAATTTAATAGAGCGTGTTCACGTCCAGGTACTCTGGTCGAACGAGCGGAGACGTCATTGCGCATGCGCACGACGCTGAAAATGCCAACGGCTATCCGGAGCGGCTCTTACGCCTGCAGGCCATGCTCACACGAGTGCAGCGAGCCCAGCACGCCAGGCCATTTGGGAAGCCTAGCCTGGCGGCAACGAGTACGACCGCCGGCATGCCCGTGTTATTGTCACCAACCACGGTCCAAGGAAACCTTGAGTTGAAAAAGCCGCACAAGTGCGTTAACGCTGAATAATGCCACGACCGCCACCTCGGATATAAATAAAGATCCCCTCCAGCCAGCGCGTGGGCTCCTATTGACAAAGATACGTCCTGAAGCCGCCGCCGCCCATCGTGGATCACACCCCTTTAGCCGAGTCTCCCCAGTGCGCTTTTCGGAATCGTGTTCACTTATATGCCGGTGGCGGCGGAGCCTTCTTACAGCTGTCACTCGTGATTGATACTCGGATGCAATCGCACGCACTCACATTACATGCTCAGATAGGATGCACCAATCAAAAACTAGCTTGTGGCTTGCCCTTCACTTCATTGTGGCAGTGTCAAAGTTATATTCCTGGCACGACGTCCCCACTGTTGGACTCCAAGCCCCACTATTAAAACAATATACTGAAAACACAAAAACTACTAATGGATATTAGTGGGGGCGTAATAGAAGCAAACGTAATTCATTTTAATTACTTGGTAACTGCAATTCCTCAGACAAAGTTGGACAGTAAAGTGCTCTATCTTCTTTCGTGCGGGCGAAGGAAACGCACTGCTAAAACGCTTTTCCTCACTCAGCACTCTTCTGGGGACTGGGGGCGGAGCGAAACGTAAAACCGCTTGGGTAAAAGTCTCGATGTGTATGCGGACTTCCCGACAAGCCGTACCGAACAATGAAAGGCCGAACTGGAATCTGTGACACGATGTCTTGCCAAAATGTCATTAGAATCAGTGACGAACGTTAAAAGCTGAGTGCTACACAGCGAACTAAAGCATTGTAATGCATTTCTTTGTTTATCACAATGCGTTAGGAAGAAAGGAATCACAGCACGATCTTGTAGTTCATGATTTACAAAACACTTATGTTTGGGTCCAAATTCAGCACTTCAGTCGACCTTTAAGAACGTGTTGCGGAAAGCTCCTTCCTGCCATGAAGAAAGAGCAGCCATATTTATTAGCATTCTCAGATTTTAGATGCCATGAAATGAAGACAGCTGGCCAGCTTGGCTCAGCGGGAGCATCGGTTGCGATAGAGCTTCATACCAAGGTTGATTTCTTTCTGTTGAAACGATGCTTGGTAGCTCTCTCAAATTGTTCCTATGCTAAACATCTCATAAATCAAGGTCTAGAAGTTCAAGCAATTTTTCTGCGCACTTTCTGGGTTGTGGCGCGATATAGACTTGTTGAGGCGACATTTTCACAGAACCTGTAGTCGCGCAGAAAATTTAATATCATTTTTTGTAACACATATTTCGCTGATCTGTTCCTCGGCCACTGGGGCGGCATTTTATGAAAATGCACCAAAGTAGTATAGGTGTCGTGAAACCTCGCCATGACTGAGAAGCTCCTGTAAGCCCAAAGGTTCATGAGTCTCGGGGCATTTTCAAAATATGCCTTAAGTCCTGAACCTCTAATGTTAACAAAACCTCGAGGCACTTAAGCTTGCCTCCTTAGTGAATTTTTTCTCTTGATAGACTCCGAATAGTAGTTGCTCAAAATAGAGACGAATTGCAGAATAAATTTTCTAATGCTTATGTTATGTCCATATTGAATGGCTCTCAGTAGGGAGGCTGCGATGGCGCCACTAGGTCATGTGACTGTAGTTGCTCAAAATGGAGACGAATTGCAGAAGAAATTTTTGAATGCTTGTGTAATGCTCATATTGAATGGCTCTCAGTAGGGAGGATGCTATGGCGCCACGAGGTCATGTGACCACTCTCGCCCTATCATTAATTTCATCGCCAGCTGCCATTCCGGGCAAGTTGCACACACTCCTGTGTCCTCAATTTCAAGATATATATCCCCACCAAGGGTGTCTAGTCTGCAAGATCAGAGATAGCCGGATATTCACCAACTGCGGTGGGTTTGCCCGGCGCTGAAGCCGATGAGCATTCGGCACCTGGCGGCAGCAGCTCCCACCAAACTATGCGGGTTCATATACCGCTTGGACACAGCTACCACATCATCGTTCACTCCTTGATTTTATTTTATCAATCAATAATCTTTATTTATTCAAGCATTCTCTTCACCTCTCATTCCATACCCTTTTGTGCCCTGGGGCAATAAATATCACTAAAAAAATCCTGTGTCCAGATTTCCACTTACCAGTATGGGCAGGCTGTAATGACGTCATAGTCAAGCGACCTCTCTCGATTAATGAGGGTGGCCCATCAGGGTAAGTGGTGATGACGTCCCAAGGGGATGTGACATCTCTTTACCAGTCAACGAATTTTTTGACGCCGAACTGCTGCAGAGTTTTGGTGTTACGACAACTCTAATATATTTGCGGTTGCATATGTGGTAAAGCACATAATGACTGCTGGCGAGGGAGGTAGAATCAAGTTTCACACCAATTTATTTATCATCGACACCACTCACACCGACAACACTGGCCTTCCTCCACGTTTCTTGTCCTTGGCGCAACAAAATTACGCGAATGCGAGCATCCGGGGAAGGAAGATAGCAGGGAAAGAGCTATTCTGGAGTGGGTGTAAACTTTCCATGTATCCCCCCCCCCTCCCCTCCCATCAATCCCCCGCACCTGAGAGTGGCTGCTGTGCAGTGCCTCATTTTCGAGCGGTGCAATGAGGTCAATTGTACATGGCGTACAACTCGCAGCTGCATCGTCGCGGCCGCTTCGAAGTGCAGTGCGTTTAATGTCGAATTCTGTGGCTTCCTGCAGAGTTGCTAGTAATTAAGAGGGCCATGCCTTTCCTGGACGCTCGTTCGTCAACTGTAGCGGGACTTTTCTGTGTATGTGGCTTCCGCGTCACTTCTTTTGCGCTTTTGTTTTCTGTTCGAAGCCCACCTGTGGCCTTCGCACGCCGTTCCTTTATATCTTTTTTTTTACAAGGACAGGGTGCCGGAGAAAGCGAGCGGGCCATGGTCTGTGGCGTTCGCCATGGAAACCTCGTCCCTGCAGACGCTACTAAATCTTTCCCTGCAGCCTTTGCACTAAACGTGAGCATCCTAACAAAGCTAGGGGTAAAACTCTATTTTCAGCTTTAGGAAGCCCGCCTGTGACCGTGCCGATCTTTAAGAAGTAACGAGTGCAAATGGGCTTTATCAATTAGACTAGCTCTTTTTTCGGCGTAGCATTGTCAGCGGTGCAGTGCATCAGAATAGTTAATTATACCCTCTTTACACGGGCAGCCCTAACCGTGGTTAAGCTTAACTTCAGTCAAAGCGGTTAACCGCGGTTAGAGTTAACTGCAGTTCGCCGCGCTTACACACAGTTTGTGGAAGCATGAGCCGGCAACACAACATGCGGAAAGTGATTCCGCTGGAGAAACGCGTGGCGATCGGCTTGTACAGCCTCGTAACATCAGCAGAAGAGCGGACTGCTGCCAATTTGTTTGGCGTGAGCACTGCGTCAGTTACTTTAATACTTCACGAATTTTGCAGCGTGGTTGTCGAGCAGTTGGAAGCAGGAGTTGTGCATTTCCCCACACCACCTGAGCTTCACTAGCACATGTGTAAATTCACAGCAGTCACTGCGCTGGTTAATTTAATATTTCACGAATTGTGCGGCGTGGTAGTGGAGTAGTTGGAAGCACGATTTCCGCATTTCCCAACATCAGCTCAGCTTTACGAGCACATGTGTAAATTCACAGCAGTCTATGGTTTCTCTCAAGGTGTCGGTGCAGTGGATGGCTGTCATATCGAGGTGTGCCACCCAAAGCAAGAAGCTGCTGACTAATACAATTATAAGTAGTGGTACAGTGTCATCCTACTTGCTGTCGTCGACCACACGTACAGGTTCTTATGCACGAATGTTTGGAGCCCTGGTAGGAACAATGGCGCGGCACTGTTTCAGAAGTCTCGACTGCCAGCTACTCTGGCTAGTGAGCTGTTCCGACAAGAAACAAAAGTCATTGAAGGTGTGAAAGTTGGCGCAATTGTTCTTGGTGATCAAGCTTTCCCCTTGCAGACGCACCTGATGAAGCTGTTCTCCGTCCAGGCGCATCTGAGTCCCCTCACAGACCTTTAACTACCGTCTGCCGAGTGCCAGACGTGTTGTCGAAAATGCTTTTGGACGTGTCAAGGCACGCTTTAGAATGGTGCTGAAGGGCCTTGAGTGTGACATCCACAATGTCAGTTATGTGATCCGTGCTGCTTGTGTGCTGCACAACATTTGTTAGCAGCTCAGTGACCACTGTGATTCAAGCTGGTTTGGTGTGGTGCAGAGCGCTGATGAAAGGCGGCCTCAGCCGGTGAGCACAAGCAACTGGGAAGAGATGTCAGGTGTGGCCATCAGGGCGCCCTGGCCAAGGACCTTGCCTTGAACTAGAACCCAGTCCGTGGGATACTCAAGATCAGCTAAGGAGGACACCTCTACCAATAGGAAACAGCCCTGAACAGAGCTGCTCACACATTATTGAAGGAACAGACTTTGGGTTCGGCTCACCTTAAATGGCTACCATTGCATGCACATGATGCATACTCCCTACTGGGTTGAAGGTTATGAGGGTTACAACTAATGTAATTTTCGTAACCTACATGTGCTTCATAAAATAGGTTTGGTTTGGTTTATGGGGTTTAACGTTCCAAAGCGACTTGGGCTATGAGTGATGCAGTAGTGGAGGGCTGCAGAATTTTCGACCGCCTGGGGTTCATTAACATGCACTGACATTGCACAGTACACGAGTGTCTTGATTTACACCTGCATCGAAAAGCCGCCGTCGTGGCCAGACTTTCAGAAAAAAGTCTTGCATTATATAGCTAATGTTAATTGTTAGTTCTTGTTAAAGGGACACTGAGGAGAACTCAATCATTTTTTTTTGTTAGCAACCGATATGTGAGACACCGATATGCGAGACAGATACTGCGCCATTTCCTTTCCCCAAAAACCAATTTTCATTTTCATCGACCCGCCGCGGTGGCTCAGTGGTTAGGGCGCTCGGCTTCTGATCCGGAGTTCCCGGGTTCGAACCCGACCGCGGCGGCCGCGTTTCTGTCGAGGCAAAACGCTAAGGCGCCCGTGTGCTGTGCGATGTCAGTGCACGTTAAAGATCCCCAGGTGGTCGAAATTATTCCGGAGTCCCCCACTACGGCACCTCCTTCTTCCCTTCTTTCACTCCCCCCTTGTCCCTTCCCTTACGGCGCGGTTCAGGTGTCCAACGATACATGAGACAGATACTGCGCCATTTCCTTTCCCTAAAAACCAATTATTATTATTATTTGTTAGCAAAATCTGATAGTTCGGCATTTCATGGTTTTGTTGCCGCTTGTCCGGGCGCGAAAGATGCATTTATTTCAAAAAAATTTGGATTTGAAGTTGAAAAAGTTTTTCCCGCCCCTCCGACTCAAACTCAGGGAACTCTTATGACGCCACGGCAACTCTTATGACGTCACAGAACAGAGTGACGGGAATCGTGACGTAAACGCAGACTCCGTGATTTCTGCCGGCTAGCGGTGCGGTGTGCAACCTTCCTTTGCAAGCCTCACAGATTCGTGACGTTCATGAAGTAAAGAAAATTCCTCCAAGGTGGCGCCTCTTGTCCTAGGAAGTCATCACTCTTGTACTTGCGAGATTGGCCTGTGGCGGCGATACCTGTATTTTGGTTCTTGCTATTTTCTACATTACAAGAGCTTTGTTTTCAGGAAGAGTGGCGTTTTTGTGATCAGGAGCTGCTATTCTATGGATACAAGCCAACTTCAATTTCTCCTCAGTGTCCCTTTAAGCTACAAAATGAAGTGGTTCGTACCAACTAACTAGTACTGCTTATGACAAACATAGCTTCACCTACATGCAACCATCTCTAATGAACTAAAAATGAAGATTTCATTAATTTCTGCAAACAAAACTACTTCTTCAAACAGTTTTGCTCGCAGACAATAGTAAAATGCCAGCATCAGCCTTCCATTTTTATAAGATTCATTCTTGTTGAGCACTGCTGTTTATGTTGCTGATTCATTGCCATTGTACTACCTTTTCCATTGTTGTGTTTGTGTGACATGGTCTGCGTATTCCCTGCTATTCTATCGCTTGCTGTCTGCTTATAATATTTGTGTATAACTGGCCATTGTCTTGCCACATTGCCAATCAGCAACTTGTTGGTACCTTGTCAAGCAGTACAAGCTTTTAGTCTTGCACTCCTACTTCTGAAAGCAGAAGTACTTGCTGTTGGGCTAGTTGGTACATCATAAAGTTGAATGGCACAAAGGAACAAACACAGGAAGACACAGTAGTGGCTCTCTTTTCTGTCTCTGTGTCTTCCTGTGTTTGTTTTTTTGCGCCATTCAACTTTATTCTGAAAGCAATATAGTGAATGAAATGCACTCGCTATATAGACCTTTCCAATAAGGGCCCCCTTGGTATCACCATATTTTTTCGCTAGGCTGTTGCATGCACCTGATGCTAGTCCAGTGGAAGCGGATACCTCTGACCAAAATAGATGTTGGTGCTTACAATCATATTAGAGTGAACATCTTATATATAGTCGAAGATTAAACAATAGTTGCGAGAAATTTTTTTCCTTTTGCTCATGAAGGTAACGAAATTATGTCGGTCACAGGTGGAAGCTTCATATTTTTGCACACATCATCCACACACAAAGCAAACACAAAAATGTAATGTAAATGTGACCGAATGGTGAGAGCTTTGAAAGACTCGCAGTGTGATAAATTTCATTACATTCCCATCCCAACTCGTTAAACCAAAGTACACTTTCTGTGAACAATTTCATGTCATTACTATTTTGCTGTTGTTAAAATTCCCCACTGTTCTATCACTTGCCCCCCCCCCAAAAAAAAAAAAACAAAAAAAAACTGGTTATGTTGCTAGAAAAATATCAGCTTTGTAGCAAACAGTTCCTGGTGAACGTGGAACAGCCAGTGGTTCTGAGTCGAGAAACAGGTGGAGTGTTACTGCGAGATCAGCAGCAGTGTACTTGCAACAGACTTGTTTGATTATTGTACTTGTGTACCCCTGCAGTGTATGCATGTGCTCTGTTAATAACGAATACTGCAAGCTACCATGGTAGCCAGCCCGCACAACCCAATTCACTGTTTAACACAGAATTCAAAACTTTCAGCAGTAAAAGATCTTAGTTCATCTCATCACATGCTGTAATATCATGAAAAATCAAATAACTTCCAGCTCTTTAGATCACTCTTTATTGAGCGAGTCATTATTTTCCTTGTTTTCTAGAAATTTTGCAAGCAGCTGCACCATGCTTGCATTTATGGCATTCGCTTCCTTCTGGAGGCGCACTATTTTCTTGCGCATTTTATGTGCCTTGCGGTCAGCCTTTGCTGCTGCATTGCTTTCTCCTTTATGGAGGGCAACTAGCTGTTCTATAGAAGATCCTTGTCGCTTGTGGCGGCTCTTTTCAGGTTCCCTTCTTTTGGCGCTTGTGCCAGCACCGGCACTGCTGCTTGCCCCTGCAGTGGCATTGCTGCTTGCGCTAGCACTGGCTCTGCTTGGGTCGCCACTGCTGTTGCCTGTGCTTTGCAGTACAGTCACTGCAGCACTGGCACTGCAAATGGGAGAGCTGGCCGCAATTTGTGAGAGGTCGTCTCTGCTGCTTCCTTCAGACAGGCAGTCCTCTCATGACAGGAGCACTTCTGAGCTGTCTGGTGCCTCACTGACAACTGGCAACTGCACATGATGAAATATACAATATAGCATGTTATCTCAGAAAAGCGGTTAAATGTGCCCTAATGTAATCAATCATCCGCTTCCACAATATATAACAAAAAGACAAACTTGTGATGACCAAACTGGAAAGGAAGCAGCGGCTGAAATTTTTGTTTTCCAGAACATAACTAAATAGATCTATGAAGATCTCGACATGTATATGAACATTCTATAGCCCCAACTTTCACATGAACCAGTGGGTTCAGTTCAGTTTTTTCCTGAACACTGTTGTTCAGTGTTATTGCCTTCCTTTAGGTTTATGTGGATCGAAATATTTTGTGAAGGAGTTGGAGGATTTTTGTACCGCTCCTAGTGTTGGTGTTGTGATGAATGTTGAACTTTATGTTTTTTAAATGTCTTGTGTCTGTTGCGGCTAATGGTTTTATGGCTTTTATATTTGTGTGCCCCTCCTGCTCGGGCTAAAGTTATGGCTCGCAGTATGTAAAAATAAATAAATGAATGAACAGCTGAACAAGACAGTTTACCAAGCTGATCAACGTCAATAACAAGCAATATGTTAAACATTTGCAAGCATGTGGGGCATGTTTGACCAAGGGTAAACACAGCTGATGAGGTTGAGTTGAACAAAAGTACATGGGAGGTGAGGTGCGAAGTTTGGCAAGGCGCTGCGATGTGGAGACGAAAGTGCCATTTCCGCTCCCCATTGCCATTAATGCCAATGGTTGTGGGAGTAGCTTACTCTGCATACCCCCCCCCCCCCCCCCCCGATTATGTCCAATGGGTAAGCCCTTGTCAACGTCAACATGATTCCAATGGAAGGATTGCTGGGTCAGTTGGTTCATTATTCAAGGCTTAAAGACATCACAAAAAATGGGATTATACAGAAAAAAGCAATAGACAGTACTGAACCTGCAATTGAGTGTATTTTGTGTGAAATGGCAATAAATACAGAAAGCATACACAAAGAGCTTATAGACAAAAATGCAATACAATACAGATATTATTTATATACTTCGAAGGAAGATAGCGCAAAAAAGGACAACCACAGAAGAGGACACGACACAAAGAACGCTTCTCTCCTGTGGTTGTCCTTTTTTACGCTGTCGTTCGTTCAAAGTATGAATCATCAACTAGCCCCACGACCGTGTTTTATTGAATTACTTGGACATAAGAGATATCAAATAGAAATTTATTATCTACTTTGCTGCTTCCCTTCAGTGTCCTTGTAGAGAAAAAACAGTTCACAATAACAGCTTGTGATCCACAGGTTGTTGTATTACATCACTGTATTCAAGCCCAGTTGCTAATGGAGTCAATGAATGACGATGGGTATCTACAAGAGAGAAGGATGAAGGTGAAGCTGAATGTGCACAGGTGTGAAAGATGAATTGTCATACAGCACTCATAGTAACAATATATCACGCAAATCAAGGCATCGAAATTTTGGTGCGAACCATAATTTCAGCTTAATAGAGACTTAAGTCGTATCCATCCGCAGTGCGTGCCTTTTGACATATGATTCCCACCTGAAGAAAAAAGACGGAACCTAAACTACCAATGCGCATTGAACTTCCTGTTTACTCTGGCATAGTAACATTACGTATATGGGGAGACAACCAGCTAACCACCAGTATATAGAATTGCCAGAAAAAAGGATTTATGGACGAGCAGTAGGAGTTGCTTGGCTAGTTGGTTCACGTTTCATGACAAAGAACAACTGTACGAGGCAAAAATGTAGACGTGGAGGCCAGTGTTTATGTTTGTAGGAGTGGTTTACACAATTGCTTGACTCTGTTCGTTATCTGTTGTTGGCCAACATTTTGTAATGAGTACGTTCCGTACCGAGAAATTAGCAGCAATAAAATTCTCAAGTGATCTGAACGACAGATAACACGCAATGTTAGAAATTACAAATTACCTCTAAATTTTCCTCGACTCGCCCATCATCGTTGATGGGAAGGCAGCTGAGGAAACTGTGGAGCTGCCAGTAGAAGATCCATAGGACAACAGGCGACCCAGTTGAAGTGCCTGTCCGTCTCAGCTGCATGGAAAACTAAAAATGATGTGAGCTATTAAACGTGAGCTATTAATTTGTCTAAGTGGATTAAGCTTCACTGTAAACATTCTCAATGCAAGACAAAAATTTCATAGATAAGTGTCTAATGCATATGCACAGGTACTGATCAAATTAATGTATGGAATTTACATTTGCAATGCGGCTGAACTAAATCCTGCTAGTTGCAGCGTTGCAATTGAAGCCACGACTGTGCATTATAGCTCAACTATTGTCATTCTAGCAATATCTTACTTAGTGAATTTCTAGATTTATTTCTTTCCTATATATTTCCCAGGCTGCACTGTGTATACTACTTCACAAATGCTGCTAGCACACAGTGAAGCCTGGTAACGAAATTGAAATAAATCTAGAAATTCACTTAACTACATTGTTGCTCTAGCAGGTGTTCAGAAATAGCGACGCGCACAGCAATGCTGTCAGCGCTGCAGCTTGCAATTTCTAAATAAAAACGACGAACAACACGTGTGTAACGAGGAACACGAAGTTTGCATGCAGTGCCGTGCACGCGTGCACGAGCGAAGATTCTAACGTATGCTGCTCCTGCCTGGGGTCATTACTCTCGAGTCCTTATGACCTTAGCAATGCATTCTCAAGATCGTCTTCGACACTCTAGAACTGTGCGACGACGGGGAATAGAATCGACGCATTGCTCCAGCGACAACACATGCTACTGTCGCGCATGCGAGGCTTACGTAAGCAGTTCAGCTGCACTATGAAAACAGCGCCAAGAACCTTATGGCGCGAGCATCGCTTGGTAAAGGTCGCACTTACCGATATCCCTTGTTGAGGTTTTCCATTTTCAGCTTCACATATTTGCTGGTGTATGGGCCTTCTCCCGGCGGTAGCCCGGCGTTCAATTCCACTACAATTGCAGCATATATCCGAGCGTTGCGCGTGTTACCGCGCAGCGCAGGTAGCTGGTCCTCCCAGATGCGTATCAGGGCCGCGGTTTTGAATTAGGCCAGATGACACAACTCTGGGAGGACGAGTCGTTCGATGTTGCTGCTGCCACGGGCGCCGCCATCTTGTCGGTTAAGGTAGCAAACGGAGGTCGGTAAGCTCGGTTTGGGTAACTGTGGTTAGGTGGCGTAACTGCAGTTTCGTCTGCCGTGTGAGCGCGGCTAACTATAGTTACGGGAAACCATAGTTACCTTAACTGTGGCTAAGGTCGCCCGTGTAAATGCAGTATAAGACGTGCTAACTGGCAGGCTGTTTAACTAATATTGAGCAGTTAACTTTTAAACTATAACGTCTAGTCTCTTCAATTATTGAGAGGAATGTAGCCCACAGTAGGCAATATCCATATCAGTTTTAAGAATTTCGAAAGCGTGGTCACCTTCGGCGCTCTGGCCCAACAAATTCTGGCTAATTCGACGAGTTACGTGCACTGGAGAGGTTGCTTCGCCTGCAAGCTTCGCGAAAGCGCGTGTATCTTGGCGCGATGCAATGCAGGAAAAATTTGTTGGAGCACAGCTTCGAGGGTAACCGCATTTTTGAAATTCTAAAAACTGATATTGTTATTACCTATGGTGGGCTACATGCTGCGCAATAATTAAGAAGCTAAACAGTAATAGTTAGGTATTCAATATTAGTTATCCATCCTGCTAGTTAGTAGGTCTTATCTCTATTCTGATGTACTACACCGCAGGCAATTTGTGAAAAATGGCATGCTCGTGCCAGTCAAATTTATGTTTGCAAACTAATCGAGTATATTAGCACCCCAAATTTATGCGACGTTGGCCATGACAGTTGATCATCAATACGGTTTTATGCACTGATCAAGGAGGCTTCCAAAAACTAGAGCCATTTATATTATAGCCGCAGCCGTATCAAGCTCTCAAATACTAAATGAACATCAGGATATAATAACTTAGACAGATAGCCCTGGAAATATCTAAAGCATGTAAAAATGGTAGGGGTTTAATTGAAAACCGAGTGGATATGTGAAAACAAATGTTCAGTCTTCATCTTGAGGGGACACCTAAGCTTTGCCTTAAGGGCATGACGCGATGTATTTTGTGGTTTAATGTCCATACATGCAGAATTGCTCATTCTCTACTAAACATTCACAAATGGCGGCGAGTCCTCATGCCACTACCAGCGCAGTGGGGCAGAGGTTAAGTGATGCGCCACAGCACTGTCAGGCGGCTGTTTACAGCCACAGTTATGGATTGTGCTACACGTGTTGCTCTTCTCGTGGAACTTCTTGCGCAGCTAGCGCGACGCTGCTTCGACCATACTCGAGCTTACCCGACTAATTCGGGTGAGGTCGGGTTGCTAGGCAACAGCACAAGACCGAAAAAACAAAATTTATTGGTCGGTGTTCGTGAGCGTATGAATACTTATAACACATTTAGGCTTACTAAGTTTTGCGGTGCATGTCATTTCTTTATGAACTGTATATATGTGTACTACAGTTTATTCTCTGTTTTATCTTATGCACTCTAAGTTATATTTTTCTCGTGTTGTATTGAGTGAAAACTGCAATTTTTGTACAAAGTGCTCCTGATAGTATTTTAAGAAAAATGCAGTTGGTGTTTGGTTTCTGTCTCCGCACGAAATGCCCTGCAACAAAAGGATTTTTGATCGGATATGATTTAATTTTCCAGCATGCAACCTGCGAATTGACGCTGCTTTATAATAACACCGTTAATTTTCGTTTATAAGTGATCGTATATGTGTCATGATTTGCACTCTTTTATACACAAAGGATCGCCACTGCCTCTATGAGCAATTAAGCAAACCTTTTTCAAATTTTTCTTTCATTGTTAATTAAAGGTAATTTATACATCGAAAATGACAAGTCAGGCGACATGTGCTGCATAGCAGAGAAATGATTCCAAATAAAAAACCTGAGTGCTCAGCACTTAGTCACGGTAGTACTAGAAACAGTGCCTGGTATTCAGAGGGCTTATTAGAATCGAAGTTATCACTCTAAGGGCAGAAACGGAAATAAGTCGCATTGTGTTCGATCACAAAGGATAGACTCGGCTTTTGGAGGCTTATTAGACCGTTCGACAGACCATCTTTCCCAGCATGCTACATGCTGGCTGGACATTCGTATAATTGACTAAAAATTCCCAATTAACTTTACCCTCAATTTTCTGTTTGTGTCTCGCCTCAACAGCCGTAACTCGCGCATCATAGAATTATGTTGCCCTTATTGTCGTAGACGCGAAATCAATCACCAAGAGACCTTATTTTTTACTTTAAAACAATTTTGCCTAATTTTTCTCCCAGAACTTGTTTTTTATTGTGCAGGAGGAAAATGACTGTTGTGTAAGTTGCTTACTCTAAAAAGCCTGTGATCAATCCGGTTTTATGTTCAGGTTCTAATCATACACCGGCGATCATGGTATTAGTATTCGAATAAATATTTGTTATATATTTTTATTGCATACCTAAATTTTAGGAAGCAATAGCAACAACCTAGCACGCACCCAGGAGTCTGTTAAATTTGCATCTGCAAGGAGACTTCAGTGTCAAGTTATATAAACCGTAACATGTTCATTAGTCTATGCAGCTCCTCCTGCATCTACTGAGTGTCTCAATTGGCATTGGTAACGGTATGAACGATGGTATCACGAGCTTCTTAGCGAAAGTCGCGACACTTCTATCAGCTATCTGCAATTTCCAAAGCTTCAGTGTCAACTTGCATCAGTGCGTCGTTTCTTCACAGTTGGGCTGCATTTTTCGTCATGAATCACTAACTAAACCAAACCCTGAGCCTAGCGGTTTTTTGAAGGTCGTGTTCAAAAAATCTAGGCGGGTTGCTAACGGCTTATCACGTCTTATTCTATTGAAATGCTGGCTCAAATCCTCGGGCACGCATTTCGTCATCTATGAGCGGTTAGCGTTTAGTTGACGACTGGAACGCTCCATCATCAGCTATAGCCGGCCTTATCGTGCCAAGCGCAGCGGGACCATCCTCCGCAGGCTGTAGGTTTCAGACAAGTCGCTTCTTTCTCAAGCGCTTTTTACCCGCAGTGACCTCTACATGTTGTTTTGACTACTGTCGCTGGTGACGTTGATATATAGGCGGATTTCGTATGTAGGCGATGCTCCGTCTGGTGCTGGAGACAAGCAGATGCACCTTGCTCTACGCACATGATGTGGTCTTGGCTGTGATTACGCAGACTCTCGCTTTTGAGCGGGGGGAGGGGGGGGGGGGACATCGCGTTTCTTCAAGTGCTATTGTTCCGGCTCGGCATTTGCACTGACACTGTCAGCACTCAGACAGAGGAGGAGGAGGAGGAGAAGAAGAAGACGGAACAGGAGAACTTTAATGAACAGGAGAGGTCTGCCCGGTTTTAACGTCAGGCTAACCATAGCGCTATTCCATCATGGGCGCGTTAAACCTCTACAGCGGAGCACTGCTTACCGAAGTCCATCGGGGAAGAGCTCCTAACCACCGTTTCGATGTAATATTCTGAAAACTCGCCCTTTGAAGTAATTTTTTGCGTATAAATGCTGCATTCACTACAGACAATGGTGCAGGTAGCCTATTAAGTTGCCTGCAAATTTCGTGTTTAGAGCCTGAACAACAGCCATGCTGGGTTCCTATGTGAATGACGTCGCCGCGTCTAAATACGATGCTTCGCTACGGCCTCCAATGCGTTAGTGAGATTCTTGCTCTCATGTGAAGGTTATGGAACGATGAAAATGTTTAGAACTATCGCTGTAAAGGTTAACCTGCTAATGACTAATTCTTGACGCCTGAAGAAGTCGATACATTTTTCGGACATTTTTAAAAGTAAGCTGGTATGTAAACATCAAATATATCAGACTTATATTTGGGATGCAAAGTAATGCAAAGCCTTCATAGTTCAGTGACTATCTTTTAAAAGCCTTAGCATTGCTTCGGGTTCACAACAACCATTGTGGTAAGAAGCATGTGAATATTTGGGACAAGTCTCGTGACATGTGACTTTTTCCGCCTGCGCTGCGGTGATTGCGGCTGCTCGCTACTCCAGGACAGGTGGAAATTGTACAGGTCACATGACCCGTGAGCCTCGGAGTGACATTAACTAGTGGGCGCTGTAGAGCGCACGCCGAAGAGACACGACTTTTGAAACATGCTCGGGAAATACACTTTTTTTAAACCACCGGCCGAGGCTTGTTGCATTTTCTAAATTCTAAAAAGTTGTACGACAATTACTAATGGCAAGGTGCAAACATGTGATTGAACCTACAGGCCTAACTGTAATAGGTGAAAAGCTATTAGCATTTTGGTAACCAGCAAAGCAGTTAACATGTGCAGATAACATCTTTCGCAAAGCAGTTAACATCTTTCGTGACATCCGACAGTAGTGGTATTATAATTAAGGAGACGCCATCTTTTTGAATGAAAAACCTATCTTATAAAATTCCTGTTCATCTTTCTTGAAGCAGCTTGAATAATTCCTCTTTTACATGGCGACTCCCAGTTCCTAGTAACGCAATCGGTAACGCGCATGGTTTGTATTTTAGGAGTTCAGAAATGATTAAGAAGGAACATGAAGGACACCTAATAACAATTGGCAGCGACATTCCGATAGCATAAAAACCCGTTTGCGAGCTGCTAGGCAAGACCATACATACTGTAAAAGGGGAGAGGAGGATTTATTTCATCACACTGCCACCTGCTCACCGCAAATAGTGGCAGGCAGCTGCTGGCTCTTCCGTGTACCAACGTGCAAAATGGTTGTACAAAGAAAAAAAGATGACCGGTGCTGAAGAAGGGATTTGCAACACTCAAGTCTGTAAATTGTGGTATGCATATGTGCCTCTGCTTCTGATTAGACTCTACCGCTGTATCAGCTACCAGAGCCAGTGGAAAATGTTACAAAGTATATAGTTGAAATACATGTCATGCAAGACCACCTTAAGCAATAATTATGAAATGTAGGTTGTACCGCGTCGGTATTTTGTGGGGGACCTCACTTCAGTCACAGCCAAAGAAAGGCTTTCAAAGGAAGCATATAGCAGTTCCATGTCGGTTCCTAGATCTCCAACGCTCTGCCATAGGAAATTCAAGGCTTGCTTCTAATTGCCCGAACTCGTAGCGCATATTGCCTACACAATACAAAAGTATTGTGTAGCAGTATATTTGCTCTTTAGATTGATGGTTTTAAACGGTTTTTAGTTTGCTCTGACCTTGAGTATAGGCGAAAACAGTGAACTAGAACCAATAAAAAAATTAAAGCAGAGGAAAGGCAGCCCTTGCGGTATGTTACCAGCCCAAGGTTTTCCTTTGGCTGTGAAATTCATTGCTCGAAAGACTGCTTTATCGCACACATATTTATTCAAAAACGACACCAAGGAAAGTTAGGTAAAAATTTCATAACAGCCACTCAAAGGCCGCGCTTCGGAATAAGGATTCTTCCTCTGATTTCAGCGATTGGATGTCAAAGATGAAAAAAAAAGGCTTTGGAAGAATGTTTAAATGATTGGCGCATTTGTAGCCTCGCGGTTCAATATACAAACTAAGAGTGTACGTTCACGACAGCTCCAGGAAGCTGACAACACAAGAAAAATAAGTGACGCGTCTATGGCGAGATCTTTGTGTGAGAATTGGAGTGCAATATTAGCAGCGCAATTCGCGTCTACTCCGTGTGAACCATCGAGCACTTTGATTAGTAGCCACCTAACGTGGCGGTTGGGATTTTCCCCTGAAAATTAAGAGCCGCTCAGCGCTTCCTTGCCGTGATTTAAGCAACAGTTATCAGAAAGTTTTGTGAGATGCGGCAAAAAAGTTCAACGCAGGACACCATTCCGCAACAGGATGCTCGGAACCGACTATAAGACCAGCACACTATTTTTAAGTGATCCTAAATTGCTGATAGCTACTAGCCATCCTTTTCCAACACTGTTGCTGCAATAAACATTCCATTGCTGGACCGTTCAGCAGCACGAATGAAAATTTCCCGCAACAACAATTAAGCTGCACAAAATTTAAGCAGAGCGAGATAAGAGATTTCATGAATACGACACTGCCTCCACAGAAAGCAAAAGCGTATAGTTAAAACTTGACAGCCTATTTTACCACATTCGTACAGAAGAAAATGCAATAGAATTCATTTTGCTGCAGTGTGGGGAAGATTGCCGAACTTTCTTCATGCAGTTTTTGCTCTAAAACTCTGGTTGAAACCAGTTCAATGGCCCTTATAAGGTAAGCATGAGTCATGACGTTCTAGAGTATTGTAGTACCTTTATTTGACTATCAAGCAGCACGTTACTAATCCAAGCAACTAATCGACCTTAATATGAAATTTTGAGTCGGGCCTACTTCAAAAAGATCCTTCCAATATTTTGAGTGTGGGCCGACTTCCAGATTATGGGTGTCCTCTCATTTTCGACTCTGGCGGCGACCTGTGATAAGACCACTGGTTGGCACGCGGTATTGATAAATTCAAGATCCTTTTAATGACATTCATAGATCGCGGGGAATCGTCATACCGCTGCTGGCGCATTACTTGTGCGGTTAACAATGCGCCACTGCCTCGTCAGGTGGCTGTTTCAAACGAAGCCATCGGTGGGGCATGTCGGACCCTCGTTGCTCTTGCCGAGCTAAAGTGGGGCTCATGCGCAGCGTCGCAGTGGGCAGGTGGTAGCTGCATCGGACCTGGGAACGGTGGGCAGTTCATTGCGGTGTGGCAGGTTGTCATGACGTCCCAATGTCACGTGATTTCTCTGGACCAATAATGGAAATTCGTTGGGTATTTGAAATTTGGCACGGCTGTCTGATTGATCACTTGGGGTCACGTGACCCTGGCGACGTCATCCAGGAATTGTCTTATCAGATAAGTTTGTTACGGAGAATCAGGAAACTGCATGACTGCTTCTTAAGTGTTACCGTATTTAAAAGTATCTACCGCAGCTTTTCTTTGACTGATGACCGCAGAAAAATATGATGATCACCACCGATTTAATCAGCGATACACGCTAAAACAGCCCTTCAGAAGCGTCAGACAGCATTGTAATATTTGGTTGGGGCGCCCTCAGACGGCGATACAGGGTTACACCCAGAAGCACTTTAAGCGCTGCCTTAATATGATATCTCTATATTTAATCTTCTGCAGAGAGAAGACGACAGAGGACTGACAGACATGATAAACAGTCAATCCAATTTTTTGTGTGGGTGCTTCTTGAGGTCAGTGCTAGCCATTGATCAAGCAATCACGGGGGTTTTATTCATGACTTGAGCTGCGCTAGTAGAATTTCAGGTCGTTCGTTTCTTCGAGTAAGGTTTACGAACCCTTACTCTAGTGTCGTTCGGCGTGGAAGATAGACAGGAGGCGTGCTTGTGGATGATGACAGCAAAGCATATATTTACTGCATACTTATACAGAGTTAAACCAGAAGAAGCAGAAACGAATTTACAAAATAACAAACTTTGCGCTACTTTACCCATCGATCAGACGGGTTAGAGCCTAAGTAGCACCATGTAACATGCTATGCATGCAGCCCCAGCTCAGACTGGACTGCCCTCCATCCGTTCACTTGCGCTTTTAAATCCTTAATTAACAAAGAACTGAGGGCGGTTCATTTTCAGTGGCCCACCCTAAGCATCAATTCTCCAATAAAAAATAACACGCGAGATGGGGACTACCCCGCGGGTTGGCCTTAGCCTCGAACCCAGGGTCTCGTTAACAACACAAAACAAATAAAAAACAAATACGCCACTACTCTCTCTCAAGTGAGAGTATCCACACGCTCTCCCTTCGGAGCTATTCTTTCGACTTTCCTCAGGCACACCGCCCCCCCCCCCCATTCCCGCTCACTTTGCTCGTCAAGTTCTTGACACTGATGTGCTCCCACCCATCATCAGTCCGTGTCGCCCGTCAGCAACAGAAAAGGAAGCGAAAGGGCCACGAAGCCGGCACACTACCGACAGCGGGACACGGCTAATAAGAATGAATGGGCTTATTTGCCGCTCGTTGCCAGAAAAACGTCGCAATTGCTCCTTTGAGCGCTCTTTGCCGATTCGGAAAACTTGATAAGGACCGGCCCTGTTTTTTCACGGCTTTGGTGAGTAGGGCATATTTGCTTTAATGGGTGTTTGTCATTGCCATCCTGGAAATACGCCTTTGTTTGGCCACGAGACACTGCGGGACGCTGTGGGACATCGGGTACCTCTCCGATGATAGCCTACGTTGTTAGGGGGTCTCCTCAAGGCGGCACAGGTGCGTCAAACGACAATATCCATTTCCCGTATGCAATTTGCTTTCGGGGGCTCTCGCTTGTAATGGGGAGCCGCTTCCGCGTGTGCCGGCGTCCTGCAAAGGGACGCAGCTGGAAAAGAGCGGAGGCCTTAGGGCTCATTCTCACTTGAGAGTCGCTGAGGTCGCGCGACCAGCAGTCGCCTGCGACTACACCGCACTTCGACAACACCGATGTTCACACTTCCAAGGCCGACCTGCGAGTCGCCTTCTCGTTTGAAATGAGAACTCTTGGGAACAGCGCTGTTCGCGTGCTTTGGAGAGTTTCGTCTGCTTTGGCCGCGTCTCCGGTGCTCGCCCTTGGCCCTAGAAAGTGCCCTGGTCCCTCGATATTAGCAATGTACTGCGACGACCTGAGCGAAGAGGAAGATATAGCGGCAATGTGCACCGCGGCCGAACAAGCGGCCTGCCAGCCAGCCTGGATGCCGGCCGCTAGATCAGAAAAAATGCGCTAGTATGTTGTTTGCTCCCGTTCATACCATGCTCTAGGAAGTCGAAATTCAAAAATGAATCAGTTTTGAGGGTCGTTGGCCAATATCGAGCTGCTGGAAATGAGCAAATTTCTTCTCATAGCCGCTTTGCTGCTGTTGCCCAAAGCGGCTCTATCACCTGGCGTCTGCTTTCTCCGCTGCTGAAGGCGTCGCGGAAATCGAGCATATTTTTATATTATCATGAGACGGGGTTCACAATAAAGCCGTGACAAATGTAGCGTCTTGGTTACATCGCTGGTCAGTTCCGAAACGCCCTCAGCTGCGGCTTCGATGTGAAACCGGCTAGGCTTAGTGACGACTACGGCAGCCAAGGAGTAAATAGCGCAGTTCGTCGCTCGGCGCACCATCGAGCGGCGTCGTTGCCGAAAGCTCGGCTCGTTCGCTGATTGGTTCAGCGGTTTGCGACTCGCAGTCGCGGGGCTGCAAAATCGAGCAGCGAGCGACTGGCCCGCGACTGTCGCTTTTCGACCAAAACAGTCGCGCGATCTCTGCGACTCTCAAGTGTGAATGAGCCCTTACACTAACATTCCCTACTAGTTTTGTCTGATGATTTATATGCCACTATAAGCTCACGAGTAAAACTTGACCTTATGGTAATGAGAGATGCTAGTTTTAGCTCGAAGCTAGCGGCGTTCCTTTTTCACACAGAGAACAAAGTTTGCTGGAAGAAAAAGGGAGCTTGTTTACAACCACGCAAACGCAGGCACCTATACCATGTCTCATGGTTAACTTGGCAAGGAAAGCGGGTATGGCTCAGTGAATAGCAGCAGAGTTACATGGTAAAGGGTTCATTTGGACTCAACCAGCTGAATAAGGAGGTGCAGCCGCGGCAAGGGACGACCGATAAGTGCAAGCTGTGGGCTCCTCTGCTATCACCGCAAAGAGACAGCGAAAATACTTGAAGAAAACCTATAACGGGTGCCACGACGAAGCGTTCGTGATGATACAGAGCTCAATGACAGCGTTTCCTTACACGTTCTTTCCTCAGCAAGCACGCGTGGCGACACTCGGAGGGGCACAGCCTGATTCTCAAGAGCACGTTACCCGCCATTTTCTGCACTTATCACATATATAAGCCGGCCGTCAGCACGCTCACGCCAAGCAGCGGCCGATGCCCTCCTGCTAACGTCCACACGGAAGCCTAGGATCGCAAAAAAAACAAAGAGCGCAGATTCCATTCCTCTCTCATTGCGGCCAGAGTTGGTTCTGTAGTTCGGCAGACCGCCGGCGTACTAATTCCTTTGAAAGCATGAAGTGCAGCCTAAAAGCATCATCAGGAATGTCGAGGGATCCTCACGTACGTTCAGCAGCGAATAACGATCATTCAACAGCGCACTCATCAAAGAGGCAAGCGGAGGAACCATCATGTTTACAATGAAGCGAACGCCAACCTCTCGGTTCCAGAATTCCAGAGACGGCCGGCTCAACGGTTAGCTTTCGCTTAATTGAAAGCTCGTGTGAAGTGCACAACAACCGCGGTTCCGCCTCCGCGAGATGTCACGCCGGCGGTGACGACACGCGATGAATCGCGCCGCGGCGGCCGGTTGGGAAGCGAACCGGTTGGGAAGCGAACCATCTCGTGGATTCGGCTCCAGAGCCAGGCGAAGCCGTCGCGGCCCAGTTGAAGAGCGGTTTCTTCGAATGTTATCCCTCTTTGCCGCCGATTCGGAGGGAGCAGATAGAAGGACGTCAAGCGAACAGTAATGACACCCCCCCCCCCCCCCCATAGGACACTCCTCCCCTTCCCAAAAGGCCCATCGTCCCGATGGGCAGCAAGGCACGGCTACAGCAGGTAGACGTGTGCTGGGTGCAGAGCGTTAAAAGACGTGCTCCTAGAGCTCAGAGTAGGAATCTTACATCGTGAATAATGTCTCTCGAGCAGGGGTACAGGACGGCTACAGTGACAGAACATGTCAAAACACTAACCTGAACACAAGCAGTGCATCGACCGCCTGTGGTGACGGGGTGTCCTCCAGCGGTTCGGATTTGTGGGCCATTCCACAGCGTTGTTACCTTGTGAAGGCGGCGAGACAGCTCCTCCCTACGCACAGCGGAGTAGCCTGTAACGATATCTACGAGGGCCGTCGCTGCGTTGTTGTCGATAACTACTTCAAGATTATCGCACACCGGGCCAGGAGAGTCGGCGAAAGCATCGGCGGAAAGTTCATCGGTTGTCGAAAAGGAGCTGAGTGACCTATGCGGAGGATCTTTAACAGGTTCGTGTTCGGCAACTCCAGCTCGATGCGTCTCTGGGCTTAGTTTTTGCGACGAGGATGGAGGCTTTCGCTCCGGAGGCTGCGTAGAGAGGAAACGAGTCGGCGCGGCGGCTTTGAGCATGTCAGTCAATGCATGTCAGTCAATGTGAAGGAGTCCCTAGTTTACAATGTGCATGGTGTAATTCATGTGGCGAATGACTGCCAGCAGCTTGGCTGTCTGGAGAATATTCGTTGTTTTCAAATTTTGAAAACTATTTGAAAGCTGTCAAGGCTCATTTGAGATGTGAGAAGTTCACCCATGACTACGAATTAATGCTGCTAAGAGTAGTCACGTGTTCAATTGGTCAGGTGTATAGCTACTGTCGCATTACAGATACAATGCTATTATTAGCATTATTATTACCTATTATTTTGTCCTCTACAAGACTTCGTGCCCTGCCGTTTCACGTTGCTTGCATGCACCTGGCCGTACAACCTCACAAACCTACAGCAGTCCTACGGCCGCCGAACATATGAGTGTAGTTCTTGTGAGCAAATACTCATAAGACTAGTGATAGGGAGCTGCGCGGATTCCGTCTAGTAGTGTAAGGTGTCAGCCATGCAGTCTGATCGATCAGTGATGGATTGGATTCGAAATCCTACCAGAACGCAGAGAAGGCTTTAAGGTGATAGCGTTGCTGGAAGCACAGTCCGAGTCGGCATGAAACTTATGCCCGTTCTAGTCTTACTTATTCCCAAAGCGAAGACAATCTAAGAGAGAGAAGATGAAGAGGAAGAAAGGCAAGAGTAAGAAAAAGCAGATAAACAAGAGGAAAAGAACAAGGGGCAAGTGAAGTTCAGCGACATAAGTAAAATAGAAAGATTAGTAGAAAGAAGAGGAGGAAGAGGCAGTGGAGAATGAAAAAAATAGTAAGTACAAAGAAAAGAATAACGAACTTTACTTCTTTAAACATTCATTGCGTCCGTCGCAAGGCAAACCTGCTGAACTACAGACTGTATTCCCCTCGCCAATTTAGAGATCATATACGCAACATCACCCGATTCTACTCCCGTCTGAAACCAGTGTATTCTCATCATTTATTGACAAGCTATTGCCGGCAATATTTTAAAATTCCGAACATAGAAATTAGGTTGCACGTCTGATCGTGTTAAACTGCATTTTTTCGGCTGCCTCGTGCAATATAGTAGCAATTGCTGACGTTTATTTTAATATAGACTGACACAAATAACGCGAAAACGTCATCTTGAGATAAATCTATCCAAGACATTGCTCACTGCAAATCTACTAACACTGCCCTTAAAGTCACTGTAAGGAAATTGAAAGTGTCAGTGGAAAATCGTAAGGAAATAAATTTCTGTTCCTCATATTTCGCCGAGACGGTAGGCGGTTTCGTCTTTCATTGCAGATGTCGCCAAAAATTTTAGCCTTAATGAACCGCGATAGATTTCTTTGCTGTTGGCCCATCACCGCGGTTGCGTAAGTCAACTTGTAGTTTCATTGTGTTCGCCCCTCGAGTGTTTATTTTTTTTCATAAATTAGAAAAATTGTGTTATGAGTCTATTTTATGTAGGTTTCTAAGCCTTAAAAGATATAATCGCGTTAGGTTTTGTATTCATTCAGGCATGTTTAAAGAACTAATAAAACCATAATGTTATCCGACAGTAAAACTGTAATCGCTACAAGTTCATAATTCTTGACAGACAAATTGGATCATTCTCAGAAATCTAATTTTATTATCGTCCTCGAAATCCCGGTTTACCACCATCGATGCATAGTGGGCAGTCGGTCTTTCCTATTTCAGAGTCGGTACAGTTCTAAGTAAGAAGAAAACGATATTATCATGCTGCGCTCTACGAGTAATATACCCACTATACGAAGGACAATTTGTGGAAAGAGCGAAATGCAAGCAACAACTTCTCGGCATGATGAATACGAAATAGCTATCGAATATTTCGAAAGTATGTACTCTCATTTGCAAATCGTCAACAGACATGTTGATGTTCAAACCATGAATAGCAATTTTAAAATAAAAACTACAAATGCCTGTCTTCGACTTTAAGTGCGTTTTTAAACGTATGGAAGGAAAAATGTATTGAGCTGCGCAAGAGGGTGGCAAGTGGCATGAGAAATCATACTGGTAGAGTTTCCAAGATGTGTTAACCAAACGTTAACGAAAAAATTTACAATAATCAAATTGGAAATACTGGATTCTTGACAGTGATTAGCATCGAAAAAGAGAGAGGAAATGAATAGACAAAAATGAAATCGCAAATCGATGAAATATTTCTCTATCTGCCCATAGCACGAACACCGCCCATAGGAAAATAGTACGTTGTAAGAACCGTCTTCGATACGCCTGCGGAATCTTTAGGATATCAACCTAAGTAATTTTCATGTGGGAGTGAGCAACATGCTAAGACAGATGACCTGCGGTTGCTTCGGCAAAGCTAGGCGAATTCCTGCATTTTCACTGCATTTTTTCCACTGCATTTATATCATGTCGCCACTGACGCCTTCGACCGCTGTTCCCGCTCGAATTTTATCATTCCACCAATAGATCAATCCATATGGGTTCAACACGTGCGTGACCGAGGCAGAAAGCAAGAAGTGATGCTACTTGTAAATTACTGTTTTACAGATTCCATTTTGTAGCAATTTATATTCAGGGTTTGGGTTCTCAGAACTCAAGAAAAAACACTTCTGTGACGGCATCAAGAGTCGTCGTTCATTAACCTAAATCTTTTTGTGATTACGAAGCTTAATACATGAAAAAGGCTTTTTTGTTTGACCGTGAAGAAATTTCCAACTGGAAAAGTCTTGAGAAGCAATCAAAGATTCTGTTTTGAAATGTGTGATAAGCGAAACGAGACGTATCCTGGTCTCTTTCCATAAAAACGTATTTGGAGACCATTTACATCGTTTGCAATGCCTTCATCCTTAGGTGTGAAAAATGCTTTCAAAACTTCTTCTTTAGATGTGGTTCATCTTATCATCTAGGGCAATTGACAGATTCTGCCAGCTTGATATTTTGATACGGTCCAAAACACGTGCTTGGAGTTGCGTTATCCTTCTTTACCCTTCGAGACTTTAGAGACACGTTGACTACCCTTATAAAATTCGCCCATGACCGTAAATTAGTCCTGCTTACGAGTAATCACCTGTTTCATTGGTCTAGTGCCAAACTGCCGTCGCATATTTGATTCAATAGTTATCCGAGTTTAAATGATACAGCCTTACAAACCCACGGCAGTTCATGTAAACGAATGCATATGATACAATTAATTGCGAGCTTGGCGGAATGCGTCTAGTAACATAAGACATAAGCCATGCAGCCTGCTCAGTCAGTGATGACATATTGTAATTCCTCCTAGAACGCTAAGGAAGAGTTCAGGTCACTGTGGTCATTGCGAGTACATTCTTAGCCATCGTGTAAATGAAGGCCGGTGTAGTTGTTAAATTTACCAAGTGAAGCAAAGAACCAGGCGAAAGAGAAAAAAAGAGAAGAGAAAGGAAACTACAGACATGTACGGTATGAAAGAAATAAGAAAAATAAAAATAGAGGCAACCTAAGGAAAGGAAGGAAAAGAAGAACGGTAAGCTAAGTAGAAAAAACCTAAGTAAAACATGAAGGAGAATAAGAAGAGATTTAAAAAAGGAAGTAGACGGGGGAGTAAATGAAGGAACATAGCGGCTGTCACCTCGCATAATTTTGTTTGAGATTGTGACTTTTGGAATGCATACGTCCTCATTTTCGTTTAGTTCATCACGGAATAAACGCCAATTTTCATTTGTAGTGTGATTCGCGAAGTATAGGCGGAAATCAGCTGCAAAGCTTGTTAGAATGCTATAAATTTTAGGTATGTCTGCGCGTGCCTAGTCCAGTATCTGTTTACTTATTTTAGCATTGTGAGGACGAGGCAAGCTGAAGTAGCAGCGAATAATCTTGTGGTCGCTGATTTCCTCCAGCACAAGAGTAGACGCGTGGTCAGGATGGTTGGTAAAAACTAGATCTAAGATTAACCGCCACGTGTGGGTTCATGAGCAATTTGGGTTGTCGAAAAAGTTGCAGTAGAAGTAGCAACCAAATATAATCGGCTCGGTTATTATGAGGAAGAACAGAAGAGTTCAAGCTGTTGATAGAAGGGTAGTTTAAATCCCCGTGCAGGGCAGAATGAATTTGGGAAATTTAAAAGTATCTTAATTAATTGTTCTAACACTTCATTCATGCAATCAGTAAAACATGAGTAAGGCGGTCGATAAAGTACTGCAATAATAAATTTCCCATTTCGAAGATGTTCCGATAATCAAATGATTTATAATTCTGTTTAAATGCATACAATGGTCGGACGATATTCAGTCTATATTGTTGATTACTCCTTCTCTATGAAAACCAACCCTATCTTAACGAAATTTTAAAATAACGGTCGAAAATATAATTCACAATGTCGGATTCTTGGCCTGAGAACATGCCTTTGAGGACTGGTCTCGACTCGGCCTTCATAATATTAAGTTTTTTACAACAATAATCACAACTGGCATAATCTAATAGCTCTGGCGCTTCCCATCGTGATGCCACCTTTTCTGTTTCCATGCCTTGCTGTCCAAGACCTGCTAACCACCGCCTATCACTGACAAAACCCACCACGCTGCTGCTGCATGACCGTAAAGGTTCGATTGCCTTAAGCCGGCCGTCCTTTAGACACCTGTTCACTTTCGCACTGCGCCGACTGACTTTACCTGACAATACCCATGGTGTCCGAAATCCGGTGTTCTGGCCGCACCACCGTGCTTTATTAGAGATTCAACTTCCACCGCAGTTTGTGGCCTACAAGATGTCAGCTCTCCTTTACTCTTCGCGGCGAAGCAGTGAGCCTAGATTATTCGGTCCCCTTATTGCGGACTTACAAGAAAAGAAGGTCGAAACTCCGGGGTGATGAATTTGATTCATTCGGAAGAATTGCGATTGCATTCGCTTCTACATTCTCTCTCTTTCTGCTATCGTTCTGCAGCTTGGAACACGAAATCTACCACAACAGGTGGTGCCGTACCTCGTGTCGTTATTATGCCACTGTCAGCACTTTTATCTCAATCACTGAACCTGTGACTGTCATTGCCAAGTTGCTGTCTTCGGGGTTTCGTTATAGCCGGTGTGCTTTTATAAGCGATGTTTCGTTGTAGCACGTGGTAAGTAGAATTGTTGATAAGAGTCAGGTCGTACGGTGGGAACGCGAGGTCTACCTAAAGGTTATTTATCGCCTACCGCAGGGGTATGTGAGGGCTCCTCACAGACACCGGCGCTGGACAGATTTAGCGCTCATGGCCCTCCTAATGCTCTTGCAGTAAAAACAGCGCAAGCAGATCTATTATGTATGCACAGCTGTATAGCATATGCTACTTCTAAATCTCGTTTCCTAAAACAGCAGGATCAGGAGATTCCAGCAGCTGACCACACGAGTCGCTTTGGAACCAGCCCCGTGTCGTGAGCCACGGCCATAATAAAATCAGAGTGACCTTCGAGGCGTTTTCTCAACACTTCTACGCCTTGGTAGCCTTGGCAGTTTGAACTCCAACGCATGTAGCAACCATAACGAACTAGCCCAAAGGCAAGTATCTATCAAAAGCAGTAGCGTCATGAAAACAAATTTTAGCAAAAAAATGCTCCCTTTTATTCTTTGTGACCCTGCCACATAAGAAGAGATTGGGATGTTTTTGTCTTGGTGGTGTCAACGGGTCTTTAAACACTGAAGCGTTATCATATGCGCCTCAGAGGAAATCGGTGACAGGGGTACGCAATTGGTATGCGCAATTTACGTCACATTGACATACCAATCTGATAGTTGTACTATCAGCTTGAAATCCGAGCGCCAGGCCAACAAGTTCTGTTTGGCCCTAGCGCTTTTTTGAATTTCACTTAGTAGCCCCAACCTCAATCAGGAACCCGTCGTGCCCTGGCCTCGAGCATACGCGGCCAACCTGGGCTCACACAGCCAACGGCAGCGATCTATTATCGCAGCCTTCCATTCCCGTGGTGGTGTTTTTATGAACACCTCTACGGTATGGTTGCTTGTAGAGAGTTCAGGGGCCAATATATTGTTGCATGGTCTGGCGTGTGTCTTCAATAACCATTCCGATGCGAGAAAACTTCCACACATGGACTTTGTAGCGATTTCAAGACCTAATTTTAGTTGTCTTAGTGTACACGAGGAACAACTAAAAGCTATTTTTTTCCCGAATACATTGATTCCTAGGCAGTGTGTAGTTTTACCAGTATTCCTTCAGGAACGAAGGCGGTCTTTATTGATGAAAAAATTCATGATTGGAAATTGGTAATTATTTTCCGCACTCACTCGAAACAAGCCGGCAACGAGAAAGAAGCAACTGAATCCGGATCACCCTATGAATGTGGAAATGTGCACTCTGGCTTCAAGTATGCGCGTAAAAAAAATTTGTCCTGTAATTTTTCAGTTCTGTTACGAAGATCGTGTGTGGGGGCGACATCTACTTTGACAATTTTCGAGATTTATGTTAGAAACGCTGAGGATCATACCAAACAGCGTGTATCTCGCGGTCATTCTTGGGTGCTGCGGGCAATATGGTGCTGTGGACAGAGGATGGTGCAGAGCCAACCATAGCTCATAGCTATAAGAATGTTTTAGAGACCGTGCTGTAAGACTGCTCCAGAGGCGTCGCGGGGGGTCATGATCGTTTTAATATAGTAGCAAATTCGGAAAAAAAGAACACGTCCTGTATCAGATCCGATCTCCAGTGCTTTGGCGCGTCACAACTGCGTGGGCAATACGAGTTTATATTATATGCAGATGAAGCAACCTTGTCGTTTTGTAGTCACAGTTATAATTTCCTATAAAGTGGCATAACCAGAACTCTCAGCGATTTAAATTTTAGGAGCACGTTAAATTCATTACATCTAAATGGCAAAAAAACAAAGGCAGTAATTTTCACCCCAAGACGGTCTACATTGACACAAAGTACCAATATATCTATTGGTCACACAGCAATAGAAGTTGTCGATACAATTAAAACTCTTGGTGTATATTTTCATAAACATATGTTCAGGGATGTCCATGTAAATAACGTCATTTCTCGGATTTCAAGGAGCGTGGGAATAATGGCTAAATTAAAATATTTCTTACCTGCTGCTGTTGAACTCTTTTTGTTTAATTCGTTATTTATGTCTAATGTGAAATACTGTTTTCCTGTTTGGGGTGACACTACATTTACAAATTTAAATCATATTCACAGTCTACAAAATAAAGCCGATCGACTCATCGCAGGTGTTGAGCCACATACACAAACCAGAAGCCTTTTCACGAAGTTCCAAATATTTTCCATATATAACATTATTATTTCACCTTGGCCAGAACGTATAAACAAGATTTTCATAGCGAAGAAGCCCTTATTCCATCCATATGCAACCTTAAATTTAGGAGAAGGTAGGTTGTAAAAAAGATTCCTTTTTTTAAACACAGATTTTAGCCGTCCAATGTTAGAGTATTCCCTTCCATCGTTACCTAACTATCTGCACAGTCATAAAGTTAATTAAGAAAATATTAGCATGTCAATGCTGAAGACTTTTTTTGCGTCATAATAGAGACGGTACCTTCACTATGAATTGTGTAATGATGATGCACTTTTTTTTCTATCCTGTATATATGTATTATGCTTATGCAATCTTCCGACATGAAAATACAATATTCTTATTTTATTATTTTGGCTTCAGTTCATGCAGTGGCTTTGCACATCTATTTTTTGTACAAAGTTTGTCCTGAAAATTAAGCACTATATATTCAAATATGTTGAACTACCGATGTATGCCTTGTACACAGGGGCTTGACCCTCGCCAAGTGAACTATTTTTCACTTTTGTTTGAACCCCTGCCGCTTTGACAGAAATAAATCAAATCAAATTATATCAAATCAACTCTGAGTACTTACATACAACCTGGAAAAATAAACCGAGAATTGTTTCTGTTAATTTGATCTAGTAGTGCTTCACGTTAATATTTCACCGGTTTCTGAAATGCCCGAAATTAAAGTTTCAGGAACCTCGCGAAAGTTAGGGCTGTACAGGAGCAGTCGGACGGTCGGGGTAGCAGCCAGAGAGAGGACCAAAGCACGCGCTCTCTCAAGGTCGAATTCAGACACTTGAGATAAGCACACGTTTGACCTTTTTCCAGTGTTGTAGGAGTCACCGGAAATAAACTAACTAAATACGTTACTCGTTACGCTAAAGAAAATGGAACGCGTTATGGCCCTATATTCGTTTACAAAAAAAGGTAACGCGTTATCGTTACCGTTACCGAAAAAAAGTTCCGCACCTTACTTTGCCGTTACTTCATGGTAATTAATTTTCATTATTAATTGCCTTAAGAACTTACGATACCAACTTTATAAAGCTCACATTTGACATAAGACTTCTAGCGCAAACAACAATTTTATGCGAAGTATAGATTTAACGACAATGCAGGAGCTTACCAATGTCATAGTGGCCTAAACTTGCCTGTAGAGTTGCATGTGATGGCCTCTAACTCTGGGGAACATGGTGAAGCCATTTTCTGGATGTGACATTAAACACGAAATGTCACTTCATCAATTCTAAGTTCACAAAAAAAAACATCGCTGCCCTCTCACCAAATTTAAGGTAATTCTGAAAAATGTGATGTTCCAAAATGCCTCGCATGGTTGCACTGTTTAGACAATTTTGTCTGTGAGTGGTTTGGGAAGGGCAGGTAGGTGAAGGCAAGTGTGTGAATACGTCTTCGTGCGCGTGTTTCGTGCTTTATGACTGTTCCGTCTTTTTTTTTCAGTTGGGTTTGTTGTCAAAGGCAGCTGTTTTATGGCACGCATGTGAGCGGCAACAAGGGTCGTCGAGAGCATCTGCACATTTTGTGTATTTACAGCATCACTACAGGTGCTCTGCGCTTTCTTGCTAAAAAAGGGGGTGGAGTGGGTGACAACTGGAACAAAAATAACTAGTAACGTGCAACCTCGCGTTACCGAAAGATGTTAACGTAATTACGTTCCCGTTACAGTTCCGAAATGGTAACGAGTACGTCACTAAGTTACCGAAAAAAGTAACGCGTTACCGGTAACGCCGTTCCTTGTAACGCGTTACCGCCAACACTGCCTTTTTATTATTGTCTCTCAAGGGCTTCTAGGTCATGACAACTTTGACTACTTCGTGTTTTAAAGCACGGCATTGCCGCTTAAAGCGGACACGCTGCCTGTGTAACTAATTCGTCGCTCTTTGGGCGCAGTGATTGGTGTTTCCTCGTTCCACTTCTGCTCTCCATTGTTGAATGGCTAAGGGTTAAGTATTCGCTATCACTGACTCTACTTCGGGACTGATTCATTATTAAAATGAATGAGACGCGTTCATACTGGAATCACAACGGTGGGGTTTGAGTTTGTGCCCTACCATATCTGGGACATTTCCTCCTGTCTGACGTTGACTCGAGGTTCACACGAATGAAGAACTCAATAAAGTGCATCCAAAGACAATCACTTCATTTGTAATAACACATCTTAATGACTATATCTCTGGGTGCTTCATGGCGCCCTTAACGATTCTTCATGGCACTGACATAACCCTGAACGGAAACTCCCGAACGGAGTCTGTCCTCGCAGCATGCCGCAAGCTCAGCGTTTTCGCATTGTAGCAGTACGAGATCACAAACGAATAATCTGCCTCTCGCAGAAATGCTATTCAATAAATGTTTGCACTCGTGAGTGGGGTTCATAAACGAATCTATGGGAACAAAATGTAAGCGATCGTTTGTATAAGGCGACCTTTACTCAGCTTTAAAAATGAAGTCCCCAAAAGCCAGCGGCGGCGGCCAGCGGCTCGGAAAATAGGGATGGACGAATCCACAAGTGTGCAACGAAAGGGGAGACGGGATGCAGATTGTTGGTTCTTCGCGGTGTTTGCACACTCTGGCCATTCGCGCTGGGAAACATTTATTAAACCTTCACATTATAAGCATTCCACCAGCGCCGCTTTACTGCGACATTGCCAAACGTCCCGTGCTCCAGTCTATGGCGTTACAAAACATCTTTGGTGAAACGTCGCAGTCCACGATGCGCGCCGAGCGAGCGTCTACACGTAAGAAGCAATGCACAACTCTCAATGAACAGCAATCGTGGCCCGGACAGGCGATAAAACAAAGATTAAAATATAAACGTAATCCACCTCAGAACGTGAGTGTGCGTTTACGGAGGCGCCAAGTTAATCGAGCTCCCATGGCGCTAACGCAAAGTTCCATTTCGGCCGTCCTTCACTGGCTAAGCGATATTTCTGGCCGCGAATCTACCTTGCAACACGTTTGGTTTGGTTTGGTTTATGGGTTTGTAACGTCCCAAAGCGACTCAGGCTATGACGGACGCCGTAGTGAAGGGCTCCGGAATTTTCGACTGCCTGGGGTTCTTTAACGTGCATTGACATCGCACAGTACACGGGCTTCTAGAATTTCGCCTCCATCGAAATTCGACCACCGTGGCCGGGATCGAACCCGCGTCTTTCGGGCCGACAGCCGAGCGCCATAACTACTCAGCCACCGCGGCGGCTCTACATTGCAACACGAAAAAACCAGTCGACAGCTCTCGAGGAGTGACTTATGAACACGAGTTTCACAACGACTCTCTCTCCGCCCGTTAGGAAAGGCATAGTGGCACAGACATAGGCGACACTAGTCGAGAACCCGAAAGCTTCCGGTGCTTATAACGCCGCTTACAAACGAAGATAGGAAGTTTGTCGCTGCGCACATAATATGTTCTGCACACACAGCTCTGCTCACAGTGCTTTAGGACACCAAATGAATAAAAAACAAAACGTGTAGGCTTACCGTAAGTGGACGATTAAGTTGGATTTGAATGATAACGTAACTAGCAGAGACCATCGACACTGACAGATTCGCGCACACAGTTGTCTGCAGCCCGATGAATTCCCGCCTCTTCACGGTAAAATGGGTAATACGTGAATCAGAAACCCATTTCACGGTCATATCTTTACCGCTCGCGCATCTACCGCATGCAGCTTGATCTGGTATTCGAGACCACAGAGGGCAATTGGTTTATAAGCTAAAATTCTCCACTCGCGCTTCAATCACCTTATTGTTTTTGTGAAAACAAACCCGCAACGTTACTCATTTGTTGATACGCGCAGCACTTCTCACTGAAGAGTATGTGGCACGCTTTTCGAAAAGTAACTTTTCGAATATGAACTTCAGTGGTGGCGTCTTAGTCAAAATACCCTAGTACAGGGGAGGCGTGCAGGCACCGTTTCAGACAATCCAATGCACGCTGCTATCATCACACCGCTAGAAGGCGACGTTCTTTATCGTGAGGTGAGTAAACAGCGCAGCGATATGCGACAAGTTGTGAATAAAAGGTGGGTAGTAAGCGCAGACGCCCAGAAGTCTCCGGACGATGTCCTTGTCCGACGGTTCCGGGAAAGAAGCCACGGCCGCTCTTTTATCAGGATCAGGACGGACACCCTCATCACACACAAAGTGCCGAGAAGTTTCATTTCCTTATAAGCTAAGTGGCACTTTGTAGGCTTGAGAGTTAGGCCGGCGTTTGTGATAGGATGTAGGACTGCTTTTAGGCGGACAAGTTGTTCGGGCTATGCGCTTCAAAAAATGAAGACGTAGTCAAGATAGGCCAGGTAAGTTTGCCATTTAGGCCGGTCAGCACTGTGTTCATAACGTCCTGAAGGTTGATGGTGCAGTACAAAGTCATCATCTTAAGCTCTTAGAGTATCCGGGGTGCTGAAATACTTCTCTCTGTCGGGCACATCTACTGCAATTTGCCCATATGGACTTTTAAGATCGATGGACGAAAAGAAACGCGCAGCAAGCGCGTCATCTAATCGCGGCAATCGATAGACGCCTTTCTTTGTGAATTTGTTGAGAGGCCGATAGTCAGCACAAAACCGGAGAGTTCCATTTCTACTTCGCCAGCACCACCGGAGCTGCCCATGGGCTGTGATATAGTTGAGTGATTTCACCGCCACCGTTTTGCGCACTTGGTTCTGTATACTGTTCCGTTATTTTAACAAAACCCGACAAGGTGACTGACTAACGCGCTGAAAAGTGTCCCGTGCTCATTTATGGTCATGTGGCGAACCCCAGGTCATATGGAGAAGCATTCATGGAACTGAGCAACAGTGTGATGGGCTTGTCTCACTCGTCTGCTGACAGTTGCGGTGCAATGCCGACATCGAAGGCGACCCCATGTGCCGCTGAAGAGACGGAGAGGAAGCAGCTTCAGACAAGGTGGCAGCGTCGATTTGAAAGCTAACGCACTCGGTGAGGCCGACAACTGCGAGCTTAGGTGTTGCGGTGCACTGCGAAAGTTGGTGACGAAGACTTGGGCGCAGCCAGAGGGATGCCGCAAGGGACCTTTAGCAACAATTAAGCCCCGTTCAAGAAGCAGGTGACCATTCTCTTCCAGGAGGACTTCTACAGAGGCAACCGGGGCGGATTCGTCCAGCAGAAACACGCTCAATTTAGGCAGTAAACTAATATGGTCTCCAAAGCTTTCCGTCTCAGAAAGCGTTGTGACTGAGCTCTTTGGGTAAAGGCAAGATGGACGAAGTGTGAGGCCCGTTTCACATGCATGCGATTTTCTCCTGCGACACCGCTAATTCGGTCGGTCTGCGGCTGGGGAAGGCCGTCGATCTAGTCGCAGACGGCTTGCGATCGAGTTACGTCCGGTTGGAATTCAGTCGCAGCGTCGGTGTGTTCGCTCTGCGACTGACCATTGGCGAGCGCCGAGACGGCGTGCGACGTGGGGTCACGTTGGAGCTGTTGCCACAGTGGAAGCACAAATTTATTCTTATCAAAACATGCGAAATATTGCCTTGCATATAAAAATATTCTGGTCATAAAATCATCAACACATTCCATGTGACATTGCTGTCGCGTTTAATAATGGGTTGCCTATGCAAACATCAAGAAACCTTGCCTGTCCCTCCGACCGAATTCGTTGTGTTGGTGTTGCATGTGAAAGCATTGACCGAAAATCGCACTGCGGTGTGATGACCCCCATAATGCGCAGGTCCACACGGGACGGAGAGGCAAAGAGACACCGTATGGCTCAGTTTAAACAAACAGGTATATTCAATAATTACACATGATTAAGATTATACATCAGAGGCTGGGGCGTCCGAGCTTACGTGCCGACGACTTCATGGGGGCGATGGAGTGGCTCCGGAGTTGGGCTCGAGCGGTTGCTGGCAGAAGCTGCACGCCGTCGGGCTTCGGCGCTGAAGGCCCTCTTGCCGAACGATGTCGTCCTGAGCGTGTATGCAGTAGAATTTCAATAGTCGTCCGTTTCTTCGAGGATGGTTCACAAACCCTTCCTCTAGTGTCGTTCGGCTTGGAAGATGAACAGGAGGCGAGCTTGTAGATGATGACAGCAGAGCATAATTTTACAACATACATATACAGAGAGTTAAACTGGAAAAAGCAGAACTGAATTTACAAAAGAACAAACTTTGCACTACTTTACTCATCGACCGGGCAGGTTAGTGCCTAAGTAGCATCACATTACATGCTAAGCATGGAGCCCCAGCTCAGACTGGACTGCATCCGTTTACATGTGCTTTTAAGCACTTGATTAACAAAGGACTAAGGGCGGTCATTTCCAGTGGCCCGCCCAAAGCATCAATTCTCCAATCCAAAATAACATGCGAGATGGGGACAACCCCTTGGGTTGGGCTTAGCCTCGAACCCAGAGTCTGTTAACAATACAAACTAAATAAACAACAAAAACGCCACCACTCTCTCTCAAGTGAGAGTATACACAGGCTCTCTCTTCGGAGCTAATTCACTAGCGCCTGTCTTTCCACATTCTTGGCGAGTACTGCCTGTCCGCCATGACAGGTGTCCGTCACGGCCCTTCTGGGAATGCGCTTTTGTTCACGAGGCACGGCGGGAAGCTGTGGGTGCCTTCCCGGCGATAGCCCACGTCGAAAGGGGAAGGAGGGAAAGAACGTTGTCTTCGCGGTAGCGCATAGCGTCGGCTGTGGTACGGCGCGCTCTGGCCCGCTGACAGCTCCCTTGTCCTGGAATGTGCCCGGGAGGGCCGCACCTGGAACGGCCACGCAAATTGGGGAGGATAAAGCCTGTTTCCCCGCGGCGGCGGCGGCGGCGGGTCCGGTTGTTCTGGTCGTCACTCAAAGAGCATGGCTGGGTAATTGATGATGCCGCTGTCACGGCGGCGGGTCCCTTCGTTCTGGTCGTCACTCAAAGTGCATGGCTGGGTAATTGATGATGCCGCTGTCATCTGGGTCTCCGTCTACGGGAATGTACCTCGTAGCACACAAGGAATGTCACAGCGGCCTCACCGACTACACCGGATATTTTCGGTCCAGTCGCAGCATGTGAAACGGGCCTGAGGCGGTGGTCGGCGTACTCGATAACAGCGCCAATCTCACCGAAAAATCTCGCATCGTGAATAATGTCTCTCGAGCAGGGGTACAGGACGGCTATAGTGACAGAACATGTGAAAGCGCTCATCTGAACACAAGCAGAGCATCAACCGACTGGCGTGACGGGGTGTCCTCCAGCGGTTCGGATTTGTCTGCCATTCCACTGCGTTGTTATCTTGTGAGGCCGCGAGATAGCTCCTCCCTACGCACAGCGGAGTAGTCTTCTTCAAGATTATTGCACACCAGGCCAGGAGAGTCGGCGAAAGCATAGGCGGAAAGATCAACGGTTGTTGAAAGGGAGCTGGGTGAGGTATGCAGATGATCTTTAACAGGTTCGTGTTCGGCAACTTCAGCTCGAGGCTTCTCAGGGCTTAGTTTTGCCGACGAGGAGGGAGGCTTTCGCTCGGGATGCTGCGTAGAGAAATAACGAGTGGGCGCGGCGGCGGTGAGCGAAAGTCACGTGGAAACAGCCGCTCAGGTAACGAGGAATGGTGTGGAAATTCTGCAATGTCGCGAGGCTGCTCGCCATACATGGGGCGGGGGTTATCTCGCTGGAAGCCGTGAAGACCGAGCTCACACTAAGGGCAACGACGGTAGACGGTACCGGCTTCTTCGTAGTGCAAACACAGCGGAGGGCCATTGGCGGCCTACCACACTTCGGCCTTGTCCTTGTTTGGACAGCGCTGTTGGGGAGGAGGCTTGTGTGCATTTGCAGGAGGTTGGAGGGGCGGCGGATTCAGTGATGTGCGGCCGACCGTTCGCGGGGACGAGCGGCGTACAACCAAAGTGTGCGTCGTACGGAGGCGGGCTGTGCAAACAGAGTGACGACGGAGCACTCGGGAAAAAGTGCGCGTTGCACTTCTCAGACGGCTTTCATGACGGGGTAAGAAGATGCAGGGTCAGCCGGGGTTGGTAAGTTTCCAACCTCCTGACAAACAACTTCGTTCATGATCTTGCATAGGTGCATGACATCGAAGGGATCGGCAGCAGGGCGGGCAGCGAAAAGTATTGAAACGCTAGAAACCCCTGCAAGCCGACCATACTGATCTGCTCTGGTTGCCGGGGCGCCCGCGACGTTGGTCGCCTCGGAAAAAAACCCGGTCATATTTCTAGGAGAATCCGGATAAATGCCACCAAAAATGGCGATCATCACTCCTCGCATGGGAACGCATTCCTTCTTGTGATGCGAAGGTAGGGGGTCGGCGTGGGCTCTAAGCCGCAACAGGTCGTCGACAAAACAAGTGATGGTCTCATCGGGTCTCTGGAACCTGGTTTTAATATCTTCAGCGTATTGACCCCAATGCTGGTTTGCGAAGTTCTTGAGTGCTCTCCAAATATAAATGCAAAATCGGAAGGCAGTGATTTGTGAGTCCATCCGTTGTGGTGGGCAACGTGTTCGTACGCTGTTCCCAATCATCGATATCCTTGGATACGTCTTCGCTAAACGGGCAGCCAAACAAGGAGCGACCGGGAGGTAAACAACGGCAGCAGCGGGGAGAGATTCTGTCTGGTGGGCTTGGGAAACGATATGATGGGCCACATTCATTTCGAGCGAAAGTATTGAGCTCGGGTGCGGCAAGAGGCCGATTACGGGGTGGAGTCTGATTCCACCGAAAGGCACGTATCTCGGCCTCGTTGGCAAAGGGGGGGGGGGGCAGCTGGAAAAGGGACCACGCAATGCGGGAGGTACGAGATTACGCTGCATAAGATAGTGCCTCCATCAAAATGTCTTCGGCTGTTGAGACAGGAAATTGGAGGACCGGGACCACAGGTGTAACAGGAACGAGCTCCAGACCCAGTCTAAGCGGTCACGACGGAGCCCACAAGCGATTGCCAGGGATCCTCTTCCTCTTGGCCGTCGAGTCGCACCGAGCAGGAAGCGGGAATAGACGTTTTTAGCATACCAGAGACGTATTAGCGGAGACGCGTACCGGTTTACCGGCCACCTCTTGCGCACGCGCAGTGGCACTGTTGTGGTGAGGGGGAGCCAGTGCGCATGCGCAAGAGGTGGCCGGTAAACCGGTATACGTCTCCGGTGGTACGTCTCCGGTACGCTAAATCTCTGTATTGTAACGAGGAACAATCTAACCGAGGGCGTCCTCCCGCACCCAGTTTTCTACTGGGCTATTCTCGGCAGTGACTTGGAGTTCCCGCCCCGAAATCATTTGTTCGAATCTCGGTCATGCCACCCAACCTTTCGCGTTCTTTCTGGCGCTTTGAAATTTCGTTTTATTGACGATCTGTGGGGAGATTACGCCTGTTGCTGAACGTCCAAAGGAAACCGAATGCTGTTGTCTTTGCGTTCAGTCTCTGCACCACGCAGGAGAAGTCACGCACAATGGTCTTTCATTGGACAGAGCCATGGACAGTTGCCGATTCAGTGCACCAAGGGGCCACCGCATGGGGGAAACGCAGTTGACAAAGGAAGGAGCCTCCCTCATGGTGCGACAGAGCTTTCATGTATTCTGCTCCGACCAATCTCAGTGATTACTGGCAGAAGAGGGTCCGCCGTTTTAAGTGTTTGAGCGCTTACGCCCTTATTTGCGGCGTCACAGGGTGTGCTGTATATGGGGGAGGGGACCAGTAAATTTTATGGAGTAAGCAGCGGCTTTTTGTTGACCATGCGCTTGCTCCCTCGAAACAGGCCTTTGTAATGCCCACCCAACTTAAGTTGGCTGACGATCGGTCGTCGGTGAACAGCTGGGCTGTGGTCTGTAGCCAGTATTTTCGGCCAGCCAATCTCCGCCCACAGATAGGTACGGGATGGCTGCCAATTACGGTGGTTAAGAATGGCGAAACACGTTCAGCTAGCAGTCTGCGAATGACAGACAATGAGTGGGCGCCCAGTACTTGGGAAATCAAGCAAGGTCAACTGCAGTCGCACGTTTGGCTACCCACGTGCTGGTAAGCTGCTCTAAGCTATTAACAAGTTACCCGCAAGAGGCGGAACTGTCGAATGAGACGATCGATCTATCGACGTTGCATTGTATCAATTTACGCGATCTTTTATCTACAGATTGTACATGATTGGCCTATCTAATTTCTCAGTCTGTGAAGAAATGTTCGCAGATAACTACGTTGAAATTACAGCGGCATCAGTGAATTCTTTTTTGGAGTTGAGCATTTCATTTTATTGTCGGACGAGTGCATAGAGACCCGCGGTCTTCGCAATAGATGCCTCCAGTTTCGGTTTCGATTTTTCGTAGAAAGTGCGAACTTTTTTTTTAAATGATGTCTTAATTTTGCAATGTATATTTTACAATGCGTGATTGGAGAACACAAAATGAAATAAAACACTTATTTTGTTCCTCTCAATTGCAAAAAATTGTTGACGTCCCTACTGCAGTGCTAGAGACGGCGGCTCAGTCTAACATAAGTCTGAGCTCGCGCTTTCACGAGCTTTTCACCTTCCGCAGTTTCACTGCTTTCTTATGGCCTTTCGGTGTTGCTGCGTAGCTTGCAGTCTTATTTTTGTATTTGGAGCGTTGGTGGTGCGTGCAGTGTGGTGTATTTGCCTTTAACTATGACGGCGCCATCTGAGCAAAAGGTTGGAAGGTAAGACCTAACAATGAAGCGGTTTTTGAAGGCGAAACTTGGCTGGGTACTTTATCTGGCGTAAACGGGCCGCCAGCAAGGTTTGAAGCAAGTCGCGGAAGGCGGAAAGGCGCAGGCTTGCTCTACGACAATGGCTCCTTTGCAATCCAGCAATTGGGCATCAGATTTAGCATGGGGTGGAAACGCTAGCTCACATAAAGAGTGCGCTGTTGTGAACAGTCCATTTTCAATTTTGGAAGGTGAGCTGCAATTGCAGTGTCTAGCGCTGCCGCGCAGTTTAGAGTCGGAATATAGAGCCGTAGAAACTTAGAAATTGGAAATACTGGATTCTTGAGAGTAATTAGCATCAAACACAGAGAGATGAACTGAATAGACAAAAATTAAATCGCAAATCGATGAAACATTTATCTATCTGGCCATAGCTCAAACACCGCCCGTAGGAAAATAGCACGTTGTAAGAACCGTCTTGAATACGCCTGCGGAATCTGAAGGATATCAACCTAAGAAATTTTCATGTGGTAGTGAGCAACATGCTAAGACAGATGATCTGTGGTTGCTTCGGCAAAGCTAGGCGAATTCTTGCATTTTCACTGTATTTATTCCACTGCATTTATTTTACGTCGTCACTGACGCCTTCACTTGCTGTTCCCGCTCGAATTTCACCATTCCACCAATAGATCAATCCATATGGAGTCAACACGTGCGCGACCGAGGCAGAAAGCAACAAGTGATGCTACGATTGAAATACTGTTTTACAGATTACATTTTATAGCATTTTATATTCAGGGTTCGGGTTCTCAGAACTCAAGAAAAAACACTTCTTTGACGGCGTCAAGAGTCGTTATTCATTAATCTACCTGTTTTTGTGATTGCGTAGCTTAATACACGCAAAAGGCTTTTTTATTTGAGCCTGAAAGAATTTCCAACTGGAAAAGTCTGGAGAAGCAATCAAAGATTCTGTTTTGAAATGTGTGATAACGGACACGAGAAGTATACTGGTGTCTTTCGATAAAAATCTATTTGGAGACCGTTTACATCATTTGCAATGCTTTCATCTTTAGGTGTAAAAAATGCTTTCAAGACTCCTTCTTGTGATGCTGCTCATCTTCTCATCTAGGGCAATTGACAGATTCTGTCAGCCTGATATTTTCATACGGTCCGAAACACTCGCTTGGAGTTGCGTTCGCCTTCTTTACCCTTCGAGCCTTTAGAGACACTTTGACTACCCTTATAAAATTCGCGCATGACCGCAACTTAGTGCTGCTTACGAGTAATCACGTGTATCATTGTTCTAGTGTCAAACTGCCGTCGTATCTGAGATTCAATAGTTGTCCGAGTTTAAATGATACAACCTCACAAACCCACAGCAGTTCATGTAAACGAATACATATGATACAAGTAATTGCGAGCTTGGCGGAATGCGTCTAGTAACATAAGAGAAAAGCCATGCAGTCTGCTCGGTCAGTGACGACTTATATTGTAATTGTTCCTAGAACGCTAAGAAAGAGTTCAGGCGACTGTGGTCTTAGCGAGTACATTCTTAGCCATCATGTAAATGAAGACCGTTGTAGTTGTTAAAGTTACCAAGTGAAGCCAAGAGCCAGGCGAAAGCAAAAAAAAAATAAAGAGAAGAGAAAGGAAACTACAAACAAGAACGGTAGAAGAGAAATAAGAAAATAAAATAAAAAAAGAGGCAGCCTAAAGACGGAAGGAAAAGAAGAACGGTAAGCTAAGTAGAAAAAAGCTAAGTAGAACATTAAAGAGAATAAGTAGAGTTTTAAAAAGGAAGTAGACGGGGGAGTAAATGAAGCGACGTAGCGGCTGTCGCCAGGGGTCATTTCGTTTGAGATTTGGACTTTTGGAATGCTTACGTCTTGAGGTTCGTTTAGTTTATCACGGAATAGACGCCAATTTTCATTTGTAGTGTGATTCACGAAGTCACGGCGGAAATCAGCTGCAAAACTTGTTAGAATGCTACTCATTTTAGGTATGTCTGCGCGTTCATAATCCAGTATCTGTTTACTTATTTTAGCATTGTGATGACGAGGCAAGCTGAAGTAGCAGCGAATAATCTTGTGGTCGCTGATTTTATCCAGCACACGAGTAGACGCGTGGTCAGGATGGTTGGTGAAAACTAGATCTAAGATTAACTGCCACGTGTGGGTTCATGAACAATTTGGGCGGTTGGAGAAGTTGCAGTGGATAGAAACCAAATATATTCGGCTCGGTTATTATGAGGGAGGACAGAACAGTTCAGCCAGTTCATAGAAGGGCGCGTTAAAATCCCGCACAGGACAGAATTGATTTCGGAAATTTAAGGGTTACTTATCTAACAGTGCATTAATGCAATCAGTAAAATTTTAGTCAGGCGGTCGATAAAGTACTCCTACAGTAAGTCTTCTATTTCGCAGATGATCCGATAAAGAAAGCTTTTCGAATGCTGTTTCAATGTGTACAATGGTCGGACAATATTCCTTCTTTATTGTTGATTACTCCTCCCCCATGAGAACTAACCCTATCTTTTCGAAAAGTTTAAAATAATGGTCGAAAAGGTAATTCACAATCAGGAATGTCGTCCGAAAGCCACGACAGAATGACCGCATGGGCATTGATTAAAAGGTTTTAACCAATGTTTGCATGATTCTAAAGCAGAATGCAGAAACCGTGACCCTTGTGTTGATTTTCTGGGAGAGAAGTGCATCTGTCGACGGCTGAGCACCAACTGCGCAGTGCCGTATTCCACTGTGTTGCGGCGCTGCGATTCCACTTCTCTCCGCTTCGCTCCACGTCGGCCCCGCCAGCTTTGCGTTCATCCCCCTGCCAACCACCTGTATACAACCCATCACCTTTTCGTTGAAATAGGGTTTGAGGGCTAGTTATTTAATTTGAACTCGGTCACTCATTTTTCAAGAGCACATAAAACACAGACACCAAGGAGATCCCGGTACGTGGTGTCTGCTATCTATCTGTTGGCGTGTTTTATGGGCGCTGGAAACATGAGTCTTAAGGTTTCTCCAGCTCTAGCCTCAGCAATCAGAAATGGCTAATCGAGCGAACCCGCAGGATAGCAGAAGCTGATGATGATAGTTAATTTTTATGGCGCAAGGGCATCTGTTGCCAAACAGCGCCATGACACAAGGTATTTTAGTTTGCTCAAAGGGGCGTCAAAGACCCATTTCCCAAGCATCTCGCCCTAAACAAGCCGAGCGCCAGGCCAGGGGAAGCTTGCACCCATTGTATCACCGGTGGGTACCCAGCGGCAATGGGGATCGAACCCCGCACCTCCCGCTTGCGAGGCGGATGCTGAGAGCACTAGGTCCGAGATGCGGTCGGATAGCAGAAGCTGTAGGATTCTTTTTCTGAGGACATGCCCTTCAGGACTGGTCTCCGACTCAGCCTTCCTAATATTTAGTTTTTTTACAACAATCATCACAAATGGCATAATCTAATAGCTCTGGCGCTTCCAGCCATGATGCCACCTTTTCTGTTCTCATGCCTTGCTGTCCAGGACCTGCTAACCCCCGGAAATCACTGACCTTTCCTCGTCATTCTCCACATCAGCAAAACCACCACTCTGCTGCTACATGACTGAATAGGTATGAGGTTCGACTGCCTAAAGCCGGCTGCCCTGGAGACTCCTGTTCACTTTCGGACTGCACCGACTGACATTACATAAAAATACCCATGGTGTCCCGAATCCCGTGCTCTGGCCGCCCCACCGTGCTTTATTAGACCTTCAATTTTCAGTCTGAGCAGGGTGCCTTCTGGCGCCCTCCGTGTGTGAAGTCGAAGAGGAGAAAAATTAAGCTCGCACTGCGTTTGTGAGCACGAGGCACAAGGACACAGCAGTTTAATTGTGATCTACAAGGTATCAGCTCTCCTTTACTCTTCGCGGCGAAGCATTGAGGCTAGATTATTAGGTCCCCTCGCTGCTGACTCACAAGAAAATAAGTTCTAAACTGCGGAGCGATTCCTTTGATTGATTCGGAACAATTGCGATTCCATTCGTTTCTACATTCTGTCTTTTTTTTTGCAATCGTTCTGCAGCTTGGAGCACGAAATGTACCGCTACGGGTGACGCCGTATCTCTTGTCGTTATTATGCCACTGTCAGCACTAAACCAATTATTGAACCTGCGACTGTCATTGCCATGTAGCTGTCTCTGAAGTTTCATTATAGCTGGTGTACTGCTATAAGGGATGTTTCGTTGTAGTCCGTGTTAAGTAAATGAAATGTTGATAAGACTCAGGCAGCAGGTTGGGAACGGGAAACCTACCAGAACGCCATTTAACACCTGCCGCAGTGGGTATGTGAGGGCCCCTCAGAGACACCGGCGCTGAACAGATTTAGCGCTCATGGCCTTCCTAATGCTCTTGCAGTAAAAACAACTCAAGCACATCTATTATGTATGCACAGCTGTATAGCATATGCTACCTCTGTATCTCGTTTACTAAAACAGCAGGATCAGGAGATTTCAGCAGCTGACCACATGAGTCGCTTTGGGACTAGTCCCGTGTCGTGAGCCACGGCCATAATGAAATCAAAGTGACCTTCCAGGCGTACGTTTTCTCAACAATTCTACGCCTTGGTAGCCTTGGCAGTTTGAACTCCAACGCATGTAGCAACCATAACAAACTAGCCCAAAGGCAAGTATCAGTATCAAAAGCAGTAGCGTCATTACAACAAATTTATGCACAAAAAACAACTATCTGTTTTAATCTTTGTGTCTCTGCCACATGGGAAGAGATTGGTAAGTCTTTGGCATGGTGATATCAGCGGGTCCTTAAGCACTGAAGCGTTAGCATATGCGCCTCAGAGGAAATCGGTAACAAGGGTACGCAATTGGTATGCTCAATTTCCGTCACATTGACATACCAATCTGATAGTTGTACTATCAGCTGGAAATGCGAGCGGCAGGCCAACAGCAAGTTCTGTTTAGCTCTTGCGCTTTTCTGAATTTCACTTAGTAGCCCCAACCTCATTCAAGAACCCGTCGTGCCCTGGCCTCGAGCATACGCGGCCAACCTGGGCTCTCACAGCCACCGGCAGCGATTTATTATCGCAGCCTTCCATTCCCGTAGTGGTGTTTTTATGAACACCTCTACGGTATGGTTGCTTGTATAGAGTTCAGGGAACAATATATTGTTGCATTGTCTGGCGTGTGGCCGCCAAAGCTATTTCGATGCGATAAAACTTCCACACATGTTCTTTGTAGCGATTTCAAAATCTAACTTTAGTTGTTTTATAGTACACGAGGAAACACTAAAAGCTATTTTTTTTCGAATACATCGATTCCTAGGCAGTGTGTAGTTTTACCAGTATTCGTTCAGGAACAAAGGTGGTCTTTACGGATGAAAAAAAAATAATGATTTCAAATTGGTAATTATTTTCCGCTATCACTCCAATCAAACCGGCGCAACGAGAAAGAAGCAACTGAATCCGATGACCACATGGATGTGGAAACGTGCACTGTGGCTTCAAGTATACGCGTAAAAAAAATTTTCCTGTAATATTTTCACTTCCGTTTTGAAGATCGTTTGTGGAGGCGTCATCTACTGGACAATTTTCTAGATTTAGGTTAGAAACATTGAGGATCATACCAAACAGCGTGTATCTCGCGGTAATTCTTGTATACTGCGGACAATACGGGGCTGTGGACAGTGAATGGAGCACAGGCAATGGTAGCTCATAGCTATCAGAATATTTTAGAGGCCGTGCAGTAAGACTGCCCCAGAGGCGTAGCAGCCATCGGGCCATGATCGTTTAAATTTAGTAGCAAATTCGGAAAAAGAACCCGTCCTGTATAAGATCCGGTCCGCAGTGCCTTGGCGTGTCACTACTGCGTGGGCGATACGAGTTTATAATATATGCAGATGAAGCAACCTTGTTGCTTCGTTGTCATATCTATAATTTCCTAGAAAGTGACATAAACAGAACTCTCAGCGATTTAAATTTATGGAGCACGTTCAATTCATTACAAATGGCAAAAAAGCAAAGGCAATAATTTTCAACCAAAGAAGGCCTAAATTGACACAAAGTATAAGTTTATCTATTCGTCACACAGCAATCGAAGTTGTCGATAAATTAAAACTCTTGGTGTATATTTTCAAAAACATATGTTCTGCGATGTCCATGTGAATAACGTCATTTCTCGAATTTCAAGGACCATGTGCATACTAGCTAAATTCAAATATTTCTTACCTCCTGCTGTTAAACTTCGTTTGTTTAATTCGTCATCTATGTCTAATGTGAATTGCTGTTTTCCTGTTTGGGGTAACACTACATTTACAAACTTAAATCAAATTCACACTCTACAAAAGAAAGCCGCTCGACTCATCGCAGGTGTTGAGCCAAATACACACACCAGAAGCCTTTTCACGAAGTTACAAATAATTTCCATACATAGCCTTTATTATTTCACCTTGGCCAGAAGATATAAACAAGGTCTTCACAGCGAGGAGGCCCTTATTCCATCCCTAGGAAACTCAGGTTTAAGAGAAGGTAGGTTGACATCTCGGTCGCCAGAAATTTGGTAGGTTCCTTTATTACGTACAAATTTTTGCCGCCAAATGTTAGAGTATTCCCTTCCATCGTTACTTAACTATCTGCAAAGTCTCAATATCACTTTAGAAAATAGTAGCATGTCAATGTTGAAGACTTTTTTTGCGTCATAATAGAGATGGTACCTACACTATAAATTGTATAATGATTATGTTTCTTTTTTTCTATCCTGTATATATGTATTATGCTTATGCAATCTTCAGACATGAAAATGCGGTATTCTTATTTTATTATGTTAGCTTCAGTTCATGCAGTTGCTTTGCACATCAATTTTTGTACAAAGTTTGTCCTGAAAATTAAGCACTATACATGTAAATATGTTGTACTACCGCTGTATGCCCTGAACACAGGGGCTTGGACCTCGTCAAGTGAACTACTTTTCACTTTTGTTCGAGCCTCTGCCGCTTTGACGGAAATAAATCAAATCAAATGTGAGCACTTCAATACAGTCTGGAAGAAGAAACCGAGAATTGTTTCTGTGAATTTGATCTAGTAGTGCGTAAAGATTACATTTCACCGTCTTCTGAAATGGCCGATATTAAACCTTGATGAAAGTCGCGAAAATTAGGGCTGTACAGGAGCAGTCGGACGGTAGGGGTAGCAGCCAGAGAGAGGACCAAAGCACGCGTTCCCTCAAGGTCTAATTCGGACACTGGAGATAAGCACACGTTTTACCTTTTTCCGCTGTTGTAGGAGTCACCGAAAAAAAGGAACTAAATACGTTACTCGTTACTCTAAAGCAAAAGGAACGCGTTACTACCCTACGTTACTTACAAAAAAAAGGTAACACGTTATCGTTACCGTTACCGAAAAAATTCCCGCACGTTACTTTGCTGTTAATTTATGGTCATTAATTTTAATTAGTATTCTCCTTAAGAGCTTACGACACCAATTTTATTAAGCTCACATTTCACATAAAGTTTCAAGCCCAAACAACAATTTTACGCGAAATCTTGATTTAACGAGAATGCATGAGCTTAGCAATGTCATAGTGGCCTAATGTTGCCTGTAGAGTTGCATGTGATGGCTTCTAACTCTGGGGCACATGGTAAAACCATTTTCTGAATGTGACATTAAACACAAAATGACACTCATCAATTCTAACTTCACAAAAGAAACGTCGCTGAACTCTCACCGAATTTAAGGTAATTCGGAAAAATGTGATGTTCCAAAATGCTTCCCATGGTTCCACTGTACAGACAGTTGTGTCTGTGTGTGGTTCGGGAAGGGAAGGTAGGTGAAAGCAAGTGTGTGAATGCGTTTTCGTGCGCGTGTTTCGAGCTTTATGGCTAATCCGCCCTTTTTTTCTTTAGTTGGGTGCGTCGTCAAGGGCAGGTGTTGCCAGCCGCAAGAAGGGTCGTCGAGAGCACCTGTACATTTTGTTTATTTACAACATCACTTTAGGTGGTCTGCGCATTTTTTTTCTAATAAAGAGGGTCGAGTGGGACGGAGCGGCTGTCACCAGGTTTCATTTGGTTTGAGATTGTGACTTCTGGAACGCATACGTCTTCAATTTCTTTTAGTTTATCATGAAATAAACACCAATTTTTGTTTGTAGTGTGATTCGCGAAGTCACGGCGGAAATAAGCTGCAATGCTTGTTACAATGCTATTAATTTTAGGTATGTCTGCGCGTGCCTGGTCCAGTATCTCTTTACTTATTTTAGCATTGTGAGGACGAGGCAAGCTCAAGTAGCAGCGAATAATCTTGCGGTCGCTGATTTCCTCCAGCACACGAGTAGTCGCGTGGTCAGGATGGTTGGTGAAAACTAGATCTAAGATTTATCGCCACGTGTGGGTTCATGAACAATATGGATGGTTGGAAATGTTGCAAAAGATGTCGAAACCAAATATATTCGGCTCGGTTATTATGAGGGAGGACAAAACAATTCGACCAGTTGATAGAAGGGTAGTTGAAATCCCCGCACAGGACAGAATTTATTTGGGAAATTTAAGGGTAACTTGTTCTAACAGTTCATTCATGCAATCAGTAAAACTTGAGTCAGGTGGTCGATAAAGTACTCCTATAGTATGTTTTCTATTTCGAAGATGATCCGATAAACAAATCATTTCGAAAGCTGTATCAATGCGTAAAATGGTCGGGCGACATTCCTTCTTTAATACTGAGTACTCGTTCCCCCTGAGAACTAAGCCTATCCGTACGAAAAGTTTGAAATAATGGTCGGAAAGATAATTCACAATCACTAATGTCGTCCGAATGCCACGACATAATGACCGCATGGGCATTGATTAAAAGGTTTGAGCCAATGCTTGCATGTCTCTGAAGCAGAATACATAAACCGTGACACTTGTGTTGATTTCCTGGGAGCGAAGTGCATCTGTCGGCGGCTGAGCACAAGCTGCACAGTGCCGTAATCCAGACCGTGAGTCATAAAGTTTGTCCAGCTGTAGCCTCAGCAGTCAGGAATGGCTAATTGAGCGATCCCGCAGGATAGCAGAAGCTGATGATGATAGTCAATTTTTATGGCGCAAGGGCATCTGTTGCGAAAGAGCGCCATGACATAAGGCATTTTTGTTTGCTCAAAGGGGCGTCAAAGACTCATTTCCCAAGCATTTCGCTCTAAACAAGCCGAGCACCAGGGCAGGGGAAGCGTGTACCCATTGTATCACCGGTGGGTACCCGGCGGCACTGGGGATCGAACTCCGCACCTCCCGCATGTGAGGCGGATGTTGAGAGCACTAGGGCCCCGCTGCGGTCGGTTAGCAGAAGCTGCCGGGATTCTTGGATTGAGGACATGCCCTTGAGGACTCGTTCCCGACTCAGCCTTCCTAATATTAAGTTTTTTACAACAATCTTCACAACTGGCATGATCTAATAGCTCTGGCGCTTCCCGCCGTGATGCAACATTTTCTGTTCCAATCCCCTGTTGTGCAGGACCTGGTAACCCCCGAAAATCACTAACCTTTCCTCGTCATTCTCCACATCAGCAAAACCATCACACTGCTGCTGCATGACCGTAAGGGTATGAGGTTCGACTGCCTAAAGCCAGCCGTCCTGAAGACCCCTGTTCACTTTCGCACTACGCCGACTGACTTTACATAACAATACCCATGGTGTCCGAAATCCGGTACTCTGGTCAAACTACGGTGCTTTATTAGAGGTTCAACTTCCAGTCTGAGCAGGGTGCCTCCTGGCGCCCTCCTTGTGTGGAGTCGAAGAGGAGGAAAATTAAGCTTGCACTGGGTTCCTGAGCAGGAAGCACTAGGACACAGCAGTTTAGTTGTGGCCTATAAGGTGCCAGTCCTCCTTTACTCTTCGCGGCGAAGCATTGAGGCTAGATTATTAGGTCCCCTAATTGCGGACTCACAAGAAAAGAAGGTCGGAACTCCAGAGCGGTCAGTTTGATTGATTCGAAAGAATTGCGACTACATTGGTTTCTACATTCTTTCTGTTTCTGCTATTGTTCTGCAGCGTGGAGCACGAAATGTACCGCTACGGGTGGTGCCGTACCTCGTGTCGTTATTATGCCACTGTCAGCACTAAACTCAATCACTGAACCTGTGACTCTCGTTGCCAAGTTGCTGTCTCTGAAGTTTCATTATAGCCGGTGCACTGTTATAAGGAATATTTAGTTGTAGCCAGTGTTAAGTAGATTAAATCTTGATAAGAGTAAGGTAGCAGGTTGGAAACGGGAAATCTACCTAAACGTTATTTATCACCAGCCGCAGTGGTTATGTGAGGGCTCCTCACAGACACCGGTGCTGGAAAGATTCTGCGCTCATGGCCTTCCTAATGCTCTAGCAGTAAAAACAACGCAAGCAGATCTGTTATGTATGCATAGCTGTATAGCATATGCTACTTCTATGTCTCGTTTACTAAAACATCAGGATCAGGAGATCCCAGCAGCTGACCACATGAGTCGGCTTGTGACAAGCCCCAAGTAGTGAGTCACGGCCATAATGAAATCACAATGACCTTAGAGGCGTTTTCTCAACACTTCTACGTCTTGGTAGCCTTAGCATTTTGAACTCCAACGCATGTAACGACCACAACAAACTAGCCGGAAGGCAAGTATCAGTATCAGTATCAAAAGAAGTAGCGTCAGGAAAACAAATTTTAGCAAAAAAATGCTATTTTATTCTTTGTGACTCTCCCACTTTGGAAGAGATTGCTAAGTCGCTGGCATGGTGATATCAACGGGTCTTTAAACACTGAAGCGTTATCATATGCGCCTCAGAGGAAATCGGTGACAGGGGTGCGCAATTGGAATGTGCAATTAACGTCACATTGACATACCGATCTGATAGTTGTACTATCAGCTGGAAATCCGAGCGGCAGGCCAACAAGTTCAGTTTAGCCCTTAGCTTTTTTGAATTTCACTTAGTAGCGCCCACCTCATTCAAGAATCCGTTGTGCCCTGGCCTCGAGCATACGCGGCCAACCTGGGCTCACACAGCCAACGGCAGCGACTTATTATCGCAGCCTCCCATTACCGTGGTGGTGTTTTTATGAACACCTCTACGGTATGGTTGCTTGCACAGAGTGCAGGGACCAATATATTGTTGCGTGGTCTGGTGTGTGGCTGCAATAACCATTTCGATACAAGAAAACTTCCACACAGGTACTTTGTAGTGATTTCAATACCTAATTTTAGTTGTTTTATAGTACACGAGGAACAACTAAAAGCTTTTTTTTTCGCACACACTGATTCCTAGGCAGTGTGTAGTTTTACCAGCATTCGTTCAGGAACGAAGGTGGTCTTTACTGATGAAAAAATTAATGATTTCAAGTTGGTAATTGTTTTCCGCACTCACTCCAATCAAACTGGAAACGAGAAAGAAGCAACTGAATCCGGATCACCCTATGAATGTGGAAATGTGCACGCTGGCTTCGAGTATACACGTAAAAAAAATTGTCCTTTAATATTTTCAGTTCCGTTACGAAGATCTTTTGTGGAGGCGACATCTAAATTGACAATTTTCAAACTTTACGTTAGAAACACTGATGATCATACCAAACAGCATGTATCTCGCTGTCATTCTTGTGTGCTGCGGGCAATATGGTGCTGTGGACCGAGGATGGAGCAGAGCCAACCATAGCTCATAGCTATAAGAATGTTTTAGAGGCTGTGCTGTAAGACTGCTCTAGAGGCGTCGCGGCGGGTCATGATCGTTTTAATTTAGTAGCAGATTCGGAAAAAAGAACACGTCCTGTATCAGATCCGATCCGCAGTGCTTTGACGCGTCACTACTGCGTGGGGAGTACGAGTTTATATTATATGCAGATTAAAACCTTGTAGTTTCGTAGTCATAGTTATAATTGCCTACAAAGTGACATAAACAGAACTCTCTGCGTTTTAAATTTATGGAGTACGTTGAAGTCATTACAACTAAATGGCAAAAAAACCAACAAAGGCAGTAACTTTCACTCCAAGACGGTCTACATTGACACAAAGTATCAGTCTATCTATTGGTCACACAGCAATAGAAGTTGTCGATACAATTAAAACACTTGGTGTATATATTCATAAGCATATGTTCCGGGATGTCCATGTAAATAATGCCATTTCTAGAATTTCAAGGACCGAGGGTGTACTAGCTAAATTCAAATATTTCTTACCTCCTGCTGTTAAAGTTCATTTGTTTAATTCGTTATTTATGTCTAAGGTGAATTACGGCTTTCTTGTGTGGGGTAACAACATATACAAATTTAAATCAAATTCACACTCTACAAAAGAAAGCCGTTCGACTCATCGTAGGTGTTGAGCTAAGTACACACACCAGAAGCCTTTTCACAAAGTACCGAATAATTTACATACATAGCCTTTATTATTTCACCTTGGCCAGAAGATATAAACAAGATCTTCATAGCGAGGAGGTCCTTATTTCATCTCTAGCAAACTTAAGTTAAGGTGAAGGTGGGTTGACATCTCGTCGCCAGAAATTTGGAAGTTTTCTCTTTTTACGTACAAATTTTAGCCGTCAAATGTTAAAGTATTCCCTTTCATCGTTACCTAACTATCTGCGCAGTCATAATATCATTTTAGAAAATATGAGTATGCCAACGTTGAAGACCTTATTGCGTCATAATAGAGATGGTACCTTCACTATGAATTTACTATTGACGATGTATCTTTTTTTCTATCCTGTATATATGTATTATGCTTTTTAATCTGCCGACATGAAGATGCAATATTCTTATTTTATTATGTTAGCTTCAGTTCATGCAGTGGCTTTGCACATCTATTTTTTGTACAAAGATTGTCCTGAAAATTAAGCGCCATATATGTAACTATGTTGTACAGCCGCTGTATGCCTTGTACACAGGGGCTTGAACCTTGTCAAGTGAACTATTTTTCACTTTTGTTCGAGCCTCTGCCGCTTTGACGGAAATAAATCAAATCAAATCAAATCAAATGTGAACACTTACATACCGTCTGGAAAAAGAAACCGAGAATTGTTTCTGTTAATTTGATCTAGTAGTGCGTCAAGTTAACATTCCACCGTATTTTGGTATGGCCGAAATGAAACTTTGAGGAACCTCGCGAAAGTTAGGGCTGTACAGTGGCAGATGGCCAATCGGGGTAGCAGCCAGAGAGAGCCCGCGTTCCCTCAAGGTCTAATTCAGACACTGGAGACAAGCACACGCTTTGCCTTTTTCCAGTGTTGTAGGAGTCACCGAAAAAAGGTAACGAAATACGTTACTCGTTACGCTAAATAAAAAGGAACGCGGTACCGCCCTACGTTACTTACAAAAAAGGTAACTCGTTATCGTTACCGTTACCGAAAAAAGTTCCGCACGTTACCTTGCCGTTACTTCATGGCAATTAATTTTAATTATTCTTTGCCTTAAGAACTTACGATACCAATTTTGTAAAGCTCACATTTCACATATAACTTCTAACCGAAACAACAATTTTACGCGACATTCTGATTTAACGAGAATGCAGGAGCTTAGCAATGTCATAGTGGCCTAAATTTGCCTGTAGAGTTGCATGTGATGGCTTCTAACTCTGTGGCACATGGTGAAGCCATTTTCTGAACGTGACATTAAACACAAAATGGCACTTCACCAATTCTAACTTCACAAAGAAAACATAGCTGAACTCAAAGCAAATTTAAGGTAATTCTGAAAAATGTGACGTTTCAAATTGCTTCGCATGGTTCCACTGTTTAGAAAGCTGTGTCTATGAGTGGTTTGGGAAGTGCAGGTAGGTGAACGCAAGTGTGTGAATGCGTGTTCGTGTTCGTGTTTCGTGCTTTATGGCTATTCCGTCTTTTTTTTTAGTTGGGTGCGTTGTCAAGGGCAGCTGTTTTATGGCACGCATGCGAGCCGCAACAAGGGTCGTCGAGAGCACCTGCACATTTTGTGTATTTACAGCATCATTTTAGGTGCTCTGCGCTTTTTGTTTTCTAAAAAAGAGAGTGGAGTGGGTGACAACTGGAACAAAAATAACTAGTAATGTGACACCTCACGTTACCGAAAAATGCTAAGGTAAGTACGTTACCCGCTACATTTCCAAAATGGTAACGAGTACGTTACTAAGTTACCGAAAAAAGTAACGAGTTATCGGTAACTTCGTTACTTGTAACGCGTTACTTCCAACACTGCCTTTTTCTTATTGTCGCTCAGGGGCTTCCAGATCATGACTACTTTGACTACTTCGTGTTTTAAAGCACGGAATTGCGGCTTCAAGCGGACGCGCTGCCTATGTACCTAATTGGCGCTGTTTCGGCGCAGTGATTGGTGTTTCCTCATTTCGCTTCTGCTCTTCTTGGGTAAATGGCTAAGGGCAAAGTATTCGCTATCACTGACACTGCTTGTATTCCTTCTTTCTTTTTTCTATTTTTTGATTGAGCGCATTTCCTCGTGGCTTATTGTCAATCGCACGTTTTCTTTGCTTGCCGCTGTTAAACGAGACTTGGAAATTGTTCAAGAACAATGTATCCACTCCTGCTTTGACTGCCAAGAGGCAGTTGGCAAAATTTGATAAATAGAAAAGAAAATAAATAAATGAAAGACGCATTCTTACTGGCAGGGTTTGAATTTGTGCACTACCTTAGCTGGGACATAACTTTAGCTTCACACGAATGAAGAACACAAGTGCATCCAAAGACAATCCCTCCATTTGGAATAACAGTTCCTAATGACTATATCTCCGGGTGCTTCATGGCGTTCTTTACGCTTCTTCATGGCACTTGACAAAACCCTGAACGGAGTCTGACCTCCCAGCATGCGTCAAGCTCAGCGTTTTTGCAAGGTAGCCGTACGAGATCACAAAACGAATAATCTGCCTCTCGCACAAATCCTATTGGATAAATTTGTGGACTCGTGACTGGCGTTCATAAACGAGCCTCTGCGTTTATCTAGGCGACCTTTACTCAGCTTTAAAAATGAAGTGCCCGAAAGCCTGTGGCGGCGGCCAGCGGCTCGGAAAACAGGGATGGGCGAATCCATAAGTGTGCAACGAAAGGGGAGACGGGATGCAGATTGTTGGTTCTGCGCGGTGTTTGCACACTCTGGCCATTCGCGCTGGGAAAAACTTTTATTAAACCATCACGTTATAAGCATTCCATAAGCGCCGCTTGATTACAATTTTGCCAAACGTCCCGTGCTCCAGTCTATAGCGTTACAAAACATCTTTGGTGAAAGTCGCAGTCCACTATGCGCACCGAGCGAGCGTCTTCACGTAAGAAGCAATGCACAACTCTCAATGAACACCGCTCATGGCCCGGACAGATGATAACACAAAGATTAAAATATAAATGTAATCCACCTCAGAACGTGAGTGTGCGTTTTCCGGAGGTGACAATAAATCGAGTTCATATAGAGCTAATGCACAGTTCATTTCGGCCGTCGTTCACGGCTAAGCGATAATTCAAGCCGCGCATCTACCTTGAAACACGAAAAAAACAGTATAAAACTCGCGAGGAGCGGCTTATCATCACGGGCATCGCACCGACTACCTTTCCGCGCATAGGAAAGACATAGCGACCCTGACATCAGCGGCTTTACACCAGAACCCGATGGCTTCCGCTTCTTATAACGTCGCTTACAAAAGATAGCAAGTTTGTCGCTGCGCACATGATCTGTTTTGCACACAGCTCTTAAAGTTTTTTAGGAGAACAAATGTATCAAGAATAATCATGTAGACTTACCTTACCGTAAGTGGACGATCAAGTTTGATCTGGATGGGAACGTAATCTAGGAGGGAACACACCATCGACACCAACAGATTCGCGCGCACAGTTGTCTAGAGCCCGATTATTTCCCGCCTAATCGTGGTAAAATGGTGAAAACGTGAATCAGAAACCCATCTCATGGTCGTATCTTTGCAGCTCGCACTATTGCCGCATGCAGCTTGATCTGGTATCCGAGACCACAGAAGACAATTGGTTTATAGGCTTAAATTCTCCACTCGCGCTTTGAAAACCTTTTTGTTTTGCTGAATGACGTATAAAATAGCGCAACAGCAGACAAGGACATGAAAGAACACTCACGAGCGCTCGTGTGTGTTCTTTCATGTCCTTGTCTGCTGTTGCGCTATTTTATACGTCATGCACTACAAACAAGCCCAAACCGCCACCTTACCGGTTTTGGTGAAATCAAAACCGAAACCCTACTGCTTTGTCCATACGCGCCGCACTTCCCACCGAAGAGTATGTGGCACACTTTTCGAATATTAAAAAAAAAATTGCGTAGCATAACGTCTTTTTTGCGTGCGTCGTGTTTGCAGAAGTCGTACGGGTGACATAAGCGTGTGACTGGCTCCGAAGCAGCAGGTGTATGGGGAGGAACAAAAAAACAAATACTCGCTTCATGTTTGATGCTTCGCAGCATTTTTTTACCTGAATGCAGCCTGGAAAGGTATAAATGACCGATGTTAATTGCTCAGAGGACCATGCTCTTTGAGACGCTTCTAACTGTGAAATTTCTAAACGATGGGCACATCCTTGGATCCTCACACCGTCTTTCCCTCTTTATATTCAGGAGGTCTTAAAGAGACAGGCAGAATCGCTGATTGAGTGTTTCTGAATTAATCGCATTCCACAGTGATGATGGAAAAATGGAATGGAATTGTCTCGAGCTATTCCTTAAATGAAGAGCGTGTTCGTTTGAAGTAGTACAGTTTGTGGGCACCCTTACTTTAAGAATGATTTCCTTTGCGCGCTTTGCTTGTCAGCATTAAAAGTTATTGAATTGCATTGACAATATACGTCACGGCATAACGAAAAAGAGCTTTTCAATGCTTCTAAACACGATATACACATATACACAAGGGCGTTGGATTGTCCTCAGACAATATTTTTTAATTCCCCAAATAGCGGAGAAGGTGGAGGACTCTAGCCATAGTTGCGGTCACCAGATGCAGTTCCCGTCAGCGTGCAGTACAAAAAGAAATTGACATTGTTCTGTACTTAGTCGAACGGAAGTGCATAGATTGACAGATGGACAGAAATTATTATTGTTATAGAGTGCTCTTTAGACCATAGATTACCTATTGACTATACGATATTATAGAATTTAGTCTATATATAGTTTAGACCGTCTATAGAAGAAAAGAAAAGAAGGCTTTTATAGACTTAGGCTATGATAGCCTATAGACTCTATACAGACAAAAGAAAATTAGGGCGGGTATATACTTTAGTCTATATATTCTATAGACCATCCATAGGCGATGAAAATTTATGGCTATTATAGAATTTACTCTATAGATGGTCTATAGACGAAAGGAAACTAAGGTGGCAATAGACTTTATAGTCTTTAGACCGTCTATGGACAAAGAAAAATTAAGGCGGTTGTGGACTTCACTCTATAGCTCTCTATAGAACATCTATAGGCAAAGAAAAATTTAGCAGTTATAGACTTTAGACAGTGTACAGATGGTCTATAGACGGACGGAAATTAAGGCAGTTGTATACTTTAGACTGTAGACGGTGTATACACTGTCTATACAAAAAGAAATTGTGTAAAGGATATCCATAATTTCTAGAAAAATTTATGGACCATGCTTATAAATGTATGGTGCTCTAAACTTCAATATTTTTAGATACTAAGAATACGGTACCGCAAGCAGTCTCGGATCGAGTGCACATGTTAGGAATCAAATTATCATTTCGTTTTCTTAGAAATTTCATTTTTTTATATTTCTCAAACAAGGGTGGACTAGCTGTCGAAACAAAGCTAAAAAGTGTTACTTAGACTGAAAGGAAGGTACTCCTTGGTGCCTACTAATGCGGATGAAAAATTGATGCCCGGGGATATATTCTAACAACCAGCTGCGCGCAGGGTGGTCACAAGCTCTTGGCATGAATTCGACATGGAGCAAAATTCTAAACATGTTGAGACGCAGAATATGTATCACTTCCACGATTGAAGCAATAAGCCTACGAAGCAACACTTGTTTTCCTTGCTGAACCGCAAACAGGAGGTGTGAAGCTATCGAAAACATTCTTGTGCAAGAATTACGTGAACAGAGCTGTTTGAATTTCACAAGAGATATTATCTCCAAATGGTAGGCAGCCATGGTCATGTGCACGCTACAAATCATGGCCCCAGAAAAAGAAAACAAGTATTGCTAACGACTGCTATTGCAGCTCTAGTTACCTATACGGGAGGAACAATGAACGTGACTTTTATATGAAGCTGCCGGTTCAAACCCGACCGCGGCGACTGCGTTTCGATGGACGCGAAACGCTAAGGCGCCCGTGTGCTGTGCGATGTCAGTGCACGTTAAAGATCCCCAGGTGGTCGAAATTATTCCGGAGACCCCCCCCCCCCCCTACGGCACCTCTCTCTTCCTTTCTTCTTTCAGTCTCTTCTTTATCCCTTCCTTTACGGCGCGGTTCAGGTGTCCGCCGATATGCGTGACATATACTGCGCCATTACCTTTCCCCAGAAACCAATTATAAGGCGCCCGTGTGCTGTGCGATGTCACTGCGCGTTATAGATCCCCAGGTGGTCGAAATTATTCCGGAGACCCCCCACTACGGCACCTCTCTCTTCCTTTCTTCTTTCAGTCTCTTCTTTATTCCTTCCTTTACGGCGCGGTTCAGGTGTCCGCCGATATGCGTGACATATACTGCGCCATTTCCTTTCCCCAGAAACCAATTATAAGGCGCCCGTGTGCTGTGCGATGTCACTGCGCGTTATAGATCCCCAGATGGTCGAAATTATTCCGGAGACCCCCCACTACTGCACCTCTCTCTTCCTTTCTTCCTTCAGTCTCTCCTTTATCCCTTCCTTTACGGCGCGGTTCAGGTGTCCGCCGATATGCGTGACAGATACTGCGCCATTTCCTTTCCCCAAAAACCAATTATCATTATTATTAATATTTTTTTTTGTACGTTTACGGGGTTAACATCTCGGGAAAATTTCCTCCCGCCTTGGGTTATTTAATGTGCTCTCACATCGAACAGTACACAGAACCTTAGCGTTTAGCCTCCATCGAAATTCGACTGCCGCGGCCAGGATCGATCCCGCCTCTTTCGGGTTAGCAGCAGAGTACCACAACTGCTGAACCAGCGCGGCATCTGGTGCAGGACGATGTAAACTGCAAACGGGATGCCGCAGTGGGCGTTGCTGTAAACTTCAGTGATTTGCCGTCACATGATACGAGAATTTCGACACCATCAAAATTTATCATAACGAGCAGAGCCATAAATAAAAGAAACAGTAAAATTAAAAATAAAAGGGAGGCAAAATAATTTTTCTGATAGGACCAATGTCTCCCAAAAGAATGACTACAGTGCAAGAACCATACTTAGCGTGCAGCACAAAGGTTAAGAAACTTATTGTTTCATCGGCAGTGACAGTCAATAACATATGCTCACACATGGCCAGCGCACAGATGGTCTGACTAGAGCGATAACCTCATTGGCGTTTGCATTGACGCCATAAAGCATAGTTCTTGCTTGACCTTCCATGTTCTGCGACTAGACCAGTGCACTTGTAGTGTCAACGTCTGCTGCAGCAGAATATATTTGGAATGTGTGTTCTCGGAGCATGAAATGTGTCGCTTGTATCGCTAAATAAAAAGCAGCATTTTTTCACAAGTTTATTAATCTTCACGATGTCAACATTTCAGAAGAGTGAGGGAACGCTATGTCAAAACACACCAAAAGATTGCTCGTATGGAGCGCACAAATAAATTTCAGCCGCACAAGTCTCGAGAAGCAATATTTGACGCTGCTGTGTAATGTGCCCTGAAGTGGCAAGAAACAGGCACACTATTCTGTAGAGGTTCAATGTATGCACCACAAGTCACGGATGATGCTAGTCATATTCTTTGATTTGGCCTGTGCCGGGTGCTCATGGCGGTGTTCGCCTGCTTTATTTTTCAGCATTTAGAGGCGCGCTCGGCGCTCTCCTAGCTATTGCTTATGGCCGCATAACACTGCCGTCGATGAGCAGTAGAACGATTCTCTGGTAGGCGGCTCGCTACATGACGCGTTCAAGGTCTTCAAAACGCCCCCTGTGGTTTCAAATCGTACCTCAACAACCTGCTTAACCACTATTGCCGCTAAGCACATGAATTTCAGCTAAGCACATGGGAAGGATGAGGAAGGTTCTGTCAAAGCGGAGGAGGAGAAGGAGGCTGTGGCGTCAGCCTCAAGACGGGCTCCGCGGTGGCAACCTGGCAAGACACGGCACCAGAGTAGCATGCGCCGTTGCCCGTTCACCAGAGGACAGAGTCAACTGCAGTGTATCTATGTGCGCCCTGCCCCCACCAAAACCAAGCGTTGCCTTGTATTGGCACTACGTGCTCTGTATGCGTTGGCCTACCGTTCAAAAACCGCATCAGCTACGGACAGAAGCCGCATGACCGAGAAGCGCAATTGTGGTCAAAAGAGCTACAACTGGGGCTAGTTGGAAATGCGCTTTGTCCTTTGTGTTCATCCCTTTGCGTACTTTGGTAGCGCTCACCTCTACCTTTGAGGATGCAATTGTGGTCCAATTGTCCAAGGCGAGCTCATCTCCTTTTTCATGGTCCTGAGCCGCCTCCTCCCACTTTATGACCAGTGCATCCGATATCGGCGCCGGCGCCGCTTTTTGCCACTAGGTGGGTGGATCCTGGGAACCACTAATTTTTCTCCTCGAAGCTGTCATGTACTGAACGTCGCTACAGTATCTTCGGACGCGAGGTGCATGCACTGTACATGTTTGTTCGGAGTTTAAATCACCACTTCGATCGCAATATCAAATTTTCTCCAATTGAAAACCATTACCTTTCACGCGCTCCAAAATTCGCGACGAATGTAACACGTAGGCATTCACAAAGCAATAATTCAACCATTGTCAAGCTTGGCCACTTCTGTCACGCCAGCTGCATTGCCGGTTGACATAGACTATACCGTCCTTGCCCGCAGCGCAGCATTAGGAAGAAGAGATCATTCCTCATATGCGGTTTTACCTTCCTTCTCGCATCGCCCCATCATTTTAACCACTTCGACGTGCTTATGATGTCTGCTGATACCATCCACGTTCCGTCACCATGTCATTGACTATCTTCACAACCTTTCCCACATCGGAATCGGCGACACGCACGATCTTTTTACACAGCGTTTGGACTGGCTTATAATAAACAAATACGTCTGTGCTTCGACACGCGGATGCTTGGCTTGCCAGTAATTTAAAATTCAGTGACAGAGAGAATCTTCTTTCGGTTCTTTTCCACTGCCAGCAGAACGTTTAGAAAATAATCAGATCGGTATTGTGGGCCTGTAGTCATGATCAAGACATTAATGCCACCACAAAGGCATCAATCGTTTCACTCACTGGCCATAATTATACCCTCTGCCTGGCGCCACCAGTGAAACAATCGCTAGAACATTTGCAGCAGGCTCGGTATACCGATACGGTCCGCCCTGGGTTGTCGCAACTGAACGTGGTTCATAGTTTAAGTCCCCTTTCTTCAAAAGCCTAATGTACCTAGTCATAACTTCGAGAATGCGCAATATGGCTTACCACCCAATCGCCATAGGCAGGATTTAACGGCTGCGTCACTCACTCAGAAACTCTAAACTCTTAAAGAAGCCAAGAAATGATATCTGAGGTTAGGAAAAGCGTAGGAGCGACAAGTATTCCATTACTTGTCACCGCACTGGAAAACATTTAAAGCTAGCTTCATTTTACACTGAAGACATCGCTGATTACAAATGATGCTCCTGCTCGCCCAGCTCAACTCGCACACGCCGACGCGCCAGAAAGGAGTAAAGACAACAGGTTGGAACTCCACAACAGCGTGCCTTATCTAGCCTCATCCCATCACGCCACGTGGGAACGCCCAGTGGGGAAGCTCAGCCAGATTGCCACTGATGTCCTCGATGGAGGGGCAGCTAAGAACGAGCGCTTAGGTGTCGCCGTAATCGGTTGCAAGCTACTGTGAGGAGCGGGCCCAACACTGTTCACTGATCAACGTCCTTACGTGTGGTTTGTTTCAATCTCCGTCTCTACTCTGCACAGAACAAGGATGTACGCTGTACATCAGCAAACTGTTGTGGCGGGCCGCAGTGAGTTCTCGGACAATTCATCAACAAAACATTATAATCGGCATGCCCGGATCCTGCCAACTGCGTGGCCCAGCTCCGGACTTTCTGCCTTCATATTCGGGCCCCGGACTCTCAGTAGAGGTGTTGGTGATGAAAGTAATCTTAACTGATTCGGTTGAGGGGGACTTCAGTCTCTGAGTGGCGCCCTTAGTCCTGGCTCCCAACAGGCCTCGAGGCCGCAGCAGCTCCGGCGACCAAGTGACGCTGACAACCAGGTCGGCCATCCGGAGGTTACGCTTCAAGCAGCCTTCGAAATAGGGACGGGCCGCTGAGGGGCTGTCCAAGCTCTACTGGCTAAGAAGGTCATCAACCGCTTCTGCAGGTCCCCGAAATTTCAACCCATTATTGCCACAACCGCCGCCTCGACCCGGCCCCTTCCAAGGGGCTGAGTAAGGCAGAGGAGCGAACTCTGCGGCGCCTGTCTTCTCTGTTCTGCCGTAGTGAAACACTTTTATCTCCATATAGATGGGCATTGCCCGCACTGTGGAGAGGTCCGCGATATCTTTCGCGTGGTGTGGGCATATACTGAGAAGTATCACCTTCTCTCTTCCCTTCCACCCCCCCCCCCCACCGGGCATGGGAGACTGCTCTCTTAAATTGCTCCACACTGGAGTCCAAAAGGGATCTGGCAAAACGGCCGCGAGACGGGGTCTCGCCGTGCGGCGTGCCGGACTAAGGTTACCGGCCTGTAGAGGGGTCTTCTGACCGCCAATCTTTTTCTGAACATTAAACATTTTTCATCACCGCAACCACCCGAAAGGCCTGGCAGGCACAGATGCTGTGCTGCCTCTCCTCTCACGTTCCTATGAGCTGGACGATCACAAGAAGGTATTTTATTGCGAAACCATTATTAGTCCGATTACGAGAGAAGCCGGTGGCGTGTGCCAGTTTGTTAGAGTGTTGGTGACTGCTCAACAACTGGTATAGGAAATCCCAGCGTTGGCAAGAAAAATAGGGTGAAGTCATCAAGCTGCCAAAGGACACACACGGCAAGCCGAGCAGAGCTTTTTAAAACAGCCATATACATGTAGCTTGTCTTGATTTAAGTCCCCTACCTGAGCTCAAAGTGGTGCCAGTTTTCCCGACTAAATTCGTGCCTAAATTCTTGTTTCTCGTTGCATATAGGTTCCATGTGCTAATTGAGTTGGAGGCTAAGTTCCAAGTGGTATTCATACCGAGGACATATGTACCTTTATTTGTATGCCTTTCCAGGCTCTTTACATTTTTCTTTACGGAACAGTTGAGGCCTCAACCGAGATGTGGGACAGTCGCGCATTTTTTTCCTCAAAAACCAAATTTTGTATCAAATTTTTTCGAGCTGTATGCGGTAGACCTTTGCAGATGGAGTCTTATGATTTCTGTTTGCATATAGCATGCGACTCTTAAGTTGGAGGCTAGCTCGAGACAGGTATTGTTATCACATGTCCAAGTGTTTCATTTGGCCCTTTGTGGATTCGGCGTTTTTAGAACCTTTGTTCGAAGGCACGTCTTTGTTTCATTTCTCAGTGTGCAACCTGCATGGAGGCCGAGTGCTGACGATGACACACTAATGCTACAAGCAATCTTAAGTGCCCAATGAATTTTTTTTCGTCCGCAAACCTGTTCAGCGGCCCTCCAGCTCCTCCAGAGGCCCTTCAAGGGCCCCGCCATCGCCCGCAGGCTGTCTTGGCGGCTTGACTCAATTTGAACCAGGGGAACCCGAATCCGTCTGACCTGGGTCCCGGCCCATGTCGGAGTCCAGGGCAACGAGGATGCCGACTCCCTGGCCAAAGCGGCACACTCCCCTGGAACTCCTCTCTCCAGAAACTTCTGCCCCATGGCCCTGGAAAGGAGCATAGTAGATCGCCGCCTCCTCCTTGACCACCCATATCCCAGGGTGGCTAATGACCATCCTCCCCACCCACTCCCATCTTTTGGCCTGGACTGCAAAGAGCGCAGCCTCCTCCTTAGACTCAAGGTAGGCTGCGCCAACACCGGCTCCCGCCTCTTTCGCCTTGGCCTCTCCGCCTCCTCTGGGTGCACCCTCTGCAATTACACAGAGGACGCAGCCCAGCATCTCCTATGTGGGTGCCCTGCCTTTCTGCCCGCAAGGAAAATCATGGAGGCGGGCTACCGCTCCTTGGGCCTCCCCTGCTGTGGGAGGCCACGTTCGTTTCTCCAGTGGCCACCATCCTGCCAAAGCTTTCCGGCACCTCCTCTCCTTGCTGGAGGCCACCGGTCTCTTTGGCCGTCTATAGGCCTGAGGGGGCAGCACATGTCACCTGACAGGATTATTGCGGCTGCGCGCCTACCCTCTCCTTTCAATCTTTTTCCCCACCCCCTCCTTTTTCTACGACACGAAAGCAGTGGGCATGGAGGCTAGCCCTCCAGTAGACAAGCCCGTGTCTTCCCAATTTTCATCCTTCCTTCAACCACAGAAGAAGAAGAAGAATACATCGGCAGCCGTGTAACGCCTTACGCGTAAAGCGTTTTTGTAGGTGCACATTACCGCGAAGTGCCTCAAAGCGCGATTGAGGTGCCCACTTACCCTTTGAGCATCTTATGCGGCTTTCCTTTTCTCAAAATCAACAGGGTTTGGACTGCGAATGAGAGAACACTGGGAACAAGACAGCTTCGTGAAAAATATCCCTGGAGCCCATAAGGTGTGCCGGGAATGCAGTCGAATTTAAGACAGGATGCGGAAAAATACCGAGTATGGACATGAGCGTATAGAAGCCTAAACGGGCCTATTAATCAACCAAACGAGCAGTCGTCTGTGAAACAGCAAAATGAGCCTGCCGATTCGAACCTTTTGGTCACTAATGCTTTCGCTGATTTATGCGCTAAGCCGGTAAACTTAGATATAATATTTCTTTTCCTTGCAGAATTTATTGAATACCCCTGCTCCATTTCGATCAAAGAGCTGAAGGCAGCCCTTACTTACGAAGGTCTCCCCACTCAACCATGTGGCATGGCATCTATGAATCATCTTGCCAAGCAGCAGGCCTGGCACTTCTAAAACCGCTTCCCGAAAGCAACGGGTATCCTTGGGGCTCCCAATTCAGAGGGTTATCATTAGTCGATCGGTGTCTTACTCTAGGAGCGAGCAGCAGCACCGACTCCATGCAGCCGACGACAGCGATGTGCAGCGAAGCCAAGCTTGTATTTCGCGCCAGTGCGACGCTCAAACCAGTGCCTGTCAGTCGAAGGAAAGAAAAAGCTCGCCGGTTCAATAGGAGAACAAATATTGCTGATGGTATTGTTACGTTGGTGTTCTTCTAGTGACGCCACAAATTTCCCATCTTGTAGCCCTTGCCCTCTACATGCCTTTAGTTTTCAGATTGTCCTACAGAGAAGCTTAAATGGTGCTATTAGAATTCGAGGTGGTTTAAGAATTCGAACATATGAAGCTTGAAGGGAAAGAATGTGAAGTGTTTTTCACTAGTATTTAAAATGGTGATGGAATCTTCGAATAAAACTGCGATATTGCTGACGGCTCTCCTTATTACCCTGGGGAAATGGGAAAGAGAATAATAATAATAATAATAATTGGTTTTTGGAGGGAAAGGAAATGGCGCAGTATCTGTCTCATATATCGTTGGACACCTGAACCGCGCCGTAAGGGAAGGGTAAAGGAGGGAGTGAAAGAATAAATGGAGAGGTGCCGTAGTGGAGGGCTCCGGAATAATTTCGACCACCTGGGGATCTTTAACGTGCACTGACATCGCACAGCACACGGGCGCCTTAGCGTTTTTCGTCCATAAAAACGCAGCCGCCATGGTCGGGTTCGAACCCAGGAACTCCGGATCAGTAGTCGAGCGCCCTAACCACTGAGCCACCGCGGCGGGGTTTCCTTAAAGCCAATTTTCATTTATTTTCCACCAGTGTAGGAGGTCTCTACCAGGGCCGGGGCCTCCGCGACTAAAGACAGGCGAAGCTAGCGTTTCTTCGCGACTTCCGTCGCCAGGTGGATGACTTGTTGATGTTCGGCGGAAAGGAGGCATCTTCACTTTTAATGTTTTTCCTGATGCCTTGGTAGTCAGGAGATTGCCAGATTATATGGTCAAGAGTACCCCTTTCTCCGCAGATTTTACATTTAACGTCTGGCTTTCTTCTGTTCGCGTGAGGAAGAAGCAGACTGCATTCTGGAAATTCCTAGCTTGTAGGCGTCGAGAAGCGACCGCCTCTCTGCTGCTCTAGGTTCGGTCCGGTGGTGGGAGAGACCTTCTTCCAATTCTACAGTACTCCACGATTTCAATGCAGGTTTGCGCGCGCTTATCAAGTCCCCGACAGTCGGGTGGCTCCGGTTACCCAGAAGCAGAGAGCTCGGGCTAACTCGTGACCGCTTAACTGACTGGGACTGATTCATGCGTGGGGGTCCAGATTATTGTAATGTTATGGTTCATTCAGAACTAGCTAAAAATTTTGTTTGCCTATTTTGAGACCCTTAATTTGCCAAAATTCCAGACAGCTGTTTTGCTATTGCTAGTTATGATGTTTGCTTTTGTTCCAACGCAAGCGAGCGGTACTGCAACTTCCTCAGCTCGAAACTCTTACTGAAGTCATTGTCGCCAAAATTTCAGGTGTACGCTGCCTACGCTTGCTTCCTGCTGTGCGTCACCCAATGCCGCCAAAAAATGCTTCACGAGCTTCACCTTAGATGGCGTTGGTTGTATTCCACAAAAGAGCTGTTTCTTGGCTGGGATTGTAGCGCCTTCACGCGTGACGTTATTATCAGGGCTTTTTCCAATCGCTGTGCATTGAAGAGTAGCCTGAACGCTGACGTCGCTTTATACGGCGATTATGCCACCATTTCAAGTGCTTGTGCAAAACGATTTAGTAGGCTTTACCTGCATGTTTGACACATTCGGACCTTTGATATTCATGAATTGTAAACACTCTTCAGTTGCCTTTTAAGCCGCCCACCCACCTCCGCACTCCAGAAGCCCCCGACCAAATAAGCCTCATAAAGCACTGTAATAGAAAGCGACGATAATGTCGAGCTTCCACTTAACACCCACCTATCCAGTATCACCCTCCAGAAACTCCGACTTCGCGAACACCTGCTCGTACCCACCTAAAAATGAAGGCTAAATAAATTCAAATATGCAATAGAGACAATCACTGTGGAAGAAAAAATCAAAAAGCGAAATTTAAAAGAAACATCAATAACGCAGATAGGTCGCCATCACCAAACTACTGATCTTGACTTTTTCTTTCTTTTCTTATAAAATTTGATTGAGTTTTACTCTGCTACACTAACGAACATCACCATTAAAAAAAGTATTCGCCGATACTTTCCCTGGCTTTGGTGAACTCTATTTTCTTTTGCACATGAACAAATAAAACGACAGTGAAAGAAGTAGTAAAGAAAAGGTATCCAATATAAAGCACGGAAGAAATATTTCTTTATTTTTGTGCTCGAAATCTTCACAGTTATTCCAGTACCCCACTTGTTAAACCTTACGCAGACTTCTACGTGCACTCGAAACCATTTTACTTTGGCTGTTTTCCGTGAACCACTACTGACTTCTTAACTAAATTCGCTCACAACTAGGTGAGTAGGATGGTCTCGACGCGTTTTGTACGGTACCATTGAAGTAGTTCCAGCAGTCTTGAGATAGAGTCTTGTTTAGTGCAGTTGCGACCACGCGAAGCTCGCGCCAAACGGTTGGCTTTTCTGAAATATAACAAAAATGTTTTCAGAAAAAAAAACTGGTTGCGAACTAGAGTTGTGGCTGTGTTTGTTGTTCTTGTTGCAGGGCTAGGGAGAGCAGCGCGGGACCAGTGCTGCTCCTTCTAGCCATGATTGTAGTCAAATAAAAATGTGGTATTGCGCCAAACACAATACGAAAAATGACAAAATACAGTAAAATCGGGGGACAGAAAAAAAGAGTAGTGCGCAATCTACATGATCACTTCTAGCTGAGACTAACTCCTGTTGTTCGGATAGCCCTGGAAGACAACAATTTGGGTTTCTTTGAGCGAAAACTCCGTGCAGTGAACAGAAGCCCCATTGAGAAAATTCTCCTCTTTTTCTTGACATCTGCATTACCTCTCGATAATCTCATATTTATTGCAGATAACGCTTTCAAGTGCCCCGCACGTGTTCCATTTTTCATTTGGATTTGCACCACTGGTTTTTGTTTTTTACACTGCACGCTATATTACAAAAACAATGAAATCTATGCTGCAGATATATGAAGTTGTATGTACAATACTTTCTATATTCAATATAATTTCAGAGTGGAAAAAAAATGTTTTATATGATATTTTAGATACAGTGCATGGACTGTCTGTTCTCAGTTCATGTCGAATAAAAGTGGCCACAAAAATGATAAATGTCCGCCGTTCGGCTCGCACCAAATGCAACCCTCGGAGCCACTTTCCCGCGAGTTGGTTTGTTTGAGCGGCGCCATAGTCTTCCTAGCTTTACCTGGGAAGTGCAGTGTCACATAAAAAAAAATGACGACGCTCTCTGTAGGCAGCCTGATGCCCTTGGCGTTTATACAAAGCACAGTGTTCTTTATACTAAAATTAGGCGGTAGCTTGCCTTTAGTTATAACACACACTATAATGACAAATCAGGCCTTTCGTTCTCCTTTCTCCTTTTATGTCGCGGTTGCCGCGTTGTCATGGTAATGAAGACTGCATTCCTCGAGTTTCTTCAGCTTTCAATAGAGACATTGCTCTGTTAGGTGAATTCTTAGAATGCCTAACAGCATTCCTTACATTTGCACTCATGATCCACATTAGGCATTGTTAGCAACAAACTCACCCGTGTTTGATAGGTCCACTTCTATAACCTTAACCACTGCGCATTCATTACGGGCGCCCAGCACCTCTAATATCTCGTCGGTTTTATAGACATCTGTTGTTGAACAAGAGCAACCAATTATTCACAGCGAAAAATATTAAGATGGCTCCGTCATATATATTGCTTCTCTTTGTAGAAAGCCAGCACGTTTATCTTTTATTGGCCCCGTAATAAATGTATCAAATTTAAAAATGACCGCCTCTGCGATATGCAGCTAGTGTACCAAAATTAAAACGCAAAAAAACGCCAATGTGAAAATTGTTTCGCCGATTTGTAAAATTAGCATTTAGTCCATTTTTTTCAGATACTCGGAGTTGTGTGCAAGGCAAAATTGAAGGCCCCGAAGCAACTGGAGGCCCTTAAAATTAAACCTTTTTTATACAAAAAACGGCTTCCAGCATTCCATAGAACGTATATTCCACGCAATAAGAGAGGAAACATTTTTAGGTGCTGGCTGAATGTCACACGTTCGGGTCCTCCTTCTCTTCATACAGTTTGATCAAAGTGACACTAAATATTTTTACCGCAAAGCGCTGGCTTCTGAAAATATGTTAGCATGAAACATTGTATCCTACGTTTATGTAGTAACCAGTTAACGAGGTACAAACGGTAGGTCGCGAATTCGGAACACTGGGCAGGAAAGGCTTAAGGCTTATGTACTCCCCCCCCATGCGCAGACACGACTATTGTGTTAACGCCAAGGTAACACCGACTCCAAGGCCCTTAATTCTGACATGGCTCGCTTGACTGTTGCACAGCGGCCCGTAACCGTTCCGGCACACAGTCAGTCGGAAAAACAATAGGTTCACTCGGCATCGGTGTCGGATGTCGTCAGACATGCACGATACATCGGTGTTAGAAGTTGGAACTGCTCATGGAGTCATGTTTCTGATCGCTGAATTTTAACCAAAGCATCGCTGGCGCTGTATTCCACCGATTCTTTCATGGCCGCCTAACAGTTTCTTGTCAGCCATTTCGAGAAAATTATAAAGAATCGCAATAGAAAGCACCATTACTGCTAGCTCAGATACATTCTTTAGTACTTATACACGCACAATTCGCCCACATAAAAGGGAGGTTAAAGTGTCATCGGTGCGCTATTATGGGCAGGCTTAGCCCGTTACGCGGAGGTGGCTGCAATTTTTAGTCTTATAATATTTTCTTCGAGCAAAATAGAGAATTCTTTCGTTTCATTGTTTGTGAGCAATGGTTGCGGCCATTGACGCAGCATCTTTTGAAGTACGTGAACTCTCGTAATAGACGATTTTTCTCATTCGTAAAAACAACCTTCATTTGCACACAGTAATTATCAAAGTAGCTCCATTGCAAAGGAAGTGCCAAGTTCAGTACAGTCTTTCCTCGTTGACTCCAGGTTACCCTTGTTTTGCACAGGACATATAATATTTTTAATCTTCTCTACACTTTTCGCTTTGTACAGAACCTGACTGTGTATCTTTCGTAAAGACTCCGCTAAAATCGCATCACTCAATATGAATACACTTTTCAGTAATATTAGACAAAGCTAAGCTGTGGGCGCCTGATACGGACTGATAAGGCAAAATTGACATAAATCAAATACAGGCACCGGATGAAATGACGGCAAAGTAACTGTCGGCTTCAGGTCATTTAGACTGAATTATACTGAGCTCAATCAGAGATGAAAGATGAGGAACACACAGACCATTACAAAATGAGCGATACAATAAGAAGCTTCATTAATTTTCTCATTTACGAAAAAAATGCACGGAGAGCCTCAATAGTCAGTTCGCCACAAAGTAACGGATCTGAATACAAAAAATGGCGGCTATTTAATGTGGAGAAAAAAAAAACAAATTTTATCTCGTTTACATTTCTGAACATTTTACTGCACTCTTTTCCAGTATGGTGAAAATCCTAAAAATTAACATGACAGAACTCTGCAGTAGCAATGCTAAGGGTGATCTTTTTTATAAAGGTGACTGGCCAGTATCACAAGTTTAATGGCAGAGTCAGTTTTAATAGAATAAGTTTAATAGAAGACTACCACAAGTTTAGCCGTGAACTTCGAGCAAGTGCTGGCAAATAAGTCAGCTATTAAGAAAATAGTCGACAGCCTTTTCGAATACCTCAGTATTCCACAGGATATATTTTAGGCGAAAAAAGCAAAAGGTCGCATATTGAAATTTTTTTCGGAACATAAGCACAATAGCCCGAGTTGCTATATTGGGTCATTTTTTTGCAAATGAAAGTTTGCTATCGTAATAAAGTATGCACATTGCTACCTCCCTTCTCAGGACATCCAAGATACTTTCCGGTACCTAAATATCTGAAAGATGGGTATCTTGTAATCTGCAACAGTATCAGTGCCGACGCCATTAACCTATACTATTCAATCCTTCATGATGAACTGGTTGAATGCGGGAAGACCTGTGTAACTACACTTTAAACCATGTACCAGAGTGTCCGTTTTTGGTTTCAATGAAGCCTAAGCTTCTGCCTTTGTCTCAGTGTCGTTTAGAATAATACAATTTAGATTTTAGCACTGTTTTATTGCCGAATAGAAAAATAAGATTTGCTGTGAAAAGGCAAAAGCTTGTGATATAATGGGCGGTGCAGATGAGGCATTGCAGTTCTTATTAAATTTAGAGCGAACTCAATGTCTCAAAATGTCAAAATGTCTCGCTAAATGGACCTGCATTAAGCGAAAGTTTTCATAATATATTTATTTATGAGAACTTATGCGTACCTCTTTTCAGGGTTTACAGGTGTCTCGACTTTTTTTTTTGTTTTCATCGACTGCTTAGTGCAGAACACATACAACATTACGAAAGTTTGCAAGAAACGTGCTGATGGCCCCTAATTGGAAACTGAAACATCTGAAGACAACCTGCTTCGTTATCGTGTGTCTGAAGTTTGCAGTTTGCAGCTGCCTATAAATGTGACGAGTGCTCTTGAAAACAACCCAGATGAATGTAAACAGAAATTTCGAAAAAGCAAGTTTCATACACCTCTACTGGGCTACAAACCTAGGGACACCTTACGATATGTATTCATGCATGCAGACTTGGCTATTGCAGCTTTACGTAGCAGAAACTACAAGTGTATTTTTTTTAATAAATGATAGCGAAGACAGTGTTCTGATTTTAGACCTACGAAGCAATATCATTGCCCCAGTCTACCGTCGATATTCCGCTTTTGGAAAACTTTACATCCTAGATCAAGCCAAGAAACTCAAGGACAACTTTTAACTTTCAAGATTTTCTAAACGGACGTGAGAAGCAATGCGCGTCGGTTGAACATTTATTTTATTAATAAAGGCGCACCTTATTTACTCCGTCAACTACCGTCTGAATTTGCTGCATGAACCTCTCACCGTTGCGGATCACGGTATTTGAACGAGGCAAAACATTCTTTGTAACGCACTTGGCCACAGCTTGTACCTTCATTGTTTTCTTCGTGTTGATTTGCCTACGTGTCGCATATTACTGGCAGGCGTGCACAAAATTTTCCGAAAAGATTTACGTCCTTAACACCTGGCGGAAAGCAGTCAAGACGGTGCACGAAAGAGGAGTCTGACCTCGTGTTTTTACCTCGGGAACTTAATCTACACGTTCCGAGGGTTCTTAGAGACTTAGAATTATCGTCCTGTGCGGCCGATTTTCCTAACTGAAATCGGATTAAATGTCCCGGCTTCCAGCTTTTTTTTTTTTTAACTCAACGCTGAAGGTAGGAGGAGTCAACCGACGAGTGGAGTGCCCTTCAGCCAGTCGCGTAGAGGCTTTGCTTTCGCTTTTATTTTGTTTTACGTTTCTGTGAACAAATACTTTCAGTCGCAGAAAACTTAGCCGCAAATTAGGCTCATGGAAATAAAAATACGCGGGGACTCTTTGATTTAGGTGTTAGTTTGCCGACGGCAGAGCGGCAAGCCACCACGGGACTGGCTGAAAGGCATTCCACGCGATGGTTGACTCCTCCTTAGACCTTCAGCGTTGAGTTAAAAAAAAAGGCGGGAGCCGGGACGTTTAATCCGATTTAAATTAGGGATACAGGCCGCACAGGACAATAATTCGAAGTTTCTAAGAACGCTCGGAACATGTAGATCGAGACATAACTTCACCAGCGAAAGCACGAGACACCAGAAGAAGAAGAATACAGCGTTGTCCTGTGTTCTTCTCCTGGTGTCTCGTGCTTTCGCTGGTGAAGTTATGTCTGAAATGCACCAACTAGCCCACATGGTTACATATGTAGATCGAGCTCCCGCAGTAAAAAGACGAGTTCATATTTCTGTTTAGTGCAGCTTTAAAAGCTCCGTGCATGGTAGCAAATGATAAGTAATGCAGCTAGAAGTGCACAGAACAGTAGCAGTGATAATAGGGGCCCAACTCGCTGGCCAAATCAAGAGATTTAGCACCACCGCAAAGGGTGGAAAAACGGAAACCGGAGACATCACCCATCCAAGTATAGATTCTCAAGCAGGTCAATTTAAAACCCCAGCTCGAAGTATGCATTCCCAGATCAAAGCAGGCCAAAGAAGTGATCAGAATTCTTCGTCGGTGACAGGCAAGGCATTATACAAACCAAATATGCTAAACGAGTCGTAGCAACAATTTCTCCGGCCGCCAAGAGATCCGAACTATCCATAACAAAGGTAATCTGCACAACTGACCCCGGCAAGGCGGAATGGGCCACCAGAGCCTTAACACGCGACATAGCTTCCCATAATAATCAAAACGTAACAATATGCACCAATTCACAAATCACCTCCACATTCCTGTTTCGCTGAATAGCACCGATGTAGGGACTACGCCTTTTGTGAGCAACGCTCAATACTCGCTTCAATCTCTGTCATGTCGGAACCAGGGCTGGAGGGTTTGCTCGGGAACGAGTACGCTAACGTGTGCGACCAAGAGTGTATCGGCCCGGTTATGGGTGATTCTTCATCCTGCCCCATTAGTTCTAAAAGTGGTGGGGCTATAGTATACAGAGATATAAAATATTATAGACAAACCAGGACGAATTATGTCCAGCCTCACAAAGGGTTAAAATCGGAGAAGCGTTAACATGGAGGTGAATGCAGACTAACTCCTTTCCCTCAGCCAATAATGGCAGCATTTCTCATCCGATATTTTCAGGAGAATGCACTAAATGCTGCTATCTAGAAAAAGATCAACGTCGCCAGCGTGTAGTTGTGGTAAAGTCACTGATTGTCTTAGGCAGCGAAGGATTTCCTTGAAATATCGAAAAATGAAGTTTTTCAGTCCCAGATGCATCTAATTTTTTCAGAAGACAGTTTTTGCGATTTTCAGCATGTTTGTTTTCTTATTCTATTTCATATACATCCTTTGTTTCCAGTAAATTGTCAGCTGAAAGTCAGTGCTCGTCCTGATTTTACATTGGGTCTGTTCGTTAGTTCTGCGTCGTTTTTTTGCCGAAAATAAATCGCAACCACACCCCAAAATGCCTTCATTTTATTCGATGTTCTCACTGAGACATTTCGACTAATTGACGAAAGCGCTGTAAGATGGCCTTCTAGATTCTAAATTAGACACATTCACAGAAATTACACTTTAAACATGCCAACATAAAGTGCCCATTTTTGAAATGCAATGATGAAAAGTCTAAAAATAAAACAGACTTCTGCATCTCCGTCGAGAAGGACGAAAACCTGCTTTTATTATTTTGTTGTGATCAATCTGTATCTGATAATTGGGCGGCAAGTTGAGAGATTGAATGGCTGGTTTCATCATGAATTTTTGTGTGAGTTTTTAGCCATTTTCTTGATTACGCAGTAATTCAGTCATTTCATTCAGTGGTGCAACCACTAAATATGAACCGCACGCAAAAACGCTGTTCAGGGTCCTAAATCTTGTTACGTGTTGAATAGTGGACATTTTTAGGCTAGAAATTTCATAATGAACTGGCTGAAAATACGTTCATGAATAAATAAAAACGTTTATTGCTTCATTTAGCTTGGATAACGATTCCTCCTGCGTTGTTAAGCAACGCTGAGTTATCATACATTCCCTATTAATGCAACGCTGGACTGATGACCAAGATAAGCGACGTATACAATTTCCCAGATATGAATAAACCTTCTCAATAAAGCTCATCAAAATGAAATAAGAGCAGATTTAAAAACACATTTATGCCACAAAAGGAAGTATAGAGACGTGGGTGACAAAGCCTGGGTGATAACATAGTTCCTGAATAATGTTTTAAATGGTGAAATAATTTTAACAGCAATCCGGCAGCATTTTATTAAAAAAATAGTGAAAACCGCTGCGAAAATCAGTAAAACAAACCTTGCCTGCCTTCCATTTAAATGTGCGAAAAATGACAAGTGATAGTTTGTCCAGCCTTAATTTTTTCCCAAGCCTTTCGGTACTCCCTGAAGTATACTTTTGCGAGCATGGGCTCCTATAAAGATACTTTCATGAGCAGATACTTCTAAAGTATTGAATGTGCCATATATCTCATTTCCGCGGATATTTTGTGCCCTCGTGAGTACTCTAAGGTCTCCTGCCGCAGCAGAGTAATAATTTACAGCGTGAAATGTTTCTACCTTTGGCTGGGTGTACACTGTGATCAATAAAACACTTTGCGTTGGCAGGGAGCAGAGTCTGTTATCTTGGTTTCCTTGCGTTCATGATGGAATTGCGCCAGTCGCAATAATCCGTACACGATGGTTCAAAGACTAGTGGCCGGAAATAAGCTTATTTGTCTTCAGCATTTAAATCTATTTGCGCATTAACGACATGAATAAGGCACGTATTCAGAGCCTATGCGTGGCATTGAAATCATACATAATTCATGCTTCACAATTTCCTACCACAGTAATGACGCCAATTATCATTAGCTGAAATAAAGTGGATGCTAATATTTGCTTCACTGACTAACTCATGGCATGTGTTTTTGACACACGTCAAGTGCCATGTCAACGTAAATCTTGATAAGTTACGAAACAAACATTGGCTTCATTTGCATGGAACGGCTTCATACCACAATCCGAGGAGGCTATCTTCCTTTATTAGGTTTAGCAGTTTACGGAAAAATATTGGACTGCTTCGAGTCCGCTGCTCGTCTGCGGCAGTAGTATGACCTCGTTTAGTTTTTGTAAAGCGGTTTTTTAATTATGAGGGACGCCGTAGTGGAGGACAGCGCCTAATTTCGACCACCTGGGGTTCTTTAAGTGCGATGACATCGCACAGTACAAGGGCCTCTATCCTTTCGCATTCATTCAAATGCGACCGCAGCGGTCGGAATCGAACCCGCCTCTTCCGGGTCAGCAATCGAATACCATAGCTGGTGAGCCAGAGCGGCGACTGTTTCTCTAATTCTACCACAAAATGTGTCAGTTATCGGCTAGTACTTGCTTACAGTTTTAAAAAAACGCTCATAATTAATTCAGGCAATGCTAGTGACGGCTGGTAACCATCTGGAAGGGCTCTGGAATGCTTCTAAGTACGTGCAAATTGTCATTTTAGCTCTATGTAAAAAGAAGATATTTCAAACAGGCGTACGAAGCTGCAAGGAAATTTCAAATCCAAATTGCTGCTTTGTTGCTGACCCCAAAGCAGATATGTTTCTTTTCATTTTTTTCTATTTCTTTGCGAAAAGGTTGGCTTATCAGATTTAAGGGTGTATAGACCCCTAACTTATGGATGCGTGTTCTTCTCTTTGCAATGATGCTTAAAGTATTATTATACATGGATTACCACGCGGTATTCTCCTACGACTGCTAAATAATTTACAGCCGAATTTCCTTTGCGTGTTGTTTCGGTATCGATTTTAACAGCTGAACGATGACTGTGACGTCAAAGTGTGGTAATAGGTCACGTGAGGCATGAAAAAACTACAATACAATCTCTGCTTCTACATTCGTTGTCATTCCGCCTCTTCAGGATCGCTGGCTTCAGCACTGTAGCGAATTAAAACGATAAAGCAGGGATTACAGCGCAGGTTCTCCAGGCCTCACGGTACACATATCCTGTTGAAACAGCAGCAGCATGACAGAAAAATTTGATTAAAAACTATCTTGCGGTCGTAGGCGAAAACCACAACGTGATTTATCTATCGTGGTGCCTTCCGCATCATTTCAGAGAAAAAAGCATGCAACCGAAAGTTGGGCGTCTGTACTCCTTTAACTACAGCTGCACGGTCATTGCAAGCTGAGCTCTGATTCCCCCTACCCGGAAGCAATTTATCAGTGGTGATAGACTCGTAGCGAAAGCACCAAAGCAAAGATGGCGAATCGCGATACCAACCTTGCAATGTAAAGTACGCGTCCTGGCAAAAAAAGAGAAAAGAAAACATGGGCCACAGCATGGCCATTGTCTCGCATGCCTGCGCATAAAAATACATTTTTCTTCTCTTGATTTTCCCTTGCCTAAAGCAGTCGTTGGGTAGAGGCATACAGGCCATTTTGGGAGATGCGCACGAGAAGGAAGGTTTTGAACGCGCTGCGGCTCAACTTTTGCACGTTTCCGGAACCTTGGTACAACCCGCTGGTAAAACGTTTAATGCGGAATGATTTGTAAAGATGGAAGACCGGAGATTAGTGTTCGGTTGGAAAAAAGGAATCTTTGTGGACTCAAGAAACTGTCATATCCATCATGTTTAGGGCAGGCGGTGGTCTACATTAGTGTACCAAGTTCGAATTGGGTCTCCTAGCTGTCTCTAATGGTGTCACGTAATTCGATTTATCACTAATCTTTTGGAGATTACGCGCCACCTTCGATGTTTTTAGTACGCTTGATCCAGCGTGTGGCGGTGTCTCTGCTCCAGAAACTGTAAAACATACACTGATTTTTTTGAACGCATGAGGCAACCCCACCATCCCAATTAAGAGGCATTTTGTCCCCCCGCTTCGGAGGCATAAAAATATGTGACCAAGCTGTATGCACTGCAATGTTAGGTAGGTTTAAACGAGGTGACTTCGGATGCGGACATCATAATATATTATCATTACTGCTTTTATTGCTCAGTCAGAAATTCCTCACCGTACAGTCTTTGAAGTTCCCACAGGCGTGCACTGTTCAAAACAGAAATGTGACGGCTACCTGGTTGCAACAGGGTTCAATACTGTGGTTTCCTGAGAACAAATGCATAGATGGATAACGCGCCATGCCTCAATACCGCTGCAAAAAAGAGCGCTTACCTTTCATGTACGCGCTCACCCCGATTTTAGATATGTCTGTTTTTGGTGGCCCAGATAGCTGCTTGCTAAAAGTCAGTTAAAAAGTTTTATCTCACCTTGAGTGTCTGACACCATCATTGAATCGTAAGGTGTTGCAGTACGGTTCTCCCAGTGCTCCCAGTTAAACAACTCTCCTTTCAGGCTTACATTGAATGATCTGAAACCAAGTGATTTATTCAAGTAGTGGTAATTCATTGTTATTTTCAAGAAAACTTACTTTGAGTTGTTTTGGAAATGGCGCTGAAAGGACACGGTTTGATTATCTACCTTGAATACATTGTCTCTTCGACATGTGACGGTTCCTGGTTCAGATGTATTGTGGACCCAAATTACTTGTCCTTGTTTCAGGAACTGCATTTGAAATGAAGAAAAAAAATGTTTTACACCGTACTTCTTCAAAAATACACTTATTTTAAAAACATTATAGAGCTAGTTTATGTACTCTGATGTCATATACGAAGAGAGAGTTTGGAAGGGAGCAATGCTTACTAGAGTCAACCTTGCATCAAAAAGTTTGTGAGTGCCAGGATCATTTCGGTGAATATAATTCTTTAGTTGCACATGAACCACAAGCCAGACAAATATCAAAGAATCGGACTCTTAAAGTAGAAACTGATTTTCTCTTGCCGCCAGCGTCGTGCTTGTTCTTGTTTGCAGCTGCCAAAAGTTATGCAAGGACAGACAGAACTTTTAGCTCTTGCATAATCTTTGCAGTGTTTGTTTGTTCATTATTGAAAGCTGCCGCCACGCCGCTTTATCGCTTTGTTTGCGATGCAAGACGCGACCAGAATTATCTCAATTGATCGCATCCATTCAGAACTGATTCTACGTTGTTCCAGAATGTTCTAGTAACTTTTCACGCTTTATCTAGAAAGTTCCCTATCAGCTTTAAATTGAACACGGCCGACAGCGGCAGGCATTCTTTTCGACGACCGCCGAGCACGCTGTTGCTACGCCGCCGCCGACTGATTCAGTCCATTGTGGGCGCAAGTCAGCCCAAATAAAGAGTTTTGTTTAGACACCATTTTCGCAGCCTTTCTGCTCTCCGGAGTGCAGTCGCCACTTCGTGACAATATTGAGTCTTCTCATTCTGGAAGTCCAACAGCAACATAATAAAATGATTTGAAGATGAATAATTTCTGCAACCAAAGAACATTTGTGAATATTGATATTCTAGTCGTCAATTTTATGAGATAACTGATGATGTTAACAGCAGCTAAACATGGCGTCACAGTGCCCATACAGAAAGGGAGGAAACGTGCAGTAAATACTAAGCAAACAAAAACGTGGCCAGCGTCTGGTATTATTTCCCTGCTGTATTATCTCAGTTAGATAGATTCGACACTCTGCGTGTTACCTTCCCTTGGCGATTAGAGAACAGCCGAAGACGGTAATCAGCAAGGGACCTTTCACATAGGCCGGCACGGTTGCTCAGTGGTTATGGCGCTCGGCTGCTGACCCGAAAGACGCGGATTCGATCACGGCCGCGGCGGCCGAATTTCGATGGAGGCGAAATTCTCGAGGCCCAGGTGGTCGAAATTTCCGGAGCCCTTCACTACGCCGTCCCTCACTGCGTGAATCGCTTTGGAACATCAAACTCCAATAAGCCGTAAACCAAACCATCTTTCACCTAACTTGCACGATCCAGAGTGTCCTACGAACGTGCGACGCGCGCACGCGAGCAGGAGTGACGGCAATCGGAGCAAAGTTGGTTGTAGCTAAGTTGAATCATAGAGCATCGGCGTGGAAAGACAACGCAGTCGCTTAGTTCAGCTTTCGAATTCTGAAGTTCGGGCCGGGCTGCGGCGTCCGCAGCAAGCAGCCGCAAATAGGCTAGCTGTGCCAAGCTCAGTTGCACGCCGTTAGCAAGATGTCTGACGTCTTCTACGTGTCAGCGCTATATTCTGTTTAGAAGGCATCTTGTCGTTCCGGCGCAAACGCGTTCTTCCTGCTTCCATCCCGCTGGTACTTTCCTTTTTCCTCTGCGCCAGAACTGTGCACTCCTCACAGGCTGATTCTTGTTTGCGCAGGAAAACTTCTTTACAGGCGACGAACTCGTTTTTGTGGAGGTACCTCTGTTACAGCGTCACACCCTGCAGGAAGCTGCGGAGGCTTTTATAATTTTAAAGTGCTTATGTGCTGACAACTCAGACCGTTTAGGGAAGCACTTTAGGGAAATGCGGAATATCTTTTTTACGGCTTAGTTTCGTCCCAAAAAAAGACGATCATCGCCCTGCATTTATCGAAATAATTTTACTATAATGCGAACTATTTGGGGAAATTCATCTTTTTTTGGTGGGGGGGGGGGAGGGAAGGGGGGGCGAGGGGCAACGGGAGTGGAGTATTCGTAATTCGAACGTGCGGAGGATAATTCAGGTATCTTTCCCGGAGTAAATTAACGAAGTTCTTCAGTGGAAGTTCTTGAACTCACATCTTTTACTGCTGCGGAAAGGTGCAATTTATAATTCATAACATTTCAGCATGCCACTGAAGTGTAATACTATGCTGCACGCGAAGGCATCTGATGCAGCGCTAATTATGAATTATGGGTAGATCGCCGATAGAAGAGAAGATTTTGAAGTGGTGCGACCAAACAAACGGAAGCAGATAAATTTTCTGGCGAATCATACTTTATACGTGTTCAACATCATTGTTACATCCTTTCAAATAGATGGAAGTGTAACCTTGAAATTTAAGAAGGATGCCGTATTGTGAACGAGACACCTCTCAGGTGCGGGCACGGGTAAAATATGAAACCTAATCTTGCAAAACACTATACATCAAACGCGGTTGCATTGTTGTACCTGAAGCTCGTATCCTATAAAGGCATGAGAAAATTTCAAATAGACCAGCAGTCAGCTAAGCACACGAGTGATGATCGTGTCTGCGAAAATAATAAAAACTATTATCTAGGCTGATTAAATGATTTTGAACCTACATTATATGCCTACCGAAGTACTGTTAACAAAACTAAAATGGGCACTGAGGCTGTTTCTGCCTGCTAAAGTACCAAAATCCTATTTTTGTGAGGTAAGCACTTAGTAAAGACGGCAAAATGCGTTATGTACACTCACAATGACCACGAAAAAAGTAACAGGGCTGTGTGGACAATATATACGTGAGGCAGAAGCGCAAGTCTTCGGAATATGGTTAATGCAATAGGCGAAGGTCACGAAACGAGCTATCCTGAGCACACTGAAGTACATGATTCTACTGGCAGCAATTTTATGCGTAATGAACGAGTGTTTCGTTTTTCTACATTAGAATTACGCGTTCTTTTTTGCTGAGAAAATAATATTTTGCTTGCGTACTACACGCAGTTAGTGTATTCCGGATAGCGGATCATCAAGAAATGTTACCTCATTATATATGACGCTGCCTTAATTAACCTTGTTAGTGTACCCGCGTAGGTTATTCGGCGCACTATTAAGCTGCAGGAAGACTTGGAAATTCATAAACATTTAAGCGATAACCATTGTAAAAGCATGATATTAGATTTCAAAATGCATAACAACAATGAGTTCGGTTAAACATACCAATCTCAAAACACACACACACACACACACACACACACACACACACACACACACACACACACACACACACACACACACACACACACACACACACACACACACACACACACACACACACACACACACACACACACACACACACACACACACACACGCACACGCACACGCACACACACACACACACACACACACACACACGCACACACACACACGCACACGCACACGCACACGCTCACGCACGCACACGCACACGCACGCACACACACACACATATATATATATATATATATATATATATATATATATATTATCATTAACTAAGGAGGCATAGGGGAGCATTACATCTCTGAAGTCGTAGGTGACATTATCTGCCACCGCTTCAGCTGTTACCGCCGTCGTCACGAGCAGGGTAAACAGAAGTCCTCGAAGAATCGAAAGCTTAGTCATAGCTTAGCTACTAAGGCACTCACCATCGTTTGGCCTGTCGTAGGGTATTTTATAGAAGCCGGAGTGCTTGCTGACCTGAAGCATAACAAAAAAATGGACATTTGCATTTATGAACAAAAGATTTATTCTTCTTCGACACGGAGAGAATGCCGTCCGTTGCTCTCACAGGGCTGCTCTCTGACCTCTGGCCGTTCGTATTATAGGCTGTATCTGTCAGGGCAGCGATATATGCTTCGGGCTAAACAGAATGTAGCATTTCATGAAGACCTTTCAAATGGCACAAACCTTTCATCACTTAATATTTCAGGAAATCATCGGAGAAATCTGTCATATAGCAAAGCAAAAAATGAGCTATCTTGTCTTTTGACGAGCGAGTTTGGTGATGACATCACGGGCCTGATGGCGTGGGTTGACTGCTCGAGCTCAACTTCTTGGAGTGAGCAATTGAGCAGACAAAAATCTGGACATTGCTAACAGTAAGCATCACTTGTTACCAGCGCCTTTTGGTGCTTTGTCGGGAGTGTTTGCCAAACTGCACTGACCCTCTTAACGTGGTATCCCATATGACGGACGCCTTCTCCAGTCTTAAACAGGCGTCGACCATTGCCTCCCCAGATGCGTCACTCAGGTAGTTGGTGTGTCTAGAAAGTGCGGCAAAGGCGCTAGTGAACAGGGAGGATGGCAAAACTTCGGCAGACGAGAGAAAGAGCCTGCGATGAATACCATTTCGGCAATTATGCATGAAATGCTTTTAGCTCCCTGCTTGCCCAATATCTTCCAGACTTGCAGAGCATGCAGCTGAAAATGTTTAGAAAATTTAATTTCTAATGCCTGGGCTCATTTTTGCCTGCTGGTTTTGTCATGTTTTGGGTGCATGTGTTTTGGCAGGGGGGAATCATCAGATTTTATCTGACTTCCCTATGTACCTCCACTTTTTGCGTGGGACGCCTATCCGGTTCTATTCCAACTTTGTTCAGAATGGCTCTTCCTGTCATCGTGGTGCTACGTCTCTCAATTTGAGAGGTTCGCACCGCCTTCACCAATTCTGCCCATGTGTTCTGTACCCCTAGAGCCATCAGTCTCTCTGTGGATGTGCCCATGGGCAGAGCCAGCGCTATTTTCACGCATTCTTTCATTAGAGACTCAATCTTTTCTTTTTCTACCGCTTTCAAATGTAGATACGGCGTTGTGTAGCTCACCCGGCTGAAGATGTACGCCTGTACCAGTTTAATCAATTTTTTTTCTTTTAACCCTCGGTCCCTACTGGTCACCCGCCTGATTAGGTTCAAGGTCTGCATCGCGTGATTCTCCAGCCTTCTGATAGTCTCGCCATTATGTCCGTGTGACTGGAGAATCAGGCCCAAGATTCTGATTTGCTCGACTATTGGTACCTTCTTACCCGCCACTTTAATTTTGATCTACGACGGTGGCTTGCACCTTAAGTACTTCGGATTATACATAAATAATTTTGATTTCTTCGGCGAACACGCTAGGCCTCTCTCGGCCGCGTACTCGACTATGATGTCGGTGGCGGCCTGGAGCACGTTTTCGACGGCCGAATCACTTCCTCGGTTGGCCCAAACGGTGATATCAGCATATATGCTAAATTTTAATCCATAGAGCTTTTCCAATTGCTCGTCTCTCTCATAGCCACCTTGAAGAGTAGGCCCATGCGAAAACGTCCTATGGGCGTGTGTAGAAAAAGCTATGTCCGTCTATGGCCTTTTATGAACGTCTATAAGCACCCACTGAGGTGCTTATTGCCAGCTATTGAAAAATCTATGCCACTAAAGCTATAGCTTTGGAACCATACAATTGTCTTAAGCTCTCATAGAAAAATATATCAGCCTGTATATACAGCTATAGACAGAAATAGGAGAGTTTTTTAGCTATTTGGGCCAAAATCTTATAGCCGGCCATAGGACATTTTTGTATGGGGGCGAGGCAGCACCGATCCCTGGAGCCTACCCTTACTCCCTAGCTCAGTTGCGGGGGATTCCAGCGTTTGGAACTTCATGTAGGTAGCTCTGCCCGTGAGGAAGTCTCTGATGTACCGATATGTCTTCGTCACTACATTAACCTTGTCCAGCATTTCAGGACCGCCCCATGTTTCACGTTATCGAAAGCCTTCGTGAGATCCAGCCCCAAAATGGCTTTCGTATTTTTAGACCTTGAGTCTATTTTGTCATGTTTGATTTGGAGCATGAAGGCCTGCGCACACAATTGAGGTCGGAACCCGACGATCTCATGTGGCCACAGATCACCCTGCTCCATGAAGTTCATTTGTCTGGTCTAGACGGCATGCGCTGTCAATTTCCCAACGCATGAAGTTAAGGAAATTTGTCGAAACTTTGCCAGTTGAGGAGGCTTCTATGGTTTCGGTATAAAAATAATGCTTGTCGTTCTCCGCTGTTGTGGGAGCTCGCCTTTTTCCCAATATTCCTGCATGTACTCCGTTAGATACCTAATGGATTCATCGTCTAGGCTCCTGAGCATTTTGTTCGTTACCCCGTCGGGGCTAGGAGCCGACATCGTTTTAAGTCTCACAATTTCTTCTCTTTCTCTTATGTGATGGGGGCGTCCAAAACCTCGTTAGCCGCTCCACCATAGTCAGGAAGTAGAGTTCGCGAAGTTTCCCGCCCGTACGTCTCAAGGAATTTGTTCATGAAATCATCATCATTTCCTTCGAATGCGGAGCATGGAGCACGAAATGTACCAGTACGAATGGTGCCGTACTTTGCAACGTCATTAAGGCACTATCAGCACTCTAACTCTATCGCTGAACCTCTGACTGTCATTGCCAATTTGCTATCTGCGGGTTTTCACTATAACCGGTGCGTCATTATAACGAATGTTTCGGTCTAGCCGGCATTAAGTAGTTGGAAGGTGGGTAAGTGTGAGGTGGTAGGCGGAGAGCGCAAAATTTACCTGAAACCAATTTATCACCTTCCACGGTGGGTAGGTGAAGACTTCGCAAAGACACCGATACAGATTTAGCGTTCATGGCACCCCTATTGTTCTTGCAGTAAAAACAGATCACATATCTCTATTCCGTATGCATAGTTGTATAGCAAACGCTACTTTTATATCTCTTTTCCTAAAACTCCAGCATCAGGAGGTTCCAGTAACTTGAGCACATGAGTCGCTTTGCGACAACCCCCGTGTCGTTGGCAGTTCGAGCTCCAACGCATGTAACAACCACAGCAAATTAGCTCAAAGGCAAGTAATGATCAGTATCAAAAGCAATAGCGTCATGAAAACAAATTTATGCAAAAAACAAACAATTCTCTGTTTCAATCTTTGTGACTCTGCCCCATGGGAAGAGATTGTTAAGTCTTTGGCATGGTGATGCCAACGGGTCCTTAAACACTGAAGCGTTATCATATGCGCCTCAGAGGAAATCGGTAACAGGGGTACACAATTGGTATGCTCAATTTCCGTCACATTGACATACCAACCGGATAGTTGTACTATCAGCTGGAAATCCGAGCGCCAGGCCAACAAGTTCTGTTTAGCTCTTGCGCTTTTTTGAATTTCACATAGCAGCCCCAACCTCATTCAGGAACCCGTCGTGCCCTGGCCTCGAGCATTCGCGGCCAACCTGGGCTTACTCAGCCAACGGCAGCGATTTATTATCGCAGCCTCCCATTCACGTCGAGGTGTTCTTATGAACACGTCTACGGTCTGGTTGCTTGTACAGACTTGAGGGAGCAATATATTGGTGCATGTTCCGTCGTGTGGTCACCCCAACCATTTCGATACGAGGAAACTTAGACAAATGTACTTTGTAGCGGTTTCTAGCACGATCTTTATTTGTTTTAGACCACACGAGGAACAAGAAAAAGCGATTTTTATTTGAATAAAATTCATTCCTAGGCAATGTGTAGTTTATCGATATTTGTTCAGGAACGAAGGTTGACTTTACAGAAGAAAAAACAAACGATTTCTAATTGGAAATTATTTTTCGCAATCACTCGAATCAAACCGGCAACGAGAAAGAAGCAACTGAATCCGGATCACCACATGGATGTGGAAGAGTGCCCACTGGCTTCAAGTATAAGCGTAAAAAAATCTCTCTTCTAATATTTTAAGTTCCGTTATGAAGATCGTTTGTGGAAGCGACCACTGCCTTTTATACTAGAAAATGTTCTAGATTCAGGTTAGAGACTTTGAGGATCATACTAAAGAGCGTGTATGTCGCGGTCATCCTTGTGTGCTGCGGACAATATGGCGCTGTGGACGGTGGATGGAGCAGAGTTACTCATAGCTATAGGAATGCTTGAGAGAGGCCATGCTGCAAAACTGCACCAGAGGCGGCGCGGCCAGCGCGCCAAAAATCGTTTTAATTCAGTACTAAATTCGCAAAAAGGAACCCGTCCTATATCAGATACGATACGCAGTGCTTTCGCGTGTCACACTGCATGGGCAATACGAATGTGAGCTTTTACATAGCGTCTGGAATAAGAAATCGAAGATTGTTTCTTTTGATTTGGTCTACTTGCGCGTCAAGATTGCATTCTATCGTCTTCTTAAATGCTCGAAATGAAGCTTTGAGCAACGTCGCGAAAGTTAGGGCTTTACAGTGGCAGGCCGACAATCTAGCTAGCAGCCCGAGAAAAGAGGAAAGCACGCGTTCCCTCAAGGTCTAATTCAAGGACTAGAGACAAGAACGCGTTTTATCTTTCTATTATTGTCTCTCTGGGGCTTACAGATTATGACTACTTTGGCTACTTCGTGTTTTGGAGCACGGCATTGGCGCTTCAAGCGGACACGCTACCTCTGTACTTATTTCGTCGCAGTTTCGACGCTGTGCATACAGCCGCAGTGATTGGTGTTTCCTCCTTTCGCTTCTTCTCTAGCTTCTTGGGTAAATGGCTAAGGGGTAAGTATTCGCTATCAATAACTCTGCTTAGGGACCAAGCCATAATTAAAATAAATGAGATTCGTTATTAATGGCATCACAACGGCAGGGTTTGAACTTGTGGACTACCTTAGCTGGAACATTTCCGCCTGTCTGACGTTGACTCGAGCTTCACACGAATGAAGAACATAAGTGCACCCAAAGAATCACTTCATTTGGAACAATCGTTCTCTATGACTATATCTCTGGGTCCTTCACGGCGTTCTTCACGCTTCTTCATGGCACTGAAAAAAGGGCTGCCACCGCATGGAAGACGTTGAACTAACGAGAATTAGCATTATTGCCCACGGGTAAAGCGAAAATCTTTACGCATCCAGTGGGGCCACTGAAGAAAACCGTGAGCAGTTAGGGAAAGTAAATAAGTTTTCTATCTAGCGCAACCTATCAGAGAAATTACGATGCACTTCTACCCTGTTGGAATAGCAACCCCTCATGAGACGTCCCAAACGGAATTTTCTTCGTTTGGGGGGTCAAGGTGGGCCTAGAATTCGGCATGCGGTACGATATGTTAATGCTTCAATTGTAATTGCATGTATACAATGCTTACCTGTTATTCAGTTGCGGTTTCATTTAAATACCACAAACCATACGGTTTTATTTGCATACTAAATTCGGTACACAACTGTTTATTGTGTGATAGAGGCGTGTGTACTGTGCGACATCAGTGCACTTTAAATACCACCAGGTGGCTGTACTATCCGCAGCCGTTCGAAAAACCACTCGAAAGCTCGCTACGACGGCCACCATCGCCACATCACCTGTTTTCCTGGCGTATTCCTGGAGACACTATCCCACCAAAGCCAACATGCGCCTCTATATCCTCCTCATCATCCAAGCTCCCTGAGCCGTCGCTGTCATGTCTGCAACAATATATACAGCTCCTGGAAGGGCTTTTGTTTTGCAATATTTTCTGCTTAAATTTTGTTTTATCTGTTGCCAACTTCGTAAACTGCAATGCTTGTTCTATGATTTTACGAATATACTTGTGAAGATTCCTGCGGGGCGAGGGCCTGCTAAAATGCATAAACAAATTAGAGCAACAGTCGTGGAAATCCTGCAGCCACTCTACTCGAAGCGCGATTCTTCCTAGTGCTCCTCCTTAAATTGAGATGGGTCCTAGCACCACGGAAAACACTTTCGTTTACTTCGGGTAACCTTCGAATGCACTATCCTCTCTGAATTCCACATAAATGCTAGGGTTCGGAGACATTTTTTGCAGAAGGGAATAAAGCCAAGAAATTTTGAAACATGCAAGGCAGCTGGGCAAGCAATATGCTGACAACAGCTTAGGTCAAGCGTCTTCGTCGGTTCTGTGGCCACCTGATGTTGCTCTTGTCAGTTGGGAGTGACGCACGACTTGTGAACTTCGCATATGAAAAGAAAAGATATTCATTTGATGACAGTATGAAAATGCTGTTTTCAGATCGAAAAAAAAGTTCTTTTCGAGGATCGCTTTTCACTATTTTAAACGACATATGTATTGACCAAAAGCGAAATTATTTAGGTCGGTGCAGAACCATTCAAGTTAAGCTAGATATGCGCTAAAAAGTACTACACAGCAGAATACTAAGCTTACTGAACTTCCTTCGTGTTAGTTCTTGTCGACTTGTCAGCTTGTAAAATGTGTCAGCTTTGTAGCCGCTAGAGCTTAGTTACCGCACACAAGATAGCAGTTTTATGCAGCTACCGCTCCAGTGGCCTAATCATCTTAGCAGCCGACACGCGTGCTGGAGATGTATGCTTCGATCATGACTGGTGACAGAACCCGACGGATTTCAATGATACAATCTTTTCCTGATGGCTTGAGCCATGGTTCGTTAACGGTTCGCGCCTCTTACTTCTAGACTTAATACTCGTGTTAGTTATTTTGCTGTCAGTTACCCACTTTCACCACGGGTGACTATAGTAGGACACAACTTAAAAAAAAAAACAGCAGTTTCAAACACTGGGCAGCGTCCATGGCATACTTTATTACTCCACTGGCCAATCACAATTGTAAACAAAATCAACTCTTTAATGCTTGACTACATTACACAAGCCATGTATGAAAATTCTAGAGCTTATAACTTTTTTCTTCTGGTTAGCGTCTTGTTTAGGTAAAAACAAAAGTTTTAACAGCGGACTACTTGTTTGTCGCGGAGGAATTCAGTGCGGCAGTCATGAATGTGGACGGAGCTTCACTGCAGACTCAAGTTGTATTCGACCATAGCTCATAACCCTCGGTCTGTGATGCACTGGCTTCAGCTTCAGCAGCGGAAACGAATATTCCACTCAACACTTCATTACTTGTGTAGCTATATGAGCTTACGAAAAGAGGAAGGATTGGAAGGAACATAAGGAAGCGGTAACCGAATGGCACAAACCAGGCTAAATAATTACCAGATACCCCACGCCCATAGAAGGAGAGGAGAAAAAAGAAAGGTAGGAGGTAAATAATGTTCTACTGGTTTGCCACCCTAGTAAGCGGGAAAGGGATGAAGAGATAGAAAGGTGAAGGAACAAAGGGGAGTTAAGATGAAGCTGAGGTTCGTGAGGAATCAACGTACGGCGCAGTCAGAATATCAAGGAAAAACGACAAGCTCGTAAAGAACGGAGCAGTGCCCGGCAGGCATTCACAGCAGAAATCGCTGGGGCCAATGTCTGAGATTGTTCACTCCGTCTGCGGGCACCGAGAATGGTGATGAATTCAAGCCACCACTAAAATAGCCTTAGACACGCATCGATTTAGCATGCATTCTCAGATGCTTGGCAGTTTAAAGCATTAAAATTTATTATCACAGCGCAGAATCTTTTATCTTCCGCATTCGACAATTTCCAAAATGTCTCGGAGTTCATGGAATTCACACGTTTGTGACAAAAAACAGAATCTCGCGTTTTTAGCCGAAAGCGTGAAAAAAAAGTCTAAACTAGGATTCAGTGCATGCATCCTTAAGTTTCCGGTGACAGACCTCCTTGAATGTGCATACTACTGCTTGCTAAACCCGGAATAGTAACCAACACCTTTTCGCACTTCTAAATTCTTGTGAAGGCAAAAAGGTGTGAGTTAAACTAGGGGAATACAGACAACTGGCGTTTCGCAAAGTTCTGTCAATCAGAGTACATCTCGGCAAATATCATGAAAACTCTGGTGTTAACACGTTGCCTTATAGTGATCTGCTGGCATAAAAATTCCCAAGAAATCAAGAATTCGCAACAAAGAGAGCACGTTCTGCTTACTGTGAAAGGATATTCACACATACACGTGGCACTCAAGTGGGGTCTGGAAACTGGTGCATAGCTTGCTTAGGAATGAAAATCAAGTATTCAAACCTTATCATCGACGGAGTGCCTTTTTATGATGAATCCCTATATGAAAAAAAAACTCAATGAGCATTCTATTAAGGCCGCAGCTACAGGGTCCTCTGCAATATATAATTTTGATGCAACATAAGAAAAAAGCTTACAAAGCTGGAGTCTCGAATTTTATGTCCCCCTGTAGAGCAGGGATATCTAACCTGGTCCAAAATCAAAACAACGGCAGTGCTTGCGGTATAGATGAAGTAAAACCCAAACCCATGGAAGCAGTCTCCGATTTCATTAGTTAGCCACTCTCATATATGCAACCTCATTATCAGTTTGGCATATTCCCTCAAAAAAAAACATTCGCGAAGTAGATGTTATGGTTAAGGCTGATAGCCGAAGAGGTCCCAATAATTACAGGCCAATTTCTGTTCTCTCAATATTTTGTAAACTTGTCGAAGTCAGATATGTGCGGGTCTCAAACTTACAAAAAAAAACATGCTGTAATAAAAGAACAGTACAGCTGTCAAGGTTATAAGTCCACGGGGATGGCATTGCTGAATATTAAAGTCAAAATACTTGACAACTTTTAAACCAAGCTGATAACAACAGGTGTTTTTACAGACTTCGCGAAAGCATTTCATTCCGTTAAGCATTACATTATTTTCCAAGAACTTCACTCATATGGAATTATGGGAGTATAATGGCATCTGATAAAGAGTTACCTGCCATTTCGCCGACAGTTCTTCAACGTTAACAGCAGATCGAGCACATCTGAAATCATGTACGGTGTCTCGCAGGGATGCATACTTAGTTCGCTTCTTTTTTGATCTACATTAACGACATCGCAAGCATGCTACTCACCCCAGATATAATATTTCACGCTTATGACACAAATCTATTTTCCCAGGAACTGAAATATAGCTTCAACATCACGTGAAAATATACGTGCAAAATCTACCTCACTAGCCGACAGCAGACAAATTGGAATTAAATGCTAGTAAATCAATTTATATTATTATTCGGCCTTGTGACAAGCAAATTGTAGATTCACTTTAAGGAACAAGTCATTGATCGATTATGACTTACACATTTGTTGGAGTTCATTTAAACGAAAGTAATGATTGGTCCATTCTTTCTATGTCTGGACTAATATATCGCGTTATATTGACATATGTTAAAATTAAGACAAGAACACAGGAAGACGAAAAGGACGCCTTTTATGTGCGCGCAACTCGTCTTTAAGAACAACGGTGCACCAATTAGACCAACGAGAAGTTCTAACTTACCTGTCCACGGAGGTAAGTAAGCACCAGTGGCATTGGGATAGTGGACGTGGACTGTATCAAAGCGGGCGTTGGGTGGAAGATAATTAGTGGCTGGTGGAACGGGGTGGCGGTTCACTTTCGCTCGTTGGCACGAAACATTTGCGGGCGCCAGATCGCGAACATTAGCGTTTATGCGCGGCCACACGTAGCGATACACCAGGATCTTTTGCGTCGCGTTGATTTCAGTGTGGGCCAAGTTATGCGGGGTGTCGAAAATCCACTAGCGGAAAGAGTCAGGAACAAATGGACTGGGAAACCCTGATGAGCAATCGCATATGAGAGTGGTGCAATGCATGTGCACTTCCTCAAGTTGTAGTGATGTGGTAGACGTGCACAAACGCGTCAGATCGGAGTCGGTAAGCTGGGCGGCAGCAGTGTCATGGATTGGAATCGGGGGATGCCTCGTGACGGCACCCACACGGCTGAGAGCGTCTGCAAAAATGTTGGCGGTGGCGATGACGTGTCGAATGGCGGTGGTATATTCAGGCACACCGCCAAGCTGACGCACTTCCGTGGTGTGTAAGGGGTGTCTGAATGGTCGAGCATCAGGGGCTTGTGGTCGGTAGATGGTGAAGGCACGATATTCAAGAAGGTGACGGAAAGGGCGAACAGCAAGATACATGGCCAGCGGCTCTCAGCCAAACACGCTATATCTCGCCACAGTAGGAGCCATACGACCGGAGAAGAATTTGAGAAGCTGCCAGACTCCATCAGTGTGCTGTTGGGGTACCGAGCCGACGGCTGTACTGGAAGCGTCCGTAACCTGTACAAGAGGATATCTGGCTTATGGTGAGCGAGCAAGGCTTCGTCGGCCAGTAATTGCTTGACGGCGAAAAACACTATGTGGACATCGGCTTCACACTGTAGTGGATGCGTTTTATTTATCACCATCAGCAGACGATCAAATGGCTCGACGAAAGGGGCACACTTCCGAACAAAACGGTGGTAGCAGCTCACCATGGCAAGGAAGCGGCGTAGAGAAGTAACAGAGGTTGGCTCTGAAAATCAACTATGGCTTGTACCTTGAACGTATGAGGTCGAACGCCACTTGTGTCGACGTGGTGACCACGGAAGTCAAGAAAAAGAAACCGAATTCACTTTTATCAGTGTTGATGTCGATGCCGTTGGCAGAGAGTCGGTAAAACAGCTGGCGAAGATGAAGCAAGTGATCGTCCATGGACCGGCTGGCCACAAGAATTTGTCCACGCAAGCGAAAACGATAAGCAAACCAAGAAGGACGTTGTCTATGAAACCTTGAAAGTGTGTGAAGCTTTTGTGCAGTGCGAATGGCTTTTGCAGGAATTCGAAGAGACCAAAGGATGTTGCGATGTCTGTCTTCAAAATATCGTCGGAAGGGCAGTCCGTACGTGATGCGAATAAATATCAGTGCTCGCATAAGTCGAAGGGCGTCTTTTTCTCGCATTCCTTAACGAGAATTGGCAGCGCGGCTGATACTGCGAGCTATCTGGTTTTTGTGGCTCGTGGACTATATTTGTTTAAAACTCTTTCAAACTTGCACTGATATTAGTTTACGTGAAGAGGAAGCCTTGGGCGGAGGTTTCGTATACGGAAACCATTCGATGCCAGCAACATAGACGAAGTATCAGGCATGACCTTTGATATCTGCATAAAATTAAGCGAAGAGGAAAATGACCTCGTATTTTCGTCCACTGCATATTTCATCCTAAATGCTGTGCAGTTATGATGTTGACATTGCTTTTTACATTGCGGAACATTTCTCCGCAGCATTCAGAGTCGATAAATTCAAGAGAAGCCAGGCTATCTCAACATTCAAAAAGAATTTGATTTTTGAAAGCGATACTTTTCTGATCCTTTTTCCTTTTCTTCTATCCGATGCACTTTCATCCGAGCCAATGTTTGTCAGAAAAAGAAACCCACTAGACACTGCAACGTTTTTGTCCCGAAAAGAGTTGTATAAGTTAGTCTAAAATTGAACTGAATTAAGTTTTGCAAGTTTGGAACAAGCGACAAGCAAGTCGGTGTTTTGTTAAATTACAAGCGTCGACCTTGCCTATGAAGCAGCGACTAGCGACCTAGACCATCAAAATTTGTTATAACACAGAATGAAACAGCGGTAATTAATAAATATATTTTTTTTAAATAGCCACTATTTCAAGTCACTTCTGGCGGCCGTTGGCGGCTTCACTCAAGTGTTCATGACTACTTTTAGCAAAAGAATTACTACATGCACGAAGTATTTTCGCTGTGTCCCGTAAAACACTAATAGTACTGTCACCTGTTACACACTACTAGCTGTACTGAATCCGCACAATCTAGGTTCCATAGCCATGAATGAAATTTGTGTAACGCAAGTAGTACCTATGCCGCATGACGCTTATAGTTCGGTAATAGATATTGCCTAGTGGAGGCCTAACAGCGAAGCCGCATACGGGATTAGCGTGTGGCTGCTGCAAACGCGCCTTGGTCCCAGCTGGCCACGCAACTGCGACTGCGCGTGCGCAGCCATCATGCGGTAATCCTCTATACGACTCCGCTATTACACCTCCACTAGGCTTAAATCTCTCTATTATTCTCATCCCTAGTCACGCCAAGGTGGGAGATCTCCTTTACACGCGGCACCACAAATGCATGCCGCAGTTACTAAAAATAAAGCTAGTAACTACAGCCATTACAAACTCTGTCAGTTACCGGCTCGCTAATAATTACTTAATACCCAAAACGCACTGCCGGCAGTAAGAGCGGCTACTCCTAAGCAACATAGTTGAGGCAGCAGCGATTACTAATTCAACTAGAAATATATTCAGGAGTTTCTTGATAAGAAATGGTTTTATAGGGGTTTAACGTTCCAAAGCAACTCAGACTATGAGCGACGCCGTAGTGAAGGGCTCCGGAAATTCCGACCACCTTCGGTTCTTTAACGTGCACACGCATCACACATTACACGGGCCTCTATAAATTCGCCGCCATCGAAATTCGACCTCAGCGGCCGGGACCGAACCCGCGTCTTTCGGGTCAACAGCGGAGCGCCAGAACCACCTAGCCGCCGCGCGGCTCTGGATAAGAATACTCGCATAGAATGTTCCACGTGTAGAGGACGAAAGGAGGAAGAGACGCGACGCGTCAGCGCCGAGATGGCTGCGCGGCACTCCGAATTGAGTAACCTCTGTGTATAGCTTTATTCGTCTGTAACCTTTATCTTCGATGCACACGGCGCTGGACGTTATTGTTTCTGCATTCTTTGCAAGTTAAGAGTTGCATACTTATTCACGGAGGTCACAACTTTCATATAATGTGATACAGCTTCTGAATACCTTCATCGGTGTCCTCTACAGCTGACACTCTGTGCGCAGTATGTGTTTAAGCTTTTGCATCCTTTGCAAAAAAGATGTCGAAGGCTGCATCATTCGGTGAAGAGGACGCGCTGCGCCGGTTCCGCTGGCGTAGGCGGAGGGCCACGTGTCACTACTAAATGAGAAACCCAGCATATAGCGTCGCGGAGCAAAGTCAAGCTTCAATTCCCTATTTGTTCGTTTGAAGTGTCAACCCACTGCCTAAGCGTTGCGCGCGTGTTGTTCATGTTGGATGTTGTGCTCTCGCGATGCCCGTCAAGCGCACCGATTTCTAATGCTTCGCGCGGCCGCTACAGTGAGCACCAGTGGAACTGCAAGCTGTTACATGGTGGTATGGTTCGCCGGCATCGCCCAGGAGCTTACTAAATGTGACTACTGTGAGTGCAATAGTAAGTAACGTTTCGTAATGCAGCAGTTATCTGTTCTGTATATCATGCGCACCTACCGCATACGAAAATCAGATGTCCTAGAAGCAAACCATTCCTAATTTTACAGTTGTTTTGTGTTATATTTTGTTTTCAACTGCAATTCTCAGTGCAATCTTGCGTGTAAATGTAGTTTTCGGTTGCATCATGCGCGCCAAGCTTCTGTAGCGAAAGACTGAAACGCATTTAGGCAAGGAGTTGGATGGAGCAAAATGTTTTGACAGAATCGCAAGAAAGTTCACTGCCTGCGTCACTCGCACGCGCTTCGCAATGTGTTTATGCGCGACGAGAGCTGTCCGTGAGACGGGGCGTGCACCGTTGAGTTGCGTATGTCTTTGAAACTTCTTAATGTCAGCTGTTTGGAGCCGACTGCGCAGTAGAGCTTTTTATTGTTTTTTTCTCACCAGTGACATCTTGTTTTAAACTGACGGCAGCTGTACAGTGCGCAATGAGCCTCAGCCCAAAGGTTAGACTCTGTGATAACGGTCATTGTCGCGAGATAGCTTGTTGCCGGTTATTCTTCTCGATGCACTTTTGGATTGGTTGTTTATATTTGATGTGAGACAGCTTACACTGGTAGAACTTTATGATGATAGCGATTATATAAATAATCCACCTCCTGTAGCGTACATGTATCAGCATGTTGTACGAAAATTGGGTCGCACGCTCAAAGAGCACTGTCCAGGAACCATCCGCTGTACCGCAGAGCTGGAGTGCACATCGGCTATGAGGGACGCCGTAGTGGAGGGCTCCGGAAATATCGACCACCTGGGGTTCTTTAACGTGCACTGACATCGCACAGTACAAGGGCCTCTAGAATTTCGCCTCCATCGAAATTCAAGCACCCCGGCTGAAATCGAACCGGCGTCTTTCGGCTCATCAGCCAAGTGCCACAACCACTGAGCCACCGCGGGGGCCCTGATGTGAACACTTGTTTTGAAAAAAAAATTCAAGTGAAACAAATAACGGTGCCCGCGCGCATGAACACGCAAAAATATGTATCGGCAGACACGTGCAGGTTGTTTTAGACACACACAAAAATGTAGAGTTATGAAAAGCACCTTCTGCGAGAAAAGCTTTCTGATTTAATGTGCTCCATTTTAGAGGCAACCATAAAAAGCGGTGCGTTTATTTGTTCAAATCGTACTTCTCTGCAAAAGAAGCCCAGAAAGAGCTTAATGAGGAGCCTTAAGCTCTGAAATTTTACATAAAAATTGTATGAATGTCTGTGATGTCTCCTAACATTATAACAAGCTGTAAATGAACTAGTTTCTGCACTAGTTGCTGAAATAGCGTTTTTTGCATTCATAAATTGCTGTCCTCCAATTAAAAGCAACATTAGTAAAAGAAAAGCTGTGCCTCCTGAAGGGGCCAGTTAGGTATGTTTTATCTGTTCATTGTGGTCGGCATTGTCTGTGACTTTTATGTTCATAAATGCAAATCTTACAGGATGCACACTCTTCACTTATAATTGAAGAAGGCAATCTCTATGAGTCCGCTTATATTTGCGTTCTCTTCGAAAGACTGGAGAATAAATTTCCCGGCTTTCTAGCGGATTTCTCGACTCTCTAGGAAATAATAAATATTTGATATCAGGTATTCTTTGAAGAAAAAAAGAACACCTTTTCTATGTGGGAGCACCTCTGTAGGCTGACCTGCTCACCCCCACCGCCACGTGTTTTGAGGATGATCACTGATATTGAGAAGTCTACAAGACACCTTCACACACACTGCACGTGAAATTGTTTGTGTAGAATAAATTTCATTCGCAGACTGATTTCTCCTGATGCACTGCGACACAGTGCTATTGTGCAGAAAGCATTAGACCTGTGTTTCGTTGTGTGGTAACTTGCACATAATGCAACAAATATCTTCCAGTGAATGGATATCCATGCACAATTACTTCCTACAAGTTAGTAACTTTTACTAGAGGCGTCACCCCTCAATGATGCTCTTCCTAGGAGCAGCATAGTAGTGCTTGCATGCTTAGTTCTGGTTCTGCCCTTTAACAGGGTTTTACTCAGAATTAGTAATGGTAGCGCTCGTAGCTTGGATTTCCTTATTAGGTGAGTTTACGAGCTCTCTGACCTAGAAACGGGTACTGCTATTTGATTTACTACCTGTAGTTACTAAGAACCTAGCAACATGTGTGAAAAGCACTTACTAGGTTCGCCTTAGGAAGTAGCACTAGCGCTACCTTTCTTTAAGAATGCAGTTCTCTGCGAGTCATAGAAAAACTTTGAACAGTAGTGCATAGTGGTGCACGTCACCTAGGCACCCGGGTGCCATGGCTAAAGGCGGAAACGCTTGCGGGAAACATCTGTCAGTATAAATTTGAGTTTTTGCAAAAACGGTAAAATAAAGTGTTTATATGATTCATATCTTTTTATCCAACTTTGACAGTAAACTAAGTGCTGCTTTTTGAAGGCTGCTGCGCTTAATTTTCGAACAGTCAATGGTTATATTAACATCGAACCTATCCAGCGCGCCGCTCATACAGTCCTACTACGGCAGCGATGATTTATTATGTAGCCTTGCACACCCTTCGCTAATAAAACAAGCGGTTTATCTAGCTCTAGCATTTTCACAGTCAATCAAGCTTTGAGAAGAAAAGCTATCTCAAAGCTCAAAGGCATGTGATCGAGAAGGTTGTGCCCAGATGTTGAAGACGAACTCTCAAAACAAACTTTACACAGAGGAATCACATTAATATGAATTCATTTCCGAGTGTCGCCTTTCCCGTTTAGAACAAAGCGGCACAGAGGCGGAATTCAAATAGATACATCCGAAATGTGAAAGTCTCTGCGTGGCATTCTTTATATCCGTGTCATTAGCAAATGGCAGCACCGTTTTTGGTAGCCTCAGGACAGGAAAATTTGTAGATTTTCCCGACAGTTGCTGAGCGCGGCTTTTCTATGTTTAGAATTGACGTCAACGACTGTTGACCTCACAGCCTGAAACAGTCGTTGACGTTTTAAATTGACACTAAAGAGAAATTTAAGTTTGCTGGTATCTAATGCGTAAAGCCTTCTCATCAAGAAGATTATACCATAAAAAGAAACGAAGATTTTATCCCTATAAATAATACGAGCTACAGATGTCGCCATAATCGGCAGAATTGGCAAGTAAAATGCATGTGTTGATGTAGATTTTGGAGCGAGAATGGAACAGGCTAGGCTACACCATCATTCTCAACAAGATCGCGATCAGTCCTATTTCCGTGAAGGCGTCATACGTTTCTATCCCCTGGCATTAAAATTCTGAATTTATCTCAACTGTAGATGTGTATTTTTCTTCCAAGAAATGTGAACACACACCGGTAAGAAGCAGAGGAAGGTTGAAAGTTTAGTTAGCATAAAGCATGAAATACTAACACACAGCTTCAGAAACTTGTTCAAGTAACTCATGTCCCTGCTTTCTGATTCAAAAACGAACCATTTTCCGGTATCGATGTTCTTGTATGAGTTCTTCCAGGGACAAGAACAGCCTCGTAGAATATAGGCGCTCAGCGGACGTCATGTACTGGAAAAGTAAGGACGGTCTAGTTCTTAGACTAGGTACCTTGTTTGGCATTAGCGTAGCCCATTGTGCTTATTGACAATTCTGCTGACCAGATTCGCAATCTGATAGCAACTTTAGTGGTTGCAGCAGCATTGGCCCGATTAGATGGCTTGGATATGATGTTCAAGAATGTCGCAGGACGATACACGGGCGATGTGGCGACCCGCCATTGCGAGAGCGATGAGACGATTTTGTTGGTTTTGACAGCGGGTTTCTTGCAATGAGTAGTACGGATTTGTCCGGTGCGGGAGATAGGCCTAGGTGTCTAGACAATGGACCTTTCAGTGTGCCCGATGCAGGCCACATACTGACTCGTTTTTTATTTACTGTAAATGGTGAACCACTGCCTAGGTAGGAATGCGGCTTCTAGGCACGTTAAGTTCGCGAATAAATGAAAAAAATTCATGGAGACACTTAAGACTGCTAACGTGCGAGAATGCGAATGCATTATGTGTAGAACTTCACAACGCAGATGAACAGATTAGTGCTCCGCATTCTTCCGATGCTGCGTGCCCAGTGACTGCGAAGCCTCCACGAGGCCCATTTATAACTCTATTGCACGGTGTCTGGTAGGGCCGAGACGGCTAGATCCAACGGTGGCCTTTTCTAATCCTCGCGGAATACCACGCCATATTGTATGCTTAATACATCGGTTACGTTTAAACGTCGCCTTCACGCGCAGGTACTTGCATTTAATTGGACAAGCGGACTCCCCGGAGTGTACCACATGTGGCGTGCTCGAGACTGTACAGCATGTTTTAGTAGCATGCCCACATATGCACGAGAAAGACTCATGTTAGCATCTACTTTGAAGTCTTTTGACAGCGGGCCCCTCTCGGAGGATTTGATCATAGGCGCTTGGCCAGAGAGTTCTGAAACTGTACAGGCGACGCGGGCGCTCTCACGCGTTTTAAGCGACACGGGCCTTGACTTGAGTTTGTAATGTTAGAAAATGTGCCATGTCTTTTTTAATCTGCCTTCTCCCATCATGATCATCCCCCCATCAGAACATTCTTTTTTTCTCCTCTTCCCGTTCCCAGTGGAGAGTAGCAGGCCAGATATTCATTTTTCCGGCTAACCTCTCTGCTTTCTTGGTCAATAAACACCTCTCTATCTCTGTCACCAGCTGCAGTTCTGGCGCACAGTACTCCACTCATCTTGGCGTAGAATGATGATGCAGTCACTACTAAGGGTCGTACGCTGGCTCGCTTATATCTTTGTACACATGTTCAAGCAGTGCACAGTAATCCTGTGCACATGCGTTCACCATTATGACGAAATGAAATTTGATGCCAAGTGCAAAGGTGTTCTTATATCCTCCGAATTTCATGCCAAAGACGGCGGACTGCGGACGCCGGTTTTTGTGCCAATCGGACATATAATGGGTTCGCATTAATAGTTATTACTGCATCGACTCTTTGCCGTAAGGTGTGCTCCACTGTCTCAGGAGGCCGTGAGGTGCACTAAAGAATAAGATCTGCAAAAAATGTATACTTGCGGTTTGGGGTCGAAGCAGGAATGAAAGATGTCGCAGCCATCTAGTTTAAGTCATAAAGTGAGCTTAAGTGCATGAGCGGCTTGAAAGGTGTGCACAGTGTAGGGAATTACAAAACTTTAGGATGGACAAAGGGCGAGACGAGAGGTCAGGGTGCAGAGTACAGGCAGTGAGGTGACGTTCAAGACAGGAGGGGATGCCAACCGCCTCAAATTAAGGTGCCCACGAATTAAGTAATTAATGCAATCGCTGTCGTCAGCAGCATGCAGGGCACGGTAGTTCGGGACGCCCTTAAAAAGCACGTGCTTCCTTTTAAAGGATTACGTTTGGTTGCGTTGGTTGAAGCCATTTGTTAAACCGGGCTGTACAGGTATTGTGGTTCCCGCACATCTAGTGTACAATTTGCCAGTTATTGTTCCAAACCATTCCAAAGCCACGTTAGCGCGCTTCTGAGAGTGAACCGAAGAGGATGGATCATGCGTTTTGGTTGATGTAGATGGACGAGAGTATTTCAAAGAATGATCTAGTAATGCAATTCGTTCGCCATCGTAAAGGAGATTACTAAGAAGTTACCATATGTGGTCGAATGATTGGCGAATGGCAGGAATTTCTTTACCGAGATACCAAATTATCGGATCATTCCCGTCATTAATGTGGTGCATATAATTGTTAGATGTTATGACTCGTGTGGAGTCGGGGGTTGCGTAAAAGAAAGATGTTGAGGGGATGAGGTAAGTGGCGAGCAGAGTTTACGCGGTGGTGGAATTGCAAGTGGCTTGAAAAGCTACAGGGCGAACTGACTGATCCTGAACTTCAGGGTGCCAGGGATTAGACCTAGCCAGAAGTTATCGTGGCTTGGAGGATGATGGGGTTGTGTGTGGTCCTTACAAGGCTGACCCGACGACGTTGGCCACACAGCCGATGTTTACTTTGTAGTGGACGGCCGGGCATGTTTCGCAAAGGCTACTCGACAAAATATCGTATTCATAATATCAATCAGGTGATCGAGAAATACACAGTGCATAACCAACGCCTACGCAGTGGTAGCATTATTAAATGGTGGAAAAAGCGCGTAAACGCCAAGACGGAGCGAAGAAATAAGAACTAGCACTCCACTCTCAACTGAGCATTTATACCCGTACATTCAGGAATAAATGTTCAGTTGAGGGTGTAGCACTCGTCCTTGTTTCTTCGTTCTGTCTTCGTCTTTACGCGCTTTTTCCACCATGCACCTAAACCAACTTGCCCAAAACTCTGCTCTAATCAGTAGCATTAATATTTTAAGAGCAAGCATGTCAGTCGGTCGCAACACCAGCAGTCATGAAGGCATTGCGGAATCAAGGTGTAGAAGAGCGTGATGCTAAGATATTGGAAGATATCTCTAATGGCTGCACAGCCACCATGCTCCACCATAAAGACATCAATAAAATTCGAATCACGATGGGTGTCAGGCCTGGCGATATGACCTCCAACGTTATAACAAAGAAAACATGCGGGACGCTTGGTGTCAATACAACATATTGGGACCAGCGAACAGACGGGATCACCAAAATGAGTATACAGAACAGCGCTGTCCTGTGTATTCCTTCTTCTGTTGATCCCGTCTGTTCGCTGCTCCAAATATGTTCTATCTGCAGTGCTCTTCACCTCTTCTTCACAGGAGATATTCAGCAGCCTGAAGATTCGCGGACAAAATTGCATTTCTAAGTCACTCAGGGGCTGAATTTCAAAGTATGATAAATGGCTTAGACAGGCAAAACAGACCGGTGGGTCTAGAAGTTAATATGCAGAAAGCTAAATTAACGTTCAAACGTCTCGCATCGGAATAGCCTCTAGCGATCTCTTGCGAGGCGTTGTATGCGCTAAGGGAATACGTGTACTTAGCGCTAATAGTGACCGAAAACCTTAATCACGATAGTGAAATAACTAGAAGAACATCATTTAGATGGAGCGCATTTGGCAGGTAGTCTGAGGTCATGAATGGCAGTTTTGCAATATCCGTGAAGAGAATAATGTATAGCAGCTGTTTTGTATTGGTACTCATCTATGGCGGGCAAGCGTGTACGCTAACCAAAATGGTTGAACCTAAATTCAGCACAACACAGCCAGCTATTCATTGATTGGGTGCAATGAGGAGCACTTATGTGCGTGCATCCGCAAAATAAACAAATGGTAAAGTAGGCTTCTGCCCAAAGTGCTAAGAGGACCACCTGCTTTTCTTCCCACTTCTGCTGTGTAGAAGTGAACTAGCCATAATATGTGGAATCGGAATATATATTGGTGCCGAAAAGGTAGACGCAGGCGCGATAGAAACAAACACGTGCTCTTGTCAATTTTTTACTCCATTTTGGTAGTATTAATGATTTTAAGAATCCTCTACAGGCTAGCATAGCTAAACACATTGAAGTTAAATACAGAGTGGGCGCATGCTTGTTTCTTTAGCGACGGGACTAATGATCGCTTTGTTGTTTTCTCCTCTTGAGTTCAGATCTTACACCGATCTCTTCATATGCCACTGAGTCGACCGTAAATATAGCGCTTCAGAAGGAATAAATAATCCAGGCTTGGAGCATCGTCAGGATTTCCTTAGTTTATTTTTAATAAAATTTGCGCACACGTTTCCTAGACGCTTCTATGCGTGATCTTCTATACTTTTTTGTGCCTATGCAATCGCACTAGCAAGGCACCAACATCCTCTCAGCTTGACTGCCAGCTGTCCGCAAGCTGCAGTCACGTACCAGAATACCGTATTTTCTCCAGTACAGGGGGGGGGGGGGGGGTCCTCTATAGAGAGATGCCCGTTTGGCTTGCGCTTGTTTGCTGACGGCGTTTTGATGTTTGCTGCGGTTGGCACTGCGCAGGGCCGCAAGATGCCGCTGCATGCAGGTATTTTTGGAAGTTATCATGAACGCCGTCTCAAGACCTCTGGCGTCGTCTTGACCACCGGATAGCGACGAGGTTCGAGCAAAGCGCGAGGCACTGAGTAGGCATATGATCGCGGACGCCGTATGATGAAAACACTGTTTTATCTTGCTTCTTGCAAAAGTGGCGAATCACTGCTATTACTTGTTATCCACAGATATAATAAAAGCTATTCCCTAAAGACGTGGCATCAGCCTCACCAAACCTGAAAAGGTCAGCCCTATTAGAATAAAGCAAAATTAAATGATTTTTATAACTTAAAAATGTTATATTAGAAATGTTTATTACTATCCTTGCAATAAATTCTCACCAGTTGCGATCCATGTACATCTAGACAATCATTGCGAGCCTACTGAAGTGAAAGACACTGCACTAAGACAAAACCCTGCAGTCACCACCGAGTACTTTGCAAGGCTGGCGAATCGCACTGCATCAGCGCGCGCAGCTCCATCTAATGACCCAGAAGGGCGGAAGGGGCGGGGAGAACAGATTAAGGTTTCGCTTGTCACCGCCTTGAGTGTAGAAAACTTTGTGATCAAAATGAGTACTATTTTAAAGAAATGCCGTGATCATATTGGTCCTCACTATACTTTACTACCTCTAGTGACACCGCTGTAAATTAGGGCGCTTATGTCACCCCTGTGAATTACAGCGCTTATAACACCACTGTACATGCATGACTCTACATCATAGTTACCATCAGCTCCATGCTTGAAGTCTATACATAGACCGTGTATAGACTTCTGTAAACTTGTGTCTTAGAATTTCAGTAGACACTTGTGTATAGACCATATATAGACAAATGTCTACTTGACATAGGTCGATACACATTCCATAAATATATATGGCCTGGTGATGCTATGGACCTTGGTCTATAGACAGTCTATACACCACTGTCTGCTATACCTTCAATACACCACTGTCTACAGACTGTCTATAGACAGACAGTTGTAGCAGCAGCAACGGCCTTACGCACCACGAGCGGCACCAGCCGCCGAAGATGACGTCGAAGTGCAACCGAACTGAGTGAGCCGAACCCTCTTCGTGCCGGCGTCACGCGCCGTTCGGCTCTTCCTGGGTCAAGGCATCATATGCTTTAGCACTTCAGCCAATAAATCAGTCATTACTTTCATTGCGCCGGCCTTAAACAAATTGGTGCGACAAACTGGTGACTTCGGACGTTCGCTGGAACATCCGCTCCCACCATGGCCAGCGCCGACGACAACGCCTCCGCCATTCCCGTTGACGGATCCTCCAGCGCCGTCCCTGCGCTGTCCCTTCGCTTTCCCCAGTTCTCGGCGGACGATCCTCAGCCCTGGCTCGCCCAGGTAAACATCCAGTTCACTTTTGGCCGCATCACCTCCCAGACGCAGAAGTTCCATCGCGTCGCTGCGTCGGTACCTCCTAAGATCGCCGCTGAAGTCCAAGAACTCTTCATAAATCCACCCGTCTCGGCCCCGTTTGACACGTTGGCTGCTGAGTTCATCAAGCGAACAGCCGTCTCAGAACATCGCCGCCTGCAGCAGATCATCTCCCCCGAAGAACGGGGGGACCGCAAGCCAACACCGTTGCTGCGGCGGCTCCGGCAGCTCCTGGGCGAAGGTCCTGGGCTACAGGGCTGCTACGTTTCAGCAAGACTTCCTGTGTGAGTTTTACGTTCAGCACTTGGCATCGTCCGTCCGGATGGTGCTCCTACCTGCCTGCGGGTTGTCTTTGGAGGCGCTCGCTGAGCTGGCGGACTGCGTTATGGACGTTTCCTACTCCACAGTTTCTCTCGGCACAGTCTCGCAGCCTCCCACCCCGTTATCATATCTTCCCTCCCGCGTGGAGCTTCAGAGCCTCCGCGACGAATTCCACACCCAGATCACATATCTCTCAGACCAGATCGCCGCAGTGTCGACTACCAGCGCTCGTTCGCCTTCCCGTCGCCAATACTCACCTCGCCGAAGCAGTCCTACACCACCTCTTCAAACCAGCGAGTGCTGGTATCACCGCACCTTCGGCGACGCATCTCGTCAGTGCACCCCTCCCTGTCGCTTCCAGGGAAACTTCGCACGACACCACTAGAAGCGGCAAGTGGTGTCACTCTGGAGACCAGCCGCTTATTCTTTATTTGTGACCACATCTCGGGCCTCCGTTTTCTCGTCGTCACCCGAGCAGAGGTGAGCGACCTACCCTGCAGCATTACAACAGCACCTTCTCCCCGCAGTGGCCCACCGCTATAAGCCGCCAACCTCACCCCCATCGCTACGTACGGAGAACATGCTCTCACACTAAATTTGGGCCTCCGGCGTGTATTCCGATGGGTTGTCCTTGTCGACGACGTACGCTCCTTATCTTCGGAGCTGATTACCTGAGCCACTACAATCTGCTGGTCAACATGCACAGCAAGTGTCTCGTGGACGCCGCGACGAACCTCTCTGTTCAGGGTCTCCGTCATCGAGAACCGCTTGCCAGTATACCCATCCTACACCAGTCGGCATACGAGATCCTCCTGGATGAATACCTTTCTCTACTTCGTCCCTTCAACTTCTTACTGCCCGTCAAGCATGAGGTCACGCATCACATTGTGACCACTGGCCCGCCCACACGCGCTCGAGCCCGTCGCCTGCTCCAGACCGTTTACATATCACCCGCAACGAGTTCGAACACATGTTGGAGGTCACGATTGTTCGTCCTTCATCTAGCCCATGGGCGTCCCCTCTATACATGGCTCCAAAGAAATCCCCAGGAGACTGGCGGCCCTGTGGTTATTACCGCGCCCTCAACAACGCTACCGTTCCGGAACGTTATCCCGTACTTCACATCTCGAATTTTACCGCAGCACAGCATGCCGCCACAATTTTCTCTAAAATAGACCTCGTCAAGGCGAACCACCATATCCCCGTAGAACCATCCGATGTACCCAAAACTGCAATCATTACACCATTCGGCCTCTTAGAATACCTCCGCATGCCATTTGGTTTCCGTAACTCTGGCCAGACATTGCAACGCTTCGTGGACACAGCGACACGGGGTCTACCCTTCTGCATGGCATACATCGAGGACCTCTTCGTATTCAGCCGCGACACGAAGCAGCACTTGCAACACCTCCGGCACTTTTTCCAACGTCTCTCTGAATAGGGCCTGATCATCAATAGAGCAAAATCTGAATTCGGCAAGTCGAAGCTCGACTTCCATTGGTCACCGTGTCGACCGCTCTGGCATTCGACACCTCCCATGAAAAGTCCAGGCCATTCAAGACTTTCCGCAGCCTGCCTCAGTCCGCAAGCTCCGTGAATTTCTCGGCAATGTCAGTTTTTATCGCCGTTTCATCCCCCACTTTGCAGCACTCCTCAAACTATTCACAGACATGCTCCAAAGGAAGAAACCAGACTCCGCACAACTGACTTGATCTTCAGCTGCTGTGGATTCTTTTCAAGCCACCAAAGCGAAACTTTCAGACCTAGCTTTCTTTGCTCATCCGCGTCCTGATGCACCCCTACAACTTATCACCGACACCTCCGACTCCGACTTTGGAGCCGTACTACACCAGTTCGTGAATGGTGCTTGTAGCCGTCTATCTTTTTTCCCCCACAAGTTTTTCTGGTGCCGAAAGCCGCTACAGTACTTTTGGCCGTAAATTTCTTGTCATGTGCATGCCCTTGTGGCATGTCAAGCACCTCCTCGAAGGTCGGCAGTTCGGCATTGTCACCGACCACAAGCCAGTCACTTTTACCATGAAATCAGGGAGCCGTAAATTATCGCCCCCTGAAATTCGTCAGCTTTCGTACGTTCCGGAATTCACGACCGACATCAGACATGTGCAAGGCCTTGACAACGCCCCGGCTGATGCACTGTCACGTGTTACTCTTTCCCTCGCGTTTGCTGCTCCGTCACCGAACCTCGACTTTGCGCCCTCACAAAACACAGCAACCTCACGCGGAAGATATGGACCTTCGCAAGGGCACTGGCTCGGTGGTTCTCTGTGAAACTCTCCTCCGTTTCTGCCCCGTCAACATCTTATCAGACACTTTGACAGGCACTCCGCGCCCTTTGGTACGCTCTTCTTTTCGTAGTCTTGTCTTCGACGCCCTCCACGGCCTGTGCCATCCCAATCCCAGAATTCGCGCCGCTCAACATCTCACAAAACGTTACCTCTGGCCTGGCATCAACAAAGAGCTCGCCTGGGTCCGTGCCTGCCTGGCTTGCCAGCAGTCTAAAACCTAGCTGCACGCGACATCTCACTTCGGCTCGTTCCCTTCACCAGCAGCACGTTTCGACAACGTCCACATCGATATCTTGGGTCCCAAGCCCCCTTCCTCTGGACAGTCTTGTCTTCTTACTTGCATCGATAGGTTTACTCACCGGCCCGAAGCGTTTCCTCTGCCTGAAGCCAACAGTGACACCATCTCCAAAACCTTCGTCACCGGCTGGGTCTCCCGGTACCGGGTTCCTTCGACCATCACCACTGGCCGTGGCGCCCCGTTGGAACCTTCGCTCTTTAATAACCATATGACTTTACTTGGAACTTCCAGAATTAGAACTACTGCTCACCATTCTATCGCCAACAGCATGATCGAACGCTTCGAAAGACATCCCTCGAAAGACACCCCTCAAAGCCGAACTCGACACTACCCAATGAACTGCCTCCATACCACTGGTTCTGCTCATCCTCCGTGCTACATCAAAAAAGGTCTTCGTTGTACTCCGGCAGAACATCTCTTCAGCTCGCCGCTGCGTCTTCCTGGTAAATTTTTTGAATCCGCCGATTCTTCTAGAAGCCCCGCGCCTACCGATTACGTGATGCAGCTGCGCCATTTTTGCCGCCAACTCCGACGCCAGTCTCGGCCATCTTCACACGTTTCCTCCGAACTAGAAACTTGGGCACATGTCTATCTATGTTCGCCGAGACTCTGTCCGCAAGCCGCTTGAGTACCCCTAAGACGGCCCGTTACGTGTACGCGAAAGAACGTCGATTTTATACGTCGCCGACATTCATGGGCGCACTGATACCATTTTAATCGACCGCTTAAAGCCAGCCTTCACAAATGACGCCCCGCCCACTGCAGCTACATGCGTGGTATCTCTGGCCCAACCGGCTGCTGCACTTCTCCGCCATCTTTCCCTGGCACTCCTCGGAAGTGGCACCTACCGTTCCGTCTTCCAGCTTAACCGGACTCCTTCACTAGTTCACTAGCGGGGGGCCTACTGCTGCAGCAGCAGCAGCTTTACGTAGCACGAGCGGCACCAGCCGCCGAAGATGATGACTCCGAAGTGCAGCCGAATTGAGCTTCCTCCTCGTGCCGGTGTCATGCGGCGTTCGGCTCTTCCTGGGTCAAGGTATCATATGCTCTAGCACTTCAGCCAAACAAATCAACCATTACTTTCATCGCGCCGGCCTCATACTGATTGGTGCGACAGTCTACAACCGTTGAAAAAGGACACCACACGGTCTTCACAAGTGGCACGACCATCAATGTGCTTAAAATTAAGTTTACTTCCAAGCTATCCAGGCTCGGAATATGCAATACATGCGCATAAGAATGCACCACATTATACAAACAGCTGTTGAAAGTAACGGTCCCAATAGTTTCCCCAGAACCATTCTTGCGACCTGTTTGCAGTCAATCATCCAGGCATGCTAACCTGTACAGCGCCAAGAAAAAAATAATTAATCTGCGACTGAAAATAAATTCCCAATCCATCTAGGCACACGTGTTTTACAATTCAAAGCATATCCTGGCTATCCCATTCTTGAAAGGAAATCAGGCCATGGGGGACGCAGAAGTACAAGGCTGTCTAATAATTTCGGCCACCTGCGATTTTTTACCGAGCACTGACATCGCAAAGTACGCTGACATCTAGCATTTTGCCTCTAATAAAACGCGACCGCAGAGGCTGGGATCGAACTTTGTTTCTTCAGGTCACCAGGCGAACACGTAACCGCTGAGCCATCGCGCATGCTTCATCATGATAAATTCTAAGTGGTTTTCATAAAACGTGGTAACTAAGACCCATAATCTCTGGAGCACTATACCTCTACACTAATACCTACTTCCAATACTGACCTCCTGTATGACATTGCTTTTACGTTAATTAGAACAGAAGACTTCGCAGAATTGCGCCACACATCAGCAGTGATTCGCTATGACCTGTTGAGAGTGCCACCGCCACAAAATACACATGCAGTACTCCTTACACAGGGACCCCAAAATGAGAATATTGCACAAATTATTCTTATACACGCTATTGAACAAGCGCTTCAATATTGAAACCTGGTACTCACGCCGATTCTCAAATGGGCACAAGTCATGGTTACCAGGCAGACTGTGAACCAGTTCACCAAAGTTTTGCGCCCATAACTTGCCCCCATAACAAAGTCGGAAGAACATACTCATACATCAGTGCGCGCTCTTAGAAACAAGCGGGTTAGAGAGCTCCCAAGCTGTGCTCATTATCCAGAAAAGTTCCAACAGCACATAATGGCTGCAGCTGCGCCGCTTCAAAAACAGGCGCGAGCTTGAGACAACATACGCAATACTGTCACGATGAAATACCGTCTCAAATTCACCGAGTTTTTTCTTCAAGTGCAGCCCGAACAGAGCATTAAAACAGTGGTTCTTGCATCTGTGTAGCCAAACCTAATGATGACAGAACAATCAGCGAAAGCAATGAACGCGCTCGAAGTAAGAATTATTTCGACCAAACAACGTCTTCATCAAGAGGCGCAGTCATAATGACACAGCGCGAGCTGAACTGCATTTGTGGCGCAAATAAGCGACAAGTTACATTGGGGTTTCCATAATCTAGCAGTCTGAGTAAAAAGGGAAACGATATGGAGCTCGTAGGTTCTTCGCCCTGTTTGTACACGCTCGCCATTGACGCCGGCAACGACTTTTATTCAACCATCACACTATAAGCATCCCCCCAGCGGCGCTTGACTACAACTTTGACAAACGTCCCGTGCTCCAGTCTGTAGCGTTACAAAGCATCTTTGGCGAAACGTCGCTGTCCACGACGCGCACCGAACGAGCGTCTACACGTAACAAGCAATGCACCCCTCCCGTGAACAGCACTCCATCGTCCGGACAGGGGATAACACAAAGATTAAAAAATAAATGTATTCCACCTCAGAACAAGAGTATGTGTTTCCGGAGGTGCCAAGTAAATCGAGCTCAGACGGCGCTAACACAAAGTTACATTTAGGCCGTCATTCACGGACTAAGCGATATTTCTGGCAGCGCATCTCTCTTCAAACACGAAAAAGCCAGTAGACAGCTCGCAAGGAGCGGCTTACCATCGGAGGCTTCGCACCATCTGCCTTGCTGTGCGTTAAGAAAGACAGCAGCAGGCCAGACATAAGCGGCATTAGTCGAGAACCCGATGTCTTCCGCTGCTTGTAACGCCGCTTACAAACGACGATAGAAAGTTTGTCGCTGCGCATATAATCTGTTCTGCACACGCGGCTCTGCTTAGAGTGGTTTAGGAGACTAAATGAATAAAAAATAATCGTGTAGACTTACCTTAAGTGGACGATTAAGTTGGATTTCGGTGAAAACTTAATCCACGAGAGAACATGCCGACAACACTGACCCATCGCGCACACAGTTGTCTGCAGCCCGAATTATTTTCCGCCGACTCGCGATAAAATGGGTATACGTGAAAGAGAAACCCGTTTCACTGTCGCATCTTTACCGCTCGCGCTCTTGCCGTGTGTAGCTCAATCTGGTATCCAAGACCACAGAGGACAATTGTTTTATAAGCTTAAATTCTTCACTCGCGCTTTAAAAGCCTTATTGATTTCACGAAAACAAAATCGAAATTTTACTGCTTTTCCCATATGCGCCGCATCTTCCATTGAATAGTATGCCGCATAATTTTGGAATAATAATTAAAAAGTTGCATAGCATAACGTCTTTTTTTTCCTTTTAGAAAACTGGTATGGGCGACATCAGGGTCTCATCGATTCCGAAGCAGCAGGTGTATGTGAAGGAACGGCAAAAATCGGGGTTTATGACTGCTGCATCGCAGCAGTTTTTCACGTGAGTGCAAAGTGCAAAGGAATAAGTAGCAGAAAAACAGGCGAAAAAATGAGGGTTGTTGGCCGTAGATAGGACGTTGGCTATAGATAGTCGATTGGCTGTCTAAAGCCAAAAAAAAAATTAAGGGTGTTTACGTGACAGATAGTCTAGAAACTGTCTGTATAAAGCTGCAAATCTATACATATTCTATAGACCGTCTATAGACAAAAGAAAATTTAGCCTATTAAAGACTTCAGTCTATATAGACCGTCTATAGACGAAAGGAAATTAAGGCGGTTATAGACTTTACATTCTATAGACCGTCTATAGACAATGTAAAATTAAGGCTTTTGTAGACTTCAGCCCGTAGATAGTCTATGGACCATCTATAGCCAGAGCAAAATTAAGGCGCTTATAGACTTTAGTCTATAGATGGTCTGTGGACAGTCTATAGATAAAAGGAAAAGTCAAAGGATGGCTATAGGGTTTATAAAAACTCTTTAGAAAGTCTATAGACCATTTTTATTAGGGTAATTGCTAGAGGTGGTGAGGCATAGCAGTACATTTATTCGGGAGTGTTGTAAACGTTTTGTGCTAAAATCAGAGCATGACCTCTGTGGAAGTTAATTTTAATAACATGGAATGTAGTTCAGTAGAAATCAAGTGTATGGAACAAAACGGAGTCAAATTCACTGTTTTGTATTGAAATGAGCTAATTCGCGTGAATACATTCCAGTATCACCCAGACTTTGAACATAATTTTTGTTGATTGCAGCTTTTAAGCTCCTCTGACCGCCACGTAAAACTTATCATATATAATCGATTTGCTATTATTGCAGTACCTAATTTTCGCATTTTTCTGGTTTAATGTTTTGTTGGTTTAGTTTATTTCGAGGAAAAAAAGCACTTCATTTTATTTTGTTCTGTAAAATGGATGCTGCTTTCTACGAGCGCTTCAGAAACGAGCTCATCGTGTTTTATTAGTGCCTTAAAATTTTCAAATGATGTGCGGCACGGCCTTTGTCTTGTCGCGGTACGAATTGCACAAACCCGTGCTGCACCCCTGCGCCATTTTAGCGCGAAGAGTACATCACGAGAAGAAACCGGGTAGCCGGTTTGTATGAAGTTTGAGCTTGAGGGTGACGTTGGACAAACCTTAGTAAAAAAATAATGCCGCAACTGGTATTCGAAACTTGCGGCGGCGCGAACAGATCAGATTCGCTGGCCACTGCGTGAGAGCGCTATGCTATCGCTGCAGTTGAACACGCCTCGTGTTAAACTGCAACACACTCTGGCGCTGTGCATTGCCCATCGTCGTCTTCCTGAACTAATACTACTACCGAACTAATTTGATCTATGTGGCGGTAGTGACATAGAGATGTGCACTGCGTGCTTTGGTGTGGACAACATGGTGGCAGAAACATGGCACTAGAGGAATACGCGTTGGCGTTGACAACATCGGTGCCCAAACGCGGCAGTGGAGCGTAGGCCTCCGGCGTACATTGGGTAAATTGGCGTTGACTATGAAAAGATTGAAGGCGCACACAACTGGTTTGGGAGACTTTTTTATGTGATATTTTTTCTAGCCTTCATCCCGCGCATGACAGGTGAGCTGAGTGCAGTAGACCCACTTTACCTGCTGCGTTTACTCCGCAGATTGTAGGAACCCAGCATGTCAATGCGCTCAATGTCAATCTCAGCCCCAACCTTACTCATGCCTCCCTCCAAGGAGTACAAATCTTAACAGTCAATTTGTAACATGGTCTCAGCCTTATGTGAAAATACTTGAAGATGTCTAAAGCAACTGCACAGCTACCATAGTCCGCCACAAAGCCAGCAATAAAATTCCAATAAGAAAGGGCTTCAGGCAAGGAGACACGATCTCACCAGTGCTATTCAACCCCTGTTTACAGGAGGTATTCCGAGGCCTGATTTGGGAACAGTTGGGGATAAGAGTTAATGGAGAATTCCTAAATAATCTGCAGTTCTCTTAAGGCATTGCCTTGCTGAGTCACTAAGAGGATGAATCGCAAAGCGTGATAAATGAGTTAGACAGGCAGAGCCGAATGCTGGGTCTGAAAATTAACATGCAGAAAACCAACGTAATATTCAACCACCTAGCAAGGAAACCGCAGTTCTTAATTGGTAGCTAGGTGCTGGAAGTGGGAAATAAATATGTCTAATTAGGGCAGATAGTGACAGCTGATCCGGATCATGCGAGGGAAATAACTAGCAGAATAAGAATCGGGTGGAGCGCATATGGCAGGTTCTCTCAGATCATGAATGGTAGTTTAGAGAAAAGTACACAACAGCTGTATCTTAGCAGTACTCACCTACGGGACAGAAACGTGGAGGCTAACGAAAACGGTTCTGCTCAAGTTAAGGACAGCACAGCGAGCCATGGAAAGGAAAATGATAGGCGTAACGTTAAGAGACCGGAAGCGGGCAGAGTGGGTGAGGGAGCAAACGCGGGTTAATCACATCCTAGTCGAAATCAAGAGGAAGAAATGGGCTTGGGCAGGGCATGTAATGCGAAAGCAAGATAACCGCTGGTGCTTAAGGGTAACGGAGCGGATTCCAAGAGAATTCAAGCGTAGCAGGGTCCAGGAGAAAGTTAGGTGGGCGGATGAGATTTAAGAAGTCTACGGGGATACGGTGGGCGCAGGTGGCTAAGGACAGGGTTAAATGGAGAAGCATGGGAGGGGCCTTTGCCTTGCAGGGGTCGTGGTCAGGCTGATGATGATGATGGTTATGATTATAGTCTCCCTTCCTCCTACACTGAAACATTACGCAGTTTTGCGTCTGTCTTCCCGCGAGGCAGACAGCAGAGGTTGCCTGCAGACACACACTAGGAAAAAGAAATAACTCTTTTTTTTTATATCGCATTTGTTAAGCCGAAAGGGCACCACCGTCGCTCGCAAGCACAAATTCAAAGCAGAGACAAACTTCTGTTAAATATAGGAAGTTCTCTTAAGCAATACAGGACACATATGACTGAAGCCAGTTTTTTCTATATTTATGTTCGATGTGCGCTGACACAAAGATGATTTTTGTTTTCGCGATAATTACACAACTTATCCAGGTTATTTATTTATTTTAAAACAATTGCATTTGGTTTATTGCCCGACAACTGTGGCGCCCCTGGTGCAAAACTGCATCATTTGGAGGGGCCTTGGTGCCCACCTTACCTACCGAAACTTAAAGTTCCTTAAAATCAACATAAGATAGTAAAACGCACAAGCTATACGCTTAAGCAAGCGATAATTCTTCACTTAAGCCAGTTTTAATTCAGGGTACATATGTGTCCCGTGTACCTCAAAGCGTTAGCAAAGGGGAGGAGGGGCAATTTATGCGTGTTCAGTTACCGATTTTTCTGATTATTTTTCTGCTTAAATTGCTCGATGAGCTCCCTGTCGCTAGAACCAATCAGACATGCATGTGAGCCGCAAAAATTGAAACGATTTGAACAGAAATAATTGTGCCATAGGGGCCTTATATTTATTACCCAAGCAGCACAGGTAATCGGCCCAATATTGCAACAGGATGGTTCAATCCTGGTGCTTTGTAGGGCCGGCCTTTGCGAATACGGTTCCAATGTTGGGTCAATTACCTGTGCTGCTTGGGTACGTGTCTTCCATCCACTGCATACGAACAAACTCGGGGCACACGATGCCGTCTATCAGTCCGAGAAGGAAGTGAGCGGAAATAGGCACCTCATTGGCCTCGCTTTCCACCTGCACACATACGATTAGGAATGAGTGCACATGGCATATGGCTAATAAAACTTATGAGCCTAAAAACGCATAAGCGCGCAGCTTTGCCACTTTGCCAACCCAAGCGACAAAGACTGCCGAGGTTTTGTACCTGGTTTTGTGCGAAGAAGCATGGAAAATTTACAATCGGTGGGACTTGCTTAGCAGATCTCCGTGTTTTGTCAGTCAGTTCTCTGTACAAAATTCTTGATCATCGATATTATAATAAGCCCCGCCGCGGTGGCTCAGTGGTTAGGGCGCTCGACTACTGATCCGGAGTTCCCGGGTTCGAACCCGACCGCGGCGGCTGCGTTTTTATGGAGGAAAAACGCTAAGGCGCCCGTGTGCTGTGCGATGCCAGTGCACGTTAAAGATCCCCAGGTGGTCTAAATTATGCCGGAGCCCTCCACTACGGCACCTATTCTTCCTTTCTTCTTTCACTCCCTCCTTTATCCCTTCCCTTACGGCGCGGTTCAGGTGTCCAAAGATATATATGAGACAGATACTGCGCCATTTCTTTCCCCCCAAAAAACCAATTATTATTATTATTATTATAATACCAGTAATATTTGGTTTTTGGGGAAAGGAAATGGCGCAGTATCTGTCTCATATATCGTTGGACACCTGAACCGCGCCGTAAGGGAAGGGATAAAGGAGGGAGTTAAGAAAGGAAGGAAGATGTGCTTTAGTGGAGGGCTCCGGAATAATTTCGACCACCTGGGGATCTTTAACGTGCACTGACATCGCACAGCACACGGACGCCTTAGCGTTTTCCCTCCTTGAAAACGCAGCCGCCGCGGTCGGGTTCGAACCCGGGAACTCCGGATCAGTAGCCGAGCGCTCTAACCACTAAGCCGCCGCGTCGGGTCATCGATATTATTGATTTTAAATTTTCTCGAAAGAGCGCGCCGACCATCCGTCGCTTGACTATCATGCTGGCGGTTTTCGAACGCCAGAATGTGATTTCTTTATTTTTTATGCTTTATTCTTTTACACGTTCGAAAACAGAGATAGTTTGACTAGCACGAGGCTACTTTCGTGGGCAAAGAAAAGCGAATTTATTGTAAAATTTTAACAGACACGCAATTCAACGTACGTTAATTGACCCCGGGAGCCGCCCTTCGTAACTCCGCCATATTGGACTAGTTGAGTCGTCCCGTCTAGATCGCGAAAATCGTAATTAAGTCTGGCAAAGCCTTTTGACACCCCTCCACCTGTGGCTTCACGAAAAGCGCCGACGGACAGTTTTTCAGAACCTGGATATTCAAACACTAGCCATTTTAAGAAGTTCTCACGACTTAATCGCTCACTTGTTCAGACTAAAATTTTTTTAATCGTCCGTTTTGTTTAATACTACGTTTCGTGGGGGGCTTGCGAGATTACATCAAAACCATGGGTTAAGACATCACCTCCTCATGCGACGAAGAACCAAAACAAAAAGCTTTCGGAGCGTTGGCATTGAGAGCGTTACCTTTCGCCAAACCGTGGAACGAATGCTCTGTCGCCGCATCCTCGACTGAAGGGAGATGGCGCTACCAGTCCCATTGCTGCGAAAGTTCGCAGCTTTTGTTCGTCGCCGTTGCAGACGAGAATGAGTTAAGAAATAATTCTAACCGAACTATAATTATAAAAACGTACAGACCGTATTTATGAAGAAAAGTGACCGGGATTTGCCACCTCTATGTGAAGTTTGAGCACGAAAAAGACAGCAGTTAAGTGAGAGCATCGCAATCGAAAGTGCGCTGGTGCAGCCTGCCCTGAAAGGTCGCTATCGAACATGGAGGAAAAAAAAAGTTTTTTTTTTGTTTTACCCCCCTCCATGCTCTCATACAAGCGTTCGAAATTTAGTCAGCACGAACCTAGTGGTGAGCCAGGTGAACTGCTAGCACGTGCTTAAACCCCGGTGGTAGAATATAAGTGCCTGAACGAGCGCTCTAAAGGCACACGAACCCCTTTCGGTTACCCGCTGCGGTGTTTTGGCCTCAGTGGTTATGGCGCGCGGCAACTGAGCCGGAGTTTCTGAGTTCGAATCAGGCCGCGGTGGCCAAGTTTCGATGGAGGCGAAACTCAAAAGGCGCCCGTGTGCTGTGTGATGTCAGTGCACGTTAAAGATCCCCAGGTGGTCGAAATTATTACGGAGACTTCGACTGCGGCACCTCTTTCTTCCTTTGTACTTTCACTCCCTCCTCTTATTCCCTTCGCTTACGGCGCGGTTCAGGTGTCCATCGAGATGCAAGGCAGATACTGCGACATTTCCTTTACTCGAAAACAATTTTCAACCCCTCGCAGTTCTCGACGCTCTGCCAGATGGCTCTTTGCGTCTGGGACCGCTCCTGAAGCCTTACGGTTTAGAAATTGCGAAGAGAACTGGACAGCAGTAGACGTTAGCGAAAAAAGCCTGGAATATAGTTGGACTATTAGTTAACATACAGGGATAACAAGCGCTACAAATACGCATCTAAGCGATAATTACTAAACTAACCAAAACATAAGATATTTTCCGAAAATTCTCCGATGTTTACAAGGTGTTATCTCAACCTTCGGGTAAAATGGCGAGAGGCAAACATTTCGAATGCCAAAAATGTGCTTGCCTTCACCACGACAAGAAAAGGGATATCCCCACGGAAATCTATCTGCAATCGATCATTCGTACACCACTCCAAACCCGAGTGAAAGTTGTCGCATTGGTGGGCAACATGGTGGGCGATCGCAATTGTTTCTTTCTTATTGCTGAACAGACTTTTATGCCTTACAATTTACTTATTATAGCCATGAAATCAATGAAACTCTTCAACTGCTTCACATGGTCTAAGGAATTGCTGCGCGCAAGCATTACATGAGCAGGGGTGTCCGCCCATCGGACTGCATGCTACTGGAACTGCCTAATATATTGCACTTGTAACTTTATTGGGGGACATACCACCATCTTTATTAGAAAAGAAATCAAGAGTCTGTAAAATAGCTGCCACTGATAAATGAAGCAAAGCACATGTATCACTTAAAAGATAAAAATAGCTAAAATTAGTCCAATGCACTCTTTACACGACACCACAAACAGGCTCGATGGCCTAAGAGGCCGACTTAAACACTATGTGCAATAGGCTCTCTGGCGAGGGATTTCTGCCTATGCAGCAAAACAGTTATTTCTGCAAACGCACACAGGTGCATGCAAAAACATTCCCTCTCTATCCAAATACCCACCTTGCGTTCCGCCCAACTCTTTACAGAGAGAGGTAACTGAAAACAGTTGCTATTTTCTCGCGTGCACAATTTGTCAGCCTTGATGGGACGTGTGTGGAGGGAAAAAAATTGTCGTCTTCCACATAGACAGCATCCCCTTGATATTGCGCGACAATAAAACTTCTCACATTGCTGGTTGTACTTATACCAGATGTTGCAGGGAACCCGGCTACTAATAAAAAAAAGATTTTTTGGGGAAAGTGAATTTTTTTCCGGCACGAATCCTAGCTTCAGGAAGGCACCTTACTGTGCTATCTACAAGAGTGACGGCCGACGCTTCCCCTGTAAGATCCTCGTCCTTCACCAGGCTTCTCCGAACCAAGACTGTGTTGGCTCCGCTGTCTCTAGCACCAATATAGGACTGTCCCCTATTTGCCCAATCACCACCGGCATTGCTGCTTTCGACTTGGGTGTTCTACTCACTGCCTCATTTTCCAGCGGCGTTTGCTCTCCTTTCAACTGTGGAACTTCGGGTGACGTGACAAGTTCTACCCTAGAGTCGACAACGCATGCAGCTCGGTCCTGCATTCTGTATCGGCGCTCATCCAGAGTATGACCCCTCCTCTTGCAACCTTGACACACAACCTGTGTTTTTTGGGCAGCGCTACTAGTTCGACAGTCAACTGCACGGTGTTCCACCTTGCCGCAGAGAAAACACCTTACTGGCGTCACCATGTGTGAATGGCGCGAGAAATGGCCCAAGTTAGTCAAGCCACAAAGGCGAGTGTAATCGCGTTTTCAAAATTTCTAAAAAATGATTTGGCTATTGCTAACCACCTTAGACAAACCTCTAATTTCAATCCGGTGCCTACCGCTTATAGTTAAAAAGTTAACTATCAGAATTTAGTTAATCAGTTTACTAATTAATGTGGTTTGACTGTTTTTGACGCCCGCCAGGACTGGCATTACTATGCCACAAGAAGCTTCTTTTGATCTCAAAAACACTATATTTAAAAGTGAGTTGCCGGCTTATTTAAGCACCTGGAATGTAATGACACTGAAAATATTTTTCTCAGAAGAGTATTTGTTCAAATTGCTGGTCTTAAGCACCCCCCCCCCCCCCCTTTCCCAGTTAGTGTATTTATGCCTACTTCTTAAACTAACTAATATCCGGTTCTGCTGGTACTTTAATTTCATCACAGAAGTCGGTTTTCTAAACTCATTTACGTTCCCCTACAAAATGCGGCGGAAAAGTGCGTTGAAAAAGAAAAACAAAAGCATTTTTTTCGCCTCTACAGAGCTGCACTCAACCATAATTAGTCCCCAGCGATACATTTGCATGCGCATAGCAAATACGGCTTGAACTGCGCGGGTAGTTGGCGAAACGCCGCGGTTGCACAAATCTGCTTGCAGATTGGTTGACAATATACGCGCTGTTTTCTTGGAATCGGTTGTTGTCTTTCGCATTCATGCATCGAAGAGTGCTGTAGATGTTCTACTCCGAATAAATAGCACACAGTTATATTGAATATAGTATAAAATAAGTTCAGGAGGAATTCACATTGATAGTACCACCACGTCGCTCCTTTGCTGTAGCTTAGAAGTGTGTTTATTATGCACAAAAGAAAATTATAAGCGTCCAGATTGAGGCTCCTCAAGGCAAGCCGATGAATATTGAGCCTTGGCAGTTTTGTTAACAGCTCGGAGGAGTTGGTCAAAATTTTTACGGCATGCTTTGCCAGGACCCCTCTTCTTTATTATGTTCTCACTGACTCGGAGTTCGCGGATAGCTGGTGCGCCTAAATGGGGAGGAGAGAAAAAAAAACCAAGTCTATAAGATAAAATATTAGCATTTCGTTACTAGTGCGGATGATAGTTATAGGTTGCTATATAAACATAATGACAATAATCACTTTTCAATACAGCACACCTCAATTTCCTATGCGAATACTTGTGTAAGGTGGTTCTTTCACGACAGGACAATTTTACACCTTGCAGTGTTGTAACACTGGTTTCAGCACGGTAAGGTGACGGGAGGCCTGTCTGCTATATGCAGGTGCATGTTGAGTAAGGTGCATGTTGCGGTGAACCAAGCAATCCTGTAGTAATGGTAGTAGTAGTAGCACACCCATGCACGGAATATGGGTGTATTTCTTTCTCTGTGTCCTGTTTCGCTTCCTATTTAACCTTACTCTTAAGGTGTTTCGTCTCCATCCAATGGAAACTTTACCATACGTCGCCTTATCTATGCTGGTAGAGTCCGCCTGCTCTTTCGCAAAATTACGGGTGCATTTACGCATCTAGTCCAGGAATCGCTGCAGTGTATATAGCAGCGAATGCAGTGCTTGATTATCACATTCTCATTTCGTGCTTGTTGTTCATCTCGGAACATATCACTTTCATAAAAGGTGGAGTTGTCAGGCCATCGAAGAGAGCACTAAATTACGTTGCTCAATATTCCGTTCGGCCTAAATTCTAGCTCTGAAATAATTTCCTGTTTTGTCTAATTACTGAGCACCGGATCAGAACAGCGTGGCTCGTTGTTTATGTTTTGATACTACTTAAAATCGAAAAACAACAAATGCAACTTCTACGTGTAAAAATAATTAAGACACTTAAGCTCCGCCTTAAAGGGCTCAATGGCTCCCTTTAGCGATTTCTCTTCACACACTGTTCTTTGTTGGAATTCACGCATTTGTCGCACCACAGGTCCCATATTACTGTCTTAGAACTTTTTCATGCTGAGGTTTACGCTCATAATGTTGCTTCTATATACACACAGGCCATTATTAGTAATCAATACATTACACATACAATCACATGGCTGCATAGTGTTACGTTTCGCCTACGACGCGCGGTATAGCCGGCGCGGATGCAACGGACGCCGGGGCTTCGTTCAAAGTGGCGGTCATTTTTGCCCGTTCAGTGCTGCCGCAACGCCTCCCGCGAAGCGCGTCCAGGCAGGCTTCAATGCCACGTGCCTTCGTGTGTGCGTGTGTGTGTGTGCATGTTGGTGCCCACGCTTGTCAAAGCGCGGCAGCCGGGGAGAGGAGCTCCCCAACTGGGAGGCGAGGAGGTCTGACCGGCGCCGGCCCGGCGGACGCGTCACGTCACGTCTCAACATGTCCGTGCGTCGCCGTCTCGTGCGCCTCATCCCGAGCCGTTCCTTCTTGCCCTCGACTCCGAGGGTATAAAGGCAGCTGACCTGGACGCCAAAGAGAGCCTTCGATTTCTTCCGTCGAGTGACGTGGTCGCCCTGACCGGCTGCTCTTTTGCGATGCTAGAATAAACAAGTTGTTCTGTTGGCAGTCGACTCATCCTTTGCCAGGTCCTTCGGATGTTTCCAGCTGTGCCCCAGGCCGCCAGGCCAACGCTACCCTTGGGGCTTGCGACCCATTTGCAACAACTGGTTGCCAGCGGTGAGATCGCGACAACGGAGGCCAGCAGCGAAGATATGCGGTCGACTGTATGCTGAGCAGCACAACGACCATCCGGGAGCAGTGCAACGAGCCCTGTGTGATGACTGGTTGCCTGCAGCGGAACGACTGCGCTGAATTCTTGGCTGCGAGGTTTGATGAGTGCGGGACTTTCTTCTTCTGAGTTTTGCCAGGCTTTTGTCAGTGTCAGAAACAGAGCTGGTAATTGTGGTTGTCGTTGCTGCCGGGTTAGTTTGCGGCAAGACAATAGTAGGCAGTAGAGAAAGCAACATTCGGAGCAGCCATGGATTTGAAGTCGTTGCGCAAACCGAAATTGCTGGAGCTTGCAATAGAGTTGGGTCTGGATGTCTCAAACTCAGAAAACCAGAACTGCTAAGGGCTATTCTTGAGTTGGAGGCTGAGGATGACGAGCTGTCGGAATGCCTTGAGACCATTGAGGAGAGGGCAAAAAGACAGGAGCGCGAACGTAAAGAGCAAAAAGAGAAAGACGAGCGCGAACGTAAAGAGCAAAAAGAGAAAGACGAGCGCGAACGTAAAGAACAAAAAGATAAAGAAGAGCGCGACCGTCAACACGCTTTGGAAATGAAGCGTCTCGAGTTAGAGATGGAACGCGCTCGTAATGGAAGTCAGGCACACGGTGCAGGAGAACGAGTATCGTTCAAAATGACTGACCTGATGCGGCCGTTTAAGCTTGGAGAGGACATTGGTTTGTTCCTGGTTAACTTTGAGCGAACGTGCGAGAAGCAGGGGTTCTCTCGGGAAACGTGGCCACAGCGCTTGCTCACTTTGTTACCCGGCGAGGCGGCCGACGTAGTCGCTCGCTTGAAGAGAGAGGAGGCAGAGGATTTCGACCAAGTGAAATCGAATCTGCTAAAAAAGTACAGGCTGTCAACGGAGGTGTTCCGTCGGAATTTTCGGGAAAATGAAAAAGGCAGAAGTGAGTCATATACAGAGTTTGCCTACAGGCTTATGTCAAACATGCAGGATTGGCTCAAAGAAGAGAAAGCGTTTGGTGACCATGAGAAAATTCTGCAGTGTTTCGGGCTGGAACAGTTTTATAGTCGGTTACCTGAGAACGTGCGGTACTGGGTCTTGGATAGGCCAGACGTTAGTACAGTGGCTAAAGCCGCCGAGCTAGCCGAGGAGTTTGTGACGCGTCGGGCTCGCGGAGCTAAGGACGGTCAAAAGGGTGAATTTGGCTCCAAGTCTGAGAGGCCGAAGTTCACACCCATGAGAGCAAGGGGGGACACACGTAGTGCGGATGCGAGTGAAAGCAGTCCGACCGAACGTAAGGAGACGGCGGCAGCCGAAGCCGAACGCAGAAAGCGGTTCGAGGCGAGGCAAGCGCGCGTGTGTTATACGTGCCAGAAGCCGGGTCACTTTTCGGCGCAGTGTCCAGAAACAAAAACAAAAGTCGTTTTTTTGTCATTATGCAGCACTGACGAGAACATGAAGCTTCTCGAGCCTTACATGCGAGACTTCCTCGTGAACGGGAAAGAGTGCCGAGTGCTTCGTGATTCCGCAGCTACAATGGATGTAGTTCACCCCTCTTACGTAGAACCCGATATGTTCACGGGCGAGTGCGCATGGATCAAGCAAGCCGTGGAAGCTCATAGCGTGTGTCTGGCCGTAGCAAAAGTGCTTATTGAAGGACCTTTCGGAGCAATTGAGACGGAGGCCGCAGTGTCATCTATGCTGCCCCCCCCCCCCCCCCCCCAGTACCCGTACCTATTTTCGAACAGGTCCGATCACCTCCTGCGCGAGAAGGGGCTTTTGTTTGGTGAGGCTAGCGTTCAGGCCTTAACCAGATCGAGAGTTCGGGAGCTCGCTGCAAAGGCGGTAGTTGCGGGGCCGACGTTGTCGAACAATGAGAAAGGGTCCGAGGCGCAGCAAGCTGATATTCAGAGCACGTCCGAACTGAATAAAATTGAGCCTGTAGCGTTGAAGGCACCAGGTACTGGAGAGGAAACGCCCGACACGGGAAAGTTAGAAGAGCACTCTGCAGATTTGCTCATCGCGCCTACGTCAGATGGACTTAATAGGTTGCTAAAAGTCAGCCGGTCGGCTTTGATAGCCGAGCAAAAAAAGAATGGCAGCCTAGAAAACATGCGCTGCAATGTAGAGGAAGGTATCGCCAAGAAAAATGCTCGTTTTGTGCAAAGAGGTGGGGTCCTATATCGGAAGTATCTAGACCGCAGGGGAGTGGAGTTCGATCAGCTGATCGTGCCTCAGTGTACCGTCAGGATCTGTTGCGCTTGTCGCATGGCGGTTCGTGGTCCGGACACCTAGGAGTTAAGAAGACTAAGGACCGTCTCTTGCAAGAGTACTATTGGCAGGTTCCACTTACAGAAGAGGCTAGTAGGTATGCGGCGTTCATTTCACCAATGGGAACATTCCGTCCTAAAGTTTTGAGTTTTGGTTTGAAGAACGCGCCATACTTCTTTTCAAGCCTCATGGACAAAGTGTTGCGGGGACAGGAAGAATTCGCTTTACCGTATTTAGACGACGTAGCGATATTCTCCGCATCCTGGTCTGAGCATATGGCACACTTGCGGGCAGTGCGAACCCGCCTGCGCGAAGCGGGCTTGACAGTCAAGCCTCCCAAGTGCCAATTAGCACAGGCCGAGGTTGTCTACCTCGGTCACGTGATTGGACAGGGTCGTCGCCGCCCCTCTGAAATAAAGGTGGCCGCTGTGCGAGACTTCCCGCAACCGCGCACGAAGACCGATATTCGGTCGTTCTTAGGTGTCGCCGGCTACTATCAGAGTGAATTAAAAGACTAGCGCATATAACAGAGACACAGACAAAGAAGTAGACAGGACGAGCGCTTCATAATGAAACACCATGATGATGAAACACCAACTAGCCCAGCTTTCCGCCTTGATTACTATCAGAGGTACATCCCCAGGTACTCCGATATCGCGGCTCCCCTGACGGATGCTCTAAGAAAAACAGAGCCCCAAACAGTCGTCTGGGGCGAGACAAAGGAAAGAGCTTTTAGCGCCCTAAAGAGCGCCCTAACAAGCCAGCCTGTGCTACTATCGCCAGACTGCACAAAAGGGTTCGTTGTTCAGTGCGATGCTAGTGAGCGAGGCATGGGCGTTGTACTGTGCCAACGGGAAAATGGAGAAGTGGAACACCCCGTCCTGTATGCTAGTCGTAAGCTGACCTGTCGTGAGCAGGCGTACAGCGCCACCGAGAAAGAGTGTGCGTGTCTCGTGTGGGCGGTTCAGAAATTGTCATGCTACCTAGCCGGTTCGAGGTTTATCATTGAGACGGATCACTGCCCTCTCCAATGGCTGCAGACCATCTCTCCCAAAAATGGCCGCCTCCTGCGCTGGAGCCTCGCTTTGCAACAATATTCCTTTGAGGTGCGTTACAAAAAGGGGAGTCTCAACGGTAACGCCGATGGCTTAAGTCGAGGCCCCTAACGTAGGAATCCGCCTCAAAGTTGTTACTGATGTTTTTTTCCTGAGGCAGGATGTTTAACATATTGCTTTTGTTTAGTGTTTCAAAGTGATGACGTGCTTTTTAGTGCAATTTTCCCATTTTTGGACGCGTTCTGAGTGCTGCTTGACTACTGTAAGGAACTAGGCGGTAGTATAAAATGGGAAAGAGCCTGGCAGAGCTTAGTGAGGGTTGTGTCGTGCTTGCTGACTGAGCAGTTGCGTTTCGGCGTAGTTCTAACGCTTGCTGGGAACGAGAACAAAAATGGCAACTCTCCCGAAGTCACTTTGCAGTGTCCTGTGTGAACCTGAACCTGAGAACGAGGCCTTCTCTGTGCGCTGCGCTCAAGCAACGCCGAGGGACGACCGATTTCGATTACGAGCATCATCGAGCGACATCCCGAGATGAAGAAGACGAAGACCTAGTGGGTGCATACGTGTCTGCTTCTAGGTCTGTGTTTTCGCTTTTCGCTGTCTTCTCGTGTGTGGCGTGGGTCGGACAGTGCCCTCCGTGAGACCGAATGCTGACGACGCCCCTGCGGAGAAATTCCCGGCACGGCGGGCGCATTCTCAAGTGAGAAAACCCAACCGGAACCCTCAGGGGCAAGCTAGGCTTAGCTCGGCGCTGCCGAGCGAGGCCGCGCTACGCGTCTGCATGGATTCTGCATTGTCGACGACGGCTACGCGGATCCGCTGTGTTGCCACCTGACGCAGCCTCCACGTCCACGCAATCGTCAGCGCCTCTGGGCCTCCAGCCTGCGCCGTCTTCCGATGGTACGACTTTGGCCTGTGACATGGACTGCTATACCGCCTCCGTGCCCGTGGCACTCCCTCAAGAAACTGTGCCCGTCGCGCCAGTTCTGTATTCCCACCAAGGGCCGTCACCAGCGTCTGAGCCTCCTCCACAGATGCCTGCCGTGAGTCAAGGCTCTCTTCCGCCTGCTGCGAACTCGTTCCGCGTTACCATCAAGCCTACATTGCGCTTTGATATGACTGCCATCCCTGCCCGGAATGTTCAAGCCACAATTGACCATGCCCTTGGCTCTACGAACTACTGCGGGTTTGTCGTCCATCGCCCATCGAACACCATCACGGTAAACTTGTCATCCTTGATGGACGCCCAGAAACTTTGCGCAGTTACGCGGATCCCCCTGGATGACAGCAAGCATGTCCCGGTGCAAATATATTTTGCATCTGGTCCTGACACACTACGCTGCATGGTTTATCATGTCGACAGCACGAGCCCTCCCGAGGAGGTGCACGCAAATATTCGCTGCTCAACTCATGTTGTACTGCAAGCACGGCCTATGGGTCGCCGGGGCTCATACCTGCTCATCCTGCAAGGCCCGTTGACTCTCCCGAAGTACCTTACCTACTACGGTGCGATCGTCCAACCACAGCCCTTCCGACCTCGTCGTATTTTTTGCTATCACTGCCACAAAGAAGGACATATGCAAAATACCTGCCCTAATCCAGCAGCTGTGGCCGACATGACTGAACCAACAGCTCATTGTGTCCTGTGCAAATCGCCGGACCATGACATTCGCTCCCCCGCTTGTCCAAAGAAGAAGCAAGCGAAGAAGTTTCACAAGTCGCCTGCAAAAATGGATGTTCCTACAAGTAATCGCTTTGCAGCTCTCGCATGTGACGACAACGACTTTCCTGAACTTCCTTTATCTGAGCCTGCTGCTCACCATACGTCTCCTCGCCAGCGTACATATGCACAAGCGGCTCACCTTCCCGGATCAAATGGTACGCCCAAACGTCCAGTGCATCCATCACATGTGGATACCACAGATGAAGACACAGCTTTAGACAATGCAATCGCGGAGGCTCGCCGCCGACTAGACGAACTCACCCAGCGCCGGGAACAGCGTCGTTCTCAATCCTCTCGAAGAATTCTCATAACTCGGGAGCAATCATCAGAGGAATCACCTAGGGTAAGCACTGGCCCACAATCAGGTGCCGACCACCTGTTAGCCGTGACTACCCCGACAGTGGACAAGATATTAGCGCTGATGAAGCAGGTGACATCCCTCATCGTGGAAGCTCTTCGGCCTCGTCATGGATAGCGCATCATCATCGGTGGTGGTGCAGTGGAACTGTCGAGGTTTCGCTAATAAGGCCTCTGAAGTGAACATCCGCCTTCGTGACGGAAAGCTGAGGGCATGGGCGTTCCTACTGCAAGAGCATAATGCACTCCCACGCCTCTCAGGTTTCTGCGCATACCATTCACCATCTATCCCTGATCGCCGTTGCACCACCTCCTCCCTCAGCCCAGGTAAATCTGCAATTTATATTCACAGTTCAGTTCCGCACACACCGCTCGACCTTTCACGGTGGTGCAACACACGTCAAGAGGTTGTCGCCCTTCTCGTAAAACCTGCACGCACACCCCTTATTCTAGTTTCTTTTTATAGTCGTCCTGGCTCCGCATCTCCCAATCTGGGATGGGTTCGTTTTCTACGTTCTACCAACTCGGGTATCCCTATTCTAGTTGGTGGTGACTTCAACGGCGCACACACTGCGTGGGGTTACCCATCGGATTTTTCAAGGGGTTCACACATCCAAGGGAGCTTTTCAGATCATTCCTTTCAACTTTTAAACCACCCGAATACTTCTACCCGCCCACGAGGTGACCCGTATTCACCTGATTTGACTTGGTGGTTAGGCCCCGGTAACCCTCGTTGGGCTGTTGATTCTGATACTTGGGGTAGCGATCACAGCCCTATTTTTATCTCCCTCACGCCTACGCGTCTACGGAAAATACGCCGCACAGTACGAATAACATCATGGGATTCTGTACGCGCAGACAATCATTTATCTACATTCAACCCCTCTTCAGCATTGTCTACTCTATCTGCTGTTCTCGCTACTCACACTATTACCACTACTGTAAATGAAGACGACCCAAACCCGGACATACATCTCTTGAATCTGTGGGCTCTTCGTCGCCAGGCGGATCTTTACGCTACTCGTCACCCCGATGACCCTTCGGCTCTTCCTACTCTTCACCGCGCTACCGCACGGGCGCGGCGCTATGCAAAGCGGCTAGGCAGGCAAAGCTGGGCTGCATGGTGTGCCCGCCTGTCCTCTACGCAGGGCAATCGACATCTTTGGAGAGTGTTTCACGCCATGGAGCGCCCTTCTCAGGTTGCAGATTACACAGAGAGCATTCGCCTCGCGCTAAATGTGGATGAGGACACAATTGCACAACAAGCGGCCCGTCAATTTTTTCCAAACCATGACTGCACCGCTACGTCTCCACCTGACTTATCGGTAACAGAGCCCCCCGATGGGATTACTTCTGACCTCACCATTTCAGAGCTGCTGGCCTCCATTGACCGTTTAAAAACTACTACTACTCCCGGGCACGACGGCATACCTAACTCTTTATTCCGTAACTTGGAAGGGAGGGCTTTGGAAACCCTACTTGATACTTATAACGAAGTGTGGCTTTCTGGCGTCATGCCGGGAGACTGGAAGCATTCTATTGTGGTTCCAATCCCCAAGTCAGGTCAGCCTCCAGTATCTCTCTCGGCCCTTCGTCCAATTTTCCTTACCCCTACCATCTGCAAGCTTTATGAAAACATTCTAGCCGCATGCTTATCATGGTGGCTGGAATCCCATGATTGTTACCCAGATTCCCAAATTGGTTTCCGCCCACAAATTGGAACGGAGGACGGCCTTGCTACTTTGGCTGCTGACGTGCTTGACCACTCTCCACAGAGTCACCTTGTACGAACCGTAATCGCTACAGACATAACAAAGGCATATGATAACATCCTTCACTCTGCCATTCTTGCCTCCCTTCAAACTCTTGGTCTCCCTCACCGGTTCCTCCTCTCCATTCACACCTTTTTAGCAAATCGAACCTTCAGCGTGCGTGTCCACGGAAAGCCCGTTGGTAATTTCACTTCCAATAGAGGAGTGCCGCAGGGCTCCGTTCTCGCCCCCACATTATTTAATGTGGCTTTAATTCCTCTTGTTCGAGCCCTAGAGACCATCCCTTCTATCAGCGTGCTTGCATATGCCGATGATATCACCTTGTGGTGCTGTCATCCAGATGCGTCTATTCATCAGTCGGTCCTTCAACACGCGCTGGATGTATTGACATCTCGCCTCCCACCTCTGGGTCTAACACTCTCTCCTACTAAATCATGTTTCATTCGAATTGAAATAAAGCCGCCTTACGGAAAGCTCCCCCTTTAAATTTTACGGTACATAATTCTCTGATTCCTCAGGTAGAAACTGTTCGTATTCTTGGTCTTCTCCTCCATACATCTGGGACTGGCACCCCGTCGCTGACAGCCACCCGTAAATCGGCTCACGCTACTCTAGGTCTGATTCGTCGCATAGCTATGCGCTCTGGTGGCGCACGTGCTCATACGGCCCGCCAGCTTGTGCGCTCTATGCTTCAGCCACGGATAGTATATCAGGCTCAATTTCAACGTCTCACCCGCAGACAGTGGGACTCCCTTGAAGCTATCAATCGTGAGGCTATGCGCGTCATAACATATTTGCCTCGTTTAACACCCATACCTGTGCTACAGGAGTTCGCCCAACTTAATACACTCAGTGAAATCATCGACCAACGGGTGGCAAATAGAGCTCGAAAACAGTCTCTCAAACTTCATCGTTTAAAGACACTTCCACCGTGGTCCTATTGCCAGCTCACTGACAATCGCCCCACTGTTTCCCCGTCGGTATCAGCAGCGTATCTGCCTGAAGGGTGCATATTATACACGGATGCATCTCATTCTGCAGAGAGGGGAGTTACTGCTGTGTATAGTCCATCTCATCCGCATCTCAACTCTCGCGCAACTTATACTGCGGATACGTGCACTCCCCTGGCATTGGAACTTCAAGCCATTTACAATGCCATTGCTTCCCTTCCGCTCGTTCCAACATTCAATACAGTTCACATTTACACCGACTCCCGCGCCGCCCTTAAACAGCTGAAGGCTGTTCGACGAACGTTCCAGATTTCACAATCTATTCATGTGCTCTGCGCAAAGTATCCATGTCCTGTGCGCATACACTGGATTCGCGGCCATGCCCAGGATCCACATAACATTCAAGCGGATGCTATGACTCATCTTCATACATTAGACGATCCGCCACCTTCCCCTCTTCCCCCAGATCCGTTCCTGTCCCACGTTTCCGATTCCAAAGTTCTGCGCCAGCGAACACGCGCTCTAATTCCTCCGTGTTCGCACCCTCTCCCCCGTAGTCTTACTCGGCAGGAGGAGGTATCCGTGCGCCGTATTCGGGCAGGGGCGGCTCTGACACCATCTGTCCGTCATCGGTGGCGTGCCAAAGATCTGCCACTACCTGACAGGTGCCCTCACTGTGGCGCTGCACCGGACATATGTGATGTGCGGCACTTGTTGTGGACGTGCCCAGCGACGGCTGCTATCAGAAAACGGCTGCTCAGGGAGGTGGGCCTGCGGTGGAACCGCGAAAGTGACTTCGTGAAGTTGACAATGGACAACCGTTTCATTAACAACCTCTGCGACTACCTCAGCGCAACGGTTCTTCACTCCTTCTTTTAACTTTCAATCCCGTGCATTCCTTCCCCCCTTTCCTTTTTCAACTTATGCCTCATGGCACACTTCTCGAATAAAAAAAAAAGAGCGACATCCCTCCGGGCAGCGGATGCAGTCCCCTGACCATCGGGATCTCCTTCTCCCGGCGGGGCGGTCTGTTACGTTTCGCCTACGACGCGCGGTATAGCCGGCGCGGATGCAACGGACGCTGGGGCTTCGTCCAAAGTGGCGGTCATTTTTGCCCGTTCAGCGCTGCCGCAACGCGTCCCGCGAAGCGCGTCCAGGCAGGTTTCAATGCCACGTGTCTTCGTGTGTGCGCGTGTGTGTGTGTGCATGTTTCTGCCCACGCTTGTCAAAGCGCGGCAGCCGGGGAGAGGAGCTCCCCAACTGGGAGGCGAGGAGGTCTGACCGGCGCCGGCCCGGCGGACGCGTCACGTCACGTCTCAACATGTCCGTGCGTCGCCGTCTCGTGCGCCTCATCCCGAGCCGTTCCTTCTTGCCCTCGACTCCGAGGGTATAAAGGCAGCTGCCCCGGACGCCAAAGAGAGGCTTCGATTTCTTCCGTCGAGTAACGTGGTCGCCCTGACCGGCTGCTCTTTTGCGATGCTAGAATAAACAAGTTGTTCTGTTGGCAGTCGACTCATCCTTTGCCAGGACCTTCGGATGTTTCCAGCTGTGCCCCAGGCCACCAGGCCAACGCTACCCTTGGGGCTTGCGACCCATTTGCAACAATAGCAGCATGTCACCCCGACGGAGGTTCTGCTCAGAGAATACTTTATTTTGCTCGCGCCATCTGTTGGGCAGCGTCGTTCATCAGATTGCGAGGGATTTCTGGTGGGCGCCGCAATATGCCACTTCGAGCAAGAAGGATATAAGGCACATACATGCACTTGGCTACTGGCTGAATTACTATTTCCAGAATTAGAACTTCTCTAATTACACACATATTTATAGCATCAACTCGTAAGATACCACTTAGCGTGGAACACGACATCTCATACTTATAAAACCCTGCTTCTACCTATGCCATATTACTATTAGGGTACGCTGCATCACTGCAACAAAAATCATAATTTTAAAGGAAAGTGCGTAGCCTCGCCGGTAGTACGCCAAGCTGTAGACGGAAGAGTCGTGGTATCGAATCCCGGTGTAATCTATTGAACTTATGTAAAATCAATTACGTTATAATTCTGAGTCGCTTGAGACATGCAGCGGACATCATTTCACGTCAAAAGTCCTCTTTCGGCATCCACGCGTGAGATGGGTTTCTGGACACAACGCAGGCGCCATGTTTCGCCTGAACTGAGCCTTAAAGTTATCGCCATAATATTCGTCCCAGTTAAGAAATTTAGCACCAATGTGCATATAAAGAAGGTAAACTCTTACGAGTAGAAAGTCTGTGCTTAAAATAATGCAACCATAAATTTCGGAACGATTAACATTGTGAAATATATTTTTTCCCGAATTGTCTCAGCACCTACACAACGTACATTTAATACATGAAGATTACCTCAATGACCTATCTTTTCTAAAAGAATGCTGTCGGCAAAATGGACCTCCGCTGTTAAGAGTTAGTGACGTTGTTTGTTCTCTTTCACAACCTTTAAACACAAACTACATTACACCTGTGACATAAGAAAGATGTGGCACTATTGTTGCCGGCGGGGGAACGGCTCGTATACTATGTGAACTTTCTATTTAGTTTCCTGATTTCACAGTGAACCTTTGAGACCGTCATTTAATCACTAAAGCACAGTAAGCCCTACAAGGATACATAAAATGATAAACGTAGTTTAAAGGACGATGCGTTTTTAAAAGGCTACGACTGTGGTTGCTGAGCATCTGATGTACGTATTTTCTGGTACCTTCTCATATGTATATTTGGCAACGTCATTACATTATGTCTGCATAAATTCGGAGGTTTCGTCCGAGTCAACCGCTTTCTCCCCGTCCCTAAAAGACACTAGAGGGATATTTTGGGCATTTCTCATTGATCTGATTGATGCTGTGAGCATGGCCTGTTGTCAAGCAACATTCCGGAATGTCGGTGTGGCCCTTTGGATTGCTGAAGACTAAATATTTATTTTGGACGGTTCCATAAAAATACGTTACAAACAACGGCCGCAGACGGATCGGTTATTAGTTTTTATAGTCCTTGACGTCTCGTTTCTAACGGATTAAGGTGATGTTACCGTTCTTGCATGATTCAGGTTTGGTCGCGGCCGTCCGTCACTAGGCAAAAACGACAATGATGTTTTCTAGCACAATGACCTGAACGTGCTTCAAAAAATCAAGCTACCTGATCCTCAGCTGCCACTTCTACACATTGTATTGCTTACAAAGAAGTTAATACTTTCCCATTCGTTACTTGTGAGATGTCTAAATCCTCCACGCCACTGCCTTTGTCATTAGCATCATAATTATTTCGGTTATTGTGGACGCCTGCGTACAATTGTTCAGCAGTTTTAACTGTCCTAAACATATGTAATCTTATAGGTAATTACAGTTCATTCCCAACACCGCTCAACAGCTTTTGCGCTACATCCATTTGGACGCTGCTCGATCCTATCCATAAAATGAGGTCTTAAGACGTTTTCTTTACGCTTATTAATTGGCTTTGGCACTTCTTCCGACTGTGTACTATCGATGGGGTTAGAGGCTTTCACACATTGGTATTTCTTGGCAGATCTTTCGTTTCGTTTCGGGCATCTTTTCTAGCTACCTTATATGCATTTGTATTCCGCATTCTGGAATATAGAATTTTTATATATCTGACATTTTTCATTCATATCCTAAACTGCAAGGTCATCACTTTTGCTTTAAGAGGATAGATCCTGCATTTACGCAATTTCTCATTAACTGCGAACTCATTCATCATTTTCTTGGTGACTAGTTTCATTTGCTCCCTATTCAAATCTGTGCGAACTGGAATCAACCGTCCTGTGGTAGCGATGAGCGCACAGTGTGAACTCTCATTTTTACTTCACCGTGCGGGCTCTTCCAAGACAACTTCCGTTTTGCGCAAGAAGCTGTTCATGATGCGTAAACTAGTCAGTATTGAGAACTCTGCTAAATAACCCCCCCCCCCCCTCCTTTCTGTTCCTAGAACATACGCTGTAGTCCAGCTTTGGTTGGCCCCTGGCAGCCTCTGTCTGCCTTGGCACTAAAGTCGCGCGTCAGTACAGCGTGCTGTGTTTTTACTTACTCAATGACGACTGAGAAAGCATTTTGACTGTCACTTCAGTATGATTGGATATAAGTATATAGCTTCTAACACCTTCAGTTAGTAGGTCGTATTAGCTTCATTATAATAGCAGCCACCATCTTATCAACGCCATGGAACTCCTCGTCGGTGTCAGCTATAGATTTAGTGATCAAGAATCCCGAAACCCAAAAGGTAAACGATGACAGCATAGTACGTTTCTGCGTTTTGCATATTATATGCTATGTCTGTCCTCCTAGCCTCACTAAGCCCTATGACTTCCAATATAGTACCTGTTAGTTTCTAGAACAAACACTGGAAGACTGGCCCTTTTGGTTAGGGGTCTAGCTAAACGCTGCTGGGTTGAGCTTGCTGTCATGCCTCGTTTGGAGTCAGATACTAAGTACCCGCAGCAGCGTCACAACTTCGAAATGTGCCTTGGTCAGTTAGTTGCTGCTGAGCCGCTGGGGACTGAAGCCAGGGGATTAATTCATCTATTATTATAGCAGCTGGTGTCCAGATACTTTGCAGGGGGTCGAAATACTTATAATAAACGGCACATCTCCAACCAAAAAAACTTTAACTTCGAACCCAACGTTTCGAAGCCTGCTCGGCTCCTTCATCAGGGGTGACTGAGGGCAGTAGCAAACGTCTTACTAGCATAGGTGGCAATACTGACCTACTGGCATAGCATGCTTGTGAGAATATGGCTGTGCGCCACATCAGCGTGATATTGCGGGCTTTACCAGGGACATTTTGTGTGCTGATCGGTCCGTTTCAAAAGAGTCGTCGGTAGGGAAGGTCAGGGAAATATAAACATTTAAATCACTTGAAGACCTTCTGAACTACGGCCTTGGTATGAGCAGCGGGTGTAATTCGCTCCTAAGCAGCGGAATTTGGATGCGATGCCTAGTGCCTGTGGTGCAGTCTATTGCTTTTGAGTCTTAAATTTGGTACACTGAATCAGCCATTTTAGCTGTCCTTATAACTTACAAATTCTGTAAAGGCAAGGAAGTTTCGTTTTTTTCTCAAATATATCCTGCGAACAATTAGAGCAGTAGCCGAATTTATGTTTTTGCCATTTAGTGATACGAATGCCTGCATTATGCCCACTGTGACCATAAAGTGGGTAACGTTACGCATTTGTCATCATGTGGTCCCATTTTGAGCTCCTTGAATGCAACAACGTAGTCTTACAATTCCTATCATGTCAGCTTGTGTCGCTTTTGAGCCTAGGTTATACGCTGGTTCCGCATCTATTAGTAGACTCCTCAGCACAGGCTCAGTTAGGGCATTTTACAGTGGTAAGAAATCATCTCAATGCAATGTAAATAAATTTTATTAAGCGTGGTGTCTCAACCCTTGTCAGTGCTTATATATGTGTCTGTTTTCTTTTCGGCTGCAAATTATCAAACCAGCGGTCCATTTCAGAACTTCTCGCGTATTAAATATTGACTTAATGACTTCTTGAATAATATTTGTGGTACATACCTGATTTGAACGGGATGACGGTGAAAACGGCGCAATAATAGGCTTTACTTGCATATTCTACTGCTTCAATGCCCAGCGGCTTGCCATCTGTTTAAGAAAACAGGGCTTTAATTGACCGAAGACAAAGTGAAGCATCCCGTGTGAACACATTCTTTTCGGCTGATCCGAGAAATTGAGAGCCCAATTCTGCTATGCCACCTGTGAACGCCGACGTTTATTGCTTGTATAAAAACGCGGCCGCTAGGACAAGGCACCCAACCAAACCATGTGCATTCCAGGTGGCAGTGGTGACACAAATAGATAGAGTGCTGTAGTTTGGGCCTCCGCTGCCAGCTCTCACTCCAATGGGTGCCATTTAGTAGGGACATGCAAATTTTAGAGTCTGGCCACATTTCCCCATGCACTATTACGATTTTTGGAAACAAGCATGCATACTCCTGCCATTTACGGGTCGGCCTCAGCGAAACCTCTTAGTATATTTCAATGCTAATGGTTTTCTTTGTTACCTTACGCGGGCCCAATACATTGCCAAGCTGTATCATTCGGAAGGAGTGCAGTCTTAACGGGTGAAAATTGTTATTTGAAAAATTAACTCCATCCAGAAAAACAAATATTTCTACTTACTTGCATCGTAAAGAAAAATAGCATTGTAGAGCTTGTCTGCCGTTGCATTAGCATTAACAAAATCACCTCTCATTAGTTCCGGCTTCCAGGAGCTTAAGGAAAGAATAAGTGTCAACAATCAATAAAACCAATCACTTTCAAAACAGGCAAGAAGCTCACCTGCGGTTGCTAAATCTGCGAAAGAAAATTTTTTCTTCGGTTATGTTGAACTTGACGTCATATCTGCATATGGTATCGCCAACATCCTGCTTCTCTGTTGTATTATAAACCCACAACTTTCGACTGACGTTCATAAACTGGAATTTGAAAAAATTGCGGTTATATCGAGATCTCAAAATGGGGGATTTTAGTGTGTAAAAACATAGTTGAAACCATTTAGTGCGCATTTACACCGTAATCAAAATACCCGAAATTCTGTTTGCAATGGCTAGATTTTTTTCTGCCGGAGTCTTAGCACCCGTTGTGAACGTAGTATCTAAATGCCAACGGCTACCGCGTTCTTTTTCTAAAGGCATTGCTACAAGCAACGGCTATGTGAATCTGCTGAGTATTTAGACGAAACTAAAAAAAGCGACTGAGTACGGGCAGGCCGATTCTGAGTATATCTTCGCTCCGCACAATTTAAAGACCGAATATAATTTCTCTCGCCGAGATCATAGGAGGAGCTTAATGGAGAATAAAAACGAAGGATATATGGTCGCGGTTAATAAGTTATTGCATTCATAAGCATGCCGCACATTCGCGCACAAAACAGAGGAAGCTGCACCTTGTATATGTCGTCGTGCCTGTACAATTCTTCCTGTTCCGTGCTTGGTCTTATGAACGGGAAAAAAATGATAAGAAAAACCACCTGCAAATATTGCGATACAGCCATAGCTCCGGTCATATGAACTGAGCTCACTCAATTTAATATTGTGCCAGCTTGATTTATATAGAAGCCGGTTCTTAAACAATTCACGAAGCTGGAATGTGCGCGCTGATATTTAAGTTCTGCGTGCGTGGCGGAGATTTTGTTAATGATTTGCTAGCCATGCTGGGTCGTATATCACTAATATGATAAAATAAAAAGTGTATTTAACAGATCCCATTTGCCTCTTTCAAAACACATCAAAAGGTCGATGAAAACAAAATGACGACGACCTCCTTCAAGTACATCTTTACCTACCATAGAAGAGAAAGCAGCTAGAAGGTACAGAAGGGGTGGCAGAAAGCAAAAGAAGACAGTCGACTCAAATAATGCGCAGTTTGCACTTGCCAACATGTGAGCAGCATAATCTATTTAAAAGGGCACTCCAAATATAAAGTGCTCAGGCCAACACTTGCCCCAGGCTTGAAACTGTCTAAATGGCATCGTAAATCTCGATGTACCTGACCTGTTGTCTGAAAGCTAGTCCCGAGTCCAGGAAGCTGCTACAGTACGCAATGCCTGCGTTGCTGTTGGCACATTTGCTTGGACAGTATCGGTCCTCATCCTAGTTTTGAAACACAAAAAGGTTTCTGGAAAGATTTTGCCATGCCGTACGCATATATCGTGACTTCTTTTCGTACAGCTTACATTCGCTCAGCTCGTTCAGCAACAAACTGCAGCGTTGTAAACCCACTAAGCACAGCGTAGTTTTGATCTCCTGTTAAATTTAATGACATGAGCTTGACGACACAAACGGATGTTTTTATTTTTTTTAGAGCACTTACCTTAAAAGTATGCATCCTTAAAGGCACTTAATAAAACTTCTTCCCGCGTAGATTTGCCAAAAACAACTTTATTACATAGTAATAGAGCTGTAATCATTCTTCTTGCAGTTCTTGACACGAGTCTAGAATACACTGCACAGGGAAGCAACCAAATTACAGCAAGCAGCAGAAGGGAACATAACATGAAAAAGGACTCACGTCGCGAGATTTGTTTGAGTGCGCAGGAGGTATCGTCGTAATTATGAAACAGGAAGGCGATGACGATAGAGTCGCTGAAGCCAGGCCATCTCGCAGGCTTTGCTTTCAAAGAGGGTAACACAACCCCTCTCAAGTACCAAGTAGTTAAAAAATTGGTACCTTATTTTTTTCCTTGTTGTAATAGCAAAAATTAGGTCTGCTTATATGCATACCTTGCAAGTGACATGCATGACGATGTACTGTAAATGAATAATTAAAAATTACTTCTAAGAAGCAAGTCGTCATGAAACACCTTCACAAATTCCGGCAGTGAATACATAAATCCACCTCTTTAGTTCTTTTTTTTTTGCTGATAAAGTTTAAATTTATAGAACCTATTTTGGTTAGGACAAAAACTCATCAACAATACGTAATAATCACTTAGGCTTCTGGCGGGGTGTTACTGTACGGGGAACAAACAATATGAGGAGCGTTCAGTAATCATATGAGATTAAAATTTTTTTCGGGATGTACGAACGAAACGGCGCAGTGAAAAGGCAGGGAGTTGAATTTCAGAGAAAAAACACCTGAAAAGGGAGTTATATATAAATTTGGACCTTCAGTTGACCCGCTTTGTGTCCAAGCAGTGCGATTTCTTTACCTGAATAGTAGGCAGGTAGCTCGCGACAAAAGCCAAAAGAACGAGTCTTGGAAAGAATAAGTTTAGCAAGCCGAAGGTTTGCAGTACATGGGGCACTAAGATGGTCTTCGGGGATCGCTGTTGCAACGTGTGGAGTGCCTGTGCCAGCCAACTCGAATAGAACCAAACGAAGCTACATATTTATCGCAAGGCCAATTAGGCTCACACGTTTCTGTTGTGATAAACTGCACGCCATGAAAGTATGGGTATCATAGGCGCCGCTGGAGAGCCATTTTTTGCTGTCGAAACAGCAAAAGCTTGTGCACTAAACTTTTGAAGCATTGCAAATATTGAGCTTAAAGTGGTACGGACACAAGCTTTCGGATTTCCGATTCTTTTGCCTTCGAAGAGGAACACAGGCCTAGTAAACAACTGTGTAGAGTGAATGAATAATCATGGCTTGATTTTGTACCGACAATCTTGGTACCTGTTGGCGCCAGCGCCTAGTGCCGACTCATGGCACGGTCGATCGGCCGACCTTAGGGCCACATTCCTTATGACGCCGGCGTCTCCTGCAAGCACTGGTTGTTACTGCGAATAACCACTGGGTTCTGTGATATGACTAATTGGGGCAAGTGCAACTTGACGTTTTTCGATGCAGGTGAAAGAGCCGAGCGACTCCTCTTGCAACGTTCAATATAATATTAAGGTATGTTACACTGAACGCCTGCTACTGAAATTTGCATTGTAGAATATCATAGCGCCCCAGAAAGAAATAATATCGTTTATTTGCTGCTACGAACTGCAGAACTGCTTCATCATGGCCACGTGTTCCGTAACGACCGCCTAGGTGTATAGTGCAACGCCCGCCTACGTGGCAGCCTTCCTTTTTTCCGCTCCTTTTTAGTTGGCTAAGGAATCCCAAGCCACCGAATAAACCACGTTCCTTTTCCATAGTCATTCCTCTCGGTTGGGTCTGACCCGGCTCCGCCACCGTCCCGTTAACCGCCGTCTGTACTGTAACGAGCAGGTATGTAACAGTGGCGACGAGGGTTCACCTAAAACAAGCGTCTGCCGACAACAATCAGGCCTCGGACCTTCCTGCAACCATGGTCTAACATCTACCAGAGTTTGGCGACAGCAAATGTAAGCGCCTGTCGTACCTGGTAAAAGTCGATGCGCATTTTGAAGATAACCAAGTAACTGACAATGTAAAAGAAAAGCACCCTGCTTGGCACTGCACTACTTTCGAAAACCATTGATAATTTTCGGAACATGTTGCCACAAAGAAGCCAAACTCGATGAGCTATCAGTCAGTAGTAGCGGTTTAATAAAACAAGTACTATGACCCTACACCTTATTACCGACAGCTACAAGTTCATTGACCGGAAACGGCTGGAAGGGGAGCCTGTGCAGGCTTTCACTGTCGAAATCCGACGCATTCTTCAGAAATACAACTTTGCAACAATCCTGGACATGATGTTCAGGGACCGCGTCGTATGTTGCATGCGCTCGAAGGACCTGCAAAAACAGTTGCTGTAAAAAAAGCATCTAACACTAGCGGAAGCAGACACAATTGCGTTAGCGTCACAGAATGCTGAGCTTGATTCCGAGAAGGTAAGCCACGGAGCAGGCTCTACTGATGTAATGCTGTTTAAGACGCCACTGCGTCGCGTACTGGAACGCGAGTGACAACATGTACAAGCGTTGTGGAAAGAGCGGTGATGAAAATACCACGTGCTCAATGAGTCCTTGGCACTGTTACAGTTGTGGCACACTTGAGGCCAAAGTGCCCCAAGGCGCAAAACCGATCGCTGAACGTAACAGCGAACGCAGATAGCAATAGCAAAGATTGTGCAGCCCAGCTATGGTTTGTAGCGGTGGATTAACTGTTGGTGTCACCGTTTAGACATGGACGCCTGGAATGGAATCAAGCTATTAATGAACGTTGATACCGGATTGTCAGTGTGTATCGTCCCTGCACCAAGCAAAGAAGCGCACTACAGCCGAGGTCCTTCGCACGATTTTCAGTAGGTTTGGTCGGCGCCACACAATTATCTCTGATAACGGCAAATTAAAAATGAAAATTGGTTTTCAGGAAAGGAAATGACGCAGTAACTATGCTTTATATCTTGGTGTACACCCGAACCGCGCCGTAAGGAAAAGGACAAAAAAAAAAGAAATGAAAGAAGAAAGGAAGAACGAGTTGGCGTAGTGGAGGTCCCGGGATTAATTTCGACCACCTGGGGATCTTTAACGGGCACTGACATCGCACAGCACACGGGCGCCTTTTGCGTTTCGCCTCCATCGAAACGCGGCCGCTGCGGTCGGGTTCGAACACGGGTACTTCGGCTCAGTAGACGAGCGTCTTGACTACTGAGCCACCGCGGCGGGTTATAATGCGACGCCTTTTACTGTTTGGGAATTCTGCTGCACGTTCGAGCGGAACGGCATGACATACCTTCGAACGCCGTCGTATCACACACAAAATGACGGTTTGTTCGAAAGAAGGGTGGCACAAAGCATGAACGATGACCTTAAAAGGTGCTCCGGAGGCGATCTACCGAAGGCACTGGTAAGCATATTGTGCAGTTACAGAAACACGCTTCTACGCTGCAGGTGCTCACCATCGAAGATGTTACTCGGATACAGACTGCGCTCAAGACAAGATATGTGTTTCCAGCCGAGGTGCAATACTGTCAATCAGGCACAGTCACGGGAAGGCGCAAGCGGGAGCTTTGCCCCAGGTGGTCCGGTGTACAATCGTAAATATGTCGGAGGCGAAATGTAGACTCCAGGCATGGTCGTGGCAAGCGCGAAACCGCAACCCATGGAAGTCGAGACAAACGGAGTTGTTCACTGTCATATGTATCTGCTCTGAACGAGAAGCAGCAACGGACACAATGGAACATCGACTGCACCTGCTAGACCCGGATTACGTGCGGTTCCACACTCGTGTCCCAAAGGGCTCTGGTAAAGGGGGCGCGAGACGAGGTCTGGTCGTGCGGTGTCCCGGACTAAAGTGACAAACAATGTAGCAGGGTCTTCTGACTCCCAAACTCTGTTTTTGAGCATAAAAAAAATTTTTTTCCATCACCACCACCACCCAGCAGAGGAACTGGAGAGAACAAAATCTCCATCAAGCAGCGCCCACAATGGTACAGTGCTGCGGCGTTCAATACGTGTCAGGAATTCTGTCGATAGGAATGCATTATAAAGAGAAAATGAAAGCTACGTATTGCAGAATTGTTCCGTCGTGGCCACAGGTAACCTTCACCGCTCTACTCGTCACTTTCGCCGATCGCCGCGCCCGCCGCTGCTACAGCCGTAGTTTATCCACTTTTTAGTTGGCTATGAAATCCCAAGCTACTGGATAACTATCGTTCTTTTTGCCCCAGCAACTTATCTCGGTTGGTTCCGGCCTGGCTCTCCCGCCGACCCCGTTGGCCGCTGCCCGCACTACCACTGGCCTGTGTGTAGCATTTGCGTTCGCAATGTTGTCTTCACTCTAGTATTTTCGCAGCGAAAGTGCGAAGAGGAATATGCTGCAACGTTGGCCGCGTTTCCATAACCAGAAGTGAAAAGTCTAATATTCATTCTTCCTGCTTTTTATTGACAATGGGCGAAAGTAACGCAGAACGATATGTTGGCCGTGGGCTATGTGGAGGGCCTCTACGCCTTGCTCCGGATTTGCATACTACGCTTTTGTGTGCGACTCCACGAGAATCGAGGCAAGAGGTACAGGCCTCTCCTTCCCGACCCGCTAGAGCACAAGTTAACCAGAAGCTTAGCTTTACCTCTCTCTTGCTTTCCCTTTTGTTCTCTCCTGCGCGTGTTTCTTTCGATAACAAACGCTACCTGTTCTAAATTTTCGTGTGCTCAACAGATGTCGGCTCTTCGCCACTGACTCTTACCAAGCTACCCCACACACCGCGGTGGCTCAGTGTTTAGGGCGCTGGACTACTGATCCGGTGTTCCCGGGTTCGAACCCGACCGCGGCGGCTGCGTTTTTATGGAGGAAAAACGCTACGGCGCCCGTGTTCTTTGCGATGTCAGTGCACGTTAAAGATCCCCAGGTGGTCGAAATTATTCCGGAGCCCTCCACTACGGCACCTCTTTCTCCCTTTCTGCTTTCACTCCCTCCTTTATCCCTTCCCTTACGGCGCGGTTCAGGTGTCCAACGACATATGAGACAGATACTGCGCCATTTCTTTTCCCCAAATAACCAATTATTATTATTATTACCAAGCTACCCCCACAGATTTGTGACCTGGTCAATTCTATCAGCCATGCCCGACCAAGTGCAGAATGTGTCGAATCAACATCCTGTTGTCCTAGCACAGAGGAAGGTCTCGATCTTCTGGCCGAGATATTCATTGCTTCTATTCAGCAATGTAGGGGCTCAATTCTAGCTGCAGCTTATGATGTCGCAGTAAAAAGAAACACCGAACGCATAAACCCCTGCCACAAGCTGAAGAGCCCAGTCGTGAAGAGCTTAGAGGATTTGGAACAGTGCAGACTGCAGGAGCTCATTTCGCAGAAAGAACTCGGCGGTAATTGCCCCACACAGTGCTTTATCGTATGCGAACACTACCGGTCGACGCAGCTGCTCAAGAATGACAGCCGCCCATCCTGCAAAAGCTGTTTCTCCAGTCTCTCAGTCAGTCCATAAGGTTAATTCTCACTGGCTAAAATAATGTGATTCTCGACCGGTTCACCCAACGGGTGACCGTATCCCTCTATTATCGTTCGTCAGCAGCAGTTCCCATCGTCACTGCACGAGCTTTTGATAAGAGAGACCGTCATTCTAATACTCGTGCGCAGGTCTATCAGATACTCGCAATTTCCACCGGTACCCAATAACGTGCCAGAAGCAGACGCGTGTCGTTACGCGGACAAAGTAGGAAGTCCCGCAGCCAATCAGGCGAGGCGGGAGGATGTGCATGTTGGCACCGCCGCCGTTTTTGAGAACGAGCCTCCCGCTGCACTAAACTTTGATCGCGGACTCAACACGGAACGAACAGTCACTAACGACAGATTGTGACATCAGCCTGCCATCTAGCTGTCTCTTTGTAAGACACCAATACACCAGCACCTCTTCCAAATCGGCACTAGAACAGAGCTGTAGATTGTTGTTACCGCGACCGGACGTCGCCAACTCAGCATGTCGGCATCCGCTTTGAATGCAGTGAACTACGCCTAGATTGCGTCATATTGACTCAGATTAATAACAGTTGATACTGGACTCAGGTGCATGTCGGCATCCGCTTTGAATGCAGTGAACTACGCCTAGATTGCGTCATATTGACTCAGATTAATAACAGTTGATACTGGACTCAGGTGCCTATTTTGTCTGATGATCGTGGTGGCTGACGTGACCCCTCCCACCTGGGAGGGCATGCGTAGCCGCTTCGACATGAACGGGAGGGGTAGCGATCTTCGCTTGAACGACTATATCACGTCTCTTGCCACGCTTGGACAGAAGTCTAACCTGTCCTTTTCGGGCATCTTCTAGATCCGTGCCACCTCAACCGACGAAATCCTGACCAAATCCACCTAGCACGCCACTGCACTCACGAAGGCGCGGAACACCGAGCTTTCCATGATGGGAAAGGTAAGGCAGCATGTAGGAACTGCCGGACCATCTGGCTCACACTCCTAACTCGAAGGCTCCCTGGACAGACACTCGAAATTGCTCTGCTAATATTTGAAGTTATGCTTCCGCTCGGAATTATTCATCCTTCTTTCAGCAACTGGCCGCTACTCTGCGATGGACAGGTACCGGATGGGTAAACATCACTTTGGCATGCGACCCCGCGGAAATTCAAAGATAAAGTGCAGGCTCTTATCCCCAACCCGTGGGATCACACACTACTCAGAAGCCCTACCTATGCTTTTACATTCTTTCTCCTTCCTTTTCTCTCTTGTTCTCAGCGTTCGCTGCACCTGCATGAAGTCAACGAAATGGGTGGTTTTTGTGAATATCTTGTAGACTGTGCATCGTTTCACTCTGATTCGATGGCTATAAGGAGTGACATGCTTTATGTTAGCAACATTACACTCTTTCATTTGGCCAATACTAAAACAGCGCTTTTATAAGAGGAATACATAAGGCCTACTATTGCATTTAAAACCTGGACACGAATCTTAACACTAGAAATAGCGTTTTGCATTGCGTTTTGCATCAGGTCTGGTTGTTAGCGATGGCGAGGGCCATGCGAGTACCCGACGAGTACGCTGCCACGTACGAGTAGGTTACCTCGAAACTGTCGCCGTACAGCTTGTAGCCGTACAGCGCACTCAAGGAGATGGTATGCACCGGTGTTGTTTTAGAAAGTAGGGCTTCCTTTGTCGAAACTGTGGACATGGATTGAAGGTCGATGTCTGCTGGACGTGCAGTCAAAACATCTATGCCTAAAATCATGTGTCGGGAACAGTGCTGCAGGACTATGACGTCGCAGGGTAGGTATGTCCGCTGACCATCACTCGTGTGATGCGTTGCCCTGACGGCCAAACCAGGTGCCCTCCAGCGGCGCGGATTTGTGGACCGTCCCAAATGGTCGCGGCATTATGGACCTTAGTTGGAAACGGTACACTGATGAAATAGTAGTGAACTCTTGCGACCGTCAACAGACACGTAAAGATCCTTCGTTTGTGGCTTCGCATATCAAATTGGCCTTGGAGCCCTGTGTAGGCTTCTTCGCGTTCTGTGATTGTGTCTGTGGCACGTAGTGATAACGCTGTGCAAGTGGGATCATTATTAAGTGAGATCGCGTCGTAGTGGAGCTTGTCTTTGAATGCAGTGTTGGCGTAGTGGGTGCGGAGTCTTGACATGGCACGGACGGTGGAGAATCTTCAGCTTCTCGATCGGCAGCGGGAGCAATCTCACCTCCAGAGATTGCTTTCTTTTATTGGCTCTACGTGGCTGGGAGACCGTTCTCGAGTGGTCGCTGCATAGCTGTGATGTGGCAATGGAACCTATGCATAATAACTGAGATGGGGACCTAGAATGGTGACTCTGCGTTTAGTTGGCATGACGCAAGTATTCCTCTTTCTCCCATAGTCACTGCCAGGTTGTGGTCGTGGTGCGTAGTAGGCGAAATCTCGGAGGCCCAATCTTCTGCATAGGCACTGGCGAAGAATGTAGCCGACCTCATTGCAGTGGAAGCATATTCGGCGGCATGTATCGGTGGTCCTCCAGAGCTCTCGTTTCCTTAGCGCAGCTTGCTGAAAATCGGGTGAGCGGGAGACTGTGGCTGTTGAGGTGGCATATAGGGCTTCAGGCGCGGACTGGCATGGTGCTTCTGGCTGGGTACTGTGGCGCCGTAAGTCATGGCTTAGTGTTCTGTGGCTGTGGGTGTCTCTTGAGGGATACCCAATGCCTGTTGAACTTCTTCACGGTTCACATCCGTGAGCGAAGCTAAGGCGGCGCTGACAGTAGCAGGAGTTCGCACATTTCATTGCGGACGACTTACCGTTTCATCTCCGGCAAGTTATAGCTGCTTACAGGCATTGTTTCCGGGTGAATCACAGACACTGGGTCTGGACGGTTGTAGTGGCAGGCTCGGGCGTCGAGGGTTTTTTCTATGCTGGATGCTTCTTCGACTAAATTCATCAATAGTTTTGGGATGCTTGGGAACGTGGCTAACAAACAATTCCACCTGTCTCCTCCCAACAAAAGCCCATTTCATTTCCTCTGTCATGGCAAGCTACGTACGTCAAAAGAGGCGTTTTATTTCATTTGCTGATATTGCGACGGATTAATTGGGCTGTTAGATGCGTGAGTTCTGCAGTAGTTCGGCCCCCTTCTGAGGCGCGACATTCATAAAAGTCCTCACCAGCTCCTACCTGAATAAATCCGACGTAGCTAAATATATTGTGCTCTTTTCGTATCACACTTTAGTAGAGGCATCGAGTATAAAGAAAACAACGGAGGTTCGTATAAGCTTTCCACCTGCTGAGTGTTGCCACGCACTCAAAATGGCCACGCCATTCTTTAGGGTCTTCACCAGAGGAGCCGTTGATGGTGCCCGGGGCTGTTGCTGCTGGAAGACTGGTGTCAGTGCTGTTGGCGGGCTCATGGTCGACGTCAATGCTTCATTCCGCTGTGGGGTGCGCTCGGGTGGAATTCCGGACTCAGGCGGTTTCGGTTTAAACGGCGGCTGCTGCGAGTCTCCTCGTTAATCTTCGCAGTCTCTACGTATTTTATGATCTCTCTTCTGATATGGAGTATCTAGGAAGCGGTGCAACCCAGCACTTCCACCAGCTAACATGTAGTGGTGACGGAAGTCGGGCAGTCAGGAAGACGACAAAAAGGGCCTCAGAAAGAAGCTATTTTAGGGGCTGAATCGCGCCCACTAAGAGCTTAATGAGTCGACGGCGCCGTTGGTTTGGTTTGGTTTATGGGGTTTTATGTTCCAAAAGCAACTCAGGCTATGAGGGAAGCCGTAGTGGAGGGCTCTGGAAATTTCGACCACCTGGGGTTCTTTAACGAGCACTGACATCGCACAGTACACAGTCCTCAAGAATTTCGCCTCCAGCGAAATTCGACCACCGCGGCCGGGATCGAACCCGCGTCTTTCGGGTCAGCAGCCGAGCGCTGTAACCACTGAGCCACCGCGGCGGGTTCGACAGAGCCGTTGCAACAAGCATGCTAGGCGGTTGTCGAACATAATGCCCGCTGCTTTTGGCCGCGCTCAAATTAAAGCTGCAAGGAAGCCGAGATAAGGCGCCAAAGCAGCTGCAGCAATCTGGGACAAAGTGGAAGAAACTGCGAGTGGCTGCGTTCATTATAGATAAGTCTGGTCTCATCTCACGCCAGAAATTGATAAGCAAGAGCCGGCAGCTTTTTGCGTGAAGAAACAAACACTGCAAAGATTCTTGACAATGTGCACCTGGTATGTGCCCCTAAAGTGCCCGTGTCTGTGGTCGCGCTGAAATATTTGTCTGAGCGTATCTACTGATAAAATCTCCGCGAGGCAGTAATGAAGTCGCCATCGGAGCTCGTGTATCATAAAAGACGAAAAACAACACAATGAACAGGTGCATGTGACTAAAATTTTATCTGTGGCGTTTTTTCACCGTAATCTAGGATTTTTCAGTGGCAGTCGAGAATTTCTAATAAGCAGCTGAATGAGCTACTGGCGTGAAATTTCCCAAAACTACGGAACAAAATGTTTTGTACTTTTAATTTGTAGGAATTGCTTAAAGTTAATAACTATTTCATGCAGTGAGCAAACATAATTTATAATGAATTCCAGCCAAGGTCTGTTGCCATGCCATATATTTCCGTCTGCACAACGCAAGCACGGAAGGACGCGCCATTCGAGTCGTACAAACTGTTGCTTCGTCTTCGTGTCCGTATATCAACAATCAGCGACTCTGAACCTTATCCGTAGCTTGTCGCCGTGTTGGCGACGCTCGTATGGAAAATCTTCGCTCGAGTGATCACTGAAGCTCCACTGAGAAGAATATCACGGAAAATATGCCTGCTGAAGCTGACCGCAAAAATATTTCACTGGAAAGCATGATCACAATAATTATACTTGTTTTGCTTTCTATTTCTTTTTTCACTCTCTTGATCAAATTGCCTGTACGACTCATTCATGGGTAAAAGAGCGTCAGGCAACATTTTTTCCAGCGCATTCTACAAGCTTGCAAAGATCATTGAAAAAGGTCACTCGAGTTGAACTAAAACTATGAGCAAGCGTGGAATGTCTGCTATGCTAGATGCGGAGCAATGTATTGAAATGTTAGCAAGTTCTTTCTTGCAACAAAAGTATTTTCGTGCAGGTTTTTAGCCTCTATTTAAACATTCTCCCGATATAAAATTAAGGCTCAATTTCGAAACCTATGGTGTAACATCCTATTCAATGATGCTTTCAGATTCATACGAGCTGCGACCTCGGGTCTTTATAGGTTCTAAGCAGTTTACACACACACACAAAAAGCATCGAGGTACAGGCACGGACCGAAATAAACGGAGCGTGCCGCACAAGAAAGATCTGCGTGTCAGCGCCGCCTAGCCGAACAGAACGAAAGCTCGAAATCGCCGCGCGCATGTGCAGGCCCCCTTCCGGCGCGACCATCTCAATGCTCCGCTTGCCTCGCATTCGTCCGGCGTCTATGTCGTGCTGATGATGATAATGATCGGATGGTCGTTCTCTGTGTAGCTAGCGAGCATTTCGGAATACACAGACCGCTGTCTTGATACGGCAAATTGCGCGAGGACGGCTCTACCATTAAGCCGCTTCGTGTGAGACAGCTGGAGGCGCGTTTACGCCGCAAACAACCCGCGTGTTTCGAACTTTAGCTGCCGCTGGGACTCTTCTGCGTCTCGCTCGCAACCAAACGCGCTCGAAACACTCGGCGTACCGTGCCGCAATGTTGTGTTAAAATTAGCTGATGATTCGCCTCGTTTCTGCCAGGCGCTAACGCAGCACTAGAGCATGCAGCCTGCCTGTCTCCCGCGAAGCACATTGTCGCTGTACTGGAACCTGCTCTTATCGCCACCGAGACAGTGCGCTGCATATCGCGCTGTCATGTGCGGAGCAGAGCTCAGGTAATCACCTTGCTTGCACCTTCGGATCTTAGGACGACTATAAGCACCCGCTGTTTCACCCATGGAATGCCGCGGCAGCACTGCGTCACTGTTGCGTGCCCCGCGTGCGAAATTCGGCATACAAGTACCCGTGTGCGATCACTAATAAAAGAATGAGCCACGACAGACACCGGCGAGCGATCCTAGCTCTTCTGTGCGAGCTGTATTACTTCACTGCGACCGGTTACATATAGACATTGGTCTGTTTGATAATATAGGCTCAGCAGCTGCATCCAGCACATTTGGAAGCAGTCACTCTCCTTGCGGCGCTGGATCGTTTTGCAAAAAGTGCCAGGAGCGGCGGTCTCGTCTTATTTTAAGCCGACCTCCTAGGCTGCAGGTTCCAATGCAGGAGCAATCTGCTGCAGGACAGATACACAGGGCGCATGCTTTGCCGCTGCATCGGTTCCTCGTAGCAGCAAGCCGAAAATGAATGGTAACTGTATTAATAGAATCCAAAACTGCGGTGGTGGATCGAGTGTTTTGAGTTTATTTGGTCGATAGCGAGACGGAAATGAATATAAGAGGCAACTAAAGTTCGAAGGGCGCGCGCTATTTGCTATGGAAACGCGCTTACAGCTGTCTCAGATGAAACGGCATAATGGTAGCGTTGCCCCCGCGGGATTTGCGACATTAGGGCAGCGGTCTGTGCGTTCCGAAATGCCCGCTAGCTACAAAGGGCGCAACCATCCGACAATAATGATCATCATCAGCGCGACCCTGACGCCCGCCAAATGCGAGGCAAGGGAAGCAATGAGAGGGTCGCGCCTGTAGGGGGTCTGCATATGCGCGTTGCGATTTTGAGCTTATGTCTGGTTTGGCTAGGCGGCGCTGACGCGCAGATCTTTCTAGTGCGGGGCGCTCCGTTTACTTCTGTCCGCGCCTGTACACAGGTATATGTGTTGTGATCCACAAAAACGTACAAGGGGTCTTAAAAAAATAGATGACGGTTTGCGGTCAAAATATTGACGATCGAGAAGCAATAGCTGAAAAGAATGGACAGAGAATCGTTGAAATGTCATTATTTGCCGAGGAAGCGCAGAGAAACATCTGACATGCGCGTAAGCGTGGCATTTAAGAAACAATATTCACAAAGCTTTACCGCATTCCTATGAAAACATGTGAGGTGCAGGTACATGGTGCAGGTTGTGTTTCCCGCTCATGAAGCAATATATATATATATATATATATATATATATATATATATATATATATATATATATATATATATATATATATATATATATATATATATATATATATATATATATATAACAAAATTACTTTAAATGTGTATATATGTAAGAAACCTTATTCATTCCAAAGTAGAAAACTGGGCGAGTTGCTAGGTACTCATTCTAAAACAGCTCAAACACGGCCCATCGCTGGGAGCTCCTGCCATCGCAGGGCAGTGGCGTATCTCTTAACCGCTGCACCAGTGTGCCAGGAGTACTATCTGGATTCCCAGGTATCTATGAATGTAAAGTAGAGAATGACCTTCTCCATACATGAGAATTAATGGCGCTATCAGGTCATACCTCTAACGCGGAGCATGACTGTCTCCTCAATTTTTTATTCGGCAAAAAAGTCTACTTTAATGGTACCTAGTTTCAAAGATTTTGCTCCGATGTTTTTGGTGCGCTTTTCAGCTTCCGAATTGCCAATTTTCCCAAATCCGATGTCTAATATCTTAATTTAGCTGATTGGACTTTACGCGCAAATGAATTTTTAAATAAAATTTCGCAGAATAGGCCACATAACTCTCAGCATCACTCAGTATTGTTTCGTTCGGCTTCAACACTCCACCTTTCTTAAAACCTTGGTTCCATTTTAGGTGCAACTCATGGTACATGGCCCTCATCTTATAGTTCTTATTGTCATACCACTAAACTCAATAAATGCATGCTCGCTGCTTTCATACAAAGCTGCGATTATAATTAGAAGCTCAGTTTTTTGCCCGCTACGCACAGTTGATGGGGGTGTGCGACATACTAGATTGCACTGACACTTGTGGAATGCGGACGACCCAGGAAAAAAAGAAATACGGGGAGCATCGTGTGATCTATAAAGAATGTTGAGGTTCTATAAACTTTGCACATTATCCAGCCTTGCTATCAGCGATGTGTAAAAAAAAAAAATTTGCAAGCAGTGTTGCTCTTTGCTACAGTCTTTGACTTCTTAAGTGAGTAAAAACTCTTCGACGTGAAGCCCTTGGAGACATCGACTATTTTCCGGTATTGAAAAACAAATACGCTAATATAGATGTTTGGGCAGGGGAAAATAAACGCTGCTTGTTGAGCGTTTTTCGGGCTAATGAGAGGCGTCATTGCGAGGGCTTCAGATTAATTAATAGAGACTTTTGGCGCAACGGAGACGTATTAGTGTAGAAGCGTGCCCGTTTACCAGACTCCTCCTACGCACGCGCAGTGGAGTGGGTGCAGGCAGGCGAGGCCACTGCGCGTGCACAGTCGGAGTCTGGTAATGCGGCATCACCATCATCAGCCTAACTAAACGCCCACCGCAGGGCAAAGGCCTCTCCGAAATCTCTCCATTTACTCCTGACCTGTGGCAGCTGCAGTTACCCTATTCCAGCAAACATCTTAATCTTATCCGCCCACCTATCTTTCTGCCGCCCCCTGCAGCTCTTGCCTTCTCTTGGAATTTATTCTGTTACTCTTAAAGGGGCTCTGAAACGCCTTCCGATTAGAGCACATTAACTCACTCAATCACTGCACTGTGTTGCCATAAAAACCAGATCCAAATAATACTCTTCTACACGCAGCAGATGACCCACAATCACGCGTCAAAGTTCGCGAGCCCTTCCCGGCGAGTTTTTCATGCTCGCACCCTCCTCCGTCCCCCGCATCTGCGTAGACAAGGTGAGAGGTGGCCATTGGTTAGATACTTGCAGATGTCAGGCAGCTACCGTGGCCGCGGCCAATAAGCCGCTTATCTCCGGCGAGTCGGGAAGCTCCGCTCCCAGAGTGGGGTCGGCGAAGGAGCGCCTACCTTCCAGCGTGCAAAAAGTGACGAGAGGAGAGGGAAAGGCGCGAAGATGCTGAAATTCAAATTTTAACTACAGATAACTGAGCTTCTACAAAGCGCATTTTAAAAATTATTCTTGCTGGATGCTATTCGTAAAGCGACGTGCTTCAATATCCCAAGCAAGCCGCAATTTTATTAGAGCCCCCTTCACAGCCTCTTTAAGGTCCATCGGTTGTCCTGCCTTTGAATTAGATATCCTGCACATGCCGATTTCTTCAACTTGATTCCTACTTGGAACCTGCGTTTTTTCCTTGACCCACACTGCCCTCTTCCTGTCTCTTAAAGATAAACATATTATCTTCCTTTGCATAGCTCGCTGCTTGCGTGATCCGTCATTTAAATTGAATCATTTCCGTTATCGTCCACGTTTCTTCCGTGCACAGGTGAGTACCGTTCAGGTAGAGCTATTAAGCAGGGTGTTTCAGTTAACATGAACCAAGGATTTAAAAGAATTGCTTACCAGCGGTGGGTGAAACTAACGAGACAGTGTTTGCTTTTGTGTGGCGCTCCTAGGCGTATTTTTAAATTGTTCTTGTGTAAGAAGATACGATTAAACAAGCAATTTTCATGAGTAAGTTTAGGGTGTCGTGCGTTTCTTTAAGTTGTAGGGGGGTTAGAAAAGAACTGATCAATTTTTTTTGTAGCAACGTACCTGCTATGTGTCTTTTTTCCGGCATTTTAAGAAAGCCCGCGAAATATGGCAAAAAAAAAACTACGTGACAGCGCTCATGCTCTAACGTATTCCAGCGCTCCCTAGTGTGCTCGGAACAAACGAAACGTGCGCGCTTGCCGTGCCCAAGTGAGTGGCCGCCGCCTTGTTCGACGGGCTGCAAAATATTAACGATTAAAAAAAAAAAACTGAGACTACCTCAAATACGCGACTTCACTGCTTTCTCTTTCTTTGTCGTTTTGTCTATGCCATTACTGAATAGAAGCTCCGTCTGAACTGGCTATCGATGGCCTGCTTATCAGCTATCTCACATCACGGCGGGATAGATGTTCAGGAAGATTCTGCTGACGCACTTTCACGACTTTGCTCAGAGCTGCGTCGGCCGCTCACTTCCAAACGGTAAGCGCGTATGCTTCGTTCGTTTAGGACACGTTTGGCAGCGCTACTATACGGTAGCGGAAAATCTTAACCACGTATTTTTTTTAATGTTTGGCGAGCGGTATTCAAATGCTAGTAAAAAGGACGACGTGGAAGATGCGTTAACTCGGTTGTTTCGCAGCCACCGCTACAACTTGCCGAACCGCACGTGACAGTAAAGTGGATATTTAAAATTTTTCATAAAATCTAGGCCAACTTCTGAAGCGGAATTTAAAAAAGTACTACGAGGAGCGAAACATGACGAAGTACAATATGTCTTTGGTTTCACCCAGCTACAGTGCGGCACTTTTTTAACTCCTTGGTCCACGTATGTGAAACACCCTATACCTTTTTCTTAAGGGATACTGGTAAACTGCCATTCATGTTCTCCGAAAACCTACCAAATTCGCTCCACCGTATTCTTGTTTTTCTATCTTCACTGTTGTGATTCGGATAGGCTTTCACTGCCTGCCCTAAGTAGAGCACCTCGCTACCAATTGTGAATTGCTGTTCCCTTCCCAGACTGTTGAAAATTACATTGGTTTTCAACATAATATTTTTAGACCCACCATTTCTCTCCTCCTGTTTAACTTATTGATTCTGTCTCTCAATTCATCTCCCGAGAGACTTAGGAAGGCAATATCGTCAACGAAACGCATATTACTAACGTATTCTCTATTATCTCTTGTCCCCAAATGTTCCCAATCCAGGCCTCTGAATACGGTAAAGAGACGGTAAAAAGCACTGGCGAGACCGTGTCTCCCGGTCTGACACCGTTCCTTACTGACATTTTATTGATGACTTTATGGAGCACTATGATACCTGTGCATCCGTTACAGACATCCTCAAGTATTTTGCACACTCGGCGACAGACCATATTCACACCATCAATCAGGCGATAGAGGAACCGGCACACATCTCACACTAATATTCCAGCGAGCCGAATGTTACCGAGGATCTGCATGCTAATGCTGCCTGCGACTGAAGTTTGGTACAAATTACTATGCGAATAATTAATGTCATTAAGCTCTCTCTTTAAGTTCATGCATTTCCTTGCTTAATATGCGTGTAGGAGTCTTTCATGGCTAAAATTTTATCACTAAACATTTTTCCACGTACTTTCTTGAATGTTGAAAAGACCACTGAAAAAGGTTAAAGTCTTTAATTACACAAAGACTGCAGGACCAAGCGTGCATTGTGTGTGAGGCTAAAAGGGAAATATTTTATTGAAATGCTAGTGACATTATTCTAAGAAAAACTTCATTTCTGGTTCCCTGCCACTACGCATTCTCCTGCGAGGAAATGACTAATTTTCAAAAATCGTGTTCTTACACTTGATGCTTTCATGTTTATAATAGCTCCTACCGCTTACTTTTAGAGGTTCTGCGCAGTCTATAAACACAGAGAGCATTCAAGAACGCACGTGCATATGTTTTGATCCACAAAAGCATACAAGACATGCTAAACGGATGCCGAAGAGTAGCTGTCAAAACCGGCTTGATGGAGAACTAAATCAGAACATAATTCACGAAAAATTGCAGAAATTAGTTTGATTACTCAGGAAGCACTGAGCAATCTCTGACATGCGCGTAAGAGTTGCATTTCAGAAAGAGTATTTATTCACTTAGCGTTACTGCTATTACTGCAATACGTATTCCACCAAAACTACGGATCCAAATTTAACACAGTTTTGGTTACAGACGTGTAGCAGTTTGCTATGAGGGCATTGCAGTAGGGTTTACTTTGCCATACAGGTGACCTATGAATCTGTAAGAGCAAGGTATAATCGTCAAGGCAAAACCGTCAAAGCAACCCTTACAAAAATTTCTTTAGACAGTCTATAGACTGTCCGTAGACTTCTGTCTATAAATCCTATAGACTGTGTATAGGCTTACTCTAGAGAACAGTCTATAGGCAATACAAATCTCGCAGACAGTCATCGAAAATCTATAGATTTATGGCCGTACACTTTTAGTAGACTTTTGTCTATAAGCAGTCTATAGATTTTGAATAAAAAAGAAATAGCTATAGGAAGGCAATTGAGTCTATAAGACGTCTATATAGTGTCTATAGACCATTTTTCTAAAAGAATACCATCAAGGCTTGGCAAATCGACAAGGCAAAAGTGGAAAAGTGTATGAGATCGGTTTTTGTGCTGAGATGTACTGGGGCTTGGGTGCCTTGCATATCGAGCATCGACATTGCTAATAGGCATAGCCCTACATTGCCGCCTCGTGGCTCCGAGGGGCCATCGCCTCTTCGGTTTGCAGCGAAATCGGGATCAGACATCCTCGCATGTGATCTCAGGTCTTCGAATTAACTGAGCTGCTGGCAAAGAAGCCTCATATCCTCTACGTACATTGCAACACCCTGATTTGGAAGTTGAATTCGAGAGGTCAGGGCCCGCTCCGCGCTCCCCCGGTGGTCGCTGTTGGCATACGTAGTCAGGAGCTGACGTTGTAAGTCCGACCACGTAGACAAGGTATCCTCACGGTTCTCGAACCACGTGCGGACAGCGTCTTCAAAGATGAAACACACGTTCCACATTTCCACAGCGTTGTCCAAGCTGTTGAAAGTTGCGACCCGTTCGTAGTGGGCCAGACAGTCCTCAGCATCTTCAAACTGGTCACCGTGAAAGGGCATAGGTGCCCGTGGGGTCTCAAAGGTGAGATAGGCGGGAGCGGTGGTAGTTACAGTCGCAGTGAGGGCGGGCAGTGGCGTTGCCATGAGTGAAGTGGAAGGCAGAGGCGCTCCTTCAATAGGGAAGACCTCGCGGGACAAGCCTTGGAGCCTCCGGCTTGCACGATGAACAATGGTGCTCACGAGAGGCGGGCGCGTCGAGTCGTCCGCAAGGGACGGGAGCATCGATCACACCTCCACCAGTGTCACGACGCAAGGAGAGCCGTGCAGGTAGGCGTAGGGTAGAACCCAAGAATTAGGTCGGCCCTTTTTAATCCCAGAGCCAGGTCTAGCCTGAGCACCCCTCTCGAGCCAACCGCCGCTTCGTCATCAATTCGACTAAGTGCAGAGACCGCGCGGTGCTAGGCACGTGGCAATATTTCATGACATCTCTCACGACGGTCTTATGCCAAGCATAAGGTGTATTTCGGACCTCAGTGATGAAGTGTGTTTCATCAACCACTGTGGTATCCATGCGAACAGTTTTGTAGCGTGAGCTGCACTGGCCGAGGTTGAGCACTTTTGCGTGGCTCCTGGAGAGCCGTGCTGCGCATGCGCGAGGAGCAGTGACGTCACACGGCGCACAGCTGGCGCGCCGGAACCGCCGCAGCGCGTGCCTCGCCGGTCTGCGCATTCCAGTGGAGTGACGGCATAGCCACGCCGGAGCCGCTTGATAGCGCCTATCATTTTGTGCGCATGCGCAGAGGCATAAGTGGGTGTATGCATAGAGCCGGGCGTTTGCCAGTTTGGTAGAGCCGTGGAGAAGGAGAGCGAAATTGCTGCTCAGCGGCAATTGATGCTCAGCGGCTCAGCGTAGCTCACACTACGTATAGCCTGGCATAGCCGAGCTAAGCCACTGCTATTTTTTTTTGGAACTAGTTTCCTTGTACCGGAAGTCGACTTTTGTTGGCTGGAGAAGTTCATTGTACCTGCCGGATTCAGGCCTCTCTATTGGTTCCTGTGTAGCTCTGGGGCTGTCTGATATTTTTCTGATCCAATTAGACAGAAACAATGGTAATTTTGACGAATTTTGTCTGAAAATTGCTTGCTATGTACTTGATTACTCATTGCTGGCGCCCTCTGTTCGTTTGAACAAATACGTCGTTGATGTTTGAAAACTTTTTAGAGAAAGTGAACAAGGATTGAACTTCACGTTTGAAGTACCGAATTACCGTTCCCTACAGTTCCTTGAATTATCACTCCACTTCGACGACAAACATGTTTGGTGGTGATATCCCTCTCGGTGTACTAAAACTTTTCGTAGTCTAATATGAAGATTCAGTAGTAGCAAAAAAAATTCTAAGTCGCTATTTACTTGCGTATTGCTCTGCTCAAATCTTGTAGACACAATCAGTACGCATTTCCATGAGCAAGTGGCCAGTTTGTCCAAAGCTGTTTACCCTGTTTTAGCGGGTAGCAGAAGATGCAATAACCTTCTACGTTGGGTAAAAGGTCATGACGCCAAGTAAACATTGTTGCCAAACGTCAAGAAGCCTTTTGTACTTCCCTACGTACTTACATCGTTTCTCGCATGGATTATGCAATATCGCTAATCGTTACTATTTGGGAACTATCATATCTGCTTTTTTAAAATTATCTGGCTTGTGTGGTTTGGTTCATAGAAAAGCAGAAGCTGTAAAACGTGGACATCGATGCGATGTCAATTATGAATACAGGTTTGTACAGTGTATAACGTAGATCATGTATAAAATTCTGCCGTCTTGCGAGAAATATTACGTCGGTCAAACTGGCCGCTGTTTAACTGTTCGATTGTTCGAAGATAGAAATTCTTTGAACCGCGCACCCAGCGCACCAGGGCAATTGTTGAAGCCTTCCATGTTTTCAAATGCGGTGATAGCTATGCAAGCGGCATATCCATATCTTTCTCCATTGCGTACTTGGATTCAGTTAAGAGATCAGCCTTGTTTGCTTGTGTTTGCCTCTGTTTATTGTGACTTGCTTTTTATGATGTAGTATGATATGACAGCAGGTGACAACGTCGTTGGGGTAAGCATCCCCCCGATCGCGTCTGGTGGGAATAACACCTAAGCACCTGGTTGAAGACCTAGAGCGTGAGCTCGTCACATATAGGAGTCTTGGAGAGAAGCTGCTTTCCACTTTGTTCGCGGCGACATATTCGCACTTGATCCGGGTATTTCTGGAGTGTAATTTGCACTCATAGGTCCCCTCGAAGCTCTTGGAGAACCTCCGTATAGGGCTCAACAGAGGTGTTCAGCTTTATGTCAGCTGCCAGAGCCACTAGGTAGCTCCTCCAGAGTGACGGAAACGCCTGCCGGAAACGCCACTAATGCAAACCAGGGGCCATATTACGCAACTGTCAATTAGCAAACTTGTCAAAAAAAGGTGCCAAATAGCCTCGCTCCTATTGGTCGGTCGTGGCCGGCGGGCATTTTGCTTTTTTGCGTCATGGATGGCTGCAGGCTACGTCACGGATGTGGCAGAAGTGGTGACGTTGCACACCTAATTACGCAGGCGCTAACTGACAGTTTTTTGTGACAGTCTCGAGGCGGTCAATCTGACTGTTACGTTTTTGACAGAAAATGGCGGCGGTGCGCGTGGCGATACGACTGAGCCGGTTGTGCCAGCGCGAGCAACGGCGAAGGAGGCCGCACGAAGACGCGTTTGACTTCGTTTGACTTGCTGGACGAGCTGTTTCGACACTTTTTTTGATTGGAGAAGCAGTCTGTGGAGTGGCTATGAGACGAAATCGCCGATGAACTGGGAGCTGCGCGTGTGAGCGCGTTGTCGGTGCGGTGGTACATGCTATGTGCACTGCGGTTTTTTGCTACCGGCGGCTTTCAAGCTGCGGTTGGTAATTAGGCGTACGTCTGCACTGCACAACCGACGGTGAGCAAATGCGTACAGTGGGTGTTGGAGGCAATTTGTAAAGTTAGTGCGCAGAAGGGGTGGGTTCCCGCGGTCACTTCTGCGACACACAGCTACATATAAATAAGACACGCTTATGCTGGCAAAGCACTTTATTTTTCTCAGCAAATCGCACTTCGTGGTCGTCTTCTGTTTCTCAAGGGGAAACAAACGAACAACCAATCGTCACAAACTGCAACACCTCATCTTTTGGAATTTTTGTCATCGATCGAAACAGCAGAACAACACAGACTTCAAGAAATTGTGTTCGTCCATTTCGTTCCATGCGCTCCTTGCAAGTTCGCTCGGCAGGCACGTAGCCTTTACTGCATTCGTTCAAATTTTTCTGCGCACTTAGGTCAACCGTACAGCAGCTTGATTTCTGGTGCCGCTTAAAAAACAATAACACGGCGTGGAATCGACTGCTTCCGTGCAAAGCGCCTTGACGTTTCATCGCCGTCAGCGCATCTCCGTGGCAGGAAAAGTTGCCCACCAGCAAATTTATTTGCACAACATCAAACGTTTTTTGTTTTGCTTAATATTTCCGAACTTCAAACAGAATATTTTAGCGAAATAAAATATTAGTTATTTTTATCGCTGCGTATTTCTTACGTCTTTTTACAAAAAATTAGCAGACGACCTCTCGCCGTGCAAATAAATTCCTTCGGGGCGCCGCCCCGCTATAACTGGCTAATTCGTCGTTGCGTCAAGCGGTGACGTCAAATCGTTTCGTCATTTTGACGTCACTGTCAATAACGTTTGACAGAATTTGCGACAGTTACGTAATACGGCCCCAGCTTTTGCATATTAATGCGCTTATCCGGTGAGGTTAGCTCTAATGATTTCTGTCGCCTCTGCTGACATAAACCCACCGTCCGCATCTGTCAACAGGATGCTACACTCTTGCAGCACTATCTTTGGCGGAAGTTCATCCACCCAGCCCTTTTAGTTAGCCCGTGAGGAGCCGTTCGGCGTCCTCCATCGTGCAACGAAGAACTTCACGCTCGGCATCAGCGGTCTTGGAAACGTCGTGCCACATGGCAGACTCATACCAGGCTATATGCCGCTCGTGCAATCGTGGCCTCAACATTTTGTCACTACATGTGGCCTCTTCCAAGCGTGAGTCCACTGGACTCCTGTTTTTTTCGCTCCGCGGTGCAGGTGAGCCGTGCTGCAATCCTCGCTTCATGCTGTGGCCGCGGGCCACAACAAGCCTTTCGCGCGACGCCCATCATAGGACAAGTTTGGAACCAGGGCTCTCAGCGTGTGCAGAACAATGAAATAAATGTTCATCGCCAAAGATTGTCGCAGTTGGCCGTTCCCGTTTTACATCCGGCACGACTATTATCTTACTACTCACCATGATGTTTGGTTTTCTTCGCACGCTGCCAGCATTCCTTTAGTTTTTAAGAGCGTTAGCTCTTACTCATCACGTCGCGACGTTTCGTGGGGTCTGCTACAGCCCTTGATCACAGTGCCACCTGTGGCAGCAACTACTCACCACGTTTAGAGATTTCGCGAGGTCTCCTATCAACTCCAGATCAAAGCGCGTCTGTGGCTGCAACTAGAAAACAGCGCATCTCGCAATGAGGCTTGTAGCGCCATCTACAATAGAATTGTAGAAACAACCACCTTCCACGTGCCAACGATGACGTAACGGTTCAATATGGTCGATAGAGGTCGAAGTAATGAGTATGACGTCAGGTGACGAAATGGCGGCATAGTTTCGGTTTCTTGAATCCAAGATGGCGGCCATTACAATTGGTTGTGCCCTGTCATCCCTTTCTCCCCCTCACTAAAATATCCTAAAACGTGGAGGAAAACTGTCCCTTTACGGGACTGCTATATATGTATACATTCGACTGACTGACTTACTGTTGTTGATAGGAAGAAGGAAAAGGAAAGAGCACGGGCCTGCCTACTAGCTCAAGCCGAGCCACGCTCGCTGTCGCGAGCTGCAAGTAGGAGGGATAAAGGATAGGAGAGCAAAGAGTGAAAGAAAAGACGCGCCGCGCTAATATGCCCCGGGCCGATCCCGGAGGCAGTGCAATACCGGGCTGACCCGTGGCAGAGTGCTTCAAGCCAAGCACTCCGCAATATTGTAAAAATAAGTTTAATATTGTAACAGTTGTTACACAGAAAAGGAACTGCAGCAGCTGAACGAGGGCACCAGAGAAACGGACCTACACTTCAGCGTCGTCTACTTCTAGAGGCTGCGATCTCTTTCTTCTTCTACTTCCAATCCTCGTGTCACTGCCCCCTCTTCAGGAGCATCGCCCCGAAGCGGTGTTACCGTCAGACCGAATAGCGGGGAGAAAAAGTGTTCAAGAGGTACACCACGAGCCTGACATCACGCAATATGACTACATGCAGCCGGAAAGTCACTCGGGGGGTCGCTCGTAGTACGGCTTCATTCGCACCACATGCACAACGTCACTGCGCTTGCCGTTGTGCGATGAACGAGCTGGCGAGGCTGGTGCAACTTCGTACGTTACGTCGCTGAGGCGGCGGACAACAAGGTAAGGGCCGAAGTAGCGGCGCAGTAACTTTTCGGACAGCCCGCGACGACGAACGGGCGTCCAAACCCACAAATAGTCGCCTGGGTGGTAGGTAACGTAGCGGCGTCCAAGGTTGTAGCGGTCAGCATCGATCTGCTGCTGACGGTGAATGCGGTGTCTGGCCAGTTGCCGTGCTTCTTCCGCGCGCTGAACATAGGTGGCGACGTCGACAACAAGTTCACTCTCACTGTCAGGGGGGTCTACGGGTAGCATAGCATCGAGGGGGGTGGTAACCTGTCGACCGAAGACTAATTCGAACGGAGTGAACTGCGTCGTCTCTTGCTGCGCGGTATTATACGCGAATGTTGCGTATGGGAGAATTTCGTCCCATGTCTTGTGCTCGATATCAACATACATGGAAAGCATGTCGGTCAAGGTCCCGTTGAGGCGTTCTACCAAGCCATTTGTCTGAGGGTGGTAGGCTGTTGTACGTCTATGGCTGGTGTGCGTGAGCTTGAGTACAGCCTGAGTGAAGCGGGCCGTAAATGCAGCTCCACTGTCAGTAATGATAGCTGCAGGAGCGCCATGACGCAGGACGATGTTGTGGACGAAGAAGTCGGTGACTTCAGCAGCAGTACCGTTTGCAAGTGACGTGGTCTCAGCGTATCGGGTCAAATAATCTGTCGCGACCGCAATCTAGCGGTTTCCTCTGGTCGACTTCGGAAAAGGCCCAGGAGGTCTATGCCAATTTGCTGAAAAGGGGTCTTTGGTGGTGCTATGGGCTGCAGAAAGCCGGCTAGCTTCAGAGGAGGAGATTTGCGCCGTTGGCAATCCCGGCATGTTGTTACGTATCTACGCACGGATGGGAGTAAATTGGGCCAGTAATACTTAAGCCAAATCTTTGCCAGTGTGCGACTAACCCCCAAGTGGCCGGCGGATGGTTCATCATGACAAGCGCTTAAGATTTCGGAGCGTAACTGGGATGGCACAACAAGCAAAAACGTCTCTTTTTTGCTGTCAAAGTTGCGCTTGTAGAGGACTCCACGCCGCAGAATGAAGGTCTGTAGTCCACGGCGAAACACACGAGGTACATGGGAATTCAAACCTTCCAGATACTTAACGAGTGGCGCCAACTCAGAATCTGCTCGTTGAAGCTGCGCCATACGGGAGATGCTAATGGCACAAAGAACAGGGCAATCTTCGGGGATGTCTTGCGTAGCCGGTTCCACGGGCGCTCGTGATAAACAGTCCGCGTCCTGGTGCTGCCGACCCGATTTATAGACGACCGTAACGTCGTACTCCTGTAAACGGAGGCTCCATCTGGCGAACCGGCCAGAAGGGTCTTGATTGCTGGCCAGCCAGCATAGCGAGTGATGATCGCTGACAACACGAAACGGTCGGCCGTAGATGTAAGGTCGAAACTTACTCAGAGCCCAGATGACGGCAAGGCACTCTTTTTCGGTCGTCGAGTAGTTCCGTTCCAATCGAGAAAGTGTGCGGCTCGCGTAGGCGATTACTCGCTCTGCGCCGTCCTGCCACTGTACGAGGATCGCTCCGAGGCCGACAATGCTGGCGTCAGTGTGGACATCAGTCTCTGCATTCTCGTCAAAATGAGCTAGTATTGGTGGACTTTGAAGGCGGCAGCGGAGTTCCTCGAAGGCTGCGTCTTGGGCACTTCCCCATACGAAGGGTGTGTCATCTCGAGTCAAGGCAGTCAATGGCTCAGCTAGGCGAGAAGAATCTTTAACAAAGCGGCGGTAATACGAGCAGAGGCCCAAAAAACGTCGGAGGGCCTTCTTGTCGTTTGGGCGTGGGAAACTGGAGATGGCGGAAGTCTTGTCGGGGTCTGGAAGAACACCTTGCGTTCTGACATGTCCTAAGAAACGGAGCTCCTCGAAGGCGAAATGGCATTTCTCTGGCTTGATCTTTAGTTGTGCAGACTGAAGAGCTTGAAGGACAATGCGCAATCGCTGCAAGTGTTGTTCGAAGCTAGACGAAAAGATGACCACGTCGTCCAGGTACACAAGGCACGTCTGCCACTTCAAACCAGCTAAAACAGTGTCCATCATGCGTTGAAATGTGGCCGAAGCGGAGCAAAGTCCAAACGGGAGCACCTTAAATTCGTACAGACCGTCGTGTGTCACGAAAGCCGTTTTCTCGCGGTCTCGCTCGTCCACCTCGATCTGCCAATATCCGCTTTTCAGATCTAAGGAAGAGAAGAACCTGGCGTCCCGGAATCGATCAAGGGCATCATCGATCCTCGGGAGTGGATATACGTCCTTTTTGGTAACATTATTGAGTTTCCTGTAATCAACACAGAATCGCAACCTGTTGTTTTTCTTTTTCACCAGGACCACCGGCGACGCCCACGGACATGTTGACGGCTGTATAACGTCGTCTGCAAGCATTTAATCGACTTGCGTCCTAATAGCTTCGCGCTCTTTAGGCGAAACGCGGTATGGACGCTTACAAACTGGTGGCGTGGCCGAATCGGTGACAATGCGATGCTTGGCTACCAGCGTACGTCCCACCTTGGAGCTCGCCGCGAAGCAATCTTTAAAATCAAGTAGCAGCGACGACAGAAGGTTCTTCTGTTGAGGTGACAACTACGGGTTGATTTTAACCTTCTGAAGGGCGTTACTTGGTGCGGCATCGTCGTGAAGATTCACCTGTACGGGGCACAGATTCGGCAACCTATCCACGTCGTCGAGGAAGGCGACGGCCGTTCCCTTGGCGAGGTGCTGAATTTCGTTCGTTAAATTCGTCAGAAAAACTGTCGCACAGCCGTCATTCAGTTCAACAAGACCACGCGCAATAGCCACACCCTTCTCGAGCAACGGCGAAGGGTGACTGTTCGCAATACCTTCGTAGTCGTGAAACGAGTCGTTCCTCACTAACACCAGCACACTGGACCGTAGTGGCAGCATTACGTCCTCTTCGACTATACGCAGAGAGTTGACTCCTGGGCCTTCTGTGTTACTGTGCGCCACGGCTTGCTTCGTCGAAAATGTGACTCGCACCTCGTGTAGATCGATCACAGCACCGTTTGCCTGTAGAAAGTCGAGGCCCAGAATCAAATGTCTCGAACACTCGCTCAACACGACGAATTCACCCACGTAGACGAAACCGCGGATTCCGACTCGGGCTGTGCACCTTCCGGCCGGACTAATGAGGTGACCTCCAGCCGTGCGAATGCTAGGGCTCAACCATGGTGTCAAAACTTTGCTCAATTCCTGGGCGAGGGTGTGGCTCATCACGAAATAGTCAGCCCCAGTATCAAGTAAAGCGATGGTGTCAGTTCCGTCAATCGTCACACGCAAATCAGAAGTAGCGCGTCGGATGCTGTCGCTACCCTGCCCCGGTGAGGAATCAGCGTATCGGTATATCGGCGGCGGAGGATCTTCAGTTTTCCCGACAGCAGCGGCCTTGCCTCCGGAGACCGCTGGAATTAGTTTTCCCGGCGTGGACTGGGAGAACGCCGCTCAGGGTAGCCGGCGTCTCGGCGAGGGCTTGGGGAACGCTAACGCAGCGGAGATGACGACCTAGGATCGTAGCGACCGTATGTCCCAGGCCTCTGACGGGCCGACAGATGAGCTTCAATTTCGAATGGTCATTCGCCATTCCGGGGGCAAGGGTCGTCGGGCGCGAAACCACGCAGACCCACTCGGCGGTACGGGCAGGCCCTGTAAAGATGTCCCGCCTCACCACAGTGGTAGCAAAGGGACCGCCGGTCCGGTGCACGCCACACGCCACACTTCCGTGGCCGCTGATAAGCTGGTCGAGCAGGCACACGGGAAAGACCAGACTGCTGCGCTGCGTGAGTCGCGGTATTCACGTCGTAGCCTGGCGTTGGGGCCCGGCAGAGGGCAGATGCATAGGTTGGTCTGACCTCAGTCTGTCTTGGGATCTCAGGCAGTTGTTGCTGCTGTGCTGCTAGGCGCACCTCGTCCCGGACGACTTCAGACAGCGATGTAACAGACGGCGCGCTGGGAGGCAACTGGAGGGCTTGTAATTCCTCCCTGACGATCGACCTGATTAGGTCCCGTAAAACGGCCGCATCACTCCCTAGCGGCATCAAAGAAACAGCGGGGCCAAGCGTGCTTACATCCCGATTGTATTGCCGGGCTCGTTGCAGGAGCGTCGTCTCCATGGTAGTCGCTTCCGTGAGGAATTCGGCAACAGCACGCGGTGGACTGCGCACAAGACCGGCGAAAAGTTCCTGCTTGACCCCACGCATGAGGTGGCGAAGCTTCGTCTCCTCCGCCATGGATGGGTCAGCACGCTTGAAGAGGCGTGTCGTGTCCTCTACATACATGCGGACGCTTCCGTTAGTCCGCTGGTTACGGGAGCGAAGCGCAGCTTCAGCTTTCTCCCGGCGGTCGGCGTTGGGGAATGTAGCTATGAGATTTTGGCGAAATGTCTCCCAGGTGGACAGGTTGCTCTCGTGGTTCTCGTACCATGTCCTAGCGGAGTCCTCGAGCGCAAAATACACATTATGGAGCTTACGGTCGTCGCTCCAACCGTTGTAGCGGGCGACCCGCTCGAAGGTGTCCAGCCAGTCTTCCACATCTTCGTACACGTTGCCGTGAAAAGATGGCGGTGTTCGCGGCGTGTGGTAGAGGATGGGCGCCGGGAACCTACTCTCTGTGGCCATTTCCGGTGGGACCGTCGGTCGAGGCTGCGTCTTCCTCGTCGGGTTTTCAAGAGGCCCAAACTCAGGTGTCTCACCGCGGAGGCGGCGGCTTGGGCGCTGATGGACCGGTGTGAGTGCCGTCTTTATCTCGTAGGCGTACGCAGGTCGGGAAGCGTACCCAGCACTGCTCCACCAGATGTGTAAGAGTTGTTACACTGAAAAGGAACTGCAGCGGCTGAACGAGGGCACCAGAGAAACGGACCTACACTTCAGCGTCGTCTACTTCTAGAGGCTGCGATCTCTTTCTTCTACTTCCAATCCTCGTGTCAATATCTTAGGTCCAAGGACCCGCTGTTCATATTAAATCAAGTATCAGGGATCTTGCATACATTCGTATGCATTGTATACTGACTGACTGACTGACTGACTGAATGACGTTGCAGCGAGGAAGTACGAGAAGGAAAGAGTACGGGTCTGCCTAATAGCTCAAGCCGAGCCACGCTCGTGTTGTATACAGTCATTCCGCTATATATACTCCGACAACAACGGGCACCCATCCGGGGACAGTTGTATACCGAATTTCGTTGGCAAATAAAACCTAATGGGTTGTGGCATAGAAATAAAACCACAATTAAATAATAGGTAAGCATTGTATACATGCCATTACTAAATGAAGCGTTACCATATCGCACCGCAAGCCGAATTCTGAGCTCACCATGACCCCCCCCCCCCCCCAGACGAAGCAAATTCCAATTGGGATGTCTTGAGGGGGTGCCACTCAACAGTGGGTAGACGTGCATCGCAATATCTCTGATGGATGGCGCTTGGTGGCGATTGTTCCGTTAGGCGGCGTGTGTGCACGCATAGCCGAGCATGGTGGCATTCCACTCCGTTTCAAAGGGTTTGAACCCGACCACGACCGCTGCGTTTTAATGGAGGAAAAACGCTAAGGCGCACGTGCGCTGTGCGATGTCAGTGCACGTTAAAGATCCCCAGGTGGTCGAAATTATTCCGGAGCCCTCCTCTACCGCACCACTTTCTTCCTTTCTTCTTTCACCCCCTCCTTCATCCCTTCCCTTACGGCGCGGATCAGGTTGCCCGTTGTCCTTTTAGGTTTTGGTACGGCCATCAAGGGAGATCTCGGATATGCCCCTTCTCATCTCGTCTACGGTGCATCGTTGCGTCTACCAGTTGATTTCGTGTATCCGCCTGCCCAACGCGTTGTCTGTCCTGTCCTGGCATACTTTATGTTGAGTGTCTAACCACTCTCCTGTCCCGTATCTCCGTCTGTCCGACACGTGCTCACCAGTGCAAGCTGACCTTTATCCACCGTGATTTGAGAGACAGCACCTATGTTTTCTCATGCGGCGTGGATTGTGCTCGCCGTCTGCGTGAGGCACCCTATACTGGGCCCCATCTCGTCGTCGCGCGGGGCGACAAAACGCCGTGTGTAATCAGTGGTGACATAGTCATCTCCCTCGCCACATAAAGCTTGCCCACGTCGACAACACCGTCCTTCATTCATCAGCTGCCCTCTCACTTCTCGTTCCACTTTTTCTCAACAAGAAATCTCCCTGGCCTCTTTCACCTAGCCAAAAGACTTTGCTGGGACGACTCTGTCTCCTGGGGTGGGGGTGGGGGGGAGGCCTTGTGGTGGCATGTTAGCGCCGCGCGCTGTGAGGTGAACAAGTAAAAGAAGAGACGCGTACCGGCTGAATAAACCAGTTTGGCTGCAGCTGTCGTGGAAGCAATATCTTCTAGTGTAGCATAGCAGCCAGCCACGCTGGATCAGTGCGGCGAAGAAGACTAATGCGAAGTGCAAGTTACACTTGCAGACCTAACATTTGGGTTGAACTGTTGTTGGACGTTGCCGACTATGTAGTTTGAACTTGGCCAGAGCGCCCTCTTACTCATTGAGTGAAAGACAGCAGAATCTTGTGCTATAGATAGATAGATAAAGAGGAGGAGGGAAAGGCAGGGATGTTAACCAGAAAGGGGTTCCGGTGGGCTACCCTACACTGGGGAAGAGGAATTAGGGGACTAAAAGGAGGAAGAGAGAAGGAGAAAAGGCATACACACGCACAACGCTGTCACAATTTGTCACTTAATCCAGTCGATCTCAAGTAGGCAAAGAGTGTCTTGTATGCCTTGAGTGCAGTCGACTGCATATTCGTTCTCAAGGTGTTCCAGTACGAGCGAACGCATTGCCGCTAAAGAAGAATTCCGCTTAGCGCGAACGTGGGGCATTGTCAAGGAACAATCGAGGCTCGGAAACGACCAAGGTGGCTTCAACGTCTTAGGTCGATCTCGAAGGTCGAGACCCAGAGAACGAAGAGTATTTAAAGCCAAGTACGCCCGGGGCTCAGATCTCTTTCGAAGGCGCTGTAGAAGCGCTCTCCCGGCAACAGTCTCTCTGAGGCGGCCAATTTGCAGCAAAAGTCTTTGTGAAGCGGCTAGCCGAAGAGGTTTCGATTGAGACTCATATAGTACTGCATTGTTTGGAGCAGCCTGCGGAACGCCGAGAGCCCTCCTTAGTCCCATTCTGTGCAAAACTTCAAGGCGTTCCAGCTGCGATACCGAGGGGGAAATTAAAGGAAGCTGGTACATTATGCGACTGGTCACCAGGGCATCGTGAAGCCTCATCATTGAAGCAGGATGGTTTCCCCATTGCTCACTAGCAACTCTACGAAGCACATTGAGACGCGAAGATAGTGAGGCCACAATCTAGTCCACAGCTCGTCGCCACTGTAGACGTAAGTCTATAGTGACGCCCAAAAAACGTAAGTGGTTAACCTGACGAAGGCAAGACTGATCAAGGTCTATGCTCAGCCGCGCATACCGTCGTCCCCTACCTGGAAACAGGACGAAGCCAGATTTTTCCACCGAGAGATTCAACCCAACACCTTGAAGGTAACTTTTAACTGAAAGCACGGCTTGTCGCGCTAATAGAGCTAAGCGTTTGTGTTGATATCCGGTTAACCAAAGACAAATGTCGTCTGCATATATCGACATATGGACATGCCTACAATGTTTTTGCACTTTTGCGGGAAGACCAGCCATGACAACATTAAAGAGCGTTGGGGACAGGACACTACCCTGAGGTACCCCTCGCGATACCGCCCTTTCAGAGCTCATTGTACTGCCTAACCGCACTCGAAATTCGAAATTCATCTTCAAATTTTTACAGACGGCTCTGTGGACAAGGTCAGAGGATCTAGTGCAGCTGCTTTTCATATTCCGTCTTTGAAGTATGATTGGTCTGTTCGTTTTACAAAAGTCGTGTCCTCCACAATGGCCGAAAGCATTGCCACTGAGGCAGCTCTAAAGAAGCTATGGTGTTGTACGCCTCAACCTACTGTCATAATTACGGATTCAAAATCTGCCCTTCAAAGGTTAGAGTACGGGTTTCTTACTGATGCCTTGAGTCTTAGATCCCTACGTTTGGTGCAGAATCTACATAGAAAAGGCTTCTCTATACGTTTTCAATGGGTGCCCTCGCACATAGGTGTCTTAGGCAACGAGATAGCAGACAACCTCGCCCATGCAGCTCTCTCCGGGATTCCAGTACATGGAGTCCCCCATGAAGTCAAGCAAATGTTCAGAGATGTGATGTTGTGCCACTTCAGTTCTTTGTGGAGCTCTCCTCATCAGCCATGTGTGACCAAGGGTCTCAAAAGGTACCAAGCCACTTTGCTGCACCGCGTTCGCACGGATTCTGCTCGTACGCGGGCGTGGATGTATAAGACTGGCCTAGCGTTGTCACCATTGTGTTCAACGTGTGGCGTGTGTTGACATAGAACATTACCTTTTGTGCTGTACTTTCTACAACGCGGAACGGGCTGTGTTATTCGGATCCCTCAAGAAGGCAGGAGTTCCTCACAGTTCTCTTCAAGACATTGTTTTCCCGAGCGGGAGCCAGTCGAGTAGAAGGGATGCTTCTCGCCTTCTTCTACTTTACCTGCAGGACACGGATTTGGCCTCCACATGGTGACCTCAGGGGTGTCTATTTGGGGTTTTGCGGACAGTGTTTCTGTGATTTATATTTAAGTGTCGCTACGGTGGAGCAATTGCCGGCAGCAACTGCAAGGCTAATCCCACCGGTAGTTTACAACCATTCAACTCAACTCAACTCAACTCAAGCAGTCGACTGCTGTGGCCACGGACCGAGGATCTTTTGCTCTGTTAATGGGCGAGGATCGTGGCGATCCAGGGCACACACAGTGAATGTCGTGAACACGTAAATACAGGGCACTTACGGAGAAGATGAGCGGTGGCATCCTCACAGCCACAGCTTTCACAGGCAGGACTGTCGGTCATCCCCATCTGGAAAGCATAGTTGTTGGTAAAAGCAACACCAATCCATAAACGGCATAACAATGTTGCTTCGCGACGTGATAAGTTACGTGGAAGACGAAGGCGCAGTCCAGGGTCCAGTGCCTTGAGGCAGAGGTTGCAAAACTCTCCCGTGTTCTACGCTGAAAGTGTGAGCTCTAACGCCAAAGGGCGAAGCCCACACGCAGCGTTAGGCCTTGATATTGGGATCCTCACTGGAAGTCCGTCGTTGTGAGCAGAACGCGCAGCTGCATCGGCCTGGTGATTACCGTTAATACCACAGCGTCCTGGCAGCCATTGGAAAATGATGTCATGACCTTTGGATACGGTGCTGTGGTACAGTAGATGGATCTCAGCAACAAGTTGTTCCTGCTACCAGCTGCGTAGCGCAGCTTGCAGGGCTTGAAGGGCTGCTTTAGAGTCGGTGAAAACCGTCCAGTCATGTGGAGGTTCTTGACTGATGAACTCTACCGCAGCCAGTAAGGCTGCGAGTTCCGCACCAGTTGAAGATGTTGGATAGGTCGTCTTCACTTTCATGAAGATGAATCAGGCCGGTATCACCACCGACCCCGCAGAACTGGTCGAGTGAACTGATCCATCTGTGTAAATATGTATGCGGTGACTGTGGTAAGAATGCAGGTGATTCAATGTTAGTTGTTTGAGAGCGGGCAGTGATACACCAGCGTTCTTCGTAATGCCATGAATATAGAGGTGAACCCGAGGTTCATGAAGACTCCATAAGGGGGAGCATGGTCTTGACGCAGGGGTGAACTGCGCTGGAAGATATGCGCGATGGGCTTCAATGACTTACGAATGCAGTACGTGGCCTAATTATTGGGAGTGTTGCGAGGTGATGACAGGTAACCCGTGTGAGGTGCCGAATATATGTTCTCATGGTGTCAACAGCAATGTATGTAGTAACATGATGTTCCCTGGCAACAAGCACAGTTGCTGTTGTTGATGCACATTTAGGCAGTCCAAGGCAGACACGGAGAGCTTGCGCTTGCTCACTTTGAAGAGTCTTGGTATTCGTGTTTCTAATGGAACTGAATATCGGAAGACTGTACCGCATGTAGCCCAGAAATAGGGAACGGTACAGTTGTAGCATCGAGCGCACTGATGCGCCCCAGGACTTTCCCCCGAGGAAGGAGAGGACATGGACAATCGCAATTAGTCTCTTTGTCATGTCGTAGATATGTGGACTCCACGAGAGGTTCCTGTCGATGACAACACCAAAGAATCTGTGGCTTCTCTCATAGGGAATGGCTTCGCCATTAATCCGAATGGTGTAACGTGACATTATTTTGCGTGTGAACGCCTCAAGTGAACAGTTATCGGTCGAAATGTTCAGGCCCTGCAAGCGAAGATAAGATGTCAATATCGATGCCGCCTTTTGAAGTCTTGCACGAACTTGAGGACGGGTCACCTTTGATGACCAAATACAGATATCATCTGCATATACATAGATCTGAGCAGGTTGTGGCAATACGTCGGCCAGGCAGATGAGAGCAAGGTTGAAGAGAACTGGGCTCATCACTCCACCCTGTGGGACTCCGCGCGAATTTCGGTGTAAGGACGTTGGTCCGTCTGCAGTCAGGACAAAAACGACCTCTCTGGTAAATAGCTGCGTATCCAGCTTAACGTGCGGCCTCCGATCTCCGCAGCTTCCACTGCGTCCAAAATGGCCTGATGCGTTACGTGGTCGTACGCACCCTTAATATCCAGAAACAATGCCACGGTCAATATTTTCAAACTTTTGCTGTGTTGCACCGACGTTACAAGGTCAACCACGTTGTCGATAGAAGAGCGTCCCCGTCGGAACCCAGACATGAAGGTTGGATAAATCTGATATCGCTCCAAGTACCATTCCACGCGTGTGAGCAGCATTCTTTCTATGACTTTGCCGACGCAGCTGGCGAGTGCAGTTGCACGGTGTGATGAAAGGTCGAGCGGTGATTTCCCCGGTTTAAGAAGTGAAACCAGACGACTGGTCTTCCAATCATGAGGAACTACGCCAGCAGTCCATGACTTGTTATAAGTGTCCAAAAGAGCCCGCCGAGCTTCTAGGCCAAGGTTGGAAAGGGCGGAGTACGTCACACCATCGGGTCCTGGTGATGATGACCTTCTACAACAAGCCAGAGAAGCATCAAGTTCTTTCATGGAGAATAGTACATCCATCCGAGAATCCCGTGAGGGTGCAACATTGTTGCAGTGCAGCATTGCGCCAGGTTTCGGGGGGCCTGCTATTCTTGCGCAGAAATCTTCGGCTACCTCAACCACACTGCGTCTTTGGTGGAGCGCTACGGATCTGAACGGGTAGCGCTGTTGAGGGGACGTGCGGAGACCCCGAATTACACTCCAAACGCGTGACAAAGGCTTCCGTGGATCACGTGTTTGGCAAAATGTCCTCCAGCGTTGTGTTTGCAGTGCCTGAATTCTGCGCTGAATCTTCTTCTGTATGCGCCTAGCATCTCTTAAGTCTAGGCGCGACTTTTTGCGTCGGAATCTGCGCTCTGCCCTGCGCCGTTGTGATCGCAGTCGCTGCAATTCGAAGTCAAGATCGGTGTAGTTAGCGACAGGGTTAAAGGGGCAGGTGGCGTGTTCCATGGCCTCCTTAATTTTTTGTTCAAGACCGGTAGAGAAGCCCTCTGTGCAAGAAGCCTCCATAAGTAATTTAAAAACTGTCCAGTCAATGCGCTGCCTACACGTGGCTGGGGAAAATGTGGAATGGCCGGTAATAATCAGATCGGTTGGGATATGGTCGCTGCCATGGGTTTCTACATCCGAAAACCACCGGACGCTGTTGGTAAGGCACTGTGAAACGAAAGTCAAGTCCAAGCGGCTGCTATGTCACCCCTCGTATATAGGGCGGGCTTCCGTCATTAAGGAACTGGAGGTCATGGTCAGAGGCGAAGGACACAAGCTGTCTTCCCCTAACGTCCATCCTAACGCCTCACCGCATGGTGTGATGAGCATTGAAGTCACCCATAATGACCAATGGAGCAGGTGTAGCTGCCATCAAACCACTCAACCTCCTAGCGCCGAAACGACTTGATGGCACCAAGTACACCGCCAGTAGCGTAAACGTCAGGTTTCGGCTCTTCACTGTCAGGCAAACGTGCTGATTGTGTTCGTTCGGAGGAACTGAATGTTGCACATATGTAAGTTCACGTGGAATGTAGACGATGACTTTGCTGGATCCGTTGCGAGTGGGTGATACAAATGCCTTGTATCCGGATATTCGCAAAATTGCCGGGATCTTCGATTCACAAATCACAAGAATGAGGAAGTGACTCTCGTAGACGTAGTGCCGTAAAGCGGAAATCCGGGACTGGAGTCCACGAGCATTCCATTGGAAAATGAAAGCTTGCTTGACTTTCTTTTGAAAAGACAGGTCCGAAGGAACCATGATAGGCTGGATAGCAGAGCACGCATGACATACATTAGTGACGTTAGCATTGCAATCACTTGCATATCTGGGCCATGGCCTTGATCGTGCCTGTTGGCTGGATCAGCCGTAGGCGCTGCACACACTGCCCTGAGTGCGCCAACATCCCTGACACAGTAGGTGTAGAAGGATTTGGCAGTGGTGGCTAAGTTGCATCTGAGGCAACAGGTGCAGCCTCACCAAGCGCCGGGCTCCGTTGATTTGGTACGGTTTTTGGTGGAGGCGGACGAGCTGCAGTTGCGTTTGGGGCATTCTTCTGAAATGTGACTGCTTTCTTTGACGACCTTCGGCGGCGCGAACGACGTCGTCGCACCTTTGCGGCGGCTTCTTTGTGCGTAGAATGGTCTCGCACCATTTGCTTCAGTACCGCCCGCTCGGTCTTCAGACCAGGGCAGTCTTTCGAGGAAGAGACATCAGAGCAGTGGCAGTTGGCGCACTTCAAGGTAGTCGCTATGCAATGCTATGCTATGCTTTTGTACATTCTATAGAGGCAGTAAAACTGCTCAGTGGGGCACGTAACTTGATCCTTTAGCTGCTCAGGCTCAGCACTCAAAGGAGGAGGTGTGAATATTTGCACATTATGGTGGGTGCAAGGTCCAAGTACACGCAAGTACAAGTACAGCACCAATACTTTCTGCGGCTGAAACTTCAGAAACATTTTTCTAAAAATCATACAGCTGTAGCAGACCTAAGAGACAAACAAATCGTAGCAGTAAAAAGTAGCAGGGCACAGAAAATAGCTTGAACTCATCATAAAGTAGGTCTGAGTAGCATCGACGTATGACCGGACGTGTTGGCGTCAGGTTGAACTAGCATTTATAAACCGTAATTTGTGTAAACTGCATGATAGCTGCCATCTACATAAAAGCTGTCTTTTGGTTTCTTTTTCGTTGTAAAGTTGATTCCACAGTCGCAGGCTTAGTGGCATTTTGCCCTGTTTTCTTTGTGCAAATTGTTCTGTCCAATTCTAGAAATGTGCCATCCTTTTGGTGTGTGTTCATGTGCTCGCTTAGTATAGCTTCTGAAAGTCCCACAGGTGTATGTTTTCCGAAGTAATGTCCCGCATGCGTCTTAGGGTGTTGGGTGAAAAGTATGTTTTTTTAACCGTTAGTAATGCAGCTCAGCCCTCCAAGTACGGGCTTGCTTCCTCTGTTACGATTTTTGTATTGCGACACGTTCAATAAGTGTTACGCATCTGATGGCCAAGATATTCTTTACAGACTCTCATGTGACTGGTGCTATGGAGTACGTGTCTGTGTGCAAGTTGTTTATATTTGTGCAGTGCAGAAAGTTGATCACAAAAAACAAAAGAGAGGTAACGCAAGTAGTTTCAGGTGGAGATGTTTTGGAAAATCAGTAAATCGTGGAAAAATAATAAATGAAGTAAAAGGCCAAATTAACAATAAAATGAGACAAAAAAGGACCACTAAAACCAGGTATGGAGCTCCTGGCTGCAGTGTTTTCAAATGGTTAGGGAAGCCTATCTTGTTTTATCTCTTCATGCAAGGTCGGCGAACATGGAGATCTTTTTTTATGTATTTGGTCAGTTTGCCCCTAAAGGCTCTCTTTCGAGGGTCTTACATGAGGGGGTTAGTGTACAGGGCGTATAAGGATCAAGAACAGCACTAAAAAAATATTGTTTACCTTCTGAAAGGCTTCTTCTGCTCTGCAACTGCGATGATCAGTTTGCATTATGAAAGTCAAATTGATAGAGCCACAAGAGCAACAGTGGAGAAATTAATGAGAGTTTGGCACACCTTTAAAAAATTGAAACGTTCTTCCAAATATCACCCAGTGCCCTTCATGTGTGGCAGTTATATATTCTCGCACAGGTGGCAGGAACTCTGCTAAACAACACCCATGCAGCACTGAGTAAAATGGGCTATGCATTTGACCTGACATATTGTCGTAATGGCCCCAACTGCTCGCAGGTGATTTTTGTTTTATCTAGTCTAGACGATTTAGTCTCGGCTATCATAAACAGGTATAGACAGCGTAGTGCTTGGTTTTCTAGTAGCTTGAAGGTTGGCTTTTTTTTCTCATGCAGTGCTGGCCAGTGATTGAATATCTCTGATGATGCTCCAGTGCAGAATTCTGCACCTGTTGTAGTGAGCCTGCAGTGGGATACAGCCCTGCAAACGTTTAACACTTACCTGCTGCTCACTTTAATTGCTGGAAGGCCTGGTACTGCCGCAAGAGGAAGCCCCAGTATGGATGCTTAGCGTTATTTGAAAGTAGTAACCCTTTTTGTTACTCCGTATTGTTTTCATAGCTCACATCTTACTATAAAACAAGATGAATGGGTTGCCACCACACCTACCAGGCTTGATGTGATAGCTTGCTTGAGCAGATATCTGGCCATGCGCAGATTCTTATTTACCGCAGTATAACTTTCGCGAGAGTTCAGATTAAATTGACAGCATTCCTATTGATCTGCTCTGCCCACTGATGTGCGCAACACCTGCATAAATAAAATGTAGCTGCCTGCTCAGAATTCTGCATATAAAGCTCAAATTTGAAATATTTCACGGAACTGCGAAAAGCTGGGGCTCCTAGTGACACTACACCATGGATTTCCCGAGTTTAGAAGTTCCCTTCACATTGAAAGCTCCTTTATACACACAAACAGTTTCTACTTATCGTTCATAATTGCTGCCAACTATTACTTGCTCTTTTTCATTTTGTTACTCCGTCTGCTTAATTTACTTTAGGTGTAATTTGTTGCTTCTCACAAATTACCTTTATTCGATTAGCACAAGTGCCACCTTTCTGCTGTCCTTGTCCTTCAAAAATGAGCCCACTGCAACTCGTCCAACCCACAAGTCTTCATTACTTGCACGTATTTGCTTTGTGTGAAGTGCACTAAGGTTGTGCTGTATTGCTTGTAGAAAACTTCATTAGTGTACTGTTGATCAGGGTAACATTTGTTTGCATTTATTTTCAAACAGAGGTGAGCAAGTTGGAGAAAAAAAGATAATGAGAGAGGGTTTGATTCTACGAAACTGGTTCGTCTGGATAACATGGTTATTGTGAAAATGCTGACATGGCTGACAAATGCTGACAAGGCAAAGCATGCACCCTGTCGCAGTTTTTAGGTTTTATGCACTTTTCAGGAATTTGCAAAAAGTGCATACAAATGAGGAAGTCCATTGTACAGCGATGTCTATAATTGTGCCCGCATATGCTTGGCACAAACTGGCTCGGCCGGGGTCACTCTTTATGCATGGGAGCTAATGCAGGCATAGCTGTTCTGCCATTTTACTGTTGCGGGCGAAAATGTGTGGGTTCATTCATAGTGATTACAGAGCAATGTGATATTTTATCACAGGTACAAACCCTGTTATGTGCTGTGAATTTCGGCAGGTGTATTGTTGAAGGCAGCATTTCATGCACAGGTTGTATCTGTAGCTAGGCCATCCCAATGCATGTATATATATATATATATATATATATATATATATATATATATATATATATATATATATATATATATATATATATATATATATATAAAGTTCACATTTGTTCGAAATATCACTTGTTATAATTCAGACTAATGTACACTTTCTTTTTGTTTTACCTGGAATTCATTGTTCTGATTTCCATTTTGATGTGAAATAAATGACTGTACACCTTGATACCTTCACTGGGCACAGTTCATTTCTGACACTGATTTCTCAAAACGCACAGTATTATTGTGCGGGGAAAGCATTTCTCACACGACACAGCTTGGCAGAACTCTGAGATTCCTCCTCCCAAGGCGACGCCAAATCCAGCGCAAAAACTGTCGGTACACCGTGTACCTGTAACGACTGCAAAAAATAGACGCTGAATTATGGTGGTGATGTGCGGAGCACAAAAAACTGTTAGTTAAAGAACCCTGAATCAGTTTTTTCGTTAGTTGTTCAATATCAGTGGCAAGTGCCAGCAACTCAGGCGCCAGGGTAGGTGTATAGACAGAATAGGAGATTATGTAGCAGTATTATGTAGGAAGCTGTATTTTCACTGCTTTCAGCTTTATGTCAGGATTGCCAAAATTTCAACCACTATGCTGAAACTTTAAAACTTAGTTCATATGAAGGTGACTGCATTCAAACTGTATAGCTGCAAGCGAAATGGTGGCGAAGCTAGGTTTGAAAATCAAGACAAATGTGGAGTTTAATGCAAGGGACACAAATGTCATCATTGAAACTGATGCAGGAATGGAGCATGACAATATCACAAGTGCCTCTCATATATGATTGAATATGCAACGTCCAGTTAAGTGTGGATCTCTGGTGCGTTGGCGAGGGCCGGACTGTCTTCCAGTAGGTACTGCAAGTTGCAGTGCCTAGATGTTAAGGCACCCCTGTACAAACATGTTGCTGCTGGTGATGCACTGCGCACACTCGGAGATGTGGGCAGCTACTTCAGGGACTTCACGACAACACACAGACTCGAGAACGGTGTCCATGGCGCGACAGCGGCTGCATTCACACCTAGGATAAACGTCGTTATTATTATTAATATTACTGCTACTACTACTATTGCAGCCCACAAAACTGCACTTGAAAGCCGTCGCGCTCGCAGCCAAAGGCAAGGCTCGCAGCCAAAGACCGCTTTGTGCCGACATCGGGCACGTTTTTGGGAGTTCTCGAATTAGCGCACACTCGCCACGAAGCATGCGACAAGCTCAAGGCCGTGTGTTTTATGGAGCACGAATAAAAATAAAAGAAACGAATAGAGGTGTGCGAATGGCTGGCTGGAGCGGCAAAATTATGCCCCTCAATCACGCAAAGTCTACGGCACTACACATGTACGTGGGAGAGCACGTGCAAACAGTTCAGGGAGAAATGGCATCCAACCAGCATAATGGGTGCTCACGACAAAATATTTACGCACTGTTTACGCAAACAGCAAAGACCGAGCTACAACATGCGGGGTCGCACGTGTTAGTGGCCTCGTTTTTTGTCCGCGATATGTTTGACTGGCAGTGACTGACATAATGACAAAAAGATCAGGCACTAGAGTTGGGACGAAAACAAACCAAAATTCCCTTAGACAAGCAGCAAAACAACACGACAACAACACTGCTTACCAGTTTAGGTTGCCGATACGCTCGGCGTCCGCTGGCACAACCTGAGCTGCGTAGGGCCTGACGCCTGCCTCCTCTTCGGAATCCCTAGCCAGCGGGTCAAAAATTTAGTTGTTGTTGTTGTTGTTGTTGCCTCAAATACGATGGCATATACCCGCGGTGGGGGATTGGCCAGGGTTTGGTGCTGATTCAAACAGGCAAAAACTCATCCAGGTTTAATTCAAGCGGTGTAAAAATAAAGTGGTTGTCGGGGTCCGCAAACTGGGCGTCTTCTTCATCGCCTTTGTCGTCCCCCGATGCCTCATAATCAGTGTCCTCGCCAAAATAAAATTCTTCGCCTTCTGACTCTGAGCTATTCGCAATTAATTTGTGAATTGCCCTGCTCCCGTCTCTCCGTCGTCTCCGTGTTTACTCACGTGCGTGTCAAGCAGACGACGCACCCACTCGACGTCACGGTTTTCCGGATCCACGTGACACGCATTGTCTGGTTTTCGACGTCGTATAGAAACCTGGCAACTTCGAAACGAAAACCGAAACTGACGGGTACAAATAGTACGAATATTAATTATATAATACGAATTCGCGCTTCTAACATCGTGCATCATGCTTACAGAATCGCTACGCATTATTTACAACCGAGAGGTGCAACACAAAAAGGTGGTGTCTCTACCCCTTTAAAGGCATGTGATTACTGGTATATAATGACGTGGGGTTACGAGGTCAAAGCCAGTAGGCATTGGTTAAAGAAGGCTGGATTAGCATTGACGTTTCTGCTCTTCCAGTGTAAAATTTGTGAGTTGTTCCGAACTAATCCAAAGTTACGTTAGCACGCTTCTGAGAGGGGAAAGAAAACGAGAGAGGAGCTTACTAAGAAGTAAACGCATGTGGTCGAATGTTTGGCGAATGGCAGGGATTTTTTTACCGAGATACAAAATTATCAAACCATTCGCGTCCTTAGTGTTGCATATAACTGTTAGATGTATATGACTCGTGTGGTGTCTGGGGTTGTGTAAGAGAAAGATGTTGAGGCGATGAGGTTAGTGGCGGGCTCAGCTTACGCGGTGGTGGAAGCTTAATAGCTTGAGAAGCTACAAAGGGAACTCAGCGCTCCTGAACATCACGCTGCCAGGAATTGGGCCTAGACTGTCGTGCAGTCCCCTGTACGTCGAGGTTTGAAGATGGAAACTATCGCGGTTTGGAGGATGATAGTTTGACGTGTGGTCCTTGTCAGGTTGACCAGAGTGGACTGAACTTACAGTCGATGTTTGTTTTGTAGTGGACGGTCAGGCATGTTTAGTAATGGCTACTCCACAAAATGCGATGTCAATACTATCAATCAGGTGATAGAGAAATGTGCAGCACATAACTATTACTTAGGTAAATAAAACCTGCATAATTTAGGACAAATCATCTAGTTCAGTGGAAACATCAAGAGTCATGTGGGCATTGCAGAATCAGGGTATAGAAGAGCCTTATGTAAAAATACTGGAATATATTGCCGCGAAATCTTCGCAGTGTCTTTTTGTTCATTCTTCAAAACTTATGGCACGCCGCTTTATCGCTTTATTTGTGATTTAGGACAAGACCAGATTTAGCTCCATTGTTCGCACCCCGGAGGAGCCGATTTTAGGTTGTTCCAGAATGTTGTAGTAGCTTTGCACGCCCTATCTCAAAAGTTCGCGGTCAGCTTGAAATTGAGTACGGATGAGAGCGGCGGCCATTCTGTTCGACGACCGCCGAGCACGCTTGTTGCTACGCCGCAGCCGATTGATTCAGTCCATTGCGGGCGCAAGTCAGCCCAAATAAAGAGTTTTGTTTGGACCCCATTTTCGCGGTTGTTCTGCTCCCCGGATTGCAGTCAGCCCATCGTGACAATATTTTTAACGGCTGCACAGCCACCTTGCTCCCCCATAAAGACATAAAAAAAACTTTAATCACGAAGGGGTTCAGGCCGCGTGACATGACATCCAGTGCTTTAACAACGAAAACATGCGGGCCGCTTGGTGTCAATAGAACATAATGGGAGCAGCAAACAGAAGGGATCACCAGAAGAAGGAGTACAGGGGGTAGCACTGTCCTTTGTGCTCCTTCTTCTGCGGGTCCCTTTCTGTCAGCTGGTCCCAATATGTTCGGTCTCCAATGCTAATCAGCGCCTTTTTTCAGGAGATATTCAGGGACCTGGGTTAGGAACAGTCGGGGATTAGAGTTAATCTGCGATTCGCTGACGATGCTGCCTTTCTAGGTCACTCAGGGGATGAATTTTAAACTATGATCAATGACTTAGAAAGGCAAAGCAGACCGGAGGGTCTAAGAATCAATATGCAGAAACATAAATTAACGTTAAACAGTCTCGCAAAGGAAATAACGCATGAAGATTTCTTGCGAGGCGCTGGGTGTACTAAGGGAATACGTGTATGTAGCGTAGATAGTGAGCGCAGATCTGAATCACGAGAGTGAAATAACTAGAAAACCAAGATTTAGGTGGAGCGCATTTGGCAGGCAGTCTCGTGTGATGAATTGCAGTTTTCCAGTATCCTTGTAGAGAATATATCGCAGCTAGTTAGTATCGGTACCCATATATGGTGGGAAAACGTGGATGCTAACTAAAATCGTTCGCTTTAAATTCAGCACAATGCCACGAGCTATACATTCATTGGGTGCAATGAGCAGCACTAATGTGCATACACAAAATAAACGAATGGTAATAGTAGGCTTCTGCCTCAGATGCTAATAGGAGAGCCTGCTTTTTTTATGTTCCCACTTCTGTAGTGTAGAAGTGAGCTAGCCATAATATGTGGAATCGGAATATATATTGGCTCAGTGGTTAGGGCGCTGGGGAACTGATCCGGAGTTCCCGGGTTCTAACCCGACCGCGGCGACTGCGTTTCGATGGAGGAGAAACGCTATGGCGCCCCTGCGCTGTGCAATTTCAGTGCACGTTAGGAATCCCCAGGTGGCCGAAATTATTTCGCAGCCCTCCAGTACACCTCTTTCTTCCTTTCTTCTTTGACTCCCTCCTTTAGCACTTCCCTTAGGAAGCGGTTCAAGTGTCCGCCGATATATGAGACGGATACTGCACCACTTCCTTTAAAAAAAAAACAATTTTCAATTTCATATTGGTGCAGAAACGGAAGACGCAGGCGCGATAGAAACAAACACGTGCTCTTGTCAATTTCTGTCTCCCATTTTGATAGTAGTAATGATTTTAAGAATCCTCTACAAGCTTACCTAGCTAAAAACTTTCAAGTTTAATACAGCAGGGCTGCGTGCTTGTTTCCTTGATAACAAGGCTAATGATCACTTTCTTATTGTCCCCGTTTGGGTTCAGATCATGCGCCGATATCTTCATATCCCACTCCATCGATAGTTAATATAGCGCTTGAGAAGGAATTAATAAAACCACGCTTGGAACAGCCCACGCTCTGAGGCGCAAGCAGACAGTGAAGGGCCTCACAAGTGGATATGGCTCATTGTTATCCGAACATCGTCAGTACTTTCCTTGCTTTATTTCGAATAAGATTTGTGCACACGGCTTCCGGACGCTTCTATGCGTGATTGTCTATACTTTTTTTGCGCCTGTACAATCGCGCTAGTAAGGCCGTGCGGTCTCTCTGATTCATTTAGCTTGACGCGCCAGCTGTCTGCAAGCTGCAGTCACGTAAAACAGAATACCGTATTTTCTCCAGTACACGATGCGGTCCTCTATAGAGAGCTGCCTGTTTGGCTTGCGCTTGTTCGCTGATGGCGTTTCGATCGCTGCTGCGGTTGGCACAACGCAGGCTCGCAAGATGCTGCAGCAGGCAGGCATTTTAGGACGTTATTTTGAACGGCGTTTCACGACATCTGGCGCCGTATTGTTTCTACCGTGCGCACCGCCTGGTAGCGACGAATTTCGAGCAAAGCGTGAGGCACCGAGTAGGCATGTGATCGCAGACGCCGTATGATGAAAACGCTGTGTTATCTTGCTTCTTGCAAAATTGCGAATCGCCTTTAATATTTCTTATTCACAGATATAAACAGGGATTCCCTAAAGATGTGGCATCACGCTCAGCAAATTTGAAAAGCTCAGCTCTATTGGAATAAAGTAAAATTTAATGTCTTTTATTACCTCAAAATGTCGCGGATTTTACCAGCCGATAGGGTGAAGTGAGGGTGTGCAGGAGACAAAATTTAGACGTCCTTAAATAATCACTATGTTACTTATCCTTGCAATAAATTCTCACCAGTTTGGTTCCATGTACACCTAGACAATCATTGCTAACCTATTCAAAAGAAAGACACTGAACTAAGGCAAAGCTCTATCTACAGACAACAACGAGAGCATTGCAAGGCTGGTGAATCACAAGGCATCAGAGCGCGCCGCTCCATCTAATGACACAGAGGGGCAGAAGGGGCGGGAGACTAGAATAAGTTTTCACTTGTCACCACCATAAGTGTAGGAAATTGAGTGATTAAAATGAGTACTGATTTAAAGGAATGCCGTGATCACATTGGTCCTCACTGCTTTAATATACCTCTAATGACACCGCTGTAAACCACGGCGCTTGTGACACCACTGCACTTGCATGGCTCTACATCCACATTACCATTAGCCGCCTGCCTGCCTGCCTGCCTGCCTGCCTTTTAAGAGCGTCTGCTCTTACTCATCAGGTTTCTCGATTTCTTGGGGTCTGCTACCAACTCCCTTCGTCGTGAAATTTTCCGACCGAGGAATTCAAGATGGCGGCCACCATAGTAAATCGGTATACCAACCCAGTTGGTGATTGATTGGTGACGTCACTAGTATATCGAATTGATGATTGATTGGTGACGTCACTGATATATCAAGTTGGTGGTTGATTAGTGAAGTCACTTATAAATCCAAGATGTCGGGCAATAACGGTAATTACTTTATGATATAATTAATTAAACCAATACGGCGGCCTACTTCTGGTTGCCAAGTGACTATGGCGTCATAATCCAAGATAGCGACCAAATTTGGGTGCAAAGGATGACGTAAAAATCGAATGTGGTGAATAGAAGTGAAACCACGTGATTAAGACGTCATCAAAGATGGCAGAAAATTTTCAGAACCTCAAATTGAGGATGGCGGACAAATTTGGCTGCCAATGGTGACATCACAGTCCAGTATGGCGGACAGAAGAGGAACTACGTGATTATGACGTTAGGGGACAAAATTGCGGCATAGTTTAGGTTTCCCAAATCCAAGATGGCGCCTCTCGGTGTGACGTCATAGCCAAGATGACGGCCTTTAAAATTAGTTGTGTCCTGCTGCTTAGATGTGTAACTGCGAAGCTTAAGTAGTCGCGCCACCCGAACGGAAGTTGATGCAGACGGCCAAACCCAGCGCGAGAGAATCGCAGCTTAGTGCGCGGGGTGTTGTGGTGCTGCAATGGCCCCATGCTGTAAGGAAGTGGCCAGTGAAGGTGATCGATTTGCGCTGGCCTTGGTTGGAAATCCTCCTCGGCAGAAATTTTCTTTCTAGTTTCTTGATCATGTAGGCACTCAGGATGACGTCATCAACTCACGTTGGATTTCGGTACATTTCTAGTGGACGCTCGACACCAGGTTTTGTTACTGATGCGCTATATTAGGCGTTCGCCATAATACAACCGTGTTGGTTAATTGAGACTCAAGATGAGCCCAGCCCTTGAAGGAGATCTTTGTATTCTGAGATATCCATCACACAGACAATATTATTATTTCACCGAACAAATAAAAAACTGACCTCAATGCAAATTAAGTGGACAGACACCTTGCATTCCCATGTGTATTATTTTCCAAAGGAAAAACAATACCAAACATTTTTCTATCGCTTTGTCAAAATTTGTTGGAAAAATAAAAGTTTCTTGTTGATATAAAAACTTCAAAAAGACGACACAAAATATGCCTTCGTACCTTTAACGTCTTTTGATAAATACTCGAAATGCTGTGATGGAGCCTATTATTACTGTGCATTAACGAAAGGCACAAATTCAGGAAAATATCCTAGAAATAGGAAGCAATGCCGATAGAACAAACTTTTTTTCGAGGGCGCTTGAAACAATAAATACAAAAATTTTCTGGGATATGGCTCGCCAGAAATGTCCTTTCAGGGGCATTTTTTGTAAACATAGAATCGTCTTCGTAAGTCTATATATGCGGCAAATCGAACGACGACGAAAGAAAAGAGAACTGTGACAAATGTCAGGAATAGAGTAGACAGTTGTTGTTGTTAGCCTATCAAAAGATGGCACATACCCACACTGGGGGTTTAGAAGAACTTTTTGTTGGGCTAGATGGTACATACTGTAACAAATGAACTGAAGCGCGACCAAGACGAACACAAGAATAGAAGCACACAGGACTAGCGCTAAACTTCATCAGACTTTATTCACCGGTAGCGCAGCAAATATAAGGAAAAAACCCCGATCACGTGCAGACACCAGATCACATACACCACTATCAACAGAACCGTTCAAGATATGCCATCTCCGATTTGTATAAATTCACAGACGTATCGCTAACACAATATACGCCTCTCTTCCTTATATGAAATGCCTCCAGTAGTTCCCTTGCCCTAGTATCTTTGCTTTTGCCCAAACTCTTTATCTCATGAAACCGTGGTTGACAGTCAGAACACTCAGTGCAGTGCGGAGGAAGATGCGCACCACTTAGGTCTTTCAGTGAGCGCGCGTGCTCACCTGCCCTTTCATTTATGCACCGCCCTGTTTGGTCCACTTAGACCTTCCCGCATGACAGCGGTATCTGATATACCACCCCGATGCAGCAATCCGTAAACTTCTTTGCATGCCTGACGCGGCAACCACTCTTGTCTTTGCTCGCAATTCGCGCGCAGAGCTGTGCCATCTTGCGTGGGGCCGAGAAGGCAACCGGCACGCAACGTTTGTTAGCCACTTTTTTCAAGTGGTGGGGTACCTTGTGCACATATGGCACAACCTCCGGTTTCACAGCCGTTTCTCTGCTGACACATGGTTGCTGCAACTTGATGGTTTTAATCTTCTGTAAGAGGGCTTCAGCAACCGCTGTGATGGCAGTGCCTGGGAACCCTGCCAAAAGTAATCTGTCAACCTGCGTGTCATAGCTCCGTTGCATAGTATGACAGCACATTTCATGAGAGCCGATTCAAGGCAAAGCTTGGCAATGGCGCGTTTCACTGTTTTCGACTGAGCCGAAGCATAGGGTAGTAACTGCTTCTGTGCTCGCGGTGCGTATTGCCAACATGCATGATTTACACCCACATTGATGTTTATGTCTAAGAACTGTAAAGAACCCCGCACAGGCAGCTCATGCGTGAACCTCAGTCCCCCTCCCATATCTTTAAAGGTATTTAACACAGTGCTCACAGCATCGGCATACGTCAACTCATTCTGTTTTTTAAAAACTACCAGGAAGTCGTCAACATACCTAAAAACTTTCAGAACCTCCTTCCTCGTTAAACTTAGTTCAAGGGCGCGGTCAATAGATGTTAGAAAAATGTTAGTAAGTACAGGCGCTACGCAGGATCCAATGCAGATCCCTTGTCTTTGGCGATAAAATTTGTTGCCGTAAGAGACAAACGTCACACTGAGGTAAAATTCAAGTATCCTCATAAAATTATCTATTGAAACCCCTGAGGAGTTCTGAAATTGAACAGCACCGCTCTCTTCTATAGCAACTCTTACAGCTACAAACAACTCACTGTGGGGCACAGAATAAAATAAATCTTCAACATCCACAGAAAACACATAACCAATGGAAGCATTTCCTTCTAGAAACCTAATAACATCTTTTGAACTGTTAGTATGAAAAGGATCAGATACAGATAGATGACTTAGGTGCTTTTGCAGGTATCTGCTTAGATTAAGCTGCCACGTTTCCGTCTCGCTAACCACAGATCTAAAAGGCACTGACGGTTTATGCGTTTTCGCGGTAAAAAACACCGTAAACGCATTCTTTTTACTGTTCGTGATGCTACTCGCTAGTTTGTCCAATTTTAAGTCCTTGCACATCTGGGCTGCCTTGCCTTTCACTCTCACGGCGCTGGCTTTCACCGGAACAATGTTCTTGGCAATAGCTTCACCGGCTCTGACACCAAACTCTTCCTCGGTGAACACCACAAATCCGCCCTCCTTGTCGGCTTGGAGAAGCTGGAGGTTGTTTTCCCTTAAGTAGGACACTATTTTCGTCATGGTATACTTGTTAGCCATTTTGCCGCTGTTGCACGTCGATCTTGCTAACGCATCCACTCCATCCAGTAGGCATCTTGCCTTGTTCTCTTCAGAAGTATTTCCTGCTATACGCCTATTCAAGGCAAGGAACTCACGTGCTTCAACATGCGGCTCATGGCTAAACTTCGGTCCTTTGCTCAAAACTTGGTTTACTTCACCAGGAAGTTCAACTTCTCCCACAATAGTCACCGGAGTCTTTGCCTGCGTCTTGCTCTTCGTCGCAGCAGTCCGCATCACTTGGTTGAGTGTGTGGGCCCACCAAAACTCCGTCATTCTTCCAATCAGGCGGCGAATTGCTTGGTGCTTGCTCTCTGCTAGCCATCCCGGATCCATACTGTAGCATATTGTGCGCACATAGCCTTCGCATCTTCTAATCTGTCGCCACAGCTGATCTTTCAAAAATCTGCACAACCGCTTCAGAAGACCTAACGGAGGCTGCAAGTAACCAAAAAGTGCACTCACTTCCCTAGGTATGATATCCTTTCGAAGGCAAAAGGTAATGTATCTTGCCCGGCACGTTGACGCAGTGATGATTGAGACAAAGGCATCTAGCTGAGAAGAAGACAAGAAGTCACGAATTGCGAGCAAAGACAAGAGTGGTTGCCGCGTCAGGCATGCAAAGAAGTTTACGGATTGCTGCATCGGGGTGGTATATCAGATACCGCTGTCATGCGGGAAGGTCTATGTGGGCCAAACAGGGCGGTGCATAAATGAAAGGGCAGGTGAGCACGCGCGCTCACTGAAAGACCTAAGTGGTGCGCATCTTCCTCAGCACTGCACTGAGTGTTCTGACTGTCAACCACGGTTTCATGAGATAAAGATTTTGGGCAAAAGCAAAGATACTAGGGCAAGGGAACTACCGGAGGCATTTCATATAAGGAAGAGAGGCGTATATTGTGTTAGCGATACGTCTGTGAATTTATACAAATCGGAGATGGCATATCTTGAACGGCTCTGTTGATAGTGGTGTATGTGATCTGGTGTCTGCACGTGATCGGAGTTTTTTCCTTATATTTGCTGCGCTACCGGTGAATAAAGTTAGATTAAGTTTAGCGCTAGTCCCGTGTGCTTCTATTCTTGTGTTCGTCTTGGTCGCGCTACAGTTCTTTTGTTACAGTATGTACCATCTAGCCCAACAAAACGTTCTTCTAAACCATCTTTCAAAAGCTCGGGGCCCTTTTGTATGTGACTTCTTGTCTTCTTCCCATCTAGATGCCTTTGTCTCCACCATCACTGCGTCAACGTGCCGGGCAAGATACATTACCTTTTGCCTTCGAAAGGATATCATACCTAGGGAAGTGAGTGCACTTTTTGGTTACTTGCAGCCTCCGTTAGGTCTTCTGAAGCGGTTGTGCAGATTTTTGAAAGATCAGCTGTGGCGACAGATTAGAAGATGCGAAGGCTATGTGCGCACAATATGCTACAGTATGGATCCGGGATGGCTAGCAGAGAGCAAGCACCAAGCAATTCGCCGCCTGATTGGAAGAATGACGGAGTTTTGGTGGGCCCACACACTCAACCAAGTGATGCGGACTGCTGCGACGAAGAGCAAGACGCAGGCAAAGACTCCGGTGACTATTGTGGGAGAAGTTGAACTTCCTAGTGAAGTAAACCAAGTTTTGAGCAAAGGACCGAAGTTTAGCCTTGAAGCACATGAGTTCCTTGCCTTGAATAGGCGTACAGCAGGAAAGACGTCTGAAGAAAACAAGGCAAGATGCCTACTGGATGGAGTGGATGCGTTAGCAAGATCGACGTGCAACAGCGGCAAAATGGCTAACAAGTATACCATGACGAAAATAGTGTCCTACTTCAGGGAAAACAACTTCCAGCTTCTCCAAGCCGACAAGGAGGGCGGATTTGTGGTGTTCACCGAGGAAGAGTTTGGTGTCAGAGCCGGTGAAGCTATTGCCAAGAACTTTGTTCCGGTGAAAGCCAGCGCCGTGAGAGTGAAAGGCAAGGCAGCCGAGATGTGCAAGGACTTAAAATTGGACAAACTAGCGAGTAGCATCACGAACAGTAAAAAGAATGCGCTTACGGTGTTTTTTACCGCGAAAACGCATAAACCGTCAGTGCCTTTTAGATCTGTGATTAGCGAGACGGAAACGTGGCAGCTTAATCTAAGCAGATACCTGCAAAAGCACCTAAGTCATCTATCTGTATCTGATCCTTTTCATACTAACAGTTCAAAAGATGTTATTAGGTTTCTAGAAGGAAATGCTTCCATTGGTTATGTGTTTTCTGTGGATGTTGAAGATTTATTTTGTCCTGTGCCCCACAGTGAGTTGTTTGTAGCTGTAAGAGTTGCTATAGAAGAGAGCGGTGCTGTTCAATTTCAGAACTCCTCAGGGGTTTCAATTGATAATTTTATGAGGATACTTGAATTTTACCTCAGTGTGACGTTTGCCTCTTACGGCAACAAATTTTATCGCCAAAGACAAGGGATCTGCATTGGATCCTGCGTAGCGCCTGTACTTACTAACATTTTTCTAACATCTATTGACCGCACCCTTGAACTAAGTTTAACGGGGAAGGGGGTTCTGAAAGTTTTTAGGTATGTTGACGACTTCCTGGTAGTTTTTAGAAAACAGAATGAGTTGATGTACACAGATGCTGTGAGCACTGTGTTAAATACCTTTAAAGATATGGGAGGGGGACTGAGGTTCACGCATGAGCTGCCTGTGCGGGGTTCTTTACAGTTCTTAGACATAAACATCAATGTGGGTGTAAATCATGCATGTTGGCAATACGCACCGCGAGCACAGAAGCAGTTACTAGCCTATGCTTCGGCTCAGTCGAAGACAGTGAAACGCGCCATTGCCAAGCTTTGCCTTGAATCGGCTCTCATGAAATCGTGCTGTCATACTATGCAACGGAGCTATGACACGCAGGTTGACAGATTACTTTCGGCAGGGTTCCCAGGCTCTGTCATCACAGCGGTTGCTGAAGCCCTCTTACAGAAGATTAAAACCATCAAGTTGCAGCAACCATATGTCAGCAGAGAAACGGCTGTCAAACCGGAGGTTGTGCCATATGTGCACAAGGTACCCCACCACTTGAAAAAAGTGGCTAACAAACATGGCGTGCCGGTTGCCTTCTCGGCCCCACGCAAGATGGCACAGCTCTGCGCGCGAATTGCGAGGAAAGACAAGAGTGGTTGCCGCGTCAGGCATGCAAAGAAGTTTACGGATTGCTGCATCGGGGTGGTATATCAGATACCGCTGTCATGCGGGAAGGTCTATGTGGGCCAAACAGGGCGGTGCATAAATGAAAGGGCAGGTGAGCACGCGCGCTCACTGAAAGACCTAAGTGGTGCGCATCTTCCTCCGCACTGCACTGAGTGTTCTGACTGTCAACCACGGTTTCATGAGATAAAGAGTTTGGGCAAAAGCAAAGATACTAGGGCAAGGGAACTACTGGAGGCATTTCATATAAGGAAGAGAGGCGTATATTGTGTTAGCGATACGTCTGTGAATTTATACAAATCGGAGATGGCATATCTTGAACGGTTCTGTTGGTAGTGGTGTATGTGATCTGGTGTCTGCACGTGATCGGGGTTTTTTCCTTATATTTGCTGCGCTACCGGTGAATAAAGTTAGATGAAGTTTAGCGCTAGTCCTGTGTGCTTCTATTCTTGTGTTCGTCTTGGTCGCGCTACAGTTCATTTGTTACAGTATGTACCATCTAGCCCAACAAAAAGTTCTTCTAAACCATCTTTCAAAAGCTCAGGGCCCTTTTGTATGTGACTTCTTGTCTTCTTCCCATCTAGATGCCTTTGTCTCCACCATCACTGCGTCAACGTGCCGGGCAAGATACATTACCTTTTGCCTTCGAAAGGATATCACACCTAGGGAAGTGAGTGCACTTTTTGGTTACTTGCAGCCTCCGTTAGGTCTTCTGAAGCGGTTGTGCAGATTTTTGAAAGATCAGGTGTGGCGACAGATTAGAAGATGCGAAGACTATGTGCGCACAATATGCTACAGTATGGATCCGAGATGGCTAGCAGAGAGCAAACACCAAGCAATTCGCCGCCTGATTGGAAGAATGACGGATTTTTGGTGGGCCCACACACTCAACCAAGTGATGCAGACTGCTGCGACGAAGAGCAAGACGCAGGCAAAGACTCCGGTGACTATTGTGGGAGAAGTTGAACTTCCTAGTGAAGTAAACCAAGTTTTAAGCAAAGAACCGAAGTTTAGCCATGAGCCGCATGTTGAAGCACGTGAGTTCCTTGCCTTGAATAGGCGTATAGCAGGAAATACTTCTGAAGAGAACAAGGCAAGATGCCTACTGGATGGAGTGGATGCGTTAGCAAGATCGACGTGCAACAGCGGCAAAATGGCTAACAAGTATACCATGACGAAAATAGTGTCCTACTTCAGGGAAAACAACCTCCAGCTTCTCCAAGCCGACAAGGAGGGCGGATTTGTGGTGTTCACCGAGGAAGAGTTTGGTGTCAGAGCCGGTGAAGCTATTGCCAAGAACTTTGTTCCGCTGAAAGCCAGCGCCGTGAGAGTGAAAGGCAAGGCAGCCCAGATGTGCAAGGACTTAAAATTGGACAAACTAGCGAGTAGCATCACGAACAGTAAAAAGAATGCGCTTACGGTGTTTTTTACCGCGAAAACGCATAAACCGTCAGTGCCTTTTAGATCTGTGATTAGCGAGACGGAAACGTGGCAGCTTAATCTAAGCAGATACCTGTAAGAGCACCTAAGTCATCTATCTGTATCTGATCCTTTTCATACTAACAGTTCAAAAGATGTTATTAGGTTTCTAGAAGGAAATGCTTCCATTGGTTATGTGTTTTCTGTGGATGTTGAAGATTTATTTTATTCTGTGCCCCACAGTGAGTTGTTTGTAGCTGTAAGAGTTGCTATAGAAGAGAGCGGTGCTGTTCAATTTCAGAACTCCTCAGGGGTTTCAATAGATAATTTTATGAGGATACTTGAATTTTACCTCAGTGTTTCGTTTGTCTCTTACGGCAAAACATTTTATCGCCAAAGACAAGGGATCTGCATTGGATCCTGCGTAGCGCCTGTACTTACTAACATTTTTCTAACATCTATTCACCGCGCCCTTGAACTAAGTTTAACGGGGAAGGGGGTTCTGAAAGCTTTTAGGTATGTTGACGACTTCCTGGTAGTTTTTAAAAAACAGAATGAGTTGACGTACACAGATGCTGTGAGCACTGTGTTAAATACCTTTAAAGATATGGGAGGGGGACTGAGGTTCACGCATGAGCTGCCTGTGCGGGGTTCTTTACAGTTCTTAGACATAAACATCAATGTGGGTGTAAATCATGCATGTTGGCAATACGCACCGCGAGCACAGAAGCAGTTACTACCCTGTGCTTCGGCTCAGTCGAAAACAGTGAAACGCGCCATTGCCAAGCTTTGCCTTGAATCGGCTCTCATGAAATCGTGCTGTCATACTATGCAACGGAGCTATGACACGCAGGTTGACAGATTACTTTCGGCAGGGTTCCCAGGCACTGTCATCACAGCGGTTGCTGAAGCCCTCTTACAGAAGATTAAAACCATCAAGTTGCAGCAACCATGTGTCAGCAGAGAAACGGCTGTCAAACCGGAGGTTGTGCCATATGTGCACAAGGTAGCCCACCACTTGAAAAATGTGGCTAACAAACGTTGCGTGCCGGTTGCCTTCTCGGCCCCACGCAAGATGGCACAGCTCTGCGTGCGAATTGCGAGCAAAGACAAGAGTGGTTGCCGCGTCAGGCACGCAAAGAAGTTTACGGATTGCTGCATCGGGGTGGTATATCAGATACCGCTGTCATGCGGGAAGGTCTAAGTGGACCAAACAGGGCGGTGCATAAATGAAAGGGCAGGTGAGCACGCGCGCTCACTGAAAGACCTAAGTGGTGCGCATCTTCCTCCGCACTGCACTGAGTGTTCTGACTGTCAACCACGGTTTCATGAGATAAAGATTTTGGGCAAAAGCAAAGATACTAGGGCAAGGGAACTACTGGAGGCATTTCATATAAGGAAGAGAGGCGTATATTGTGTTAGCGATACGTCTGTGAATTTATACAAATCGGAGATGGCATATCTTGAACGGTTCTGTTGATAGTGGTGTATGTGATCTGGTGTCTGCACGTGATCGGGGTTTTTTCCTTATATTTGCTGCGCTACCGGTGAATAAAGTTAGATGAAGTTTAGCGCTAGTCCTGTGTGATTCTATTCTTGTGTTCGTCTTGATCGCGCTACTGTTCTTTTGTTACACTGGGGGATCGGCCAAGAATCGGGCGGCTATTCCCCTGAACGCAGTTAACAAAAAGGAAAAGCACGTGGGAGCGCAACACCGGTGAATGTTTCGTCATGAACAGAAAAGGGATGAGTGTTTTGATTTTAAAATTTGAAGAATAATAATAAAGAGAGGGATTAAATATTAATGATTTAGTCAACATGTAATAATTGATAGAAAAGAAAAGGTTGGAACACCTAGCAAGGCAGTCGATGAGATAATATCAGGAAATTTTGAACAGCGGTGCAAACAGATCTGTGGCTGAACCCAAACGTTGTGGCGCCAAATGATAGCAAGAGCGGGCTGCTCAAACTAAGGCCAAGATGCTGCAAGGGCTCCTCCAGCAACCTTTTTCTCAGTGAGGTGAATCGGCGACAATACAGCCAAAAATGTTCAATAGATTCTGGCTCATGGCAAAATGCACAAAGGGGAGAGAGCGCCAAACCCGACTTGTGTAAATGGAAATTTAGAGGGGGAATGCAGCAGCGCAGCCTCGTCAGTGATACTTCAAGCTGCCGAGAGCAACAAATTTTCCTGTTCCAATAATATTTAAGGTGCTCATAATCCGCCGATCAGGGTTCCTGCACTTTGCTGGCAAGGCAGCTGTCATACAATCTCTGCTTTTTGTTAAGTATTTTTTTAGGATGCCACATATCTTAGTGTTCCTTGCGCTTAAGATAGTGTAGTGAATCTGCTGGCAAATTTTTTATTCCTCGCTCCAGCTAAGTGAAAGAGGTTGTAGGTGGTTAGAACGTTCTGGGGTGCTCCAGACTGAAGTACATAAAGTAGAAATCTACTAAAAAATTCGCATGTTTATGAAAGCAAACTTGAATGCAGAAAAGCTGAGGAAATTTTTTATGCACAACTTCCAAAAAATTGTTTTAAATATTTTTATCCACCCTAAACTCTCGATATATAACGTTGTAGACTTGCACTTCATGTTTCTAAATGTCCGACTCTGGGTGGTTTTGCAAAGCTTCGTTTAACATATCATATTACGTTCCCAGGCCGTCGTTTCCCTCTCATTGGTTTCGGCAATGATTTTGTCGAAAGCCTCTTCGCACTTTTCTGCCATGACGTCTTGATTATCAATTCCGACGATCCGAAGATCGTGCCAAGGAGGGGCGGCTTCTAAAATATGTGGAAAAAATATTAGATCAGAATGTAATAATGAACATATATTGACAGCATTTTATTTGCAATACTTTTTGAAAACTACTATGCTGTTTAAATGAAATTGTGACTGAATATTATTGCACTGCGTATGCTGTGTACGTCAACAATTATTTTTTGTATTTGTTAATTACTGTGCCCCTCTGGTGTTTTCCATTTTTTATCATATGTCATCACTGCACGCTTTACTAGCCAGTTGCTATGGGTCCAGCAACTGTTTGGTATTTTGAAGGAAATTCCGCAAATAAACAACGAATTAATTAAATTATTAATAATTAATTATTTAATAATTAATGAATAAATTGCACTGCCGTCTCGTTCTCACCACTATCATTGCTATTGTAAGATAATCTCGGCATTTTTTCTCGGCGTTCTCGGCAGCAGAACTCTCCCTTGCTTGTGTTTGCCGAATGTGTCTCTCTTATTACGCCTGTATTAGTAATCGGCTAATTTTGAGCTGCAGCTCACCCGGTTTCGGTCTGACAACTTCATTCGCCCCGTTAGGCCTCCTGAAAACATGTCTGGATGAATTCGTTTCTCCTTCATCTTTCTGAGAGTTCTGCATCGATGCGTACAATGAAGTGACCACCACCTACATGTTGTTGAATGTGCTGATCTAACAGACAGCAGCAAAAAAATTTGGTTTCCACTATGATGTAGGTAAAATAACACTCGGTGTTGATAGGTCACAAATGGAAAATATATTATTATTATTATTATTATTATTATTATTATTATTATTATTATTATTATTATTATTATTATTATTATTATTATTATTATTATTATTATTTATGACCTGATTATAAGTTATTTTCGTGTGGGAATGATGGGATTCATTTAATACGTCCACCCGAACGCAATTAATATAGACCTCGTTATCAACTTTCCACGTTAAACCACAGGCGGGTACGTAACGCTAAGAAGAGGCCACCACGGTGGCTCAGTGGTTATGGCGCTCGGCTGCTGACCTGAAAGACGCGGGTTTGGTGCCGGCCGCGGCGGTCGAATTTCGGTGGAGGCGAAACTCTAGAGGCCCGTGTACTGTGCGATGTCAGTGCACGTTAAAAAACCCCAGTTGGTCGAAATTTCCGGAGCCCTGCACTACGGTGTCCATTATAGCCTGAGTCACTTTGGCACGTTAAACGCCCATAAAAAATAAACCGTAATGGCACGAGGCTGAAAATCCATCCGTGTCGTGGAATTTGACTACTTGACTAAATCCAACATAGCATTAAGGAAGAGATTAGTCAGGGTATTAAGTTAAGGTTATGCTTCCATAGGTTCGCAAAAATCACGAATTTGAATATTTGCATACGTTAGCGTAAAATAAGACACTTTCACAAGTGGGCAAGACAACGCGCCGTGGTGGCTCAGTGGTTAGGACGTTCGGCTACTGATCCGGAGTACCCGGGTTCGAACCCGGCCGCCGCGGCCGCGTTTCGGTCTAGGCGAAACGCTAATGCGCCCGTGTGCTGTGTGATGTCAGTGCACGTTAAAGATCCCCAGGTGGTCGAAATTATTCGGAGCCTTCCACTGCGGCCCCACTTTTTTCCTTTCTTCTTACATTCACTCCTTTATTCCTTCCCTTACGGCCCGGTTCAGGTGTCCAACGATGTATGAGACAGATACTGTGCCATTTCCTTTCCCCAAAAACCAATTCACTCTATGTGTTTCAACTGAATTGCGATACGAAGCGCTCGCCAACGCTTCTGGCAGTATATATGAAAAAGTGGCTGGTAGGCCTTATGGAATAGACTATCGGGCATTCTCGTATTATTTTTATTGTATATGTTTGGATATGCCCCGCACATGGTTCGAGGAACAAAAATTCAGCAGCGCCGAGAAAAAAAAAGTCTACGATCTGCTGCAAACGTGGAGAAACATGTACCAGATGTTCACTGACAGCTTCCTGGACTCAAAGCATCGGCGGAGTTTAGCGGTGATGGCCAGAAAAGCCTTGCGTGCGAAGTACTGACGCATAAGGTTATTGTGCAAATTATAGATATTTTTAGCGCAACCACGACAGGGACACACAGAACAGAGACAAACACGAGTGCTCGTGTTTGTCTCTGTTCTCTGTGTCCCTGTCGTGGTTGCGCTAAAAATATGTATAATTTGTCACAAATCCAACTAGCCCAACATCTAACTCTTTTAAAATTTATTGTGCAAAAGGCATTATTTTATTTTGTGCCTAATATCGTGATAAAACTTATAATCGCTTATATCTTCATGCATAGCCGAAACCAGATGTTCAATAAATAATCTGTTGGAAGTAATTGTCGCTTAATATGGTAATAAAAAGTGGTTGCTAATACGTAAGGAGTATGACATCCTCATCCCAACAAACTCGTGCACAAATTTTAGACCAGTAAAGAAACTCCTTTAAAAATTTTTAAATATCGCATATTTTTGTCTACTGCGGTAAATAGATCATTTACTTTTACTTAGCATTGACCTCCTAGAGCTGGATCTGGAGGTAAAAAGGAGAAATTATATGCAAAAGATAAAGAGCATAGTTAAATTCAACATTATTGTCAAATAAGTAGCGTAGTTGGTGAGTACTTTTCGGTACGCAGTACCAGACTTAAAATCCTCTTGCTTAAATTCATTGTTTGCACATGTTTCCTTCTGCACTGATTGTTGACAGCACGCGATTTGTTCACTATGTCCGCTGGATGCTTGTGCAATACAGCTTAAAAGGAAGAAAATTGTACTAAACAGAACCCGTCGGCAGCTCTCCGGCGTCAAAAGGAGAAACCGCTCACGACACAGCTGCGGCGGGCTCTGGCTCAGTCCTTTTAGTTTCAGCCTTGCTTCCTTTCTCTCGGTGCGTAATCTCCTCTACAACCGATTCATTTTTGTTCGGCTTGGTGTCGGGTAACGTGGGTAATGCAACTCATCGATTGCGTTTTATAGCAAGCACGGGCGTTGTGAATTTTTGGCATTTATTATGAATCAATATGTAGTACGTCACCACGTTAGCTTCGCCTGCCACGGCCATGGAAGAAACTTCTGCTGCTGGCTCTTTGAGCTTTCGGCTACCGTCAGGCCCCTCCCTAGCCACATTTGTTCCAATTTTTACTGCACGATTTGTATTGGCTGCTAATGTCTCGAATTTTCTCGTTATGTATCGCTGCTTAAATATTTTTTTTTCAGTATCGCTTCCTTTGATTTTGCAAAGAAAAAAGCAAATTTCCGTTGGTTCGGGTGGTCAGCCCAGTTTTTGACTGCTTTCCAAATTTCATCACTAGATTGGTATAGTTGCCTGTGCCATGACTCTATGTCCGCATACGTACCACGGCGTAAGCTGGAGACTGTTACCACGGTGCATGTGTATTCTTCGTCAACGAGCTCATAAGTTTCCAAACTCAGCGGATGATCATGGGGTCCTGTAATATAAATTGTTTTTTTTTTGCTCTAGCGCGAAGTTTTAATCAGCGGTTTCTCCCTTCATGGTTTAAACTTTCAGGTAGGGTCTGCTTGATGGCCTTTCTCTAACGAACAATAAGTAGGTCGCTATTGGCAGTCTCTTTAGCAATTTCATCACGTGCTATTGCATGATGCATTAGGTCTCATATTTTCCTTGATCGAAGATTTTCGGAAACCCTTCTACTGTGGAGGTCTCCCAGGAAGGCGACCGCGGCCACATTTATTGAGGGCTGCCGAAGAGGATACAGCAGCGGAGCGGCGGCGGAAGCGTTCGGCCCTGGCCAAGGTCTTTGTTGTTAGCCTATCAATAGATTGCACATACCCACACTGGGGGATCGGACAAGAATCGGGTGGCTGTTCACCTGAACGCAGGTAATAAAAAGGAAAAGCACGTGGGAGCGCAACACCGGTGAATTCTTCCTCATGAACAGAAAAGGGATGAGAGTTTTGATTTCAAAATTGTAAAAATAATAATAAAGAGAGAGAATAAATAATAATGATTACTTGAAAACGTAATAATTGATAGAAAAGAAAAGTTTGGAACACTCAGCAAGACAGTCGGCGAGATTCTATCACGAAATTTAGAACAGCGGTACAAACAGATCTGTAGCTGAGCCCAAATATGGTGGCGCCAAATGATAGCAAGAGCGGGCTGCTCAAACTAAGGCCAAGATGCTGCAAGGGCTCCTCCAGCAACCTTTTTCTCAGAGAGTTGAATCAGCGACAATACAGCCAAAAATGTTCTATAGATTCAGGCTCACGGCAAAATGCACAAAGGGGAGAGAGCGCCAATCCCGAATTGTGTAAATAGAAATTTAGAGGGGGGATGCGGCAGCGCAGCCTCGTCAGTGATACTTCAAGCTGCCCAGAGCAAAAAGTTTTCCTGTTCCAATAATATTTAAGGTGCTCATAATCCGCCGATGTTAAAAGTGTTGTGTCTTGCGTGCTTTAAAACGCACGTCGCCGAAATCTAGATGCTGTAATATAGGCTGTAGCTGGGATGATTGGCAACACGGGGCCGCTGAGGCAAGCCTTTGCGAGATTGTCAGCAATCTCATTTACTGTCACACTGCTGTGACCGGGAACCCATACTAAATGAACAGGGCTCAAATGCCGAGGAAGTAGGGATAAGAAAGTTGTTAAAATGGGACCGTCAACATGTGCAGCGAGGGACGAACACAAAGATAAAGAATCAGTAATTACCGCAATTGCCGTAATAGAAGGGTCTAGCTTGCGTAGAGCAAGTACAACTGCTGGAAACTCTGCTTGAAAAATAGGGGTGAAATCTGGAAGGCGCAGTGAAAAGCACCAGTCTAAATGCGAGCAAAATATTCCCACACCTGCGTTTTCATTGCATTGCGTTGCGTCATTGGCTATTGCTATATCTGTAGGTAGGGTCTTCAGATGATCTTCTAGTAGACCATTCAGAATACTGGGTGGCAAAAGTTGTGCATTTTTTGGGAATATGTCGTCGAAAACAATGTGGATAGCGGGCCCATTGCGAAGCGCAGGAAGGATATCATAAATGTTTACATCTAAAGGCTGAAGTAATCTTTGCACAAACACTACCTGAGGGGAATTGAAACGAGACCAGGGGACACCAAAAAAGGAGGTCGGCTGACAACAGAAAATGCTTTGGGAACGTTGGAAATGGGATTCATAGATCCTGAGGTAAGTTTGCACAGTTAAAAATTGAAGGCGTGATAAGAGATGCGGAATGCGGTCTTCAAGGTGCAGCACATTGGTAGCCACAAATTTTGGAAGGCCGAGACACATGCGAAGTGCTTCCCTCTCTAAAAGGACGAGAGGATGAAGTTCATATGTAGCCGAGCCTGAAAACAACACTGATCCAAAATCTAAAATTGGCCTGACATACATTATGTAGATCATTAACAGCGAATCTCTGCGCATGCCGTACTGGTGATGACCTAATCTCCGTAACACGCCCACGGCACGAGAAAAATGCAGGTCCCGAGCGTTCTGCGCGGCTCGTGCTTCCCGTTCTTCCTTCTTTTCGCGCGTGCCGCTACGGCCGCTACAAGGTGGCGCTACACTCGATTCGTTTGCAGTATATATATGGGCAAGGTGTATTTGGGCTTAGGCTATCTTGCAGTTGTGCTGTGGCCTAGAGAAACTGACGCCCTCTGAGAGTGTCTGGTATTTTTCGGATCAAAACGACCTGACTGTTGGCCACAGTGTACACCGCAAAGGAAAAAAATTGTTCACATCTGAATGAAAAAATAAGACAAGTAGAAAAATTTGATTAAACCAGTGTGACAAAGCAAAAACTCAGTGGTCGTTTCCCTGACTAAGTGCCACAGTTTCTGTATATTTCTGGATAATGTGATGCCTGAGGGCAGGGCTCGATATTCACCTTAATACTGGACACGGTAGCAAATGAATCTCAACGCCACTCAATCACCTTTGTCTTTAGGCAATATCGAAGAGAAATAAAACAAACGTAAGTTACTATGTATGGCTCGCATTTTTCTTCCTTTACAGTGATAAGATTACGAGGCCAAGGTTCTATGCCAACGCACGTCTCTGGTCGCTGCAGCGCACGAAACAAGGCCGCGATGGCGTGAACACCTCGCCTACATTATCTCTGCCAGCTGCTATTGTTTACTTTTTCATAATCAGGCGAATCCGGTGCCGTCTAGAAAGAACCATGGCCGCCAAAATAAGAGCCGACGGTCGCTAAGATCTTGGCGGCTGTCGCAACTTGATTGCTGCGTACTACATTCGCGGCCTGGTATGACCAAGTGAGGATGGTGCATGACGTCAGAGTAGTGTCAAGGTCGTTTCTTTCAAGGAGGCACTGGTGAACCACGTGGTTAACATTAAAGGTCGCCAGGTGTATTGAAACGGCTCTCACGGATGCAACAGGAATTGCGCTGCAATCGAGTAATTCATGGAAGGAACAAACCCCATCTTTTTTTTAACGCCCTGATTACTTTCGCTGCTGTATACGTAGATTTGTGCAGAACTCTGGCTAATTTACTATCTTGCCAATGTTCTGTGTATTGCCCTCTTTGTATCTTAACGCATTCATCTGATTTTTGCCCATGCCTGGTTTTCTATTCGCCGCATTTTGGCTGCCTCCATTTTTTAGGGCCTTCTCGATTTCTTCAATATAAAACATCCTTGTGTCGGCTACCTTGCACCTGTCGGAACCAGGTGATTGCGTGTCGTCTTTTATGCCATCAGTGCTACAATGTCAGTATTTCATCACTTCTATGCTACACTTTTCTATATCCTTGTCAGTTTTGTAAAGTTATCTATATTAAGTAAGGAATATATTCTCTTCTAAGTTTCTAATTTGGCGCACTTTTCATGCGGGTTTCTTTAAAAACACCCCCCCCCCACCCCTCCATCGTCGACATTAATTTTGAACCTTCTTTCCGGTATGTATTCATAAAGTTGTGCATCATGTATATCAATAATAAAACTGTAAATCTTATCCTACTGGCTTAGAATTAGCCAATGAAGGAGGAAGAAGTTCATAATCGAATTATAATAGTATGACAGTAGAATCGCGTCTCTGTGCTCACGAATGCACTATCAGGATGGCCATTAACGAGTCAGCACGTGCTGCTCCTGTTCCAACTTCAATTCACTGGCTATCAATGTCCTTTAATGCCGAAAAATATCTTTCCGTTTCCAGGTTTGCTGTTTTGTATTATAAACACCATTCGTCTACAATGACAACAAAGCCGCACTGACAGGAGTTTTAAAATTCAATTTCAGTTTTGAGCACTAGTTTTTCTATCATGATTCATGCGTGCCTGATAATTATAGCTGTTTTCAATGTTTTCAGATGGCAGTTCTTTCTCCCAGTAAGGCAGTGCCACAAACCTTGATAGAAAAGTCTATGGACTCAAGTAAAAATCTGCGACGTCCATGGCCTCTGATAGACACTCTGGCAGTGGTCTGACCTAACGTAAGAAATTTTTAGCATCTGTGGTAATGCAGACTAAAGCATGATTTCTATAGAAAACCAAACTTCGCATTCGTTGCGTTTTGAAGAGAAACTTGACTCTGCTTTTGCCCTACGAACGTGAAACTTTGTGCATATTATCCTCCAAATAGGTATAAATGCCTTTCAAATTGCACAGAAAAAACGCGTTATGAGGTGGTGTGGCATCAACGGGGTGAGGAACACAGCACGTCTTTACAACGAAAAGCATTACCGTATTGTAATCATTGTAAACATACCCAGCCAACGCCTGACTACTCTCCGCAGGAATGATGTTGAGTGAGGCTTATGGTAAAGGACATTCAGCGTTACAGCAGAATCTCCTATAAAAACAGTGTCGCGAATGTTATCAGTTAAAAAAAATGGTCTGGATTCAACCATAAATTCGGAATGAAGTTCTAAACCAGCTTTCAGGCTTCCCGTCACATGGAACCTTTATGAACATTTCGATGCACTGACACTCGTGAGTGCATGCCACATATGTTTGGCTAAAAGACGATCCAAGACAACAAATTCTAGAAGGGACAGGAAGAGGAACTATATTACTATATCAATTATTTTTAAGCAATCTCCATAATATTTCCAGATTTCCTACAATATTTTTTGTATACCTTCCTTTCAAGTGGGCATTGCGATCAGTGTTATGCTTACTTTAGGTTAGCTCAAGTGCTTAAAATTGTAGTTTGAAACATTAGGTTCATTGGATACGTTTTAGGAAATGCTTCACAGCAATAATTTATGAGGAGGGAAGGCTAACATAGCCAAGACACTACTTGACAAACAAATCTATTAGTCGTGACCAACTTACTGTACAAGTAAGAAACTACGACTATGTTGTACTGCGGATTCGCTGATAAGTCCGCACTTTGGTTAGCGTAAAATTGCCCATGCAGATCCTGTTTCATCCTGCACAGAAGAAAAAAATAGCGTTGATTCCCCAGACAACATTCTTACACTGAATTCTTACTTATAGCTCTTTACAAAATATGTGATGAACGAAGTATCGTTGGCGGTTGCGTTTCTGTACAAGTCCCGTCTGCACTTAACGCCACCTGGTTGCGTAGTTCTGTAAAAACCGATATGCTATCGCGTATACTCAGGAACTGTAAAGAAATTAAAAAAAATAGAACATCTGTTCATCCCTTGAATAAAAACAGTTCAATGAGCAACAACAAATTTTGAGCTCAACATTTCAGTGGAGGCCCGGAATAGAAACATTTAACTTCCTGTCGAAGTTGTGAACGTGCTCGAAAGATGCAAAGTAGATTAGTTTAACGATAAATAACGTAGGCCAATACCTCGCCTTTACGCTTTACTGAAGAAAGAACCTTACTGCCCCTAAGCGGGATGCACAAAAGTGGAAGCCATCAAAACAATATTCTTTGTCGGCCGACGGTGTTAACCTATAATGTGTTTAGCGTCAGCGGCTCAACTGAAATCCATTGCTTTCTGAAGATAAATGGATACTGGGGAGTTCAATTCCTATGCGTATAACAGGGTAATTGGTCGTATAGTGCAGCGATTTTTTTCGTGCGAATCTTTTTTAATATCCATGTAATTGGAGAACCCCGCGGGTGTCCTGTGACAGTCGCTTGACTTTGGAACCTCCGCCTGTATTCCAAATTTATGTTCCTATCCAATATGTACCCAGTAAACTGCTCATGTGGGGAAAAAATCGCTTTCAGTCCGTGACACTGCTTGCTGAGCTGTAACTCCTGGCTTTACAAAAGGATCTGCCAGACGTAGATGGGCAAAGCATGCATAAAGGTAAGAATTTTTTTTTAAAACAACGCCCTCATAATTCACTAGTTCCAAATTTATTTTTAGTCAGGCATAGTTTAGAATATCGTGTACGGTAGTTTTGCTCACAAATACAGCGCTGTGCACTGATGCACCTGGAGTGTTTTCTAGGCTTGTGCAATGGTTCTGATCCAGAAGTGCGTTTTTCTATTTGCCCTCTCCAGAATTTAGGTCTTCGAGCCGTCACAATATCCCTCTGCTGTTCCGTAACGCTATAGCACAAGGTGAAGACCTCCTTTTGAACATTCGTAGCGTATGAGCGGCTGTTTATGAGGTATGAGCTCGAACTCAAACTCAAATGCAAAAACTCAAAGGTACAATGCAGCAACGAAAAATGTTTTGGTGCTGTGTGCCTAAATATAAATAAAAGGTTTTGCTGCTCACTTCCAATTGTCACATTCAATTATATTTTCCACTGGAGGAAATCTGTGCCATTTGTACCCTTATGATAGATGAGTGCTGTTAATGAAACAACACTTGTACTTTACTAAGGAACACTACATCAGCACCGATCTCTCCACACACGCAATGCCTTTCGATTCTAATGCCCTGCATTACATTTCGTGTCTTCGTAAACTTTTATCTTTGCGTTTGGCCAGGCAATATTTAAGCCTGATTTATTTTGTATTAACCAAAGGAAGGTTTGTCAACGTTTTCTTGAGTTTGTGGGCATTCTCTATGCACTGTGGGGACGTTCCCCGCGGTCCCCTTTCTTGACTTTCTCGCGGTGCACCCTGCAGCAACAGCTTCGCATCGATGGGGGACCGCGCCACGTGACTCGCCCTGGTTAACTTAACGAACAAGAGAGGACGCTGGTGTCGGAGCGGGAGAGACGTACTTGCTGCGCGCGCGGGTACAGCACCTTATTGGGCTGGGGAACGTCGTCGGGAGCGTATGTATCGCCCGCGGCGCTACGCTCTCCACCCGCGGGACGAGGTCTCGTGGGGAGGACCGTTCTCCCGCGCACGGCCGCTCGATCTCCCTCCTTGGGAGCGGCCTGCCGAAAGCGCCTCGCGGCCTGTGATAGCGGAAGTACCAGCTTGCGCCGCTGCGGCGGCCGTGGCGCTGGCTATCGGTGAAGGAGTAGAAGCGCTGGCGGCGCAGTGTGCGCATTTGTAACGGAATCGTTGCCTGCAGTTTTATGGTGTATGCGCTGCCCCTCGCGGTATGCACTGGGCCTCAGAGCCCCGTGAGTTAGGGCTCCGAAATTTAATAAAAATTACATTTCGATCTACTGGTTCTTTATCCTGTAGTATTCATAATGGTATAAAGTAGGGAACGGGGTTGCCGGGTATAATTTCACACCTTTGGAAACGCAAATAAAATGATCACGGTCGCGTACGCGGATGTTTGTCGATATCCGCGTGGTCGGTAAATTTCGCAGCACACAAAGCTATGCAGAACACGCAACTGAGATTGACATAACGACTAATGACATTGTTTTGTCCACGCATGCTCAACTCATGCCCTTTGTTTACGGCACAGACGCACTTATTGCTTTTTTCGAAGTGCGCCCTCAGATAACCAGAAATTTTTTTTTTTACTCAGTATTGTTGATGTATATAAAAGATGGCGAGCAGTAACGATTTTTCGTACATTTCCGCTTATGCAGGACATAAATGCATGTTGTAACGTGACGGCGAGCCGAAGACTGGACTACACGGCGAGTGGCCATGGCATGATTTAATGGTGCTGGGCCTTGCGCGAGCGCTCCTGTACTCACCACTGCTCGCTCTGTAGTATTGTAGTTTGCGACAATATTGTGAATTATGTCAAGGAGGAGGGGCTAAAGGCGAACCATGTGTCTCCTCACGAGACTTTCAGCACATCTGACAACAGCACAAGGATACTTCGTGTACCTTTGATACAGTAATAAATATACGCAGCATACAAAAATGAAAGCTACAAACACTTTAATAAGACCACTCATCCAACATGTGCTCTCTACAGACGCAAGACTTTTCGGGACAGAGGCTTCCGCGAAAGTTTCAGGATACTTTCCAGCGAGCTATTCACGTCTCCTGCCCAGTTGGCTAGGAGTGGCCTCAACAGCTTCTTAACAAAGATCTCACAAAGTTCTTCACAGTGTTGTGGGTATATGCAGTCTTTGCACCACATCACAGGGCAGTCCTTCAAGCAAGGAAGCACGGCATTGGAAAGAAGTTTGGAAATACGTGCACAACGACGAAGCTTTGCTGACATAAGGGCCCTCTCGACGAACGTGCAGATGAGCTTGCACAGCCATACAGCTTCAGGGCGCGCATAACTCAGACCTCCTTGGTCAAGGCCGGACACGAACTTGTATGCTCCGTCACGTGAAGGCTTTCCTTTAAGCAGCAGCTTACACTCAGGGCATGTGACCTGAAAAAGTAATCACGTGCGTAATTTACCGCCGCTTGGTTTCAAAATAAATATGCTTACCTTTCTTTCACAAACAAAGACAAGGTAGCCAGCCAAGTACGTGAGTGGCGCGAACTCAATTTCCGAAGGTACTTCGTCGTACTTCATGACGTGCTGAATTTTCCAAAGCACAGCCAGGGCATCTTCTGGAACTGCTGGATTTTTCACTTCGCAGGTGACGTTCGCACAACTCAGTGCCGCTTGGCACTCTGAGCTGGAAGGTGCATTTCCATGCCTGGCAGCCTCCAAGATGCCTACCTGCAAAATGTTTTCACCCGTTCGTGAAAAAAGTATTCAGTTTGATTACAATATCTGACTTGCCTTAAGCAACTTTTCCGCCGTGAAGACAGCTGTTCTGGCGTCTACTCGGTCGTTGCCACCGTTGAACTGGCGGAAGCAACTGAACAGGGACTCAACTGGGTCACTGTTAAAGGGCCGGGTGAGCACGTACTTGAAGCTAAAAAAAAACGACAATTAAATGAGAACATCAAAGGCTAGTACTGCGCTCGATTTTTTTTTGGGCCATGGACTAAACGGCTACAATTAAATAAGCAAGCTTAGTGAAATTTATACTTGCCCGAGATCAGTCAGCAGATACTCGACAACAGCGACTGTTGATCTCGTCGTCATGACAGTGGCTTCATAAGTCTCCTTAGTGAGGAACTTCGCACGAGACTCCCCACTTCGGACTTTGATGTTTTCAAGGAAGCTGATAAAGTCGACCTCAAGCCAGGTTAGCCGATCGTCATCTGCTTCGACGAATGGTGTTTGCCTTGACTTCCAAGTGGAGATGTCGTGAAGATCGTACCACATACTTATTGCCTTCATAAATGCGATGGTCGATCCGCAGTCGCGGAATTCTGATGCTTTTTCGTGTGAGTGAGGATGCTCCTGAAGGTACTCCAAGGTGTTGATTACGACAGGTGAAAATATTAATGTTGCGCGGCATACCTTCATTTTTTCTAGATTGTTTGGCTGCACGTGAGCTCGGCTTAATAATCGCACCGGCTTGACCAACAGCTGCTCCTGAATCTCGTATAAAGTGTGGAGGAAAAAACCACCTCTTATGCGCTCTACACCATCAAACATCTCTCTTTCCAGCAGGTTGGTTCTCAGGTTCTTGATGAGATGATTGGGATCAAATGAGAGGAACAGAGGGTCACCTTCGCGTACTGGATGACGAACAACAGGTTGGAGTGTATTGCCCTCGGACATGTCGCGGAACATTGCGGTGTTGGTCTGGTGGTTGTCGGTGACAACACGAACAATGCGGATTCCTGCCTCTTCAACGGCCTTGATGACACTTAGCGTCATAGTGAGGAGCTGGTCATGCTTGAGGTTTCTTGTAAAAAAGTAACCGACCGGAATAACATAGGGTGTGGACAGCCCTCTTACAACAAAACAAAGGAGTCTAGTGGCCACTTCACTAGCACCTTTTCTAGCCTCGCACACAGTGTCAACCAGCCCAAATATTTTGTCTACCTGACGATCATAAATTACTTTCTGCTGGATCGACATTTCGTCAATGATGAGGCTGCAGTATGTTTCTTTTTCTGATTTCATACCTTCCCTCTCTACCTGCAGTCGTTCCTTGATGAGGCTCGTGACTCCGGTCTCTCCCGTAGACGACCCAACAAACTTCTGCAGCGTGCTTCGGCACGGTAGTTTCAGAAGCTTTCTTCCGCGCACTAAGTCGTATCCTTTGGAGGACGTTGCTTTCCATAATATACACTCTCTCAATGTTGGCTCGTCCCAAGCTGGTCTTGCTTTGTCAAAGTTCATGACCTGTTCCAAGACAAATTTCGCAGTCTTGTCACCGTCTGCTGCAGCCTTGGACATGTTCACTGCGGCCTGCACAGCTCGGTCATCTTCATAACGTTTCAATCGTTGGCGGACTTCGTCATAACTTTCTTGCAGCTTTTGCAGTCGCTCATTAAGTCTTCGGGTTTGCATTTCAAAGCGATGAGCTTTTCTTTTAGTCTCGTCGAAAAATCCTGTCAAATTGAATGACGTCTGACATTCTCCATCTTTACACTCCTTTATCCGACATACCTCTACACCAATGCAATCGTCCGAAGAATGGCTTTCTGCTACAGCTGACTGCACTCTGAAACTTTCGCTTCCGCCGTGTTCAGTGCTGAAATCTGAGTGTGCAGATTCCTCTTCCGCATTCATTCCTCTCTCTTTACCTTCTAAAGTGCCGGTCGTCTGAGATATGAGAACGTCAGGTTGCGCACGACAAAGCGTTCTCCGCTTCTTTGAAGTCACCGGCTGTTTGTATGTGGGATAGAAGGGAAACTTCGTCGGAACCGCCGTCGGCCTGAGCAACTTGCGCTTCGTTCCTTGTCGATAATCCTCGTGATTGAAATGCAGTGAGCATACAACTGCTCTGGAGCTCGGTTGCCACTGGCTGCCCTTGTCACCACCTTGCCGCGAGATGTTGCGTAACCACTCCTCCCGAAGGTTTGCATTGGACGGTAGTTCATGGTAACAAAGCTCCGGGTTTCTTGCAGCATTTGATAGGCAGCGCGGCACACAACAGTTTTTAGGCATTATCGAAAACCCTTTAGAGGATCTGGCAAAAAACGTAGCTTACGCAATCGTCGTAGGAGCACGTGCAACAGAGCCTACCGAGGAGCATTCTTTCGCTCGACGAAGGCGTACGACAAGGCACCGCTTTTACGGTTATTCGCCAGTGTTGTGCGCTACTACACTCAGAAAAAGAGTTCACAATGCTTGTTTTCGACGCACGTACGTGAGCGCAGTGAAGTTCGAACAGGAACACCACGTAAACGCAACAGAAAACACACAAAGCCTCAGCTTCCGAGCCTCCGACCGCGCCGGCCTACCGGGAGCGTTTCACCGATGCTTGGCGCCCCTAGCGGCCGAAATGGCAAGTAGCCGCATCACACTCTCCCCTTTGTCTGCTCCGCGACTCGGCAGGCCGCTCCCAAGGAGGGAGATCGAGCGGCCGTGTCCCGCGTCTCGTCCCGTCCGGCCTTCGGAGTATATATCCCTTGCCCTAGCGCGGGCGAACATTCGCTCGGAAACTTGGTGGTGAGTCGGACGGCCTCAATTCCTTAGCATATCTTGTTGCGAGCTGGCGTTATTGTTGCTGTAGCAATAAATTCGTTGTTTCCGTCATCCAGAGTGTCGTTCCCTTGTTCCCTCAGAGCAAGGTCCGCCGTGTTAGGCACGCTCGATCACGTGGTGGGGTCCCGCGGCATTGAACTGTGTCAGCCACGATTGAACGGAGAAAATATATTTATCTCCTCTATTAGAACCCCACAGCATATAGCTCGCAAGCAGCCCATTCAAATGTTTAGCAGAGAGAAAACTAATAGCTTTTTGCCCAGAGAGACGTTACTGCAGCTCGAAGATGTCAGACAGCAATGAAAATAACGTTTGGCATATCTTTGGACAGTAGTTTAACCTTTCTGTGCGTCCGGAATTTCATAAATGAAGTCGTCAAGCTCTTTGCGAGACGGTCACGTTCCTGACGAAACAGGTGATGCCCTGCTTCGCGCAGACACTACCGACGGGAATCGGGCACACATGCCGCTGATGACTAGCCCGTAACTAATTTTACTCCTGTTTTGAACTCGGCAGCTCTAGGCTCGCTTAGCATGCGAATGGCAATTTCACAGAGCGTCGTGTCTTTAGATGTTTGAGGAACACTATGAATGATCACCTCGTTTTCACTGTCGTATACTGAAGTACAGCTTTTTCTTGATTTGGCACTCTGTAATCAAATGCAGTTTTTGATGTCGGTTTTGAGGGAGTTCATGCAGCATCTGTTGCTGCATGTAGTACTTTGGACATGGCAGGAGTTTTGAGTTGTCGCATGTATAAAAAGATTGCATCCGCCATTTTCATCCACAGAATGCAAATTCGAAGTGCAAATAATATATGAACAACGAAGGGTGCCTTATGGGTACTGACGAATTTTTACTAAAGCAATGCCGGCAATCGGGCAGCCAATAGAAAGCTGCGAAAGCTTAGATACATACATTCTAAGATTTTACGAAGTAAAAGTGGACACTCAAGGACGTAAACGCTCATTACACGAAAGGTGCTTGTTTCGTGTGGCACGTCGCTAAGCCAGCTCCCAAACGGGCTCTTTGTGTGGTTTTTTTCGTTCTTTTTTGCAGCCAGTAGCTTCACCTCGCTAAGAACGGTTCTAATCCAGAATGCTGTAACCCAATTCCTTTTAGCAATATCTATACATTACCTATTATCTCAACTTAAGCTGCATGTTTTGACCGGCATGTTCTGGAGAAATGCAAAAATGTTTTGTTTCGCCTTTCGATAACCCACGGCAAACTTTTGCGCCTTACCGTAAAGCCCAGCAGAGGATACAGCGACGCGAGTCCAGTGTTTATCATTCTTTGCTCTTCCAGACATCGGCGCTGCCGCTGCACGTTGTACCACAGTAACCACCGCCACGAACCGCTCGTGCAGACTTGCATACGTGGCCGTTTCTACGACTACAGAGGTCGCTGGCGTTTACCTGGCACCCTAGCTTATCGCTGAATAACAGGGCTTAGCAGACGCTGCCGTCCTATGCGACTCACGGGCAACCCTCTACACTCCCGCTCTAACGGAAGGGGGGACGGCAACGATCCGCGCCCTCTAAGATCACAGCTGAAGCGTACGAGTACAGTGGTATTGCCAGCGCACGTCACCAACGGCGACAACAGGGGAGCTGACAAGCCGAAAAAAAAGCTGCCCATCTCGCTTCAACACGTGCAAGTGCCGACATATCGCTATTTGGCGTGGCGAGATACGCTATGCGGCTTGAGCTCTGGTTACCGAATTCAGAATCAGGTGTCGCAGTTAGCAGGCCAATCAACCTACTCTCTTTCTGACGCGTGGCGCGTGTGGATGTCTACTTCCTGTTCGGGCTCAAAGTCGGCTGCTTTTGACGGCCCGGAGAATGAGCGGCAGGCGTAGCCTGCCAGACGCTCTGTGATGGAGCCGATGAGACGCTGAAGCACCCACCCCTGGAGCACCGTCTGTCTACTGAACTTTCGATAGACCATTGTCTATAGACTGCTGTCTGTTTATAGACTGTCTATAGACAGTCTACAACTGTTCAAAGAGGTCACCCCACGGTCTTCAGCAACGACATGATCAATGTACTTACAAAGTTAGTTTATTTCCAAGCTATCCAAGCTCGGAATATGCAATCATGAACCATAAAAATGCACCGCATTATAGAAAACAAATGTTGAAAGTAACGGGCTGACTAGTTTCCTCAGAAGCATTCCTGCAAGATGTTCGCAGTCAATCATCCAGGCATGTTAACCTGTACTGCGCTACAGAAAAATGATATGAAGGCGACATCAAATAAATTCTACTCCATCTCTATATACACAAGTGCTTTACTATGCAAAGCATATCCTGGCTATCCCATTCTAGAAAGGTAATCTTGATATTTTGGTTCGGCTTTATGGGGTTCAAACACCCAAGGTGACTCAGGCTATGAGAGATGCGGTGGTACAAGGGTGCGGAATAATTTCGGCCACCTGCGGTTTTTTTTTTTTACCGTGTACTGCAATCGCATAGTACACAGGCCTCTAGCATTTCATCTCTATCAAAATGATACCTCCGAGACCGGGATCCCACCTCCATCTTTCAGATCAACAGACAAGCAGGTAACACTGAGCCACCGCGCCGACTTCATCATGATAAGTTCTAGGTGGCCTTCATAAAACATAGCAACCAAGACCCATCACCCCTGGAGCACTCTACTGCAAATACTAGTCTCTGTATGACATTGCTTTTAGAATAATTGGAACTGAAGACTGCGAATATTTGTGCCACATATCAGAATTGATTCGCTACGTGCTGTTGCGAGTGCTATTGTCATAAAATACACATTCAGTACTCCTTATACAGGGATCCCAAAAGGAGAATATTGCAAAAATTATTCTTAAACACGCTATTGAACAAGCGCTCCAAAATACCCTACGTGAAGCCCGGTACGTACGCCGATACTTAAACGGGCACAAGAAATGCAAAACATACTAGGCAGACGCGAACCAGTTTATCACTGTTTTGCGCCTATAACTTGGAAGCACAAAGACAGAACAGTACAGTCATGCGCGCGCTATCAGAAACAAGCGGGTTAGAGCGCTCCTAAGCTGTGCACATTATCCAGAAAAACTCCAACAGCACATAATGCTGCAGCTGTGCCGTTTCAAAAGCAGGCTTGAGCTTGTGACAACATACGCATTACTGTGACGATGAAATACCGTTTCAAATTAACTTAGTTTTTTCCTTCAGGTGGAGCCCGAACAGAGTTGTAAAGAGGTGGTTCTTGCTCCCAGAAAAACCAACGAAAGCAACGAACGAACTCAAAGTAAGAACTATTTCATGAAAAAATTTACGTTATCAACAGGCGCCGCTTTAATAACACAGCGCAAGCTGAATGGAATTCGGGGTGCAAATTAGCGCAAAGTTACATTGGCGTTTTCGTAATGTAACATTCGGAGATGAGAAACGCATGCTGTGCCTCTCGCGAAAATGCTATTGGAAAAATTTGTGGGTGCTTGAGCAGGGGTTCATGAATGAGGCTGTCGTAACAAAAATATAAGCCATCTCTTGTCAAGGCGACCTTTACTCAGCCTTTTAAAATGAAGTGGCCACAGGCCAGTGGCGGCAGCCAACGGCTCGGATAATAGGGATGCACGAAATCATACGCGTGAAACGAAAGCAGAGCCGGGATGCAGCTCGTAGGTTCTTCGCGGTGTTCGAACACCGCTGGCCCATTCGCGTTGGCAACGATTTTTATTCAACAATCACACTATAAGCGTTCCTCCAGCGCCGCTTGACTAAAACTTTTGACACACGTCCCGTGCTTCAGTCAATAGCGTCACAAAACGTCTTTCGCAAAACGTTGCAGTCCAGGACGCGCACCGAGCGAGCGTCCAGACGTAACAAGCAATGCGCGCCTCTCAAAAAATAGCACTCTATGGCCCGGACGATAACACAAAGATTAAAATATAAATGTAATCCACCTCAGAACGTGAGTGTGCGTGTCCGGAGGTGCCAAGTAAATCGAGCTCACATGGCACTAACGCGCAGTTCGATTTCGGCCGTCCTTCACGGGCTAAGCGATATTTCTGGCAGCGCATATACTTTGCAAAACGAAAAAGACAGTAGACAGCCCGGAGTAGCGGCTTATCATCATGTGTTTCACACCGACTACCTTACCGCGCTTTAGGAAAGACATAGCGGCAGAGACATAAGGGGCATTAGTCGAGAACCAGATGGCTTCCGCTGCTTATAACGCCGCTTACAAACGAGGGTAGGAAGTTTGTAGCTGCGCACATAAGCTGTTCTGCGCCCACAGCTGTGCTTAGAGTAGCTTAGAAAAAAAAAATGAATAGGAAATAATGATGCAGACTTACCGTAAGTGGACGATTAAGTTGGATTTCGATGAAAAGGTAATCCACTAGAGAACACACCGACACGTCCACTCACATAGTTCCTTGCAGCCCGAATCATTCACTGCCGTCTCGCGGTAAAATGGGTGGAACGTGAAACAGGAACAAATTTCGCGGTCGTATCTTTACCACTAACACTCTTGCCGAGAACAGCTTGATCTGGTATCGAAGACCACAGGGGGCAATTGCTTTATACGCTTTAATTCTCCACTCGCGCTTTAAAAACCTTATTGTTCTCGCGAAAACAAAACCGAAACCTGACTGCTTTGCCTTGGGAGCCGCATCTTCCATAGAATAATTTTCAGATAATTATAGCATAAGTTGCATAGGATAATCTCTTTTTTGCGTGTGCTCGTGTTTAGAAAACAGTTATGGTTGACATCAGCGTGTCATCGGCTAATAATAATAATAATTGGTTTTTGGGGAAAGGAAATGGCGCAGTATCTGTCTCATATATCTTTGGACACCCGAACCGCGCCGTAGAGGAAGGGATAAAGGAGGGAGTGAAAGAAGAAAGGAAGAATAGGTGCCGTAGTGGAGGGCCCGGAATAATTTCGACCACCTTGGGATCTTTAACGTGCACTGACATCGCACAGCACACGGGCGCCTTAGCGTTTTGCCTCCATAAAAACGCAGCCGCCGCGGTCGGGTTCGAACCCGGGAACTCCGGATCAGTAGTCGAGCGCCCTAACCACTGAGCCACCGCGGCGGGAGTCATCGGCTCCGAAGCAGCAGTTGTTTGAGCAGCAACGAAAAAATACTGGGATTATGATTGTTGCGTCGCAGCGCTTTTTGAAGCTACGCCAGCTTTTCGAGCCGTCAGCGGAGCCGCAAGTTTGATCTTGAACCCAGCTAGAGGTCAAACAAGGAAATGACGCCTGTCTCACAAATCTCGGTGTACACGCGAACCGTGCTCGTAAGGGAAGCAATATGAAATGAAAATATATTTTAAGGAAAGCAAATTACGCCTGCCTCAAATATCTCGGTGGACACCCGAATCGCGCCGTAGGGGAAGTGAAATAAAGTTGCTTTAAGGAAAGGATATGACGCCTGTCTCACATATCTAGGTGGACACCTGAACCGCGCCGCAAGGGAAAAAAAGTGGAATGAACGTTGGCTTTAAGGAAAGGAATTCGGCTTGTCTGACATTGCGCCATTTCTTTTCCCCAATAAACCAATTCTTTTTTCAGTTTGGCTTTCTGAACTTATCTGCAGATGAACCGGATTACGTTCCTTATTTCCGCATAAACATATACTGTCTCCTGTGAGCGCCTTTAAGGTTGTTTCGAAGAAAGCAAGATGTTTAACAAATAAAAATATGCCTGCTACTGCCTCTTGTAAGCACATTGGATAAACATATATATTCGACAGTAATCAAAGTTGCGTTTCGGATTTACAAAGCGGTTCACAAATGAATGTAATTTCGTCGAGCAAACTAAATCGCGCACTGCTGCCGAACTGAGCGAGATAAGGATACGGAATTAATAATAAAAATAAAATGCATCTTGAGAGAACCGTTGCGAGTAGGACAGCAAATAACAACGCTGAAAAATTTACCTCTACGGCCATGATGTATCGTATGATATATATATATATATATATATATATATATATATATATATATATATATATATATATATATATATATATATATATATAAATAGATAGATAGATAGATATAGATAGATAGATAGATAGATAGATAGATAGATAGATAGATAGATAGATAGATAGATAGATAGATAGATTAGATAGATAGATAGATAGATAGATAGATAGATAGATAGATAGATAAAGTGGAGGAGGGAAAGGCAGTGACATTAACCAGAACGGAGATCCGGTTGGCTACCCTGCACTGGGCAAGAAGAATTAGGGGACTAAAATTAGGAAGAGAGAAGGGGAAAAAGGCATAACACACACACACGCACAACGCTGTCACAATTTGTCACTCAATCCAGTCGCTATCAAGTAGGCAGAGTGGCTTGTATGCCTTGAGGGTAGTCGACTGCTGTGGCCAATGACGGAGGATCTTTTGCTCTGTTAATGGGCTAGGATCGAGGCGGTCCAGGGCACAACACAGTGTATGTCTTGCACTCGCAAATGCAGGGAACTCAGAGAAGATGAGCGATGGTCTCCTCACAACCAAAGCTTTCACGGGCAGGGCTGTCGGCCATCTCCACCCGGAAAGCATAGTGGCTGGTTCATAAACAGCATAAACCGATTCATAAACGGCATATCAATGTTGCTTCGCGACGTGCTAAGTTACGTGGAAGACGAAGACGCAGTCCAGCGTCCAGTGCCTTGAGGCGGAGGTTGCAAAACTCTCCCGTGTTCCACGCTGAAAGTGTGAGCTCTAGCGCCAAAGGGCGAAGCCCACACGCAGCGTCAGTTCTTGATATTGGGATCCTCAATGGAAGTCCGTCATTGTGAGCAGAACGCGCAGCCGCATCGGCCTGGTGATCACCGTTAATACCACAGTGTCCTGGCAGCCATTGAAAAATGATGTCATGACCTTTGAATACGGTGCCGTGGTACAGTAGACGGATCTAAGCAACAAGTTGTTCCTGCGACCCGCGGCGTAGCGCAGCTTGCAGGACTTGAAGGGCTGCTTTTGAGTCGGTGAAAACCGTCCAGTCATGTGGACGTTCTTGACTGAAGAACTCGACCGCAGCCCGTAAGACTGCGAGTTCCGCACCAGTTGAAGATGTTGGACAGGTCGTCTTCACGTTCATGAAGATGGATCCGGCCGGTATCACCACCGACCCCGCAGAACTGGTCGAGGGAACTGATCCATCTGTGTAAGCATGTATACGGTGACTGTGGTAAGAATGCAGGTGATTCAATTTCAGTTGTTTGAGAGCGGGCAGTGACTGTTCACCAGCTTTCATCGTAATGGCAGGAATATAGTGGTGAAGCCGAGGTTCATGAAGACTCCATAAGGGTGAGCACGGTCTTGACTCAGGGGTGAACTCCGATGGAAGCGCGATGGGCTTCAAATACTGGCGAATGCAGTACGCGGCCTAATTATTGTGAGTGTAGCGAGGTGATGACAGGGAACCCGTGTGAGGTGCCGAATATGTGTTCTCATGGTGTCAAAAGCAAAGTATGTAGTAACAGGATGTTCCCGGTCAACAAGAACAGTTGCTGCTGTTGATGCACATTTAGGCAGTCCAAGGCAGATACGGAGAGCTTGCGCTTGCACACTTTGAAGAGTCTTGATATTTGTCTTTCTAATGGAACTGAATATCGGAAGACAGTACCGCATGCAGCCCAGAAATAGGTAACGGTACAGTTGTAGCATCGAGCGCACTGATGCGCCCCAAAGCTTTCCCCAGAGGAAGGAGAGGGTGTGGACCATTACAATTAGTCTCTTTCTCATGTCGTAGATATATGGACTCCACGAGAGGGTCCTGTCGATGACAGCAGCAAGGAATCTGTGGCTTCTCTCATAGGGAATGGCTTCGCCATTGATGTGAATGGTGTAACGTGACATTATTTTGCGTGTGAACGCCACAAGTGAACACGTTTTGGTCGAAATGTTCACGCCCTGCAAGCGAAGATAAGATGTCAATATCGATGCCGCCTTTTGAAGTCTTGCACGAACTTGAGGACGGGTCACCCCTGATGCCCAAATACAGATATCATCTGCATATACAGAAATCTGAGCAGATTGAGGCAATACGTCGACCAGGCCGATGAGAGCAAGGTTGAGAACTGGGCTCAGCGCTCCGCGCGAATTTCGGTGTAAGGACGTTGGTCCGTCCGAAGTCAGGACAAAAAACGACCTCTCTGATAAATAGCTGCGTATCCAGCTGAACGTGCGGCCTCCGATCTCAGCACCTTCCATGGCGTTCAAAATGGCCTGATGCGTTACGTTGTCGTACGCGCCCTTGATATCCAAAAACAATGGCACGGTCAATCTTTTCAAACTTTTGCTGTGTTGCGCCGACGTTACAAGGCCAACCACGTTGTCGATAGAAGAGCGGCCCCGTCGGAACCCAGACATGAAGGTTGGATAAATCTGATACCGCTCCAAGTAACATTACACACGTGTGAGCAGCATTCTTTCCATGACTTTACCGACGCAGCTGGCGAGTGCAATTGCACGGTATGATGAAATGTCGAGCGGTGATTTCCCTGGTTTAAGAAGTGGCACCTGACGACTGGTCTTCCAATCATGAGGAACTCTGCCAGCAGTCCTTGACTTGTTATAAGTGTCCAAAAGAGCCCGTCGAGCTTCTTGGCCAAGGTTGGCAAGTGCGGAGTACGTCACACCATCGGGGCCTGGTGGTTATGACCTTCTACAACAAGCCAGCGCAGCATCAAGTTCTTCCATGGAGAATAGTACATCAACCCGAGAATCCCGTGAGGGTGGAACATTGTTGCGCCTGGACTCGGAGGGCCTGTTATTCTTGCGCAGAAATCTTCGGCTACCTCAACCACGCTGCGCCTTTGGTGGAGCGCGACGGATTTGAATGGGTAGCGCTGTTGAGGAGACGTGCGAAGACCTCGAATTGCACTCCAAACGTGTGACAAAGGCTTCCGTGGATCAAGTGTTTGGCAAAATGTCCTCTAGCGTTATGTTTGCAGTGCCTGAATTCTGCGCTGAATCTTCTTCTGTATGCGTCTAGCATCTCTTAGGTCTAGGTGCGACTTTGTGTGTCGGTATCTGCGCTTTGCCCTGCGCCGTTGTGATCGCAGTCGCTGCAATTCGAAGTCAAGATCGGTGTAGTTAGCGACAGGGTTAAAGGGGCAGGTGGCGTGTTCCATGGCCTCCTTAAATTTTTGTTCAAGACCTGTAGAGAAGCCCTGTGTGCAAGCAGCCTCCATAAGTATTTTAAAAAAATGTCCAGTTTTTACGCTGCCTACACGTGGCTGGGGAAAATGTGGAATGGCCGGTAATAAACAGATAGGTTGGTATATGGTCGCAGCCATGGGTTTCTACATCCGAACACCACCGGACGCTGTTGGTAAGGCACTTTGAAACGAAAGTCAAGTCCAAGCAGCTGCTATAAGTCACCCCTCAAATATAGATCGGGCTTCAGTCATTAAGGCACTGGAGGTCATGGTCAGAGGCGAAGGACACAAGCTGTCTTCCCCTAACGTCCATCCTAACGCCTCCCCACATAGTGTGATGAGCATTGAAGTAACCCATAATGACCCACGGAACAGGTGTAGCTGTCATCAAACCACTGAACCTTCCGGCGTGGAAACGACTTGATGGCGCCAGGTACACTGTCAGTAGCGTAAACGTCAGGTCTCGGCTCTTCACTGTCAGGCAAACCTACTGATTGTCTTCGTTCGGAGGAACTGAATGTTGCACATATGTAAGTTCACGTCGAATGTAGACGATGACTTTGTTGGATCTGTGGCGCGTGGGTGATGCAAATGCCTCGTAACCGGATATTCTCAAAATTGCCGGGATCTTCGGTTCACAGATCACAAGAATGGGGAAGTGATTCTCGTAGACGTAGTGCCGTAAATCGGAAATCCAGGACTGGAGTCCACGAGCATTCCATTGGAAGATGACAGCTTGCTTGATTTTGTTTTGAAAAGGCAAGTCCGAAGGAGCCATGATGCCTTTTACTATAGAGCCGCAATAATTGGATGTAGCGCGTCCAGCCCTTGCAGTGCGCTATTTGCTGCTGGCGTGCGTAGGCTGGAAAGCAGAGCACGCATGGCATTCGTTAGTGACGTTAGCATTGCAATCACTTGCATATCTGGGCCATGGCCTTGATCGTTCCTGTTGGCTAAATCAGTCGTAGGCGCTGCACACTGCCCTGAGTGCGACGACATCCCTCACACAGTAGGCGTAGAAGGCTGTGACAGTGGTGGCCAAGTTGCATCTGAGGCAGCAGGTCCAGCCGCACCAAGCGCCTGGCTCCCTTGATTTGGTACGGTTTTTGGTGGAGGCGGACAAGCTGCAGTTGCGTTTGGGGCATTCTTCTCAAATGTGACTGCTTTCTTTGACGACCTTCGGCGGCGCGAACGACGTCGTCACACCTTTGCGGCGGCTTGTTTGTGCGTAGAATGGTCGCGCACCATTTGCTTCAGTACCGCCCGCTCGGTCTTTAGACGGGGGCAGTCTTTCGAGGAAGAGTCATGAGGGCCGTCGCAGTTGGCGCACTTCAAGGTAGTCGCGCGGCAAACGTCACCGCTGTGTGACTCGGAGCATCTCGGGCACACGGCGGAGTTGATGCAGACGCTGCTCACGTGGCCGATCCTCAAGCACTTCCTGCATTGAAGGGGCTTAGGCACAAAAGGTCGAACTGGATGACGAAAGTGTCCAACCTTCACATACAATGGTATGCAGTCACCCTTTAAGGTCAGCTTGATGCATGTAGATCTTCCTAACCGCTGAACTTGAATGATGGAAATGCCGTTGGTTGCCGGCTTGATCAACATGCGTAAATCTGCGTCACAGATGGCGATGTCGACGTTGTAGATTTCGCCAGTCGTAGTGCAGCGGTCCTGGAGAATAAGGGGGCGTACACTGATGTTGCCCAGTTTGTTGATTGCGGTTAAACTCTGCAGCGCACTTTGCTCCATCACATCAATAGCAATGACGTTTTTGAACGGGTTTATTCTGACTTCTTTAATGCCTCCCGGTACGATGCTCCTCAGATAAATAGAGATGGCCTGCCTGTTCAGAAGGTTCAAGTTGTTCGTTGAGTTCAACGGCACAAACAAGGCTGTATGCGCTCAGGAACTTCGCGCCGTGATGATCGTTGACGTACTTGATGAGGACGCCGTTGACGTGCTCGATGAGAACGATTCGCCTTGTCTACGCAGTCTGCGCTTGGCCTTCTTGCCAACAACCGGTATGAAACCGTCGTCGGCCGAGGACGAGGAGTCTTCACTTGGCACCGAGTACACAACAGTGCCCTGGCTGCTCGAATCACTCTGGTGGTGCAGGCGCTTCCTCTGGGTGGCTGCTGCCGACCCACCGGGTTCCAATAGAGGCCCAGCAGCCTCCACTTCCATCGCCGTGGCAAAAAGGGAGCGGCGCCTCCCTGATTATAGCACAAATTACCAAAAAAACTGCAGAGACGTGAAGGCAGTGTTCTGATATAGAACAACTTCGTCGTCTCCATCCCCTCGTAAGAAACATCGTATGAAACATAGTATGAATTATTGTATATAACAGTAGGCCTGTTATGTGGGTGGTAGCGTTTTTATATCCGCATATATGCTTAATTGCATATACTCAAAGAGAGCTTGCCGTCATAAACGAGCTTTCTTGTTTTATGGAGCCTTGGAATAGCAGCTGGCGTTTTTAAAGTTCCACGATTTGTAGCGAGAGCTAAATTACGGCAGCCGTTTCGCCTCTTCAGCATGGTCGCACTTTCGCCGTGGTTGCACCTCGGCCATGGTCGCACCGCTCGGCGCACCATCTGGCATGACGTCACTACGCCGTTGCGCCGTCGTGGAGCAGACGCCGCTCGCCTCGCCAGTTGTGCGCATACGTAGTAGAGGTAGAGGGGCTGCACTGAGTGTGTTTATACATACGTTTCGGCGTAGCGGGAGGCGTGCGGCAGCGTTTGTTCGGCGTCGCATCAGTGTCTCGTCTACCGTCGCTCGGAGCCCGCAGGAGAGGGCGACCAAACGCATGAGGGCATACGTCTTGGCTGCTCCAGACGGGTGTGGGGAGACATCATCGGTAAAGCCTCTCAAGCCCCTGGCAGTAGCTAATCGTGCCATTCAGCGGTGGCGGGAACCTTATGCGGGGACAATAGGAAGGGTACAGAGGGGCGCTGTTACCTTCACAGAAACGGGCCGCGGCTTTTGGCCCCGCCAATCCCCACGCACGACGCATTTCTGGCGCCGACGCTGAGATCTGGCCTCGCCTGATATCTGCGTCTCGCTGCGTCGCCTAGCTCCAAGCGCCGAATTTTCGCCTCCGGCAACCCCAGGAGCCCACACGCTAACGCGATGACGAAGAAAGGCTGCCTTGTGCTTCGGCCGTTAGGGAGAACGATGAATCGGCTAGGCTGAAAGAAGCCAGACTTCGGCGTCAGAACGAAACAAGGAGACAGCGTGCCGGAGGGAGAGACCGAAGAAAAGCGCGTCAAACGTATCGATAAGCGTCGTAATGACGACGCGGCTAGACGAGCTCGCTTAGCCTTCGACAGTGAATCCGCGACGGTAGAAGACGACGTGCCGAGTTTGGCGTCTCTGAAGGAAGCCAGACTTCAAGTTTGGAAAGTAACTAGCATAGACAGAGATTTGCCAAGTAAATCATCAGTAGTATTACACCGCTTAACCTCAGCGAAGCCTAAGCGTAGTCATGGTCTGTAGCTCTCACAACCGACCAGGTTTAAGCAGAGCTAAAGCACTGACAATTTTTATTTCATGCTTGCTTTGTTGCATGTTGTTCCTTTCTGGAGACATTTTAGTGGGAGAGTACTTTCAAAAGAAATTCTTTAAGGAGAGCAAATGCTGTTTATTTGAATACCGCTTTCGAGTTGTGCACACCGTCCGATAATAAACAGCATTCAGTTACTTTTGTTTTACTTAATTGTTTATTTGATAGAAACCAGCTCTTAACCTCTTATCAATGTTGCAACAGAAAACGATTCGGGGTGTTTTAACTATAATTTTGGGTTCATCAGGAATCACTGATGCCTGAATTCGCGATGTGTCCAAACTGACATCAATGAAAATTGACTACAGGACTTGTAATTCATAAGATGAGTTCCTCTGTAAATATTCTTATCGTAATATTTTATAAGGAACCTAATATATCGTCGATTTTGTCTCACTAGTACAACACATGCTTGGGATGTTCAGTAATGTCAGAGATTCGGCACAGAACTTCAGAAAATGGGACACCAATCCGTAATGTCCCATTATTTCATTCCTAGTATAGCAGGGTGAACTTAGTAGGGCACGTTGAGCTGAAAGACGCTTTTATTTATTTATTTATATGCGGTGTTAATTTTGTGACGTGGTCCAACGCCGCTTCACTAATAACTAAGCGCTCAGACCCTGCTTACTAGATGACTAGTACCTTTCTTGGGTTCTCTGTCGAAAGATCAGTTCCTAAAACTTGTGATTGCTGCTCCCAGAATAGAGTTTTTGTGAGCATACTATTTGATATTGATATATATCTGGAGTATTTTAGAAGTAATGCCATAACTCCAGATTCCCTAAGGTTATTTATGAGACATATGAAGCCTTCTTCTTTTATATCTATGGGTGTCATGCGGTGTTATTAAGATTGCGAAGATCGGGAAGATAAGAGTGATCTTTGCAAATGAAGACGGGTGGAAGAGAAGATGTGAAATATTGCAAGACACTCGTTGTCTGGAATGGGAGTGTTATCAATTTGGAAAGAAATGCAACTACGATCGCTGTTCGGGCGTATTTCTGTACAAAATATTTTAGGATTAGGGTTCATAAGTGATGGCAGATTATGTGAAAAATATTTATCTCTCTCGGCGGATAAAGCAGAGCAGCAGGATTTTACACCGTAATTTCAGCTGCCCCAAGCCGAAAAGGTACCCGCCCGTCTAGCGGTCCGGTAGAACTGTTTTTTTTTTGTTCTAAAATTCTTTAAGCCTCCTAGTGAAACAGGGGATAGTTTTTTGGTTAGTTATTGTGATTAGAGAGACATATTTGCTCATCAAATATGGAAACTTATCTATAAACAGCACCCAGTTTTCTTCTGTTCATCCGTTTATTTAACTTTCCCCCCCCTTCTCATGCGTTGTTCGGATGCGCTTTGGAGTTTCGTTTAATGGCCGTCGCTTCGTAGTTTCTATGTAAATAATTGTTCTATATAGAAGATATACGACTGTAATAAATTGCATGCGTAAAAAAGGCGCTCGTCGCATTGTGGTCGTTCGATGCACAAGGTGCACCCGGTGGAGTGGTTTGGAACCCCAGATATAAGCTTATTCAGTAGGTGCCTAGGTTTGTCCAGCATTACTGTGACCCATAAAATCCTTGATGAATCAGGCATCCCACGTATTTCCTCTTGGAAACGCAAAAACGATGAAGTCAGGCGGACATTTTGCTCATATGCAAACCAAATAAATTTTTTATTGTATGCATGGAAACAAAAACTTCTCTGCTCTCAGCGGACAACCGATACAAAGTAAAGCTTGGCCTCCTTGTTGTCTGCGGAGAACAAGAACTAATCTGCCTCCACAATTTTACATTTACTGCTGTAGGTGATCCTCCAGCTACGCGCCTTCGCCTCCCGTGCTATATCTTCGAACGCCTTTAAACACTCTCGAGGGGCGCTTTCTGTTGTTGCAATGGATTCGTTGAGACGAAGCTCTCGCCAAGTAATGGTGTCACCTAAATGTGAGAAAATTTGAAAAGAAAAAATGAGCAAGAACGAGGCTGTCTTTTTGAATTTTCCCGAAAGTAAATCTTGTATTAATCGAATCCAAGTGTCATGGTACCACTACGAAAAGAGAACAGGTATGCTCTTTTCGTAATGAATAATTGAGCAACGCCTAAGTTGGTGCGAAATTTCGAAGACGATAAGACAGGGATAATCAGAGTGTATCAAAAAGGCAAGGACAGTAATCACGAGAAGTAGCGGCTGGCCAGTCTCGACGTACCAAGATAGAAAAATGCCGGATGTCAAAAAGGAAAAGTAGAAAAACACAGATGGGGTGAGGAGCGAGAGCACATTATATGCACATGCGTACGCAAAGTAGCACTCCCACGCACACATATGACGTCTTCAGAAGTCAAAGCAATCGAGATGTGTGGTACCACTTTGTGGGATGTGTGGGATTTATTGCGCTATTCTTCTATTAGTGCCATGTGTAGGTTGCAGCAAGAGGGGATTGGCTGTCCGGGCTCCGCGATCCTCAGTGAACGACGCACACGCGAGCGCGCCGCATTATGTGTTCATAAAGGATTATAGACACCTAATTTTGGTGGCATGTTTTCTTCTCTGCAATGATGCGGAAGACGCTACTACGCATGAATCAACATGTGGTATTCGCCTACGACCGCTAAATAAATCCTAATCGAATTTTTTCTATTATGATGTTTCGGTTTTGAATAGCCGAACGATGGCTCTAACGTCAAAGAGTGCTTTTATGTCAAGTGAGGCATTGAAAAACGCCCATATAATCGCTGCTTCATCGTTTTAATTACTGCAGTGCTGAAGCGAGCCTTCCTCAAGAGGCGGAATGACAACGAATGATGAAGCAGTGATTATATTGCAGTTTTTTTCATGTCTCACCTGACCTGTAAGCACACGTTGACTTCACAGTGCTCATCGGATCTTCAAAACCGAAAGAGCACGAGAAAGAAATGCGATTATAAATCAAAAGTTAGGTGTCTATACTCCTTTAATGTGCGTTACCATACCACTCACAGGAACACACGGCCATTCCACAATAGCGCTAACGCCAAATGCACTTGCTTGCGCACCGTTCACAGAAGTTCGTGGATCCATGGTGGCCATTAACGCTACAAGTCTATGTCGAGCACCTTTTGTTAAGATGCCAGAGAAGCCGGTAACAGTCCCGAGATATTAGGTGCAGAGAGGTGGTGGAGCAGTAGCCGTGCGTCACGTGTGCGTAACGAGCAGTAACTAATCTATTCATACATATTTAACGATATGTATTTACGCGGTACTATTTTTTGTGGCAAAAACGCCGCCAGAAAAAGTTCATTAAGGCCGTCCATGAACCTCTATGCTGAGCATCAGTTCCTGAATGTTTCACCTAACTGTGAACTAATCCGTAATAGTGCAAAATGCGCTCTTTGTGGCGCAAAGACCTGTGTACGATGCTGCAGGATATATTGCAACCCACTTATTAGGAAAAGCAGATAAACGCGACTTTTAAGTTTTTCTCAGGTTGTTGAAAATTAGAGATTGTTGAAAGCCTATATGGACGAGAATGAAGCCGGCGAACACTGTCAAGGCTAGCTTACACGAAACATAAATACCCAAGAAAGTAGAAGAACGTATCGCCGCTGCCAGAGCGGAGAGCACCCTGTGCGACATACGGATTTCGTGGGTTCAGATTCCACTGGTGGTGTGTGGTTCTCTTTTCATCTACTTTGTAATCAGTTACGTTTCAACTTCAAAATAATTGCACTACTGTTTTCCTATTGATCAAAAATCCAAATAAAGAAAGAAACATTCCTCATTTCTTTTGACATTTTTGTCAGTGTCGGCATTGCAAAGGGTAAATTACTGTGTGATTATTTTCGCAATGAATGAGATATGTGTCAACATTTTTTCTTGCTGGCTGCTTTTATTCGTTGCTCTACCGAATAATAATAGCTGCCATTAGATTGTGTACTGCGCTCCTGTAAAATACTCTACTATTTGCTGTATTGCTGATGGCAAAGATAATAAATATTCAACTAACCGCCCAATATTAATGAAAACGACGTCACCCACCACGGAACAATAATTCCTCGTCTAACTTTAATTTTTGCTTGCGCGAAGTGGATATTGTACGGGCCGGGTTTATTGGAGAGATACGGAAGAGGCCGTTGCCTTGCAGTGGGCGTAGTAAGGCTGATGATTGTTAATTGATGATGATGGTTAAAACTTTTTTCATGGTGCCCTCGAGACGACTGGTCCGAAAACTGCCATGAGGGCCTCTAAGGGACCTCCACCTCCCTGGTCATACCACGCTAAAACCTTTATTTCTAAGAAAATGTATATGTAGACTTGGGAGAATCGGTTTACTTATTCTGAGGGCCGTGAGAGGTTCACTGAAGAATATGGTTTGGCGTATCACTAGAACACCACTAGCTCCCACCGCAACGTGAAGTATGGGGCCTTTGCATGCTCGCTCTTCCATTCTGCAAGCATGCACACGGATCGCCCTGGTGCTCTAAATTTACCATGCTTGCACAGCCCTTAGCGGTCTCCATGTGGCTTTTTATGTGGACACACAGGGCTGCGCGGTCAATACCCTCGGAATTTTCTGCGTTCAATGGACGTAACATCTAAGTTGTTGCGGCGTTGTGTGCCGCATATTGCTAAATATTTGAAGTGGTACCGGATTCGTGCAAGACGGAAGAAAAGCTCCTTGGTAAGGTTGCACAAAAAATAAGGCATAATACCGGCAAGCACCCAAGTGAAGTTGTCCAGTGATACTTCCTGAGGGATTTTGTAAGGTAGGTGATCTGCTTACACACAGTTTTTTGTATGTTCGGAAATGTGTATGACGTGTCTTTTGTATTCATTTCTCGGTGTCAAGAATTGCCCTTTTTAGGGTTGTAAGGGTGTGATTGTATATGTTACATAGTGCCCTTAATAATGTGAAATGTTTTTTGGATCTTTTTGGTTTTTACTCAAGCATACGAAATGTTTTTCAGTATGCGACCTGATTAGATATCACATCGGAACTACTGACGATAGAAGTTTAGCTAACTCCCGTAGCTCCGTCCTAATTTAGAAGAGGGCTAAAGACTAACCTCCTCATGATGAGTGAACGCTCTCATGGGTGATTAAAAATAGACTTTTCTGATATTGTTACTCGTGCACGTTCTCAAGAAGATGTTTTAGTAACAGTTCTTCATAAGGCATAGAATCTATCCGAAGCTAACGTTTACGGCAATCTATCTGCGACACGCCAGTGAAAATAAGAACATTGTGAAAGCTTATAAGTAATAAAACCTTAAACCTAGAATACCTGGGTACATGAAAATAATTACTTAGAATTTATCAAATTGCAAACCTTGTTCATATATGCCATTGGTACCTGATGTCGTATTCTCTGCTGTCATATACTGTGCCCCATATAAAGGTAGCCGAAGTTTTACGAACGAACACAAGTGAATAAATACTGTGGTAAGTGATTTAGCGCTGTTTTTAGTATCTAATTCATCCGGCTAATTATTTATTCTACAAAGAAAAATTTAAAATTCGAGTTTTTGCTTCCGGAACAACCTCGCCATTGCACGGTTGGAGACCATGGAAAACAGTTGGCAACGGTTTTTGCAGGCACCAAGGTAGGTTTTCCGTAACTGCTTCACGTGTGCTTGGAACATAGGCGATTAAATAGAGAAATTATTTTGCGAAAGTGTAGCTATTATACTGCAAAAAAAACTACATGCCTCCATACCCAACAATGCTGGCCAAAAGCATTTTTCAACGGCAAAGACTTTATTAACGCATTTTTTCATAAAAATACAAGATTTTACTTGAAAAAGTAATATATCCGCAGACAGCCCCTCGGGTGGCTTACATTGTTTCGCTGTTAAAATTTCTTGAATCCTAAAATACGTTCACTTTTGGTTTTCTATGGGGTCGAAACTGCTCCATGGGACCGAGGGAACCACTTGAAAAGAAATATTTTGCTGAGTATGGGATGCATAGACCATTACCTTCAATATTTCCATAACAGCGCCTTACAATATTTCAATATTCAAAATTTTTGTCCAAGAGTGGAAAAAACAGCATCTTGGTTTGTAAGGAAATTCAGAAAAACCTAGCTTTGCGGGCTTTCACAAAGTTCGAAAAGACCTGGCCTTAGGTTCAGTCATAAATTCGCTTATTATACAAAACAGTTACGACACCATCAGGTCACGTGACGTGCTATCTGAGACCTTTCTCCGAAGACCACTTTCTATTTTCTGCCCCCTTTCTTTTCATAAACATAATGATGGAAAAAACCCGGCGTTGTGGTCTGTCTCAAAGTTTGCTGATTGGTCGAGCCACACCGGCCACCGCATAGCCATGCTTCTGCCATTGGATCTATTTAGATACATCGAAACCAAACACCTCTAAAGAGGGGACAAAATCCACACGGAATAAGCAACACCACCACACAAGAAGTCTGATCACGGAAAAAGTCCAGCGTTAATTTTGGTCTGTCACAAAATTCGGTGACTGGTCGAGCCCCGCCTACCACTTGCCAATATTTCTCTTCTGTCGTCCCACCCTCTCTTGACCTGCCACCTGCCAACCATGCTTTTCACATTGTAACTATTTAAAGGGGGAAAAATCACTCACCACACTGGAGGAAAACGACCACACACAAGAAGATTCACCACCACGCAACCCACCAAGAAGACTATTCACACAAAAAGTCACACATGCATGTCATGTCCCAGATATGTTTGGATGCCACACATGAGTGACATACCACACATGTCGCCTGTCATAAAATTGGCAGTGGCTTAGCTCGGTTATGCCATGTTACGCGTAGCGAGAAATTCATCGTTATCTGTCGATACCGCCGCTGTACAGCGACCGGACTCTCCTTCTCGTTACCCATGCGAAACAAGTGGGATACGGCCGCCGAGTCACCTCAGCAATTTATACACGCAGCTGTGCATGCGCTGTTATGCGCGTAGCTAGCACGTGGCGTCCACGTGTGTCATGCGCGACCCCAGCGGAGAAGGCCGGCCAGCTGCTCCTCTCTGGTTGCCGCGCATGCGCACAACCGCTCTTTTACGTGACGTCACGCGCGGTGCCGGTGGTGGAGTCGGCGCGCGGTCGCGGTGGCGGCGAAGGTCTGACGTCACGCGCGGCGCACCTGCTGGTCCTCTCCGGCCGCCGCGCATCCTCACAACTGGCCAACTGGCCTTCTAGTTTATTCATAAGCCTTCTCTCCGCCCTGCTGCAGCCTAAAATCAGTTGCTGGGCGAGTTGGTACTTCATGCTAACATTCACAGCGCAAGACGAACACGGACACGAGGGGAGACACCACAAAGCGCCGACTTCAACAAAAGTTTATTGCTGTGCGAGCGACTATATATGGTGTACAGCGGACATGCGCAGCAACGAAAAGGTACAATCATTCATGAGCATCTGGTAGCCACCGTAATTGTACTTGGGGCCAGTCAAGCTGCCCGTGAGCACCTTTTCCCCTTGTATCCCCCACAACCATTGTACCTCCTCGTTTGTGAAAATAAATTCAAACTCAATCAGGGAAATGCTCGTCTGGTAGCCAAGTGTAGCTCTCGCTACAAAATCCGCTGGTTGATCGAGATAGTTATGACGTCATCAAGTCACAAGATGACCCGCCGGGCACACCTGCCAGCCACGCTCTTCAGTCCCCCACCTCCTATTCCACATGCTGCCCGCCAATCATGCGCAGCATGTACTGTCTGGGACAAAAGTCTCTGTACCAAGTGTTCCTCAAACGAAGCTGACAGATCTGCTATTAGCCAGGGGCTAGAGACCACACTTGTGGAGACGAAGGTCAAGATTTTGTTCTTTCATCTCCACAACTATGTTCTCCAGCCTACGACTATTAATACCGCTATCGGCTTTGTTTGAGGAACACGTGGTCCAGAGACTTTTGTCCTCGACTATACAGTCCGCAAACTTTTCAAAAGCTCTCTAATGGTGCCCGACGCTGTGCATTTATGAAAGTTGCCACTGTATGGTGGTGCGATATAGCTTTGAAAGACATGAAGAGTTGTACATAACCCATGGCAATGTGCATGCACTATGAGGTTTTGTTCTGTGCCGCAAGCCACTCGTGACGCAAGTTTTCTCTACGGTGCACCATTCGAGCGCTCGGATAGTTGTTTGGGCCACTGTGCAGAAAAACAGGCACACACGAGCGCCAGCCAGCGTCTGAAATGACATGTAATCAGTGACTAAGTGACTATGCTGAGAGGGTCTACCAGACCAACTGTGAAAGTGCCAAGTCCTATTACGTTGGCAGCGCTGTGCCAGAGCAGCTTCGCGTGCTATAGGAGCGATATATGCGGCACAGACAGTTGACGCGTAGAGAAATGTAGTGCTCGCCGCTTTAGCAGGTAGCAAGTTCCAAAAGTGAACGAACATATGAATATTCGATTGCGCTAGCCTCAATGCAGAGAAAGTTTGCATGCATCAAGTTTTGTTTGCTGTATGGGCTTTTCCACCTTGTTTCAAAGCGGGCAGAGTTTTAGAGAAGTGCGTGTTGTGCACGATCATGTGGAATAGCGACGCCTCATTATCATTCCCGTTCGGTCCGGTATACGCGCATGTGAGCACGCCCCCAGAATGACAGTAGCCTCAAAGTGTGCTGAATTTCCGTAAATTTCACCACATGCTCTCCTGCATATTGCGATCATCTCAAAGGTCACGGGCTTTTAGAGAATTCGCTTTGGCAATATATGCATTAGTTGTTAGTGAGCACGTCTGGAAGCCCTGAAGCAACGACGCTGTCGCAGAGCAATTTTTCAATTCGCGGGCTTTCTCTTCAAGCCGGCAAAGAGCGCGACGACAAGAAGAGTTTGTCGCGAACGCCTCAGCCGGACATCCGAGATGAGTGCAACTACAAATGACCCTTCATCCAGATGTGAAGATTTGGAGAGGTGACAAAATATTCACACGCAAAAGTACCTACACAGATTGAAAACCAAAGAAGTGCAGAATGCGCGACGCGACTCGTGAAATTATTCAATTGGTATTACTTACAACGGAAGCAGTTTTTTATAACCTTGGTTTCTTAGCTCGACTAGCCTGCGTTTCAAGAGGAAGCAAAACAGCTGTTATGTTGGGCGCTTATAATGGAAACCTTCAAAGCAAGCAGTGCGTTGCGACCGGAATTTTTTTTTTAGTTCGCGCTTGTTGCTCTACAAACGTACACTTTTTAAATATATGCTACGGAAACATTCTTTCGGAGACGTTGCCTCGACTGCTACGGATAAAGCGCCAGAAGACGTTATTTTCGAAGCTCAACAGTGTGTGTGACAGCCCTCATTTTTACGCATTGTTGTTAACTGTCGAAATGATGCCTGCATACGTACCGGTGCTGAAATCCAGGACAGAAACCACAGCGCAAGTTTTTTCCTCGTTCTCATACTCGAATACCTCGTAACCCAGTGGCAAATCACCTCGTTCTGCAAAAAAAGTAAAATAAACACCCTTCGCCATCTTGATGCCGGTTATGCATTGTTTGCAATGCTTCCATAAGGTTTATATATTTTTTGTTCATAACCTACAACTTGCAAAAAGCTCGCTTTGGTCGCAAGCTTTATATCTTTAAATATGTGAACCATTCCTCTTTTTGGTTGCAACAAAACTTACCATGCTAGCACACCTAAGAGAGCGCTTGAAAGACACTTTGAATTGATTTTTAGTGCGCATAAACAAACAAGGCAAAGAAGAATAGGCAAATAGTGCAGGGAAGTTTAACAGTTTAAAGGAACATGAAAATAAGTAAGGGGACTGTTTACAATGCAAAAAAACATTGAGGACCAAAATCATACAGGAAGTGTTTTTTTGTTTCAGAAAGTTTGCTTTGTTGCAATTTGGATATACAGAAAAGCCTTTTAGCGATTACGCTGGCTGCCTTAAGATATCATATTGCAATCATATTTTATTCTGAGCGCACCTGCTAAGGAGAAAAGCGTGAAGGTAGCCTCATGTTTGAAAATGTTCTGCCGTGTGAAAAATACTTTGATAATAAAACCGAAATTATAAGACCATTCTTGTAAAAACACGCACAAATTATAGCATATCGTTCGGAATTCGGTAAAATAAGGAACGTCTCGGCAAAAATAAAAATGAGACTGCAGCGGTCGTTTGTAACTTCAGCAACCGCCTCATGTGCGGAAAGTGTGGGATTTAGCCCCAGCGCCACCACGTACTCATTGGTTTCCAATGGACACAAGCCTTCTCCAGGCCTGAAGCTCGGTATCTGTAAAAGTATCTTCCCAGGGAAGCTAAAAAGCAAGCTAAATGTATATTCCCTGTGCTAAACATTCGACTACCTGTGCAAATAGGAAGCCTCCGTTACTTATACAATGTTTGCGCCTGTTTTTAACACCTTTTTAGTTATGCACTTTTTGGTTATCAATGTTTTGCTCAGTAGAATGCAAGCTTTTTGCAAACTACAGATTTTATTGCACACAATGTAAAGAACATGACGGTAGTTACGCGAAAGAATCCTGGTCAACTCACGTGCTTTGTGGTGAAGTTCCATCGCGTAGTACTTTCTCTTGGCTTCTTCGTCCTCGTTTGTCCAATGCAGAAAGTCTCCTTGAAGGCTTTCGTGCTGTACTCTGTAATGTAAAATACGTAAAATGACAAAACTATCGATTGAACTCGGCACGTGATATCTTACTTGCCGTTGTCCAGGAAAGATCTACGGAAGGAAGTGTGAGACTCATTTACGGCAATATAATGGTCATTTTTGCATTCAACTGTTCCATTTTGTGTGGTCTTGTAAACCCATAACTTCTGGTTTTTTTCTATGAACTGGAAAAAAATATCAGAAATAATGTTCATATCTTAAGAGAAAATATTCTCGCAACATTAAAATTGAGGGTACTAACATGGGGGTACCAACAAAGGGGTACCAACGCTCTCGCGTTAAAGCAACCTGGAATTTCATAACATGTTCCCAAGACTTTAACGCTTCTGTGTGGTCGTACTCGTCAAAATATTCCTCTGACCCTTCTCGTAAGGCACCTGTAAGCCAGGGGAACCTTTTGCTGCTGGAAAACAACCAGGTATATCGTGACCCAGGGGGAATTTTTGAGGTGGCCGTTTCCGCCGGGGCACGAGTCTTCTCAAGCAGGAGCCCATTATGATTTAGAAGAACTTTTTGTTGGGCTAGATGGTGCATACTGTAACAAAAGAACTGTAGCGCGGCCAAGACGAACACAAGACAGAGGCACACAGGACTAGCGCTAAACTTCATCTAACTTTATTCACTGGCAGCGCAGCAAATATAAGGAAAAAAAACCCGATCACGTGAAGATACCAGGTCACACACACCACTATCAACAGAACCGTTCAAGATATGCCATCTCCGATTTGTATAGATTCACAGACGTATCGCTAACACAATATACGCCTCTCTTCCTTATATGAAGTGCCTCCAGTAGTTCCCTTGCCCTAGTATCTTTGCTTTTGCCCAAAATCTTTATCTCATGAAACCGTGATTGACACTTTTTGCAGGACTGGCATCTATCCTGCGGCAAATGTTCTGCCGCTCGAGGGCAGTCAGAACACTCAGTGCAGTGCTGAGGAAGATGCGCACCACTTCGGTCTTTCAGTGAGCGCGCGTGCTCACCTGCCCTTTCATTTATGCACTGCCCTGTTTGGCCCACATAGACCTTCCCGCATGACAGCGGTATCTGATATAAATGAAAGGGCAGGTGAGCACGCGCGCTCACTGAAAGACCGAAGTGGTGCGCATCTTCCTCAGCACTGCACTGAGTGTTCTGACTGCCCTCGAGCGGCAGAACATTTGCCGCAGGATAGATGCCAGTCCTGCAAAAAGTGTCAACCACGGTTTCATGAGTTAAAGATTTTGGGCAAAAGCAAATATACTAGGGCAAGGGAACTACTGGAGGCACTTCATATAAGGAAGAGAGGCGTATACTGTGTTAGCGATACGTCTGTGAATCTATACAAATCGGAGATGGCATATCTTGAACGGTTCTGTTGATAGTGGTGTGTGTGCCCTGTATCTGCACGTGATCTGGTTTTTTCCTTATATTTGCTGCGCTGCCAATGAATAAAGTTAGATGAAGTTTAGCGCTAGTCCTGTGTGCCTCTGTCTTGTGTTCGTCTTGGTCGCGCTACAGTTCTTTTGTTACAGCCCATTACGAATTCCAAAGACAGCTGGTTCAATATACTGTTCTCAAGTAGTGTGCGGCTGGTATAGAAGATGGCTGGTGCCGCTGTTTACCGCTGGATTGCGCGATATGAGTGGGTACTGAGCACCGCCACCAGATGCCACGTGGTGGTGGCAGCAGATCACGGGCATAGTGGTACCGTACCACTCCGTTTGGGCCGCTCATAAAATCCGTCCGCGAAGTCCCACAACCGCAAGACAGACAAAAATCAAGCTGAAATTTATTGCGCTCACTTGCGGCCACAAAGTACGTAATGATAGCGCGGCCGTGATAGAGACAAACACGACCAGCGCCGTCGCCGAAGAGGATCACCTTCGCTAATAGCTGCTATAAATAGAGAGAAGACGAAGGTGTTTTCAAGCCGCGTGAATCATTTGCGATAATGACGGACGAGTAGAACCAGCCGCGGTAGGCTACAGACCTTCTCGGCAAATCTCGTCGAAACTCTCATCCTTCAAAAAAAAATAATAATGTGGATTGGCTCAGCTATTACAGGATATACAAAGCGAAGGATGTCGGCGTTCACTGTGTTCATTGGTGTTCGCGTTGAAAATGTTTTTGACGGCGATGGCTTTGAGCAAAGGAAACGCGCATAACTGGCTCCCTGGATATATTCGAACGCCTCATTCATGATTTTATACATGTGGCGATGGTGAGAGAGAGAGGGAGATGTGGCCTGAATGCATTAGCGCTGACAGCGTTGTGGCTGACATGCGGCACTGCAGCAAAAGCTAGGCCGCAGCGTTCATTTGGTGATCAGTCTCTCGCGATCAACCATTAATTTCATGCCACCTCCCAGGGTGGCAGAGAGGGCGCGCCGCCTATCCAGTGTGCGGAACGCAACCAAAGCAGGCTGTTGCAGTTCGACACCAACGCCACGTACTTGTAGGCGAGATAAGGTCTTCACTGACCCACGAAGAAGGTTGTGCGCCTTTCCTTTCGTGAAAATGAACGGCCTTTGCAAAGTTGTCAACGCCAATGAACTCTATGAACGCCGAAGTCTCACTTGTTTTGTTTGGTTTTTGTAGAAAGGAAATGGCACAGTAACCGTCTCACATATCTCGGTGGACATCCGAACCACACCGTAAAGCAAGCGATAAAGGAGGGAGGCAAAGGAGGAAGAGAAAACTGAAAATTGAAAGTTGGATTTTGAGGAAAGGTGCGGCGCTGCGCAGCGGCGGAACACCAGTGGCTCGGTGCTACTAGTGGCGCATGCGCAGTAGTGGCCAGGGAACGAGAGAGAGAAATATTTTCGGCGAGGTGCGCGTTGTGACGTCATGTGCCTCCTCTGAGCACCGCCACGGCGAAATCGCAAGTTCGCGGCCAGTAAAGCTTTCGCTTTAAAAATGATGCGTGGAGGCAGGTTTCAGCATAAGCAAGGAAACTTTACGAAGCTCTGCGGCGGTATTGTATAGTTGAGTTTATATAGGTGTATAGTCGCAGTCTCGAGGGAGGGGGGGGGGGGTAGTTAGGTGAGAGGGGCGATGACAGCTGGGTAATTGCAAATCGAATTAAACGAAGCGCCAATCGACAAAAGAGGTGCCATTTCGCATGTTATTAGTGCTGAATCGTTCCCAATGCCAACCCAGTTTTACAGAGGCTAGGATTCATTTCGGCAGTGAAGCAAGCGATAGCACCCTTTTTCATCAAGTTTCAACACCCATGTAACCTCTTTTTTCGGATAACTGAATTGTGACAGAAATATGGAGAGCGATTGTGTCCTAATTGGACTATTAGTTTTTATAAACTCAGGCCAACAAACATTTTATTCAACCGTCAATGGCAGAATTCGTTTTACAGGTGTCACCAGAAAAGAGGTCGGCATTTTAATTGGTTTCATTGGAAAAGTTTTTTCCAGCATAAAGGCAGTCTTTTCTGCGTACTAAAATATATATATAGCTCTTAATTGGACATGATCAGGAAGAGGAAAAATGAGGAAATATTGGCAGCTACTGTCTTATGTATCAGGTCGCAGTAATCAGTCGGCGCTATTCTACCTTCAGTAGTTCGCTGTATTGTGGTACTTCTTAATGAGTGCTATTCTAAAGCGAATAGAGGAGAAAGACAAATGGAAGAGGCAGATTTTTTGCACATGCAAATGAATATTTTGCCCTCACAGCGACAACTTACTCAAGCTTGCAATCATGTACCGTCTTTTGCATATTCAACACCTTTATCTTTTTTTATCGGTGAATCTTTAAAATCCTTCTCATCTCATTCACCCCGTGCGGTTGCATTCAGCTCAGAGCTGTATCCTCGGAAGCGTTACGTCTTACTCTGTCAGCTGGAATGCCTTTAATTTAGATTCAGATCAGACTCAGATCTGATAAAATCAGGTCAGTTCCGAGCAGTCATCTTCTAATTAATATGAAAGTGTCATGGTATGTAAGGAACGGCGAAAGCTTTTTTAGCAGTAACTTTTGATACTAGCATTGACATCATGGCATGGGAGTGTCCTTTATCCTATCACAACTGCTGTGGCTCTACGCAATTATATTCCGGTAATGGACTTTGTTAAGCTACTAAACAAAAATGAAATAGTTTCCTGACTTGAAGCTTTGACATATTCTGGGTAGCCTGCCTACGAAAATCCAAAATACCGCCGTTAAACATGCCGTTTCTAGCAGACAGCCAAATCTCACAAATTCCTGGAAGTAAAACGGCAACAAGCTTCTCAGATTGAATCTATATTTCCTCTATTTGCTCAAGGAAAGCCGCTGTTCATATGAACTGATGTTTTTGAGTTCATCAATATTCAGTCTCGAATCCAAACGCTGCCGTGAAGAGGCATTGGCATGCAGGCTGCTTCAATCTCGCGTTGTATGCACCACTTAATTTCCGACAGACATAAAAGATTGTGCAGTGACAGGGAGAAACCTTCAAATCCCAAGGCATTTTAAAATAATGTTTTTTTAATTGAATTGGTAGTGCAGTTATTGCTTTGATAAGTGACCGCTTAAGTCACAAACCGGACCATCCATATCAGCCTATCGAGAAAACATCATGCCGGCTAAGCTTCCTTCTTAGAGAAATTTCGAGAACAATAAACTATTGGGAGATCAGATTTTATTTCTTCGTTCTGCGAGAATATTTTCTTAAATGAGTGGACCTGGTTACATTCAGATGCGGCATGATTGCTATACAAAACTGTGGGAACCATGTCGTCGCCTCCAAATAAATCTGTGTTCGAAATCGGGTAGTCACCAAACGTGCTGACAATATCAAGCTCTGACGAGGTGCCCCGAGGTTTAGGTTTTTTTCTAATTTGATGTACTAGGGCGGTAGGCTCGGTGAATGCGATGGCTACATATTCGAATAAGTATTACCGACTGCGCGGTCCCATGCCTTTGCTTATGTACGTGCATATTGCGGTTCCGATAGATCAGCTGTAGATAATTGAGAACGCGTAAAGGCAGTAAGAAATCGCTACCGTTTTCATGTCGACGTATTTTATACCATCTTCAGGTGCTTCAGCGTTGATTCCAGCGCTCAACGATGTCATTACGACCACAAGGTTGATAATTGCCGCGGAAAACTTTCCCATGCAGGCCATAGCTGTTCCTCAGTGTTGTTCTCACGCCATGCATTTTTTCAGCGCTGTATTTATACCGAGAGCATTGTTCGGAAAAATAAAAAAATATGTGGTGGATACGTGCTGATGAGGAGAGAGAGAGATATTGCTGGTTCTTAATTTTTTTTGCATACCTTTGGAATGACATTTTAAGGCCATCTGCCTTTTAAGAAAGTCAAATAAGAGCAGCATACGGTGCTATCTGTAAGCACAGCCTAATAAAATTTACAAAACAACATTTGAACTTATCATCCGCGAGGATAAAAAATCTACTTTTTTTCCTGTCTTGATTTTGGCGGTATGAAGATCAACGCCTCTCACTTTGTTTGAGTGGCTGCCTAAGAGACATTTAAATGTCGAAGTTCTTCATCTTCACATTGTCTGGCGGTGCAGTTCAACCTTTGTAGCACTGCAGCATGAAAGGTTCCAAAATATACAAGCCATGGAGGTGCTAGGGCAGCTACTCTTCCGTACTGAAAACACATCTGAAGCGAAGGCTCTCTTGTTTAGCTGCCCATCAGCATATGGCGTGAAATAAATTCGGCGACGATGTATACGTTGCTTTTCTTCACAAAAATAGCTGGCTTCCCCTTTCTGCCGTATATACACATAGCTAAACAAATAAAAAGTAAATGCATAAACCAGGCCGATTAATGTAACTCTTGCATTATAAAAAGGTACGATCTGTATATATAACAGTAAATTACAAAAACTCTGTGTCTGGACCACACAAAATTGATGCATCTATGCACTGTGTTCAATTATGTATTTAAGAAAGATGGGGAGTAGGAAAGGTTCTACACAACTCATTTAAAAGAGAAGGGCGAATTGGGACAACCACAATAATAACAAAGACGACGAAACAAACGTTTTTCACAACTAAATTGTTCTACAAAAAAAAAATTTATCCCTGCTAAAAAACAGGCAATAACAAAAAAGCAAGAAGTTCAAGACAAAAACCCATTCTAGCACAAACGTAATCGAGCCATTACCCTGAAAAACCAGAAAACAGCGGTCAAGAGGTTACAGAAGATGTGAGGCGGCAAGGTAGTAGAGTTTCTTGTGAAAGAAACTAACCCACGGCTCAGTGACATAATTAGGGCCTATCTTTGCTACGCTGTACGACCCGATTTTTCCCGTGAGCGGCTGTGGCGGTGTGTAGCCAAAATAGTAGCGTCAATGAAAATGGGCAAATATGATTTGCATTTCGGGCAATGCGCAGGCAGATGTAAAACCCTCGGATCAGGCAAGAATATTTCATGTTATCATGATTTCAGATGTATACAATGCCCTGTCTGTCCTACAGGACAGACAGCTGCCAAAATTCAGAGGCATGTGGTAAACAACTGTAATTTGGAAATTCCCGTTCCAGAACTTGCGCTTAATGCTGCACTATTTGAGGCGTTTTCTTTCTTGCTTGTAAGTTCTGCTGCTTTCGGGACTACAGCCGCTAGAAATCTTCATCAATACCGATAGTACTTTACGCGCATCTACATCATACTGTGTTGCCGCGCTCCTACTGCAGTGCGATAACTGGTGTAGTACTTATGGCAGAAAAAAAACGCTTCTTGTTATTATGTGCATGTTTAGCAGAGAGTCCTTTCGCTTTAAGTGAACTGAACACAAAACGAGAGAAAAGAATGAACAACAGACAACACGAGCGCTACTAACAACTGAAGTTTTATTGCAGACAAGGCAATATATAAAAAAAGTAGCAAATAGGCGAAAAACACAGAAGAAAATGTTAGCCAGCAGCGGTGATAGCTGAAGCCTCTGTTAGCTACTAGAAAAGTGATGTCGTCGGCTAGGAAGTCAACTGAAGATGCGCTGACACAGTCGGAGCTATTTTTGTTCATTGCGAACGCTTCGGTGATTTTAAGAATTAAAGAGGACTGTTAAGAATTTGCTATTCATGCATGTCTTCCCTGCCCCTGCCTACCCTTTTGGCAAACTCGAATAATGAAGCGAGAGGTTGCTTTTGAGAGTTGATGCCCTAAATGACACGCCACACTCCCGAAGGCAATCAGTCGATGACCGAGCGCACATTTTGCTGCCATGAGGTTCAAGCTGGTTATCGCCATTCACTTATTGCCTTGGCTGCATTAAAGCTTTAGTTTTCAGTATCAGTTGCGTTTCTGCTGTTCCATCTTGTTTTCCGTTCCTTGCCGTGAATTGACTTCAATGAGAAACCAACTAGCCCAACATCATGCACTTAGAACATTTAATTTATTTATTAAACATTTCATAAGCAATCATTTTGAGCTCAATAATGAAACCAGAGGTTGCCAGTCTACTAACTTGCACTTCGAACCTTTCAAGAAAATCTTTACAGCATTTATAGAGCGTTTCCCTAGGGAATAAGAAAAGGGAAGAATATTTACTACCTTTGAAGGCCTGACATTTTTCTGAAGCAAGTACTTCGTGGGCCTAGTGTGATATCTCCAGCATACTCGCATGCTTTTAAATCAAAGCGGCAGGTTAAGAACTGCAGAACATTCTCAACATTCTCGACAGGTTAGAACCTAAATCTTCTACATTCAGATTCAGAGGTGAACCTGAGTCCTAGTAAACACTTTTAGAACACTCAAAATACCTGGTACACATCGTGGGAAACGAAGGGGAGGCACTAGCACTGATTAGTCCTCCCCATTTCGAAACGTACGTTGCGTAAATCCACAGTAATTATCCTAGAGCGTTCTGTCAACATGGCTGAGTACGATATCAACAAGGCAGGACACATGCGTGAGCCAGCCACGTTGACAGAACACTCGAGGGCAATTTATCCAGATTGGTGCTCCGCCTTTGTTGACTGATGTCTGCTCCTTGGCTATCCTTGTGGCAGGTCAGGCACGTAAGGTGCAATGGTCACAAATAAAACGCTATCGAGAGCGTCCAATCTGCTACTCCCAGGGATTTGCATTGTCAATTTTCCCCATATTTCTTTTTTTCAGCAGGTGAACCAGATACTACGACAAAAGCCCTATAGATCCTGGCGCTTAAGTACTGCCGAATGTGAGAGAGAGCGCTACCTAAACTTAAAGCGCTGTCTATATAGAATGCCGTCCCACGTGAGCATTGGAGCACAAACCTTTAGTCTGTGAAAGCGGTTTCAACTTTGTACGAGAGCTTAGTAATGGTCTCTAAGATACAGTTTCGGAAGAAGCAGCATATGAGCTTGATGTGTCTCTATGAATTTGGGTCTGCAAAACAATTGGAGGAGGGGCGCAGTTAAGATCCGCCTCAAGGACATTGCACGACAGAGTTATTGTGTTAATGTCCATCTATGTGAAATAGTCACTCTCAACTTCGCATTCATAGGTTACGTTCTTTCTTTAGTTCTTTCATCCTTTTTTCTTTCCTGCATTCTTCCTTTCTTTCTTTCCTTTCTTCCTTTTGTCTTTCTTTGTTTCTTTCCTCCTCTCTCTTTTTCTTTCTCTCTCTTTTTCTTTCCTTTTTTCTTTTTCTCTTACTTTCCTGCTTTCTTCCTTTCTTTCTCTTTCTTTCGTTTTCCTTGCTTTCTTTCTTTCCTGCTTTCTTTCTTTCCTTCTTTCTTTCTTTCTTTCTTTCTTTCTTTCTTTCTTTCCTTCTTTCTTTCTTTCTTTCTTTCTTCCTTTCTTTCTTTCTTTCTTCCCGTCTTTCTTTCTTTCTTTCCTTTTCCTTTCATTATTTCTTTCTTCCTCTCTTTCTCTCTCTTTCTTTCTCTCTTTCTTCCTTTTTACTTTCTTTCCTTTTTCCTTTCATTCTTTCTTTCTTCCTCTCTTTCTCTCTCTTTCTTTCTCTCTTTCTTTCCTTCTTTCTTTCTTTCTTTCTTTCTTCCTTCCTTCCTTTCTTTCCCGCTTTCTTTCTTTCTTTCTTTCTTCCTTTCTTTCTTTCTTTCTTTCTTCCTTTCTTTCTTTCCTCAATGACTGCACCGATTACGGGAAGCACCATTGGCCTGAGATAGCTGGCGCTGCCATAGGTGAGTTTTGTGCGACCAAAGTTGCTATTCCCGGGCAACCTCTAGCAATGAGTCACTGATTTAACAGCCACTTGCCACAGTGGTCAGTTTGCCCTCATTCCGATGGGCAGGTTGTGATGATGCCACAAGGTCAAATGACCAAGGTGGCGCACCTAGGGATTTTCTTCCGGCGGGTGGCCTCCTTGGCCAGCACATGCCACCCTATTTTTCGCTCACAACGCTGACGCCGCATTTTCTGGGTAATGCGGCCTGTAACTCTATCGCATTAATAAAGGTTGCCGTTAGGTGTACCTTCTCTTCTCGACACGCTGTGTCCATGAATCCCAGCAAAATAAAGACGCGGCCATGGTATGCATGCCGAATAGAGTATTTTGCTCGAACGATGCAAGCAAAGCTTCGTTGCCGCTGATATGAACGCTTTGAAAAGAGGGCGTGAGGTTTCGTCCATGAAAGGTACATGTCAGCATCGCTGACCAGTTTACAAAGTTTTCTTGTGTTATACGCACATACAAGACATCCAAGGTTTTAAGGAACTCCAAAAGTTGCGGATTTGTTCAAGCTGATGAAGAAAAATAGTACGAAGAAAAGGTAAAGGATGGACAAGATGACTACACTTGCGAGCGAGCGCCTGTTTGCATCGTCGTATGTGTCATTCGTCTTCCCTTTGGGGTATTTTTCGTGATTATTATGAATATTTGAAATAAGCGGGGCATTGGCTGCCATAATTTTGGCGGCACCGTAGCAGTGGCCTAGCCATTTGAGCATCCGCCTCTCAAGCGGGTGGGGCTGGGCTCGATCCTTAATGCCACAGAGCGCACATCGATCATGCTGCCGGTACCGGTCTCCCCATGTCTCGGTGCTCAGATTCTTTGGGGTGAAATTTTCAGCGAGTGGGTATTGAACTCCACTTTGAATAGACGAAATACACCTTGTGCATTGGCGGTCGTTGGCCGCAGATGCCCGTTGGCCATAAAAAATATATCTTCACCAAAAACATTTTTTCGGCAAAGAGCATTTGCAAGTGCTTCATCTTTCCTAAAAATGACTGCTTGCATGCGCAGTCTGCCTGGCTCCTGGAAGCAAAAGGTACGATCTTGGATGCATGTACAACCAACAGCAACTTTAAAGGTGCACTAAGCAGGATTCTGAGCTCGTTCTGTTCCCGCGGGAAATCGATCTACACGTTCTGAGCATTCTTAGAAACTTTGAAGTGTTGTCCTGTGCAACCGCTATCACCATTAAATTGAGTTAAACGCCCAGGCTCCGCCTCTTTTTTGAACTCACCCCCAAAAAAGGAGGAGTCAGCCAACGCATGGAGTCAGCTATAGCCGCAAGGCAAGCAAAGATTTCACGCGTATTTATATTTCTGTGTTCCTAGTTAGCGGCTATGCAGTCTCCGACTGAAACAATTTATTCACGGACACCCCTAGAAAACAAAATGAAAGCGAGAGTGCAATGAAGGACGCAATAAATGTCGAACTTCTAGATGTAAATTAGTATTGATTTGCTTGTGACTTGCCTTTCACTGTGTCTCTTTCAAGCCCACAATGACGCGATTTGAAGGCGCAGGTTCCTTTGCCAAGAAATGTAACCCTAGCAAGCGTAGCAGCAGGCCGGGGCATAGCTTGTACTCATTTTGAGGAAACCGGTGAGTAAACTGCCGGAAGTGGGAGTCGAACCAACCACCTCCCGAAGGCGAGGTGGGTGCTCTACGACAAGGCCACGGCTGCGGTTAGCGTTGGTGTTGAGTGAACGAGATGCGCAGTAACCGTCTCATAACTCGGAGGACTCGTCAACCACGCCGTGATGGAAGAGAGGAGGGGAGAATAAGGAAGGAACAAAGAGGTGTGGTAATGGAGTGCTCAGTTTTCATTTTAAACACTCTGGGATCTTTAAAGCAATCTCGCGTCGCACAAAACGTGCACAGCTTTTGGATTTTGCCTCCATAGGAACTCGACATCCTTCACCGGGGTTGAAGCCGCGTCCTCTATCGAATCAGCCGAGCGCTCTACCCACTCAGCCACTTCACTACGATCCCTATAAAGATGCGCACTCTTATCAGCTGCCTTCCGCAGAGGCAAGGACGCTTATGCCTAGAGCTATGCTATGAAATAGGAGAACCACAGATGCCCATTTACTCTACAATGTTAGTGGATGTTAAAGCACCGAAAAGTGCTCTCCTACACTCTAAACACAAATACCCCTATAAGGGAGTAAAAATAGAATATACTGTCCTCTAGCGCACACCCTTTTAATAAAAGGTGTGTGCTAGAGGACAATGTAATCCCTTTTTACTCTTTTCTCTTTAGAGTGTACGAGCTGAAGCCTGCGCGTCTTAACATACCGACCCGCAGCTGCTCATGCCGGTGTTTTGGAAACCTATTCTCGACTTCGGTGCCTGCACTAATAGTGCGAAATGTGCAGCCCGTCCCTTTGATTGCGTAAACATCGGCCTTTACTGGACCTTGCCGTCTTCCCTTCCTGGTAACCGCTGGGTTATTGTCGCACTGACCACTTCACGCGTCATGCCGAAATGGCGGCTCCTCCGGCAGCTACAACTAGAGATGTGGGTTTCTTTATTCTTCGGCAGCTCATTCTGCGTCAGCTCATGCTGCGCCACGGCGCCCCTCGTGAGCTTCTGAGCGACCGCGGGCACGTTTATTTCAGAGGTTGTTCATGCACTCCTCGAAGAACGCCGGATTTTTCACAGAACACTCAGGACGAAAAAGACAGTACAGAGCGCTGAACTTTCAACTTTTATTTGAACAAAAACTGAATCCGCACTTATATACACAACCCAGGTAAAAGCCCACCAGGGCGAGCGGTCAAGGCACGCGAACGAACTGGGACCCGCACGATGTCGAGGGCATCAAAAGATAGCAAAAATCACACTATACAATGAGATCTATGATATGAAGCAGGAATGACATGTGCAAAACGACTGGGAAAACAGGGTTGAGTGTGCGCGAGTGACAAAAAGTAGAAAAATCAAAAAACAGAGTTGAGGACGCGAATTTTGCTTAAAAAAACATGAGAAGGCGAGAAGACGGTAAAAAGATTAGCGAAACGAAGGATGAGCTCCAACAATTAACACGGCTAGAACGAAAATGTAACATATGAAGTGTGCCTCTAAAAACCAGGTAAAATCAGATAAAGCCAGAAAGAAAGGTGGCGTGCTTTCGAAAGCTTCCTTACGCGCGGAGATGTGGGCTGCTTCAACGATTTCGCGCGTTAGCTGGTTTTTATGTTTTTTCATGACGGTTGCCTTCTTAAAATGAGGGATGCATTTCTTTTTGCGGTCACATGCCCTGCAATGGGAGAGCAAGTTCCTCACTGGCGCCCCAGTAAAATCGTTCTTATATTGCATGAACCTTTGAGGTAAACATCTTCCTGTTTGGCCTATGTAAGCCTTACCGCAAGTTAAAGGAATGGAATATACAGCTCCCTCCACACAAGGCACAACAGGTTTGGTTTGGATTTGTTTATGGGGGTTTAACGTCCCAAAGCGACTCAGGCTATGAGAGACGCCTTAGTGAAGGGCTCCGGGAATTTCGACAACCTGGGGTTCTTTAGCATGCACTGACATCGCACAGCGCACGGGTCTCTAGAATTTCGCCTCCATCGAAATTCGACCGCCGCGGCCGGGATCGAGCCCGCGTCATTCCGGCCAGCAGCCGAGCGCCATAACCACTCGGCTACCGCGGCGGCCTACAAGGCCCAATAGGGTCTTGGGGCCGGGTTGCACAGCTAGTTCTTTTTCTTTTTGTTCACTTTGTTTCAAAGGTTTTACAGGCGCAGTGACGCTAAAAAGACTTCGCCTACACCTGCTTTTCTACTAATTTTTTTAAGATTATGCGATATTTTTGGTGCGGATATGGCAGAACAGCAACCCTTTTGTTCCGCTGTCGCCTGTCATCAGGGGCTTCACTTTCATGCTTCCTACCAATCAGGACTTTTTTTTTCCTACAGACGACAGGAGAGATTGCGGGTACCCTGAATGCGTGAGCCGTAACACTTGATTCGAAAAACTGTTCTGCAACTTGTGTTCACAAGATTTTGTGAGTGCTTTCTTAACAGTTCACTTCACGATGTTCCTTGTTACAAGTTTTGAGTGGGCTGAATCGAAGGGCAGGATGGGCTTATTGGCTCTTGGTTCAAATGCCCAGCAGACGTGGTTCTCTCCGAAAAACACCGAAAAACACAAGAGGGTGAAGTTCTTCGGGCATAAGGAATGGCAGTACTCATAATCTTGGCGTAATCGCCTTCTGGAATCGATTTTACCAAAACAGATGTTTGGTCAACGATTGTAGCGGCATTAAATAACATATAATGCATGCTGTGGAACAGCCACTGCCGGTACTACGCCATCTCTGATTTGAACCGTGTGTTTACGCGCGAGTTTGACAGGCGCAATCGCTGCTGTTAGAGAATGCTTGCTTTGGTAGTGAATATGAATTTTTATGGCGCAAGGACATTTAAGGCCAAAGAGCGCCATGGCACAAGGTATTTTTCATTTATTAAGGTGGGGTCAAATGCCCATTTCCCAAGCATTTCACCCTAAGGAAGCCGAGCACCACACCAGGGGATACCTTGTACCCATTGTATCACCGGTGGGCACCCGGCGGAACTGGGGATCGAACCCTGCACCTCCCGAATGCGAGGCGGATGCTCAACGACATGGCCACCGCTGCTGTTTTCCTTGTTTTGCGGTAATCCTTGTTTTGTACATTGAATAAATTGAGTTTAGAGATGACAGTGAATGACAGCATGAAGCAGCGAATAATCTGTTCTTTTTTTAAATTCATGTTTGCTTTCATTGCCTGCGTCTTTACTGACAAACAGTAAAGATTAGTTTTGGCCTGCCTCTCCAGACGGAGAGCTCCTGACTGAGAGCTCTAGGCGGAGCCTCATTACAGTTTTACGAATAAATGTTGGTGCGTATTTTAACTCAATATTTAATACAAAACCAACAATAAAAGTGGAAATGACATATTTTTTAGCAAGAAAGGGCATGATAAACTATGCGTACATTCCAGTTTAAACTTGTTTAAACTTCATGTAACTACATGTTTGAATGGCGCAAACAGCCGTATTCACGTGTCTCTATTTCAGGCCCAGAATCGGATAACTACCCTGAAAAAATTCTAGTCTAAGCCATAGCGTGGAAGGTACGTGCAAGACAGAGCTGTGTGTCAGGGTACAGGTGCAATCCAGGTGCATACGTAGTCGTTGTCCTCAAAAACTGGCCTAATTACACGAGGAATTGAGTTATATCCTGCTAGAACGTTTGACACTTAACTTCTGGGTTAATTCACAAAATCAACATTCCAGACGCGTCAGTATTGAGAAAAGCCGTGGCCTGATTGAAAGGCATGTCCTTGCCATCCTGTGAGCGCCAGCCAATGCTTCGCACAGGACTAGAATTTTACACACACACACACACACACACACACACACACACACACACACACACACACACACACACACACACACACACACACACACACACACACACACACACACACACACACACACACACACACACACACACACACACACACACACACACACACACACACACACACACACACACACACACACACACACACACACACACACACACACACACACACACACACACACACACACACACACACACACACACACACACACACGCGCGCGCGCGCGCACACACACACACACACACACACACACACACACACACACACACACACACACACACACACACACACACACACAAAGATTTTGAATGTCCAAGTGTATGGGTTGAGCTGTCGTTCTATTTCCTTATTTGCATCGACAGCCACTTTGACAGTAAAAATTTTTCGTATGCTTGAAGCCAATGTCTTCCTCATGTCTTTGATTCCGATATTTGTCAATGTTTTTTTCTGCGAAGGCATGAACTTCGTCGCGCGAACTGCTTCAGAGATGAAAGTAATAGTTCCTCTCATACGCAGTTTAAGGACCCGGCCGTCAAGAAAATATATTATGCGAGCCAGACAACAAACGACATTTAAAAGAAAGGGTTTCGTCTTTAGTTGATATTTCGGTGCCATGGCGACCGCTGGAAAGAATAGAAAGAGGAAAAGCAACTTTCGCAGATAGCGAAAGGTTGCAATTAAATTGTTGGAATTCAAATTCATGTTTAACATTAAGTAAGATCATTACGATATTCACTCTGTGAAAGCTTTCTCTCCGAACTTGACGAAGTCCTCTACGAATTGTCAGTGCAGTCGCGAGAAATCTTCAGACAAAAATAGACGGCAGTATTGTTAGCTTCACCACGCTACACAGGTACTACAGTCGCGCCGCCGTAAAATTATCTCGCAAACCAACTGATTCGCATCAAACAAGGATCACAAAAGTTTTGATCTTTTTGATATATTGACTAAAACACCAATTACACAAAATCAGCTGGTTTCTTAGTGCTGCTAGTCGCACTTTCTATAACCAGTACTTTTGAAATTCCATAGGAAACTTTGCCACACTTTTCGAAGTACAATTCAAAACACTTTTTTCAGTCATGCACTGCGAAAGAGAATATCACATGGTATGTGTTGGGTAGAGCACGCCATTGACCCTTTGCGCACTCACTTCCACGGCCAATTGGCTTCGAGAACGGCAATTGTTCCAGTGTTCAGAAGGCCCCCAAAATACATTCGACATTTTTCACAAGAAATAGAAAAATACAAAAATAAAATAAAAATCCTGCTTTTAAGCAGCTTCAGAAATGTTTGTTTCCCTTGTTCTTATAACGTATGTTCGCCCGGCACTAGGGCAAAACAGTTTAAGTGAAAGGAAATGACGCAAAAGGTTGCTGAACAATAGCTCCGAAGAGCACGCGTAACAGACTGGGCAGAAACGCCCCTTACCTGCAGTCATGTTTAAAATTGTTTACAGCAATACAAAATTGCACACAAAAACCACGAAAGCAAATATATTGAAGGATTTACACGCAGTGATGCTTCCAACTCTCTAGCATGATGTAACAAGCGTGCGTGACGTCGTATCGCGCTGTCGGATACCCACCAGCTACCGCCACATTCTGTTGTAACCTCAAGGTAAACAACAAGTGCACAAATCAACTCATAAATGCTGGCATACAACACAAAAACCATAACAGGCTCAGGTTTGATCATAAAAATGAATGTCACAGCAGGATCTTCAGAAATACGTTCACAGGGTTACATTTTAATTATATGAGGTCTACTTTGCAGGTCGGTATTTAAATTCGACGCTCTTTCCACTCTTTTGTCCACAGCCGTTTCGTCATTATCGACAATATTTACTAAACTCAGATCTTCCTGCCCCTGTCATATATTTGTTTTGTTCAGGAAACGCATTCCGCCCTGCCCTTTCTGCCTGTTACGTGGCGAGAAGACAAATAAACGGACAACATAATGACTGGGATATATATGCCCTAAAAGCCGATGGGCCTAGCGCGAGTTGCTCATACCACGCGATTGGATACATCGCCGTCTTTTCTTCGTAGCATTTTCCTGGTCCACTGAGCGTCCGTCGTGATCAAAATGTTTGGATTCGGACGGATGACCTGGAGATGGCCACATTCAGGAAAGGACGAGAGCGAAAAGCCTTCCAAATGGATATATGAGATTATGTGATGGACAGTTTGCTTGGAGCCTGAGTTCTAGCGTGCGTCAAGAACCGAAGCCTCGTACATCAACGGCTTCAGAAAGTCGCGATCTTTATTCGTGTCGTCGTTTCATGGGGGCGTGTCCTGATGGTGTCATCGAGACGCGTCTGCGTCTGGTTGCTGAGTTGTGCAGGCGGAGCTGGAGACGGGCTGGGTGGAGCGGCTTGTCGGATAAGGCCTTGCTGTGGCGCCGTCGCGTGGTGGAGGTAAGAGCCCTCGGAAGAAAACCAAGGTGCCTAGAAAGCGTTGATGATCCATGGCCGGGATGAGGAAGAATGTCAGCACCCCCACCGTATTGTATGTGGTGGCAAGCCAACCGATATGGGCAACATAACGACTGGAAAATGGAAACATTGAAGATGTTTGTTTTCTGAGAGCGAAATAAGTTTTCATTGGCTCCCCCCACCGAACAATGTTTTTCAAGTGCACCAAAATATTAATTTTTTAATAATTCAGGAAACGGTAACGCGCCTTATCTAAATCACAATAGACACCATTGTTTTTTGAATAAACCAATCTTTATTTTGTACATTGCTGCTTCTGAAAAGGCGGGTAGTGCAAAGTAAAAACCGGCCGAAAGGAAGGGTTTATTCCTGTATATTCTGTGGCGAAAAATATCTTTATTCTGTTGGACCAGCTGGTCGCAATTTTGCCGGCTCTCATAGCAGGAACTGCACACGCGGCATTTATGTCACCACATTTCACATTTTTTTTTCTGGACACGCTAAGCATTACTGCCCTTTTTCGGACAGCATTCATCTTCTCCATCTTTTTGACGTTATGTAAGAGGGCCATCAGTGCTGTCTTATTCCTCACTCGATGAAGACAGGAAACATTGTTTAGAGCGGTGGTGCCGCTGCAGTCTGTGGCAGCACCGCTATCTTGTTGTGCCACGTTCTCGTGCGCAGTGAAAAGCTTCAAAGTTCAATAAAAAAAATCTGGAGGGAACAGTTAAGCTTTAACTTAAGGATATTAGTGTTCCAAGAGAAGGCAACCTTTGCACGGGGCGGCAGAAAGCTAGGTGGGCGGATGAGATAAAGAAGTTTGCGGGCAAACGGTGGTTACATCTCGCAAAGGACACGGTAAATTGGAGACATGAGAGAGGCATTTGCCTTGTAGTCGGTGTAGTAAGGCTGATGATGATGACGATGATGATTAGGTAGCGTTAATGAGCTAATTGTCATATATACAGGATTGGTCGTTCTCTACAGCGGAGAGATTTCAGACATCCTCCATGTGGTTTGGAACTACCCCGAGCAGCGTAAAGCACACAGTTTACAGGAACTCAGCCATGAGCAATGGGAGGAGAAGCTGGCTCAGACAGTGCTCCCCTTTCGTCGCCAGCTGATCGGTCAGGGATTGAGGGCCGCATTCGCCAATGGTTTCCCGAACCTCGGTGAACCACCCGAGTAATTACTTAATTTTAATAAATTTTATTCTCCCTCTGCACATTCATAGATCGCTTCGACTCCTCATTCAACGCCTGGTGCAGCGGTGCAGCGGATAAGCGATGCGGCACTGTCCCGGAATATGGCTGTTTTGAATCATAGCCACCGGTGGGGCGTCTGAGATCCAGGTTGCTCTACCAGAGCAACCTTTGGCGACCAATCATTCCTTTAAATGCCGCCTTCCGCGGTGGTCAAGTAGTGATGATGTTACAATGTAATTCAACAAGGTTGAGGACTGGGCGAGTTGGTAAGTATTCATTTTAAACCAGCCAGAAGACGCGACACAAAGGAAGAAGCAAACAAGACGAGGCTGGACTAACAACTGATGTTTTATTGAAAGGAAGAAAACAACGAAGACTCGCACTGAGATGCGCGCGCACATAAGCCGTATCAGTGAAAGGGCACACAAAAAATTTTTCAATGTCAGGGTCTTACTAACAAGTTATCTAAAAATGCAAATTCCTTAGCGTGAAGGTTTACCGACGGCTTAGCCACACACGTGTCCTTAGCCTTAGCAATGTAGAAGGCTTCAACTATCTCGCGACAGATTTGTTTTTCATTTCTATAAACTACAGTAGTGTCGCTGAAGTCAGGGGTGCAAAGAGACAGATCATCGTCCGATTTGCATTCTCGAGATTGCACGTGCAACGCCAGATTAGAGTTCGCCTTCCCACCCAGAGAGTTAGAATGCTCCGTCAGGCGCACATTTAGACATCTGCCCGTCTGCCCGTAGTAGCATCGACCACAAGGCAGCGGAACGCGATACACCACATTCTTTCTGCAAGGGGTGAGCCGTGTCTTATGTGATGCTGTGCATCTCTTTGCACCCCTGACTTCAGCGACACTACTGTAGTTTATAGAAATGAAAAACAAATCTGTCGCGAGATAGTTGAAGCCTTCTACATTGCTAAGGCTAAGGACACGTGTGTGGCTAAGCCGTCGGTAAACCTTCACGCTAAGGAATTTGCCTTTTTAGATAACTTGTTAGTAAGACCCTGACATTGAAAAATTTTTTGTGTGCCCTTTCACTGATACGGCTTATGTGCGCGCGCATCTCAGTGCGAGTCTTCGTTGTTTTCTTCCTTTCAATAAAACTTCAGTTGTTAGTCCAGCCTCGTCTTGTTTGCTTCTTCCTTTGTGCGCGTCTTCTGGCTGGTTTAAAATGGTTACAATGTAACGTGGCCTATTTGCAGGCGCCACAATTAATCTGCGGGATCCGGCTGCGAGACTTCCAACTGTCATCAACGCCGATGCTGACACCGGACATTTTTTTTCCGACATGGGGTACTAACGCTCTTGCGTGAGACCTTTCAGGTACCATCCTGCAGTACCTGTGCCGCCATTTGTCGGGAAAACAAAAACGATGCTGGACAGTGCTACTCGCCCCACATCTGGCACACAGTTCTAGAAAATACATGACGAGCTGAACTCGTCCCAAACGGAAATCTACGTAGGCTTATGACGTTTGCCTCGGCTGTATAGTCATCCTGCACTTTCGACCTCACGCTTTCGCCCTTCTGTCTACTACTGCTGCCACGTCCATCCCGTTTTCACTCCGGCCCTGCCTTCGTTAACAGCCTGATTTCGTCCACCGCATAGCGCCTCCTGTTGCGTTAACAACAACGACCACGCGCAAGCCAGGCACAGGCGCCGAAGAGCCGCGTTCTGAAATTTTCGCGCAGAGCTCGACATGCGCACAAAGTTTATAGCGACCAATCACGTACACGAAAACTGTCCCGCTCCCCTCCGCAGCTGCATAGCGCTAGTGCTTGCTATTGCCTGTGAGTTGCGGTTTCTTGAGAAGCTCATGTGAAGTAAATAAGAAAATAAACGTAAAGGTACCCTCTCGTATGTATTTCGAGGAGATGCTATGTGGCAAAGATGTCGCTGTCGATATGCAAGTGTATGTCTTCAGAGCTGTTCTCTTTCACATACTCTGCCATGCTGCGCCTCTTAGTGTTGCCCGTTAGCTAAAGGAAGAGGGGTTGCTCCCTCAATAACACACGACAACTACCCAGCTTCCTCTTCGAGAACCGCTTCGTCTAATCTAGGCAAACCTGCTTTCAGGGCCAAACAGGCGTGAAACCCTTTTAGTTTTTGTACTTTGGAAAAGAAAATTATTCACAATGTTTTGTTTATCAGACGCTTAGGAGCGAAAATTTTCCCAACATGATTTAAGTTTATGCCTTAGGAATGTCCAAATAAGTGGATCAGGGCTCCAATATGAGTCAAAATTCCAAAACAAACAAGAAAAAAGAAAAGCAAAGCAGCTCTTCACCATAACTTTTCAGCTTACATTTCCACATAGGTGAGAAACTCTAATTGTAATTGCTCCAAAACATAACCTCATAAAAATTCAAAGTGTACTTTTGCTTCTTCCTGTCAGCAGCTCGTGGAGCGATAAGATGTATAGCAAGAAAGACGGAGCATGTTTTACACGTACTCATGAATTGTGGTAGCCCGACAAGTATCAGCCATGCCCTCTGGAAGCTGCGCGCGCCACCGGTTTCCAGTTATCTTCGCCAAGCTAAGCAGCACACATGTTCTGCATAGCTGCTTCCGTAGCTTGAGCAGCCTGCTCGACTAGTCAGCATTCTCATCTCGGCAGCGCAATGGGTTCTCTCGCTGCATTTGGGTATTACGGGGCTACTACATTCAGCCCCTTCTCTATTTTGTGCTGCCCAGCATGTTCATTGCTTAGACCGCCATATTTCTCACAAGCTTCTGAAGGGCCGTGTCGTCACGCTCGGCTGCTTTTGCAGCCTTTGACCTTCTTCTCCTGCTACATAAGGTGCCGTTGATTGCACAATTAAGCCGTTCTATTACTAACGTCATCCTACTTCACTTCGAAGCTATGCCGACAGCAGTGCTGCCACGGAGTATTTGCGATCTCAGAACGGGCGGGTTATAGACAAAAACGCCTTTGAACACGTAGCGTGAAAGGCTGAGAAAATAGCTAGGTCACCTCAGCCGTTAAGAAACGAAGTTCCTCTCTTTTAGTTAGTGCTAATTCGCAAGCGATTCTAAGTTATAAATAACGGAACGCTTTTGCGCAGTTGGTTACCATTTGGACGGAAAATTATTGAACGGTGAATGAGTTTGCTTGATGTTTCGCATCAGGTTTGTCTCGTGTTAGTGAAAGCGCTCTTTTGCTTTATCCCTTCTCGTACGGCACGGTCAGGTTTCCGCAGATATATGAGACAAATATTGCGCCATTTCCTTAACCAAACAACAATATTTATTATTATTATTCATGAGGATGGCTGCTGAATGCATTTCATGCTTGTCAGGTTATCAAGGGGACACCGCAAGGAACCGTATATTCCCAACACTAATTGGGTGCTTCAGATGTGCTGCCCTGTACGCCGATTTGGCATACAGTTTATTTTCTTCAAGCTCAGCAAAGATTTTAAGCGCATGTTAATTAAAAGGCATCATATTTTGACAAATTCTGAGCTGTATCTTTTTCCACGTTTAGCAGTGTAAGGTACCTGTAACAGCTGTGAAGAATATAATTTCAAATTCCGCGCTAGTAACAAGCATTCCAGCAGTGTTGTACGCGTTACCGAAAAGAAGTAACTAAATGCGATACTCATTACACAAAAAAAGGAACACGTTGACTCCCCAAGTTATCTACAAAAAAGGTAACGCCTTATTGTTACCGTTACCGAAAAAAGTACCGCAATTTACTTTGCCGTTACTCAATGGCCATAAGTTTTTAAACAGTTCGTCTTCGCTCGCTATAAGAAGTTTATAAGGCTCATATTTCACATAAAACTTCTAGTTCAAAAAACGATTTTCCCCGAATCCTGACTTAACGAGAATAGTTTGCCCAAATGTGCAGGAGCCTAGCAATGTTATGGTGGCCTAAAGTTTCCTGTAGAGTTACATTTAATGGCTTCTAACTCTGTGGCCTGTGGTGAAGCCATTTTCTAGATGCGGCATTAAACACAAAATGGCACTTCACCAACAATTCTAACTTACAAAGAAAACAGCGTTGAACTCTCAACAAATTTACAGTAATTCTGAAAAAAATTGGAGGACGCTGAAGCTTCGCATTTAAGAGTGGAATGTGACAGCGTGTTGCAGCACTGTCAGGGAGTCCACGGAACGCCATCTCCCGTTCGGCGCGACGCCTTGCCCGTTAGACAAATCGCTCTGCTACGTACGGTGAAACGGACGCGCGGAGCGGCAAACCACGTAGAAGCGCTGCCAGGCGCCTTGCCGTATCGCGCGGGACTCAAGTTGTAATCGTAGTTAGTGCCCACATCGCTCTCGACAAACCCAATGCCACGAACGCCAGCATAGCTTCCGCGCCGAAAGAACGGGCAGCAAGCCGTAAGCTTCGTGGTGAACGCGCTTTGGATGCGCGCTGCGTTGTTCGCCGCTCACCGCGTGATTCCTGCGTGCCCGCAAGGCCCTACTGCGGCCGAACGAGACGAGCGGGAGGCGCTGCCGTCGCGCGCTATCTGTTGGGGCAGTGGGGTACATTGCGAGGAGAAGGAATGCAAGGAGGAGGATTTTTCGCTCACGGCCAACGCCGCCGACGACACCGGCTGTTCTGCTACACGAGCACCTTAACGCTGTCGCGCTAAAATTTAATATTCCAAAATTCTCGCAATTCTTCCACTCTTTAGAGAGTCGTGTATCATTGGTTTGGGAAGGGGAGGTAGGTGAAGGAAAGTGTGTGAATGCGTGTTTGAGCACGTGTTTCGTGCTTTATGAGTATTCTGTCTTTTTCTTTTAGTTGGGTGCGTCGTCAAGAGCAGGCGCTTTCTGGCATCCATGCAAGCCGCAACGAGGGTCGTCGAGAGCACCTGTACATTTTGTATATTTGCAACATCACTTTAGGTGAACTGCGCTTTTTTTTCTTCTAAGAGGGCGGAGGGAGGGACAATGGAATAAAAAGTAACTAGTAAAGGGACACCTCACGTTACCAAAGAATGTTAACGTAAGTACGTTGCCCGTTACAGTTCGGAAATGGTAAGGAGTACTTTTCTAAGTTACCAAAAAAAGTAACGCGTTACCGCCAACACTGCCTTCAAGTTCCTATTTCAAGGCATGTAGCCATGATTTGAAATGACCGAGGCATAACAGTGCAGTACTACCAAAGGAACTTTAGTGTAAGCTTTCAGCTCGGCTGAATATTTAAGTTACTGTTGAAGCGAATTCCATCTCAGAGACGAGAAAAAGGGACGTCGGTTTTCAAGTTTTTTTGCACTAATATATGCATGCTAATCAAGGGCGTCTTGTGGAGCGAACGCGTATTCTCTCTTTGCTGACTATGCTGGGTTCATGCGAGGCATTACTTTTTCTTCTCCTTTGATTTGACGCATGTTGACCCACGTCGCAAAGCCAACATTTACTCTGCTGACGTTTTAAGCTGTTTCTTTTTTATTGGAGAGCCAAGAAATGCCTTAACGCTGATATTATGGCATGCTCAGCAGCTTGTCATAACAAGCGCAGCTTGTCACCGCCTACGCCCAGTGCGAGGGCGCGTGCGTCATCAGACTGTCAATAGTTTCGCACTAAGCCCGCGTAGAAGGAAAACATAGCGACGGGTTTCAAAGGATAGATTTACAATGTAAAGGTCGAAGAAACTTTTGCAGTGGAAGATAAATATTCTTTTCTGTTGGTATATTGTTATGCTCAATCTTTTCTATCAACGGCCACTTGATGAAAACGTGGTGATAAAAGTAAAGCTACGCTATGTAGGCCCTGCGACATTGATTACGTACCGAACTGTGAGCCATGTTCAGTAATCCGCTGTGGTGGCCAGTATACATGCACATATCGCAAAGACGGCAAAACTGAATAATGAACAGCCAAAATTGCTCAAAGATGAAACAGGAATACTAATACAAGAAGTGAAACTTGAAAGTTATTCGTGCTCAGTCAGAGCAAACTAGAGTAACTGTATAAAACTAAGGTTGTATAGACCTGTGGTTGAGCACTTAGTGATAATATTTTCTGGAGATAAAGCGAAAGAAAGGGCAGCATAGAGCGAAGGAACGGCAGGTTTGCGCTCCCTTCGCCTCTTCTTCTATGTGCCGTCCTTTGTTGTACTTCATTTTCTCAAGCTGTGCAACAGCCGGATAATAGGCGAAGACTTTAAACCTTAATGCATGAGGAATGTTCTGGCACGGGTACATAACTCTCACCACACAATATATCATACTAGCCTTAATGCCTTTGCCGGTCGCATGCTCGCTATTCCTGCACAATATCAGCGTTTACCTATCTTCGCCATGTGAGGATGAGAGCACATGAAAGTGAAGAGTAAATGCGTTCTCTCAAAGGTGCATTTCCGCTTAGGGATATAAAAAGAGGTATTCGCTCAAAAGCACCTTAAAACGCAATTTAAAATGACTTGGATATTGTAATACTGTTATTTTGCTTAAGAAACGGGAATAAAAAGTTACTCGCAGCAAGCGAATTAGAAATGCTATCCTGCACGTCCTAAAAGCGCATATTAGTTACATTACAGAACGAATTAAAAATAATTCATTTTAATTGTGTTCGTGTCCGTTGTCATGAAATTAATATTTTTCTGCTTCCCGTGAGGTGCTTCTGCTTTCCTATTTTCATGATGAGTTAACCTTCGTCAGTATGTTGTTCCGGTCTATCTCTGGCCCGTCTTGGAAACACCGTGTTCTCGAACACAGGCATGCAACCGCAATCTGTTGCATCATTTAGATATTCTCCAGGTTTGTCATTTCAACTTAGCTCACCATTGCGGAACTTCATAGTTTTCTTTAAAGCAGGTGTATGTCTCCCGCTTTTGTCTGCTTTTGTAAGTTTCGAATTAAATAAATTGAATTGATTTGAAGCTGGTCTGGCCGATGTCAGAGGCATTGCAGTGTCATCATCAATGTAAGAAGCCGCCGGGAGGCACACGGTACTGGAACGAAAGAGTTGTAAAGAAAGAAGCCATACCAATATCAACAGAGCTGGTACTTTGTGCTTTCTGTTCAAAAAGTGTGATTTTCCTTGTGCCAATTTTCTTGTCTCCCGTGTAACGTTTAATCCCCCTGAACTAGTTGAAAAATTTGCATCGAGCCAGCACCAACGCTTTCTTCGTCGGAACTCTCGGATCAGTCAAGATAAGGAACGACAAAATGATTACCGCCTGGGCACAAAATATCACCGACGCCTTTTCAAGAAACTTTTGCCTGTGACGTTAGCATTTCGAAGGAAATTCTGCTCTGCACATGTATTTCCTAATAAAAATAACTTATGTATCTTACCAGTACTCACCTACGGGGAAGAAGCGTGAAGGCTAACGAAAAGGGTTCCGCTCAGGTTAAGGACAACGCAGAGAGCTATGCAAAGAAAAATGATAGGCGCAACGTTAAGAGACCGGAAGCGGGCAGAGTGGATGAGGGAACAAACGCGTGTTAATGACATCCTAGTCGAAATCAAGAGGAAGATATGGGCTTGGGCAGGGCACGTAATGCGAAGGCAATATAACCGCTGGTCGTTAAGGGCAACGGAGTGGATTCCAAGAGAAGGCAAGTGTAGCAGTGGGCGGAAGAAGGTTAGGTTGGCGGATGAGATTAAGAAGTTGGCGAGGATACGATGGCCTCAACCCACAAAGGAAAGGGTTAATTGGAGAGACATGGGAGAGGCCTTTGCCCTGCAGTGGGTGCAGTCAGGCTGATGATCATGGTGAGGCTCTCAAAGGAAATCACATTATGTAAGTAGGCAAAGGACCTCCACACAAAACAGAATAATAAGATCCAACCAGAGATCTTCTTACAGAAATTACTCTGAATAATATGTGAGCAAAGTGTGCGCACTGTCTGTGTGCGTGTGTGTGCGAACAACAATCTAATAAAACACATGGGCTGTTTCATTAAAGTCTTTCTCCTCCTCCTCCTCTTCCTCCAATATCGAAATTCTACGGCGATGAATGCTTTCGCAAGTGATTCACGGCTGCAGGTCTAAATAAAATGCATAATTCTGTGTTCTAGAACGGGACTTCTGAGCTTTACAGAATTCCTTAAAAATGAAGATAAATAATGTATACGTTAGTGTTCCGCGGATTCCACACTCCAAGTCACAGTCTGGTGGCAGTTCGGGCCTGTTTCGAATTCGGCCCCAAAAAAGTTCAATCTGACAGATGCAGTTCTCAATGATAAAAATTGATCAGATTTCAAGCGATTGCAGCCAATAAAGAGGCTGAATTCTTTACTTAACGGTTATTGTTTTGTTACACGGTGCATACCAGAGGAGCAGCTTTACCAAAGTAGTAATCTGGGAATGCATCATTTTTTATGAAGAATCCTTACAAATTCTTTCAAGATAATTGCAATGTAAGTAACATCCGGCCATGCCCTGCATAACGAGGGCGTGGTACTTTGCAGATGACACAAAAATGGACATGTTAGGAGGCGTCAAGAACTATGATATTGTTCCAACACATATTTGTCGGCGTTTGCCAACGCGGAGAAAGCTACAAGGCTGCATGCTAGCATCAGTGAACGTATTTTTCGGAATAAAGTCCATTACCTATCCCTTTGAGAACATTGAGTCGTCTTCCGTGCAAACACTGAAAGCGTTGATGCACATCCGGCCTCAATAGCTTATGGGCCGCGCGAGCTTCGAAACGCGTAATTTTTATGAAATTAAAACCTCAGCTTGTGCTTAAGGGCAGGAACTCTACGGAGCCTATATAATATTCAGGTAATCTACCCATGCTGCTCGAGGAAAGCGATTTTCGGAGACTCATATGGCCCACAAACTTTTGACGCCGAGTGTAAAACCCCCTACACACGATTGGCAAACGTTTATGCAAATGGAGGTTCCAAAAGCTCATATAACTCTTAGATGTGCCAGCTTCGGACATTTATTCTGTTGCAGGGTCATAAACTCTATTTAACCTCTCAGGGTACTCTCGTCACTAACTGAGAAAACGTATGTTTATGATGCTTTCTTCACAAAGAAGTTTTCGTCATTTTTCTGAAAGAACCTGCAAGAAAGGTTGAGGTGCTCTGGCAATTTTAGCCTAATTGGAACCCGTTCATGTTTGTTTCATTAATTTCCTGATGGCATTTGCTATAATTAAATGACAATGTCGTATGATGCCAAATTGAACAGTTCCACAGTTTTAATGTTATTGCGGGGTAATAACAATCGAATGTGCCTCCAGAAAGCTGTAGAAGTTAACTTTGAATTGAATTTCCCCTGCTCCTGTGATCAAAAATTGAAGTACCCGACAAACAACATTCTGTAACCAATCCAAGCAAATGCTAGTTCTGGTTTTAATTTCAAACCTGCTAAACATAGACCAAAATTAGAAGGAGTTATTCTTCGCCCTATGGGCGCGAAATTAGAGTCCCTTCCATTCCATTCTCACGAACCAGCTTGTCAGAGCTGATTGTGAACTACGTTGAACATTTAACATGTCTATGACGGCCGCAGGAACGGCTATTGAGCAGACCGCTTCTCTTTTTGTAGAGATAGCTACTCTAAGGTAGCATTTCGAGCCTTCAGCGTGGTGGCGCCACCACCCTGTGGCTGCACCGCCCCCTGTGGTGGCGCTGCCACCCTGTGGTGGCGCCTGCGCCACGCTGTCACGTGGTTGGTCACGTGGTGCGGAGCAGCGCTGCCGGTGGCGCGACGTCGTGGCTGATCACGTGGTTCGTCAAGTGTCCAAGTTCCACTCGGCCAGCTGTAGCTGTCGCGCCACTCCAGGTTTAACCAGAGGTAAACCACCGCCTGTTATTTGCATTATTGTTTGCATTATGATCGTGATTAATCAAATATGACATATTGTTTGTGCACATCGATGAAGTTACACTAGTTAACCTCCCTGCCTTTCCGTCTTTCTCTCTCTCTCTCTCTCTATGAAGTTACAGCTTGACTTCCGTGAAGCCTTCACTAGCATTGCTCGCCTAGTATTAGAAAGAATAGAATTATGTTAATAATATAAATCGTACAATTTTGAGCAACGACCTAGACAAGCTATAAACGTAGGATATAATGTGCAGGGCATAGTTTCAAATCTCAAGGGAAAGATTTGCAAACCACGTTCATTACAGCGTGCGGCAGCCGGGCTCCCGCCGTTTCACGTCCGTAAGGGCTGCAGGGCAAAATGGTAGCTCGCGCTTCCGGTCGCTGTCGTTACTCGACAGCGTTCGACGGTGTTATGCGCTGGGGCGATGGCAAGTGCTAAGTATTATTTGCGCTTAGATTAGAGTAAAACCAGAAAGGTGTTAACCAGAAAGGTGTTCCCGTTGGCTGCCTTGCACTGGAAAGGAGGGATGGGGGTTTGAAAAGAGAAAGGAAGAAGGGGTGAGAAGTGAAGTCAAAGTTTGTCACTACATGGCAGTCGCTTTCAGAAATGGCGGAATTGTCTGCCCTCAACAAAAATATTAAGGAGAAGTAAAAAGCTTCCTGTCCGAACATTGAATGACAGGTATACTTGCTGCAATGCTAATGCATTTAAAATAGTTCTGCACGCTTTAGAATTTTAAAGGCAAATGTAGCTCATCTGAATTGTGAAATTAGTATGACGCGGACGTATCAATTTTGTCATCCAATCCTCGGTTAAACTAATTGCGTTATAGTTCTTTTTAGGCAGCCAACCATCTTATGATCTGATATAGTGCGTCCACGCATATTTACATTTATTTCCCTTCACCCGCTGCACAACGTTTTAATCCAAGGATGTGAAATGTCAATACCTTCTGTGTTTGTGTTCACTGAGGTGTTGATAAGAAGCTCACGTTATCATCAGTTAAGGAGAGGTTAAATAATGTCAGTTTGTGTGCTTGTTTAATGACTTATTGTTTTGAGACATACCAGCTTGTTCACGACATTTGCTTTTCTCAGAAAGCTAAAAGACACGCGATTATTTAACGAGAGCATATTCACCTAAAAGCAGCGTTTGGTGAGGCTTCGGCTCTTGGCGAACGCTAGAACTCAAGCTCCAATCACACTGTTAATCACATAATATCATATATCGATTTGAAAGGCTTTCCGTTCTCGTCCTTTGCTGACAGTGGTCATCTTCAGGTCATCCCTCCGAATCCGAAATTTTGATCACGACGGACGCTCAGTGGACCAGGACAATGCAACGAAGAATAGACGGCGATCTAGCCAGTGACGTGGAATGAGTCACTCGCGCTTGGCCCATCGGCTGTTGGGCTATATACCAGGTGGTCCACGGAAGGTGATCACTCGTATTTAAAAATAGGTTTTTCAGGTAAACAGCAGCTTTTCCCGGCATAGTAATGCCAGCGTTGGCGGACGTCAGAAGACATGCGAATCACCTCAGATAGCTAAGTGATGAACTAAATTATAATCGTTAAATTTTTAACCATTACCAATAAGCACCTCATTGCAATTAGAGATTTGTAGCTGGCCGCTAATAACAGCCATATCAACTTTTAGAATTTCGAAAACGCCATTACTCTCGCCGCTGTGGCAGGACAAAATTTGGTTACATTGTGCTAAAATGCATGCACTTTCGAAATGTATTCAGGCAAAGCAACCCCTCCAGTGGTCGTAATTAGTCAAAATAGCCAAATTTTCTCGTGCCACAGCGGCGAGAGTAATGTCAAAAGAACTGTAGCGCAACCAAGACGAACACAAGAATGAGGCACACAGAACTAGCGCTAATTTAGCGCTAGTCCTGTGTGCCTCATTCTTGTGTTCGTCTTGGTAGCGCTACAGTTCTTTAGTTACAAAATTCACCATTTAGCCCAACAAAAAGTTCTTCTAAAAGAGAGTAATAGAATTTTCAAAATTCTGAAAACTGATATGATTTTACTAACGGCTCGCTACTAATTTCTATTTGAAATCAGGTGCCTATTGGTAATAGTTAAAAAGTTCAATATATGAATTTAGTTAATCTCTTAGCTAGTAAAGGTGATTGGCCTTTTTTTTACGTCCGCCAATACTCATATTACTATGCAACCAAATTGCTTCTCTTTACTTCAAAAACCTTATTTAAAAATTAGTGATCACCTTCCTTGAAACACCTGGTATATCCCACTCATTATGTTGCCCTTTTATTTCTCTTCCCGTCAGGTAAGAATATGAGGCAGAATGAGCAGGGCAGAATGCGTTTCCTGAACAAAACGAATATATGACTGGGGCAGCAAGATCTGAGGTGAACTAGTAAATGGTGCCGACAATGATAAAAGGTTTGTGGACAACTGAGTGAAAAGAATGCCGAATTTAAATACCGATCTGCAAACTAAAGCTCATATAACTAAGCTGTAATCCTGTGAACGTATGCTGTAACCCTGTGAACCGCAGCGCGATACGTTGTCATGCGTTGGTTGTTAAAACATGCGAGTTGAAAGCATCACTGCGTGCAAATCCTTCAATATATTTGCTTTCGTGCTTGTTGTGTGCAATTTTGTATTGATGTGAACATCTTTAAACATGAATGCTGGTAAGGGACGTTTCTGCTACGTTTGTTGCGCGTGCTCTTCGGAGCTATTCTTGACCTACCATTTGCGTCATTTCCTTTAAGTTAGGCTGCTTTGCCCTAGTGCCGGGCGAACATACGGTATAAGAACAAGGGAGACAGACATTTCTGAAGCTGCTTAAAAGCAGGGTTCTTATTCTGTCTTTGTATTTGTTGTATTTCTTGTGAAAAATGCTGACTTCAAAAAATTGTTGCACAGCTTAATACAGTGCTTTCTGTATTTCGGGGCACTTCTGAACACTGCAGCACTGCCGTTCTCGAAGCCAATTAGCCGTGGAAGTGAGTGCGCGAAGTGTCATGGGCTTGCTCTACCACGCACATACCATGTTATATTCTCTTTTGCAGCGCATTACTGAAAAATGGGTTTTGAATTCTACTTTAAAAGGCGTGTAAAATTTTCTTATCAAATTTTAAACGTACTGGTTATAGAAAGGGCGAGTAGCAGCGCTAGGCAACCAGCTGATTTTGTATTATTGGTGTTTTAGCCAAAATGAAAGAGATAGAAAATTTTGTGATCCTAGTTTTATAGGAATCAATTGGTTTTCGAGATAATTTATGGCGACGCGACGGTAGTACGTGTGTAACGTGGTGAAGCTAACAATACTGTCGTCTATTCTTAGCTGAAGATTTCTCGCGACTGCAATGAAAATTCGTAGTTGACTTCGTCGAGTTCCGAGAGAAAGCTTTCACAGTGTGAATATCGTAATGACCTTTCTTAATGTTAAATATGAATTTGATTTCCGACAACTCAATTACAACTTTTTAGTATCTGCTAAAGTTGCTTTTCCTCTCTTTATTCTTCTCAGCGGTCGCCATGGCACCGAGATGTCAACTCATGACGAAAACCTTCCTTTTAAATGACGTTTGTCGTTCGGCTCGCATGACTCTTATTTTCTTGAAAACAATAGATAAAACAATTCTCGTATGCAGTTTAAGGACCCGGTCGTCAAGAAATTCAGAGTCATCCGAGCCAAACAACAAAAGCCATTTAAAAGGAAGGCTTTCGTCTTGAGTTGACATCTCGGTGCCATGGCGACCACTGAGAAGAATAAAGAGAGGAAAAGCAACTTTCGCAGATACCGAAAGGATGTAATTCAATTGCTGGAATTCAAATTCATATTTAACATTAAGAATGGTCATTACGATATTCACATTGTGAAACCTTTCTCTCGGAACTTGACGAAGCCAACTACGAATTGTCATTGCAGTCGCGAGGAATCTTCAGACAAGAACAGACGGCAGTATTATCAGCTTCACCTCGTTACACACGTACCATAGACGCGCCACCGTAAAATTAACTCGCAAACCAATTGATTCGCATCAAACTAGAATCAGAAAATTTTCTATCGCTTTCATATAGGCTAAAACACCAATAATACAAAAACAGCTGGTTGCTTGGCGCTCCTAGTCGCACTTTCATTCATTCATTCATTCATTTTTATTTGTTCTTCACAACATGACGTACACATTGTGAAAGGGGCCAAGAAGAAAAGCCGTTCCTTTACGGCTTGAAAAAAAATCTTGGTCCCCCCTGGCATTGACGTTTAAAATTGTATAGGAAATTTTTACACGCCTTTTAACGTACATTTCAAAACCCATTTTTCTGTACTGCGCTGCAAAAGAGAATATCACATGGTATGTGCCGGGTAGAGCAAGTCCATGACACATTGCGCACTCACTTCCACGGCCAATTGGCTTCAAGAAGGGCAAGTGTTGCAGTGTTCAAAGTCCCACGAAATAAAGTTAGCACTGTATTAAGATTCGTAAAAATTTTTCGCAGTCGGCATTTTTCACAACAAATACAACAAATACAAAGGCGGAATAAGAACCTTGCTTTTGAGCAGCTTTAGAAATGTTTGTCTCCCTTGTTCTTATACCATGTATTCGCCCGGAACTAGGGCAGAACAGCTTAACTTAAAGTGAATGACGCAAATGGTTGCTGAAGAATAGCTCCGAAGAACACGCGCAACAGACGCGGCAGAAACGCCTCTTACCAGCATTCATGCTTAAAGTTGTTCACAGAAATACAAAATTCGACACAAGAAGCACGAAAGCAAATATATTGAAGGACTTGGACGCAGTGATGCTTTCAACTCTGTAGCATGGTGTAACAACCAACGCATGACAACGTATCGCGCTGCCGTATATGCACCCGCTGGCAATAAGCTGTGCTATAACAAAAAAGTAGACAACAAAGCACACAAATCAACTAAAAAATGCTGGCTTACAACACAAATCACCACAACAAGCTGAAGTTTGATCATAAACATGAATGTCACAGCAGGTTACCACTAATACGTTAAGAGGGTTACAGCTTAGTTACATGACCTTTAGTTTGCAGATCGGTATTTAAATTCGGCATTTTTTTAACTCACTTGCCCACAACCGTTTTATCATATTCGACACTATTTACAAGTTTACCTCAGATCTTGCTGCCCCAGTCATATTTTCGTTTTGTTCAGGAAACGCATTCTCTCCTGCTTTTTCTGCCTCATATTTTTACGTGGCGAGAAGACAGATAAAGGAGAACATAATGACTGCGATATATATACCCCCCAAAAAAGATGGTCCTAGCGCGCGTGGCTCATTCTACCGTAGCATTGTGCTGGTCTACTGAGCTCCGTCGTGATCAAAAGTTTGGATTCGGAGGGATGACCTGAAGATGACCACTGTAAGCAAAGGACGAGAGCAGAGAAAGCCTTCCAAATCGATATATGATATTATGTGATTAAAAGTTGGATTGGAGCTTGAGTTCTAGCGTTCGCCAATAGCCGAAGCCTCATTCACGAACGGCTTCAGCACGTCGCCATCTTTATTCGTGTCGTCCTTTCATGGGGGCGTGTCCTGAGGTCCTGATGGTGTCATCGAGCCGCGTCTGCGTCTGGTTGCTGAGTTGTGTAGGCGGAGCTGGAGACGGGCTGGGTGGAGCTGGAGGTCGGATCAGGGCTTGCTGTGGCACAGTCGCGTGGTGGAAACAAGAGCCCTCGGAAGAAAACCAAGGCGCCTAGAAGGCGTGGATGCCCCATGGCCGGGATGAGGATGAATGACAGCACCCCCGCCAAATTGTATGTGGTGGCAAGCGAAGCAAATGGGAAACATAACGAATGGAAAAATTAAACATTGATGAAGTTTATTTTCTAAGAGCGAAATAAGTTTTCTTTAGCGCCCTTACAGAAGAATGTTTTTTCAACTGCACCAAAATTGCAAATTTTTATAATTCATGAAACGGTAACGCGCCTCATCTAAATCACAATAGACACCATTAGTTTTTGAACTGACCAATCTTTATTTTGTACGTTTCTGCTTCTGAAAAGGCGAGTATTGCAAAGTAAAAAAAGGCCGAAAGGAAGGGCTTCTTCCTGTAAGTTCTCTGGCAACAAATATCTTTATTCTGTTGCAGTAGCTGGTCGCCAGTACCGGCACTCAAAGTAGGAATCTCCACACAAATATTTATGGCACCACATTTCGCGCTTCTTTCCGGACAGGCTAAGCATTACTGCCCTTCTTCAGACAGCATTCATGTTCTCTATATTTTTGACGTTATGTAAGAGAGCCATCAGTGCTGTCTTATTCCTCACTCGATGAAGACAGGAAACATTGTTTAGAGCGGTGGTGCCGCTGCAGTCTGTGGCAGCAGAGCTATCTTGTGCCACGTTCTTGTGCGCAGTGAAAAGCTTCAAAGTTCAAGAAAAAAATCTGGAGGGAACAGTTAAGCTTTGCCTTAAGGATATTAGTGCTCCAAGAGAAGACAGCCTTTGCACGGGGCGGCAGAAAGCTAGGTGGGCGGATGAGATAAAGAAGTTTGCGGACAAACGGTGGGTGCAGCTGGCAAAGGACACGGTGAATTGGAGACATGAGAGAGGCATTTGCCTTGTAGTGGGCGTAGTAAGGCTGACGATGATGACGACGATAAATAGGTAGTGTTAATGAGCTAATTGTCATATATACAGGATTGGTCGTTCTCTACAGCGGAGAAATTTTAGACATCCTCCATGTGGTTTGGAACTACCCCGAGCAGCGTAAAGCGGACAGTTTCCAGAAACTCAGCCATGAGCAATGGGAGGAGAAGCTGGCTCAGACAGTGCTCCCCTTTCATCGCCAGCTGATCGGTCAGGCCTGAAGGGCCGCATTCGCAAATGGTTTTCCGATCCTGGGTGAACCACCCGCCTAATTACTTTACATTAATAAATTTGATTCTCTCTCTCTCTCTCCACATTCATAGATCGTTGCGACTCCTCATACAACGCCTATTGCAGTGGTGCAGCGGTTAAGTGATGCGCCACGGTCCCGGAATGCGGCTGTTTTTAATCATAGCCACTGGTGAGGCTCCTGAAATCCATGTTGCTCTGCCCGAGCAACCTCTGGCAACCAATAATTCTTTTAAATGCCGCCTACCGCGGTGGTCAAGTTGTGATGATGTTATAATGTGACGTGGCCTATTTGCAGGCGCCACAATCGGTCTGCGGGATCCGGCTGCGAGGCTTCCAACTGTCATCAACGCCGATGCTGACACCGGACATTTTTTTTTCTGACATGGGGTACTAACGCTCTTGCGTGAAACCTTTCAGGTACCATTCAGTACCTGTGCCGCCATTTGTCGGGAAAACGAAAACGATGCTGGACGAGTGCTACTCGTCCTACATCTGGCACACAGTTCTAGAAAACGCATGACGAGCTGGACTCGTCCCAAACGGAAATCTACGTAGGCTTAGACGTTTGCCTCCGCTGTATAATCATCCTCCACTTTCGACCTCACGCTTTCGCCCTTCTGTCTTCTATTGCTAACACGTCCTTCCCGTTTTCACTCTGGCCCTGCCTTCGTTAACAGCCTAACTTCGTCCATCGCATAGCGCCTCCTGTTGCGTTAACAACAACGACCACGCGCAAGCCAGGAACAGGTGCCGATGAGCCGCGTTCTGAAATTTGCGCGCAGAGCTCGACATGCGCACAAAGTTTATAGCGACCAATCATGTACACGAAAACTGCCGCGCTCCCCTCCGCTGCAGCATAGCGCTACTGCTTGCTATTCCCTGTGAGTTGCGGTTTCTTCAGAAGTAAATAAGAAAATGTGAAGTAAATAAGAATATAAACGTAAAGGTACCCTCTCGTATGTATTTCGAGGAGATGCCATGTGGCAAAGATGACGCTGTCAATATGCAAGTGTATGTCGTCAGAGCTGTTCTCTTTCACATACTCTGCCATGCTTCGGCTATTAGTGTTGCCCGTTAGCTAAAGGAAGAGGGGTTGCTCCATCAATAACACGACAACTACCCAGCTTCCTCTTCGAGAACCGCGTCGTCTAATCTTGGGAAACCTGTTTTCAGGGCCAAACCGGCGTGAAACCATTTAATTTTTGTACTTTGGAAACAAAAATTATTCACAATGTTTTGTTTATCAGACGCTTAGGAGCGAAAATATTCCCAACGTGTTTTAAGTTTTTGCCTTAGGAATGTCCAAATAAGTGGACCAGGGCTGCAATATGAGTCAAAATAGCGAAAGAAAAAGGAAAAAGACAAGCAAATCCACTCTTAATCAGGATTTTTCGGCTTACATTTCCCCATATGTGAGAAAATGTAATTGTAATTGCTCCAAAACATGAACTCATAAAAATTCAAAGTGTACTTTTGCTTCTTCCTGTCAGCAGCTCGTGGAGCGATAAGATGTATAGCAAGAAAGACGGAGCATGTTCGACACGTACTCATGAATTGTGGTAGCCCGACAAGTATCAGCCATGCCCTCTGGAAGCTGCGCGCGCCACCGGCTTCCAGTTCTCTTCGCCAAGCTAAGCAGCACACATGTTCTGCATAGCTGCTTCCGTAGCTTGAGCAGCCTGCTCGACTAGTCGGCATTCTAATCTCGGCAGCGCAATGGGTTCTCTCGCTGCATTTGGGTATTACGGGGCTACTACATTCAGCCCCTTCTCTATTTTGTGTTGCCCAGCATGTTCATTGCTTAGACCGCCATATTTCTCACAAGCTTCTGAAGGGCCGTGGCGTCACGCTCGGCTGCTTTTGCAGCCTTTGACCTTCTTCTCCTGCTACATAAGGTGCCGTTGATTGCACAATTAAGCCGTTCTATTACTAACGTCATCCTACTTCACTTCGAAGCTATGCCGACAGCAGTGCTGCCACCGAGTATTTGCGATCTCAGAACGGGCGAGTTATAGACAAAAACGCCTTTGAACACGTAGCGTGAAAGGATGAGAAAATAGCTAGGTCACCTCAGCCGTTAAGAAACGAAGTTCCTCTCTTTTAGTTAGTGCTAATTCGCAAGCGATTCTAAGTTATAAATAACGGAACGCTTTGGCGCAGTTGGTTACCATTTGGACGGAAAATTATTGAACGGTGAAGGAGTTTGCTTGATGTTTCGCATCAGGTTTGTCTCGTGTTAGTGAAAGCGTTCTTTTGCTTTATCCCTTCTCGTACGGCACGGTCAGGTTTCCGCAGATATATGAGACAGATATTGCGCCATTTCCTTAACCAAAAACCAATTTTTATTATTATTATTCATGAGGATGGCTGCTGAATGCATTTCATGCTTGTCAGGTTATCAAGGGGACACCGCAAGGAACCGTATATTCCCAACACGAATTGGATGCTTCAGATGTGCTGCCCTGTACGCCGATTTGGCATACAGTTTATTTTCTTCAAGCTCAGCAAAGATTTTAAGCGCATGTTAATTAAAAGGCATCATATTTTGACAAATTCTGAGCTGTATCTTTTTCCACGTTTAGCAGTGTAAGGTACCTGTAACAGCTGTGAAGAATGTAATTTCCAATTCCGCGCTAGTAACAAGCATTCCAGCAGTGTTGTACGCGTTACCGAAAAGAAGTAACTAAATGCGATACTCATTACACAAAAAAAGGAACACGTTGACTCCCCAAGTTATCTACAAAAAGGTAACGCCTTATTGTTACCGTTACCGAAAAAAGTACCGCAATTTACTTTGCCGTTACTCAATGGCCATAAGTTTTTAAACAGTTCGTCTTCGCTCGCTATAAGAAGTTTATAAGGCTCATATTTCACATAAAACTTCTAGCCCAAAAAACGATTTTACCCGAATCTTGATTTAACGAGAATATTTTGCCCAAATGTGCAGGAGCTTAGCAATGTTATGGTGGCCTAAAGTTTCCTGTAGAGTTACATGTAATGGCTTCTAACTCTTTGGCACGTGGTGAAGCCATTTTCTAGATGCGGCATTAAACACAAAATGACACTTCACCAACAATTCTAACTTACCAAGAAAACAGCGCTGAACTCTCAACAAATTTACAGTAATTCTGTAAAAATTGGAGAACGCTGAAGCTTCGCCTTTAAGAGTGGAACGCGACAGCTTGCTGCAGCACTGCCAGGGAGTCCACGGAACGACATCGCCCGTTCGGCGCGACGCCTTGCCCGTTAGACAAATCGCTCTGCTACGTACGGTGAAATGGACGCGCGGAGCGGCAAACCACGTAGAAGCGCTGCCAGGCGCCTTGCCGAAACGCGCGGGACTGAAGTTGCAGTAGTAGTTAATAATAATAATAATAATAATTGGTTTTTGGGGGGAAAGGAAAGGGCGCATTATCTGTCTCATATATCGTTGGACACCTGAACCGCGCCGTAAGGGAAGGGATAAAGGAGCGAGTGAAAGAAGAAAGGAAGAAGAGGTGCCGTAGTGGAGAGCTCCGGAATAATTTCGACCACCTGGGGATTTTTAGCGTGCACTGACATCGCACAGCACACAGGCGCCTTAGCGTTTTTCCTCCATAAAAACGCAGCCGCCGCGGTCGGGTTCGAACCCGGGAACTCCGGATCAGTAGTCAAGCGCCCTAACCACTGAGCCACCGCGGCGGGTAGTTCGTCGGCATATTATTCTCGACAAACCCGATGCCACGAACGCCAGCATAACTTTCGTTCCGAACAAACGGGCAGCAAGCCGTAAGCTTCGTGGTGAACGCGCTTTGGATGTGCGCGGCGTAGTTCGCCGCTCACCGCGTGATTCCTGCGTGCCCGCAAGGCCCTACTGCGCCCGAACGAGGCGAGCGGGAGGCGCTGCCGTCGCCCGCTATCTGTTGGGGCAGTGAGGTACATTGCGAGGAGGAGGAGTGCAAGGAGGAGGATTTTTCGCCCACGGCCGACGCCGCCGACGACACCGGCTTTTCTGCTCCACGAGATCCTTAACGCTGTCGCGCTAAAATTTCATATTCCAAAATCCTCGGAATTCTTCCACTCTTTAGAGAGTCGTGTGTGATTGGCTTGGGAAGAGAAGGTAGGTGAAGGGAAGTGTGTGAATTCGTGTTCGAGCACGTTTTCGTGCTTTATGAGTATTCTGTCTTTTTTCCTTTAGTTGGGTGCGTCGTCAAGAGCAGGTGCTTTCTGGCATGCATGCAAGCCGCAACGAGGGTCGTCTAGAGCACCTGTACATTTTGTTTATTTGCGGCATAACTTTAGGTGCTCTGCGCTTTTTTTCTTCTAAAAAAGAGGGCGGAGGGGGACAATGGAATAAAAATTAACTAGTAATAGGACACCTCACGTTACCAAAGAATGTTAACGTAAGTACGTTGCCTGTTACAGTTCGGAAATGGTAACGAGTGCTTTACTAAGTTACCGAAAAAAGTAACGCGTTACCGGTAACGCCGTTACTTGTAACGCGTTATCACCAACACTGCCTTCCAGTTTCTATTTCAATGCATGTAGCCATGATTTGAAATGACTGAGGCATAACAGTGCTGTACTGCCAAAGGAACTTTAGTGTAAGCTTTCTGCTCGGCTGAATATTTAAGTTACTGCTGAAGCGAATTCCATCTCAGAGACGAGAAAAAGGGACGTCGGTTTTCAAGTTTTTTTGCACTAATATATGCATGCTAATCAAGGGCGTCTTGTGGAGCGAACGCGTATTCTCTCTTTGCTGACTATGCTGGGTTCATGCGAGGCATTACTTTTTCTTCTTTGATTTGACGCATGTTGACCCACGTCGCAAAGCCAACATTTACTCTGCTGACGTTTTAAGCTGTTTCTTTTTTATTGGAGAGCAAAGAAATGCCTTAACGCTGATATTATGGCATGCTCAGCAGCTTGTCATAACAAGCGCAGCTTGTCACCGCCTACGCCCAGTGCGAGGGCGCGTGCGTCATCAGACTGTCAATAGTTTCTCACTAAGCCCGCGTAGAAGGAAAACATAAGCGATGGGCTTCAAAGGATTGATTCACAATGCAAAGGTTCAAGAAAATTTTGCAGTGGCAAATAAATATTTTTTTCTCCTGGTATTTTCTTCTGCTCAATCTTTTCTATCAACAGCCACTTGAACACATGGCCATAAAAGTAAAGCTACGCTATGTAGGCACTGCGGCATTGATTATGTACCGAACTCGAGACGTCAGATCATTTACTGTGAGCCATGTTCAGTTATCTGCTGTGGTGACCGGTATATATGCACATATTGCAAGGACGGCCAAACTGAATGATGAACAGCCAAAATTGCTCAAAGATGAAACAGGAATACTAATACAAGAAGTGAAACCTGAAAGTTATTCGTGCTCAGTCAGAGCTATCTAGATTAACTGTATAAAACTAAGGTTGTATAGTCCTGTGGTTGAGCACTTAGTGATAATATTTTCTGGAGATAAAGCGAAAGAAAGGGCAGCATAGAGCGAAGGAACGCAGGGTTTGCGCTCCCTTCTCCTCTTCTTCTATGGCCGTCCTTTGTTGCACTTCATTTTCTCAAGCTGTGCAACCGCCGGATAATAGGCGAAGACTTTAAACCTTAATGCATGAGGAATGTACTGGCACGTGTACATAACTCTCACCACACAATACATCATACTAGCCTTAATGCCTTGGCCGGTCGCATGCTCGCTATTCCTGCACAATGTCAGTGTTTTCCAATCTTCGCCATGTGAGGATAACAGCACATGAAAGTGAGGAGTAAATGCGTTCTCTCAAAGGTGCAGCAGTTCCACTTGGGATTCCTCTCCAGGCTCATGTAACAGCTATATAAAAAGAGATATTCGCTCAAAAGCACCATGACACGCAATTTAAAATGACTTGGATATTGTAATACTGTTATTTTGCTCAAAAAACGGGAATAGAAAGTTACTCGCAGCAAGCGAATTAGAAATGTTATCTTGCACGTCCTAAAATTTGGCGCATATTAGTTACATTACAGGACGAATTAAAAATAATTCATTTTAATTGTGTTCGTTTACGTTGTCATGAAATTAATATTTCCTGCTTCCCGTGAGGTGCTTCTGCTTTCCTATTTTCATGATGAGTTAACCTTCGTCAGTATGTTGTTCCGGTCTATCTCTGGCCCGTCTTGGAAACACCGTGTTCTCGAACACAGGCATGCAACCGCAATCTGTTGCAGCATTTAGATATTCTCCAGGTTTGTCATTTCAACTTAGCTCACCTTTGCGGAACTTCATAGTTTTCTTTAAAGCAGGCGTATGTCTCTCGCTTTTGTCTGCTTATGTAAGTTTCGAATTAAATAAATTGAATTGATTTTAAGCTTGTCTGGCCGATGTCAGAGGCATTGCAGTGTCATCATCAATGTAAGAAGCCGCCGGGAGGCACACGGTACTGGAACGAAAGAGTTGTAAAGAAAGAAGCCATACCAATATCAACAGAGCTGGTACTTTGTGCTTTGTGTTCAAAAAGTGTGATTTTCCTTGTGCCAATTTTCTTGTCTCCCGTGTAACGTTTAATCCCCCTGAACTAGTTGAAAAATTTGCATCGAGCCAGCACCAACGCTTTATTCGTCAGAACTCTCGGATCAGTCAAGAAAAGGAACGACAAAATGATGACCGCCTGGGCACAAAATATCACCGACGCCTTTTCAAGAAACTTTTGCCTGTGACGTTAGCATTTCGAAGGAAATTCTGCTCTGCACATGTTTTGCCTAATAATAATAATAACTTATGTATCTTACCAGTGCTCACCTACGGGGAAGAAGCGTGAAGGCTAACGAAAAGGGTTCAGCTCAAGTTAAGGACAACGCAGAGAGCTATGCAAAGAAAAATGATAGGTGCAACGTTAAGAGACCGGAAGCGGGCAGAGTGGATGAGGGAACAAACGTGTATTAATGACATCCTAGTCGAAATCAAGAGGAAGATATGGGCTTGGGCAGGGCACGTAATGCGAAGGCAATATAACCGCTGGTCGTTAAGGGCAACGGAGTGGATTCCAAGAGAAGGCAAGTGTAGCAGTGGGCGGAAGAAGGTTAGGTTGGCGGATGAGATTAAGAAGTTGGCGAGGATACGATGGTCTCAACCCACAAAGAAAAGGGTTAATTGGAGAGACGTGGGAGAGGCCTTTGCCCTGCAGTGGGTGCAGTCAGGCTAATGATCATGATGAGGCTCTCAAAGGAAATCACATTATGTAAGTAGGCAAAGGACCTCCACACAAAACAGAATAATAAGATCCAACCAGAGATCTTCTTACAGAAATTACTCTGAATAATATGTGAGCAAAGTGTGCGCGCTGTCTGTGTGCGTGTGTGTGCGAACAACAATCTAATAAAACACATGGGCTGTTTCATTAAAGTCCTCCTACTCCTCCTCTTCTTCAAATATCGAAATTCTACGGCGATGAATGCTTTTGCATGTGATTCACGGCTGCAGATCTAAATAAAATGCATAATTCTGTGTTCTAGAACGGGACTTCAGAGCTTTACAGAATTCCTTAAAAATGAAGATAAATAATGTATACGTTAGTGTTCCGCGGATTCCACACTCCAAGTCACAGTCTGGTGGCAGTTCGGGCCTGTTTCGGATTCGGCCCCAAAAAAGTTCAATCTGACAGATGCAGTTCTCAATGATAAAAATTGATCAGGTTTCAAGCGATTGCAGCCAATAAAGAGGCTGAATTCTTTACTTAACGGTTATTCACGCTTAGTTTTGCCAACACACGGCGCTACGGTTCTATATTCGCCACGCGCACAAAATTACCCACTGCTGGCTCGTAAAACGCAACTAGAATTTTCGGACGTATTTCTGTCACGGATGCCTGATTCTAAAATGTTGCATGTGGCTCGCTGCGATCTAATGACATTGACTGGAAATTTTCCATTAATGATTAGATGAAGCACGGCTTATGGCAGCGAGAATTGACAATTTTAAGACTCATCACCAGCCCGGGAGTTGCCCCCACCGCCGCTTACTACTTCATTCGGAGAAACAAGGTTTGTGGCTCAAACAATGAGCTCTCCTGCTGCACGTATTCATGCCTGCTTTGCCTTTGCCCTCTAGATACGATCTCCCAAAATTTTAAGCCGTAATTTAGGTTTATTCTACGGGCCTCCAGAAAGAGCAGTCATGAGTTTTAAGAGCGTTAGCTCTTACTCATCACGTTTCTCTATTTCTTCGCGCCTGCTACCACCTCCCTTCGGCGCGAAATTTTCTAAGTCCGAGGAACTCAAGATGACGGCCCCCATAGTAAATCGATACATCAGCCCAATTGGTCATAGACCGGTGACATCGTTAGTATGACGAATTGGTGATTTATTGGTGACGTCACCGATATATCCAATTGGTGATTCATTGGTGACGTCAGCTATAAATCCAAGATGTGAAATTCGCATTTTCATTGGTGCACCTCACTTTAATCTCATTCATATCAATTCTAGTAAACCAAACAGCTAACGCTCGTTACTTCAATTTTTTCCAGACGGTGGCGGCATCTTTTTTTTTCACAGAACAGACAGAAAATTTCAAGAACGTAGCAACAACAACAACTGTTTTTTGACGCAGTGAGCAAGTTAAAGCAATTTTCAATCGCAGTTACTGAGTAGGCTTCATTTATTATGCTCATCAGCTGTCGTTGGCTGGCGACAGGAGAATTTCTATCATCACGTGTGTAAGCGCAGAGTGACGCTCGATCTGAACCGCACAAAATGCCATGCTGTCTTTGTGTCCCCTTGCGAACAATCGGTGTGTCTGAACCTGAGATGCTTTGTTCTGTCGCGTGTCAAAATTGCGAGCGGGGAAGTTTGTCTCGCCTTATAGAATTTAGAGCCCCAAGAAACGACACGTTGCAGCGAATAGATGCTTCAAGTTAGCGCTGAACGTAGGAGATAATCAATGGTTCGACGAAAGTTCGTCTGGTCAGGCATTGTATTAAAGAAAGATGAATGCGGTCACTGACCATGTCATGAAATTCAAAGATGTTTCGGAATCTCGTACGGGTTCCTTGATCACTGAGCGGTTCAAGAAATTGTCGCGACTTATATACGTAACACGTGGCGCAAGGAGCGTGCGTAGATGGGTGGCATGGTTCCTTGCACCCGGTTCATGGTAGCTGGTGTCGATTGGATGATTAGAGATTCCATCAGCATTTCCAGGTGTCATCTACCAGAACCCATGTGCTGATTGCCCCCAGGTTTACGTTGGCAAAACAGGAAAGTTCTCCAGAAGGCTTAACGACGACAAACGTGACGTCAGAAATAATAATCACACGACGAACGCCATTGCCGAGCATGTGCAAGAGCATACTCATACGATTGACTGGGACCACGCCACTGTCATCGCGAAGGAAAGGAACGTGTCATCTCGGCGGCTGATGGAATCTCTAATCATACAATCGACACCAGCTACCATGAACCGGGTGCAAGGAACCATGCCACACATCTACACATGCTCCTTGCGCCACGTGTTACGTATATAAGTCGCGACATTTCTTGTACCGCTCAGTGATCAAGTAACCCTTACGAGATTCCGAAACATCTTTGAATTTCATGACATGGTCAGTGACCGCATTCCTTTTTCTTTGAACGTAGGAGAGCTTAACTCTAAAATCAGCATGGAAAGATTTATTGTAATTTTGCCCGGCCTTTTCACGTTCTCTTTCCTGACAACTGCGGCTGTAAAGAATCTGTCGGGGCAAAAACACATGCACTCGATACCAAAGGTTCTATGCCTTTAACATTTTAAGGGATCAGCGGTTAAGTGACCTCAGCATTGGAGCAACAACCTATAGAGTTAACCAAGGCTTTAAAGAAAATAATTTAATGAAACTCGAGCCACTTTTTATTAGAGCGCATGAACTTTCTTGCAAAGAATGTCATGAGCTGATTTCCAGAACCAACAGTGCTGAACAGAACCACAAGATAAGTTCAGGAATGGAAGAGGAATTGACATTGTCGAAGATATATTCAGGATTTCCGACATACCATTACGGTTGCACTTTGGCCCAAGAAAACGTAGCAGATTTATTTAACTACGGAAGAGCGGTCTCTAAACATAGAGGCTGAGAACTGATAGCTCACATGCAGCGAAAAATTGAATGCTTTTCGGAGGTCGCTGTGGGGCACTGCTGCATCTGTTGCATTCAAAATGTCTGGCACTTTGTATAAGCCTTCGAGCTGCGCTACCTATGAATAAACTGGGATTGGAAATCAAGGGCAGAATTGAACTAATCGCCCCGAATTAACGAACCTGCGTTAATAAAGCATAACGAAAAGGCTAGGCCCCCCTTTTCTTTCACGCTATGTAACTGCTAAAGCTATAGTTATAGTTGTATACAACATCCACCACGAGGTACTCTGATACCACTCTGCAGGTCGGCCAAGTTCGACGACTTGATTTTGCAGCGAATAACGCAACATATTTTAATCAACAAACTATGGGGATATAAGCGGTTGTTTATTACGCATGTATCAGAAAACGAAATATTCTTCCGATTTAAGAAAGCAGCCCCTGGATCATGGATGATACCTATGCTAAGTAAGACGCCTGGCATAATAAAAAAATTATGATGAGTTGGCTACTTTTGAGATTAACCATTTATTTAAGGGAGAGGAAAATTTACTAGCGTGATTATTGAGCGCCAGTAATTGCTGCACCGCTTTGGAAAATTCGCCATTAAATTCTCGAGGATCAATCCTCCCGTGATACTCTGCCCATTGTTCAGTACAGGAATGAAGACCGCAGAGCTGCCCAGCTCTTCTCTGAAACTTGATTCTATTGATGTATTACAGACACTACAGTTCTGTAAGCCCCATCCATCATGAAACTTTGGCCGATGACAACCTCAGATTGGCGGCTGAATACTATTCCCAGCAATGCAATAAAACGTTTTTGTTTTAGCAAACTTACAAGCACTGCGTCAAATCGACTACGATCCGATAAAACCGTGGTTGGTCTGGAAATTAACAGCACGCGTTTCTTTTCGTGTGCGTCGCTCTTGTACGCTGAACGAACGGAACTCGCCCCACACACGATCCAAAGTTCCAAGAGCGTGGTTGGGTGATGGTCCTGTCAGTCGCACTACAAGGTCCTGGAATGAAGCCCCTTATGCCGTAAAATCTCTGGTCGTCTCTTGCTTGAATCGGAAGACATTGGCGAATATAAGACCGCATCATCAACGGACGTGTATATACAGTGAAGCTGCTTACTCACCATTCGGAGACGTTAGAGATTTACCTGCACTCTTGGCAATTCCTTGCTCCCACAGCACTCTCGGACGTATGGACTCATTATCGCACGCTCAGCGCAACTACAACGATAGAGATCCAGATCGTGCTTCGGCAGAAGGTGCCATGGAAGTTAGAAATAGGCATCTTTTGCTCAGGAGGCGGTTTGCGTCACGCGTTTCTTCGGCTTCTATGAATGCAACCATCACGACTATCGTGTGTGTTCCAAGTTTGTCGTAGGCATCTTATGGGGAAGTAAACTATTTCCGGCTCAGCAGTAGCAGTAATTTCAAACATATAAATAAAAGTGACCTGTCGGGAATGACAAGGGTCGCAGCGGAGCGCTAGGAGAAGAGAACCAACGTGGCAGGCATTTGGAACTGAGTTGCACGCGCCTTGCTTGCGGATGCAGACCGCGTCGCTTATCTTTATTTTTGTGTACTTCAAGGCCAGTTCCTCGAAGTAGAGAAAAATAAATATGAGCGGTGCTGCAGGTGCACACGAGAGACCTAATCGGAGAAGTGAATCATCGTGAAACCAGCCAAAAGACGCAACACATCTACTAGAAACGAAAAACACGAGACAGGGAGCCAAGGGTATTTTGGTTGGTTTTAAGATTATTAGGTATCAACTCACTCAGTCGTCAGCCCTGATGAAAGAAGAGAATATGACCATACCTTCCGCGATTGAGTACCCGCCCTTTTGAAGTGACGTAGTGACGTAAATTTTCTGGAACGGTACAGCTGCAGACGAAGTGCTTATTTGAATATTATTCAGCAAACACATTCTTTGCAATTACATGTTCTCCTATTCCTCTTGCAATACGTTTATGGGAATCGCCAGAGGTGGAGCACTATCGGTGTCATCAAAAGAAATTCGAACAGCGGAGCGCGGGACCAAATTTCCATTTTACGCCGCCTGCCCGTCGTCAGCAGAGATAAGTGCACTCACCCGGTTTACGACAGTTCTGCTTTTGTTTCCTTAGACGTTCGTTCGCAACGTCTAAGACGTTCGCAACTTGGGCAGTGCGGTGTCGCTGGCAGCCTCTGCTCTAGACCGCATGGGTGATGCGAGTGCTCTTAGCTCCCCCGCGGCCTGCAGCGCTTTGATTTTACTTTTACTCTCGGTTGTTATCAGATAGTTAAACAGGGGCTTTCTCTCTTCTACAGAGTAGATTGCCAAGACAAGTGGTTAGCTTGAAACGTGAGCTGTGAATCTAAGTACTGTAATATGCTATGCTGAACTTAGAAGCGAGAAGCCCCTGTTAAACTACAAGTCCTTCCATTCGAATCTAGGAAAAATCATCATCATTACTGGATACATAAGTATGGCAGAGAAGTAACCCCGTTGTCACAAGATGAGCGATAGTGTTATCAGCGTCTGGTTGCGCTGTGCACAAATAGAGACTGACCGGTTGCTAATTTAAGAAGAGAGCTAAGGCCTTTTCTCGCGTCGCAATACTATGGTCATTGCATTAAAGCAATCTGACAAGAATTATGTAGGGTCAGCATGCACATATGTAGGAAAGGCACACCTGGTGTTGTCGGCTCTCCAAACCGCTGACGGTGGTCCCAACGAGTTGAACGCCTTGACTTGTTAGAGAACATGATGCAGCGCGAGTTCGCCATAGTCCATGATGCATGGTCTTATGGGAACGCTACTTTTGCTTTTTTATTTACTACGAAGATCGCTGGCTTCTGCTACGGTACAACAGCTTCGCAGAACATCCCCGTGTAGACGATGTCTAATGACTGAAGTGCTGGAACGATTGAAAAGTGTCCTTCACCGCATTAGCCGTAATGTTGGGCACTATCGGCCACAATAAGTAGGTCTTGATCCTTGTCGGTAATCCGCTGTCTGCGCCCACAGGGCATGTTTCCAAGCTATCCCACGCCACAGAATGCTTGGAGAAATCTGGTAATTGCAGGCACTGGACGACTTGTGTTGACGCGTTGCTGCACGCCATGACCTGTAAAAAGAAACCATTCGCGGTCTCTGTTCTGGCCGTAGACTGACGCGTGAATGTTCGATTTAAGTGTATCTGAGTTTTTCTCGTGGCGATAACGCTACCTGAAACAAGCGATTCAGGAGCTGTCGCGTTGGACGTCGAGCGCAACCTGTTCGTTTTTTTTTCTCTGTTCGCGTCGCAACCATACGCTGATAACACGACGATGATGGAAGCAAAATCAAAATGCTGCAGGCGAAGGAGCTACGAACGCTCGCTTCACACACGCGGGCCTCAGCCGGTGCCGCGAACGAAACCGCAATGCGAAAGTTGAGATCGGTTTGAAGGTTGAATATGGCGCTCGAGTGGCAAAGCGGGAAAATGAACTGCTAAGAAAACACAAGCAAAACTTTTGCAAGCCGACTGACCGCGCATGAGCTCTGATGGCGACAGGCAGACGGCGCAAAAAGGAGGTTTGGCCACGCGCTCCGCTGTCCGCATTTCCTTATACTCCGATAGCACATGTGAAATAATGGAATAATTAATCTTCTTCATCCACCCAAGTTCGTCTATACGGCTGCAAAGAAAAGTCTACAGAAACTTTGTCGCTAAAGAAAAAACCGTCGTGGTCCGCGGATCTAACCCGGAACCACTGCTTCCTCGCATCAGTTGCTCTGCCTTCTGCGCTAGTCAGGACGGCAAGCATATAGTAGAGCGAGAGCGAATTCCTGAATAGCTCTAAGTAGCAAGAGCTTTGGTAAAATGTTTAGAGGGTTCCCCACAGTGAAGGAGATTTGTAATAAGAGAGTAATTACTCAATGGCTGCCAAAGAGCAATTACACCCTTATTACCAATTTACTTCACCTTAGGATATTGCCCCAAAACATTTCACCAACACCGTTTCCACTTCGAGTTATTGTTATTCCCGCTTCAGTTATTTCGTTTATTTGCTGCAAGGAATATTTATGGCATAAGTCGAACAAGCTCATCAGCATAGGAGCGTCCGCCAAAAAGACTAACAGATGCTCATCCAATGTTTGGTGATTTGTGTGTATGGTTGTTTACTTTTCTCTGCTGAGCGTTCTCAGCATCGTCTTGTGCCATAAATAATGCCTTGTCTGCCGTAAATAATGAACTTGCTTAGAATCAGTTGCTGGGCGAGTTGGTACTTCATGCTTACATTCACAGCGCAAAGACGAACACCGACACCCCTCGACACGGACACCCCTCGGACACGGACACCCCTCGTGTCCGTGTCTGTCTGTTCGCTGTGAATGTAAGCGTAAATAATCACTGTGAGGGGACCTGTAAAGAAATAAAAGACTTCTATGTCAAGCGGATCACGTTGACGATTATTAATCTTTGTCTTTTTCTTCATTATCTTTGCGCGGGGCATCTTGTTTCGGTAGTAAACTCGATATGCAGCCCTGCGCCGCCAGTGTGCTTGCTACAAGTATAGGATCATCATTGCAGACATGGCAGGACACCACGCGATTAGATATCTATTGCAGAGCGCGTACCGCGCTCAGCCATTGCGCATGCGCAGATCTCCCAGTGGTCGCCAGGTGGCGCCACGTTTCTGTCAAAAGCCCGCCCGCAAGCCGCGTCAGGACAAATAAGCGCGTGCGCAGTTGCGTGGCTCGGCACGCGGTAGCGGGAACAGTATGCGCCATGCTAAATGTATATATTAGGCACCTTTAGCATGCCCTGTACCATGTTACTGTTACCCTTGCCGGTGTACCGGGAGCCGCCCACTTTCGGCGAGCGCTGATTGGTCCCGATACTCCAGGCACGCGCGCAGCTGCCGGGTAGCTGGCGCCATCTAGCGCCGTCAAGGCGATTTGTGCATGCGCATTGGATGCGCGCGGGCTCCCGGTACTTCGGCATCGGTAATGGTAACACGGTACACAGCATGCAGAAGGTGTCTATTCTCTAGACACGGAACGGCTGCGGGAAAGAGCGCGCACACCGAAGAGCGATGCGACTGGTAGTGAGCAAGAGCCACCTCTGGCGAATATCTTTAAGCGTGCAGGCGCTTTTGTGACGCGCAACCACATTTTCTTTCCTCCTAAGCAGGTGCGCCTCAACTCCTGCTTTTCTCTTTTTCCGCTACTCGAACAGGAGAGGAAAAAAATAGAAGTGGACGCCGGCATACGATCAGCGACGAATAGGATAAACCAGAGAATCTAGGAAAGGAGCTAGCGCTGTGATAAGAACGGAAATTAGAAATGTACCGGCAAAGGCGTAATTCTGCAAACAGACTTTAAAGGATGCGATACATGTAGATATAACTGAAGTCTCAACGCATCCAAAACTACGGAAGCCTACAAGGAGAGCATAGAAGAGCAACGGAATCAATACCACGCTGTCGTTCCTCGCTGGCTGTGCTCAAATCCGGAACCACGGGGGCTACTTTTCTTTCGTGTACGTCGAGCACAAAAACCGTAGAACGTAGCAATGCTGATGAATTAGTCCATTTAGTCACGGCAGACACAATTGTGCAAGGAATTTACTTTTTGCCTGCTTCGATTGCTCATGCGTTATAATGAGCCGCCAATGGTGGTAGCTAATATGTGAGCCCTTTGTAGAAAGCGGCATACAACCATTTGAAGGCAGGCATGCGAAACGAACTAAGAAAACCGTTTTTAAGATAGACACCTCCACATTTCCTCTAAGCGACAGTTAGGCTAAGCAATGTGGATGTTTCTGTTAGCTTATTTTGCGTGCACTAGCGCTTACAAAAGCCCTAAAATAAGTAATATTCGTTTATAATGGCAGCTTCTTACATAAATGAGGCGAAAGATCGAAGTGCAATCCGCATTTTTCGCACAGCCGCTCTGCGTATGCGTGTCTCTCCTCATTCAGCTCTACTCCTTGAAAGCAAACCTCGAGTCCTTACTGCGCGCGCAGTTCACGTTAATAACAGGCACATGCGATTGATGGCAGCTGCCACTGCGCTGGCATATCTGGCGTTTCGTGCTGGAACCGCATCGCACCTGCGTCTCCCACGTCCTTTCTGTTTTCGACCAGACGCAGACAGACTATCACCACTCACCAGACGGCACCACTTCTTGTGATAAAGGCAGATTGGCAACCTGTAAATAGTGTAAGACATGACGTAGAATATATCAGGACCCAACGTAATTGAATCATTATCCTTCAGGTATAGGGCAGATTTTTAGTGCCCTAGCACTTACAGCCCATACAGAAAAGTCCTATGGGCGTCTATGGAAAAAATTATGTCCGTCTATGGCCTTTTATGAACGTCTATAAGCACCCATAGAGGTGCTTATTGCCAGCTATTGAAAAATCTATGCCACTAAAGCTATAGCTTTGGAACCATAAAGTTGTATTAAGCTCTCTATAGAAAAATATATCAGCCTGTATAGACAGCTATAGACAGAAATAGGAAAGGTCTATAGCTATTTGGGCCAAAATTCTATAGCCGGCCATAGGACATTTTTGTATGGGAGTGGCCATTCCCCGCATTTGTCCGCTGTGTGTTTGTCTGTTTGTCTGAAGCCGGTTTTGTGGAAGGCTCTTGACTAGCCCACTGAGTGGTGGGCAGGTGAGCAGCCTGTCCATCGTTACAGGAGGCAGGTCAATGAATCATGAAAGGCTTCTTGCGAAGAGCGGCCTGGATCTCAGCCCAATCCAAGCAACCCAAGTCTCATTGATGGCAGCACCTGCCATAGAAGGGCAGTGGCGCATCGCTTGACCGCTGCAGCACGGTTCCAGGTGTGGTTGGAAGACTCTCAGAGGTCTATAAATGTAGATAATGACCAATTACGCATATATTGACATTAACCCATTATCGCTATCTGAACAACAGCCATTGGCGAACACTGAATAAGAACACAGAAACTGAAGTGAGAACTGAACTGCTAGCGCTCCGTATTCGCATTGGGCCTAACTACGCCAACCGACCATCATTTTTGTTTTGCTATTTAGGCGTATCGTTTAAAACTTAAAGCTTTAAAGGTTTCGTTCAACAAGAACGTAGTTCGTGATTGAAAGGGTTTATGATTGCCCTTTCTTCGCGACATCTAGCTTCTTTCCGTGGAAGATTTCTAAAGGTCAAGTAAAGCTTTCAATTCCGCCTGAGTTGGAAAAAATTTCTAAGAGATCACGAGAATGCTTGTACGCGCTATTTTTCTGCTTTCATCAAAATAAGACTTTTTGAAGGAATGAGAAAACAGGCTGAATTTTGTCCAGGGCCACTCATCATTTGTTGTCAGTCATCCCGTCGGGTGACATTTTCGAATCGCTGTACGACATTTTGGAAAAACCTGTTGAAAGACCGCCGTACAAGTAACTCTGCGTAAATATGATATCAAAAAATTGGCGGTGGTTTAGATCTGGTTAAACCTGGAATGACGCGATAGCTACAGCTGGCCGAGTGGAACTTGGTCACGTGAACAACCACGTGACGATCACGCGATCAGCCACGCCGCAGCGCCGCCGGTAGCTGCTCCGCATCACGTGATCAACCACGTGACAGCGTTGCGCCGCAGCCACAGGGGGGGGGGGGGGGGGGGTGGGCGCCGCCACAGGGTGGTGGCGCAGCACAGGCTGGCGGCGCCGCCACGCTGAAGGCTCGCAATGCTACCGTAATGTAGCTATCGCTACAAAGAAAAAATTTCGACAAAGACCTCCATGAACGCAACTATTATAATTCCGAAACTGGCTTTTGAGCGCTGAAAATGAGCCCGAGAGGCCTCAGCTGTCACAAATGCAATTTTATTCTGCCATATTTCTGAAGCAAACGCCAAGAGAGATCAGCTACATCCAGCTGACAGAATCTGCTTTGCAAATACCGGGTATTTTGCCAAATACAGAAACAATTAAAAATTTCTAGTTCGAAAGAGCGAAATAGGCATACATTTTTTTTTCAGAAACAAACTGTCGGCAGCGGCGAACGTCTACCACTGTTCAAATACTCCTAATAACAGAGATAGTCCACCAAAGCTTTCATTAAATATTAATAGCAGAACAGTGCGGAGGTAGGTGCGAAACGGTTCTTTGAAGCCGTGGATAAGAGTCTGCCATATCAGTTTTGTAAGTCAGTAAAAAGTCATGCTCTAAAGCTCTTGAGCGTTGGGAAAAGCAAATCCACCTTTTGTAGCGATAGCAACATAACGGTAGCATTTCGAGCCTGTGGCTGCGCTGCAACGCTGTGGCTGCGTCACCGCGCTGTCGCGTTAATTACCTTCCGAATCAGGATGGCTCTTATAGTAACTTACTTCTCCCGCGCCTGACAGTTACCATCAGAAAAGATTTCCTGGCTTTCTCGAAGTACCCTATTTTGAGGTGTTTTAAAATTGTTAGACGAACTCGCGCTGTAAACTCCCTTTCTGCTAAATAAGCACCCCTACCAATTAAACTGGGCTATCCTAGCGCACACCTCCGATTGCATGCTCTGATTCATTAATTTATAATAATCATTACGAAGCGGTTACATATTTGACGCGTTTGCTTTTTAAGCGCAGGTAGAGATTTAGTACTGTAACGCTTTATTTTCTCTGTACCGCTCTGTTCGTAGAAGCTGACCGAGTTGAGAACTAATTCCAGCTTGTGGATTTCGAAAACAAAGCGAGCAGTCACTTTTTTTTAATGCAATCTGGCCGCAAACTATCTCGTTGCTATTTTTTGGTTCGACAAGGAGAAATATTCCTGGTTAGCTAATCTGATACTTTACTGTGTTATTATTGCCATTTATTATGGAAATATATTTTTACAGCTTAAACACGAAGCGTACATATTTCTTATACCCAATTTATTTCTGAGATTGGATCAAAGCGGATGTATTGTGGTTCCTCCATTATTTATTTTTAAAGAGGGATGTAAACCTCGAAACATGCTGTGAGACATCAGAGAAAGGTGAGTGCTGAGGTTACTTGGGGAGGAGCATTGCTCATAAAGCGGCGCAAAAAAAAAAATTCTTTAATAGCCGAATTCCAAAACGCCCCTCGGCACGACGCTCCGCCATCTCAGCTTGGAGTGATGAGATGTTGGCACCTCTACTCAAGGGACAGTTGGGATTACCCCACTGTACCGCGCCTGTCTCAAGGAAGCGTGAATAGCGTATTGCGAAGAAACTAGAGCGAGAATTCAGACAGAAAACGGCATGTCGCTGTCTATTAGATGCGTATTTTGTCTTATTGTACCACCCAAAAAATTCTTAGACAACTCCTCGGCGGTTACAGCCCCGTAAAGCATCGTTCGCAAGCTGCATGAACAATGCCGAAGTGAATATGGCTGAAGAAGGTTTCGTGTCTGGCAGCCTTTGCCACCGGTTACAAAGGTTCTACGTCCGACGTGTGGAATGGTGCGAAAAAACTTCTGTTCGTCATTCGTGGGAAATTTTTCAGGCATGGGGCGAGGGCAAATAAGACACTTGTTTCTATGCAGCACTTTGAAACGCATGAGCATGAAGTAGCTAAACGGACTCCCTATAAGCGAGCACCAATTGCTGGTTGGAAACCGGCTGAGTGCCGCAAGAGTAAACGCACAGGAAATCCTACGCCCATCGGTGATTGCGAATACATCTTCGATGACAGGAGCGGAACTACCCGCTTTCTCAATAACACCGAGTTGTATTTGCAGGCATACGCCTCTCTCAGGCACCGGGTGAACCATTCACGTCTACAGTACAAATGTTCGCACTGCTCAGCTGTACCTCGGGGGCCTTCAGCTGCTGCTACGAAATGCCCCTTTCCAAACAAGTGCTTCACTGTCAGCACAAACCTCACCCCGCAGATAAATAGCGAGCTCGTGTTGAGCTGTGCGGCACGCTGCGGAGCTCGAGACAGGTTGTGATGTCAAACGTTGCTAATGTTGTCGAGGACGACTCTAAAGAGACCCACGCCTAATAAGCATAGTGCGAGAAGAGGTACGCCATAAAAGGCAGGTATGGACTACAGGATTATACATGTTCGTTGTCAGCGGCAGGCACACAAGGCAGGAGGCTAGTCACGGTGGTCTTTGCAAAACGATAACTTGCCACGAATTCTGGCCCGAATGGCCTAATGCCGTCACTCCTCCAGCGCTTCGGTTCAATGGTTCCCTTAACCGCATTGCAAACACGTTCGGGAAAATCACCTGTGCTATAGCGACACCTCCCCAGCGAGAAAACGAAGAGCCGTCTTCCATGTTTACAAGCAAGCTACCGGTCGCATTGCCGTCAAGACAGCGCTGGTGGTACCTCGAGAATTCCCAGTGATTTTTTCCTGCACTGTAGGAACGACTCAAGGGGAGGCTGATTTGTGAATCGTAAAACAGGCCTGGATGACCACTTGGAATAGGAGTTTGAGTCGAGGGTGGATGAATTCAGCGGCAGATATCAAATTGTTGAGATTGTAGCAGAGGTCATAGATCATTTGAGAGTTTGTAAGCCATTATATTCTATGACGAAACGCAAGTGCACATGCGATAGAGTATTTTGACAACAATAAAATCAACGTGAGGAGGCCTCGATACAATAAAATTTACGCATTTAATATTCTGACATTTTCGTTGTGGTCATGTCACGTTCTGTAGGCAACCTGAACATAGAGGTTGACAGAAAGCTGACGTTAGGTGCCCAGAGAGCGATATCACTTAAGCTCCACGTCTTGAAGTTTACCCTGTCAGCAAATGCGCATTCGCAAGCTTATCAAAGCTACAGAAAAACAGCGTGTATTGTGAAAACAGCCGATGGACTGCTTATTCTTCTTTGGAATTTTTCAGAACTCGGAGTAAACACCCATAATACCAGAGGGCTGAGATGGTGACAGAGAGAATTCTTGACGCATATGCTCGTGTCTTCTAGCCCGCAATCAACTAGTGCGTTCTGCATTTCACTGCCGGTGGAAATGGCTCACTTTTATTGCAATCGTTGTACGGCCGGTGTAGATATATTCGGAGTTACGAAGAGTGGCGTTCTCAAAAGCAGCAACGAAAACACCTCGTAAAAAGAAAGCAGTTTCGTTAGGGTTGCACGTTATATATCTTTATTCAAAAATGCCCGTAGACCACCCACATTGATGTCACACCACATAGTATACGTGATATGACAAAACTGAATATAAAACTCCTAGCTTTATTTCCTTTCGCCGTAGTCTCCAATTTATTCAAGCGTTAAAATAAAGGAAACACAGGTGGGCAACGCAAAGCAATGCGGTGCAACATCGAAAGCTGACTTTCAAATTTATCAATATTGCACATTTGTCACCGATCTTAATGCTTCACTATTATATTTATATAAACTGATTTATCTGCTTCTTGCTGGAGCTTGAATCCCAAGGGCTGAATTGAGCAGAATGTTGAGCGGTACTTAAAAAATTGTACACAAATTTGTTTGAAGATTAGGAGGGGGAGGTCCTTCCCCTTTCCGTCAGTTAGCAAGCTAATGATTTCACTTCCTTGAGCAAACCAGTTTTTGCCGGGCGTCATGTGACTTCAAGCCTTGCACTTATTTAAGCCTATTAGGATTGGACCAGGAAGACAAGTTACTGAAACCGCTGCGTCGTCCCCTGAAGTTTCGGGTTTTATTCTCTAGGTAATACTGGGCCCCTGTACCTTTGGAGAAAAAAGAAAACCACAATGTTTATTGTATATTTCTCTTCCTCACATTGAATTCTTGGAAACACTTTTCCACCACAAAAAATTCAGGCCACACTTAAGTAAAGTGTAACTTTTTGCAGGCCTAGCGGGGCTAGCTGGGCTAGTTGTTAATGAAGCGCGAATTAAGGTTGCCCGAAGGTTAAACGAAGAAGGGAGAAGAAGAACGCTCCGTCAGCTCTCTTTCCTGTCCGCTCTTCTTTCTGCCTTCAGACACCTTCATTCGCGGTGCTTTATTAATGCCACACTTTATTTCTGATTACGTCTTGCAATGCGATAGCAGGCGTTGGCGCTGGTTGGGGCTTTTGTGTGTCTAGTTCGTTATTCTTTGCATGCTTAACGTTTAGCTCGGTATGGTAAGCGTAATAATCGCAGGGAACTTTGTATGATGAGTTATTGTTCGTCTATATGACCTCAAGAGTCATGGTTGCATGATAATTCTGGTGTGGGCTGCTTGTTTTATACTCTCTACGAAGCAGATTAACACAGCGCACCGGAACGAGAACACGATAGAAGGAACACGTAACAAAGGATGGGCGCTGTAATCAGTGAATTGGTAGTCAGCGCTCGTCCTGTGTCACGTGTTCCTTTTACCGTATCCTCCTTCCGTTGCGCTGTCTTAATCTTCTTCGTAGAAAGTCATGACTGTAGCTCGAGTAATCGTTTTCTGTCATCTACGTCGCGTATTTAACATTATACATTAACAATGCGACAGGACTAGATATTTCACTCTGTTAATACGCACCAGTGTTAATTTAGGTACCTTTAAATCTCTCCCCAATTCGTGTAGTTTGCCGAATGCCTGCGAGATACTTTTTACAAACACGTTCTTTTTTTGTTTTTAGTAAAGCAGCAACGCTATCAAATCTCGGCTTGTTTGTGCATGTGTCCAAGTGCTCGTGACAAGGCGTTGACGGCGTTCAAAGCGCGGTGCGAAATATTGGCAGTTTTACACGCGAAATGGTATGCTGCGGCGGATGTGTAGTGGTTTAATAAAGTGGCCAGAAAAGCTGGCCGTGGCCCATATTCTTTAACAGTCCATTTCCCATTTGTCCGTTTGGACACTTTTCATTGCTCACTGTTATATGCCTGCCGCTTTCAAGCGTCTGTGAAAATCACTCCACTACTGGGTTTTTGGCGACCGGACCTCAACACTGGCTGCGATATGCAGCCACTTGTAAGGTCCCCAATATTTGGGGCGCTACCCACAGAGGCTTGAAAACTGCGAGTGTATCCAAGTTACGAATGTTAGAGAATGTAATGAAGAATTGTACAATGAACATGCTATGACCTAGGACTCTTGTGCACGCCTCCACGGGTTCACATCCCGCTCTGGGCCAATATTGTTGCTTTTAGCTGCTGGTGAGGTGCTGCCGCAGTAAGGTCAGGTTCTGCCGAGTGCTGATATACTGGCGCAACACACTCGGAGACAACCAACTGAAGTCATCGATTCAGTGTCAAAAGGGCCGACATACAAGAAGTCTACATCCGGTCCAATCATCTCACATCACTCCCAAGGACATGTCGAACGAGGTTGTAATGAGTCTCCTCAAAGAAATCCGGAACAATGAAAATGCAGCATACGACCTATCATCATGCAAACTACCTGACTTGCTAGCGGTCTCCCAGGTGCCCATGCACGACTCAACTACGAAAAAGTGGATCCCCGAAGTGGTTACAGGCCCAGCGGGCCCACTCTTCCGTGAGCAGTTCAACGAGCCTAGTACGTTTTCTTCAGCCAAATTGCAATCATATTGCTCTGTCTGGGTTCCTGCGTGAAATATCTCATACAAAGTCAATTGCTCTTTTGAAGCTGAACTCTTCGCGTGGTTTTTTTCAAGACTGGTTTCTGCAAATAAAGTAATGATATTTTGCAACAAAGTGCGTACGGAAACATCAGACACACGACAATATCTTTCTATACTGGAGAGATTCGTCCTCGTAGTCAGAGTACATGGGACGCTACCCAGCACCTCCACCAAATATGCCGCCGATAAATGGTTGAAGCACACAGACCAGGTTTACTGAGACGTGCTCGGCGTGCAAGACAGCAGGGAGCTCGAGCGAGGAAGATGACAGTCATCTAGCCCCTCGAATGCGCAAGGCATGGCAAGTCCCAGCTAAGACAGCTCGGCCGCTGTACGGCGCCACTGGATGGATTCGTACTGTGGCAATATGTACAGACATTTTACGGAGCGATGAGCTAACATGAAACAAAAATAGATACTTGACTTTGCTTTTCTATTTCGCGCACATTTAGCTATTTGGCTTCGGCTCTCTCTCCGAGCAAGTTTAGCTTCTCGACTTTGGCCTGTTCGAATCGAGCACATTTAAGTAATGTGCTTAGCTTCTCTGTTTCGAAATTGTTTGACCACTGGACTTCGTCGTTCTGTGAGTCAGAACCGCCGCTAGCAGTGGAGTCTTGCACTTTCAGCTCGGATATCGAAACGCTTTCGAGGTTCATCTCCTGCGGCATGGCGAATCTACGAGCACCCATGGACACAATTTTATCGAACATCCGTCGTGGATTCCTCTTCCCCTCAACTCGTCAAGGCGGCATTGAACTCCGTAGCCGCGCCTTTTGAAGCAAGGAAATGGCTCAGTAACTCTTACATATCTTGGGGGACACCTTAACCGCAGCCACAGCGGGCGTGTGAGGAGGACAGGAAGGAAAGAAAAGACGCAGAACTGTGCCTCTGACAGGAGGGGATAGGCATGAAGGTAAGAGTGAAAGAAGACAGTGAGCAAGAGGTGCCACGGCTTGCCGATTGAAGAAGCTCCGGCGGAGCCTTCCACTGCGGCGCATCTTACTGTCTTCCTCTGCTATACAGACCCAAGATGCATCCAATGAATAAACGCTAAATCTTTGAACCAATGAACATCATATTAAAAAAATGTTGAATAAGTGCCATATGCCAATGATATTAGCAAAAAGTTTTTGATCAGGGAGTTTACATTGTTACGCATTGGCTGCATTTGTTCAGATATGTTTTATAATTTCCTTTATGACAAAGTGATTTGGTGACTCCTACCTTCTATGCCCTTGACACACAAAAAAAGTATTGCCAACTTTTGCATTTCAGAACATTTTATTACAACGTTCATTACCTCAGTAAATCATTCCACGGATTCCGAATTACCTCTATTGGACATTTACTATAGTACAATCGTTGTACATGCCTTCGCCGTGCAACCTCTTCAAATTTGTTCATGCAGACAGTATAAGTGCGGGATTTTATAGATGAGTCATGTGCGCGTATTTCATAGATCGGTTTTATTGGATCTGAAAAAAATTGAGAAGAATATATAATGAAAGGTAACAAACACTCAGAAAAGTATTTATGCAGCATAATACGATGAGATTGAAAATAACGCATATCGGCAATAGGAGGCTACATCTCAATAAAGCACATCTGTTGTACGAGTTAAGAATTGCTTATAACTACTTTTACTGAGAAGACAAACTCAAGATGCCTCATTCGATCGCTTCGTTGCTTCATTTGTCTCAAAGGTAATCTGATCGCAGAAAACTACGGCAAGAGCTTTTTCTTCTGCTATAAATCCAGTTGCCAGATCTTCAGCACAAGGAACACAAAAGGCGCTACAAACTGAGTCCGTTATTTCTCTTGCCAACAGTGAAAACACGCATTCGCTTAAGCTCCACGGTTCGACCCTCCGCATATATTTAGCGTATGTCTATTAGCATGACATAAATTAGCCAAGCCTGACATTAATTATAAACCTGAAAAAATCGCAATAAAATTGCTTGCGAAACTGATATCTTGTTATCTTTCCAATTTTCGCTGTGAAGCACATTAAACCTCAGTAGAAAAGCGTGCAGATAACGCAGAGAGAGTATTTTTTACCCAATATCCAATAACAAAGATTTTGCAAGCCCTAACCCCTCCCTTCCAAAGATTAACCGAGCACTCAGCGCTCCTCCCAAAATAATGTTTCAGTTTGCTTAGTATTTCTCAGAAGCATGATGAGGCGGTAAAAAGGAACAGGACCCATTAATAGCAACCGTGTTCAATATATGCATTAGTGCTGATAACAACACTTTTTTATAATGCTGAATGAACGAGTGAAATACGCATGCTCGTTTTTATCTACAAACTGACATCACAGAAATCTCAGCAATACCCCAGGTATAATAGGCGCCACTGCTAAAAGAGAGCTGTATATTTGGAAGAAATTTTGCGACCTGCTGTGGCGACTGAGGAGCTATGGCGTTCGAATGCTCAGCTGAAGGGCCCTGCTTCCATGCAGCCTGTTTATGTCGTACATGCACGCAGAGAGTGTGTGAATTTGTCTTTGTAGCTGATATCTTTACAGGTTTAAAAGCCTCGCTATGCCAAGATTGCTCGTTAGCCATCGATTACGGTGTGCCTTATAGCCCTGTGTTCTTTTAAAACGTAAGCATTCTCCGCCTAATCAATCAGTCGACGGCGCTTTTCCGCGGGGCAATGTAATATTCATCATATGGCTGTATAGTCTTCGGACGAAGTTTGTTGTAAATTCGTACGCGGTTCATAAGCACTGCTTGAAAGCGGGCCGTCATTGTTCTCAAGGCGGCGTATCACATCGAGTGCACATTTGTCTACTTCGTGGTCACATTTATCCACGCGAGAGGGGGTTGGTAGAGTAGGTAGGCCGGGGAAGTGGTGGGGAGGGCAGGCGAAGCACAAGCCACGATATTCACTTATACTGACGCAGTGGTGACATAGTGTTTGATGTGAAAGGCGTGGTCTGGGAAGTTTCAGTGCAACCCACGCCGCCGAGGCTCAGGCAAGTCTTCCAAGAGATGCTCAGGCAAGTCTTCCAAGAGTCTTCCAAGTCTTCCACCAGATGCGAAAGCCATACAGCACGAACGCGGCCCTAGAACCGTGGCAAAATCTTTATTGAACACCAGTAGACGCAAAGTGCGTCTGATGAGAACGAGGTGGATGAAACAGACAGGCTACCAAAATCCGCTGCTCCCTGAACGCCGACTTGGGCACGGAGCAAATAACACCGGCCATCAAGCCGACGTTAAGCTGATAGCGCCAATGAATGCATAGGATGTTCCGGGATGGCCTGAGCTCGCGGTCTAAGGGGAGAAACGGATGACCTCCCTGGGCTAGAATAAAGAGTGTTGCATTGGTTGCCTCTTCTTTTGCCGTGTTGACTTCAAAAACGGCGTCAGCGATGGTGCAGTTCAAGTTGGCGTGGCATGACATAACATAACAGGCGAGGACGCTGGTAAGTGTACAATAGGATGGTTTCACGAGTCCTTTGTATTACAGATGGCTGAATGACGTCTTCGCATGGGCAATGCTATTCAGAGGGAGCGCTCGTTTGAATTTGAGGGACGTAAAACAGCTTCTAGAGGTTGGTAATTAATGGCGCATTGGGCGGATCCGTGGCGCAAAAGACGCTGTCGTACAGGTATTAGACGAAGTGCGTCAACTATATATCCGCGATACCGTCACCATCTACCGAGGCTGCGAAATATACTGCCACGACGAGGCAGGTTTTTTCCGCATATGACTAATTTTGTTCAGACCGACGACTTCAAACTGAGGTAGAGCACCTCAAAGTGTTTCAATAGCAATTTGGAAAGCTGCATTGCGATTTACGGAAATTGGGAAGTCTGGCAAGCAGCCACGTAGTTTCTCGTTCCACTCTGCATGTCGGGTAATCGGAAATGTCTGTACCATTCGTATTCAATTGGTTTGGAAGAAGTACTTATTCTCATACTTCATTATAGTTCTACATTCTTTTCCATTGGATTAGTTCTGTTCTTACCTTCTGCGTTTTTTACCTGTCATTTAAAGCTGTTTACTTCTCCGGCTTTTTTTCTCGCATACTTACTGGCTATAGTTATCTAGTCCTTCTCTGAGCTAAGAACAAATAAAAATGAAATGAAAAGAAAAAATTAAATACAGGGAGTCATCGCCCATGACCTCAACTCGCTGTCAAAGTTTCTGTTGAATGGCGAACAAGAGTAACGTGGATTATATAGACCTCACCGAAAATACCTCCTTACAAGTATGTACGTACTGCCTATCCAGGTTGTCAGCGACCATCATGTGTTATGTTGGGTTGCTAACTCTAATTGTCGACTCCAATGTCTCGCTGCCAGGAGCTTAAGGTGCCAAGAATTTGAGATCACCGGAGGTAGAAAGCACTCCGACGTCGACTGATGGTCAAGAACCCGTGGCGACGCATCTCCGGAAAACAATGATGACGACACCTTCGTAGCAATATCAGCAATAGTAGTTTTTCATCTGCCTCCTCTCATCATCACCGTCCCCCATCGTGACCTTCTTTTATCTCCTCTTCCCGTCCCCCAGAGCAGAGTAGCAGGCCAGATATTTTTTTTTTCAGGCCAACCTCTCTGCCTTTCCTACCAATAAACCCTCTCCCCCCCTCTCTCTCTCTCTCTCTCTCTCTCTCTCTCTCTCTCTCTCTCAAGCAACACCAACGCTCGGACCCCGACCTACTGCGCATCGACCAGCTACTGCAGGGCCGGGCTTCAACACAGGTGCGTTCAAGCGCGGGTTCTAATTGTTTTGCTTACAGAATTGGATCGTCGTGAAGGACAAGTTCGGGGCCAACAAGAACACGTACTTTCTCGTGGCTCACAACAGCCTTCGAGAACAAATTCTGGAAGGTTTCCACAACGAACTGACAGCAAGGTACCCCGGGGTTAACGCTCACCCGAGGCGGTATTACAAATACACACACAACTGTCCACAGTTGTCCGCCTACATCGCACGTACATAAAACATTGTCTAGAATTACAGCTATGGCACACACGACCGAACAAGCCAGGGGATTTCTAAATTGTATCTCATCGCAAACAAGGTCGTGTGGGCCGAACGTCATTGACCTCCTTAGTCCTTTCCAGACGTTGGATTACGGAAACAAATAGACAGTTGTGGCGACTGGCTGCCTGAGCTCGTAATCCGAAGCAAAAGCGCTGCTAAAAGGCACAGTAGCAGATCAGGAAATTGTTTGCGGAAGTCATCCTTTTGCGACTTGATGCCCCAGAACTGCTCATGACGGAAAGGTGAGCATTGTTCAGGGCAGAGCTGAAGCGAGCCATCCTAGGTTACAGTTTGCAAAACTATCGAAGGTAAGCTGCCTACTATCTGCAGGGAAGCGTCCTCATTGAGAGCTTGAACAGGACCAATGCAGATCTGTTGGCCGAAAGTGTCGACGTCGAAAGCAGCACCTGTGGTGTCGTCGTCGCCTATATTACCTTGGACTATAACACCGCAGTGCAGGAGAAGACCCAGACGACACCTTTCAGTCTCCTCCATGGGAGCGAGGTCACTGCCACGTTCAACGCCATGATAAAAATGTCGCCAGCGAAGACACTGTTCACGTCACGGCGTACTTTCAGCGCTCAGTAGAAGCCCGGCCGCTTGCACGGCTACGGAGTGGAAACCAGCCGCTCACGAATATGCGATAAGGAATATAAGCCAAGGGACTCAGCCTGCGTTTTGACTACCATTAGCCGCCGTGTATTTAGCGAAAACATTTTGCGTTGTTATTCCAACCCATACAATATGCTTGGCCAAGTGTGTAAATTGCACTATAAAGTTGCTCCTGATCGAGTAGCAACCTTCCAGCGATACCGCTCCCTATAAGAACTATTGCCAGTTCTGCGTTTAAAGCATTTTTGTGCGCTAAGATGCATCCTCTGTGTTTGCATTCAGATTCTTCATTTCTGCCCACCTTTCCTATGGTTGTTAAGCATCTGACTGATACATGCTTAGTTTCGACGTGGGGATCTTTAATGTGCACTGACATCGCACTGCACATGGGCGGCTTTTGTGCATGCGTGCTGTGGAATGTCAGGGCGCGTCAAAGATCCCCAGTTGGTGAAAATTATTCTGAAGCCCTGTAATACGGCACCTCTTCATTTCTTTCTCTTTGACTCTCGCCTTCTTTCGTTCCCTCACGGTGCGATTGAGGTGTACAGTTAGATGTGAGCCATTTGCCATGCCTTTTATGTCCTGATAACCAAAATGTTTTTTTTTCTGCTGATGGATTATCAGATTTAGTTAGAATGTTTGTAGCCGCGCTTGGCTGATTCGACGTTGTTTGATAGTGTATAATGTGATTCCCACGCCTTAACTTGAGACATCTTTGTCAGCTGAAAATTGAGCCCGTCCGAACGCGGACACGATTTATTTCGTCCACGACAGCCAAGCACTTTCGGTGTTCTTGCCAACAAGTTTTGCACCAGCCAACCAAATAAAGAGCCTTTTGAAAGCATCGCACTGTCCTCCCAACTGCTCGACTTTCGTCACTGCCACGGGGTAGTACATTTGTGTTTAAAAGACTGCAGCAGTGAAACGATGCACGCAGACAACTGTTTTAGGTGGTGATCAGTTATTTTCAGTTTTTCAGCGAATGCGTGTGTTCCGCAAGATCAGTCTAATTACCTAAAAATTAAGGGCTTCTATACAGGAACATTTTACACAGTTACATGTCACAATGCGATCGAGTAAAAATTCGACGTCGTGCAATCAATTCCCGGGTACTTTCCAATGTAGTAAACTACGATTGATTGGATGTGCGCGGTTTTATTATATTCCTCTAGCCATTAATTGTAGGCTACCTTATTATATTTATAATTGCACATAAATAAGGAGACGGTGGTGTTTTTTTCATTATTGTAGTATAAATTTTAAGTAAAGAAGCTAAAATAACTAACTGCACACTTACAATTGCGGTTGCGCAAGATAAAAAACACGGCACATTTGCTCTCCAGGCTTTGAAAATGTATGGTCTCCACACCAGCTCCTTTTCCGTCTATAAAATTAAGGAGAGAGGGAAAAACGGTTACATGTATAATAAAGAAAGTAGTACCTTATACATGCTACTGTATTTTATTACACCATATCATCACTAGATTTTTGCACCTAATATACCGGGTCTTTTTTTTTAACTGTTGACAGATCGTTTTTTTAAACCCTGCGAGAGATACGTCGGTGCAGTCTGTGCAGGTGGATTGCACAGCGGGATGGACATTATGTACGCGATAGAGCACCGTGAATAAAAGATTAATTAACTGAGGTTGACTGATAAACCGTTTTACTTTTGATTTCAGGAGCCGACATTATATTAAGAAATTGAAGACAATCAACTTAAGAGCTGACTTCAGGCTCTAAACTTTGTCGGCAATGCAATTCGAAATATTTAACGTCAAAAACACGCATTTTTTATTTAATACAACAAATTCTTAAGTTGTTTATCTATTTTATGTTGTAGAAGCAGTTTGCGTGATTTACGTGACAGTACTACGCCCAGCGACTGGACTTTAAACTTGTACATTGCGGGAAGCGAACTTTACGAGCTAAAATGCGTATTTTTGATGTTAAAGATTTTGAAACGCATTGGCGAGAAAAAAAATTCAAAAAGTATACTCAGCTTCTATGTTGACCGCCTTAAATTTCGTAACATAATGTCAACCCTTGAAATAAAAAGTAAAACGCTGATTAGTTAGTTTAAGTTAATTAAGCGTTTCACCACTGACCTCAAACACGTACATTAATGTCCGCCTTGCTGTATACTTCGCCTGCACAAACCGTACTGATTTATCTCTCGCAGAGTTTAAAATAACGCTCTGTAATTAGTAAAAATGAAACAGGTGGTCGCAGTGGCTAAGTGGTTATGGCGCTCCTCTGCTGGCCCGAAAGACGCGCGTTTGATCCCGGCTGCCGCGCTCGAATTTGGATGGAGGCGAAATGCAAGAGGCCCGTGTACTGTGCGATGTCAGTGCACGTTAAGAACCCCACGCGGTCGAAATTTCTGGAGCCCTTCACTACGGCGTCCCTCATAGCCTGAGTCGCTTTGGGACGTTAAATCCGAATTAAACAGTAAACCAATAAACAAACAAAAAAACCTTCACCTTTTCAATTCTTTTAAACTGGAGGTGCCTACGACATTTTCAGCTCAATGTACCTTTATATTTCAGCTTGGAGGCATTTGCTTTGTCGCAGATGTCTTGGACGACGCACATCTGCTGCGAAAGGCTCATTGGGCTTTTTAAAACAAAAATAACCTGTGCAATTTACTTTCCCTCATAGGCGCATAATATTCAGTGTGTCGATCTAGAGGGCGAGACCCTCCGATGCGGTATTACGCATTCGCAACACTTCTATTACCAAAATATCAGTGTCTACAGTACCAAGAATGCTAAAACCCGCCTTCAGTACTTTTTTCTATCATGTCAGCTCATTCCACTTTACGCGGCCACGTTTTGCTTCCATGGACAACCATAGAGTACCCTCTTTCAATGTTTGTCCTGTCCGAGAATATATTTCATTTTAGTCAATATTACCATTATATCAACGATTTTCAGCTGTTTAGTGTGGCCATTCTAGGTGTGCTAAGGGAATATAACTACGCCCACTTCCTTCAACAGGTACCTGCCATCAGCAAAAGTAACCAAGCAGCAGCAATTTATTCCTAGCCATTATAGCACGTTTAAGCTATAAATCTTTTCAAGGCACTTAGAAACATACTGCCTCACTGTTTGGGATGCTTGGTTCTTAGGGGTGCTTAGAATATTCGCTATACGGTTGAGGAGCGAACCATTTTGCTTGGTTGGTTTTGACAAAGCTGACAGCATAATAAAAAATATATAAGGGAGCACAGGAGCAGCCAGCAGATAGACTTAAGCCCAACTTTTGGCGGCGTGCAGCTGCCGCTTCAACTAAGTGAAAAGGATTTTATCATGGAGCCTGCCGTCAGCAAACCCGTCAGGGTCAGTTTACTTCTGAGTCGGCCGCAAATAACACGCAGCAGTTTAAAGCGTTTTTTGCGGCATCAATAATAAAGCTACGAACCATGAAGGTTCTGCACGCAAAAATTCTAAATAACGCGACCAAATGTTACATATTTTTAACTACATTGATGCTTTTTTAGACACGGTAGTCTCTACATGTTAATATACTTTCATCTGCTGAATGATCTGCACCAGAAATGCAGACGGGGTGGGAGTGGATGTAGCTGACAGGATCGGAGTTGCCTTCTGAACTCGTTTTTGGGAAAAGTCAACGCGTGTGTCCACAAGTCTAGTTAAATCCAATTCTTTGCTATGCGCTCCTCTGTTCACTATCACATCCCGCATATTACATCTGCTCGGTAGCGCTGGGAGCTGATAACGGGGCCGTAGAAAGATGTTCTTTACAGGTGTGTTTTCTTGTAAATCAGTGTCAATGCTTTATATTTGCGTTTACAATTTTTTTTAGTAACGTGAAACTTATTTCAAAGCCTGGGAACCTACCAAGAAATCACAGGGTATTACAAGCTCGGTATAATGGAATTCTCGGTGGCGGCCCGCACGTTTGGTAAAAACAAGAAATTTTGTAGAGGAAACTGCAGGCAGTGCACGTCTCTTGTTGATAAAATACATCCGGAGGTTTCCAATCCGCTGTGTTGCTTTTAAAATAAGATATAGCGCACATGGTAAGTATGGTGTACACTTGCGAAGCATAGTACGACGGCACATACACGACAGAAATCTGGGAGATTTAACTACGCAAACTGGACAGTCAAGTGCAAAGTGAAACAATCGGTAAAACTCTGAACGCTGCCGTGGCCTTCGGTATCCCGGCCGACGGATAGACACCCTGCGGAACACTTCTGCAGTGCGGTTTGACTGGTGGCAATAAATGTTATTTCTCTCTTCCTCTTTTTCTTTCTCCATTGCACAGTCGAAAGCTCTAAAGTTGTTCTTTTTCGAAGGCACTGAACTTTTTTGCTACCCTACTGCTTTGGGTCCTACGCAAAACATTACAACTTTTCTATATTACTCTACAATACTGCCGTTTTAATAGAGTACAGTAATCACACTGCTCTATGTTCAGACCTGATAATGAGTGCTTTAGTGTCTCAAGCTGTGATCTGCTTTTTTAGGGAATTTCTCTAATTTACTCAGGTACTTACTACGTGAAGCTTAAATGATTTCAAGAGAATTCCTATTCGTGGGAGAGTCTGATCAGATGATCGTTTGGAAGACTTGGTTTCAAAAATAAGTTTCGAAATATGATATGGTCACATATTTTGTTGTTAAAATTATGCTTTGGTTTAAATGCGGATGTAGAAACTGATCAAGAGATCAAGAAAAAATTGCGTGATGGCTAATATCCCTACTGGAGAAGATTTGGTGTTTAAACTATTCTTTTATTATTTCTCTACACTAAAATAATAGAGGCAAATTCAACCATGGGTGCATCAGTTTTCAGTCTTTATTGTGATGTGATGTTTTGTTAATTGTAGTTTGTAGGGTAAATGAGTTACCGTAGTTTAAAAATCCCGTCTTGAAACTACTGCCCGCTTAAAGTCATAGTTTGTGTTCTCATTACTAAAACGCGTCGTCTTAAAAAGCATCGCTTACGTATGAAAGAATGGTGGGATATTCACATTGTGTGTTAGGCATAATTTGTTTTCATGAATGCGCTAAAAATATGTAAGAAATAGGTTGGTATAATTTGTTGCTTGGTGATAAAAATGTATTGTTAAAATTTTTCAATGGCTCCCCTGAAAGCTTGCTTCGAGCGCGCTTCAAATACGCGCAAAAATATATATGCGGTTTTAGCATGTAGGCAATGAATTAAAAATGCATTTTCATAAATATAATATTCTTTCGTCCAAAGCATTCTTTAATTCTAACAAAAGGGCAATTCTCGAAAGCGTATTTGCAGCACGCTTCCAGCTGCCGGAGAACAACCTAGTGCTCGTAATTGTATTTCGTACAAAGGTCACATCACTTTCCTTCCTGTCTTTTTTTCGTTGATAACTTCTAGCAGGGAGGCAGCAACCATTACGTGTGAAGAATGCTATAACACAAGGCCGGAAGTCGACTAGCATTTCGGTTCTAGATCACCCCGGATTCGTACGCGACCAGTCCTGCACTTCTGCGATGACTTAGTATATATGTGTCAGAAAGTCCACACCGGGCAAGATGATGTATCCTCTACCGGTGAGTATTTATAACGCAAGCCAAGTACTGCACGTGTCGGAAGACTTCAACCTAGTTGACGTTGCTTTCGGTCGGCACTTGCGGTTTAATGACGCCTCTCCCGGTTCAGTGACGTCACGTGACCTTGCGACATCATCTACCTTTGGATATAAAAGAACGCCGGGCTTTCTTATAGATGCGGCTCCGAATGCTTATCACGTTCAGTCCGTGAATCGCTCTACCGTCGAAAAGCTTAAAATCCTTGTGTGCCATAAATCCAACTTTGGCCCTTTTTAAGACGAATATAATTTAGTACATTTTATATGTCAGATATATACTAAGTGGACAAATGTATTTCTGCCATATTTGTTAGAATGTTCAAATTATTACTCGTACCACATTTCGAAAGAATGCATATTGGTGTCTATATATAGGAACAAAAATAATACATAATTAACGTGAAATTAATATTAGTTATGTGAAATTATTACACACACACGTTTATATATATATATATATATATATATATATATATATATATATATATATATATATATATATATATATATATATATATATTAAGGAAGCCAACAGCCACCGAAACCAAGCTGCATAGGGGAATATTTATATTTTTTTAATTTGTAGTGCCGATCAATTGGTTTAAAGAAAATTACTTATAAAGCATCATAAATAAAACAACCATGCCGCCGGTGGGGTCTGAACCCACGACCTCCGAATATTGCGTCCGGTGCTCTACCAACAGAGCTACGGTGACGGCTGTCCGATCTGCTGCTCTCGTGGGTATTTATGTTTATTGGGTGTAAGCGAACCTTGAGAGTGTTCACCAGCGCCACCCTCGTCTATAGCGGCGGACGTAGCACGTCCTGTATTACCGCGAGTGTGACGTGGAACGTCATCTAACGGCGAGGGCGGAAACTGTGCGAGAGCCCTTTTATGCTACCTATGGCATCAAGACTGCCAGAACCGAGACCCTCGTTAAGCTATTCGCAGACAAGGTAATGGAAATGAGGAGCCCGTTTGACAAACTTATGAAGCGATCCAACAGTCTCCGAAACCAAGGTGCTTAGGGGAATGTTATTTTTTTAATGTGTTGTGCTTATCAGTGGGATAATACTACTTGGAGTAATCTATCGCTTAAAGAAAATTACTTATAAAGGAGCAGAAAAACAACCATGCCGCCGGTGGGATTCCAACCCACGACCTCCGAATATATATATATATATATATATATATATATATATATATATATATATATATATAAGTAATGTTATATGTGGAATTGCTTTTCAACATACACTTTTTTTTGCTATGCAATGGAATGTCTCTATTCTAGCATTTTACTTTTTATTAGCACAATGTCAAAATTTAGGCGCACATATGGGATCTAATGTACCTTGTCATGAATGCAAAACCACTATGCATACTAAATTTTTCACGTGAATTCTACTTTTGTATCGTATGAGATCTGTACCTTGCAAGCAGCCCTTCTTCAAACAACGATTTTATTCTTCTCGAATCGCGTTATTCTTTGCCGGTGTTTGTAATAGAAATGTTACATATTAACACTGAATTTATTTAAATAAACACAGATCAGAGCAGCTTGCGGAAGGCGAGCTGCAGTGAAAACTCTAAAAGAACGCCGCGAGGAGCGGACAAAATCGAAAGCCCTGGTTGTCATGCTGCTCACAGTGCATCTTCACCTGACTCGTGGAGCACAGATGTTGGGTGTAGTAAACATCACTACCAAATTTAATTATGCACTTTCTTGCACGTTTCGCTTCTTTCAAGATTTACTAGTTGATTTCAGGGCTGATGAGTGGCAACATAAGCGCAACATGTATCGAAAGAGAACGTATTCTCAAAAGCTTACCTATAGTGCTGATATCAATAGAATCGTAGAGTCCCCTTCTTCCATCACTGTTGGAACTGAACGTACGAAACTTTCCTACCAGCGTCCTCGCTCGCCACCAACTGCAGGAGATAATGAACTCATTGAAAGTGGGAAAAATATTTTCATCAGGGGAAACATACCGATTTCTCGTCAGGTGGCGTCTGTTAAACACAGTAACATTTTTGCTGATGTTGTACATAATATCATATTGGCATAGAGCAAATGCCATTGATGTAGTTCTTAAAGTCCATATGGTCTCATTTGTGTCAAAGAACTGAAAAAGAAAAAGGCAGAACAATTTTATTCCTTAGTGCTCTGTGTACTTATCACCCTATTCGAAACAGAAATGATGCTTATGTAAGCAATACCCAGGCTTTAAAACTTCTAAATACGTCTAAATACGTTTTCATCTTTAGGATATCACATGGAAGTCGCTACTGTCAGTACGTGGCCGTAGTGCTGCATTCAAGGAATATAATGAAACAACAGCAAAAGTTGCCACTTTTACCACCGCGTTATTTCACGAAGACTTTTTTAGCCAGTTTATTCAGCAAATGTTTTATTGATAAATTGCACAATGCTTGCCATAAGTACTTGGCGCTCTTCTCACTTTCCCACTCCACAGCTGTGCCTGGAGTGTTGTCGCATGGGGAGCGTGCTATGACCTGTTGTGGATTCTCATAGATTTGATTAAGGAAACGCAGTCGATTCGACCGTTGCTTCTGTCCTTAATGCCACACAGACGACAGGGAAATTGATATTCGAAGATATCTTGTTAGTTCTGCTCCACGATAAGAAGACAACGAACATACATGGATGAAACTTTCACGTTTATAACTTTCATGTTTCTAACTTTGTTATTAATGTCTTCTTGCCATTTATCCCACACTACTTGGACCTGTGCAAGGTGTGCAATATTGAAAAAAAAGAAAGAAAGACAGAAAAAGAAAGGAAGGAAGAAAGAAAGAAAGGAAGAAAGGAAGAAAGAAAGGAAAGAAAGATAGAAAGGAAGAAAGTAAGAAAGGAAGAAAGAAAGAAAGATAGAAAGGAAGAAAGTAAGAAAGGAAGAAAGAAAGAAAGGAAGAAAGAAAGAAAGGAAGAAAGGAAGAAGGAAAGAAAGAAAGAAAGAAAGAAAGGAAGAAAGAAAGAAAGAAAGGAAGAAAGAAAGAAAGGAAGGAAGAAAGTAAGAAAGAAAGAAAGCGGGAAAGAAAGAAAGAAAGGAAGGAAGAAACAAAGAAAGAAGGAAAGAAACAAAGGAAGAAAGGAAGGAAGGAAGGAAGGAAGAAAAAGAAATTAATAAGAGAAAGAAGAAAGAAGGAAAGAAATAAAGAAATAAAGAAACAAAGAAACAAAGGAAGGAAGGAAGGAAGGAAGGAAGGAAGGAAGGAGGGAAGGAAAGAAAGAGAGAAAGAAAGAAAGCGAACCACACCAGCTTTTAATGTGAAGCCGTCTTCAGGTACCTCATCCAAATTGTTCCATCTACCTGGCCTCGTAAAAGCGCTTGCTCACCTAGTACGCGGCAGTTCGGTGCGCCAGACAAAGCTTGCTGCAGTGGAAGGACAGTTGGTGCCACGCTGGCGAACCGAACTGGAAGCGCTCATCGTGCAGACGACATGGGGCCTCGTAAGCTACGACCATTCATGCAAGAGGAATTTTTTTAGCTGTAATGTTGACTTGCAGCCGTTGAACGCCGCCGATATGCTGCGAATCAGGACAATGCAAAGTAACAGCGCCTACAACATTTTCGGGATGTCGACTGTCACCGATGTTTAGCGATGGCTGAGAAGCAAAGGCACCTACAAAAGACAAGGGACGCTGCCCGACAACTTCCCACACACGGCACACAACTATTGTGCAAGCAGCTTCAAGAAAACTAATGCAGCCTAGTAATAGTATGCGGCGGAGCATTCCTAGTTTTTATAGTGCCAGTTTTTTCTCACATTAGGAACCAGACGTACGATTTTGTTAGATTTAAATGGCAAAGCGTGAAAAATAAGATTTTTCACTGCCGATTTTATGGTCCTTCTGCACAGACATCCGACTGAACGGAAGCAACGCCGCAGTGAGGGGAAATGAAATGTTTCATATAATACAAAACAGGAGCTCATTATCACCATTACAGGGTATCGTCGTTTTCTGTTCTTGTCATCAGATATTCCATTACGAATATCTGATGAGAACATGAATATCCAGTCAGGTATTCCAGCACGGAAACAAAAGTGTTCGCTGTTATCATTTTATTTTGAAAGGAACTCCGCGTGAATTTTGAATCTGAGACATTCTTTCTTATTCTCATTCTCGACAGTAACTGTAAACTAAATAGATTGTTCTGTTTTTGTGCGCACTCAGGTGATTGCTGATTTTCTTTGTTTCAGTGTGAAAGAAGGTACCTGACATGTTTAAACATCAAAAAATGTGAAGGGATAGAACAAAGAAATCAAGCCCCCGTTCAGTGCGCTTGTTTGCTGTGCCTCGTCGGTTCCGCAGTTTTAATGTTTAAACAAAGTCGCAACAACTAGCCATCCACCGCACTTTTGTGAACTTCATTTCTTCTACATAGGTTCTGTTCTGTGTTCCTTTTCGTTCGTAGAACAATGTGCACTTTTCTGCGTCCTGCGGGTTGCACTGTTTTTTTGTTTAAAAATGTGCCAACTAGCCTGCCTTCACACTCTGCTGGACTTTGTCTTTATACCCATAATTTCTTCTCGGACATATATGAGTCGCTGTATCCACTTCTGTCCATCAGCCTTTTTTTTGGGGGGGGGGGGGAGGAGGGGGGAAGGGGGAGGAGGGAGGAGAGAGGGGCGGAGGGTGCTACATAGTTTACTATCCAGACTAGAAAGAGCGGTGAGGCACCAATTAATGGGTAAACCAGGTCACTTCTCAAGTTTTAGGAGCAAACACGCCATTATTGCAGAAAAAGAATATCTCTCCTTCCCGATGCTTAATTACGCACTCTCTACAGATTCCTCATATCTCCACACTGTGACTCAACACTGCATTCAGGGCCTCTATTGTAGTTTTTTTTACCCATTCCTGTTATAAAAACTAGTAATATAAGCAAATGAGCATAATTTATGGATTTCAATGCACTCGTATTAGCAAAACAAAAGTGCACAACCGGATTCGCACTTTACGCGACGTAAAACGTGATGGCTTCCACGCTAACAAAATATTTTTCGTTAATGTCGAAAGCCTGGCTTTAAATGAGTCTGCGAACGTTTTCGCGCTTGTTGAATCCGGGTCACATTTCCTGAACAGCTGCGACTAGCGCCATCTGTTGGCCGCTCGTACCGAACGCCGAGTAAAGTGACGGATGTATTTTAAACTTGCAATTTTTGGAGAACTACAAATTGCCCGGAGATTTTGCTCAAGCATGGCGATCGCCAGGGCCTACCGTTCGTTATCGCTGCACAGTCTGACAAATAAAACTGTTCGGACATGTCCATCAACTATTTCCGCTGCACATAAAAAATAAATAGGATGCACAGAACGTTCAAATTTCCCGCAGCGATTCTTAGTGTTCAGTTCCATGGGCACGTAGTGGCAGCCGTGCAAACTTGAAGCGTTTGTTCAGGTTTCCTGGCTTTGATTATTGCAGTGCCTAAAGTTGTAAACATTGCGCCCTCTATAGAGGAATTTCGCAGCATTCAGAACGCAAGTGCAAATGCACTTGTAGAGGCTCAAGGCGATATTTTTGTGCTTAGGATCTGGTCCATGACGACACTGTGCGTCTGTCCATAGTTGAGCAGGATTGCCCACAATTTAGTTAATTTCGTTTGCCTCACATATATGCACGTCTTAGCCACAGTGGGCGCGACCCAGCGCGGAGTATGCGCGCAGGTGTGGGATCGTGCCGCCTGTCAAGGTGGAGTGACATGAACGCAAGATAGTTCTTTTGAATATACTGTCTTTTCGAAAAAAGTATTCTGGAAAAGATTGGACCACAATTTTTAAAATACAGAAATTCAACAAGGCGACGACGAGATTGGCTTTCAATTATTGGCATTTTAACAATGAAATAAACAGGATTATAAAAGAGAAATCTTTATAGGCTAAAAGCTAATTATGATTCACGTTGCATGCAAGCCAAAATGATGACTCTTCCTCGGCCCTACGGCTGTCCTGCGATCGTTCTGGCAGCCAGACAGAAATTCAGCATGCGTAACGTAACATCACTGGAAATGCCTTTTGCCACCGTTCTTTTAGAGAATATGTGAGCGGACCGTAAAGTGAATTAGGCACACCTTGAAAGCAGAATGTGGATAAGTAACTTGTGCGGGACTACTTCAAAAGTCTTTCTGAAATCAGTGAAAACAGGATTTCCTGCCTACTATTCCTAGAGCAGGGAGCAGCGTCGTGTTAGAATTTGGTAAGTTGACTGGAACAGGGTAACCCCCAGCGAAATTCTTTTTTGTTTAGGTTGAAACATTTGTCGCCATTCAAGTGCTCATCGAAAGGGAATAATTAAAAAGGTCGACAGGTAAAGGAGCTACATGTGCTGTGATATTTTTATCAATACGTGTCATTGGACGTTCTGAAGAAAACAATAATTCAGCCGAAATAAGTTTCATCTAAAAATCTGCTTAAATACAATTTAGGAATCTGGAATCCAGGTCATTGCGTACAAATCATGCATCGACTAGATAAATAGCTGAACTTCTCAAGTTGTACATTCGTTTATTTTTCTTCACTCAACTATGAGTTGTCCCGAAAAGCGGTTTTCGCACGAATGGTTACTACCGAAGGGTGAGTTTCAAACGTGAAGCTTATTTAAGAAATGAATTCAAAATATTTAGTAAACTGAAGTTGGCGCACGTTTTCATATGCCAGGCAATTTATTCGCATTCCTAGAATAGTATTTCAGTTGATAACAATCACGCAACGCACCGTCATTTTCACATACGCACCTGAAACTTTTTATGTCCCTCCCCATAATCTCGTCGGTACCTACGAATTCTTTTGCCTAAAGCAGGGTCAGCTTTGCGCTCCACTGTTGCTCTTTTGTGTTTTAGATCTAGTGCCGTATAGAAGAGCTACGTCACAGCGGAGATAAGTTTTACTCCTGTACTACATGGCGACGTTCGCAAGATTTCAGCAGTCACATTTAACATTTAGAAGGAAGCAGAGTAGAAGACGTGTGTGTTTCAAAAATGTTGCCAAAGAGATGATCTAACAATTCGAACCGCTCAAAGCTTCCAGCTGAAATAGACAACAACAGCGGTGAAAAACTCTTGATTTTATATTGTTAAAAAATCATGGCGCTGTTTTGGTTCTCAGCTTTGTTCCTTTTTGCTCTTCTGCGCGTCACATGAAAAGCAGATTTCCAGAACGCTCACGGCCAGTTTTTAACAAATTTTCGAAGCCAAGCCAAGCCTTGCTGGCAGTGGCCTTTTGTGGCCATGGACTGAGGATCTTGTCCTCTGCGAAAGGGAACGACTGCCTTGATTGACAGAATGTGACTGCGTGTTTCCCGTTACTTCTCTCTTCCCTTTTTAATCCCCTCATTTCCTTCTGCTGTGCAAGGTAGCCGACAGGAATCCTTTCTGGTTATGATCTCTGCCTTTCCCCCCATCCCCTTATCGATCATGGAAGCCAGGCATTGAAAGCCGCGAGTAATACGTGACAAACACCTTTTCTATAAAGCGGAATGCCGTACATTTTTTTCCTCTTAACTCTTCCTTCTCTCTGCATGAAGAATAAAGATAATAAATTCCAAAAATACTCGTACCTTTTCAATGTTGTCGTCCTCGGTGTCGCCTTCTACGGTGTTGGGTCGCGCAGCTCCGAGCAAAGGTGCAAATAGAAGTACTAGAAAGTATTGGTGTCCCCACATCACGAAGCAGTCAGCTAGGTTTTCAGTACTCAGTCATAGCCGGAGTCCTGCTTTATAGAATAATACAAGTTCTGATCTAGACAACAGAAATAACAAAAGGTTTCACTGACCTTTCCGTGCCCTAAGCGGAAAGTCCATCCTTTCGGCTCGTATAGTTTTTTCTCAGGTCTAAATAATGACAATGTTCTGAAGAGGACGGTCCTCTGCCCGTTGGAGTTTTGTCAGATGTTTGTTCGTAGGCCTCAGTTGTCATAGCTGTACTTGGCAGTGACTGATATAGTGACCTTCACCATTAAATGCTGAACTGCTCTCGACAGGATAGAGGTTGTAAAGGGCTGACTGACGGTTTAGAAGCATTTCAAGGAAGTGCTCTGCCGCATGGCCATTTCGTTTTCGTTGAGCATTGACATTTCATCTGACCATGCACATGGTGGCTCTGAGGCTAGTGGCGCTTAACTCGGATGAGCTGGCTAAGGCTTTGGTTTTGTAATAATCTCGCAGTTGAAGTAACTTGATAGAGCGCTTAAGCGTATGTGTTATGATTTACGATGTTTGAAGCTTCGAAATGTCGGTATTAGTAAATTATCCTTGCTTAATTCTTATCTTTTTAGCTCAACACATTTTATCAATCGATGTAAGTTTTTCCCAGATAAGCGACTTGCATAAAAACAAAAGAAAAGTAGATAGGCAACAAGCAGAAAAGAACTGAAATATGCCGAGCTGTGCGTCTTATTTTGGCGAAAACTATCAAAATATTCTCCAAAGAACGCAAGCTGCTTATGTGAAGCAATCGCCTAACGTATTTTAAAACCTCTGCAGTTGGAATATGCTTGGGGTGGTCTCATCGGCTGAGTACTCCAGTATCAATACAATGATTTCGTTTCAGTATAACATAGTGGCCAGCTTCATATCGACGCACTGTTTCTGCCTCACGCCGCTTGCCATCCGAAATGTAAGGTTGATAATTTCCACCCACTGTAATTCCGAGTTCTTTCCGGAGTTGTCGGACAAAAATCGTTTTAGAACTTACCACAAAGAGATTATGACTGACAGCGATTTTTTCAGCTAGAAGCCGTCCTCTTATACTCGGCGGTTACATGTACAAAAGCATTGTTCCTCTGTGGGGCACGATATCTTCTTGTAGTCTCACGAGATCTTCACGCCTCCGTTCTGTGCGTAACGCCCGGCGACCTAACGACTACACGTCTTATACTGCATGTTGCACTGCATTCTACTAAGCTGCGGTATGGACCCATATCAGTTTTAGGTTCGACAGCAGTCATACGATCACTAGCACCGACAAAAAATCTTGCCATCTTTGGATCTTGTGTTGTTGCCTAGCAACAGCGAAGCTACATTAAGGTAAAGAAATGAAATCAATAGCCATGATTGGAAGTAGAACCCGCGGCAGCGCTAATACATACCTTCACAGGCCGCACCACGAGAGCACTAGACTATGGGCGCTTTTTCTTTTAACATGGTATCTATTACAGTGAAGCAATGTTCTATATGCAAAAACTGCGTGCAAACTATGAAGAGAACAATCGCAAATCAACACAAGGCATAACACGGCCCACCTCAACAACCAAGCACGAGAAAAGACGCAACACAATGCACATCACCATTACATCATAATACATCATATCTAAGCAACGATGCGCCAGAAACAAGATGGAAATGTACAGCGCAAATAAAGACGAGGACACAAGGAAGACACATGGAACACACGAACGCCCGTGTGTTCCATGGGTCTTCCTTGGGTCCTCGTCTTTATTTGCGCTGTACATTTCCATCGTGAATCACCAACATGCCCAGACTGCCACCTCAGTTAACCAGAAACAAGGTAATGAAGAACAGAACACAATGAGTGGTTGCCGTTCTGGTTCAAATTCAGCCTGGGCATACAACTTCTATAGCTGAACAATCATTCTGCTGATGTTGTCTCTGGCAGAAACAACAGGTTCATAATGTCGATCCATCGCGCGTGTTTTACAGAGTACAATTCGAAAAAAGCATCTCTGAAGGTTCACCAACAAGTGGCAGCTCAGTGAGATACCGCATCGAATGCGGTGCCAATTTAAGTCTTTTTTTCAAGGTGCGTTGCAAGATATCCCAAAAGTGCACTGCATCATTGCAATCGATGAAGCAATGATCAATCGTTTCTGGAGCATCATAGAGGCGGCAATTAACCGTGGTCACAAAAATGCCCTTTTTTCTAACCATCTTTTAACAGGCAATGTGTCGCTATGTAGCTTGTAGAAAAATGTCTTGATCCCGGGAAGGGCATTTTACACACTCTTAGTACGTCATGTCCCTGTAAACGAAAATACATAGAACGGTACATGGAGGGAAGAGCATAAATATTAACTCCCTGTGCCACCGTTTCCTTGATATTGAAAACATGAACTCAGAGGAGAAACGAACAGCCAAATTCACCTCATGCATGAAGCCCCGCAGACACGGTCGATCAGAAACATTAGAAAAGACAATGAAGTTCGGCAGCCGAACACAATTTGTGTTAAACTGGAACCCACTTTCGCTCTGTATATTGCACATAGGTCTCTTTGTGCACAAATAACGCTTCGGGGGTTTCGGGCTAGGGTGCAGTGCGCTGTGCATCGCGCACACCGTCTTCTACGTCCATTAATACTGCTTCGGGGCTTCTGCTCCACGTTTTATATGTATAAGCATGTTAAAACCCTGACACCCTAGGCTGTCCGTTTTCTGCTGGGGGTGTTGTGGAGCTCTTGCGTCTGTGTAGAATACTACTTTGCAGTGAAATTAAGTGCCTCATAAGGTGACAATTCCTGGATAGCTTGTGACACCGTAACCGATCTGAGAACACATGCACATTGGACACAATCGAGAGCCGCTATGCAGAGGAAGAGGGGTTGAGTGGAAGATTTTCACGCTATTTTAAAAATTTCTTTTCGTCCGCTATATATTTCTCGCCTCAATCATTAGTTAGAACTCGACCATTATTTGAAGAAATTCCGACTCTATCACTTGAAATATAGTTTAGTAATCTTTGTCCATCTGCCGCGAGCGGAAGAATGTTGTGCTCTCCGAGCGAACGTTCAAGGGCGCACAGCTGCCGCCGCTCCGATTATTTGCCGCAGGCAATGCCGAGTGCCTATAGTCATTAAGATGAGATGAGGAAAGTATCAAATCAGAACAAAGCCAGTCATATCAGATACATACCTGCACGTTTGTGTGATGTGATCGGAATCATTTGTTGAAGAATTCACCTCCCACGATTTTGTGATACAGAGTCCAACTCGACTGATCTCACCATAAAACATTATGGAGTTCTTGATTAAGGACGTTTTTCTTGGCCTAAATTAGTATTCATATTGCCACCTGGGGATCTCAGGTGGCGCAAGAAAGTGACGACGTTGAAGTGCATTGCGTTGGCTAGCTGCCGAATTCTCTATCAGTCAACTGTCGCCCTGTATTCCGTGCTTTTCGACGGCTATAATGTTAGCGCATTGGTGGACACTGGCGCTGATTTCTCGATTTGAAGCGAAAAGCAAGCGGCGCTTCTTAAAAAGGTAATGACGCCATGGTCTGGCACGCAGATTCGCACGGCTGGCGGACATATAACTCTGCTTGGCCTGTGCACGCCAACAGTCCAAATTTGCAGCTCCACATTTCTTGTCAGCTGCCTAGTTCTGCCTTACTGCTGCCGTGACTGTATCCTTGGTGTTTATTTTTTCTGGGAGTACGGAGAGCCATTATCGACCTCCTAAAGCGCACTGTCACATTTTAGACCGAGAAAGCGGATATTTAAACTGAGTATCGTCAACGCCACACCGCCCTTCGAATTTACGCCAAGAGAGTTTGGATTACGTCACGCGCCAGAGTTTTTGTGAGTGTTCACCGCGACGGGCTGCGTGAAGGTACAGCGGTCTCAGAAGGCAACCTGCCCCTTTTGCTTACCCGTGGCATCTGCTCAGCACGAAGCCTTATCCACCCTCTCGATGGCCGGTCTCAGCTAATTGTGACTAACTTCACCAACGAACGCCGGCATCTTTTTCGTGCTACTGCCATCGCTTTCGCCGACCCCTTAGTGGAGATTTCTGAATGTTTCGCGTTCGAAGCTGTCAGGCCTGTGCCCCCGTCCCTTGACAGTCTTGACATCAGTCCAGACCTCTCGGCGACTCAGCAGCGAGAACTACGTGCCTTCATACTGGAACACACTACCTGTTACGCGTCTTCTTCGAAAGTACGGCAAACGGCTTTTCTGAAGCACCACATCATTACGCCGGACGATGCCCGCCCCATCCGCCAGCAGCCGTACCGTATCTCACCGAAGGAGCGTGAGGTGATCCGAACGCAGTTGAAGGAGATGCTTTCAGATCAAGCCATTCAACCTTCCAACAGCCCCTAGTCGCCACCTGTTGTGCTGGTGAATAAAAAGGATGGGACACTCCATTTCGTCGTTGATTATTGAAAGCTGAACAACATCACTAAAAACGACGTCTACCCACTGCCTCGTAATGACGACTCGCTCAACAGTCTTCGTCGCGCCCAGTACTTGCTCGCAGGTAGAGGTCGATGAGCGGGACCGTGAAAAACGACGGCCTGTATTAATTTAAAGTGCTGCCTTTTGATCTATGTTCAGCGCCGGCAACTTTCCAGCGCATGATGGATAGAGTGCTCGCTGGACTCAAATGACAAACTTGTCTGGTTTATCTCGATGATGTCGTCGTGTTTTCCGAAACGTTTTCGGTACAACGCCAACGCCTGAGGACAGTATTTGACGCCCTCCGGTCAGCCGATTTAACGCTGAAGCTCGATATGTGCCACTCTGCGTACAAAGAGTTGAAGTTTCTCGATCATCTTATGAGTGTCAATGGCGTTAAGCCCGAGCCCGAGAAAACTACCCCTGTCGCCGATTTTCCCGCTCCTACAACCAAGAAAAGTGTGCAACGCTTTCTTGGTCTTTGCGCATAATACCGCCGCTTCATCGCTGACTTTTCAGATTGCCGTACCCCTGTACCGCCTCACGCGCGATGGTACACAGTTCGTGTGGGCCGCCGAGAAACAGGAGGCTTTTGCCGCGCTGCGCAGACGGCTGAAAACAGCCCCTGTTCTTGTGAAATTTGACGAAGAGGCTGACACCGAAGTCCGCACCGACGCCAGCAACATCGGCCTCGGCGCCGTACTCGTCCAACACCAAGGTGGCGTGGAAAGTGTCATCACATTTGAAGGCCCCACGCTCTCTCGTACTGATACAGACTATTCGACTATGGAAAAGGAATGCCTCGCGGTTGTGTGGGCAACCATGAAATTTTGTCCTTACCCCTACTGCCGCCCGTTCAAAGTGGTTACCGACCACCATTCTTTGTGGTGGCTGGCGAATCTTCGCGATCCATCGGGGCGCCTAGCTCGATGGAGCCTCCGTCTCCAAAAATTCGACTACACTATTGGGCATAAATCTGGCCAGACGCACAGAGACACTGGCGCACTCTCGCGCGCACCCGTCGGGTTAGCCGATGAGAGCATGGAGGACGAGAGTGGTTTTCTTAGAGTTGTCATGGCCTTAGACTTAATGACCCGACAGCGAGCTGACCCAGACCTGTGACCTCTCATTGATTATCTGGAGGGCGGAGCTTCTGACGTACCTCGACTGTTTTCTAGGAACCAGCCTGCCTTCTGCCTCCGGAACAGCATTTCGTTTAAGAATAACTCCAGCACTGTTGACCGAGCACACCTCTTCGTCCTGCCGGCAGACCTCCGCGCCGATATCCTTTTGGCTTGCCACGATGAGCCCACCTCCGGCCACTTGGGCTTTGCACGCACACTTGCACGAGTGCGCCGGGCGTATTATTGGCCCAAACTTTCTGACGCCGTCCAACGTTGCGTCAGAGGCTGCTGCGAGTGCCAACGTCGTAAGGCGCCCTCTCTCAAGCCCGCCGGTTTGCTCCAACCTATTGACTCGCCTCGGATGCCGTTTGAACAAGTCGTCACAAATGGATTATAGTCGCGACCGACTCTTGAGCAAGGTATGAAGTTGAGCGTGTGACGGAATCCCGTCTGGCCGGGAACATACATTTGAAAAAATAAGAGACGCCGACCAGTGAAAAAAGGTTCGTTCTTGACGTTTCGGCTTCCACATGGAAGCCTTGCTCAAAATGAATTCATCACCAAACAAGGGTCGTTTAAATATGATTGAATAATCGGCGCATGGAGCGTGCGTATATCGGGTGTAGATTACCGTCGTTCCGGTTTAACGTGTGTGACGTAGTTTGTATGATTAGGGATTCCAGATGAAGTCGTGATGCTGCTACTTTTTCGGTAGCGATGATCCTTGCCTTGTCACAGTCAATTTTGTGGCCATTCACGACGGCGCGGTCCACTAAGGCGTTGTTGCGAGTGTTTTCATTTTTTATGTCCCGAGCGTGCTGCTGCAATCGCTTCCAGTAGTCACCAGTTTCCCCGATATACACACCGTTGCAGTCTGCGCAGGGGATTTCGTAGACAACTCCGGGGAATCTTTCCTTTGGCAGTGTGTCCACCTTTACAAGCTGATAGCGCATCTTTCTGGCCGAGACATGTGCCACCTGCACGTCATATTCCCGTAGGACACTTGCCAGGCATTCACTTGTACCTGGGACATGCGGCACAGAAGCCCGTTTCTTGAGTGGAGGGCGTGCGTCCGGTTGTCCTTGTTTTGCCAACTGACGTTCTACCACGTCCATGAAGCGCCTAGGGTATCCACAGCTTCTGAGGTCATCCCGTACCTTTTTCGCATCCAGGGTCGCATCCTCGGGCCTTGTGCACAACCTTTTCGCACTCTGCAATAACGTGCTAACAACGGCCTTCTTATGGCTGGCAGGGTGCACTGAGTTGAAATATAGGTAGCGGCCAGTGTGCGTCTCCTTTCGGTATAGGCTGAAAGATAGACCCTGGCCTTCCCGTGAAACAAGGACGTCAAAAATTGGCAGTCTGCCGTCCAATTGTCCTTCTATAGTAAACTGAAAGGCTCTTTCCAGGCTGGTAAGATGGTTCAGAAACTTGCTCACCGCGCCTTTTTGGATGATGCAGTAGCAGTCATCGATGTAGCGGAAAAATACATTCGGGGAAGGGACAAAGGAGGCCAACGCCCTCTGTTCCAGCTTTTCCATGGTGAGATTGGCAGCCGTAACCGAAACTGAGGCGCCCATGGGGGCCCCGTGTACCTGCTTGTAGAAATTGCCCACGAAACGAAGTATGTGTTGTTTAGGCAGAAGTCTAGAAGCCTGCGCAGGCCCGGTACGCCTATCGGTGATCGTTCCGGCAAAGTAACGTCCGTCTCGAGGGCAGTGGTGCAAACAGTGATAGCAAGGTCTATCGGGACGCTCGTGAACGGGGACTTAACGGCAAACGACACCATCACCTCACCTTCATTGATTGAGGTGCTGCGGTTCTTCTCGACAAAGTCGAACGAATTGCGGACGTGACTGGGACTCTGGCCAACGAGCGGAGAAAGGACCTGGTGCAAGAACTTCGAGAGGTTATGCAGGAAGGAGCGAGTGTAATCCACGATGGGACGCAAAGAAACGTCTGGCTTGTGGATTTTGGGCAATCCATAGAAAGCAGGTGCGGATCCATTGTGGCTAAGCAGTTTCTAGTAGAGAGCTTTTTGGTTTGGAGGAACGGCGAGAAAAACGTCGTACAGCAGCTTTTCGTATTCTCTTTCGAGCTTTAGTGTCGGATCCTTCTTGAGGCGGACATAGGTTTCACCATCTACCAGAAGAGATAGCATCTTCTTTTCATAGTCGGCCTTGTCCAGGAGAACAGTCGCATTGCCTTTACCTTCCGGTAGAATCACAATGCGTTTATTTTCACGGGGACTCTTGATAGCGTCCCGTTCTACACGTGACAACGCAGAGCGGGCAGGTCCGCGATAAACGGCGCTCAGTACGCCCACCACTCGTGTGCAGGCCTCTTCGCGACGAGTGTTTTCGACCTGTCTGACAGCATATTCCACCGCGCACACTAGTTTCTTCTTGTCCGTTGCGGGTCCTATGTTGACATTCAACCCAAGATTCAGCACATGTTTTTCAGCTTGGCTCGGTCTGTACGACGATAAGTTATGCACTGTGGTTCTTGAAGCCACCTTAGTTTTGACTGATTGCTCGGAAAGAAGCTTGGTCAGCTTATTGTCGTGGGCGAGCTCACCTCTCTTGCGTTGAAGGTCAGACTTGTGATTCGCATGCAACTGGATGCTGGCGAATACGCTGGGGTAGTGGTGTTCCTGGCGGCGCCGGGCACAGAAGGCATCGTTCTCCAAAGCACGAATTTTCTCTTTGCAGTCCAGGATCCTAGCTTGTAGAAGCTGTCGTTCCGCCTTTCCGACCACACTGTGCCCGAAATGCGTAGACACAGGTCTGTTGTGTCGTTGGCCGTTGAGTCTGTTGAGTCGTTGGGCCTTGGCCTCCTTTGTCCCTTTCCCGAAGGTATTTTCCGCTACATCGACGACTTTTTCTGCATCATCCAAAAAGACGTGGTGAGCAAGTTTCTGGACGATCTTAACAGCCTGGAAAGAGCCATTCAGTTTACTACAGAAGAAGAATTGGATGGCAGACGGCCATTCCTTGATGTCCTTGTTTCACGGGAAGGCCAGAGTCTATCAGCGTATACCGAAAGGAGACGCACACTAGCCGCTACCTATATTTCAACTCAGTGCATCCTGCCAGCCATAAGAAGGCCGTTGTTAGCACGTTACTGCAGCGTGCGAAAAGGTTGTGCACAAGGCCCGAGGATACGACCCTGGACGCGAAAAAGGCACGGGATGACCTCAGAAGCTATGGATACCCTAGGCGTTTCATCGACGCGGTAGAACGTAAGTTGGCAAAACAAGGACAACCGGACGCCCGCCCACCGCTAAAGAAACGGGTTTCTGTGCCGTATGTGCCGGGTACAAGTGAATGCCTGACACGTGTCCTACAGGAATATGACGTGCAGGTGGCACATGTCCCGGCCAGAAAGATGCGCCATCAGCTTGTAAAGGTGAAGGACACACTGCCAAAGGAAAGATTGCCCGGAGTTGTCTACGAAATCCCCTGCGCAGACTGCAATGGTGTGTTATCGGGGAAACTAGGAACTACCGGAAGCGATTGCAGCAACACGCTCGGGACGTAAAAAATGAAAACACTCGCAACAACGCCTTAGCGGAGCACGCCGTCGTGAATGGCCACAAAATTGACTGTGACAAGGCAAGGATCATCGCTACCGAGAAAGTAGCAGCATCACGACTTAATCTGGAATCCCTAATCACACAAACTACGTCACACACGTTAAACCGGAACGACGGTAATCTACACCCGATATCCGCACGCTCCTTGCGCCGATTATTCAATCATATTTAAACGACCCTTGTTTAGTGATGAATTCATTGTGAACAAGTCTTCCATGTGGAAGCCGAAACGTCCAGAACGAACCTTTTTTCACTGGTCGGCGTCTCTTATTTTTTCAAACTTGAGCAAGGTATGCGGAAACTAAGGCAGTGCAGCGTGGCACGTCCTCCGAGATCGCCCAGTTTTTTATGCAGCAAATCGTATTGCGTCATGGCGCACCGTCCCGCGTAATCACTGATCGAGGCACGGCGCTTACGGCACAGTTCATACGCGACATGTTTGAGTTCATTCACACGAGCCATTTGCAAAACCACTGCCTATCACCCACAGACGAACGGACTCACAGAGAGACTCCACACAATCACCGACATAGCAATGTACATTGATTCACAGCTCAAACCCGAGACCAGATTCTCCTGTACGTCACATACGCCTACAGCACGGCCACCCAAGAGACGACCCGCTTTACGCCATTTCGTCTGGTCTACGGGCGTGATATTCAGAAGAAGTTGGATGCCATGCTCCCATGCTGCACTGATGACCACCCGCTCACGCCAGAAGCCGAGAAGTTCGCTCAACGCGCCGAGGAAGCACGTCAACTGGCCAGTATTCACATTCAGGGCCTGCAGGGCACAGATGCACGCCGTTACAACCTCCGTCATCGGCATGTCACATATCATCCCGGTGACAAAATTTGGGTGTGGACCCCGGTACGCCGCCGATGCTTGTCGCGCACGTAGTCCGCATGAAACCGTACTTCAAGCGGTAATGTGCATTACGCTCTGCGTTCGTATAGTTGTCGCGTAGTACACCTTCACCCGCCTCTCTGGTCCATTCTGTACGTGTGCTGATTTTTTTGTTTCCATTCCATCGCTCGTGCTCCAGCCCCGCTTTTATATTTTTGTTTCTTTGGGAGGGCAGTAAATCCACCCGGTGTTCTTGAGTGGCGCATGAAAGTGACGACGTTTGAGTGTATCGATCTGGCTAGCAGCCGAAATCTGTCTGTCAGCGACCTGTCGCCCTGTCTTCTGTGATAATGTTGTGATGTCAAATATAACTAATTACTATAAATCAGACAATATATTCAACAAGTATGCCACATATATGAATAATGTCCCCATATCTGACAACAGCCTGCCATATAAAAGTGAGAGCCCCATCTTTGAAAGGCGAGCTCTATATAAGGCATAAAGAAGTCGAATTATGGGACTATCTGGCTATCTCATTCCCATATCTGTACGTATCTGCGGTTTTTATATGGATATATATGTATATATGTCAGTATTTGGAGAAAAATAGGGTGTTCCATGGCCATATTTGGCCCTATTTCTGCTCATATAGGCATATAGGATCGTATAAGAAGCCACACATGGGTATAAAGGGCACCATATAAATCATATCTGGCATATTTGCCTTTTCTTCAAGGGTCAACACTCTATCAGATGTCACTGCCTTTCATCGGTCAGTGGCATCTATATAATACGAAGGAGCGCATGGCGTGATTATTTTTTATCCGTCCATTCACTTCAGAGGTATTTAACAGCTGACAGTCAGAACATGTTTTGCAGTGCGTCGACTGCGCTTGCGATGTACAGAATTAATGAATGCAGCTTCATATCTTTGTTGCTTGGTGAGGAAACAATTACTTCGTGATATGGTTGCCTCTGAAGCACAGTTTCTACTACTTTGCAAAGAGGAGAATTTTTCGATTGTAAAGAAGCGAACAATTCAACTGTTTCAGGCAAAATATGGGGGAAAGATGGCCACATTACTATTTAAATTTATAGTGCCTTAGAGAAATTTACGCTTCTGCCTTCAAGTAGAGATTACGGAGAATCTTGGCCGCAGTTCTAGCAGCGATACGGCGGTAATTAGGGTGCCCTACTGAGTGCATCTCCTCTTTGTACAACGCGGAACGGGCTGTGTTATTCGGATCCCTCAAGAAGGCAGGAGTTCCTCACAGTTCTCTTCAGGACATTGTTTTCCCGCGCGGGAGCCAGTCGAGTAGAAGGGATGCTTCTCGCCTTCTTCTACTTTACCTGCAGGACACGGATTTGGCATCCACATGGTGACCTCAGGAGTGTCTATTTGGGTTTTTGCGGACAGTGTTTCTGTGATTTCTATTTAAGTGTCGCTACGGTGGTGCAATTGCCGGCAGCAACTGCAAGGCTAATCCCACCGGTAGTTTACAACCACTCAACCACTCAACTGCATCTTCTCTTTTCAGAACATTACATAAATGGGCGCCCTCTCATGTCGGCCTAGTATTAGGGCCCTGTTTTTATCATCGCATGATTTTATAAGAATGAAAGTAAGGGTGTAGATTACTTGTATTTTTAGCATAAAGATATTTTAATTATTATGCATACAATAAACTCCAGTTCAATACGTGAAAAATTATTGACGCGATCTTTGATCTGTTTGTCTGTTCGCACTCAAAGCCACCGGAATTTGGCTCTATTTTGTTTTATGTCACAGATGCGACCAGAGTTGTCTCGAATAATCGCAACTTTAAGCATGTGTTTCCTAAATGCTCCATATTGTTGTAGTTGCTTTGGCTCCTTATCTCGGTGGATCCTTGCCAGCTTTATATTGAGCACGGCCGAAAGCGGAAAAACTGCTGCTCGACGACCGCCGAGCACAGTTGGTGCTCTCACCGCCGCCGAGTTATTAAGTTCTTTGTGAACACAAAACAGCCAAATAGGAGTTCCTTTCAGAAGCCCTTCTCATGGTCTTCCTGGCAGCCAGACTGCCGTCACCACTACTTGATATCTGGCGGTAGTGCTGGATGACAATGAATCTACCAGAAACTCCCTGCAAGTTTTGACGCTGCAAGCCCTCTTCGGTTCTCACCGCAGGACCTGCCACTAGTCTGCCATGGCAGCCGACACCCGCAACGGGCGCTACCTGAGTCAGGACCCTGCCCGAGAGCAGCCGACTACGAAAAGAAGCAGCAATGTCCACCGTGAACCCGCCGCAGACGTAGCCTATGACGATCCTGTAGCAGCCGCGGGTGCCGCCAACCTTCAACGACCTTCCAGGCGAAGACGCAGAGTAACGTTGGGACCCATTTGAGCGAGCGCCATCATTCAACAACAAAAATCAGACACGTCATCTTCTCACTAAAGGGCTCAGCATGTACGTGGTATGAAAACCACGCGTCTTCCCTAACGTCAGGGGGGGTGGGGGGTGGGGGGCTATTCATGAACGGGCAAGGCATTCACTAGGCTTGTGAGGAAACAAACAGCCTAACGGCTCCTTGAATCTTCCTCCTCATTCTTTGGTCATTGCCTCTTTTGTGCAGATGAACATCATAAGTTATGTGCAAAAGCGCCGCATAGAAGACCACACAGTCAGAAAGAGAAAGGGAGGAAAATTTACCAAAGGACAAAGCAAGCTGTTACCGTCGTGAAGGCAAACCAAATTTTAATGAACGTCATGTAAGCCACAGTTCAATTTGCCATTGACCAAAAATGTGCCTTTGCGAGAATGTTTTCAGCTATAGATTGCAAGTCGAGAAATAAAAAGATTTAGATCCCAAAAAAACTTGAACCCATTCAAGATTGGTGACATGCTCGTAGTGTGTTGGCTTTTGCATTAAATGACTCTGGTAGCGCCGCTGTTTTGTATATACAGTATGAAAAAGCAGAAGCCTAAAGTAACCATGTTCTGCCATACTTAACCTTGTCGCTTTTCGCCATTCCGTCATTCTAACACCATCATACGTGTTACTACATGAGCGCATCGAAATTCCATGAGACTCATTTATCCGACCAGAAAGAGTATCAAGTTACGTGGTTGATAGAATCAAACACATGCCCCTCGTACGAACGCTCCCTGCTCCCGGAAGAAGATGCATCTGTGAGCATTGCCGTCCCAGGTGCAGTAACTACCTGCCATGCCTTTACCATTTCATCAATTGCGATGCTGCTCTCCGAAGCTGAGGTCACTATGAATAGCACCACAATTTTTCATTTATTTAAGCATCCGAATCACTCCTCATTCCATATTCTTTACGACCTGTTGCAATAAACATCGCATTAAAAAGGACACCTTCTGCCGGGCTAGTTGCTTGCGATCCACATGTATCAGCAGCGCGGACACAAAACAGGAAGAAGGAGACTATAGTCTGTACTATCTTCTCCTTCTACTTCCTGTTCTGTGTTCGCGCTGTTGATACAAATGAGGTCACTATGTAGCATTTCAGAAATAATTCATAAAGATATCTAAAAAAGTACAACTCAAGAACACAGCGGTAAATACCCCTAAAAAAGGCTCCAGAGCCAATGATGTCAACAATTTTCTTGACGTCGCGGTTAACCCTATTTCCCAGAGCCGCCTACCAGTCAACTGCAATGTCACGCTAGGGGATAAGTTGTGACGGGATGAGAGCTGGTCAAAGCAATTAACTGGGGGCTACCTTTGAGGAGCATTCTCCACTTCATTCTTGAGTTATAACAAGCTATGGATAGTGCATTGAAGAGGGGATTTACAGAGCAGTCACGGCCACCAACAAAGGTAGCGGTCAGGGCTCAGTAGGCGGAACAGCTAGCTGGAGGCAGCAGCTTCAGCAAGAGACTCGCGCCCGGTCCACCAGCGATGGTGACGAAGCGCGGCAGCGCTAACTGGTCGTCATCATCTACAATGGCCCCGGCGGGAAGCAGTAGCCCTACTGGCGACATGCGATTGTGGTAGGACTTAAGGCGGCTTACGTGGAGAACCTCGCGACTATGGCGGCGATGATCCGAGGTATGCGTTATTGGCTCAATGAGGTAATTGACGGGTGACGTACACTAAACGACTTTGTAAAGGCCTTGATAATTAGTAGAAAATTTGATGGTGGCTGTTACCCAGAGACAAACGAGGTGGTCGGCGCGGAAGGGCAGAGCAGGCTTGTCATTCTGGTGGCTGGTGTTTGCGGTAGCCTTGGATGTCGGAAGTTGCGGGCCTGCTCACTGCACTCCTAAGCCTTCTGGGCAATTTCTGATAGAGCAGTGTACTCAAAAGCATCAGGACGGTAGGGTAAAATTGTCTCAAGGGTGCAGCATGATTCATGACTGTATAGGGCCAAGAAGGTGGAGAAACATTTCGTCGCTTCATTGATAGTATTTTAGGCAAAAGTGACAAATGATAGTACCTAGTCCTGGTTAGAACGATAAGAGATAACACAATGCATGCGAGCATTTGACCTAGAGTGAGGCTGAAGCGCTCCATAAGGCCGTTTGTTTGCGGGTGATATGCTGTAGTCGCACGGTAAGTGGACGGGCGTGCTGAGAGGAACTATTTAACTACCTCGAACAGAAAAATGAGGCCTCTGTCACTCAGGAGCTCACAAGGTGCGTTCTCACGGAGGACAAAGTGACAGAGAGTGAAGTGAGCGACGCCACGCGCTGTCGCCGTGGGATGTGAGGCTGTCTATGCATAACGAGTCAGGTTAACGGCGATGGCTACCCATTGATTACGTAAATGTCGATGCCGATGCGATCAAAAGAGAGAGAAGCTCATGGTAAAGGATGCTGTGGGCTGGCCAAGCTGCAGCGGGATGCTTTCCGTTGCTTGCAGGTGGTGAAAAAGGCATGCTAGCAACGACAACATTAAACATTACACACGAGTAGTAGCGTTGAAGAAAGCGATGACAGGTTTTCAGAGCACCAGAGGGAGCGCTTTGTGAGTAGGCATGATGACGCGCAGGAGCTTCGGAGCGGAGATGACGTGGGATGACAAGCAGCCATTTTCTGCCGTGAGAGTTGTAGTTGCAGCAATATAGAAAACCATCCTGGGGGGGAAAGATTGGAAGCTTGGTGGCGGAGGGCCCGAGGATGTGGAGCCATGGTAAGGGCGGAGAGGATATTGAGTAGGGAAGAGATCCAAGAGTCCTGTCGCTGCTCGGAAGGCATGTCAGATACAGTGAGGGCTTTCAATGCAAGGTCGGGCATGGGAAATGTACGGACTGGTCAGGGCACCGACTACCAAGAGAGAGCGTCGGCGTCAGAATGCTTGCGCTCCGAGCGTCGCACAACACGGATATCATACTTGAATTTTCAGGGGCCAATGGCGGAGACGTCCCGACTGATCTGTGAGAAGCGAGCAAGCAGAGGGCATGATGGCCTGAAACTACGTCGAAGGAGCGGCCGTACAAGTAAGGGCGCAACTTTATTCTCGCCCACACTATTGCCAAAACAATTCTTTTCAGTAGCAGAGAAGTCAGATTCCGCCTTCATAATAGCACGGCTGGCATCATTATCGTCAGCCTGACTACGCCCATTGCAGGGCAAATGCCTCTTTAATATCTGTCTAGTTAACCCTGTCCTTTGCCAGCTGCGGCCACCCTACCTCGCGAACTTCTTAATTTGATGTACCCAACTAACTTTCTGCTGCACGCTGCTATGCGTGTCTTCTCTTGGAATTCACTGTTACTTTTTTCGGAAAAGCCAGGCTTGCGCCGGGGGAGGATCACATCGACACCAACGCCGCTGGCATCGGTATGGAGGCCCTTTTGGGCAGCACGACCGTAATGACGAAGTACGGGCGGCGAAGTGACAATGTGGCGAAGCGTAACGAACGCGTCCTTCCAGGCCAGTATTCAAGAGGAGATGTGAGTGGGGCCATTCAGAAGTTGTGTAAAGGGGTTATTATTGTAGCAATATTATGCACAAACTGATGACAGCAGGAACATACGCCCACGATGGTTAATTTGTATTATTTTTTATCGTCTGCTCCTTTATTTACTCTCCGGTGCTTAACTATTTTTACATGTTATACCTAGCCTCTTTATGGTTCCTTTGCTTGTTAATGTTGTTCCTTATAGATGTTTTTACGCTGACCCCCCATGTAATACCCTCGAAGGAGAGCCTTTAGAAGTGTACTGAAAAAATAAATCTATAAATAAATAAATAAATAAATAGATGGAGGTCAGTTTTGGGAAGCTAAGCGCTGGAAACCGATCAGGTAGAACTCGATCTCTATACGCGACAAGACTGTCAGATTCGAGGCCGTCGGTAAACTATGCCGCAGGAAAAGGGATGGAAAGAGGTGCTCGTTGTGACATACATGACAGATGGCAACAGTCACCGAAACCAGTCACTGAAATAAAAAAATTTTTATTTGTAGTTTTTATCAATGGGAAGTTAAAAAAAGGATGCCGGTGGGATACGACACACGACCTGCAAATTTCGCGGAGGTCGGGGGTTCGTGGTAGTGGGACGAAGTTAGCACACATATCAGAATGGGTGCGGCTGTGTCGCGGCGGCAGCTGCGTAGAGCCATGCACAGGCAGAATTGTCAGCTGTACATGTGCCATCGGGTTACGTCACGCTGCAGCGCGCAGTGACTGCGTTCATAAAATGAGCGGACGGACTTACGCCTTCCCATAAGTAAGCAGTCTTAAAGGCATACTGGGGAAATAACAAGGGCCGAAGTACCTTGTTGCAGGGAGTTCGGGGCTAGAAAATAAAATCTCAAATCAACCGGCAGGAAATGCAAACGTTGTCTTCTTATACAGTATGAAAAATGAACACGAATATAATACATTGACCGCAATTAGTAGTCCTCGCTCTCATTAGGCACTGTGATCATGCTTCCTCATCAGTAGCTTTGCCTTGAACGTTTTAAGCACATACTACTGACCGGCTCGCCACTGCGCTCTGCTAAGAGGTAAACACCTCTGAATCGTTTGACACCACACCTCCACAGTCTTTTAATGCTAAAGCACTACTTCATTAGGTCAAACCGGCTCACCACTGTGTGTGTGAAGCTTGACCTTGACGGTGACCAGTAGCAAGCCATGAATAAAAAAAAATAAAATGAACATTGCCGCCACTGGGATTGGAACAAAAGCGGCGCGAACAGATAAGCTTCTCTGGCTACTGCACGAGAGCACTAGGCTAACTGCTTTCTTTTAAACATGACATTTCTTAGAGTGAAGCAATTTTCTATGTACATAAACAATGCACTATCGCGCTCAATATGACTTGCAACGCCCGGCCTCGTGGCCGGAGCGCTTACCGGAGGCATGGTGGGGCCGGCAAGCGGCGCGCTCGAAAACGAAAGGGAAAGGATTTTTCTGCGCCAGCAGTGACGCTTCTCCCCCTGTGCCTTCTGGTCTTTAAACAACCACAGCGTCATCGCATCGCCAACCCTACCGCGGAGACATTTGTGTGACAATGCAAGGCGCATGTCGCAGTTGATCTCAGATTATGTACAGCAGACGGCGCGGGGCATATGCAGCTGACTGGTGGAACACCAGAATCGTTTCCACTTTGTTCTCAAGCACGTCACTTGTTGGCACCGCCGTGGGTCGCTAAAGTGCTGCGGCCACACGCTCGTGTGTTGCAAGTCATATTCAGCGCGATATAGTACAAATCATAAAGAGAGCAATCGCAAATCAAAACAAGGCATAATACGACACACCTGAATAACCAAACACGAGAAAAGATGCGACACAGTGCACATCACCATTACATCATAATGGAACGCACCTAAGCAATGATGCACTAGAAAAAGGGCAATTAAGAGCACTGGACTAGGAGTGGTTGCCACTCTGGTTCAGTCTGAGCACAGGATTCCTTCAGAAAGAACAATCATGCGGCTAGAATGAAAGGACAGATTCACAATGTCGATCCTTCATGTGCATTTTCGAGGGGAAGTGAGTCCAATCAGAAAGAACATGAATGAAGGCTCGCCATCAAATGGCAGTTGCAGTAAGAATAGGCTGTCAAATTGTCTACTTTTTTAAAAGACACGTTGCAAGACACCCCAAAAGTGTATTGCATCTTTGCAATCAATGAAACAATGCTCAATCACTTCTGGAGCTTCACAAAAGCGGCAATTTATCGTGGACACAAAAAAATGCCCAATTTTTCTACCCACGTTTCAACAAGCGATGTCTCGCTATGTAGCTTATAAAAATATGTCTTGGTGCAAGGCCAGAGGGGCATTTTACGTACTCTTTGAAGTACGTGATGTCTCGGTAAACCAAAATACAAAAAACAATATATGGGTTGGAGGAAGAGCATAAAAATAAATCGCTGTACAACCATTTCCTCGACACCGAAACAGGAACCCAAGGGAGAAACGAACAAGCAGGAAACGAACAGCCAGCCAATTACACCTCATGCATGGAGCCCCACATATTCGGCCGATCAGAAACATTAGAAGACACAATTGGGTTCGGTAAAACATGAACTGAATTGACTTTCAAGAATGGACGCACTACTGGGCGCGTGGTGTCACGATATAACATAAAACGCGAAACTATTAGCCGGGCATGCAGATGGACTAAACCAAGGCCGCAGGCACTTACAGGCTGGAAAAAGCTATCACGCCTCATAGGCTTACTTTGCCCTAGGCTATCACCGTAGCCGATCACGCTTCGTGTTAAACTCCAACCCACTCTCGCGACGTGCATTGCACATCTTGTTCAATAACTAATACTACTATCAAACTAATATTCGCAGCTTGAGCTATGTGGCGGTAATGAGACAGAAATGTGCCCTGCATGCGCTGGCGAGGACAAATTTGTGGCAGAAACAAGGCACTAGAGCAATACGCGTTGCCAACACTGCTGCAGAAACTCGGCTCTGGAGCATAGGCCGCTGGATTACATTGGGTAAATTGGCGCTTACGACGAAAAAGCTGAAGACGCGCATAACTGGCTACCTGGGTCAGTGGACACCTTTTTCGCACCTTCAGGCACGTGGCGGTGGTCTCCGCCTACAAAATTTGTGGTATCGCACAGTATTTTGTGCTTAGCAGTGGCAAGCCACCAGCCATTTTTTTCTTCTTACAGCACGTGATATAGAATAAAAGGGTGTAGGTAATATTTGATAGCTGCTTCGGCTCCGCCGCGTAACACCCTAAGCTCAGCGAAAGCTCGAGCTTTGCTGCTGCCTCTCTTTTGGCGGTGCCTATCCCTTGCAGTAAAAAACATGACCTACAGACTTTGTGGCAACCAGACATACATCAAAGATGCCGACGGGTCCAAGGTGACATGTCTGTAGGTGGTCGTTTGAAAATCGATTACCTGATCAAGCTCACGAGACCGTAAATCCATAACCATCACTTGAAAAGGGGTTGAATTCTGGCGACGCGAAGCAAGTACAAGGTTGCTGTCCACATAACAGCGTTTGCTGTGAAACTTGTCGCCAGTGCCCTCTTTATTATTTTTTTGCACTTTACTTGAACCTTAATGCTAAGAACTGCAGTCGATGTGGTTCTTGCTTCCGCACCCCTCTTGTGATGCCTTTTTTTTAAGAGAGACTTCTTCAAACGTGTTGGTTTTTTTATGATTGTCTGTCCATCATGCGGCTTATCCACAAGCTACGGGGAACTTGCGCTGAAGTTTGCGGTGCCGATTGCAGCGCCATAACACACTGCCTAGCGAGAAGAGCAAGCAGTTTTGGGTAGTACTATTAGTACATTTCTGCGCCACCTTCGGGCGCTTATCGGCGTGAGCCTCCGCGTTCTGTCGAAGGCACACGTGCCGTGCGTCAGCTATTTGGGCTACGCCGGGAGCAGCTAGGCACTGAATGCGGTCAGCCGAACGCGGGTATCTAATCGCGCAGAATGTGTTCTCGCGTTTGCAGAGGCCCAAGCGGCTGACAAAAGCAGTTTTGAGTCACCGAATGGAACAGTTGCAGTGCCACCTTAGCAGCGCAGGTTCCCCATAAGCTGTCGTCTAAGCACCAAACATCACAGCACACCTAGCGTTTTCTTATATTGGCAGAAATAAGTTTACAGATGTGCAATGTCATTATCCCCATGAAGAATAAGCTGGAGTATATCCCAAGGCGCAATATAAAGCAATGTGAGCAAACTTTGACCTTCCTTTGATCATTGTTCTATATTGAAACGCACGACCACCCGGCCGCCACTCGCAAAAGATTGTAGCTGCGCTCTGCGCTTATCTGCAGACTGTTTCACTCTTGCGTTTCTTTTTCTCTCATAGAACTTGTCAGCTTCGATCTCAACAAGGACAGTTGAGTCCGGAGCTTTCTTAATTGCAACAATTCGTCCGGTGTTATTCTTGGGAACTTGTGTGGTGTGATAAAAAAAGAAAAATGGCGTGTTCTGTGCTGCAATGTTTTTGTACCGCCCTTTTCTCTCGTCTACAACTGCTTAAAAAGTGTGATCTTGGTAGTCTGTGCAGCCCGCTCCGCCGTTCCGTTCGGATGGAGGGGAGATGGTACAGAGGAGTTCATGTGTGTTTTACCCTTGCTCTTTGAGAGGAGGAGGAGGAGGAAACAACTTTATTTAAACGCCTGCAGAACGACACTATGACTAAATGGCGCCGCGACGCGGGCCCTGACGCCTTCTCAGCGGGTGGTCTCTGCTCAACTCCAGCGCGTGTTACTCCCGTGGTCGGTCGCCCTGAGGGGCAACGTCGGTTTCGCTCGACCTTTGTCTTTGAGGAGCCGCCGAGACCTGCTGGACGGCCGAGGTCTGGATTTCGTGGTCATAGCATTCCGCCGCAGCCGCGAGTCGCGGCGGAATCATTGTACTTGTCGAAGCTTCGTCGGGGAACTTGGTGCAATCCCATAGGATGCGCGTCAGGGTGGCCCTCTCCCGCTGGCACACGCGGCACACATCACTCACATACACCTTCGGGTACAGATGATTCATTAACAATGGGGTGGGTAAGGAACCAGTTTATAATTGTCTGAACAGCACCGCCTCCGCTTGGCTCATCCTCGGGTGCGGGGGTGGGAAAGTCCTTCGAGCCAGGCGGTGAAACTGTGTAAGTTCGTTGAACGTCGTCATGCGGTCCTTGGCACTGCACCACGTTGGACGGTCGGTTGCAGCGGCGCGGTAGGTTAGCGCTCGCGCCACTGCATGTGCCGTCTCGTTGTGGTTACCGTGCTTCTCCGACGCATCGTTTACCGCATGCGCTGGGAACCACTTGATTTTAACGTACCTATTCTCTCGTTGCAGGTCAGCCGAGCACAGAACGCGGACAACCTCACCACACACTTTGCCCTTGGCATAATTCCGCACTGCACTGCGCGAATCACACAGCAACGTTTGGCACCCGGGGTCGGCAATGGCCAAGGCAATGGCCACCTCCTCCGCCGCCTGAAGCGTCTCTCGAACCCGTAAGCTCACCGTTGCCCTCGTGGCGCCTGACGACGTATCGATGACGGTAAATACGAAGGCTGCGCGGTATTCCTGGTATTCTGTCGCATCCATGAACCTGGCGTGCTCGTCCTTGGCGTGAAAGTCGATGAGGAACTTGGCCCTCGCCGCTCTTCTCTCCTTATTAAACTCCGGGTTCATGTTTCTCGGGATGAAGTCTACCCGAATCTGGCGCCGGCTTCCGTCCGGGACAGGAACGTCTCTACTCGTCTTTTTTGCCCTGGTCTTGACGCCCAAGTATTGAACTATGCGCCTGCCGGCCTCGGTCATAAAGATCCGCTCCAGCAAGGCGGTCTGTTGCGCTTCTGCAAGTTCCTTAAGGGTATCTGGACCCCCACGCTCAGGAGCTTGTTGGTGTTCGTACACTCGAATAGTCCGAGCGCCGCCTTGTAAGCTCGGCGTATCAGGGCGCTGATCTTATGCTTTTCACACTGCATCCAGCTGTGGAAGGCTGCAACGTGGGTGACGTGGCTAACTACGAAGGAGTGCACAAGCCGAATCAATCTTTCCTCCTTCATCCTGGCCTTGCGGTTGGCGACCCGTTTGATGAGACTTATTGCGTTGGTAATCTTGGCTGTAAAGCGGGAAATGGTCTTGCCGTTGCCCCATCACTTGTCGATAATCATGCCGAGCACACGGAATTTGTCGACCTCCGGGATCACTTGGCCGTTCCCGGTCACAATCTTGATGGCCTCGTATTCTCTCGGCTTGCTCTTGTTACGTCTGACGTACTTTGGAGGTAACACCAGCAGTTCTGACTTGCCTGATGAACAGATCAAATCAGATCCATTTAGCTGGTCTTCGATGGCGTCTACAGCTTCTTGCAGCGTGTTCTCAATGTGACCATCGCTGCCTCTCGGAACCCGCAGCGTGATGTCGTCGGCGTAGATGGTGTGCCGAACCCCCTCGACTCGAGAGAGTCGCTTGGCCACCCCGATCATAACGAGGTTGAATAACAACGGCGAAATGACCGAGCACTGGGGAGCCGAGGACATTTGGTGTTTGAGGCGGAGACGCTACCACTCCGTCAAGACGGCTCAAGCTTTAACCATGAATAAAGGCGCATCTAGTGAATGCACTCTTCCGATGCAGAATCCGCGCTTTCGCTACGTACATCCTGGCCTAAGAGAGCTAGACCATCGGCAATTTTTTTTATTCAGTGAGTATGCGGGTAGGGGTGGGGGGGGGGGGTTCAGCGGCTCTCATAGATGCCTCAACCGAATACTCTGGTTGGCGGTTAAGCGCAGGCTCTGTTAAGGCGCGTTTATACTCCGGCGTAATGCGCGCTGCACGGCGACGTCACGTCGGCCAAAGCTAGACCCTCTTACTCCATCTTGAACGCTGCCGCTTGTGTCCCAGTCTCTAGTCTCGCTGGCCATCCACCACACCCACTTCTATCTGTTGGTCTGGAATGCAAAGAGCGCAGCCTCCTCCTGAAACCTGAAACTCAGGGTAGCCTGCGCCAACACCGGCTCCCACCTCTTTCGCCTTGGCCTTTCCGCCTCCCCTGGGTGCACACTCTGCAATGACCAAGCGGAGACAGCCCAGCATCTCCTATGTGAGTGCCCTGCCTTTGTGCCCGCAAGGACAATCATGAAGGCGTGTTATCGCTCCTTGGGCATTTTCTGCTGTTCAGTGGAACACCTTCTGTTCCCCGGCGGCCACCATCCTGCCAAGGCCTTCCGGCACCTCCTCTCTTTCCTGGAGGCCACCGGCCTCTCTGGCCGCCTTTAAGCCTCGGGGGGGGGGGGGGGGGGGGGGGCAACACATGTCACCTGACATGATCATTGCGGCTGCGCGCCTATCCTCTCCTTTCAATCTTCTTCCCCTCCCCCACCTCCTTCTATGACACACAGGCAGTGGGCATGGAGGCTAGCCCTCCAGTAGAAAAGCCCGTGTCTTCCCACTTTCCATTCTTCCAACGTCCACAGAAGAAGAAGAAGAAGAAGAAGAAGAAGAAGAAGAAGAAGAAGAAGAAGAAGAAAAAGAGAGAGAAAGAAATGAACGGAAAGGGATGGAGGTTAACTAGGCGGCGCCCAGTATGCTACCCTACACGTGGGAAGGGGAACGGAGGGACAGATAGAAAAGAAAGAGAGGAAAGGAAGACACTTTTCAACGTGTCCGTTGGCCATAATTAGCAGGATACATTGGGCACACACTGAAAATTTATAACGTTGAGCTCAGTCCTGAGTTCGCCGCCGCGGTGGCTAAGCGATTGTGGCGCTTGACTGCTGGCCCGAAAGACGCGGGTTCGATCCCGGCCGCGGCGGTAGAATTTCGATGGAGGAGAAATTCTAGATGCCCGTGTACTGTGCGATGTCAGTGCACGTTAAAGAACCCCAGGTGGTCAAAATTTCCGGAACCCTTCACTCCGGCGTCCCTCATAGCCTCAGTCGCTTTGGGACGTTAAGCCCCCATAAACCAAAGCAAACCAGTCCTGAGTTCTTCGCAAAGTTGAAAACATGTCCTCAAGTAGAGAGAGCGGGCATTGGTAAACCTCGATTGCAGGATTTACCATCACGCCGTAACACCACATAGCAGAAGCTTCTCGCGTTTCTTGAAACAACCGGAAATGTCGCCCAAGTATAGCAAGGAAAGCATCTACTTTTCAAGAAATATCAATATAAACGATGCGTGCGCGTGCCGTTACGTTTTATATTCGTCCTTCAGAAAAGGGTTCCCTTTTCTATGCTGCGTGTTCTCATAATTGTTTCCACGTACTCAATTTGTTTGTTGTTTCTTAATGTAGTTATAACTATTTTTAAGTTCTGAAAAACATAACTTGTTTCCGCGCGATTTTTGGGAGTTGTTGCGCATCAGTCGCATGCACATTCCACCAGAACTCTAATCAAGTCTCCGGCTGCCACGCGCACTCCAAACCACGATTCAGGTATCGCGCATTATATTGTCACGTACTGACGAATGCCATGAGGAGAGCAGAGACAGCGAATATGCCATCTAAACTAATCTTTTTTTTTTATTTGGGTTGGCTTGCGCCCACAATGGACTGAATCACTCGGCGGCAGCGAAACGACAAGCGTGCTCAGCGGTTGTCGAACAGAATGCCCGCCGCTGTCGGCCGTGTTTAATTTAAAGCTGATAGCGAACTTTGGAGATAAAGCGTGCAAAGTTACTACAACATTCTGGAACAACGTAGAATCAGCTCTGCCTGGCTGCGATCAATCGAGATAAATCTAGTCACGTCTTGCGTCATAAACAAAGCGATAAAGTGGCGTGGCGGCAGATTTGAAGAAGGAACAAACACTGCCAGATTCGTGGCATTACTCTCCTCTCAAAGAAGCATCGACCCGATGCTTTAAAATGAATAAGGCGACTAGAAACGAATAATACGGATCGTGCACGAAAATAAACACAGTGTGGAAACACAGCGTCCTTTAGCGCGCATAATAGTGCTTCAGACGGACAACATGGACAACTTCTGGTTGTACGCGGCATCGCTGGGATGCAGCCATTGCGTCAGGGATGACTTAATAATCCATTGGACCTAGCCGACGAAGAACCTCGTGCGGCCCGAAATAGCGGCGCAAAAGCTTTTCACTCAGTCCACGGCGACGAATGGGCGTCCAAACCCAGACTCGGTCTCCTGGCTTGTATTCCGCGTTGCGTCTTCGTAGGTTGTCGCGTGTGGCGTCGGTGCGCGGCTGGGCTTTGGTCCGTAATCGGGTCTTCGAGCTCCTTCTGCGCGTTGAAGGCAGGCGGCGACGCCGCCGTTCTCTTCTTCGGTAACGTTGGGTAGCATGGCGTCTAGCGTGGTCGTGGCCTCTCTGCCATGGACGAGCCTAAAAGGCGTCATCTGAGTGGTCTCTTGCCCTGCGGTGTTGTAGGCGAAGACGGCGTAAGGCAGGATGACGTCCCAGATCTTGTGTTCGGCATCGACATACATGGCGAACATATCGGCGATGGTTTTGTTCAGGCGCTCGGTCAGTCCGTTGGTCTGCGGATGGTATGCAGTTGTCCTCCGGTGGTTGGTTTGGCTGTAACGCAGGATTCCTTGCGTCAGTTCTGCCGTGAATGCGATTCCTCTCTCCGTCATGAGCACATTGGGTGCGCCGTGGTGAAGAAGAATGCTCCGCGGAACATTTGGCGACTTCTGCTGCGGTTCTGTTCGGTAGGGCTTTTGCCTTGGCGTAGCGGGTCAGGTAGTCGGTCGCTATCATGATCCCCTTATTTCCAGCTGTCGGCTCGTCGTGTGAAGCTTGTAGAACTTCGCGGAGACTTGCAGGTACAGTTCTGCACACAGAAGGAAGACAGTTCACGTTTCAACGAGGCTGGTGGTGAAGAAACCTTGCCTTCCAGGTAATCGATGAGGCGTTCTTGGCCGGGGTCCGAGTGTTGCTGCTGTGAAAAAGAGCTGAAGTTGATGGGTACCAGGAAGGCGTCCTCATCGTTGTCCGGTGGCGCTGCACCTGCAGGGGCTCGTGAGAGGCAATCGGCGTCAGAATGCTTGCGTCCGGACTTGTAAACAACTTATTAAGGCGGAAACTCGCGCTAGTTGGAAAGCATTTGAAATCATTTTGCTTACGCTTAGTGAACACACGACACAAAGAACACAAATACACAGGACAGACGCTAGGTCAGTCCTGTACACAGGACTGTACACAAATACACAGCACTAGCGTCTGTTCTGTGTATTTGTGTTCTTTGTCTAGTGTGTTCACTAAGCGCTAGCAAAATGATTGTAAACAACGGTTACGTCAAAGTCCTAGAGGCTCGAAATCCATCAAGCCAGGCGGTCGGAGGGTCCTTCAAACTGGCAAGCCAGCACAGTGCGTGGTGATCACGGACCACTTTAAACGGTCGTCCGTACAGGTAGGGGCGGAATTTCGACCTTGCCCAGGTGATGGCAAGGAACTCCTTGTTGACTAGTTAACGTCGGCCTTAGAAAGGGAACGGCTAGCGTACGCGATGACTTTCTCTAGCCTGTCGCTTTTCTGAACGAGGACGGCGCCTAGGCCCACGCTGCTTGCGTCGGTATTAACTTCAGTATCGGAGTTTTTATAAAAATGCGCGAGGATCGATGGGGACTGTAAGCGACGCAGCATTTATTGGAAGGCTTCTGCTTGCGGGGCTTCTCATTTAAATGGCACGTCTGCCTTCGTCAGTTTTGTCATGAGGGAAAAGTATTTCACAAATCGTCTGTAATATGCGCACAGACCGAGGAATCTGTGCATTGCTTTCTTATCGGCCGGCAGTGGAAACTGTTCAGTAGCAGCTGTTTTCTGCGGGTCTAGACATGCTCCTTCCTAATAGCGATGTGGCCTAGAAACAGCAGCTCTTCATAAGTGGCACTTTTCTGCTTTCAAAGTTAGGCCGGAAGACTTGATTGCCTCTAGCACTGTTCGAAGGCTTTTAGATGGTCTTGCAATTTTGAGGCGAAGATAACGACGTCACCTAAATATACTAGGAAAATTTGCCATTTGAGGCGGGCCAGCTTCGTATCCACTATTCTACTCGATGAAACGTCGCTGGTGCGGAACAGAGACGAAATGGCACAGCCTTGAACTCGAGGAGGCCACACGGGCTGATGAATCATTCTCTCGACCGTGCTCGATTTAAAGCTGATAGCGAACATTCGAGATAACGCAGATATAGTTCCTAGAACATTCTGGAACATGATAGAAATGGCTGCGCCTGGATGCGATCAATGGAGATAATTCTGGTCGCGTCTTGCATCCACAAAGTGACAAGGCGGCATGGCGGCACCTTTGAAGAATGAACAAACACTTCAAAGATGCGTGGCAACATTCAGTCCTCTTTTTAAATCTCTTAAATCTTCTTTAATCTTGACGCGGAGAGGGTGAAGAGAGAAAAGCCAGAAATGGAACGTGTACTTGCCCCTCGCCCGTAAACTGAATGCAGACAGGCAATAAAAATGCACGCAGAACATGCTAACAAAAAAAACAACGCGCCAAATGTCGAGGCATTCACTCATATTCCTTGCAGAAGAGTTGTGTTACTGGGAGTACTTGGTGCTAGCTGATTAATTTCCACGTTGGGCATCCCGCAAGCAAAGTGTTTAATGATGTTTTGTTTGAGCACGGCATCCCAGTGCAATGTGAAACAACACGCTGTGCTCATGCAACAGCAACAAAACCTATTAGGCGACCCTCGCTGGATTGGTTTATTTTGTTAGCCACCAGATGTTCGATATATCCGAGTTTGACCCGCTAAAGTTTGCTATATCCGAGGTGGTATACTTAGCTTCGTTAGTCCGAGGTCAACACGCTACGTTCGTTACATCCGAGGTCCAGAGACGAAAGTTTGTCGTTCGTCATGTCCGAGGTGACAGACATGAGTGTCCGAGGTCTCATAATATTGCAACGGATAGAAGAAGAGATGAATGAAGACTCTTGGAGGCGCGCGTGCTCTGGGATTCGGTGCTCTGTGCCTGGTGCTCTGTGCGGGCCGTCTTGTGCTCTTGACCTGTGGGCTGTGCCCGGGCGTTCTCGCGTCGTTCCCGCCTGGACCACGTAACATCTTTGGTGGAGGTGCGGATTTTACGCTACGCACAACACGCAGCTTCGTAGTACTCGTCAGGCCGGGACTACCACCATGGCTCCACCCGGCCGGTCAAGGAGCCCCACTACCCCTCCTTTCGTCATCATGGCTCCACCTCGCGACCCCGGCACGTTTTCCGGCACAGATGGCTCCGACGTCGAAGACTGGATTAACCTTTACGAGCGTGTCAGCAACTACAACAGGTGGGACCCTACGCTAATGCTCGCGAACGTCATCTTTTACCTCAATGGCACGGCGCGCGTATGGTACGAGACCCACGAGCAAGAGCTAACAAGTTGGGACACCTTTAAGGAAAAGTTGAAGACGCTATTCGGTAGACCTGATGACCGCCAGCTCGCCGCCAAGAAACAGCTGGCTACTCGAGCACAGTCTTCTACCGAGAGCTACGTGGCCTACATCCAGGACATCTTGGCGCTTTGTCACAAGGTCGACGCCGCAATGAGTGAGACCGATAAAGTGGGCCACGTGCTCAAAGGCATTGCCGACGATGCGTTCCACTTGCTTGTTTGCAAAGACTGTACCTCAATTGACTCCATCATAAACGAGTGCCGTCGATTTGAGCAAGTCAAAGGCCGCCGCATTTCGCCGTCGTTTTCTCGCCTTCCCAACACGGCCGCGACATCTTCCTGTGAGGACCACCGACCACCATCCCGCACGCCCTCGGACGCCCCTGCCGTCACCGATTCAGTCACCCGGATCGTCCGACGTGAACTGGAGGCCCTCGCACCTGTGATATCCCCGCCCTCCGTCCCTGATACAACCCTGCCCGCTGTGTCGCTGATTCAGGCCGTCGTGCGGCAGGAACTCGCTCATCTGAACCTCGCTCCAGCAGTGTGCGCCATCAGAAGCCCGGACACCCCCCAGCCCCCTCCCTGTGCTTTTCGTCGCACCTATTATTCTCTGCCCCGTTCCCGCAATCCTAATGACTGGCGCACGGCGGACGACCGTCCCATTTGCTTCCGGTGCTCTCGCATTGGCCACATCGCCCGTCATTGCCGTAGTCCATGGTCTTCAACGCCTCGCAACGTCTTCCCCTCCTTCTACAGTCCCGCCTCATCCCACAACTTCTCGACCCGCGCCCCGTCCGAACCGTCTGCACCAGCCGTACCCCCTCCACGCCGATTCTCCCGCTCTCCGTCCCCGCAGGGCCGCCGCTCTCGTTCCCCCCAGTCGCCTTCTCGCAGCCGCTCCCAATTGGAAAACTAAGTGATGCAGCTCCCGGAGGTGACGCTGCATCAACGACCCGGACTACAAATCCTCTCTCGACCACTCGACCTAACCTTCTGAACGTCACTATCGACCGTGTTCCTGTGCGCGCCCTGATTGACACCGGTGCTCATGTATCAGTGATGAGTGCTGCCCTCCGCCGTCGCCTCCGCAAAGTCCTAACGCCTGCAACGTCCCGTGTGTGTGTCGCGGATGGTGGCACGCCTGCTGTGGACGGTATGTGTACCGCGCGCGTTACTATTGCCGGCCAGAGTATACCAGTTCAGTTCACCGTGCTGAACACCTGCGCCCATGACCTTATCCTCGGCTTAGATTTTTTGACTGACCATTCCGCCCTCATTGACTGCTCGGAGGGTGTTCTACACCTCGCCCTTCCAATGCTGGATTCAGACCCACTTGATGTATCACTGCGACTATTTAGTACCGCATATGCTCGCCTGTCATCCCGAACCGCCTCTTTTGTTCCATTGACCCCATCTCACCCAGTTCCCGATGGCGACTATCTCGTCACTCCCAATCTTGACCTCCTCCTGACCCGTAACGTTGCCCTACCTCATACCATTGCCACCGTCCAAGCCAACGTCCTCTCTCTGCCTTTCCTCAACTTCGGCCTCACTTCTCAAGTGCTACCGTCCGGCATATGCGTCGCTACGCTATCCCCTCTCGCTCCTTGCCACGTGGCTACGTTGCCCGCTACCCCAGTTCCAGAAACCGCCGCACCGCGCCGGCAGTCTCTTCTGTCGACCGACACCTTCACAACCATGATGGCTACCGACCTCCATCCCGATCAAACTGCCAAGCTTCGTGCCCTTCTCGAATCTTTTTTGGATATTTTTGACGTGAACAACACCGCGCTGGGTCAAACTCTCGCCGTCAGGCACCGCATTGAAACAGGCGATGCCCCTCCCATCCGCCGCCGCCCTTACCGGGTCTCTCACGCCGAGCGTCAAGTAATCAATGCGGAAGTTACTAAAATGCTAGAAAAAACATTATCGAACCCTCACACAGTCCCTGGGCCTCACCCGTCGTCCTTGTCAGGAAAAAGGATGGCTCATGGCGTTTTTGCATTGATTATCGCCACCTGAATAAGATCACTAAAAAGGACGTGTACCCCCTGCCGCGTATCGATGACGCGCTTGACTGCCTCCATGGTGCCAAATTCTTCTCGTCCATAGATCTTCGCTCCGGCTACTGGCAAATTGCTGTAGATGAACAGGACCGTGAGAAAACCGCTTTTGTGACTCCTGATGGCCTTTATCAATTCAAAGTTATGCCTTTCGGATTATGCAATGCACCAGCCACATTTGAACGCATGATGGATGCTCTTTTGCAAGGCTTTAAGTGGTCCACCTGCCTGTGCTATCTCGACGACGTCATTGTCTTTTCGCCCTCGTTTTCCTCTCACCTCACTGACCTTTCTCAGATCCTTTCCCTCTTTCGTCATGCTGGCCTGCAGCTCAACTCGTCTAAGTGCCGTTTCGCGCGCCGTCAACTAGCCATCTTGGGTCATGTCGTCGACGACACGGGGGTGCACCCTGACCCTGATAAGATCCGAGCCGTTAAAGACTTTCCTCAGCCACGTTCTTGTAACGACGTCCGCAGCTTCTTAGGGCTGTGCTCCTACTTTCGTCGATTTGTTGAAGGCTTCGCCGACATCGCCCGCCCCCTCACCGACCTCCTGAAAAAGGAAGCCACCTTCATCTGGGGACCCGACCAAGCACACGCGTTTTCCACCTTGATATTGAAGCTTACTACCACGCCAGTTCTGGCCCACTTCGATGTGACAGCTCCCACTGAAGTCCGCACAGACGCCAGCGGCTATGGCATCGGCGCTATTCTCTCTCAGAGGCAATCCGAACAGCACCGTGTCATCGCCTACGCCAGCCGCCTCCTCTCCGCCCCGGAGCGCAATTACTCAATTACCGAACGTGAGTGCTTAGCCCTTGTCTGGGCGGTTGGGAAATTCCGCCCATATTTGTACGGCCGCCCGTTTACGGTTGTCACCGACCACCATGCGCTCTGCTGGCTCTCATCACTGAAAGATCCTACTGGCCGCCTAGGTCGCTGGGCTTTACACCTCCAAGACTACGACTATACCGTGGTATATAAGTCCGGTAGGCTACACACTGATGCTGACTGCCTCTCCCGATATCCCGTTGACTCGTCTGATCATTCTGGCAGTGACACCGCCGCTGACCTCTTCTCGCTCTCTGCTCTTACTCACCTTGGCGATGAGCAGCGACGAGATATCGAGCTCCGCTCTATAATTTCCCGCCTCAGAACCTCTCCATCTGACCCTGCCCTGCGCCGGTTTGTACTTCATCATGACACACTCTACCGCAGAAGCCTGAACCCGGCCGGCCCAGACCTACTGCTCGTTGTCCCGAAGCATCTGCGCAACGACGTCCTCCACGAGCTCCATGACCTCCCCACTGCTGGACATCTGGGTGTCTCGCGCACTTACGCCCGCGTGCGTCGTCACTTCTTTTGGCCCCGTCTCTACCAGTCCGTCCGCCGCTATGTTCGTGCCTGCGACCAGTGCCAGCGCCGGAAACGTCCAGCCACGCTCTCCGCGGGTTTGCTCCAGCCTGTTGATGTGCCCCCTGAACCATTCTATCGTGTTGGCTTCGATCTTTTGGGCCCGTTTCCGGAGTCCACCTCTGGAAACAAATGGATTGCCGTTGCGACAGATTATGCTACTCGCTATGCCATCACGCGGGCCCTCCCCACCAGTACTGCTACCGACGTGGCCGATTTTCTCCTCTACGACCTCATCCTCCGTCATGGTGCCCCCCGCCAACTTCTCACCGACCGCGGCCGTTGCTTTCTCTCTAAAGTTGTCGACGACATTCTCCGTTCCTGCTCAACAAAACATAAGCTGACAACCGCCTATCATCCCCAAACCAACGGTCTTACAGAGCGCCTCAACCGCAATCTCACGGATATGCTCGCCATGTACGTTTCCCCGGACCATCGGGACTGGGACATTGCCCTTCCATACGTGACCTTCGCTTACAATTCTTCTCGCCATGACACTGCCGGTTACTCCCCGTTCTATCTGTTGTACGGTCGTGAACCCCAATTACCTTTGGACACGCTGCTTCCGGCATCTCCTTCCCCGCCTTCTGAATATGCCCATGACGCTATTGCCCGCGCCGACCACGCCCGCCAGCTGGCTCGCTCCCGCCTACAAGCCTCGCAGGTTTCACAGCAGGACTACTACGACCGCCGCCACCACATGGTAACTTTTTCCCCTGGAGCCCTCGTCTTGCTTTGGTCGCCCACACGCCGTGTCGGGCTTTGCGAAAAACTAATGTCCCGCTATGTTGGCCCATACCGTGTGCTCCGCCAGGTCACCGCCGTCACCTACGAGATTGCCCCGGCCTTTCCGGAGACCACCTCCGGTGCATCTCAGAGTGACGTTGTCCACGTCTCTCGCCTCAAGCCCTACGTGTCGCAATCCCTTGCCCCGCCCTAATTTCCACCGAGACGGTGTTTTTTTGCGACCGGGGGCCATGCAACGGATAGAAGAAGAGATGAATGAAGACTCTTGGAGGCGCGCGTGCTCTGGGATTCGGTGCTCTGTGCCTGGTGCTCTGTGCGGGCCGTCTTGTGCTCTTGACCTGTGTGCTGTGCCCGGGCGTTCTCGCGTCGTTCCCGCCTGGACCACGTAACAATATTCTTGGAAATAAACGCACAACTGACTGCGCCGACTACAGGGCCGTGTGGGCAGTTCGGTGCGCATATGCCCAAGAAATCTTAAACAGAAAAGCCTGTGATCTTAGTGGCCCTTTTACCTGCCCCGCTACTATGCAGTTCAAAAAGCAATGAGAATTAAAATGGGTCTTCTGAGCAACGCCCTTCAGTCGGACTGCTGATGAGAACGCTTCGGCTACAGTATATGAGACAGTTCAGTCTTACGCGAAATTAAGATAAAATATTTAATACCTATTTATGCACCTTTTTGCGAGGCACTAGGCCGAAGTAGTACAGTCTTCGTATTTAGGTATCGACATGTGGCACATCGTGTGGGTTGCTGCCCAACATATACACACATCACTATGTTCTCATCCAAGGCGTCGAAATGTATGCAGGCGGTAATCACGACGCAGGAGCAGCTCGTAAGTGCTGTTGGTGAGAGCGCTGATATTTCTTTCCATAATAAATAAATGAGTTCATTTACCGAAATTTCAAACTAAGGTTCTTAAGCAGGTACTTGCAGTCCCGAAGGTCTTGGCTGCGTGAAGGGGGGGGGGGGGGGGGGCAACTCTTCTTCTGCCTCCGAGCCTCCTTTTCTCAAACGTCCAATATCAACACACAATACTGATCTTAAATTCATGTAAATGCTACCCGCAGGCTGCATCAAGAACACCTTCCTGCCTAGTAGAAAGGCAAGCCACAATCATTCAAACCATTTTAGTATTACGTTACATAAAACTGCTGTGAAATAAAGATTAAGTATATTTTGCCTTCGGACATCAAGCAGAAGGGTGTCGTAAGATGATGATCACGTGGCAATGGTGCTGTGAGTATTCTTCAGTGGCGCGCCTGGAGGACGGCGGTTTTGTCAAAGGAACCGTGCGTCGGTAAAAACAGTTCAGCTTAAATATTCGAAGCTTCTCATAGCAGGTTAGCCGCACCAGATGTTTCATTTTCCTATGCCTCGCGGGTGGTTTTCCGCAGCCACACGAAAACAGCTGCGGCTTGGATTACCTGTTTAAAGGTAAGCGTTTCGGCTTTTTCTAAAACTTAAATTCGGAAGCGGCACCACACATCTGCAGAGTAGAAACATGTCTCCATTTAGAGCTTTAGCTTTACTGGTCGCGTTTCGAACCTTTGACTTGTGTTGTTTCCACGAATAGAGTCAAATACTCATGCTACACTGGCGTTTCGAATGCCTTCCAATCGAATGACATTCGACTCGAGTGCAGAACATACGCGGCAACATAAAGATTTTCAACGCCATTAGGTTGAGATGACACTCGGGTTGACTGAGCTCTGCGGAGGCATTCCGAATTTTGGAGCGCCTTAGAAACGTAAGCACAGACCGAACCGACCAATAGACGTGGCCGCCGCCAATGCTTCGCCCCGCCCACAGTCGAGCGACTGCTTTCGGCTCTGCACTCCAAGAAAAAAACGTGCAAAAAGGGTGTATCGTCACGATTTTTGCTATATGAAGCCGCATGGACTAAAAATGCACTCTCCTATTACTTACGTGGAAGTCGTTAGCCTGTTTTAAAAAAACTTACACCCTTTGTCACTGTCTTTAAATTAGGTCAGTTCCCCCTGCGCGAAGACGCTGCACAACAAAGCATGCAGCCCGCACCACCTCCCCTCTCGAAGATAGCCCTCTCCAAAAGCGGGTAGGCTTGGCTACAACCTTTGTCCGTAAAGTTCCGAGACTGAGTTCATTAAAAAAATACGTTTAAAATTGAAATACTTTGTCCAGCCCCCCTTCGAAAGTCTCCATTGCAGTCTATACACAGCTTCCAACACTTCTTGAGGTCTTGGAAACAGTTGGAAAACGCTTCTTTTGGCAGGGCTGTCAGCTCTTTTATCGTGGCGTCTTGAATGGCCGCCGAGGTCCCCATCCAGCGACCTTTTAGGGCTCTCTTCACAGGAGGAAGCAGGAAATAATTGCATGGGGAGAGGTCGAGCGAGTATGGCAGATGGGGAAGTACAGTAATGCTGTGCTTGGCGAGAAATTTTGTCACTCTGCGAGCAGTGCGCCGCCTTGCGTTATCGTCGAGAAGGCTCTATTGTCCAGATGCCCAAAAGTCAGGGCGACAGCATCGCATTGCATCACGCATGTGTTGAAGCACGCGGATATAAAACTCCTGATTCACCGTCTGCCCTTGTGGGACGAACTCATGGTGTATGACACCTCTGGCATCGAAAAAAAAAGCTATCAGCATCGTCTTTGTTTTGGTCTTCTCTCGCCGCACTTTTCTCGACGCCGGAGAGCTTGCGGAAGCCATTCGGCGCTCTGCCTCTTTGAGGATCGTATTGAAAACACCACGTTTCGTCTTCAGCAGTGATGCTCTAGACGAATGCAGCATCCGCTTCTCCGCCTCGGAGAGCAAATCAGCGCTCACTGATGCCCGTGCGTCCTTCTGGTCCTGTGTGAGGAAGTGCGGCAGAAGTCTGGCGTTCAGCTTTCGTTTCCCCAAGTTCTCACGCAAAATTTGGTGGCATGTTCTCTTATGTCGAGAGCTGATAGCGAGCGGACTGCAATGGTGCGGTCTTGCTGTACGATTTTCCTGATCCGAGCCACGTTGTTTTCTTTCCGTGAGGTTTCCCCTGTCTTCCTGTCTTGTGTCGTCTTCCACCAACGTTCTCCCCGAAACGAACCTCTTGTGCGACTCGAAAACTCGCGCCCGCAATAATGTCTCGTGGCCGTAAGCGTTGGAAAGGAGCTCATAAGTCTGTGTGGCTGTCTTGCCAAGCTTCACACAGAATTTTTGTTTACACGCTGTCCGAGGCGGACGTCCATCTCTCCACATTCACCCACCATGGGTATGTGCTATCGTTTCTGAGGCACCAACAACAACAGCAACAAGACAAATCTCGCCGCTCTCGTCTCCGAGAGCGAAAGAGCTGTGGACGCACCGAAAGCGCGGAAAATTACATGGACATGGGCAGAGGGGCGCACGCAAAAAGAATTTTCTAGTTTTACCCTTCGCTCTTTAGGTCACGTGCCTGTCCATTTAAATTGGATGTTTGCTCGCCTAGAGTCGAAAACGAAGCCGCTGTTTACCACGCTTGTCGTAGCTGTTGCAAGGTGCTGTGCTTGCGTGTCACGACGCGCGTTCCTCTTTTCGCGCTATACGGGCCCGTATGCGTTTTGAGTTCTGTTGTGCTCAGCGAATACTTCATTATGCACGCTTCAACGATGTGTGACGCTGCGGTGAGCGACATCTTCGCGATAGAGGCAATTTTTGAAAGAAACAGCGCACGCCAGATCGTCGCGGCGCAGCTTATCGTACGGATTCTTTGCGCGAAATTTCAGCCGTGCATGTAAGTGACCTTTTCGTTTGGTCATACGTGTTTTTTGCCTGATATCAAATTTTGGTGTACTCAGTAACCATGCTTTATCTTGGATTGTGTGCGCGAGCCGCTACTTGTTGCTATTTCTTTGTTTGAGCCGGTCGTGTAGCGGCCGGAGGGTGTCGATTCGTGTACAACGCACGACTGCAGCGGCGCAATGTGCAAGCATCTTTCTCATGCTTTCTTTCGCTGCAGGCTCTGATCCTTCGTCTCCTACGCGCAAGAATATTGCCTTTCGTCTCCTCAACGCAACGTATTTGTCCCTGCTTACGACCATTCAGGATCAAGTATGTCCAAAGCACAGTGTCCGTTCAAAAAGGGGCGAGTAAATTATTGTGCACGCTTTTGTGGCACGTACTGCTCACAGCGCTCACGTCTACCGCAGCACTCTATCAGATTCTCATTGGACAGTAATCCTGTTATAGTTTTAGCTCTATAAGACGACTTCTCCTGCCAGGTCACTTTTTTTCTTCTCTCTTGTAAGTGAATGGACGGCGTCAAATTTTTGTTTACCATGGAGTAGAAAGCATACGATGAAACTATAAACGTGAAACGCACACCTTGCAATATTATTTGCCAACCGAGAGAATAACTTATCATGCCAGCAGCTTTGCTATGTTGGTTACTTCGTTTACCACGTGAAAAAGTCTGGGCTAGTTGGTGACAAAACATTTCATCACAAAAGCATACAGGTCTATGTCACCTTTTTTTGTGCTCTTGTATTCTCTTCAAGGTGCACAAAAGAGAACTCGGAGCTCGTCTTTTTACCGGAGGTACTCGATCTACACGTTCCGAGCATTCTCAGAAACTTCCAATTATTGTCCTGTGCGGTTGATTTTCCTCATTTAAATCGTAGTAAACGTCCCGGATACCGCATTTTTTTTTAAAAAAAACTCAAGGCTGAAGGTAGGAGGAGTCAAATAACGCGGCGAGTGCCCTTCAGCCAGTCCTTTAGCGGCTTGCCGCACTGCCATCGGTGGAGTGATACGTAAATCAAAGCGTCCACCCGTATTTTTAATTCCCTTGGCCTAATTTGCGGCTATGTTGTCTGCGACTGAAAATTTTTTCTCACAGAAACCTAGAAATAAAATAAAAGCGTAAGCGAAGCTGCCACGGGACTGGCTGAAAGGCACTCCACGCGTTGGTTGACTCCTCCTACCTTCAGCGTTGAGTTCATAAAAGAGTGGGAGCGGAGTCGTTTAATCCGACATAAATTAGGAAATTCGGCCCCACATTACAAAAATTTGAAGTTTCTAAGATTGCTTGGAACATGTAGATCGAGTCCCGGCGGAGAAAAAAACGGGTTCAGATTCCTCTTAAGTGCACCTTTAAGTTCAGTTCAGCACTCAATCCTTGCAGGAGAGTAGACTTTCAGTTTGATCTCACTGAAAGATTCAATTAGAGAATATGCTAGTTTCTAAGCTTTTTGTTATGAATATTTTGAATCTCGTAAGCAGTAGCAATATAGTTCTTTCTTCCTTCTGCATTTGCTGTTATACAAAATGTTAAATATGTTTGGGAGTCACTTGGTGACAACTCACTAATATTCACCTATTATAGTGTGGAAGTTTGTCTATGTTTACTGTGCCAGCAGCTCTCTGGTATCAGCTGGTGCACTGCTTCAAGTAAGTCTCATATATATGTGACAAGCGCTGTAATGAATAAAATATGGATGTTTAATGTTGTAGTTTTTCATTTGCACAAAAATATTAATGTTGTGTTTTGAGCATGTGTGCTGCTACTATGTTGTTTAATGAAGATGCAAGTTCTCAGCAACCGTTACACTACGGCGGTCAAAGATTCCCCTATTGCAGTGTACCTAGGAATGGGAGGGAAGCAAAAGGGCACAAGCACTGTCACTCCTGGCACTGAACTTCAACCTGGCATCTTCAAAACTGCGCAAGTTGTCGATACAAGGTTTTGTGGGGTACGTATTTTTTTATGTAATTACGACATTGTAACAAGTTCATTGTTTGATGTCCATCAATGAACAAAGTATGCTATGTTGTGCACCTACAGCCTATTTATTGCGGAGGTATTGGAGCCATTCAGTGATTTGCAGGACTTAGCAGTGAAGCAATTTTTGAATAATGGTTTGAATAATTGTGACGTCTTTTTATTGCGTGAAGTATCAGTGCAGTTTTTTCTGCAAAAGTAGGCTGGACTTCAACAATGGTGCGATGATGAATCAGTTTTAGGGCTACTGCCTGTAATGCATGTGTGGCAATAGTCAGAAAATAATGACGCACAGTTGTGGTAATGTAGGCAGGGTGGGATGTCACCAAGCTAATATGATTAGCGCCGTTTACGTATGTAAAACTCAATATGATGTGCAGGTGTGTTGAGGCTGTTAATCTTCTTTGCGCTGCTCACTTCTTTTTTCAGCCGGAATGTGACGATCACTGATGGGAATAATTGTTAACAGCTTACGTAGACACAAATTAGCTTGTATTTTCGCAATAGTAGAGTGCACTTAAAATTTAATTAAGCTCAAGTGGCCTCCACATGACAGCAGATATGATTTTAATAGCCATTATTGCATGCTGTTAGCCAGTATCTGCAATTTCATTATGCTAAGCACCAGAAAAGATGCTATATAGAGGTCGCATTCTACTCTTCAGGAAAATTGTTTTTTGGGAAAAGGAAATGGCGCAGTATCTGCCTCTCATCTCTGGTGACACCTGAACCGCGCCGAAAGGGAAGGGAGAAAGCAGGCAGTGAAAGAAGTAAGGAAGAAATAGGTGCCGTAGTGGAGAGCTCCGGAATAATTTCGACCACCTGGGGATCTTTAACGTGCACTGACATCGCACAGCACACGGGCGCCTTAGCGTTTTTCCTCCATAAAAACGCAGCCGCCGCGGTCGGGTTCGAGCCCGGGAGCTCCTGATTAGTAGCCGAGCGCCCTAACCACTGAGCAACCGCGGCGGGTACGCCGCTCTCAGAAAACACAAGTTTTGCAAGTTGCAAGGGTGAACCTCTGCATTTTAAGGCGAAAGCCTTTAATGGCTAATGCTGAATCCGTCCGTCTGTCCGTTACGCTTTTGCGCCTGTGGCCTCTTAGATCACCCGTGAGGTTGCGCCAACGGCGCCCGCGCTGCGTACGCACCTGACGCCTCGCGGCTGTCGACCGATTCGTGTGCCGGGCAATTTACTTCCTAGCGCTCGCTTCAATGGAGTCCCAGAACGCGGGTAAACGCAAGTACTTAATTAAGGTTTTAACCACCCATCAGCGACACAAGCAGGAACACCGCGCTAAATGCTTTCGCCTTACTGCACTTTAGGTGAACAAAGTTCCCCCCTGAATTTCTTTAGGACCCTGATTGACTGGCCCAGGGGGCTTCGTCTGCGAAGGAGAGGTGTCATGCGACTCTGAAGAGACGGTGAAGAAGTGTAGGCCGCTGACGAAGAAGCCCGTCATCCTCGCGCTGACGTGCCAGGCTCAGGTCGGCTCATACATGTAAATAAACTCGTAACAATGCATCTTTCATTCCTAGTGTCATCTCTTGGTGAGCAGGGCACGCGGAAGGAAGCCGCAACTTTTCCTATTTTGTTTTTTCAATGGTGCCCCTTTTCACGCTTTTATGTGATTTCGATTATTTTATAGCCATCACTGTAAACATTGCGCTAACCATTATCAATCACTTTCATTTGTCCTCTTTTGCTACGTGTCCGTCGACACCAAGACTAGTTAGCTGGCCTGCAGTTCATTTTTTTTGGATATCGTTCAATGTATGCATTTTGAGCTTCGAAGCATGAATTAATGAGTGGAATAAATAAAAATAAATGTGAAGAATAGTTTTTTTTTCAAAGTTCATGGCGCTCTTTGTTAATATGATTTGTTGTCGTAGGCTGTCACAGGAAATATATGCGTAGCACGCATAGCAGGTGCAGTGGCAGGTGCGTAGCAGGTGCAGTTGCAAACCCGAGTTTATTAACGCGGCAGCCTTAAGGCTCCCGTTCCGCAGAATATCCGGCGTCGTGGCCAGACGTAGTGGTGTGAGTGGAAACGGAGGTGGGCCACCTGACACCCAGGTCACACTACCCCAAGAGGTTATTACAGCCTGCCCAGCGTGGTATGTGACATCAGGCTCAGCAGATTGAGAGGAAAGGGCCCGCCAGGGAGGGTAGCAGTTGTATTAATGATCGGTCGGGAGAGGTTGCTAAGCAGCCTAGATCGCGAGAGCCCCATCGGAAGAGTCTGTCGGAAGAAATGCTGCATCGCTTAACCGCTGTAAGATGGCTGTCAGGAGTGGCAAGAGGACTGCCGCGATCTATGAATCTGAACTACAGAGCACCGAATTTTACGTATACCGGCATGTAGGAAGAACCTAAGCGACAGAGAAGGAGCACTTGCGCGAGAGGGGCGTTGGATGCTACCGCATTGCACATTTAAGTATAGGATGAACATTATGCGCTGGTCAAATTAAAGAACAGTATCTCTGTCTGCGAAGTGATACGCGAAGATGAGGTTAGGCCGCTGAAAGGACCCATTACGCCATCGCGTCAAAGCCTTAAGGCGAAGCTTAGGTGTCCACTGAAGTTCTCAAATCAGTAATCACTCACTAATAAGGTGCCTACGTTTCCGCGTAAGCCATGCCACGTCCTCTGCTGGAATCTGGTGATACGTGGTAACTCATTAAGAACTGAAATCTCGTTTTTCCGTGGGACTGTCTGTAACGGAGTGAGCATTGATAATACTCTCTGTCCCTTCGACGTGCTAACAATATTACTACATATTATATTGCACTAACGATTAACAATGCTGGATGGCTAGTTTGTGAACGTAAAGAGAAATATATGACTGAAAGCCTGCGCTCGAATTTTTCTGATTTTTTTTTGTTTTCCACATTAACAAGAAATGATTTCAAAAGCACTGTTAGTCAGTTTCGCAATTTTTATTTTAGCTCAACAAAGTGGAGAAAAAACTAAGCTCACAGCACACCTACAAGAATGCAGAACAAGGCTTAATTATCCGTACGGAGAGGTCGCCGCCTGGAGTCATTTGCATCTGATGGCGTTACCCTAATAATGTCTTCAATACCAAACAAAATTGCCGTGTGCCCCCCCCCCCCCCCTTTACGGACTGCACCTCCCCAATAACTTCGGCTATCTTATGTGCTGCAGAACCTGTAGCACATGACCTAAGCAGCAATTCTGCCTCCATGCACTAAGCCGTTAGCTGAAAACAGTCTTGCATGTGTTGTCATTCTTGCACTGCTCTAGACAATTATCGATTGCGTCATTTGGGGACATTGTCGGCATTTTTGGCAGCTTCGAAAATGTATCACCCTCTTTAATGCTCTCCCAACAGTCCTTCGCGAAAGTTTTTGTTGTGGAGATAACCTTAACTCGGAATTCAACTGAGCCGGGTCGATCAGTACCATCTGAAAATGGAAGTACGAAATTCTCATTAGAAAACGATATGCTACGCGCCATACTTTCAATGAAATATAAGCAATCGCACCTAAGCCTTTAAGGCGCAGTTTATCATTTGCATTCAAAAGAAAACATTTTCTCTTTGTGTAGTAAATCGCTGCCTCAGAAAAGCAAATTCTTTAGTTTTTCGAAAACAATAAAGAACAGGTCATTTTTACGCCCATGTGAGAAATTTTGTAACAAGCCGTCCAAATAGTTGGAGGCTGTAACACTCACCTAACTTTTTTGTAAAATTGCTGTCCTAAGGATTGAGAAATTATTTTCTTTTTCGGCGATGAAAATGACGCCAAGAATTGACGTCACTTGCAAATAACGTCATGAAATGAAAATGAATTGAAAATAATGAGAAGAAAAAAGAACGTTAGCGTAAGTACCACTGCGAAATTTGTGTCCTAGAAAAATGGCAGAACTTGCTACCACGCTTCCTGGTTACAGAATAGTTTTATACTGTGTTCGCTGTAGTTGGCATTCAGAATTCAAAAAATCTCAATATGAAGGATGCTAAGTTCGTCTGAAGGGGGAATTGAAAATGAAAATGAGTTGAAAATGACGGCAAGCAAACAGGGTATTGGCATTAGTACCCACTGCGAAATTTGTGTGCCATGAATTGGCGGAGGAACGTGCTATCGCAAAAAAAGTTTCACAAAAGTTTTATACTGTGTTCGCTGTAGTTGGTATTTAGAATAATAAATTTGCTATGCGAAGGATGTTAAATTCGCCTGAAGCAAAAAATCACTGCTTGGTAGAGCACTTTTTCGCTAAGCATTTCATTGCGACAGCTTTTAAGGCCTCAAGTTCCGAGATCTCGCTCACGACGACTTCCGCATCACGCAGTTCTGCGACAAAATACACGCACATGATTAGCCTGCGCGTATCGGCCTTTCGAGGGGGCGTACTTGTCGGCTCGAAATAGGCATTTAGGCGAGCTGGTCGACTGCCTACCAGCACCAACCTCCTCGAGAAGACCATTGGCTTGCCGCCCAACAATGCGAGACACTGCAAACTAACGACATCACTTCGTTTGGATTGTGCACCAAATGTCCGTGAATTTTATGCTACTTTTCGGCAACTATGATGAGCATTTTTACTAATCCTCAGGCGCAGTTTTTCTCAGACACTTGAAATGATGGAAGCATGATGAGAAAAGCAGCAGAGCGGAATTTTGATTGCATAGTCATCCGTATAACGTGGAACGCAATAATGTATACAGGATATCGCACAGCATGAATTTGTTTGTATAAAAAGTGAGTCCTTCGAAGATATGGCGTCGCGAAAAGACGATTTAAAATGAATATGAGTTTTGAACTTTCTTGTGTCTGCTGCTGGCATTCATGGGCTTTCGATCAGCAGTTGGCGGAGCTTGTAGTCTAGGTAACCATCCAGTTTCTGGTATATAAAGTTTGTTCGGGTGTATTTTTATTATGATTTATACGTAAATAGGGCACCAGTGAAACAGGAAGGCAAACAAGGCTCAAGCTTTGATGTGATATTTGCTGGTATACTGAAAGCAGCTACTTGTTTTATATTGTTTTACTGGCATATATACAGCTAATATTATTTATGGCAGCTCTCTTCGTACACAGCTCTTACAATGCATTTTTGACAGTGCCAATGTGGAACATCGAAATTGCTTGGTTTCGTGTGGTTCATGAGGGTTTAATGTCCCATAGCGACTCAGGCTATATGGCGCGCCGTAGTAAACAGGTCCAGAAATATCGACCACCTGGGGTTCTTTAACGTGCACTGACATCGCACAGCACACGGTCCTCTGGAATTTCGCCTCCATCGAAATTCGACCACCGCGGCCGTGATCGAGCCCGCTTCTTTCGGGCCAGCAGCCGAGCGCTATAACCGCTGAGCCAGCGGGGCACCGAACACCAAAATTGCGCTTTTACGCATATTATGCCGGAAAGAAAACTATCGGAAACACACATACTGCGTCACCTTCTGCATCGAACTACGAGAACGCCGGAGCCACAAGGACAAAACGCATGAGTCAGTCGACTGTTGGCAGAGAACACCCGGCCGCCACTGCTCCCGGTTCTGGACGGAGCAGTGACATTGCGGACGTGCACGGGCTATTGTCCATGGACGAAAAAAATTAACTTGTGTTTCGCAGAACAAGCTAACCTCATGTTGGGCTACGTGCGCCATAACTTTTTCAAAACTCTATCTTCTTTGAAATGTTTGCTTTATAAAACACTAGTACGTTCTAATCTCGAATACGCCGCAGCGCTATGGAATCCTTATGATGAAAAACTGATAACTCTGCTTGAGCTGGTTCAAAATAACGCTGCTCGTTTTATCCTGTCGAACATTAACCGTACCCAGCGTGCAACAAGCATGATAGCTAATCTTTACCTCTTTTAGCATCCCGCCGGCAGACAATTCGTTTGTGCCTTTTTCATAACCTATACCATCACCCCATGCTACGCGATGCCCTCATTTCGTCCCCCAGATACGTGTCAAACCGCATTGATCATCGTCACAAAGTTGGCATTGAAACATGTAACACTAAAACGGCATTTCAGTAATTCCTGCTTCGTACATGACGTGATTGGAACCGCCTTCCCGCAGATATCGCGACATAATTGATAACCAGCATTTTCGTTCTGCACTAGCTAACATTGCATAACACGTGGATGATAATACTTAGTCTGTAATATGCATGGTATCTATTTATGTATTTTTGTTTTGTAACCACTCCACTCTTTAATGCCTTTGACCCTGAGGGTTCAATAAATAAAATGGAAAAAAAAACGATGCTCCCCGGAGGCTAGTCCCGCGAAGGAATAAACAAGCCGTTTCTGCGAGATGATGCCTAACTCGCGTCGTAACCTTCGACTGGTCGCTTAGTTTAACCCTGATGGAGCCCGTATCCGTTGTCGACTCACCACCGACGGTGGTAAGCGTCCTTTATGTTTTATGGCAGCATTAAATATATGCATTCATTGAGTGATCGCTGCTATGCGCTAGAGTCGTCATTGTTTTCAAGCGTGCTCTGCTGTTGCAATTTTTTTAAGCCTGCCGTAGTATTCTGCTTCATTCTATGGAACGGTACACAGTACAGTACAAAATTATTCAATGTGAAGATCATCCACAATCTCAGCCCACGAAAGTGTCGACCGCTTAGCGTGGAGTTATGTTAACCTATAGTCATTAAATGTGGCACAGTATTACTAACTCTGCAGCCGCCGCGGTGGCTGAGTGGTTACGGCGCTCGACTGCTGGCCTGAAAGACGCAGGTTCGACCAGGCCGCGGTCGTCGAATTTCGATGGAGGCGAAATTCTAGAGGCCCGTGTGCTGTGCGATGTCAGTACACGGTAATGAACCCCAGATGGTCGAAATTTCCGGAGCCCTTCACTACGGCGTCTCTAATAGCCTGAGTCGCTTTGGGGACGTTTAATAATAATAATAATAATAATAATATTAATAATAATAATAATAATAATAATTGGTTTTTGGGGAAAGGAAATGGCGCAGTATCTGTCTCATATTTAACCCCCATAAACCAATTACTAACTCTGCGGCGTTCTCCGTTAGGGCTGATGCAGTGATTGACTATCGAGCGTTAACAGACCTGACTTCGGTCACCGGTTCAAATCCCTGCCGTGAGCTAGACCTAACTTAACTGGTAAGATAGTGGTGCGCGAAACGCGAAACACTATGTCAACACCCCGAACAATCTGTGACTTTCGGTTGAGCCGCAATGTTCATATGAAGATTCGTAAATGCATGAAATGGCGGTACATAGTTCGGCGGTTCATATCCCTGCCGTGAGCTAGACTCTAACTTATCTTCTAAGGTTATGCTGCACATTACGCTGAATCGTATGACACCATCCGGAACATTCTGCGGCAAACGGTTGGCCCAGAAATTTTACACGAATTGCGGGACTAAGTGGCCCGAATTTGAAGCCTTCCAGACAGGGATATACATACCGGACCGATTTAATATCTGCAGCGGGTCCTATTTGGATCCAAGATATTAAACTTATTTTTGGGACATGGCGGAGTGCTTGAAGCACTCCGGCACGGGTTGGCCCGGTATTGCACTGCCTCCGGGGTCGGCCCGGGTTATATTACCGCGTCGCGTCTTTTCTTTCACTCTTTGCACTCCTATCCTTTAACTCTCCTACTTTCAGCACGTAGCAGCGATTGCGGCTCAGCTAGAACCAGTGGGAAGGTCTGTGCACTTTCCTTTGCATTCATCCTGTCAACAACAGCGCGCGACATGGATCAGCTTTAGTTGTGGTGCTCGGGCATCACACTGCCGCCTGCTCCTATTCTATTCTCTTATGTGACCACCTCGGTAACCAGCCACCGCGGTGGCTGAATGGATATGGCGCTCGGCTGCTGGCCCGAAAGACGCGGGTTTGATCCCGGCCGCGGCGGCGGAATTTCTATGAAGGCGAAATTCTAGAGGCCCGTGTACTGTGCGATGTCAGTGCACGTTAAAGAACCCCAGGTGGTCGAAATTTCCGGAGCCCTTCACTACGGCGTCTCTTATAGCCTGAGTCGCGTTGGGACGTTAAACCCCCAAAAACCAAACCTCGGTAACCACGGAAACCACTTGGAGGCCACCATCTTGGATTCTATCCCTGGAATCAGCATAACTCGAAGGCTCGTAACGCGACCAGTAGAGCTAACGCTCTAAAACGCTGCTTTAGAAAAATTTTGTTTTTGGAATACTAAACTGCCAGGCATTTTTGTTTTGTTTGATTACTAAATAAAGGATCCCTCTGAATTGCTTGTCGCTGGTCTTATCACTAATAGCAGATCAAGGCGCACGCTTTCCATTTTCAGGAAAAATGTGATGACGCAGTTGCAAGGCTGCACTGACAGTGGCGTCAACCGTTCGCTTTGTTCGCTCGAAAGCGCGTTTGACGGCGCTGCAATACGTTAGTGCTAAAGCGTAGTAACGTGTCTTTTTTTTTGATATCTCACTGGATTTCTTTAAATGCTGGAAAACATAAGCACGTATCAGATACGTTGGTAGAGAGAACTGGATAGGGTTTTCGTTAACTCGTCCTACTATTAAACGAAGCGCGCTTGGCTTTAGAATGAATGCTCAAATTAATTGCGCAATTTTTCTTTGCTCATCAGATAATTAAGTTTAACGTAAAAATACTCCGAAGAGAGCCATACGCGGGCGGGGGTTATGCGTTGGTTTCACTAAGCTGCGGCGCACCAATTTTTAAAAATTCTTGGCTGATGTTATGCAACACAACCTGTGGTTTATAAACGAAGCGACGAAAAGAGAGTAGACTGGCAAGATAAAACACACAAGGAAACAGTTAACAAAACACATATGAACACGCATGCGGAAAGAACACACAGAAAAAGGAAGGAATAGGCATAGGAGGTGCAAGATAGAGGAAAACACCGTAAACATGGATGCGAGGATGCAGTCAGTAGGTAACGACGTAGTGTGCGCAGGAATTGGAATGCAGGGGAACTGGCCCATGTACAATATTGTTTTTTCACTTAAAGAACAAAGTAGCCCGGACCACACACCAGGCAGAGCACATGCGATTTGACTCGCCGCGGCAGCTCAGTGGTTAACGTTCTCGTCTACTGAGTGGAAGTACCCGGGCTCGATCCCGACTGCAGCGGCCGCCTTTCGATGGAGGCGAACCGCCTCCATCGAACCGCCTCCATAGGCGAGTCGCCCGTGTGCTGCGCGATGTCAGCGCACGAGACAGCATAGAGCATGGAGAGCTATAAAAGTTTTTCGAAACTTCAAAGTAACCACGAAAAGTAACGTAAATATTGAGAGAATCGAGCATGCTATATATAACAGAGGTAAGGACAAGAGGAAACAGGCATAACCAAAACTCCGATGTATGAGCCAAGAGACAACCAGGGCAGCGTCATTGCAAATATGGATAGGACAGTTAATGAAGTCATAGATTTCTACAAAGGCCGATACAGTATTTGAAGTCATCAGGACGATAATGAAAGGAGCAGTGGTGCAGAGAATTTATACATTCAAGTGGCAAGTAAAGAGGAAATAAAGAAAGCCTTGGAAGAAATGCCAGAAAAGCAACTGGTGACGATCATGTAACCGGTGATCTCTTGAAGGGTGGTGGAAACATTGTGCTAGAATGAATGGCCGCCTCGTATATGCAATGCTTCATGATCTCGACCTTAACGGAACCTTTCAAGAACACTCAGATTATCTTAATCGGCAATAAAGGGAACATCAAGGAGTGTAAAATTACGGATTCATCAGCGTACTCTTTGTTTATTTGACGGGATTTGCAAAGCTAACCGCTCATTGATTTGACCGTTCAACCAAAGGACCGGGCAGACTTTCATAAATCGTAAGCGACAATACACAATATTCACACAATCAGTCAGGTGATCGAGAAGCGCGCAGGTAATAATCAGCGTCCGCATATAACCTTCATAGATTACGGTAAAACATTTGAATCAGTCCAAACTTCAGTAGTCATGGAGGCATTACAAAATCAGGGTGTGAAGAGCCATGTAAAAATACTGGAGCAAAACTATAGCTGCGTCGGAGCCACCTTAGCCCTCCATAAAAAAGTAATAAACTCCTACTAAGGATTAGTATTAGGAAATCCGATCTCCTCACTGCTATTCCCCTCTTGTTCACAGAAGGTACTCGGGGACCTGGATCTCGGCGTTGAGGATAAATGTCTATGAAGAACACCATAATAATTTTGCGAATCTCTGATTACATTTCATTGATGAGTTCCTCGGGGGACGAGTTGCAAACCATGACCAATGAATTAGAGAGGCAAAGCAGAGCGGTGGGTCTCACAAAGTGAATATGCAAAAACTAAAGTAATGTGCAACAGTATCGTAACTGGTAACGGAGCAGCAGTTAGCAATGATTAGCGAGGCATCGGAAGTTCTAAAGAATTGCAATACTTAGTGCAGGCCGCCGATACCAAATGCAACAACAAAATTACTAGAATAATAAGAGTAGGACTGAGGGAATATTCCTGAAGGCACAGATCCTAAATGACGCTTTAACAGCATTTTTCAAGAGAATCGAATATAAAGGCAACATCTCACCGGTACTAACCCACGCGTGGAATATAACCCAGGGTTCGGCTTAAATTGAGGACGACACAGTCGGAAACAGAAGTTAAAATGCGAGGTCTAACATTAAATGAACTGAAGAGAGCAGAGTGGGTCACAAAACAAACGCAGGTTAATGTTATAGCCAAAATCAAGACGAAATGGGCATGGGCAGGGCATGTAATGCGAAGGCAAGACAAACGTAAGAGACTGAATTCCAATTCAAGGCCAGTTTAGGAGGGGACGGCAAAAAGTTACTTGGGGGAATGAGATTAAGAAATTTGCAAATTTAAATCTGCCACAACTGGCATTGGACGGGTTAACTGAAGAAATATCGGACAGTAGTTTCCAAGGCGGTGGGCATACTCAGGCTGAGGATGATGATAAGTGCCTTAAGCAATTGAACTCCATTTGCACCTGCCAAGTTTAGAATGTGATAAAGCGGATTAAGTGAAATACCCGCCTTCTGGTGTAGGAAAGAAGAAGGCGGGACAGTTGTGACAGGGAAGAAAGAAAGTCTGTTGGAATCGACGGGTGTCTTAGTTAGTTGGGAAGATATGAGGATAGCGGAGAAATGTGCCAACGAAAGTTGGCCCCACGGCAGAGTGCAGAGCTACATGGATAAACTACAGCTAGAGCTCTGGCTGATTCATGCGCTGAGGCTGTCAGCCTAGCTCTAGACATTTTTAAAGCTAATTCGTCAGTACCGCGATTTCGTAAAACTTGTCCGTCGTCAGCGATCGTTTGAAGCCTCGCGGCAGAAGCGGTAGGAGCAACCGGCCGCTCCTGCAAAATAGATGGGCCACCTAGGTCCCGTAACTTTGTGGCGTTATTGCAACCTTCCGAATGGTTTGTGAAAAAACTTACCACCGTCGCCGGTAGCCGTTAAATTAATGACTGGCCTCGAGAGTGTGCTCGAGAAAAGCAACCTGCGCCGCTCAAGCCCCAGCAGTGGCAGCACCAGCCATCGCAGGGCAGAAGTGCATCGCTTAATTGCTGCAGCCCTGCGTCAGGTGTGGGATGAGAACTCCCACAGGTCCATTAATGTGACGATCAGAATTACCAATTCCGCGTAAATGGATAGTAATCTATTAAAGCTATCGCGTCATACCGTTAAGGCGGAGCTTAGTGTTGGCTCCAGTTTTTCATTCCCCCTTGACGCATGCAGAGCTCTTTTTTAACCGCACTTATGGCGCATACATACAGGTGTACTACTTGGGAATGTACTGAACACACGAGGACTAATTTCGTTGTCATATTTTTCTTCCTTTCATTTCTCCACCCTCCTCCTCCGTCTCTTTCCTTCCGCCCTCTCTCCTTGATCTCTTTATATATTTGACAATTATTGTTATGATAGTATTGTAATGTGGGATTGCGTTTAACGACTAGATTTTCCACTTTAGCCGCATGTTTTCACTACCGGGTGCACATTCAAAGAAGTTGATACAAATAGATGCGACAGAAAAGATTGAAATATTGGCGCGTCGAAATAAACACGCCCGCCCGAACTACTGTTCTAGCCAGAGATACTTCCAATACGAGCTTGCTTTCGATTGCTATGCAGCTCCTTGAATCTTATGCAAGCTTATGCTAGCCGTTAATAACTGCGACATTAACAGCATCAGCGTTGTTAAAATCTGTTTTTTTTTCCCCACGCATTGAATCATTTGTCGTCTGTGCGCTTGTCGTGTGCACTTTCCTCAAGTGTCTCGTCTTTTGCGCTTTCCTTTCATAATAATAAGCAATGGTTATTTTAAGAGGTATATCAAACGAGAATAAAATTTACTCACCTGTGAAGGCACAATATCTGCAAGAGATGACCTTACAGAGGCTCCTTAAAAACGTTTTATGCTTTTAGAATGTGCAAACTCGCTTTCTTTGGTAAGCGTTCTGTGCTGCCTTAGAGCGCATCTTTGTTGGATCCATCGTATGTGCTGTGCTCCGCGCTCGCGCCTGCCTGTAATGTCCGTGTTTTTTCTTTTTGGTGTGACAGATATTGTGTGGATGCTTGACTTCTAGAGTGCAGAAAACGCCTAAAATTTGGCTTGTGCCAAAGCTCGCGTGCTTGTTCCTTGCATCTTCCAGACCGACTTCACCTGGAACGTTTGGCAGATATGGAAATTATTTGACAATAAAGTAATTGCATCACCGACACGCCGACAATGGGCGATGATTCTAAAGAGACGTGCTGCAAGAGCTACGTTAACCTGGGTCTTTACAAGTAACTCAATGAAACAGGCGCATAAAGGATTCCTTTCGGACAACCCCTCTTTTGTCGTTCTGTGCGTATGCATGCGATCAAAACATTAAACAGCACATGCCCATACCTGCAGTATGGTACTGTAGGCATTGCGCGGAATACACGACTACTGTTCTTTTTATTTTACCAATATACCTTCATAAAACAGTAAAAGCACTTGTGCGATATAATTGTAGATACAAGAGCTATATTGTATATATTGTATACACAAAGCTAAATTGTGTTTTATTTTAGGTTTAAAAAACAGGTATAAGTGAAAGACCAACGTTCCAATTGAACGCTTCATAAAATAAAGCGACACAAAAGTTTGCCTTAATGGCATGAGGCGTTGCCGTAATGGGTTAATTCCTATATATACTGGAGGTCATTCTCTGCTTTACATTCATAGATCTCTGGTAGTCCTCATACCACCACTGGCACAGTGGCGCAGTGGTTAAGCAATGCGGCATTGCCCTGCGATAGCAGATGCTACCCACGGTAGACCTAGTGGGACCCAGGTTGCTCTTCCCGAGCTACCAATCATTAACTGCCACTTGCCACCGTGGGCTGTTTGCTTAACATCCGGTGCGTAGGTTGTGAAGGCGGCACGACCTAGGTATCCCACCTGCATCCTAGGTTGAACCCTGGCGATCACCTTCCAGAGTTATGCTCGTGATTTTTCGATCCCAAATTGACGTCGACAATGCCGACACCGGATTTTCTGGTAAACAGGGCATTCTACGCTATTGTCTTAATAATGTTGGGACAACTATGCTGTTAGTTAAAAATGCCACAATTTTTTTATTTCTTCTCACAACATTGTGGTGTTGCCACGTTTCGACTCATAAAACATCTAATATACTTCTAATATATCTTGAATACTAGAGTGACCGGAAGAGCAAACTCTCCCTCCGCACTCACACAAATCTCTCAACAAAGCGGACGTCTTGGCATGGCGTCAGCTTCAGACGCACTTTCTCAAATCTCTACCAGAAACACCTCTTCTTTCCCACACAGTACCCCGGATGCTGCCGAATATAGAGCAGCCCTTCACCAATACTCTTAACTCCTGATAAAAATGCCCTGATTGGCCATCGACCCTCCATCCTACTCTCTTCTTGGGAGGCTGCTGTATCCTGCACGAACATGCAACACCAGCAACGACTCAACGAGTGGGCTTGCGGGATATCTATAGCCAACTGTGTCTTGGATGCTGCCAGTGACGAATGGCGACCAACTTCCAATTTAGCATTGTTAAAGAAATACTTTTACTTCTCTTCCTCTACAAATTATTTTACATTTGTCTGCAGTCAAGAGTTACGTCTGCCGGGAAAGGGAAACTCTTTCGCACATTTTTTTGCAACCTTAGCATTTCGTTGTAATTCATCCACGTTGTCCAGTGCACAAGATTATTTTAATGAATGATCATTGCTGTTAGGTTTTCCAACGGCCAGAACACGTAACCTCATTCCTACAAGACCACTGGTTGACCACTGCACCAAAAATTATCATTTTTCTCTTTCAAAAAGCTGCAATACTAAAACTGAATACCTTACTAATATTTCGACTTCCATCTGCCCTCTTAAGTGTTGTTACCGGAGCATCGATATGCCTTCTAAACTTACTGTAGCATGCGAAATATTGTGGGCAGCATCTTCTGATGATTAGTTTCGCCCTTAAAATTCGCCTTTTTGCATGATCCTCTAGTTCGCATCCACTGCGAGAGAAGGGGTTTTACTACAGTTTGATGATTATAACTTGAAAATCAGCTTGAAAATCGGTCACTCACAGATAAGCCCGGCTATCTGCTTTCACATTTGAAGAAACGTCAGGCAATTGCTAAACCCAAAAGTATTTAGCAAGCTGTGACAATCGCTTTTTCTATTCATAATTACACCTGGTTTCAGCATTGCTTTCGTATTCCGAAGGATATTTTCGAACCTACATGAAGACTAGGCTCGAAAGACACCGCAGGCGCCACTTCCACCTTGGATCAATATTTTCTCAACGCCGTACGCTGTGGAATCTGCACAAATGAACCGAGAATCATCAGTATATCTTATTGTGATAAATAGATAACATAATATTGCTACGCTACTAACTACTCTAGTGGCGCCATACAGCGGCTAAACTGCATTTCCTGGCAGTTGGCAAGCCTTGAGCCATCTCGGGGCTAGACGCTTCGTCTTCCTCATATCTCGTGCTGCCTGCTGCCTTGCGCGTTCCAACGTCTTGTGCGTCTAATTAAAGCAAGTAAACCAGCCCTACTTACGCCAACCGTTTCTCAGTGACATATTTGGTGGAGGTGCTGGGTGACGGCCCATGTACGCTGACCTCGAGGACACCTTTGACGTCAGCTCTCAACGCGTGGCTACAACACCAGTCCACAAGGCGAGCCGCCGCCTGCGAGGCCTACAACCCGAGTTCGGCCAACTGACAGCGCCGGTAAGGGCCATGACATCCACCGCGGCTAGCCAGACAAGTCAGCACTCCGGGAATGCCCCGCCATTTGTCCTTCACGCACCTCGATCGCCGCCACCGTTCCACGGGGACAGGTTCGAGGATGTCGAAGACTGGTGGGACGGCGAGCGCAAGCTGCGCAACGTCTACTTTGCGCTGCAGGACTCGGCCAAAACGTGGTTTGAGAACCACAAAGCTTCCTTTACCACCTGGGAGGTTTTTCGTCGAGAGTTGCTAGCGACATTTACCAGCAGCGAAAGAAAAGAGAAAGCTGAAATCGCCCTGCGCTCGAGATCACAGCAGCCGAACGAGGGCGTCGCGATGTTCATCGAGGACATGGCCCGACTGTTCAATCGGGCCGACCCTGCTATGCCCGAAGCCCAGAAGGTAAGCCACTTAATGCGTGGCGTAAAAGAGCAGCTGTCTGCCGGACTGGTCCGTGACCCGCCACGAACAGTGTCCGACTTCACCAAGGAGGCAATGGGTATCGAGCCCTCTTTACAGGAACGGGGTGCCCACTACGGACGTCAGGCTACTGTAGCAGCCGCTTCCCAGTCCCAGTACACGCCTACGTCGCTGCCCGCCGAGGACCTTCGGGAGCTTGTAAGAAGCCTGGTGCGCGAGGAACTGGCGAAACTTCGTTTTGAAGCTCCACAGGTCTGCGTCGCTGCCGTTACGAACGTGGTCCGCGAAGAAATCCGACGAGTTGTGCAGCCACCCCCAGCTCCACACCCGGCGCCCTCCGTTATGACGTACAGCGAGGCGCTACGAAGTCCCGGGCTAGCGATGCGAGCCTTTTCCCCCATCGCTCCTGTGCAATACCTGCAGGAGCCAATCGCAACAGCACCCTCCGTGCTGCAGGAGTTCAGGCCCCCCGTGAGCAAAGCGCACGTTTGGCGTACGCCAAACAATCGGCCGCTCTGTTACCACTGCGGAGAGCCTGGCCACATCCTCCGCCACTGCCCATACCGCAGGATGGGTTTAAGGGGGTTTTCACCTGACGCACCTCGACCACGCTACAGTGAAAGACCACGGGATATCGAACAGAACTTGGCTGAAAACGTGCAATCTTCGACCTCGCAGCGACGCCAGTCCCGATCGCCATCCCCAAGGCGGTTCTCTTCGCCCGGCCGCCCGTCATCTTCTGGCCAGTTCAGAGGTACGCGCCCACGTCGGGAAAACTGAAGACGGCGTCCTCCGGGGGTAGGGCTGCCGCTACTGGACCGAGCCAAGAGCCTCCACCCGACGATTCGCCGCGACGCTCCGACCGACGACGACCTGACCCGACGACCTCGACGACGCGCTGCGACCGACTGGCCTCCGCCGAAATTCCGGTATCCGCCGACAACCACGACGTTACCGCACTCGTGGATACCGGCGCCGATTTTTCGGTAATGAGCAGACGGTTAGCCACGGTCTTGAGGAAGGTTCTGACTCCTTGGTCTGAGCCGCTGGTGGCTCACGTGGTAACTCCGATCGGTGTCTGCACTTCGCGAATCCAGATCCGTGGTGTTACTTTCCCTGGCTGATTTGCTGTGTTACCCGAGTGCTCCAAAGACCTCATACTCGGTTTGGATTTCTTTCAAGAGTACGGCGCCGTTATCAACCTCCAGGAGCTAATCGTGTCGTTTTCCATCCAGGGTCCTGTCGACGACGGTACCGAGCCACGCAGGGCTAAGTTATGCGTCTGTGACGACCACGTTTTGATCCCATCAAGATCCAGCATGTTTGTTACTGTAGAGCGCGATAACAGCACCAAAATTCTTGGCATTGCGGAAACCAACATGTCGCTGCTCCTTGGTCGGCAAGTGTGTGTTGCTCGAGGAATTGTTGAACTGGACAAGGGCCGAACCGAACTCTTGGTGACCAATTTTGGTTGTGAACCTCAGTGTTTGCCTGGCCGAACAGCTATTGCGTATTTCGAGGAACTCAGCGAATTCGCGGGACAGCACGCTTTGTCCGGAGCCCCGGCATCAGTGGAGCAACCGACCACTCCCATAAACACTGACGTGAACCCAAACGTCCCAACTAACCAGAAACGCTGCTTGGAAAGCGTTATCCAGTCTTTATGCGACTGCTTTGCCTCGACCTCCAAGGTTAGGCAGACACCGCTCACAAAGCACCGAATTATGGTTGACGCCAACCAACGGCCATTATGTCAGCCGCCCTACCGTATCTCTTCGAAGGAGCGCGATGCCATTCGCCGCCAAGTTCAAGAAATGCTCAAGGACGACGTGATACAGCCGTCGACGAGCCAGGTGGGCGTCGCCAGTTGTTATAGTGGCAAAGAAAGATGGAACCCTACGCTTCTGCGTTGATTACAGACGTTTAAACAATGTCACTAAAAAGGATGTTTATCCTCTCCCGCGTATTGATGACTCCCTGGACCGGCTGCGCCACGCCAAGTACTTCTCATCGCTAGATTTACGAAGCGGCTATTGGAAAATCGAGGTGGACGAACGCGACCGGGAGAAGACCGCCTTTATTACACCGGACGGTCTGTACGAAGTCCGGGAAAATCGAGGTGGACGAACGCGACCGGGAGAAGACCGCCTTTATTACACCGGACGGTCTGTACGAAGTCCGGGTGCTCCCTTTCGGCCTGTGCTCGGCTCCTGCAACCTTCCAAACGATGATGGACACCGTTCTTGCCGATCTCAAATGGCAGTCCTGTCTCATGTACTTGGATGACGTTGTCACCTTTACTGACACGTTCGAAGAGCACCTGAGACGCCTGCGCGTTGTGTTCGAAGCAATTAGGTAGGCCGGTCTTTCCCTGAAGCCCGAAAAGTGTCACTTCGCTTTCGAAGAGTTGAAGTTTCTGGGCCACGCCAACCGTTTCTCAGTGACAATATGCTATGTTATTATGTTCTAGGTCTTGTTTAGCCATTTCATGGGACTTTTTTAGCATGAGTACTCCCGCAGAGAAGGACGAAGGAGCTATCCTGAGAAAGCCTTCAAGTCTGCTTCAGGTGTTCACTACGTTGCAATATTATAGAATTCAATTGCTGTAAACACGGGCACGCGTGCTGCAAAAACTCACCTGATATTGAGATTTGCCTGCTATAAACAACCAGCCACGCAGAGATAGCATAAGCATAGGTGATCAACTGCAGATTTAACGGTACGTTCTCGTTGTGTGACGGGCCAAGGCGTCTCACACACGGCCAGCCTTTCACTGTCATGAAACATCTATTTGTACCAAGAAAGAACATTCCAGCGCCTCTGTTACTTCATCCTCCTTCGTCCGCCTTATCTGCACCCGCCACTGAAGCACAAGAATTTTTTTACTACTGCCCAAGATCAACAGATGCACCTTCACTCCGTTTAATTGACACGCTGGCTGCCTTTTGCTCAAATTTGGCGGCATGTCTGTCTGTGGTCCTTTCATTCTTATCCTGACTTCCTAATTGTCTTTGGCAAAGTTCTATCCAACAGATTGGACACTGTGCTCAAGGCTCTCTGCCTGACCACCCTTCAGGCTGTTTCAATCTCACGAGCTTCACCTACTCATCATGGCGCTTATAGCTCCAGGCGCCAGTTAATCAAGACGGTACAAGTCGGCTCCATTCTGTAAGGTATCAGTGCAAGGGGCGGTGTCAACTGTTATAATTTCAGATTTCTATCCATTTATTTTATACAAAGTTAAATTCTTGTAACAGCATGAACTACTACACACAAAATGAGTTACAGATGAATAATGTGAAAGAAGATTGTGGCTCAGAATTGGTAAAGTATGCTCTACGAATTGCGTTTTGCTGCCTAGGGCATTCAGGACCGGAAAAAGCACTATCGTAAAAAAAAAGCCTACAGGACGCGTCTGCCGCAACGAAAGAATCTATCTCTCCTTTTAGCCAGTGGATCGAAGCCAGTCACGTGCCGATGGAAGAATTTGCTTCAGGATTCAGTTTAGATTAAGTGGGCTTCAAAAATTTGTTTTGGTCCTGCGACCACTCAGGACACATACAAAAGTTTATGCTCAAAATGTTTGCAGGACACGTCAGCTGAATCTCGCTGGTAAAGGGCTCAATAGTGCTAGATACGACGCTTAAGATTAAAATAATGTTACAAATACGCGGTAAAGAAATGAAACGATTAAACACTGAAGTGAAGGAAATACAAAAGGATATATCTACAAAAACTTATTTACACGCCAAGATACATACTCGCAAATTCTCACAACGCTCGGGCACTCGCACCGTCGAGCATCGCACACACACTGTTTCCTTCTCCGTAACTTGGCTGAGTCGCCTCCCAGCACCGCAGGCTACCCCGCACTTGCAGGGCATCGGAAGCGCAAGCAAACACACACACACACACACACACACACACACACACACACACACACACACACACACACACACACACACACACACACACACACACACACACACACACACACACACACACACACACACACACACACACACACACACACACACACACACACACACACACACACACACACACACACACACACACACACACACACACACACACACACACACACACACGTGCACGGGCCCACTTGAAAGGAGACGCCGCACGGCTCGGCAGTTCGTACTTCGGGTGGCAGGGCATTGCCCGCACCCCTAACGACTACACCAATAAGCTAACGAAGCGGGCGCTCATCGGTCCGATCGCGGAATGGAGGGTGGCGCCACGTACGCCCCGCACTGAAAGCACACGTGTGGACACAAAAGAACGCTCGCTGCACAGAACGACACTCGTGGAGAAAAACATGTATATGAGAAATGGCCCTTTCTTACAATAGCTTAAATTAGTTTTCATGTCGTTATAAGGGGCATGCGACATGCAGGAAAACGGTTACTGGAAGTCGTTCAAAGCACATTTATAAATAAATGTGTGGATTCTTAGAAAAATTGTTTCGGTGTAGTCTCGCTCATCAGAGTGTTGATTTCGTTCTATCGAATGCACTCCGCATGTCCTCTCATGATTAATTGCGTTTCGATCCTGGCAGGACATGCAGTGCTGAACACAATATGCGGTCTGCCAGGATGACAGAGTGGGCATAAAAGAAAGAAAATTGGAGATGGCTCATTTACAGCGCTAGTTCATGATACGAAGCCTCCTTAGGAAAACAAGATTGTCTTCGGCATTGGCCAAAAGAGTCCGTGTAACCAAAATAACCTTACAAAGGAAACAAAGGAATAGTAAGATGCCTGACAATTGTGTTCAGCAAATTATTTCTTGTCTGCGAAAAGTCGCTCAGACTTAAACGCGAGCAATATCTAGGCTCTCTGAGGATGTGGATGACCCACTTTCATGGGCGTCACAACAATTATGTGGGAAGTGCATGGGAATGATCAAATCTGCAACAGCTTTGAGTATTATAGGAGCCGCGCATAACACTGGCGAAAAAGTGACGGCAGCTTCTATCCGCCTCGTGCGCTGGTATGGTGACGCCACTACTCCAGAACAAGTGGCGCCACCTCACGCGCGGCGCGCGTGGAAAGCGGCTGTCCGCTGTCGTGTAAGGCAGCGGAAGGAGCAGTGAAGTGTGCTTCCCGACAGCATCGGCGCGTTGGAACAGGGCTTCTTTCTGGCGCTTTTGTGTTTGCGTCGCATGCACATTTGCATACACCATGTTTGTGTTTCAAAATAAATAAACAGGAAAGCAAGGCAAGTCACAGCCCGTTCTCTGCCAGGCGTGCTTTTTGTACGCCGGTGCCTTGGGTGAGTCTCTTGTCGCGAGTGCTTCTGCTGGCGGCGCTTCGTTTTAGGAGTTTACACCCAAACAGCCATTGGCAAGGTGTTAAAAAAAATATTTTTGCGGGGCGGGGAGACCACACACTTTCTTAGTAACACGGGTCGCATTTGAAGATCTGCCCTGAGAGGCCGGGTCAGCCATATGTGCATACTAGAACATCGCTCTGAAAGCGTCGTCGGTATCCATCAGCAGGTTCGATCACCACCGCCGTTGTTTTGCTTTCTCGCTCGCTCGGTCCAAACGACGGCGGGGTCGCTCTTGAGCGGAGTCTCCTGAAAGAACAGCATGCATGACCGGCTTAATTAACATTATCAGCGCGTGATGATGTAGGTTTCGGATGAATGTAAATGTTGATGCGTTTTTAAAAACAACGCTTTGGTGCGCGGTCGCAGATTCTGCGACCCTAAGCCTGTGTATGATGCGTGCGGTGAACCTTTCTGTGCAGCAATGTCCGCGGACACCTTCGAGATATGTGCAGGCTCAGTTTTGAGGCGAGTTTAATTCTTTTACTGCTCGCTTCTTCACCGTCTGTTGGTTTCGAGCACTCGGCAGAAACATCGAGCTTGAAATCCCTCTTGCTCATCGCCAGGTATTGGGCGCATTGACGTGAACGCTCCGCGCGTGATTTACTTCGAACGATATGCGGCCGGGTGCATCACCCAGGCTGCTTGCAGTGTGTGGTATTATTAGCGACAGGGTACTACGTACACGCTCCTCTGTATATACAATTCTTTTTTATGTTTTATTAATTAGGTCAATGGTAGTCGCTCGCGCAGTTTGCTCTCGGACAGTGCCTGAGACTCGCGCCTGCGGCGCTGGTTGTTTACTTTTTGTGTACACCGCTCTCACTTGACAATTTTCTCCATCGCTTCTCCACGCTGCCCTGTTTATCCTGCACGCCGTAGCTGCTCTCGGCAGCGCTGTTTCGTTTTGCACTCGTATGATTTCCAGGAAAAACGATAAAACATAATCTTTAACTGCTTCCCGGCGGCATTTTTTCAGCTATTATGGCACCCATCGAAGCAGCAGTAAGTCGACTTGCTTGTTTCAAAGGGCGTTTTCTTTTCGTTGGTGTGGGAATCCAGATCGAACGCCTAGCAAGCAAGCAAGAAAGCACTGTTGCTATGAGCTTTGCTACGAGTGGCGTGTGTCTACGGCAGTATAAACTGCCCTGAAGCAAACGCTGCGAACAACAGGAAACGGTGATAGAAACAGTCAGCAGGTCATAAGAAAGCGTTTCTGCAGGCCGGACAGACGTCGCGTTCGCTCATTAACGCGGGTCATGTCGAAGACTTGCCCTGAGGCGTGAGCCAGGCATGTGTGCAAAGCAGTCTGACTCTAAAAGCTCCACCTGGATTTACAGCTCAGTGGTTCTTTTTGCTTCCCCTGCGCTCAACTCATGCGATAGCTCGTGCTGTGACTGCGCAGTCCCGAAAAAAAAGCAAGACAAATGCACAGTCCAAATAAAAAGCAGTGTACCCGAATTCAGGTGTGGGATGGCCATAAACGCAACAGTAAACGAGGTGTGTGTTTTACGAGGCATATCCAGCTTGTTCATGCGAAGAGCCACGACGAGGTCAGAGGAGCACAGCGTCGGCTGCAGCGGCGGCGTCTGATCGGAACAGACACTTTTTTTCCCGCTGCGCCTCCCAGATGTACGGCTGAAACTGCAGCGCACGAGGCTGATAGGGTGCCGTAACTTTGCATAAAAGTGACAGCGCAATGCCTTCATGGCATAAATGTAACACTTACGAACGAGAAACGCGGCAAAGTTGCAATTGCATCAGATCAACCGCAAGATTCTCCGGAAGTCGAGGATCAAATCTTTCGTCGCGGCATCTCGAGAACGGACTGAGACACATATTAGGAAATAAATGTATGGCATCCTTTAGACTATGAAGAATTTTATGTTTGTCTGTGAATGTGCGTGCATTTTGAGTAAATACCAGAAAAAATTGTTGCGAAAAATTAGAGGTAAGAGCAGTTCTCAAGATTTTTTACAAAAAAAGCCTTCTTGTTACCCTAATTAATTGATTCTTCTCGTCAATGGACCTGTGGATAGTGTCAGTACTGTACCACATATATTTCATTTTTTATCCCCTCACCCCTTTCCCCCCGTGTAGGGTGGCAAACCGATCATTCTTCTGGTTAACCTCCCTGCCTTTCTTCATCTTCCTCCTCCCCCCCCCTCCTCCTCCTCCTCATCCTCCTCCTGTGATTGCGTATATTGCCACATATGCGGCTGAGGGTGTCAGTGGGCGAAAACAATGTTAGATGTTGATGTTTGTGAAACACGACGAAGGGTTTGCGTGGGAAGTGCAGAGAACTGGAAAGAAGTCCCCAAAATTTGGAGCGAGTGGAATGGGCTGGGAGTTGAATTTAGTGGAAGATGAAAAAAAAGTTTGCCAGAAATGTAGGGATTTCTCTCGTTTTAACAACTGTGACATCGCTTGCCAAAAAAAAAAATTTCTGTCATGTGCGAAGACAGCGCACAGTGAGGCGCGTATAGGCGTTTCATTATAAGTAAAACAATCTTGGGAAGGGAGATACAGCGTCAATAGGTCTGCTGTGTGTGTCGAAGCAAGCACTGCACTCGCACTTCGGGAATAAGGTATTCAAGAAGCTCCACATCCAAAAATGCAGGTTGATACGCTCTATTTGTTCATTACAGTGGTTCCACTGCTTTCTATCTTAATGAGAAAAAATTGAAAATTGGTTTTTGGTGAAAGTAAATGACGCAGTATCTGTCTCACATCTCTGCGGTCACCTGAAACCGCGCCGTAAGGGAAGGGATAAAGGAGGGAGTGAAAGAAGAAAGGAAGAAGACGTGCCGTAGTGGAGGTCTCCGGTATAATTTCGACCACCTGGGGATCTTTAACGTGCACTGACATCGCACAGTACACGGACGCCTTAGCGTTTCGCTCCATCGAAATGCAGCCGCCGCGGTCGGGTTCGAACCCGAGTACTCCGGCCCAGTAGACGAGCGCCCTAACCACCGAGCCACCGCGGCGGGTCCTAATTGTAACGGCAGTCGAATTATTAGAGCAAAAAGCAATCAACCACATTGAGGCTACCTTGTGTGGCGATTCGTGTTTCTTATAGCAAAGGCGAAAAAAATTATGTGTACTTCACAACTAACAAAAAATGCTTGTAAATACGTAGTCCAGTTGCAGTAAATCAATGACCGGGTAAAATTGAAAATTACGGACTTAAAAAGAGCGAATTCTATTTAACCGCCGTGCCGAACTCCAATGCTGAAGTCTATGGAAACCCGTGCCGGCTTCGTGCTTCTTTGTATTCCTTGTAAAAGTGCGCAGTACGCCAAGATGAATGTTTCTAAGCTTAAAACACTAAAAACGCCTGCGTTTGCGTGTTTTTCTTATTTTGCCCGGGTTTCTCTTGCGCTGTGGTATTACATATGCACTGCCAACAATCTAGCCTTTACGCATTATTCTGGTATGACTTGAAGACTTTAACAACCCCCATATTCTGTAGTGTTTTTCATCACTCATCTTCCCGGGCTACACGAGCATCCATAGATCTTTGTTTCTGATGATTAGCGGTTGCGCTTCTTGAAGCGAGTGCGTCAGAATACCAAGGTGACATGCGTATCTCATTACTGCTCACGCTTTGCATTCTACGGCAGATTTGTCAGACAGCAGCATTTGCGGCCATCACAGAATAGCGCGCTCTTTCCGTGTGTGCACTGTTGCTGAAGCCGTATGCAGAATGTTGATTCGTTTCTGATGGTCATAAAAGTAACAAATTGTGCGCGCTATTGGCACGCCTGTACATTTCTCACCTTAATGGTTTATGAGGCTGCTACCACGCTGCCAATTGCCGGACGTTCTATCTTGCAAAAAAATATTCCAGAAAGCTTCAAAGCTTTTTCTTCCACTGTGTCACTTCCTTCGGCGTTAGTGTCGTACGCCTCGGTGCACCCAGTGGCGACATTTTGGCCATACAGCCGAGTACTGTGTCAGGAGCTGGTTTAAAACCTTGGCTCTCACGGAAGAGGCCATAGACAACTTGCACTTTTCAAGCTCCCTGCATATGAAGAGGTGTGTGTCGGCGGCAGTGATCAGAATGCGTCTTGTGTGGTGGCATTGGGGAGGGTAAATTATAAACGAAGGGCGGTGCCTGTCTCACAGGCCGCTGAATTGGTAAAATTATAAGGTAAAATTATTCTGTTGTGTGATCTCAACTGTATTTGTAGGAATGAAGACCAGTCAGGGTTAAGTAAGAGTTGTCAGCCTAGTGCTGCTCTACTTCTAGATTTCGCACGTGTATACAACTTTGTGAATGTTAGTCAAGATAAGGGCCATAATATTAATTTTACTCATTTTCAGTGCTCCTCTGGGCTCGGCTTCACAGGAATTAGGTTTCAGCAGACATGCTAGCCAGCCCTCCTGTTTACTGTGTGCAGGCCATAGTCTTCAGTGATCACTGCACGGTGTGCCTTCAGATAGGAACGTAAGGTCGGCGCTTTACTTTACCCTTATAGCAGCTGTCGAAGATAATTTACATTCTGCTCTCAGATGAAATCTTTCAACGTGCTGTGTCTACTTGCTTGAGGAATACATGGTTACGCGCTGGTCTCTCTGTTTTGAAACAAGGGGCCTCATTTAAAGAGGAAACAAAAAAATGGCTATAGAAGCCTGAGGAAGAATAAGCGTTCCTGAAGAATCATCACTACCATGAGGTTGGGCATACGTTATTGGAATATATGAGCTAGAGAGGATCAGCCGAGCGGCCTATGCTGAAGGTAGATGGATGAAAACAACTTTTATTAGACGAAAAAAAATCTTCCAGGGTGGTCCTCTACTGATTCAGAAGTCCATGGGCTTGTGCTTCACATAAAGCCCGATCCACCAGCCATTTCTGGCCAGCGTTGTGAACGGTTCGTAAAGCAGCCTCCCAAGAAGAATCAGTGGGACTGGGGATGAAGGGTACTGCCTGTGGGGAAGGACATTCCCAAAGGTAGTGGAAAAGTGTGGATCTGGGCATGCCACAGGTATTACAATGAGGAAGAGAGGTGGGGTGAAAGCATGAGAGACGGTAGGGTGAAATAAAGCAGCCCGTCTGTAATTGTCGCCATGTGGCGCTGGATAAGGGCGACAAGGTACTGTGGTGTGGTGGTAATTTCATGCGGCTTAGTATGCAGAATGTGGTGATTTGGTGATATGTTTAAAGGACCGATGGGACCTCTTGCGCAGGCTTGGGTGCCTGATCGTCCGGGGTTCAGGAGGAGAGTTCTCGGGCCAGCGCATGAACGCACTCATTACCGGGGATCGTGCATGCTCAGGGATTTACTACAGAGTAACCGTTTGCTCGAGAGAGGTGGCTAAGGCAAGAATACAGTGTGGCCGGCGTTGCCACGCCCTTTAGCTAGTGGCAGTATGCGGCCTGGGAATGTGTGCAAATTTCGGTGATGCTTTTGTCAATGGTAGAGTGGGCCAGCGCAAGTGCGATGGCGGCTCCTTCCGCCTCTGCAGGCGAATTAGTTCGGATAGTGGCGGCGGCCCCCACTGTGCCGTCTACATAGGCTGCGACTGCCGTGAAAATCCTGCTTTAGAATTTTTTGCCGCGTCGACGTAAATGATATCGGAGCGGTTGCTGCATGTTTTGGTGTAATAACTCGCTCGAGCCTGCCGCCTACCTACCCTGATCGAGGTTAGCGCTCATATTGCGCGGTAGGGGCTTCTGATATATGTGATCCTACGTGCGGAGAGAAGTCATGTCAGGTGTAGGACTTGTTGGGGTGGAAATGGGTGGGTTGAGACGGAGCTGTCGCAGTAGGCGTTGTCCTGTTTCTGTGCGACTCAGGCGGACTAATTGGTTGACGCGTTGAGCCTCTATTAGTTAGATCACAGTATTGTGGGTACCAGTGGCCAGGAGAGGTTTCGTGCTAACCGTCCGTGGAAGACGTAGGGCCGAGGTGAGAACCGTGCTTATTAGGATGTCTGCCGTTTGTGTTTGGCTCTGAGTATGTGATATGGGAGGTGGTATGTAATGCGGCTAATGATTAATGCAGTTATCGTATTGAGGGTCTCGCGTTCAGGCAGCCCATGACAGCGTGCTGCCGCCCGCCTGATTAGTGCAGCGACCTGTTTGGTCTGTCTATGCAAAAGCGGTGGTTGCATCGTGTGTGTTGCTAATGAGAAGACCGAGAATCTTCACCTGAGACACAATGGGCACTGGATTCCCGTGCATGTGCTGTTCAATGGGGGGGGGGGGGGTCATCGGGCAGGGGTTTCAGCTGCAAGAGTTCCGATTTATTTGGAGAGCAGCGGAGGCCTGTGCTTCCGAATAGGGTGGTGGTGATGTCTATGGTAGATTTCAGGATATCCTAGTCGGTTCCAAGGAATCCTCCCGTTGTACCTCCCCGTTGTATCTGCATATACGGCTGTGTGGAGCCCTGGGATAGCAGCGAGGGCCTTTGCCAGTGGCGCTAGGGCAATATTAAGTAAACGTTATAGGACCGCCCCTTGTCGGGTTCCCCGGTTAGGCAAGGGGAAAGGCTTGGAGGTGACATCCCCAAGATGGAGCTTTGCCGTGCGTCCCTGAAGGAAGGCCCGTACATATTGCCATATGCGGGTGCCACAGCTGGTGGTGGCTTGTTGTCAGGATATGGTCATGGCTTATTGTGTCGAAAGCCTTTAGAATATCCAGGGCCAGTATGGCTCGCGTAGCGGCTGTACGGCGCTTAGTGTAAAAGAGATACTTTTTAAGGGCGAAAAGTACATCTTGCGCCGAGATGCTTGGACGGAAGCTAAACAGAACGTTGGAGAGAAAGCCTGTTGTTTCTAGGAACGGTTGCAGGCGATTGAGAATGACATGCTCGAAGAGCTTGCCGACACAGCTCGTTAAAGGGACTATGCAAAAATTCAAAGTTGCGTGTATATGTTTTCTATGTTTAGAAATTATGCTAATGAGCATTCACACCAAGCAGAAGTCTTCGGAACTGAGCCGGCAATTTGTTAATAATGAAAAAAATCGTGTTTTTTAAAATTCGCGGGCCGATTGGTGTGCTCGTAGTGACCGATTTTTGAACTAAAATCGTGAAAGAAAGAGTTCGCTGTACCATGACGTCGCCAGGCCACCACACGCTGTCATTCGCTGGGGCCACGGCAGCCACGACGTCACGGTCACACTTGCGGTGGCCGTGAAAATCGTCTGGTCGTGCCGCCGCGCGACCCTCTTGGGCAAGCGCGGGCCAGGGCATTGCCTTCGCGCATATGGTTTCAATTTTCCTCTGCCGCCTCCTTCTGTCGGGAGTTCCGGAGCCACTCGCACGGCTAATCGTGGGTATGCATAGGGCTCGATGCCCATCACGGCCGTAAGAGCGAGCAGTCGCACCTCGAGCTCCGGGTTTATTACTGCTAACTGCAACAGACGACAAGCGAAGAAACCTGACGCGCGCCGCAATCCAGGAAGGCGAAGAGAGACCGGAGAGATGGCGCCACGCTGCCGACGCTTCTGCTGGGGGGCTAGGAGCGACAACCGGAAGTTGCAAAGCGAACGTCATCTGATGACGTATTCAAAGGCGGGGCCCAGTCCCAGACCTGTTTTCTTTATTTTTGTCTGGTGCCCCGCGTGTACGAGTTGAGGGGGGAGAGGATGAGCGTAATTTTTAATCGTCTATATCTTCGTTGTTATTGATGCTAGCTTAAAAATCCTTGCGTTGGGGTGACGAGTGAGGAAATGCCTATCTCTCGTCTGCTTTACGTAATCTCAATTAATTTATTGCATAGTCCCTTTAAGGAGATGTGGCGCACATTTTGAAGGGTGAGGGGCTTGCTCGACTTGGGTATAAATCGCATGTTGGCATTGGTCCAGGCTGATAGGGCGTCCCAGCGTGCCAGTGGTTATTGAAGAGCACTGTGAGTTCCTGGAGGGACACTTCATCCAGAATGAGTAGTGCCTTGTACGCTATGCCATCCGGCCCCGGAGTCGTAAAGCGGTGAATACTAAACAGTGCTCGGCGGACTTCGTGTAAGGTGATGTCGGCATCAAGTTCTGAGTTAGGTGGAGGTAGATTGGGAGGGTCTGCTGACTGAAGGGATGTGGGTATATAAGTGTCCCTTAGTTGGCCAAATACATCTGTGCCCTTTTGAAGCTCTAGGGGTATTATATATATGCTGCTAGTTGCACTTGTTTTTGGCGTATGCTGCGGCAGTTCCATTGCCATATAATTGCTTCTGTTGGTGTGGTGGACTGGCGTCGCCGCAGACCTCTTCGCTTGCTACTGTTCTATGCCATGTTGCTGGTCTGGAGATACTGGATGAGGACAGGCAGCGGGTTGAACTGCGCGCTACTTGCGAGGCAATTACTTATGAGGTACAAGCACGAACAGCTTGTTGATGCTGGCTTCATGTTTTTCCAAGCCTGTGTTGATCGCTGCTTCTATACCGTCAGTCATGGACTGTATTAGCTGCGCCTGGACTTGTATGAGCTCTTTGGCATCGCTCCGAGTTGTTCAGCAGCTTTAGTGTTGATTATGCTAGTGATTTCTAAGCGAAACTCAGCGGAACGTATGTTTTGCTTTAACGCCTCTTGAGGTTTCATGGGAGGGGGGTCAGGGGTTGGGTAAGGGGTACTAGTGGAGGCTGCGTGGACGGACAACTCACCCTTTTAACAGGGCCGGCTCCTTTCTCGGCTATAGCGTTCCGGAGTGGCCGTCTCCTGGGTCTCCTGAATGCGGGCTGTGGATTCACTGGCTTTCGAGGTAGAGGCTCGTGGCTCGGTGGCGTCCGTCTTGGTACCACTGCGCTCCAAAGTTTTATATCCGGCGTTCATGGTGTCCACACTATGCTTTTCCGTGTGGCTTTTGTTGTCCCGTTTGTGCGACTGTTCCGGGTTCTCAGTCCCCATGGTCTGCTTCAAATGTGTCTGGGCGGCCGTGTTGACCACTGGGTTCTCTTTGCTGAGCAGTGGGAGGGGTGGCCATTCTTCTGTGCTTCAGTTGCAAGCTTTTTTTTTAATGGACGGTGAGTGCCTTGTTCGGACCGTTGGTGCAATTCACTTTCGTGGGCAGTGTTGTGCTGTTGCTGTATCTTTGCGGTTCTCCCGGCCGTTCGACTTCGGTTTGGTTCAATTTGGGCTGATGCTCATTCCTGGGTCAATCCACAGTCTTGTGCTACTGCTCCGTCTTGTGCTTCGACACAGTCTCGTGCTTCTGCTCAGTCTTTTGCTTCTTCTGCACATCTAGAAGAGTGCTCTGTGCGGCAATGCCTAGATAAGGATGGCTTAAGATTGCTGCTTCATCAGTTTTTACTGTCTTCTGTCCTCTTTTGGTGCAATTCTTCTGTCTTTCCAGACAGTTCGTGTCAATGGTGGAGTGGTTGGACGACGATGCAGTGCTTTTTGCATTCGACATGTCCTGGTGGAGGATTGCGTATTCCGCATTGTAGCATCTTTTTTCCTGCAGAGTGGGGCAATTTCAGCACGATGTCCTGTTTGCAGGGAGCATCCGCAGACCTGCGTCACTGGTCGGAATAGTTTGCACCTGTATCCTATGCCGCTGAGGTAGACAAACAGTGGTACTGCTTTGCCTTCAAATATATATAGACATGTCCCCTTGTGCCGAAAGGTCTCGCTTGAATGATGTTTATTTGTTGGGGATATGTTTCGGTGAGATTTAGCAATTCGTCTTTTCTTGGTATCGGTAAGGCGTCGATAATGATGCCTTTACGTGAGTTGTCTGGTGAGGCTGCATAAGCATTCATTGAATATTCTTTTGCTCCTAGATTGATTGCCTTGATGTTGCATATCTGTTTATTGAGGTCGGGATGAGGGTGCTCAGTATAGCGAGTTTTGCTCCGGCTTGACTCTGACCCTAGCATCCTGGGTTAATTGGCGGCTGACCTTGAATTTCAAAGCAGCAAGTAGTGACCTACCGGAGTTGTTATGCAGGGTCACCCCTCCACGTAGACATATTACCACCTTGTAATCATCATGCGGCAGTCTCGCTAATTTGACGGGGCGTGCGGGTCGTGATCTTTGCGCAGGTGTGTGTGTGTGATTCTGCCTCCGTTAGAGGCTCGAATCGTTTTTTCTGTGCATCGATCATCCTGAACCATGGCGTGGCCTTACGGCAGGCTTCAGCCATGTCTCGTGTCGTCCAGTTGGAATTCGAGTCGGAGTACGGGTCCTCCTGCGGTGTCCCGTGCGGTAGGCTGCCCTCCGGCATGTGGGTGGTAGAAATTCCGGGTGTGGGTTCTGGGTTTCCATGTCAACAAATTCGTGGACTCCCTCCAATGCCGTGTGCAGCGAGCACAACCCGCTAGGGCTGGATGGGAAGGCAGCTGCGTCGGCCATTTGATGCGTTGACGTGGAACGCCACTCCGCCGTGCGCCGACGATGGGAATTAGGCTTACAGAGGCGACTCCGCTTTGGAGGTCTTCGTAAGATGCTTGTGCAAAATACAGCGTACTCACGGGCAAAGAAGTCCTCGTAGAGTTTACTTGATGTTCACAAAGGGTAATTGGGAGAATAAAGCAGGAAGTTCGCAGAGCCCGTGTGAAGCGCGTTCGCTCCGCTCGGCTCCCTCGGCGTTTCTCCCTCGTGCAGAAGATATCACTACCGCAAAAGCAGAGCTTCCACATTTTGAAGCCGAAAGATACAAGCAGGCCTTGATAAGGTATAGGTGCCGTAGGTTTCTGGAGGAACAACTATCTCGTCGGGTCCTGAGTGATGAAAGGCAGGCTGCTGTTCCTATAGAAATATTGGAAATTCAATGTCAAGGTTGCATGCACAGTGGAGCGCGTGGTTTTCATTACGCTTTTTTGACTATTATCGTTATCACTTTGGGAGTTTTGGGGGCGAAAATTGGAGATGTTACCACAGTTGCTTACACGAAGCTTTTCGTCGACTCGACGGTGAACAGTGCGCTCTAGTGCAGGGTCCGACCACTTTGGAAAAAAATTAAATCTGCCATTTCCGACCTGCACAGTCGGACATCTCCTCGCCAAGATGGTATTACTAGAGGGTTCTAAAAATCTTTTACCCATGCCTTGCGCCTGTATTGATGGAGGATTTTCAGGCATCTTATCATGGTGAGTTTTTTCTTGCCATATTCTATTTAAGGTGTACTGTTATTATTAAAGAAGCACTGATAATAATCTATTCAAAACACTGGAAAAATATCGTCCAATTTCCCTCTGTAGCAAAGAAAAAACTTTTCTTTATGTTCTGCGTGGTATATTTGTTTCCTATACCGTTTTATTGGCAACTTTTTCTGGAGTTTCTGCACACCAGTGCTTTAAAACGTGTTAGAGAACGTTCATTTCTTCTGCTGCAAAAACGTTCTTCTTTATACATCACATATCGACGCTGCCTCTGAAGGCAAGGCGACATGCTTAGGAAATGGTTGTGCCATGGACGACAATTTGACGACTGTGCTATATGCCTGACACCATTGGCCATTGTTTTACTATGTGCAGTGATGCTATGTTCTCCTGGGGCTTATTACATATTATAGCGAACGCTTAAGAAGGACGCTGATATATCACTGCAGTATCCTTTTTTTGCCTGTAGACAAAAACTGCGTTGTGCCATGTCATCTGTTCTTGTTAAACGGACTATTAAGTATCTGCAAGAGACGTAAGATGGACTGCCACGCCTAATCACCATGGTCATCGAAATCCAAACCTCCGTGAGCAGTGCGCTTTGGTGCAATGAGCATGTGCTTCCCAGGAAGAGCCGCGTAGCTAGCTCCTCTATCTATATCCATGTGTGTGCCCCAAAATTTTGATGTTTTGGAAAGTGGGGACGTGCGAGGGTATGTTAAGTCAGTATCACGTAGCCTGGTGTTTTATGCCTTAAGAATTCAAGACTTTGCTTTTCGGCAATGTTTAAATGCAATAAAGAAAAAAGCAGCGGCAATAGACTATATGCCGTTTCATACATTGCAGGAAACGCTGCCGGGCTCCGGAAGTAGTGCGTCGGCGAAACAATATTACTCTTCCCTCATACCATTCGTTCCTCTTGAAACTCCGGTGAGTGTTAGAACAAAAACAAAGAACGTTGTAATATGATATTGTAGCTTTTAAAATAGCGACTGAAGCTGTGAGGCGCTCGGTGTTCGGCCTCTCTGGCTATAATATTCGCTTAGTGTGAACTAATTTTTGAGCACGGACAGAGTAGAAGCGATTCGCCCTACCAACCGCGTATCATACCGCCACGTGCGATTCTTACTTCGCGATCCTTCGATGGGTCGCAGGACGGAAATGTGGCAAAATGTGAAATGAAGTCCAGGAGGTGCCAGTCTCGGCACTCAATGTTTCTAGGGACGAAATATGAATGTGTCCACTTTGATTGTATGGCGAACTACTTTTTTTGGCGCGGGCTTGGCATGCGCGAACAGTCGCGCTGGCTTTCCTAGAGTTGCCTGCTATGCATGAAGCAGTGTATAGTGGTGTACAGTGTGTAGTGGATCTCTTTGCGCCGCCAGGGCTTCAACTCCATGTCGTGGAGACTCATGCGTTTTCTTTTTCTGGCTCTTTTCTATATGCCGATATACATCGGCAATTGATGATTTTGCAAGGTTCTTAACCTTCGGATTAGTGCTTTCATACCAATAAGTCACGCTGCAGTCAATCTTGGGTCGGTTCTACCTACCAAGCGTATTCAGCCAAAATTCAAGTCTTATTTCTCACTGCATGGTTGACCAGATGGGAAACTTGAGCGGACTTAGCTACTTTTCCGTGGAAGCTGGTGCAGGACTCCTACGGCGGCTGCAGCGGCTGTGACCCATTCGGCCAGCGAAAGCTGATATCCCGGTTCCCTGCTGGACGGCACTGCCTTTCACTGCTGCGGCGAAAGTTGTGTATGATTAGGGCATCTTTTTTTTTGTTGACAGCCACATTTTGCGTAATATAGTGCTGCTACCGAAGCATTGGTATGTATTTAAATCTGTCTCTATCTTACACGCTGCACGTTAAGTAGTTGGACCCTTTCGTAAGAACAAAACCCTAGGGAACTGCGGGGGGGGGGGGGGGGGGGGTTGTAGACTGCATTTATATACAAAGGCATACTCTAGTTTCAATGCTTTGCGGCAGGTGCACAGAGAAAGCGCCCCTGATTCGGTTCGCAATCGCGGAGTCTGAGACGTCGGGAAAGCCGTCGCAAGTAGTCATGCTCGGCATTGAATATGTGTGCGCATATGTCTGTCCATTTATTGCGATTCTGCATGGAAGGTCAGCTGCGCTGTTGAAAGCGCGGTCTTCGGAACCTGTTTTTGGTGAACGCTAACTAGACACAGGCATGTGTGGATGTGAAAAAAAAAGAAGAACGGGCGTCAACTTCATATACCTGCGGTGAAGAAGAAGAAGAAGAAGAAGAAGAACTTTGAAAAATTGGCGAAACCTCACTCCGAGAATTGTTAGTCCGGGGGTTGGGGGTGGGGGAGGTTTTATTAGCTTGTATAGTCTATTAACGGGAACTCGGGAATAATTCGATATGGCGGGAATTTCGCTGTAGCGGCGCTCGTTGTTGCAACCTGAATTTTCTTGTGCTCTGTGCAAATGAGCGCTGGAGAGTTTTTGGATGCAGATATTTTTACCGCAACGGTAGCCGAGTGGTTGAGCATCCGCCTCGCATGCGGGAGGTGCGGGGTTCGATCCCCAGTGCTGCCGGGTACCCACCGGTGATACAATGGGTACAAGCTTTCCCGTGGTGTCGTGCTTGGCTTATTTAGGATGGAATGCTTGGGAAATGGGTCCTTGACCCCACCTTGAGAAATCGAAAATAACTTGTGCCACGCTGCTCTTTGGCCATAGATACCCTTGCACCAGAACAATTCATAATAATCATCATCATTTTTAAAATTATCCTCTTCTGAGACTTACGTCTCACACACGTGCGTCTCACAAGGCCGGAAGCTACCTAGGCAGGCAAAGTACGAAATGACTTCATGAAACTGCTTGCAAGAGATCATAAATGAAAGCAAAGAGTTTGTAATTTTTATTTTTAAATCAAAAGTTCATTTATTGAACATTAAACAGTCATCACGCTACATTCCTCGATGGCTGTTTGTCGGGGAATCATCTTTTTTTTCTGACCGAAGGAGGAGGTCCTTTAGTTTGTCTCTACAAGAAGGGAAATATACATTGCTTCGGAGCGCTGCTTCTCTTCCTTGTGTTCTCATAATTTCTTTGAGGCTGTTTAGGCAAGTTGGCTCGGTTTCGCCGTTCATAGCAGAGTCTGCTACCCTGAGTTCTTCTGTGACTTTAGGGCCTTGGGCTGAAATTAGAGAGCCATGAAATTACTTAACGTATGCGAGTAGTCACGCAGTTAATATAATTTATTTAACAATATTTTATACAACAACGCATTTGCAAGCTGTTTGTGATAACAAGAGCCACAGCTTTTCGGACTAACTGATGCCTTGGCGAACGGCGAACAACGAAATAAAATTGCTGGCGCTCACGTATTAGATATAATCCTTTCTACATTTCCCTTTTCGGAATTAGTAAAAACCAGTAAGAAATATGTCGAGAATTAGCCGCAATCATAACTGGCAACGTCGTAAAACACAACAAAATACATAGTCCGCTGAACGGAAACTAGACGGAATTATTTAATGCTAAAAGAAAGTGCGTGACTGAAAACATCGCCCTTGTTGGTTTCATGATCCAAGGTAGAAAGCCTTTCTTCACTGCACCGGGCAGGGCTGCGTCCTACGTTGCTGACAGATGAGAGGGGGGGGGGTCGCTTTTCTTGTATCGTGTTACCTTAGGCCGTGTTTACGTTTGAGAAAGTTTCTTTATTTAATCCGCCTCTCTCTGAGCAACAGAGAGAACAACTACAAGATAGGATAGGAAGGCCTTACATTCCTCCACTCCCTTACTACGAGAAACTTGTTGAAGCTACAGAACCCGCCCGTGAATAGGAAATTCACTGCACATTACAAGTGCACGTCCTCTCAAATTTTATTTCAAGAAAATCTTATATCGAGGAAGCAAGATTACTGGTTGCGGTGCAAAAAGCTCCGCTCGCTACTGTACTGATGCCAGTCCTTTAAATCGGACAAACTTTGTCCAGTCCGGGAAAATTGTCTGTCCAATATCTATTACATTAACCTTCCTACGCCAGCTGGCGCCATTTTATCACGGCAAACTTTCTAATCTTATCCGCCCACTTGACATTCTTCCGCTCACTCCTGGGCTTCCTTTCTCTTGCTGTTCTTTCAGTTGCACTAAAAGGGCCTTGCTAAAAAACTCTGAAGACAAATTGTGAACGTAGGAAAGTGGCAACTGCTGGCCCAGTCCACGAAACTCAATGCCTTCGCATTGAATGCCCTGCCCATGGCTACTTCCTGTTCTCGCTTTAAAAAAAGATACCATTACCAAGCACTTTTTTCTCACTTTTTCTGCTTTCTCTATGTCCCGTCATTATCCCTATCTTTGTGCTTTCTAAAGCTGGCAGTGCTGCCCTCCGTTTAACTTGGATCCTTTTCCTTTGCCCCGAATTGATGGCCCACTAATGAGTACTGGCAGGACACAAATTTTGTATTCTGTCTTCTAGGAAATAACTAGGAATTTGCTATTCATGACATGCGGGTACCAGCAAAATGCAGTTCACGCCAGTCTTTTTCGACTGTCTGAGTTTCGTGGACTGGGCCAGCAGTTACCACTTTCCTACGTTTATCGCGATGTTTATCGAGATTTATCTTATTATTTAATTCAAATATTCTCAGTAGGCCTGCTTCGTTACTTCACAAGGTCCACTATCCTCTTCATAAAAGTTTTTAAAAGCGTAGAAGAGTGCTTCCGACCATAATTTTGTTGCAAAGCATATCCAAATCCCTAATTCGTGCGTCTGTATGGAGGTATAATCTTTTCAGGAATCCCCTGAACAACCTCTTCGCTCATGGTACCTTGAATACAGTTGAGGAGACAAACTTCGCGAGCAGAGAATCAACCCCATGAAATAGCATTCGTGTCTCTGTGGTCTAACATAGAAAGTTTATAATGAGGTCTTTAAAAATTGCCTTTAGGGCGACGCATAAAACCAATACTGCAGTTCTCACAGGGCAAGAACTTTGAAGCATCTAACGAAATCAGTCGTTGTTATTCGTGACTTATCTGCCCAAGATGGTCCTTGACATACATCAGCCTGGAAAGCCAATATTTAAGAGTTGTGCGGTGCTTCAGCTGCGCTTCTATATTTTAGTCAGCACAATGCGCGTGAAGTATCACATTCCATTGAGTTATTGTAGACCCTGGTAACAGGGCTAAATGATTCGAAAAATGGACAACAGTCAGTCTAGAGTTTTAGGCTCTCGAAAACAACATGTTTTTAGACAATTGGGTGATTGTTCTCGCATGTCTTTTGCAAACAAAGAAAGCCTAATAAGCCCCTAAAACGATCTCCCTTAAAAATGTGTGAAGACGTGGACTGAGCTTCTCTAAAATTCAGCAAAACCTGATGGTGCTTCATTCGATAGTTGTGGCTGCGGATAATAGACATTTGTGCAGTGTTGTTGCCGTTATTTTAAACTTGCACTCCACCCACTGCCCACACATGTATGCAGTATATATGCAACCGCATAATCTGTAACCTGAAAGTGACCGGAAGGTAAATTAATGTAGAACAGAGAGAAACTTGGCACATTCGGAAGCAGTGGTGAAAAAAAAAAACTGACCGTAAGGCGAACAGATACGCCCCCCTAGCAACTCCTAAAGGAATAGGGCAATGTTGCATCGTAATATATTCAGAAATAGCAAATAGGCTTTCTATAGCCGCGGTATTTTGAATATACACAAAAAAATGAAAACAACATATTGTGTTCACTACAGAGTATACAGGTTGGTTAGATTTCGTTAATTCTCTATTAAAGGATTTATGGCGCAAAAAACATGTAGAGCGCCGATTAGCGTTTATGAAAGACAGCACAGTCCTTTCGTTGAGGGAAGTCTACGATAGTTAATAGCGAATTTTTTTAGGGAATAGCTTAGTAAGAGCTTGTAGGCAATGGACAGTCTGCTGATCGACCTGTAGTTTTACAGCAACAGCTGCTATGCGCCTGCTTCTGGTTTTTGTGTTCGTGTAGTAGTACTAGTCGGTGCAACAGGAGGGTGGTTGCCATTGGAGCCACTTGAAGGGTGGTTGCCATTGAAGGAGGAGAGTATGGCGAAAGTGAAAGAATCACTGAGTTATATTGGTTACCGTGAAAGGAGGATTGTATGCCAAAGCATAGGAATGCGTGAGCGGATAGGTGTTCGCATGGGAACTATCCGGAAGGGTACTATAATGAAAGCAGGACGAGAAGGGTTACTGTGGGAGAGGAGCATATGGTGAGTGAGAGGAACGGGCGCAATCGGAGGGTGTCTGCCCCTGGAACCACCCGTAGAGTGGTTACGGTGGAAGGAGGAGGGAGAGTATGGCGAGAGCGGAGAATGCAGCTTGATGCATTTGCGGCAGCCGCTACAAAACACGCCGTCCAAGAAGACGGTCAGCGGCACTATTGCCGCACGCCTGAAGCGGCAGACTGGAATGAAATGCTAGTCGAGCAACCAGTATGTGAGGAAAGCTTAACATAAAGCGCATTATAACTATACAGAGTTGATGTGATACTTTCTACATAGATATAGCATGAAATTAACATATCTTAAGAACTGTCGCTGAATCTAGAGCTGCAGTCTAGTAACCGTCCTGTCAGCTTTTTTTGGAACTCCGTGGCTTTCTCTTTCCTAGCCATTAGCGTTCGTCCTAGATTCGCGTACGCTCGATGTGTTGGGTATTGGGATGGCATGTTTTTAAAGCATCGTTATTCAACAGATCTGCACTTATCTGACCATCAATAGCCACTTTCCAATTTTTAGTATCCTGAAAACAGTTTTTTACATCCGCTATTGTTACCGCCAGGAAGTATATTACCTCCACATCACTTTCTCCACCAGACGCGTCATTACTCTTATCTGTCATAGTTATTATGGTTCTTATTCCTACATTAGTTAAATTGCCCTCCTTATCTATCAGAGCGCGCAGCACATTTTGTCCTATACTCAGTTTCCTTTTTACTAAGTTTACGCTACCTCGGCTACCAGACACTGTACCGCCTGTATTGATCAGGTTTGCGAAAAGATTGACAAAAACAAACTGGATGGCTAAGCGTGCAGGCCTCAAGGACGGTGTCTATTTTGTTGACAACCTGACTGTCTTGAATAAGAAACTGCTGTGGCTTGCAAAATCCGCCGCCAAAGCAAAAAGGTACGAATTTGACTGGACAAAGGAAGGGAAGGTCTACGTTCGAAAGGAAGCAGGGGCAAAGGCCATCAGGATTGGGTGCGAGGAAGACTTGGCTAAGCTAGTGTAGTCTGATCTCGTATACGCACTTTATACGAAGATCCGCTTTTTGTCACCATGCCCTACTACAATACTAATACATTTTGAAGACTTGCTCACTAATGCTAGCTACTCTGTAGATAAGTCTTTATCTATCTATCATTTAAACGCTCAGAGTTTGAAAAATAAAATGGAGCACATCGAAGGCGAAATAGAAACTTTATCGCACAAATTTGATTTCCTAGCGTTTAGGAAACTTGGTTTAGCTGTCAGGAGGATGTTATCCCCCTGGCAGGGTATGAAAACGTATCTCAGTTCAGGGTAAATAAACGAGGAGGGGGAGTATCCCTGTTCATAAAGAGGCGCCTGCATTTTGACGTACTGAACAACTATTCACTGGTGACTGACAATTTTGAAGTTGTTACCATCCGGTATTATATATAGCTATATTGGTGGTGTATCGTCCCCCTCACAGTGATGTGGATGTGTTTTTCCAGTTTGTTGAACCTTTTTTGGAATTTACCAGTCAACAAAAAATGCACGTTGTATTACTAGGTGACCTGAATATTGATATCATGAATGTTAATCCAACACAAATCAGATTAATGGAAATGATGTTATCTTATGGCTGTGACAACATCATTGATGCGCCCACTCGAATAAGTTGTCAATCGGAAACCTTACTCGATGCATGTTTCACAGACTTTTCACCCTGCAATACCAATTCTGGTGTTTTCTCTTCGGGAATAAGCGATCACCTTCCCTTTTTTGCACTTTTTTCATGTGCGAAGGTACCAGACACTTCTGTCTTTATACGCAAGACATTTGACCAAAAGAAAATTGATAAATTTTGTTTACTTCTGTCTGAAACTGGCATGGATGAAGTATTAAAAACAGAAAACCCATCTGCCGCGTATAACATCTTCCTTGAGAACACACTGGATGCGTTCGACAAAGCCTTTCCAGTTGTAGAAGTCAGGAAATGTAGGAAAGCAAGAAAAGAGTGGATCTCTGGTGACCTTCTGAAGCGTATTAAACAAAAAAATGCCTTATTTGCACGATTTCTTGACACTCGCAATCAAGACGATTTTAAGGAATTTAAAAAGTTTCGAAATAAACTAAACCTTGACTTAAAAAAGGCAAAGTCGCTTTTTTATCGCCTAAAGTTTTCATCAATGCAAAACACTAGATCACTGTGGCAAAGCATTAATAAACTCATTGGAAAGAAGCAGCACGCTCTTCCTTCGGAAATGCAAATCAATGGAGTAATGTATAGCGGTGTCTATCTCGCCAATAAGCTGAATGCCCATTTTTTAAATGTAGGAAATTGTACTTTGTATAATCTTCCCTTAGCTGTAAAATCAGTCGATTCCTTTTTGGTCCCAGCTTGTGAACATTCAATATTTTTATCCCCCACTTCTGAATATGAAATTCTTTCCATTATAAACTCATTTCGTAATACATGCTCTCCTGGCCCAGACGGCATTACTGCACTCGCAATAAAAGCTGCTGCTAAGATTATTGCCCTTCCTCTTGCGCATGTTTGTAATCAAATGCTTCTTACAGGAGAGTTCCCGGATAAAATGAAGTCTGCCCATGTTACAGTAATTTTCAAAGGAGGCAACAAAAATGATCCCAATAACTACCGTCCGATATCTATACTGCCTTTGTTCTCCAAAGTTGCTGAGCGAGTGATCTTCACGAGGGTATACAAATTCCTGCATTCCAACAATATCATCTGCAAGGAGAAATACGGATTTCAGCCCGGAAAATCCACGCAGGCAGCTCTGCTCGAGATAAAAAACAGTCTGATCCATAATATCGAACATAAGCTCTACACTGTCGGTGTCTTCCTTGACTTCTCCAAAGCCTTCGATTCCATCAAGCACGACATACTACTTCATAAGTTATACACGTATGGTATCCGCGGAACACCTCACAGGTTACTACAAAGCTATTTGTCAAATCGCACTCAGTTCACGCGACTAAATGATGCCATATCCGACGCAGAATTAATCAAATTTGGCGTTCCTCAAGGATCCATACTGGGGCCCCTTCTTTTTACACTATACATCAATGATATTGTAAACATTTTATCTTATTCTAGCATTGCTCTGTACGCAGATGACTCTAACGTTTTCTTTTCCGGTTCAGATCTTCGTGAACTCGAGCGTCGTTCAAATTCCTGGCTACATGAACTTATGTTGTGGCTTGCAGTGAACAGATTGGAATTGAATGTTAAGAAAACAAAGTTTAGCATTTTCCGTCCCAAAAATAAGCCTATAGACTATCCCATCCAACTCCAGTTCAACAATACATTGATTGAATCCGTAAATTCTTGTAAATTCTTGGGCGTATTCTTTCGTAGTGACCCAGGCTGGGGTGACCATGTAAATCACGTCCGTTTGCGTGTAGCTCGATCTATTGGTGTGATAAATCGCATCAGGTACTTGTTGCCCATACAGGCTAAAAAGCAGTTGTATTTTGCCTTCATCCATTCACAACTGGTGTATTGCAATTTAATTTGGGGCACTTGCAACAAAACTGACACAGCCAGATCATTATCATTACAAAAAAGAGCTCTGCGCGCATGTTCTCCTAATCCTTCCTCAGGTGACTGCTTATTACAGTCCTTCAATGTTCTTCCATTCCCACTGTGCTGTAAGATTTCAGTTGCTGTTCATATTTATCATAAAATAAAGCAGGACATCACATCTTTCAGAAACAAGTACGTGAACAGAAACATACGCTATAGTCTGCGAGTCACTTCTTTTATTTCCAGTCGTGCCCGGACAAACTACGGCACCGAACACATTGATAACCAAATTTCTGCAGTTTGCAATGTGTATCCCTCCATAATTGACGAAGCTGTAACTTGTAAAACCACTTGTCATTTCAAAAAGAAAATGAAGATGCTTTTTATGCGTACGACTGACCCATCATATACTTGTGCTATGCAGTGTTTACAGTGATAGCCTCACTCCTGTCATATTTTCTATTGTGTTGCGAACTGTAGCGTTACTGGTCTTTTTCTTTTCTCTTTGTTATCCTATGTGCCTTCATTAACTTTCAACTACTGTGAAAATTGAACTAAAGAGCTTGTTGAGTTTTAATGAATGTAACCACCCTTCTGCCTTTGATGTGTGACCCGGGGTGAGGCCTCGTCAGGAAGAATGCCAGCAGCTTCTTCCTTTTGTCTCATCTCGTGGGCATGTACTGTGCATACAAGTTCTTGTCTGAATAAAATGATTGATTGATTGATTGATTGAGATGTTATATGCTTTTTTTTATTTCGAACGGAGTCTAGCTAGCTGGCACTCCGCCAACCAACCAACCTGATAAGCAAGGTGCGCTAGCCTTCTGAGGTATTGATATCGATGTTGTCGAAGAATTCATGCCCCTCCGGTGATGATTGATTGAAGTAGAGCTGTGAATCTTCCTTGATGCACACGCAACACCTATGGCGTCAGTACTGTTTCTACCAGTCAGGAAATTTTCGAACAGCCTGCGAAGGGCTGCTGGTGTAATGACTGCGCTACTGCTATCTAATTAATAGAATAGGGCTGTCAGGCATCATCGCTTGACTGTGTCTTGGCCCATCAGGAAATATACTGACGCCCGGCGGAGGTGTTTTGGTATCACGACCGCTCTTATGCAATCTTGTGTAGCTTAAGACTGGTAGACGCCATATCTGGAGCGCTCTTCAACGCGTGTTTACACGGGTTATTTAGAGATCGTGTTGGCAAGAGCTGGATACGAAAATTATTCAACACTGTCTCAGCGATTTGCGCAAGCAAACAAGGAGACGAACTGCAAATCATGATCCGTGACGTAGAGAAGGAAACCAGAATGGTGGGTCTAGAATTCACATGCAGAAAGATTAAGTACTGTTCAACAGTCTCGGTAGAAAACTGCTTTATATTGGAGGCACTGAAGCGCTGCCAGTAGTAAGGGGATAGATCGACTTATGGCAGGTACTGACAGCAGATGGAGACGAGGAGAGTCAATTAATTAGAAGAGTAAGATTCGGATGCTGCATAATTGGCAGGTACCCTAAGTTCTTGAATGGCCTTTTCTTATATTGCTAGAGGAGAAAGTACACAACCGGAGTATCTTACCGGCACTCACGTATGCCACAGAAGCTTGCAGTCTCACGAAAAGGGTTGAACTTAAATTTCTGACAACTCATTGAGCTGTGGAAAAGAAACTGATTGTGTGTAATGTTAAGACAGAACATTAGAGCGAAATCTATATTTTTAATTAGAAATGGCCGTGGGCAGTACATGCAGTGTGAAGGCAAATTAACCGTTAATTGTTAAGGGTAATGCAACTTGATTCAATAGCAGGCAAGCATAGCAAGGCATGGTAGAGTGTCAGTGGTGCCGATGAGATTTGGAACTTCACGAGGATTATGTGACCGTAGCTAACACAAGTTTTAATTTTAGCTATGGGAGATACCTTTGTTCTACTGTTGTTCGTATTGAGCTGCTGCGTCAGAGGATGACGATTACGATATTGTCACGTAGTGGTGACGGCAGTCGAACCAGCGATGAAGACGGACGAAAGGGTCTTCTGAAAGAAAACTGTTTATTGGGCTGACTTGCACCCAAATTGAACTGAATCACTCGGCGGCGGCGAAGCGACAACCGTGCTCGGCGGTCGTCGAACAGAATGCCCGCCGCTGTCGGCCGTGCTCTATTTAAAGCTGATAGCGAACTTTCGAGATGAAGTGTGCAAAGTTACTAGAACATTCCGGAACAACGTAGAATCAGCTCTGCCTGGCTGCGATCAATCGAGATAAATCTAGTCGCGTCTTGCGTCTAGAAAGCGATAAGGTGGTGTGGCGGCAGATTTGAAAAACGAACAAACACTGCAAATATTCGCGGCAATATGCTGCCAGCCAAACACATTTATTTCGTTTCGGCTAGATTTTAAAACTGCTTTCGCCTCTTTTCCTTCTCGTTCCTTGCAAGCATGGTCGGAGTTCTCATGGATGCGTGTGACTTCACTGCGCTGACGTAGACGGTGTCTGAAGCGCTTCTGTGCTATAGTATCTAAGACATGGCGCGTTTAACATTATTAACAGCATTGCTGGCTCTGTACTCATTCAACCGAAGCAGCCGTTAACAGCACGGCGGCCGCCATGTGCATGGACAAAATTAAACGAATGATTCGCGAATGCGAAATCAAATGAAGAGCGTTAGCTAAGTTGTTTTCACCTATGCTTTCATAAAATTCGAATACAAGCGTGTACATCAGGACACGACAATTCGTCTGGTACCAGCCGCAAACCTCTGCAAACACTGGTTCGCTCGCCACAGCCCTCCGAAGGTCGCCCCCATTACGGTATCGAGGAACAAAGGCCGTCGCTACGAATCACTCACACAGACCAGGATTGAACTGAACAAGAAATTTTTGCGCCAAATCGTGCGATTCGTTGGCCATGACTCCCAACCCTCTGAGCCAAACAGATTTTCCACAATTTTGTCACCAATGGCTACCCTCAGTGGCACCAGCCTCGGCACACACTCAGAGGGTACATATTAGCGGGACGCATGCATAGGAGGTGAAGAGGCCGCCATGCCGACCCGATGAATGCGCACGCGCGGTCACGTGATCGAGGTTACGTTTTTGGGACCTGAGGTGGCCACCTGGGGCGATTACGTCATAAACATGGCTGCCCTTATTACGTGATGACGGCACGGCATGGCGCACCAACATGGCTGCGCTTGTTACGTGAAACATGGCGGACCACAGGGTGGTCACGTGGCTACAATGACGTAATACTTGACGATGATGGAGCAATTTTATCACATGACCATCTGCAGCATTGATATCTCGGGCGGATAAGAAACGTTCGAATTCAAGTAGTAAGAGCTAATGCTCTTTTTTTTCGAATTGTGCCATGGTGCATAAACTGAGAAAGGGGAAAGAATGCGGGAGATAGAAAGTTAAAAGAAGGAGTGAAGACCCGCTGCGCTGAGGTAGTCGCCGAGGTTGCCGATGGAATGATTGTTCATAGTCGACTTAAGATAGTCACGTTTGCGGTTCCACCGCAGGCCCACCTCCCTGAGGAGCCGTTTGCTAACATCAGCCGTCGCCATGGGCACGTCCACAAGTGTCGCACATCACATATGCCCGGTGAGGGCACTTGTCATTTGAAAGTACGCGCATTTAATTGCTAAAAAGAAGACACGCGAGGTGCGAAATTGTGTAAGATGCAGTACTCTCGCTCTGTTCTTCGAGAAAAACAGGGCATCGCTTCTAGTATATTGTAACATAGCATATTACCATATTTTCAAAGCTGCAGACAGGCGCCTTTTTGGCTTTGATTGTGATGCAAGACGCGATCAGTTTTATTTCGATTGATCGCACCCAGACGGAGCTGATTCTACGTTTCAGAATGTTGTAACATTGCGCGCCGTATCTAGAATGTTCGCTATCAGCTTTGAATTGAGCACGCACGGCCACAAGCGACGGGCGTTCTGTTCGACGGCCACCGAGTCATTCAGTTTTTTGCAGGCGCAAGAAAGCCCAAGTAAAGAGTTTCATTTGCAATTAATTTCGCTGTCTCCCTGCTCGCCGCACTATAGTCTCCACTACGTGACACTTGCAGTAGGAGCTGACCTTTAATCCTGCTATTCCTCCCGCAATGGACCCTGCAGCAGTCAACGCCTTTCGTGCTTCGCCAACCCCGTGAGCCACCGACGTTAAATGAAGCTGCACGAAAATTTAGACGACTGGCTGCACGTCTACGACTGTGTGGCCGCACTGAGTGCCTGGCACGACAGCGCCAAGTTTCGTAACGTTTACCTTTCATTAGACGGCCCTGCCAGAACGTGATTTGGAAACCACGAACCTTCCCTCACGACCTGTGCGACCTTAAGGAAGCACCTGCTGGGAGTATTCGCTAGTGTCGTAAGGAAAGAAAGAGCGGTGGTTATGCTGCAGTCACGAATTCAAACACCAGAACGGGACAATGACTGCGTATGCTGAAGAAATGAAACGCCTTCTAAAGCGCGAACCCTGACACGAATTAAAAAAAATAACCCAATCTACCGAATGAAACAGCAGCAGAAGTCGCAAAATGTTTCGTAGAGTGCATTCTTCTGCGACATGGCGCCCCCGATGTGATCATCACGAAAGCAGGAACGGCGTTCACGGCGGAATTGACACTATAGCTATCCTGCGCTACAGCCAATCGTGCCACCGGAGAAAAACTGCATACGATCCGCCGACCAACGGACTGCCGGAGCGCCCAAAAAAGCCAATGCTGACATGCTCGCAATGCATGTCAATGCTGAACACAAGACCTCGGACGTCAACCTGTTTATTTATTTATTTATGAAATACTGCGGACATGCTGCATGTCCGAGAAGGAGAGGGAAATACTGTCTTACGGACCGCCGCGGTGGCTAAGTAGTTATGGCGCTCGGATGCTGACCCGAAAGACGCCGGTTCGATCCCGGCAGTGGCGATTGAATTTCAGTGGAGGCGAAATTCTAGAGGCCCCTGTACTGTGCGATGTCAGTGCACGTTAAAGAACCCCAGATGGTCGAAATTTCCGGAGTCCTTCACTACGTCGTCCCCATAGCCTTAGTCGCTTTGGGACGTTAAGCCCCATTAAACCAATAAACCATCCTCCTGCCTTAGATTGACTTCGGCTACAAAACCGCAGTGCTGAAGACCACACAGATGACGCCTTTTAGGCTCGTCCATGGCAGGTAAACCACGTCTACGCTGGACGCTATGCTGCCCAACGTTCATGAAGAAGGTAATGTCGATGTCGCCCGCCTACCATTCAAATTCATGGAAACTCCACACGCTTTGTTTTCGCATTGAAAAACTATGAAATTGACTGTCTACACGGTTAAACAGACATTTAGCCGAAGAAACCATTGTCTTAATCCAAGTAATGACTGCTTTGTGAAAGGCTTAAAGGGCAAAATTTTTCTTGATCTCAATAATAAATATCACCAAAAGGCGCCTGTGTGCTGTGCGATGTCAGCGCAGGTGGAAGATCCTAAATTGTTCGAAATTATATCCGGCCCTTAGACCTCTACATGTTTTAGAGCAAAAGCACAACTGCATAACTTCTAACAAATTAAAGGAGTTTGTGTGAAACTTGGTCTTGAAGGTAACCTTGCCGTAAATATTGCCGTGACCTGTATTTAACCAACGTGGGCGCAAACAGATAAACTTTACCGGCTACTAGACTAGAGCACTATGCTATCGCCGCAGCCGATAACGCTACATTTCAAACTGCAGCACACTCTCTCTTTGTGCATTGCACATTGCGACACTAATCAACTAATACGGCTGCGGAAATAATGCACACACTCTCGCCATGTGCACTGCATATCGACGCCCTCCTCAACTAGACTACTATCGAACTAATATCGTCGGGAGATGTGCCGATGACCCAGCAAAGCAAAACATGCGCCAAATGCTATTTGTTATATATATATATATATATATATATATATATATATATATATATATATATATATATATATATATATATATATATATATATATATATATATATATATATACATATATATATATATATATATATATATATATATATATATATATATATATATATATATATATATATATATATATATATATATATAGTACCGTAGAGTGAATTAAGTTTGTTTCCTTTAACGAAGCAATAATACTTCACTATGTACTTTTTAACCAGTCAAGCAGGTCATTATATATATAGTTTCCGAGAGAATGACTATATATCAAAAGCTTCATTTAGACAGAGATTTAATTTGAGTCGACGTTTCCGAGAGAGCCTGTTGGCTCCCATCATAAGTATATATATATATATATGAAGGGAGCCAACAGTCTCCGAAACCAAGCTGCATAGGACAATGTTATTTTTTGTTTTTAAATGCGTTGTGCTTATCAGTGGGAAAATAATGCTTAGATTATTCTATCGCTTAAAGAAAATTACTTACCAGCAGAAAGGACATGATAAAAAGGACGCGATATTCGGAGGTCGTGGGTTCGGATCCCACCGGCGGCATGGTCGTTGCTTTGTATTGTAATTTTCTTTAAGCAACAGATCAATCGAAGTAATATTCTCCCATTGATTGGCACCACAAGTTAAAAAAATAGATTCCCCCCTGTGCGCCTTGGTTTCGGTGTGTGGCTTCCTTCATGTATATATATATATATATATATATATATATATATATATATATATATATATATATATATATATATATATATATATATATATATATATATATATATATATATATATATATGATCTCCGGGAGCGGTATTCCGTAATTTCAATAGGGCGGCGCGAAATTCTTATTCTCTATTAAGGGCGTCAAGCTCGGGCTGGGGTGGGCCTGCATAATCAGGATGCTTGCAAGGGAGACCGGGGGTTGTGTAGGTGCATTTCACCTGGGCGAGGAAGGCTTCGGTGTCCTGTCGATTATTGTGAGAGAGGCGGCGAATGCTAAGGCGCGTCTGAGATTTGGATTGCGTGGGGTCTAGCATGCGCCGTAACAGATGCCAAACGCGGGTCGTGGAGAGATTGCCGCGGAGACCGTCACAAACCTGAGCCCAGTTAGCTTTGCAAAGAGTGGCACTACATTGTACTATTTGGAATTGAATCTGGGCAAGTTTGAGTTTTAGTCTCCCATTGTGCTTCTGAGTCTTTCACCTTTGTGTTATGTTGTCCTTTGCTTGGAGGAGGTGGGCGAGCTTGCTGTCAATAATAGGGGTGTCTGAGGTAGAGTCGAGCGCTTGAGTGTGTTGGCGAATGTCTTTTTGCAACTGAATAATCCGGGTGTCTAGGTCGAAGAGGGCCTGTGTTGGCTGCGCTTGTCTAAATTTGCGGAGCGCGTGCCAATTACTGTGCTTAACGGTAAATTTGCGCTGAGATCGGCGATAGTTTAGCGTTATTCGAATTAGGTGATGATCGCTGCCTAGTGTGGAAAGCATTCTTTCCCACTGCAGTTGCTCCAAGTTTCTACCAAGCGTAAGGTCTGGGATAGTATCGGCAGTAACACTGTTACCAATCCGCGTAGGTAAGCTGAAATCATTAAAGATAGTCAGGTGGAGCGAGAGAGAGAGAGAGAGACTCTTTAATGAAGAAACAGAGAATTTAGCCGGCGTTTCAATATCGCTGGCATGCTACTCTGCGTAGGGAGGGGGATTGGGAGATAAAGACTGAAGGAGAGCAGCGTGGAAGAGGTGAAAAAAAAACGAAGATAAAATGCAGCCATGAAATGGGTACTAAGGATGCAGTGGCGAGTATTGATGTAACCTATGGAATGATGGAGTGCATAGTCCGACGAATGGGCTGACGAAGTTCACTGCAAGAAGAATGCATGAAGGTAACCTGCAAGTGAATTTAGAGCTTATCGAGATGTCCAATGTCTTTTAAATATGTGAAAATAAAGTTCATTGCAAGTCTCCGTGGCCTGAAGCAGGCTAAGGGGCCTAAAACTTTGTCCATTGTTAGGGGCACTGGGCAGAGCTTCTGCATGCAATGTTCATAGTACGCACGCTCGTTAGCATACGCAGGGCACTCAAGCAGGATATTTTCCACAGTTTCTATCGAAGCACAGTTGCCACAATGCGGACTGTTCATTTGTCCAAAACGGTATCGCATGCCATTTGTATATGCAGCATTCAGACGAAGTCGGTGATAAAGTGTTTCGAGTTCTCGAGGAATTCTGGGTGAGAGTCTTGATCTAAGATGTGGGTCGATTGAGTGAAGAAATTGGTACTGATGTGTCGGCAAACTCCAAAGACGATACGTTTCTTCGTACGCAAAACATTTAGCCATTTGGGACTCATCAGATTTCGTGAGAAAACTTCGAATGTATCTCTGATGTTGATGGCCCTTACGGGCCGCTTCATATGCTTTTTCATTAGCCATAATGCCACAGTGAGCAGGTACCCACTGAAATGTTATGCAGTGGCCTGCGGCAATGGCTAAATGATGGATATACCCAATGTCCAGGGAAACTGGCTGGTGATTCGTTTTCTTCAGCAGGTTGGCCAGGATCTGCAGAGATGCTTTTGAATCGGTGAAGATAACCCAACGGCCGGCGGTTCGGCGCAGGATGTAAGAAAAAGCTTCCTTAATGCCGTGAAGCTCAGCTGTTGTAGAGGAGGTCCTCCGCTGCAGCCGGTAAGAAAGGGCATGGCCTGTTGAGGGCACATAAAGGCCACAAGAAGAAGCTTCTTTAGTAGTTGAACCATCGGTGAAGATATGGGTGTGCTGCGTATATTCTTCGATTAAGTAGGCGAGAGTAGCTTGCAGAAGTGCTGCCTGTGGCATGCGGCTCTTTGCATTCACACCTGGAACAGACTTCTTCACCTTTAGAGGAGAGAGTGTCCATGAAGGAAAGGCCAGAGGTAGTAGTTTCTGAGGCTGATTAATAGTAGGAAGGGGCAGGAGCTGCACTGCCTGGCCAAAGCTAGAGTTGCTGTGAGTTAGGTGGCACGGTGTAGGAAGTGGTTCTTCCCTTGCAGGACAAGGCGGAGATGGGTACGCATAGTTTCCTGGGCGGCAATTACCTCTAGTGGGAGACATCATGCCTCCGCTACTGTTCCTGATGCAGAGGAACCCTTTGGGAGGCCAAGACATATTCGCAGGCAGTTGTTCCGGGCGGCATTGAGAGCCTTATTGCTTGATGTAGATAATCTTTGAAGCACTGGTAGACAGTAGCGCAAGGTTCCTTCAACGTAGGCTTTTTCAAGCAGAAGCATTGATCGGCAGTTGCTACCCCACCTTGTTCCCGCCATGAACCTGAACACTTGCGATGCTGCAGAAATCCTCGCACGGAGTTTTTTGATCTGAGGTGACCATGGCAGATTATAGTCGATTACAACACCCAGGAATCGCTGAGATCGTACATATGGCAGCGATCGTCCGCCTAGGAGCAGCGGATATCGGGTCATCGTTTTTCTTGAAAACGCAATTGCAACACTTTTCTGGCGAGAGACGAAGACCTCTTGAAGCCAGGTACATCGAAATGTGCAATAGTGCTCTCTGAACACGTTGCTGGGTAATATAGCGCGAACGTGACGCGGTACAGATGCAGTTATCATCAGCATAAATTATTATGCGGACCCCTCGCGGAAGGTGTCTTCTTATGTGAATAAGGACAATATTGAACAGGAGAGGGCTGAGCACCGCTCCCTGTGGTACGCCCATCTCCACTGCGTGAAAGCGTGTTGGACCGTTTGGAGTGGTAATAAAAATTTGTCGTTCTTTTAAATAATGCCCAATCCACTTGTATAGCCTTCCTCCAAGGCCAAGACTGCCAAAGGCTGCGAGAATTGCATGGTGAAAGAGGGAGTCAAAAGCGGCCTTGATGTCTAGGAAAACGGCTGTTGGGATGTACCCAGCATGAAGGTACTCCTCAATTGATGAGACGAGGGCGATGATATTGTCAGTCGCTGACCTGTTTTGACGGAACCCGTTCATTTCTTGGGGGAACTCATTTCGGCTTTCTAGGAACCAGGTTATGCCCTTGCAGATCATGCGCTCCATGAGCTTACCTACGCAGCTCAGTAGGGCAATGGGCCGGAATGATGCGTAGCTTGTTGGCTGCTTACAGGGTTTCAAAACGGGCACAATTTTCGCCAGCTTCCATTCCGTCTGGACCTCACTAGCCATCCAGGACGAATTGTAATACTCCAGGAGTCGAAGACGGGAGGTGTGGGGTAGCTTTGCAATGGCGTCATAGGTCACCTCATCATGACCCGGAGACGTGTGCCTGTTTGTCTCCGCGATAGCTGTGGATAGTTCTTCCATTGTGAAAGGCAGGTCTAACGCTGGCACTGCCGCCTTTGGGATGCCTGTTTGACCATCTGCGGAGAGTGTCGAATGCCCTGACCCTGCCGACAGCAGCTTGCAGTATTCTTCTGAGACTTCTTTTATAGATTTTTGTTCGTGAAGGGAGAGTGCAGCGAAGGGGTGGAGTTGTTGAAGTGGCGTGCGCATACCTCTAACTATCCGCCAAATATTGGTAACTGGTTTGCGCACATCCCGCGTAGAACAAAAGTCACGCCACTTTTGCCGACTGAGTTTATCCATGTAGCGTCGAATGTGACGTTGTGCCCGTCGGCATGCACGTAGGTCATCGAGGCTTTTTGTTCGCAGAGCTTTCCTTTCAGCTCGCCTGCGTATAGCGCAAAGCCTTTGGAATGTGTCATCATTTGAAGGTAGGTTATCGTTTTTAGCTGTAAGTTGTGTACTCGCCCTGAGGCAATACGCAATTTTCGATGCTAATTCCTCATTGCGAGTTGCCGCAGTAACTCCTCTGCTTACAGCGTCCTTGTATGCGTCCCAGTCTGTAGATTTTATAAGGAATTTCTTTAGGTTCCTCTGCGCATGGAAAGCCGATATGAGGATTGGGTAATGGTCGCTTCCACGTGTCTCCAAATTAGTGCACCAGCCAAAGTTGTGGGCGAATGAACTTGTGACAAATGTCACGTCGATGCTGCTGGTAGTCATCGGGCCTCGGAGGTAGGTGATGCTGCCGTCATTTAATGGCTGAACTGAATGCTTGGAGAGAAGTTTTGCAAGCTTGGCACCTCGGGCACATGTATGTGAGCTGCCCCAAATTTCATTATGAGCATTGAAGTCTCCGCAAATAATATGCGGAGAGGGCGTCCTTGCTATCAAGTCTTCAAGTCCCAAAGCATCAAATGGCGTGCCTGGCTCAAGATATACTCCAATCAGAGTGTACTGTTGCCCGGCAATAACTGTGACAGCGCATACGTATTCATTGTCGCTGTGAGGTGAGACATCAACCGGTGAGGCCGGGATATCCTTGCGAAAGCCTATCAGCAATCTGCTGACGTTATCTGGTCGTTGTGAATGATGGAAATAGTATCCATTGAGTCGGAAAGTTTCCTCGACGCGTGATTCACAGATGACTATGAAGGGGAAGCGGTACGCTCGCACGAGCTGTCGGAAATCTGAGAGTTTAGAGCGTAGCCCGCGAGCGTTCCACTGGAAAATGGTGCATGTACGAAAGATGTTGTGGATTGTCAGCTGCGGTGAAGTTCTCGCTGTGGAAGCCATGATTACTGAAGTGTGGTATTACGCCCCTGCGGAGCGTAGGAGACCGACACCAACGGCTCCATTGCAAGGACAGCTTCTACTTCTGGGAGTCTTCCTGACGAGGGGTTTGCACGGATATGAACCTTGATGGCTGCAAACAGCATCGGAATCAGTAGGCATGTGACATCTTGTTCAGAGCTTCCGGTTTGCTGCCTGCCGCTGATCTTCTTGTCATGTTGTGGCGCCCTAGGGTCAGGGAAAGCGACGCTGTTTGTCGGGTCTTGTGTAGTGCGTTGCAGTAGCTTTGATGAAGAAGAAGAACCAACGGACTTCCAATGCTTCTTTTTTACTGCATCTGCGTAGGTCTTGTCAGCTGCTCTGCCACGCTGGGTTGACTGATTCTCGGAAAGAGCTGCCGTAGTCGTGAAAACCACGTCGGGGTTAGGTGGTGGTTCATGGCGCTTAGGGGGTTTCCCTTGTGTTTCTCTGCCGTGCGAGCAACTGTGGCTGATTTCTTTTTATAACACCCTCCATAGGAAGCAGGGTGTGGGCCACCGCAGTTAGCGCATTTAGGGTGCGCTCTCGAAGTGCATTCTTTGTGCGAGTGGGGGCCAGCACACACTTTGCAGCGCACGGGGCCGTTACAGTGTCTTGATATGTGGCCATGCCTCTGACATTTATAGCACTGAGTTGCTGCTCCGACGTATTCAGTTACAGGGTAACTACAAAACCCCAGCGTTACTCGTTTTGGTAGCGGCGCATCTTTTGCTAATTCCAATATAACTGTGTGACGGCGTACCGCTTTTATCTTTCCACCATCCTCAGGAGTGTAGGCGATTAGCCTCCTTGCTGAGAGGACACCTTGGTCGCGTAGATATTCCTGCAGATCTTCGTCTGTGTAGGTGACAGGTACATCTTGTATTTTGCCATAGCTTGCCATCTAAGAGTATGGGACTCTGGCCTCTACAGCCGCTCCAGCCAGCTTAGTTACCGTGAGCAGACGGTTGGCGGCGGGCAGCGTCGATACTGTAACCATCAGGCTCCCATCCTTGTGAATGCGATGGCTGAGGACTTTTTCTTGAGCCGATGCTACAACCGCCGAAGCCACAATGTTGGGGTTGGCTTTCCATAGGCTTTCCAAGGAAGATGATAACATTCCTTGCGTGTACGATGGTATATATTTGTCCGTGTTGCCTTCTAATACAGCAGCTGTGAGTGGTGCTCCGTCTCGTCTTTCTACCTTGTGTTGTGTCTGTTTTCGCGCCTGTAACCAAAAAGATGTAGCAGTTAAAAAATAACACGGTTGATTTTGCAGGGGTAGGCGGTAAGATTTCAATAAGGCTGTTAGCGATAGGGGAGGTAATAATGTGCTCCACGTAATGCAAGGATTTACTGACATATCTGACCACCCGAGGAAGGTCAGTGGGGTCTGAGGGGATAAAAGCGTATCCTGGCAGCTGCCTGCAAACATTGGCGTCCTGAATGGCGAGAATGTCTGGTGGGGATGACGAACTTGCGATAATCTGCTACAGAGGATCGCGCTTTCGCCGAAAGCCCCTGCAATTCCACTGAATAATCTGTAAAGAATTAAGGCCCGTCGGAGGAGCCATGCTGTTGGGTAGTGAGGGGAAGGAGGGGTGTCGAGAGTGGGACTGTGGGAGGATAGTCCGTTGAGAGTCCAGGAGTCAGGCGAGTTAAGCGCTCCTCTACGTTGGTCATGATGCTACATATGTCACTATCCATTAGACGGGTAATGGTAGATTCAATCATAAGCTGGCACTGTGCAGTGAACTGCGCAGTAATACGCTCTGTGAGCCTGGCTTCGAAGTTTTGGGCGAAGGCCTGAAATTTGGCGTCTAGGTCTATTGGTTCGACTGGACTCTCATCAGGTCTTCTTTTTTAGAGGAAGCTTGGGCGTGTTGGGCGGGTAGGGTAGGGGATGGTGGATGGGGAGATACAGCAGAGGTGGCGGTAGAGAGGGCTGCCGTGAGCTGCTTTACCTCCTCTCGCAGAGCCATCACGTCCGGGTCCTGGGAGGTCCTGGTGTTCGTCCCGGCAGCCTTGAAGGCCCATGTTGCAGTAGACGGGAGGGTCGTTTTCAGCGGAGGAAAGTCGTTCTGGTTAGTTTGCAGCGGAGGAAAGTCATCCTTGTTAGGGGGCATTGCCTTCTAGGGCGATGGGTTGCGTGGTTGGGCGGTGCGATTTCTAGCCATGCACGAGCCGGTGCCCGTGAGGTGCTGGCCTCCACAGAGAATGCAGGTCGGGATGCAGGAGGGCACATCTTGCGGTTCATGCTTGTCTCCGCACCGAGGGCAGAGACCAGTCTTGGGGTGCGGGCACACGTCATACCTATGGCCCGGCCGACGACAGTTCGTGCACGCGTCTGGACTTCCCTTGTACGGCGTGCATCTGTACACTACACTCATGTAGCGTATGGTATGAGGGACTGGTCCGTGCGCAAAGGTGATCAGTACGACGACGGCTGTCCAATCTGCTGCTCTCGTGGGTATTTATGTTTACTTGGAGAAAGCGAACCTTGAGAGTGTTCACCAGCGCCACCCTCGTCCGTAGCGGCGGACGTAGCACGTCCTGTAATACCGCGAGTGTGACGTGGAACGTCATCTAACGGCGAGGGCGGAAACTGTGCGAGAGCCCTGTTAAGCTACCTATGGCATCAAGGCTGCCAGAACCGAGACCCTCGTTAAGGTATTAGCAGACAAGGTGAAGGAAATGAGGGGCTCGTTTGACAAAATTATTTAGGCTGCCAACATCCGCCGAAACCAAGGTGCATAGGGGAATGTATTTTTTTAATGTGTTTTGCTGATCAGTGGAATAATATTACTTCGATTAATCTATCGCTTAAAGAAACTTACTTATAAAGCAGCAGAAAAAACAACCATGCCGCCGGTGAGATCCGAACCCACAACCTCCGAACATCGCGTCCCATGCTGTACCAACCACTTATATATATATATATATATATATATATATATATATATATATATATATATATATATATATATATATATATATATATATATATATATATATATATATATATATATATATATATATATATATATATATATATATATATATATATAAGTACAGTATTACGACAAACGCGACTGTTCGTTTTAAAGGTTTATTGTGCCAACAGTCTCGGGAATGGTATTCCCTTCGTCAGGGCAGGCTTACAATGAAACAGCCTTGTCAATATAAGGACACAAAGCGGGCGAGGATGTATAAACTCCGCCCTCAAAGCAAACTTGAGAGTGAGGGCAAGGGGCCGTATAATGGACCGCGCAGCAGCTGTCACAGGGGCAGTGGCTCTCAGCGCATATTTTCGCGCAGCCTCCACCGTGTTATCATCCGGCCCAGCGTAACAAGGCCACACGCTGGACTGCGTTACCGATAAAACAGCGCCACTGCTGCGTCACCCGAGGCATGCGTCACCGACGGTGGCTACAAAAACAGGCTGCCCGGCTGGGAAGAGCGGTTTTCTTCCTTCCGCTACCGAGACGAGCGTAGCGTCGGTATGCTCGTCCGCTGTCGTCGCTAATAAACAGTTATGTTTTATGTTGGGATTCGCCCTTCTATACAATGGCATCTCTCTCTCTCTCTCTCTCTCTCTCTCTCTCTCACACACACACACACACACACACACACACACACACACACACACACACACACACACACACACACACACACACACACACACACACACACACACACACACACACACACACACACACACACACACACACACACATATATATATATATATATATATATATATATATATTTATAAGAGGGCTCGCTGCGCACCTCTCAGTAATTAGGCACACAACGACTGATAGTTATAAAGTTATCGTTTAATATTAGTTACACAGCCTACTAGTAAGAACGTATTCTGTATTCTGATGCTGGACACTCCTGACAATGCTATGCCAAAAAAATTATCTTCTAATCCTAAACGCTTAGTTTTGAGAACTGCAAAAACAGATTTAGGTGCAGCACCATATATCGATGCAAATTGTTCTTAGCCAACATCACGTTAAAAACAGTTTCATAAGGCAATAAAATTTTCATATTTTAATTTAATATTTTACAGTCGCACCTAACAATTACGTTGTAAAAATAAAAGCTTTTGACAGTAATAAAATTTCCTCATTTACCGAAACTATTATTCCAGAATATGAAACCTCGGTGCTTATTGTAGCACAAATTGCCGGTGTCCTAAAATTTACTACAAATAATAATATATACACCATGAAACCGATATGTTTAATTCAAGATCATCAATTGCAGAAAATTTATATTCTCGAAATCGACATTGCGGAACACAAAGCACCATATTCTCATATTTTTTTAACACTTAATGTTCTAAATGTAAACAGTTTATACGAGTACAAATTAAGTCGGCAGTACCGTTTAAGTATCCTACGAGAAAGTTCAAGTGCCAATGAAATTGCAGAAATGTGCGCTAACAATCCTCGAATTCCAGAATGGTGGAGAGTCCCCAAATGCCGCACAACCTATGGACAACAAACTTTCTATAATACTCTTCGATGATTTTGAATGCTCTAGAAAAGGAAGGCGTTTACATATTCAATCAGCTCCTCTCATCTATGTGCAAATATTTCGCTGCGTAGTCTCTCCTTTGTGAATTTGCATGAGCATTTTTCTTCATGCTTAATTTCAATACAAGTATTATAGTCTGTCATATTTTGTATTATTCTTGCAGAATGGTAAAGTAATTTATATAGGTTTCAAAACCGTTTTCTTGGTCTTGTAACTTGCGCTAAGTTTATTATCTTATGTACGCGTGTCATTATTTATTTTTTATTTTAGTTAGTCTCACTCTGCTGCTATGGACGATTTAAGTGGGCGGAAGATTTCTGAAACCGCAGATGCACAGCTTTTCCCGCGGCCTGCTTCCACTTATTGATGGAAAATAAAATATCCATGAATGTACGGATAAATGAATGAATGTTATTTTTTTATATGATCGATAGGAGCAACGGAAGATTTTCTGGTAAAAATGTTTCAGCATAAGTTCCTCGCAATTTTTCTGGACCACACTATCTCCTACAATGACCTTTCAAATCTGCAGTTCTGTCTCTTCACTAAATTCTTAAGACATTCTACCTTTTAGGAATGAATACAGGAAATGAAAACAAGCTGCAAGTTTCTTCTTTTTCGTGATTATATCAGCCACCAATGACACGGTCAGCACGCATTCCGTACTTACGGTTCCTAAGGACTTTTTCCGAAACCAGTGCGCAACGGCCGTCACTGCTTTTGAGCACCAGTAGCTCGTAGCTGTAATTAGCGGCGTTTCCTGCGTAAATAAATTAGGCATATAAGTACGCCATTTGAAAAATCGAATTTAGTTATAGAAGCAGTAGCCGAAAGTTGGCGATTAGGCTCGGGTGCAAAAAATGAAACTAATAAAAAAGGCAAAAACAACGCAGTGCAAATTTATTTGTGTGTTGCGTAACAGCATGTCAGCCTAATAAAATTATTTGGGGTTGATTAGCTTTTGTAACCTAACACTGTAGTTTTTAATTATGTGGCAGTGGGCTTCCTTCTTTTAGGGAAGGAAATAATTACTCATCTCTCTAATACCAAGCTTCCTTCTTACTTATGTATTCCTGGTGGCCTTAACACCGACTGTGCCATTAGTGCCCTTGACAGGTAACCTGTACATATTGCTTTTCGCCATGAATATAATGAACAGCTTTTTGAAGCAGTTCGCAAAATTTTCGGAAACACTTCTAACTGCACACGACGTCATCATTGCACTGTCAGTGTAGAAATATGGTCGCAATGCATTGTTCGCAGCACGGAACCTATATCAGGTTAATGATACGTTTAAACATATGCAGATCTGTTCACGCGATTACAACATTCACAGTTGCGGAACATCTATTTTTGTATTTTTTTCACCTATTAGGTGACAAACCGCTTTAATTTTATTTTTGGGAGTGAAGTATAACATGCAGGGTGAGCCAAGAGTCATCGCCGCAGTAAGGATTGAATAATTCGGAAACACAATAGAGCACGATGCGGTCTCGAAGAAACAAACAAGAACGAGAATGAAATTCGACAGTTCTACTAAACACGAAGACACTCTCTCTATAAAAGAATTTCATTTGCCACCGAGTGTACAGCTGTGCCGCTGCTACAAATTTTTGTTAGAGTTGGTATTTGTTATATGTGAAGGAAGCCAACAGTCGTCGAAACCAAGGTGCATAAGAGAATATTTCTATTTCTTATAACTGTAGTGCTGCTCTCTTGGGTATTTATGTTTGTTCGGTGTAAGCGAACCTTAGATGGATGGATGGAAGGTAGGAGCGTCCCCTTTGAAACGGGGCAGTGGTAGTTGCCACCATGCTCAGCATTTTTTCCTTTATTTTTCTTTAACTCTGCTGTAAGTTGTTAATAAAATTCGCCATTGCCTTTAAAAAAAACGTCTTCCTACACTTTAAAACTTGTGTCACCTCTCTGCTTTTGTGCCACCAATTCTCCAATCGCTTTTTGCTAATTTCCACCTCAGATTTATTTACATGACTATTGTTATCTCTAAACCCTAAGGCCTCAGGAAGAGTGACTGTGCCTGCATCGACATCGGGATGGATACCATCGCATTTTAGTATGAGGTGTTCTATTGTTTCTTCAGATTTACCACACACAGCACATGTGTCATCTTCTTCGTTAAATTTTTTTCTGTAGCTGCGCGTTCTAAGACACCGCCACCTAGCTTCAAAGAGGAGGGCACTGCCTCTTGAGTTATCATAAAACGGCTCCTTTCTGATCTGCCTTTTCCAGCATCGTTATAGTTCCAGACTATGCTTCTTTTCCATTGAATCTATCCAATTTTTACCTTCGACGTTTTTAACCTGTCATTCAATGCTCTTTCTTTCTCCTTCCTCGTCTCTGGCAAACTTACTGGCCAACTTTCTAGTTCGTTTCCGCCACTGTGTGTCAAAACTCTTTCTGTACAGGTATTTAAATACCTTAGCTGCCCACCTGATATAATCCAATTTCCTCAGGCGTTCTTCGTATAGTACATTACTCTGAGCTTCCCGTGCTTCGAACGTTGCCCAGCCCATATCCCCCTGCACTGCCTCGTTTGTGGTTTTCCCGTGGTCACCTAGTGCTAATCTTCTGACAGTTCTCTGATTTACTTCTAATCGCGACTGAACTACAGCCCTTATGCACAGAACCGCATTCCCAAAAGTAAGCCCCGGCAACATTATTCCTTTCCAAATACCTCTGAGGACTTCATACCTGTTGTACCCCCCCAATGCCCTATGTTTCATTATCCCGGCATCTCTTCGCCCTTTTGCCCTGAGAGACTGTTCGTGCTTTTCCGTGTACATATGCCCGTTGTTTACCCATACCCCGAGATATTTGTATTCGGCCACTCGGGGAATTTAATGGCCTTGTATTGTAAGCTCCTGATCAGTTGTGTCGTTGAGAACCATCACACCTGATTTAGGTGCGCTAAAACTGAAAACTAGACTGTCTCCTTCGTCTCCACAGCAATTTACCAGTTTGCAAATATTCCTGGCTAACTACTAACAGTACAATATCGACCGCATACAATACACCCGGTAGTCGTTGCTCAACAACCTTTCCGCCTAATGTGTATGACAGGTCATAACCTAGATTGCTTCCTTGTAGCCTTCTTTCCATACTTATTATATATAGCATGAACAGCAGCGGTGATAGAGGACAACCTTGCCTTAATCCTTTGTGTATCTCGATAGTTGTTGTACTCTTATTTCCTTCCCATGTTATTTCAACTTCATATTCTCGATATATTTCCTGTAAAAAATTAATTACCTCATGACTGACACCTTCACCTTTTAATATGTTCCACAGGAGTTACCTGTTCACGTTTTCGTATGCACCGCTTATGTCCAAGAAGGCTAAATACAGAGGTCTGTTTTCCGCCTTAGCTATTTCTATGCACTGGGTAAGCACGAACAGGCTATCATCTAAGCGCCTGCCAGTTCTGAACCCGTTCTAAATTTCTCCGAGTATTCTATTACTTTCTGCACATGACTTCATTTTTATTTTAACCGCCTGCATCGTCAGCCTGTGTGTAACTGATGTTATCGTAATCGGTCGGAAGGATTTTATGTTCGTCTTATTGCCTTTTTCTTTATAAATCAAATTCATTTTACTCTGTTTCCAGCTGTGCGGAATTTGCTGATTCGTTATGACTGCCTCCAATACTTTTATCAGCGTTTCCTTGCCTCTTGGGCTAAGTTCATTAATTAGCTTGATTGAAATTTCGTCGATCCCTGCTGGCGTATATCCTGGAATATTTGCTTCCGCTTTTTTCCAGTTAATATTCGTCAGTTCCACGCTGTTTTCTATTGTGCGTTCCTGTGTTGCTCCCACATTTGGGGTGATTACTCCATCGTCTTTCTTAAATGACTCAGCCATAACTGATGAAATGTAGTTCACAGCGTCATCTCCCTCTAAACATTTTCCTTCGGCATCGTGAATCTGTTCCTGCTTTCTGTGATTCGCTTTGCCCAGCCAGCTTATATGGTTCCAAAATTTTCTTGGCCCCCCTTTATATGCATCGCGAACTTCAGCCAGCCAGCGATCAGAGGACTGCTTTATTATAGCCTGGACGAGGACCTGCACTTGCTGTTTCTTTTGTCGATAAGATTCACATTTTCGGCCTATTTCCTCTTCACATAACAGCGCCCTCTTTGCTTCTCTGTGTTACCGTGATGCCAACCGTCGTTGTTCGATGGCCTCCCTAATTTCCTTATTCCACCAACTTCGTGGCTTCCTCTTTCCTCTCCAGTGGTTTACTCCTTTTACTTGTTTTATTTTTGTACTAATGAGGAGTTCTAACTTATTATAATCCCACTTTTCCATGGGATGTGTCTCTATTGCTTCCTCTATGCACGCCGCTATTTGCGCTATTTGTTCGTCATTTAATTTCCCGCACTCTTTTTGACTCCCCCTCATTTCTCTTTTGAGTAGGGCTCCAAACTGGACTAATTCGCTTATGACCACTACCAAGGCTGTACTTCCCCTCTTCGTCTATTTCCATCATTGCGAGCTTGCAATACATCCCCTGCGAGATTAAGCAGTAGTCAATGGTCATTTGCCTGTTACGGGATTCCCACGTGATTTGACCCTCACACTTAGTTTCTCTATTTACAATAACTAGGTTGTGTCGCTCACAGAAGTCTAGCATCAAATTCCAGTTATAATCTGTGTATCCATCCAGATCCTCGATGTGGCCATTGATGTCCCCCAACAGAATAATATTGGCGCCTTCTCCAAACTGCTTTATATCGTAATTGAGACACTTAATTATATCCGTGTTCTCTTGCCTGCATTTGTCCCCTGTCCCTAAATAAACTACTCCTAGCCATGTCCTTTTACCGGCAATTGTACCCGATACCCAGACATGTTCTTCGCAAGTTGACTTTATTCTTTGCCAATTTGTTCCTTGATGTATTAGCATACCTGCTCCTCCTCCCTTCCTCTCCGTTGTTGTTCTGTTGCTCCCTTCCCAGACGTAGCCATCAATAAATGGTGGGTCTTCTAGATCCCTGAGATTTGTCTCGCATAGCGCGTATACACCTACTTCTTCGTCCTTTAACTGCTGTTCTATCTCTAAACACTTTGCTCTCTTTCTTCCACCTTGCATGTTTATGTACCTGATCCTAGTGTTAAATTTTTTTTGGTAGTTTTCTTCCTGGAGCTCTTAGTGGCCATTTTATTGGCGTCAGCCTTCATTGCTACTCTTTCTACTTTGCTTCTACCTACCCCTATGCCCTGAGCCGCAGTGGACCCCCAAAAAAGCTACTGCCCGGCCTGCCAGGCGCCACCTGATCTCGGCTCCTAGCCTTCTATTGAAGTGGGTGCCATTTCGTGTAAAGCCTCCGCCAAAGCCTGCTCTATGCACTTCCCTGTTTATGCCTGCCACTTCAAAGCCTTTCTCTTGGCGCTTAACTTCCATATCTCCCGATTAACAGCCACAACGTCCTTGGCAAATTTCTCCGTTTCGTCCTTGCACTTCCGGCACTGTGCACACCACGATCTGCACTTGCTGTGCTATCGGCCTTAAATCGTCAACTCCCTCCGCTAATCTTTCCACTACTTTTGCGGCTTCACCCATTCAGGACATCATTTAACCCCGCCGTTACCACTACCAAACTGCGCTCTGCAACATTCTTAGAAAGTCCGTTTTTTTGTCTCTCTCAGTACTGCGTCCATTGTCCTGCCTGGGAATGCCCCGACTGCTACCCGCTTATCACCCTTTACATGCTCCATTATAGTTATTTCGCATCTACTCATATTTGAGTCACCACCGATAAGTACTTGGGCATTCGCTTCCTCCATCTTAACTTCCGGTTTATTATGCCGCCTCTTATCTTTGTCTGCGACCTAATTCCTGGAAGTTATCTTGTTCCCCTTTTCTCCATCTCCAACAGACTTCCTAGCTGCCACCTGTGCGTAGCTGTTCGTGTCTGAACCCGCCTGACCTAACTCCTTATCGCTGTCCGCCAATGTCGCTTCGCTTGGCGGTGTCAGCCATTTCTGCGTTCAACAATTTACTAAGCTGCTCTTGGAGTTTGCGCTTCTCTGCCCTCTCTACCTGCAGCTCTTTTTCTAGGGCATCCATACGTAGCGCTAGGCTGGTGTTTGCTTCGTCAGCCCTGTTCAGGCGTGCACCTAATACGCAGCATTTGCACATAAAATCCGCGCCTTCGGCTTCCTCTACAGATTCGAACCGCGTTTCTTTCAAATTCACCAACGTCTCACACTCCTTGCCTTTAACCTTCAGTTGCTTGACCATCTTAGCAGCACTCTATTATTCCTACCACAAAATGCTAGAAAAGAAAAAAAGCCACTTGCAACCACGTGCTCATATAAAATTCTGCCTACCGCTGAAGCCAATCACCTAGAAAGGAATACTAACTACCTGTCTTCTACTAACTAAAAGAATACTTGAGAGTGTGGAGCAGTGCCACCCTTGCCCACGGCGGCGGACGTAGCACGTCCTGTATTACCGTGAGTGTAACGTGGAACGTAATATACACACACACACACACATATATATATATATATATATATATATATATATATATATATATATATATATATATATATATATATATATATATTGTCGCAAATGGGTTGCAGAATCAAGAGGCTAGGCGCGTACAGGCCGCAAGGAATCAAGCAGTGTCCAGCTGCAAAGAGCACGTGCGACTCACTTCTTTTTCCACAAGGCGCCGCCCGGGGACACCTGGCGGCATTTTCCCCCTCCCCATCCAAAAAAAAAAGGAAGCAAATACGTGGGCGCACTTGGAGCGAACGAGGTGCCCGTTACTGCGTAAAGTACGGCATCATACGCAGTACGTGCACGACCTCGGGCTGCGGTCGACGGCGCGAACTGGGCAGAGTGCCATCGGGGAGGACTTCATACGTCACATCCGTGATGCGGCGCAGCACTGTGTAGGGTCCAAAGCAGCGGCTCAGGAGCTTCTCCGACAGGCCGGGGCGACTTACCGGGTCCATACCCCCACTTTGTCGTCGGGGTGGTACTCGACGTGGCGATGTCGTTGGTTGCAGCGTTCTGCATCCGTTGCCTGCTGCCGGCGGATGTGCATACGGGCCAGTTGGCGGGCTTCCTCTGCGTGCCGGGTAAATTCCTCGGCGTCTGGCGTCAGCGCCTGGTCGTCAGGGGGGCACGGAAGCATGGTGTCGAGCATCGTTTGGGCATCAAGACCGTAGACGAGGCGAAACGGCGTAAATCGAGTCGTTTCCTGAATCGCTGTGTTATAGGCAAACGTCACATATGGGAAGATCTCGTCCCAAGTCTTGTGCTGTACGTCGACGTACATTGCGAGCATGTCTGCTAAGGTTTTGTTGAGGCGCTCCGTGAGCCCGTTTGACTGCGGGTGGTATGCAGTAGTCTTGCGATGGTTCGTGTGACTCAGCTGGAACACCTCGTGCATGAGCTGCGCTGTAAACGCGGTGCCCCTATCGGTGATGACGGAGGACGGGGCGCCATGTCGTAAAACAATGTCGTGTATGAAGAAGCGCGCGATTTCAGAGGATGTACTGCGCGGCACCGCCTGGGTTTCCGCATAGCGCGTCAAACAATCAGTCGCAACTATAATCCACTTATTGCCTGAAGACGACAAAGGAAATGTGCCCAGAAGATCAATGCCGACTTGGTCAAAAGGTGTGCGAGGTGGCGCAATTGGTTGGAGCAAACCTGCGGGCTTGAGCGGTGGTGACTTACGACGCTGGCACTCACGGCAAACCCTGACATAGCGCTGGATGGTCTTTGCAAGTTTAGGCCAATAATAGCCCTTACGCACTCGAGGGAGCGTGCGTTCTAATCCCAAATGGCCAGAGGTGGGCTCATCATGACACGCCGAAAGGATGTCGTCGCGGAGGTCTGATGGCACGACTAGGAGGTAGGGCCGGTCACCGTTACTGGAGTTCTTTTTGAACAGTACCCCATTGCGAATGCAAAAAGAGGATAAGTGGCGGGAAAAGTGTCGAGGTACATTGGAAGCATGGCCCTTCAGCTGATCCATGACAGACCGCAGGTAAGCGTCAACACGCTGCTTTGCCACTAAGTCCGAAGTGCTGATCACACCTAGGAAACGATTGTCATCCTCTGCGCTGTCATCAGCTTGCTCGACAGGTGCGCGTGAGAGCGTGCCGGCGTATTCCTGTTTACGTCCGGACTTATAGGCAATTGTGTAATCAAATTCTTGAAGGCGAAGGCTCTAGCGTGCTAGGCGGCCTGGTGGGTCCCGGAGATTGGTAAGCCAGCATAAGGAATGGTGGTCGGTGACCACTTTAAAATGACGGCCATAGATATAAGACCGAAATTTCATCGTGGCCCAGACGACAGCGATGCACTCCTTTTCCGAGGTGGAGTAGTTGATTTCGGTGCGCGAGAGTGTGCGACTCGCATACGCGATCACATGTTCCACGCCTTCTTGATGTTGAACGAGGACGGCACCAAGTCCGATGTTGCTAGCGTTGGTGTGTATCTCGGTGGCATCCTCCTCATCGAAGTGAGCCAGCATAGGGGTAGTGTGCAGCCGTCGGCGCAGCTCTGTGAAAGCAGCCTGTGGCTCGGCGGTCCAGACGAACGGTGTATCGTCACGTGTTAAACGGGTGAGGGGTTCAGCGATCTTCGAGAAGTCGGCGATAAAACGACGGTAGTAGGCGCACAAACCCAAGAAGCGCTTGAGCGTTTTTTTTTGTAGTAGGACGGCGAAACTTGGCTACGGCGGCAGTTTTCTCGGGATCGCGTCGTATGCCATCGGCGCTCACAACATGGCCGAGATATTTGAGCTCTTTGTAACCAAGGTGACATTTCTCGGGTTTAAGGGTCAAATCGGCCAACTGCAGGGAATCCAGCACGGTTCGCAGGCGTACAAGGTGTTGGTCGAAGGTTTCTGAGAACACCACCACGTCATCTAGGTAAACTAAACAGGTTTGCCATTGGAGGCCAGCCAGAACAGTATCCATCATGCGCTGAAACGTCGCTGGCGCGCAGCAAAGGCCTAAGGGCCTCACCTTAAATTCTTATAGGCCGCTGGGTGTGATGAAGGCCGTTTTTTCGCGGTCACGTTCATCAACCTCAATCTGCCAATATCCGGTCTTTAGGTTGATCGACGAAAAATACTTGGCGCGGCAAAGTCTGTGGAGTGAGTCGTTGATTCGGGGCAGCGGGTAGATGTCCTTTTTCGTTATGGCGTTCAGTTTACGGTAATCCACGGAAAAGCGCAGTGTCCCATCCTTCTTCTTAACAAGCATGACGGGCGACGACCAAGGGCTCTTAGAGGGCTGAATAATGTCGTCTCCAAGCATCTCCTTCACCTGCGTTTGGATAGCGTCGCGTTCCTTCGGGGAAATGCGGTATGGCTGCGGTCGTATGGGGCGAGCTTCATCGGAAGTGATGATCCGATGCTTCGTGATCGTCGTTTGCCGCACTTTCGAGGAGGATGCGAAGCAGGTTTTTTACTGGAGCAGTAGGGTGCGGAGGTCGCGCTGTTGAGTCGCTGAGAGCCCGGAGATAATATCGATGCGATGCGGGGACGTGTGCGGACGGTCCATGGCCTCGGACGCAAAGCGCCCAGTAACATCAGCCAATTGGTCGGCCCACGGGACGGCAATAGCTCGGAAAAGGTGACGAGGCTCGCTCGTAAAATTTGTAATCGGGAGTTCCGACCGACCATCACGGAGGTGTACGACACTTCGAGCCGCGCAGATGCCATGTGTCAGCAGCAAGGAAAAGTTGCCCTCGGCGACTGCAGGTCCATCACGTAGCCCATCATCGCATTCGACGCTTGCAAAAACACTGAAGCGCGGCGGTATAAAGACACTTTCAGTGAAAATACTAAGGGCAGGGCTGCGTTTCCGAACGTCGGAGGTGTCGTCGGCTTCCGCTGTCGAAAACGTAACGGTCTTGTGCCTCAGGTCAATAACAGCACCATTCTCACGGATAAAATCTACGCCCAAAATCAGGTCACGAGAACAGTCGCGGAGCACCAGGCAGCTAACTATGAACGCCGAGTCGCTGATCTGGACCCTAGCCGTGCACTGTCCAAGCGGAGTAATGATATGGCCCCCCGCCGTCCGGATCTGCACGCCAGAGGAAGGGGTTGTAACTTTCTTTAGAAGCGCTGCCAATTTGCCACTGATAATTGAATACTCCGCTCCTGTGTCTACCAACGCGCTAATGCTGTGACCATCGAGAAGCACGGGTATGTCGAGGGAGAAGCGGTCCTTTAGTTCAGCTGCTGTCGTCGACGTCGTCAAAGCTCTATCATCGGAGTTCTGCGTCGACTGCATCGTCAGGGGGTCTTTACAGCGTCGATATCCAGAGACCACGCCCCTGGAGGTCGCTGTCCTCATTTTTCCCGACGAGGGCTAGGCGAGCGGTCCGCCGTCGCCCGCGAGGAGTTCTGCACATTCGGTGAAAAAGATGGACGGCGAGGTGACGGTGATCGGGACTGACGGCACGCCATGGACCACTGAGGTTGCTGGGTCAGGTACTCTTCAATCTCGCGGGGTCGTTGGCCAAACCGGGGCCTTGGCGCATCGGAGGTAAAACCCTGCAGACCAAGCTCTCGATATGGGCACCGGCGGAACAGGTGACCGGGCTCCCCGCAGTGGAAGCACAAACGCCGGCGGTTAGGGCCACGCCAGACGTCCGCTCTGCGCAGGAATTCTCGATCACTCGGGATGAGTTGCTGCCCTGGCTGCACGGAGGGTAGCAGGACGTCGTGATGATTGGGAAAAACTGCCGCTGGATTCGGGGCAGGGCGTCGCAGCGCGTCAGCGTAGGTCGGTGGGCAGTCTGGTTGGCCGATGGAAATGCCGGTGGATTTGGGGCGGGGCGTCGCAGAGCTTCAGCGTATTTCGGGCGGCAGTAGTCTGTATGGGTAGGCAGTAGTTCGGCGTGTAGTAACGGAGGCCTGATAGCTTGCTGCACCTCTCCGCGGATAACGCTCATAAGGGAGCTGGCCGCTTTCTGCGACGTACCACAAATCTTCTCTAGCTCCTCACGGACAACAGCGCGGATCATGTCGCGGAGAAAGTCGGTATTGCTGTTGAAAACCGGGAGGGACTCCGTAACAGAAGCAGCAAGGACTGGACGGTCGTACGCGGTGGAACGCTGCCGGAGGACCTGCTCCATCGTGACTGCCTGCGCTAGAAACTCGGCAACAGTGCAGGAGGGCTGCGCACGAGGCCGGCGAAGAGCTGTTCTTTAACACCGCGCATTAGGTGGCGCAGCTTTTTGGCTTCCGACATGGCTGGGTCAGCCCGTCGGCAGAGCCGCGTCATGTCTTCGACGTACATGGTAACAGTTTCGTTGGGAATTTGCAAACGGGACGGCAAGGCTCGTTCAGCTCGCTCCCGACAATCAGCGCTGACATACGCGGCGATCAGTTGACGTCGGAACACAGGCCATGATGAAGGAGTGTCCTCACGGATTTTGTACCACGTACGAGCACCGTCCTCCAAGCTGAAGAAAACGTTCCTCAGCTTGGCGGCGTCACCCCATTGGTTAAATGCGGCGACACGTTCAAACTGGAGGAGCCAATCTTCCACGTCCTCCAGTTGAGACCCGTGAAAGGACTTTGGTAGCCGTGGGTTCTGGAGGGTGTAGTACGCGGCGCCTTGTATGACCGGTTGAGGTGTAGGCGCCGAGGGAGAGTTGAATGGCCTGAGCACAGGAGGCATTCAGCCAGGCGGCAAGTTGTCTCTAATAGCCCATGCTCCGGGGGCAGTCCAAGATTTAGGGTGCTGACTCGGTGCACTGTCGTGTCGACAGCGAGAGGTCGGGGGTCGTCAGTGTTCGGAGGGGTCTGCGAGATATTCCAGAGCGATTTACCCAGCACACTCTACCACAAAATGTCACAAATGGGTTGCAGAATCAATACACTAGGCACTGCTATGCTCGCGCTTCCTTCCTGCTGTGGAATTCGGCGAAATTGGGCATGGGGAGGATTTCCTGAAGACCACCGCGAGGGTGGGTGAGCCCTCTGGGGGAGACGTGACTGCACGACTGCCGGTGGCAACGACGACAATAGCGTTCTCACGTGTTCGAACAGGAATGCCGGAAACAGCGACAACAATAGCGTCCCCACGTGTTCAACAGGAATGCCAGCGACGACCATAATCATATTCGTTCCGGTCCTCGCCACGACGAAGTGCGGTATCAGTGTGGTCCCCTTCAGTCACGCTGGATTTGAACAATTGCCCGAGTGCCGCACCTTCGACAGAGCTTCCGCGTTCCGGTCACCAGTGCAAGATCTTTCGACACCTGCTGGGAGACAGCCTGCATTCCTGTGCCATGCAGGTGCCCTCCGGGTCAACATGGGCGCGGTCCGGACGCACGTGCGCGGCCACCTGGAGGCCGCGGGGACGACAACGTGAGATCTGGGGAATACGAAGAGTATTTAAGGAGCTGCTGGTTTGATGCCAGAAGAGAGCCCCCTTCTTGAGAGGTATCAGAGACTCCAGACTCCTAAGAAGCTCTCTTTACTGAGAAGCTCTCTCAGTTGCCCGTACTTGCACTTAATGTAAATAGTCCTTGTATAAAGTTTTCCATGTTTTCTGCCTCCGATCGTCCTCGTCTCTTCTCCGGCCCAGTCACGCTGCCTGAATCCCAACAACTGGTGGCAGCGGTGGTATGCTGCTACCTGAAACCCAACAACTGGATGGCAGCTGTTGGACGTCCACGTGAAGTTACCGGCTCCAACGGACCTCGGCACCTACGGTACTGACAGGCGTCAGCTATACCTTGGTAGGGTGACTGCCCAATCTTTTCCGTTCATTTCGCCAGACCGTACTAGTAGAGGCAGATGCTAGGTGCGGATTCCTGTTGTCTGGGAAATCGATATAGGGAAACTGCTTTGTCCACTTCAAGCTAGGGCTTTAGTTTTTTTGGGCTTGCTAACGCATGGTGGAACCCACGATGGAGAAGTTAAAAGTGCAGGACCTGCTCGAAATTTGCCAGGAGCTGGGGATTTCGCTACGTTCTGCGAAAAGAAAAAAGAAATTTCTGAGGTTATGCGGCAGGAGGAGGTGACTACTGAGGAGGTCGAGGAGGCTTTGGAAACGATTGTTAGACGCAAGAAAGAAAAAGAAGAGCTTCGGTTGGCTCAAGAAAGACGGAAATTGTGCGAGCAGAAACAAAAATAAGAGCTTCGGTTGGCTCAAGAGTGACGGGAGGTCCGTGAGGCAAAGGAAAAAGCGAGAGAACATGCTCGAAAAATGAAGGAGCTCGAAATCGCGTCGAACGGAGGGAATATGGAGCGTCTTATCCCTGTAGCTTCGGTAGAGGAGCAAGGGAGGCAGAAATTGCAGGATCTCGTGTCACCATACCGCGTGGGAGGCGATATTGCACTCTTTTTGGTAAATTTCGAACGCGCATGCGGGAAGGTGCACATCGACAAGAGCGCTTGGTCTGAGAAGTTACTTCCTGTCCTTCCGTGCGAGGCGGTCGAAGTGGTGGCTCGCCTCTCACGGGAAGAGTGTGGTGACTACGAGAAGGTAAAGAGCGCACTGCTTAGAAAGTACCGGCTTTCTGGGAAGCCTTTAGGCAGCGATTCAGGCAACCAAAGAAAGGCGGAGAGTCGCATACTGACTTTGCGTACCGGCTTAAAGTCAACTTAAATGAGTGGCTTAAGAACGCTGAGGTGCACGGAAGTTATGACAAGGTACTAGAGTGCATCGCACTAGAGCAGTACTATAGCGCGATTCCAGAAGATCTGAGGATATGGCTGCAAGATAGGCTAACAGATATAGACCTAGACAAAGCAGCACCGCTAGCAGACGAGTATTACGTTCGCCGAAATCTCCAAAGCAAGGCAGGGTACGATAACAGGTTAGGAAAGGGAGAAACCTATTTAAAGAGAATCCCCGACCGAAGGGTGGCACCAGCACGCCGAGATCGCCGAAGAGAGGAAGCGGGATCAAAAGGAGGAGGTAGCGAAAACAAGATGGAGTCACCGAAATCTGCCGATTCTTCGAAACAGCAGGCACATGGAGCTCGCGCGTTTGAAGCGCGAAAGCCCATTGTCTGCTATAAATAAAACAAGGCTGGTAATTTCTCAGTGAACTGCAAACAGCAAAAGATGGCGTTCGCGTGCATGCGAGAGTCGGAGGAAAACCTTAAATTGCTGGAGCCATACATGCGGGACGTGGTTATAAATGGCAAGAAATTCAGGGCGCTGCGGGATTCAACGGCTAGCATGGATGTTGCTCACCCGTCCTGTGTTTCCTACACGGACTACGCCGGTAAATGCGCCTGGATTAAGCAGGTTGCCGAAGAACAGAGTGCATGCTTGCCTGTAGCGAAGGTGACCCTAGAGGGGACTTTTGGCAGGCTAGACACAGAAGCGGCAGTTAGCGCAAACTTGCCGACACACTTGCCCTACCTGATTTCGAACAAATCCGAGCAGCTGCAGAAAGAGAAATGTCTCTCTTTCACCTCGGGCTTGCCTTGCAAGGCGCTAACACGTTCTCGAGCGCGAAAGCTCGCAAAGAAATTCGACTGCGCTCCGATAAATGAGCAGGCACCGAGCCACTCTCCTGACCAGCCGGGGGATCCTTGCAGAAAAACTGATCCGTCTAAACCGCATGAGAATGACCATGAAGGTGTTCCCCAACAAGCGGTAGCTCATGAAATCCAAGGAACTACCGATTCCGTAGAGAATGGGGCAACAGGAACCAACGCGAAGGCTTCGACATTAACACCTGCTTCGACTTGTTGGGAGGAGCTGACTAAGGTTGATAGGAAAGCACTTAATGCAGAGCAGAAAAACGACCCATCGTTAAGAGCTCTCAGAAATAAGGTGAGCGAGGGAGTCACCAGATAGAACATCAGCTTTCATGAGAAATCAAGCCTTCAGAACCGGAAATACTGAGACTCAAAGGGATGCCCATATGAGCAACTCCTAGTGCCTGAGTAGTACCGGCGGCAGCTTCTAGAGCTCGCACACGGAAATGCATGGGCGGGCCACCTGGGCATAAAGAAAACAAAAGCTAGATTAGCCCTCGAATATTACTGGTCTCGCTGCTGGAAAGATGTGGAACAGCTTGTTAGATCTTGCGACACCTGCCAGCGGGTCGGCAAGTCGACGGATAAATGGAAAGCACCCATGACACTAGTTCCCATAATTACAGAGCCCTTTCGGCGTCTTGTAATAGATACTGTCGGCCCACTGCCAGCGTCCAACCCTGGCTGTCGCTACATTCTGACCTCGCTGTGAGTGACAACCAAATTTCTCGAGGCCATTCCCTTGAAGGAGCTACGTTCCGCATGTTTTGTAGAAGCCCTTTTGTCAATTTTCTCTCGCGTGGGGTTCCCTGCAGAGATACAAAGCGATAACGGGAGCGTGTTCACAAGCTGCTTGTGAACGCGCTCCCTCTGCATCTAGGACCGTAAATGCGCACATATGTGTATTCGTTCGACTTAACCCTGATGAAGGACGGTCCACCGTCTGAAACTCTGAAACCGTTGGTGAATAAACCTAGATAATCGAACCAGTTGTGACCTTTTCACTTTATATATATATATATATATATATATATATATATATATATATATATATATATATATATATATATATATATATATATATATTCACTCGAAAAAGTCTGGTCCTCCAGCCGAAACATCGTAAATTAAATCCTGTTATGTTTCTTCAATTTTTGGTGTTATATATATATATATATATATATATATATATATATATATATATATATATATATATATATATATATATATATATATATATATATATGTGTTTTTCAAACGATCACATCATTGCTCATTTCATTTGTTCATTTGCCTTGTCTGCTCTCTCTCTCTCTCTCTCTCTCTATATATATATATATATATATATATATATATATATATATATATATATATTTGTACATAAATTGTAAGACTCGCCTTCGGCTTTGGAATCTTCAGAGGCTGGCGCTTAACGAAGAAGATGACGAGAAGCGCCGAACGCTTCGTCCCTCGTGCGTGCTCTGCCCTGACCGGTGCGTCTGGTCTGTACTTGGACTGTACAGCAAGTTGAACGCGACGCAGTGCTTTATAAGACGTTGTTTATAACAAGGTATATATATATATATATATATATATATATATATATATATATATATATATATATATATATATATATATATATATATAAGGGATAAGAAATTCTTCTCGGCCACTGATTAGAAATATAGTAAGTTGGGGAAGTCACATTGAAAACGTAACGACTTTATTCAACGCTACGACCAGGAACTGGTCTTTGTCAAGAATAATCATACAGTGCATGGACGCGTCTTCTTATAGCATGGGACACAGAGGGCTTAAAAAGAAAAGAAATAAAGAAAAAAGGGGGAAAGGGAGAGCGGAACACAGCACAGACACCTACCACATGTTAGGGAGGAAAGGCGCCACGTCGCGTACGCATGAACTCACGTCACACACACGCAGTGTAAGAGAGAGGCCGGGCTGGGTTGGCACATGGTTACTTCATCCACTCGGATGGGATCAGAGCAGTCGTTAACGCTTACAGAAATTCCCAAGTTGAAAGCCTAATCGACCGCACTACTATTGAAACGCTGCTGCATTTGGTGCTGGAAATGAATAACTTTGGATTTGGTGGCGACCACTATGTGCAAATTAGTGGCACATCAATGGGCTCTAAAGAAGGTCCTAATTATTCCGATATATTCATGGGCATTCTCGAAACCGAATTCCTTGAGAGCTACCTCTTCAGGCCTCTTTTTTATAGGAGGTTTATAGATGACATATTTCTTATATGATGCCATGGTGAAGTAGAGCTACTCAAATTCATCACTAACTTCAATAATGCTGACAAAGGCATCTCCTTTTCCCACTCCTACTCAACATCCATGATCAGCTTTCTGGACGTCCAACTTCAGGGCTAAAAAACCAGCTTGTCACCTCAGTGTTTAGGAAGCCCACATACAAGCACCAATACTTGCATTTTGAAAGTAGCCACGTAAATCATTGCAAAAGAGGAATACCGTACAGCCAGGCTCTAAGATTTAAACGCATCTGAACCCGTGAAGAGGACTTCGTTTCAAGGTCTGAGGCACTCCGCAAGGATTTGGTCCGACAGCGCTTCCCGAAGCCCATCATCGACGATGCCCTTAAAAAAGCAGCAGCACAAGACTGCCGTAAAATCATAAATACCACCAAGCCTGCGCAGACAAACTTCCCAATATATCTGATATTAACTTACTCGCCACCTGCACCGAATGTTAATGCTATTCTCAAAAAGCATCATAAAATTCTCATTCAGAGTGACAAAATAATACGCCTGCTTCCCGAGCCACCCCGTGTTGTATACCGGAGGGCAAGAAATATCAAAGATGCTGTAATCTCCTCGAAAATAGACAACGGTGAAATCTCAGGGTGAAACCCTTGCAATAAACCGCGCTGTAAGCTCCATCCGAAGATCAGTGCGGTCACAGAAGTTCCTAGCACAGCGTCATCTTTCTCATTAAAAATTCCAGGACACTTCAACTCTGTCCCCAGCAACGATGTCTACCTTCTCGAAGGCGTTGTGTGCCGTGCGCAGTACATTGGGCAAACTGAAACTCTTTTGCGGTTTATAATAAACAACCACAGAGCACACATACGATCACTACAAGATCTTCCTCTTTCAAGACACGTAACCACAAAAGGCCACCCATTTGGAAGCTTCAAGGCCACCGTTCTGCAATCTGGCTTCCAGACACATTACGACTGGGAAGCCTGCGAATCATACCTAATATATAAGTTTAACACTTTGTCTGGTGGCATTAATGAAAACTGTCCTGCCATTCAGGCTGAATCTTCCTGCGATGCTTTTGTTCTGTGTTTTTCTTGGGCATCATTTTGCAACCAAACGGGTGATCCTTAAATTCACTATGGTGACTTTTTTATAATACAATCTTCTTTGTTTCACAGTTTATTTTCCTGTCGAGGTATTGAAATTCTTGTTGCGGGTAAACGCTGTCTAATTCTGTGGCGCTCGTGTTCCATGTGTATTCATCTTACTATTATTATTGTTGTGTTTTTGCTGGTCGCTGCATTTTAGGCAACACTTGCTTTTTAACACTTTTTATCCACACTAGTGTTCTATTTGCATTCATTTGTGCCCTTTTATGATTCCGCTTGTCATCTGTATCTATCCTATTATTGGTGTGTTGTTGTGAGCACTGTTCTCTGGGATGCAATTCCGTTCTTCGGGCGCTTTCCATCCTTCTGGCGCTGTCTTTTCGTGGCCATCAATGGCTTCCTGCATATTTTCTGCTCAAAGATGCTACAGCAGTGACATATTTGTGTGTGTTTGTCTCGTGTGTTCGTGTCTCCTGTTTTTTCTTGCTTTTTTTCTCTTTCTCTCGGCCCTTGCTCTGCAGTTTTCTCTGTGCATCATGTCTTTTTTGCTTTCCTGCATCATGTCTTTTTTGCTTTCCCCCCATGTAATACCCTCAAATGAGGGCCTTTGGGGGTATTTTGAATAAATAAATAAATAAACTTTTCCATGTGGTCCTCGTATGCAAACCTCATCTGGTTCTAGCGGCTAATGTGTCACAATGTGGGCAGTCGCAGCCTGTGCCACCTCCTTGGGCCATCATTTGGAGTCGCACGGGGCCGCACAAACGCGGCCAGAGGCGTACAGGCGCCCACAATTTGCGAACACTACCGTTCTTTTGTTAAGCCCCCACTGCCTTTTTTTCTTTATTTGTTATTGCTTTTCTATATATCTCTTTTTTTCGAGGTAACCATGTGCCAACCCAGCCCGGCCTCTCTCTTACACTTTGTGTGTGTGCAGCGAGTTCATGCGTACGCGACGTGGCGCCTTTCCTCCCTAACATGTGGTAGGTGTCTGTGCTGTGTTCCGCTCTCCCCTTCCTCCTTTTTTCTTTATTTCTTTTCTTTTTAAGCCCTCTGTGTCCCGTGCTATAAGAAGACAAGAAGACGCGTCTCTGCACTGTATGATCATTCTTGACAAAGATCAGTCCCTGGCCGAAACGTTGAATAAATTCGTTACGTTTTTCAATGTGACTTCCCCAAGTTACTATATATATATATATATATATATATATAAGGAACAGTCTCATGGTTCGCTTACACCCAATAAACATAAATACCCACGCCACCAGCACACTTCCATGAAAACGCGCAGACATATATATATATATATATATATATATATATATATATATATATATATACACCAGCACACTTCCATGAAAACGCGCAGACATATATATATATATATATATATATATATATATATATATATATATATGTATATATATATATATATATATATATATATATATATATATATATATATATATATATATATATATATATATATATATATATATATATATATATATATATGTCTGCGCGTTTTCATGGAAGTGCGCGAGGATCGGTGGGGACTGTAAAAAACGCTGAACTTCTTAGAAGGCTTCCGCATGCAGCGCTTCCCTTTTACTTGTCACGCCTGCCTTAGTCGGGTCAGAGGCTCGGCGATGCACGAAAAGGTGTTGAGGAATCATCGGTAACACGCGTACAGTCGAAGGAATCTGCGCGCAGCCTTGAATACCCGTGTCACACTAGCACAATTAATATCATTCTGAGCGAATGACAATGGTACCTAATTCCATTAATCGGCTGCTACACGGGAAAATTTATTGTCATTAGGTTCGAATGATATTCGCCATCAAACGACTTTGGGGAACTCATTCGCATTCGATGTCGAACCGAAAGTGTACTCTGCACGCCATTCGCGCAGGCGAAACAAGCGACTTGAAAAAAGAGTGTGCGCACTGTTAAAGCTAGAAATCGTATTTATTTAGTTCTGCTCAAAAATGTTAATTTTGGTGCGAACCTCTTCACACTTCAAGCTGTCGGCGATAGCTATTACTCTCGGTCCCGGCAGCAGCAAACGGCAGCGGCCGAGCTTGAAGGAGGGCCATTCCCGCTGCCGCCAATCATTTTGGGTTGCATTTTTCTTGCTTGTTGGCGTTTCAGGTTTGTTTAGATCGGAAGTACTTAGACAGATATGGCTGAGCACTTCACCTTTCCGAAGTCATTTCCACGCGCCGCCGTGTCAGCAATTTTGTTTGTTTACATTGATCGGATTTGTGGTTGAATTTGTACTTGGCTTGGCTTGCTTTTGATGGCTGAAGTGGCGCAAAAAGGCCGGAAATAAATATTAAACTCAAAATATTGCACAGAAAAAGTTCTCAACCGTTTTTAAAACACCACATACCAATTTCTAACATCTTTTATTGCACGTTAATTTGTTTGAATTGTACTCTTTTCTTTTACTAAATGTCAATGGCATCATTTTCCAATGACATTATTCTTTACCGTACAGCACTCAAGGAGACCGAATGACAATCGATGCGTCGAATGACATTCGATTGGAATGACACTAAGTTTGCTAGTGTGGCAGAGGTATAAGAGCTTTAGCTCTTACTCATCACGTTTCTATATTTCGCGGTGTCTGCTACCACCCTGAGATCACAGCGCGATCTGCGGTAGCAACTAGAAAACAGCACAGCTCGCATTGAGACTTGTAGCCCCGTCTACAATAGCATTGTACTGTAGTGGCGCCGGCATCGCCAGCGGCGCTGATTACGAAGGTTAAGTTTGGATCGCGACCTGGCTCGCGCAGATCAGAGTGCTTTCGGCGACCAGCCTGACCAGCAACGTCGACGGCCCGCTCACCAGCCGCGGCTACCGGGACCTCGAATAAACGTAGTTCACCTACAGCATCTGTTGACACCGGACGACAGCCCCGACGCAAGCAATGCCGCTCCCACCGGCTCTGCGCTCCTGCCCGTCCTGCCCCTCCACTAGGCGTTGCCGCTGCACGCCGCCCGTTGTTCACGCCCGGTTTTTCGGCAGCTTCTTCTCACCGCCATGTACGCACCTACCATCACGTCCGGCGAGCTCCTTGAGCCGTATCAGCGCTCCTTCCTTCCTCGGCTGCACGGCCTGCTTGCGTTCTATGCCAGGGACCCTGTTTTGTGGCTGGCACTGCTAGACTCGCACTTTCCCGTCAACAAGGTGTCCAGCCAGCTGCTGCGCTATCAGCACAAGCCGCGAACTCCCACCCAGTTTCCTGGCAAAGCTGCGGTTGCCGCCTCCTGGCCCCGACATTTACGCTGTCTTCAAGAAGGGCCTGACGGCGTGCTTTGGCTTGGAGATCCCGCCGCCTTGCTGCGGTCTTGTTCCCGACTCAGATGCTGTGGCGCCACTCGACTCACCACCCCTGGCCTCATTCCCTCACCCATCTGCTTCGGCTTTCCGTCCGCCCGCTTTTACGCGGGAGCCGCTCCCCACACCGGTCTCTCCAGCATCGCTATCACCAACTGAGCCGCAACCCATGGTTGTGCAAGTGCAACGCGTGCCGACGTCGGTCCCTTGCCAACAGTCTCAGCCGGCTGACTCCTCCTGGACCGCCGTTTCTCCCCAGTTAGCTCCATAGGCCCCTTCCAGCGCCTCCTCTCCCACTGCATCCAGGGAAGCCCCATGCCCAGTGCACAACCTCGTAGTCTATGACTCTACAGTTTCCTCCGACACATCCGAACACCTGGGCGCCAAACATGCCACTGGCGGCCACCGGCGCCTTGCCAATGCCAGGAGTGCTGCGCCAATCATAGCTCTACAACCACCTGTGTTATGAATTCTGGTCCACACGCTTCTGCACAGCCCCTTGTGAACTCGACATACAGCCCGCTTTTGCCCTGGGTCCCACATCCGCTTTCCCTGCGCTTCGACACCTCAACGGCCGCAGTCACGCAGTTCCGTTCTCTGGCCTCCTGCAAGCCCAGCCGTTTAAACTTCCCAGCTGTTTCTCCCATGACCCGCATTCTGTACCGCCTCAATCTCAGTCCAGCTCAGTGCCGCCCCTTCCACCTGAAACTTTCGCGCTCAACACTGTCTACTTCCCGTTTACCAAAATCCCCTTCCACCCAGACACTTCGTTTTTCAGCTGCGCTTCTTTCTGTATCAATTCTCAGCGCACCATTTTCTACGTGAGCAGTGCGCCTTTCGCCCGTGCATACTGGAACAGTCCTCTTCTGATTTCGACCTACTGCCCCGTAGCCATTTCTCTGTCACCGCCCTTCAGCCTTGTCCACCCTCCTGAGGTCTGAACGTCACGCCGGCGCCCCCGCTCGAATCACCGAGTTTCGCTTTTCCCTGGGCATAATGTGCTCAACCAAATTGCCAGGCCCTCCACGGGCCTTGCACATAACTAGCTTCGTTTTTTTTCTTTATCGTTCACCACGCTTTGAGGGGTGTAACCGTTGGCACTGGTATCGCCAACGGCGCTGATGACGAAGACGAAGTTGGGAGCGCGATCTGGCCCGCGCAGATCAGAAGGCTTTCGGCAACCGGCCTGGCCAGCAACGTCGAAGGCCCGCTCCGCCCGCTCCCCAGCCGCAGCTACCGGGACCTCCAGTCAATGCGGATCACTTTGCACATAGCAAAAACCACGTGCCTCGTGCCAATAATGACGTCACGATCTAATATGGTGGACTGAGGTGGGAATATGTGAGTATGACGTCAGGGGAAGAAATGGCGGCATAATTTCAGTTCCTAGAATCCAAATGGCGTTTAATAAAACGGGTTTACAAATAAAATTGGCCTAGAAACAGCAGCTCTATATAGGCAAAGTGGCACTTCTCTGCTTTCAAGGTTGGGCCGGACGACTTGATTGCGTCTATTACGGTTCGAAGCCTTTTTAGGTGCTCTTCGAAGTTCGAAGCGAAGACAACGACGTCATCTAAATATACCAGACAAAACGGCCACTTCAGGCCTTCCAGTACTACATCCATAACTCGCTGAGATGTCGCTAGAGCGGAACAGAGATCATATGGCATCGCCTTGAACTTGAAGAGCCGATCAGGAGTGATGGATGCGGTCTTCTCGCGATCTCTTTCGTCGACCTCAATTTGCCAGTAGCCGCTCTTGAAGTGCATCGATGAGAAATATTTGGCGTTGCAGAGGCGGTCCAGTGAGTCATCGATGCGGGAGAGGAGGTAGGTGTCCTTTTTATTGTGTTGTTCAAGCAGCGGTAATCAACACAGAATCGAAGTGCGCTGTCTTTCTTTCTCACTAGGACAACCGGTGCCGCCCATGGGCTGTTTGAAGGCTGGATGACGTCGTCGCGAAGCATTTCTTCCACCTGGTCCCGGGTGGTTTGCACTTCTCGAGGCGACAGACGGTGAGGACGTTGGCGGAGAGGTCGGGCGTGCTGGTCGGTTATAATGCAATGCTTGGCAATCGGCGTTTGTCGGCCCTTCGGCCATGGTGGTAAGCACTCGTAGCTCCGAAGCGGATTGCGGATCTGGTCTTGTCTGTCCCAGTACGGCACGGCTGGGCAGATCCACAGTGTGCACGAGTTCTCTTGGTCAGGCGAATCTTCTGCGGATGGGTCTGAGAGGGCAAGGGTGTCTCATGCGTCGGATATTTCGTCGGAGAAAGGGATCGTCGTTCCCCTGTTAACGTGTCGGCATTCCTCACGGAAGGTAGTCAGCAGTATTTCCCCTTGGCCATTGCGGAAATGGCCGATGTTTTTTGCGATGCCGATTCCTCGATCTAGAAGCAATTGCACGTTCCTCTTGATCATGGCTTCAGTGATTTCAGCTTCCGTAGCATCTACGGTGACGATGACGCTTGAACGGGTTGGGGCGCTCACTTGTTCCTCCAGGACACTCAGGGCAATACAAAGTTCCAGAGTTGTCATCGAAGGAATGGCCTCGTCTGTCTATAGTGTGATTAGCTTTGATCGCTATGAGGGATGTCAAACAGAAGGTCTCCAAAAATTTCGACCCCCTGGGGTTCTTTAACTTGCGGTAAGATCCCACAGTACACGGGCCTCTAGAATTTCCCCCCAATAAAATTCGACCGTCGCGGCTGGGATCGAACCCCCGTCTTTCCGGACAGTAGCCGAGCGCGATAACCACCCAGCCACCGCGGCGGCTGGTGGCAGGATAGGTATGTCTATTGAGAGTCTCACATAATTAGGTGACCTCCTGCGGTGCAAATTTGTGGGCCGACCCAAGCTGTCATGACTATACCCAGCTGCGCGGCGAATGTTCCATTCATCGCATAGTAATTGGCTCCTGTGTCAACTATAGCGGTAACCTTCCGGCAGTCGATACCCCCTTTAAATCGAATGTCCTGGCCCTTGCGTTGCACATCGTCCTCGGCGTCGGGCCACGGCTTCGTCGGCCGTGTGAATCGTGGGTAGAACGTGTAGTCGAAGCTTTTGTGTATGGCGTCGTCTTTTTGAAGGCGGTTCGCGTCGTGGTCGGGCTTATAATTGCATGCGGCGTCGGCGTGTCGGGGGTGACATCTTCAAGTGCTATGGTCGTTGGAGGACCTTCGGCATTTCGTTCCTCAGCAACCTCTCTTCCAGAGGTTGCTTTTAGTTTTCTCTACAGCGGCTGGGAGAGTTTCCTCGTACCGTGGCTGCATAAGTGCGGCGTGGCGACGCAAAACGCGAGACTGACGGCGATGGTGAGGGCGAAAGGCGGTCGGGCGCATACTCCTCTCGACGCAGGTACTCGTCGATTTCTTGCAGACGTTGGCCTAAGGGTGGTCGTGGTGCGTGAGAGGAAAAGTCACGGAGACCAATGTGGCGATGCGGGCGGTGACGAAGATTATGGCCGGCTTCACCACAATGGAAGCAGCGGGCGGTTGTCGGAAGTCCTCCAGGTGTCACATTTCCTGAGGCTTGAACGTCATTCTTTGGCTGGGCGCGTGGGGGCAGGGGCGGCGTTCGAGAACAGCTGGTTCACGTCGAACATGCGGACTTAGGGTGCTTCGTTGGGGCTGAGGACTGCGTACTGCAGCGACGTAGGTCAAGGCTGGAGCTTCCACTGCAGGCGTCGAAGACGGGGAGCCAAGCGCATGCTGCACTTCTTCGCGGACGATTTCTTCAAGGGTCGCAACTTGAGGCTGCTTGGAAGATGGTAGCAGGCGACGCAGCTCGTCGCGTGCAATTTCGTGGCTTACATCTCCCGGGTTGCATACGAATGGTTTCACATCCGAGAAGGTTGTTGAGGTCACTTGAAGCTGTCGAGGAAAATGGTGGTCTCGTGCCTCCAAACGTTTCTCAATAGTGGCTGCTTCGCTGGTGAATTCAGCGACGGTCTTCGGTGGACTGCGGGTCAGACTAACGAAATGTGCCTCTTTAGCACCACGCATGAACAGCTGCACCTTATTCGCTTCCGTTATGTCAGAATCGACGCGTCCAAAAAAATTGGCGGTGGTTTAGCTCTGGTTAAACCTGGAGTGACGCGATAGCTGCAGCTGGCCGAGTGGAACTTGGTCACGTGACCAACCACGTTACCAACCACGTGATTAGCCAAGGCGCCGCGCCACCGGCAGCTGCTCCACACCACGTGACTAACCATGTGACAGCGTGCGGCGCAGCCACAGTGTGGTGGCGCGCCACCACGCTGAAGGGTAGAAATGCTACCGTAATGTAGCTATCGCTATAAAAACGCATCATGTCTTCTACGTATGCTGTGACTGTCTGATTCGCGTGCTAGATAAGTGACTGTAAAAGCAGCTGAGCTCTTTCCTCCCTGACAATTGTTTTGAATGCCTTCAGAAACTTCTGCTTGAATGATTCCCAGGTTGCTAGAGAAGCTCGTGGATTTTTAAACAAATTCTGGCTGGTCCTTCCAAAGGGAATAAAATATGGCTGACTTTAGTCTGGTCATTGAAACTATTGAATACGGAGAGACGGTCAAACTGCTCGAGCTGTTCTTCAGTATCCTCGCCCGGTGAACCGTTAAGCGTGGGTGGCAGATGGGGCTAGTGCAAAATAATGGGGCTGGTGTCGTGGCCTTGTCTGACGTCTGCGTTTAGGAGTAATTCTTTGCTCGCGTGCGATCAGATAGTTGTCCGTATTCAGGTGACCACCTGTAGAGACGACGGGTGCTTCGCACTTCGTCTTAGCTTAGGAGGGCTCCTGCGCCTTTCTCGAGATCTGCTTCTTCGAGACGGTTCGGGCTGCTTTGTCGGCTCCCAGGGGGAGGGGGGAGGGTTTAGCAAATAGAGGCGCAAGAGGAGCAAATAGAGGCGACGAGTGTCGTGGAGGCGTCAATGCTTTCGCATTACTCCAATGCGGGTTGCCGCAGTGACCTCTAACGTTTTTTTTCAAATACTGCTTTCGTTTTGGCAATATGTCAATCTTTATTCCCCCCCCCCCCCCATATAATCAACTTCTCGCACTTGTCAATTATCTTGTGTTAGTTTTCCTTTCACTATGCCTAAACCTAAGAACTTCTGGAAGGCTCACTATGTCCTTCATATCAGGGTACACAGCTTTACACTCGAAAACAACATGTTAATTGTTTTGTAGCGACAGCTACAATACGGTATCATTTCGAGCCTTTAGCGTGGGTGCGCCGCCACGCTTTCACGTGGTTGGTCACGTGGTGCGGAGCAGCTGCAGGCGGCGCGGCAACGTGGCTGATCACGTGGTTCGTCACGTGATTGCTCATGTGACCAAATTCCACCCAGCCAGCTGTAGCTATCGCGTCACTCCAGGTTTAACCAGAGCTAAACCACCGCCAATTATTTTACACTGCACACGGCACGCAGCACACATATTCCTTCCCTGTTCGTGCTTCCTTAACTTTGTCTCATATTAAAGCAAACTGATCATTCTAAAAAAGCAGAGAACTGCATTTTGGATGAACCGGCAACATTTCCTGCTGAAGTTTGCGGCTTCAGCTTTTTACTCATGCAGGAATTCTTTCATTTACGTTTTTGTCTCTTTTTAGCACTCGCGGATTCGCAGATAACTTTTCATGCTCACGGTGCTCTTTTTTTCCTTCATGCTGGATATGTACCTGGTCGTAAGTGCTCTATTTGTTTTCCTCCATCGCCTGTCCTCATTGTCATTGTAGACTGACTACAAAAGGCTGAGTGTCCACCTCTTTTCACCATTTTTTCTTGGTCACGCCTCTTATATTTTGAGCTGTGATTGCCTAGCTTTAGAGAAGGAGTAAAGAATTACCAAAAATTTCAAGGGGTCACCAATTTTTTTCTTACCTTCATCATCCAGTGATCGCTTCCCGCTTTATACTTTTACGTTTACGTGTTGCTAGAATGCACATTTCAATTTCGGGACGTGTCCTATTTTCAGATCCTGTATTTCGTATGGTGTCTTCGACTGGTCGCTTTAAATCTCTTTAGAGCGCTCTGAGAGGCGACCGCAGATTCGGCTGGTCAAAACCGGCCGGTCTGGCTACATTCGGCTCGTTCTTTTGGAGCGCTCGCCTCTAGTGTTCCTGTATATGCTCCCGCAGGGAGCAGAGTTGCGCGAAGGTCCGCCATTTTGTTCCAAGCTGTGCGGGAAAGCAGCTCCTCGAGCGCACAGACGCTGGGATTATGACGGGGCTGGCGTTGTAGAGCAGTTCGCTTTTTTTTTTGAAAAGCTTACAAACGGCGCTCGATTGCGGGCATCCTTTTTTCCTTTTAGTCTCAGTGCTCAGGGATCGATGCTAAGCCCATCATACTTCGTTGAAAAAAACGTCGAAAAATAATCCGATTTGCCGAAAATATCATACAGCATGACAGAAAGATCGCGGAGTGACAGCGATAGCTCGCAGTACGGACATTAATGGCGCAGAAATTCTTAGAAATGTAAAACCTGCGTGAGTTGTGCGATGAAGAGTAGTGCGGCATTTCATCTCCCTGCAGAACCACATTGAAATACATTATTCTATAGGGTTGCGACCGCCGATGTGGTACGAAGCTCGTGAAACCACGCTGCATACGATGTGAATGTGGACAGCCTAAAGCTATGCATTTTGCACGCAAGTATATCTAACCAACCAAAAGCACAGATATCGCAAACTCGCGCGCTAATTTTTCACAAAATATACGTATCATTTGTTGCTCTGACTTCTAGCCCTCCATTGCATTTTTCCTATGGCATGGTCATATTTTCAAGCCAAACACATCGCGTGCCGTACTTCTTTAATACCCAAAAGTTAGAGGAGCCTGCCTTAAGTCACTGCAGCTGAATTGTGGTATACGAGTTTCCAAGGACCTCGAAAAGCGATGTGTATCTCTTTTTGGTGCTGTTATTTGCTCGTTTTTCCCTAATCACTATTGCGTTTTCTCTTGACCTATTTGAGTTATATGTACGCTCACTGCATTCTGAAATATCTTTGTTTTGGACTGCTCCGTGCTTTTACTCAAGGAAAGAAAATTATCTGAATAACCAATTTTGCTTTCAAGTATTTCATGCTATTTTTGTTCCCCTCTCCTGCAATGTTAACATCCTTGTCAGTGGAACCTTGACGGTATTCTTAACAAATAAAATAGTTAAATAGCCTAGGCAAAGCTTGTTCTCATGCAGAGAGACTGGCCTCCCACTTCTGTGTGGTAGACTGGGACTAGAACAAAATTTCACATAGAGTTTGCTTGTCAAACATTCTTTATTTCCCAAAACAACCCATTTCTGCAAACTGCTGGAGGTGGCAGCAGAATAAGCAGACAGGCTGGCAGCGGCTACAAACGAGAAATGCTCTGTCACGTACAGCCAGGTTAGGAACAAACCTTTGTTCACATTTTCATTTGGAACTTGTAGCGTTGCAGGAAAGATGAAGATAATTTGCTGATGGCAAACATGAGTCGCCGCATGGAGTTTGAGCGTGCATGCTGAACAATTTATAATTTATATTGAACTGTGATTTTTATCAGACTAAGCACATAGCCAAATGATGGTTGCAACGCCAGAGGGAGGTATGAGATAATGGAGGTTATTTGGCTAAGTGAGCCATGCAAATACGGTAAAGTTGGGCTGTTTATTCTCTAGCAGTCATTGTAACAGGCCAGCACTAAGAGTTGGAATGGATTAAAATATGAAGCAACAATTTAATTGCACTTTTTGTGCACATCATTTGATAGCAATTCTGCCATGCCGCAACTACCCTTCGGCCACAGAAACTGAAAATACATTGGGAGAGAAATGAATTATAAATTTACGGGCGAAACCAACTGCACGAGGTAATACGCTGTCACTAGTGTCCTATGCATCATGCCAAACAAAACACATGCAATGAAAATTTTCTGGTCTCCACCCTTTAGAGAAATATAGATGACAGAGAGGCGCATCACACTGGTCCCCATTATCTCTTAAATCTTGCAGCATAGCACCCCCTGCCCCCTGGGTGCACCACACGCGTAATGGCATACCTTCTACAGTGACTGTTCGCATCCCGTGAGCCTATACTACTTATCCGTTTCGCTAACAGCTGTTGAGAGCGGCTTCATATTCTTCACAATTCAAGAACACCAAATAGGAACATCAGCGCGGCACCTTGGTAGTGTAAAAATATGGAAGCACGAAAAAAAGGGCCATGAGCAAGGCCTTAAAATTTTTTACACTACCTTTCACTGGTTTCCAGCTCTCAAGATACAGGAAAAGAAACATGTTGTTGGGGCAGCCGAGATTTCGTTCTTATCACTGTCCATAATAACGAGACAGGAATACATAGACTCCATGGGCTATGTGCATGTTCACCTAGTACAGTGTATGGACAGCGAGTTTCCATATGAACAAGGCATAAATGTTTACAAAAAGTTTGGTCCCCAGAAAAATTGTCTAACTCGAGTCGTCCATATTAACGGGGGTCGTATTGACAGGGCATGGCTGTATACAGATCAGGTGGCAGTTAAAAGGCGCAGTACCGCATGAAATGGAAATACGGTTCTTGCAGTTTGGCGCACTGCACCGCGTCATAGTTGGAGGCTGCCGTCACTGCACACTATCAAAATATATACAACTGGAGCGCACGGAAAAGGCGGGAACACACCACACTGCAGCCGACCGCACCGGACGCGTCCGATCACGATGGAAGCCGAGAGGGTGCTGGGGCTGGCGAGTAGTAGTAGTAAAAACATTTATTTTCACAGAAGGAAGAGTAAGGGAGTAGGGTGTTGGGGATAGATAGAAGTGGAGCTGCAGTGGTCGGTATTCCCTAGTCCAGGATCCCGTTGGCCTCCGCCGCTGCCTTGGCCCTCGTCACCAGCATAAGCTGTGTGCTCGGGTCGGAGTCAGCCAGGAGGGCCTCCCACTGCTCTAGACTAGTGCTATTTATCTTTGGTAGTAAAGGGCTTTTTTCACAGCCCCAGGTGGCGTGGTACGTTGTGGCGTAGCCCCCACACCACACGCACTCTTTCGCATATCTGTTCGGCCACATTTTATGATACATGGCTCTGCTTGGGTAGGTGTCTGTTTGTAGTCTTCTGAGCGTGGTGGCCTGCTCTCTGTTGAGGATATCCGCCGGAGCCGAGTACTTCTTGCGCGCTCCCAACAACGCCTTCATTGCCTCCCCGTACGATTCTGGCGTGCTGAAGGGTTCGACCGGCAAACCCGCCCTCCGGTTCGTGAACCCTCGGACAACGGTGTCTGCCATGAGATTTCCCTCAACCCCAGTGTCAGGGACCCAGATGATGGTGTGTTGAATGTGTGTGTTGTTTGATCCATGTCTGTGTTGGTTTTGTGCGAAGAGAATCCTCGCGGCTTTTTGGCCGATCCTGCCATCTCTGTATGCCCTCGCTGCAGCCTGAGAATCCGTCGCTATCCAGTAACTCAGTCCCTGCCGATGGGCTTCAGTCAGGGCTAGAGCTATGGCGATCTCTTCCGCTGCTTGAGTTGTCCTTGTGCGCACTGATGCACCAGTAATTATCTTCCCATTGGCGTTCACTACTGCTACCGCCCTAGCGTTTTCCTTCGTTCTGTACTTGGACGCGTCAACATACAGAACCATCTGTTTCTTCTTTAGGAACCTGTCCAACTCCAATGATCTCGCCGCCCGTCTTCCTTCGTGGTTCTTCGGGTCCATGTTTCTGGGCACTGGTTTAACCAAGAAAGTGCTCCTAATTTGGCTGTCAATGTCTGTCTTGTCTTCGCCCTCGCCTTCTGCCGGGTATCCTAGCTTTAGCAGTAGTGCGCGGCCAGTGGCAGTTCTTTTAAGTCTTTCGAGTTGAAATCTGAGCATAGTTTCACTGTGCTCCTCATAGGTGCCGTACACACCCATGTTCATTAACTTTTCTGTCGAGGCGCAGGTCATGACGCCTAAGGCTTGCTTATACGCCTTTCTGATGCATGTTTCCATTTTGTTCTTTTCCCCTTTATTAGGTTGTAGGTACGGAAGCGCGTACGTCATCCTCGGTATGATGAGCGCAGAAGTGATCCGTAACGCATCTCGCTCCTTCACCCCTTTTCTCTTGTTCGTAATCCGGCTTAACATCCTGCATATCTGTTTCGTGGAGTGTTCCAAGAGCTGGATGGTATGGTCTCGTTTGCCTTTCTCCTGCAGCCACATTCCCAAGATGCGAAGCTTATGTGTCCTTCTTACGGGTTGTCCATCGATCTCTAACTCTATCGATCCCCTGTCCTCTTTGTTTTTGTGAAGTCTAATAAATTCTGATTTTTCTGGAGAGCACTGCATCCCGCTAAATAAAGCAAATTGACCGATCTCATCCGCCGCTCTTTGCAGTATTTCTTGCTTGTGTCCTGTCGAGAAACCGGCGTTGCGCCTGGAAAGTCGGCTCCTCCACTTCAATATAGAACAAACGTGGTCAGCACAATCACGTGACGGCCACTCGGCGAATGGCGTCAAGAGCGGCGCGAGGAAAACAGTCGCGCAACTCTGCTCCCTGCGGGAGCATATACAGGAACACTACTCGCCTCCAGCTCAGAGCGCTCCGAGAAAAAAGTCGGAGCGGCACCGAGATGAGTTCACGTGACAGAGCCACTTCCGCCATTTTGAGAAAGTGATGCGAGGCTTCGGCGTCTTCTAGGCGAAGGCAAGAGCAAGTGTAGGCTTTTGACGCAGTCAGGCAGTTAATGTAGGATCCTTGCTGCGTTGTGTTTTGCGGGTGCCGCGCTGAGTGAGGCAAAATGTCCAAGAGACGCCGGATAACTACGCTAGGAACGCGGTCTGTGTTGCTGTCGCATGACAACAGCGATTCCAGCAGCAGCCCGGACGAGGACGACAGTGCTATCCACAAGGCGATGTTCGAAAAATGAGCGTCCAGTGGGACGGAAAGCAGGGGTAGCGATCGAAACAGGCTACGCGGCGACCGCGATGCAGACTGTGTGCGACCACGTGTGGCTAAAGGTAATCTAGGGACCTTACGTGCAGCTACTGTTGACATCAGCAGCGGTGCCGCGTCGTGGTGTTGGAAGTTACGTCCCCCTTCCGCTTCCTGCGCTTCCGCTCTAAAAACTCGCTGGCCATTCGGCTTGACTGCTGTCGCTACGCTCTCGGAGCAAGAGCAGCTCCGACTCTGCCAGATCCAAACCGGATCACGGGAGCGACCAGTCGAAGACACTATTACACAACCTCTTTGTTTTAGTTGCACTGTGTTGCCTCGATGCGACGGTCGTGAGACCAACCCGCTCTTTATTTTCTCCATTACGACAACTACACTGTTCATCTCTATTTTTCCAGTGGTATTTCTGCTTTACCCTTCCCATTTTTTATTCTCATCGACCCAAACAGTTTTTATCTTCTGCATTCTTTCGCTGTTGATTCCATTGCTTATTTCGATACTCGATCGACATGTCTACCACTTGTTTGCTAGTCAAAAGGTTTATGTTCGCAGACTTGCCAGTATCTGGCGTTCTCTTTGCGTTGCTCCAGTAGAAGGTCACCCATTTCTGCTCATTCCATAAAGCGTCCCTGAAACACATTTTCAGTGCATTGTTTTGCCTGTTGGTTGCATAGAATGAGTTATAGTGATGCTGTTTACATCTGTCGTACCGTGTATACTGCGGTTTTTAATATTTTAATTACCTCGCAAAAAAAATACGTGGCGCTGACGGTGTCACCTTAAAGTTGCGGTTTTTAGCAGGGGATATGACATCACTTAGTGGCAGCTTGATGATTGGACCAAGAGTAAATATACTGCAAATTGTGTTAATAACTAGAGATACGCTTTTTCACGTTTCTTTTTTTATGTGACATTAATAATACCAACTTGTTCGCCTTAGATAAAAGCGCTGTAAAGCAAGTGAAACAAAAATACACCAAAAGAGGCCCTGGCTACTTTTAGCATCGAAGGACTTTGCGCCTCTCTGTAAACATCCTATGATCTAGCACTCAACGCTTATGGCTACTCTTTATGTATCTGAGAGTGGCTTTGCGGAATAGATCCTATCGAGCCATTGCACTCTATAAGCGTTCGTTGCGGTCACAAGGAAGGCTGCGTTCGTTTCACATTTAGCAGACAGTGCGCATCGTCAACTTGTGGCGGATCACCGGGCGGCGGCGCCAGATGGCACCACGCTCCCGTCAACAGCACGCACTCCTGGCTCGCCGAGACCAACCAGCGCGCTAGGAGCGACGGGCGATGGTTGGCGGTAAGCAGTAGCTGTACGCGCTATGCTAAATGTGTCTGATATCTTGAGCAGGCCGTCACACCGTCGCAGTATCTCGCGCTAGAGTTCGGACCCATAAGTCAGGGAACGTCACTGATCAGTGTTCCCTTCTGCGCCATCGACGTGACGATGTAGCATCGCTGGATCAGCTGGGCGCTCACATGGTTGTAACCGTGCAAACGGCGCTGCCAGCTTTGGCATGAACGAGTTACAGAGAACAGGCAACCATGGAGTGCAGACTTCCTCCACGTGCTCAGACAGGCTGTTTTGATTGGTCGCATTAAGTGTCGTCATGGGGAGAGGGAAATGGGAATGGGAAGCTGCGCGAAAATTGAGTTGAGGGCATTTTGTTTGCTTGTATTTTGAAATTTCTTCATTGAATAACTCCCGTTCCTATGCATCGATTCTCGTAATTCTTTTTGAGTCAGCATTTGTGTGACGTAAAGAATCCATTTGAAGTGCAACCGGCATCCGTTCAAGCAGTGTTTCGCAGCCCCTTTAAGCTGTTCGAATCGTACTGATCTTTACTTCTTGTCTAGAACTTTTTATAAATCTATTTGATCGCAATGCTGTAGTGGATACTCCGCGGTATGTTTCGGGATTGTTACGTTATTCGTGCACAACATTTGCCTCCTCTAATAACAAAGACGAAGTCATGTGACTCAGATACTTTTAGTAGCACTGTGGTTCTGACGTTAAATCCTCATTATTAGGAGTAGTGCTAATTTTGCTCGCTTTGTCCGGAGATATCGAACTAAGCACAGACCTGACCAAAAAGGACATCCCTTCGTCTTTGGAATCAACCTCGCAAGCAGTACGACCCATCGAATCGAGCCAGAAGACCATTCTCGCAGAGCTTCTCATGATTAAATCCACACAAACTAGCACTGAAAGCTCTGTGCATAGGTTTTCATCACGCATCGAAATCCTTGAAAAAACTGTAGCATTAACCTTGGAAGTGGCACCTCACTTCAGATCTCCTCTGACTTGATTAAGCTTTCACTTGACAAGCATGACGATGCCGAGAGTCGCTTACGCCGCTCAAATTTTAATGCACCCTCGGAATTTCAGACGAGCTCGGTGAAATTTGGGAACATTCGGAAGCAGATGTTTCGTTTTGCACCGACAAGCTCGGCATTTCACTTGACAATTACCAGATCAAATGTGCGCACCATTTGGGTTTTTCGGGGCAGATAAAAACCGAACAATCATTTTCAGGCCAGGCACTTCAAAGACCAATCGAGAATATTGCTTGCCTGCTCGTAGTTTTAAGAAACAACTTTTGCCCTCTCCGAAGAACATTAATCTGAATTTCGAGTAGTAGATACTTTTCTCTTACGGTCAACAAAACAGCCTCTCGTTCAACCTTTATTTCGACACGCTACGTATTGGCAAAAAGCGGTTCGTTTATTATGTAGATGCATATTCCGTGCTTGAACTCAAATCACAGCGATTACTGAAAGAGCCGCGGGACCCGTAATCTTTTTATTTCAATACTTCACAATGCCCGCGCCCAATTGTAGCCTATTACAATATCTCGGTTTGGCGTACAACTATTCGGAGTTAATTGCCTCAAAGAAAAACAGTTGAAGCCCTTCTTGATGACCACAGCATAGCCATCGGATTATTCACTGAATCCTGGCTTACACGCGGTATACAGAATTTCGAATTACTGCATGACAGACATTTCACTTATAGCGGCGACAGAGAGTAGACCACCGGGGAGGCGGCATGCTTGCCCGATAGTGGAATCAAGCCTTTCCTCCACCCGAGTTGATATTGCCAGTCATAGTGAAAAAAATGTGTATTGAATTTTCTTTTCCTTCTTATAGAGCTCTGACACGAATTCCTTGTTTGTTAATGATGATTACTGCGTTCTTGGCGATTAGCAGTCTCGCTGTTCTCACGCTAGCCGTATACTAAGCGGAGACTTCAATTTTGCTGAGATTGATTTGGAAAACCTGACTGTGTCATCTCGTGAATCTAAACACTTTTTAGAACCGGTCCTTACCTTTAACATTTCTCAAAGAGTGTGTGTTCAAATATTCTCGACCTCGTTCTCATCTCTAATCCCGAATTAATTGAATTGTTTTCGTGCCTTAGTGGACTGAGCGACCACTTTCACTTTCTTAGTCCCTGGGCATTCAGGGATTGACGGCAATGAGCTGGCCCATCAGCTCGCCCGTGACACACTTTTCCGGGCACCGTTGATCCCCTGGCCCAAGCCCTCGGAGGACGGTGGGAGGCTCACCCTTCGCCGCACCATAAAAGAGGTCTACCTTGAGCTCCGCCTCGACAAACGCCTTTACCCTCCTCCTCATCCATCACTCACGGTGCCGGAGTCTCGCCTTCTTCGGCACATTCAGATGAATGCAGTTATCACCCCGTCCCGCCTCTTCCTCTATCGCTATCGATCGGACCCTTCCTGTCCCAACTGCCCCTGCATCTATGCGGACCTGGCCCATTGCCTCTTCTATTGTCCGGCTGCTCAGCAGTCGGGTTCCTTCCCCTCACCCTTTCTATCCATCACCACCTGGCTCGACTGGCTTGGCGCTGAAGGGGAAGAAGAACAGCGGCTTCTGGTCGCCCAGGCGGTCGACATGCTCGGCCTATAAATTATGGTCGAATAAAAGTCTTTACTACTACTACTACTACTACTACTACTACTACTTTCAACTTCTTCATTAAAATCCCCATCCTCTAAGAGTCTTCAAAATAAATCCGTGACTATTCAAAGGCTGATTTCACGAGTATTAACGCCCACCTTGAAGAGCTTTTTCAGCTTTTTTCAAACTTCCAAACTCGCAAAATCAGTAAATGAAAACTGATGTGTTGTAAACAAAAAGAATCCTATCGCTTGTAGACACCTGAGTCCCACTTAAATGCATCAGAGGGGATGTCAGTAAACCATGGTACACAAATGCCTTGAATAAATTGTCACGAAAAAAACCGCTCATTTCATAATGCCAAGAAATCGACATGCGCTGTGAAGTAATCGACATACGCTGATTGCCTACGCGAATGGAAGCAGTTGTTACGATCCTTGATAAGAAAACTGTACTGTCATGACCTAGTGAGCATAATGCGGCAGGACAGAAATAAATTTTACAGCATGCTAACTTCCAATAGAAACCATTCCGACAATATTTCTTTGAAGGCGCGCGACGACTTTCATGTCCCAGTTTCAGAGAGCTCTAACAGAAAGAATTCGTATTTCACCTCCGTTTTCACCCACCAGCCAGCAGAAAGAAGCTTTTCCTTCCCAAACCTTAACTATGTACCTATGCCAACTATTACCTTCCCATCTGAGGGAACTTTGAATCTCACTGATAACCTGTAGCCATCCACTTCGCCTGGACCCGACATAATCATCACCAAGATACTCAAAAAAACAAAATATTTTACAAGCCAAATCCTACAACTTACTTTAGCCCAATCTCTTCATGTATGGCAAATTCCTGAATACGGGAAATTAAGCAGAGTTATACCATTCTTCAAAGCTGCAGATCACACTAGCCCCTTCAATTAGGTTATAAATCTCGTGTAAACTTATTGAGCATATAATGTACTCGCATATTGCATCTCACCTCGATCAGAACTCCCTTTTTCGTAACCAACATGACCTCAGGGCAGGTTTTTCGTGCGAAGCACAACTCTTCTAACTAACTTCTATCTTCGCTTAAATTTAGACTTCATTTCAAACCAAAACCATTTACTTAAATTTTGTCAAAGCATTTGATCGCGTACCCCATCAGCGTCTCATATCAAAGCTATCATGTCTGTCGCTTTGTCGCCTTACTTATATTGGGTCCACAACCTCTTTATAGTTAATCGTCATCGCCAGTCATGCATCCGAAACTACAAGAGTCATCTCCGGGGTCCCCCATGGATTTGTTCTTGCTCCATTACAGTTTTTAACCTTCGTCAACGATTTGCCTTCTGGTATCTTTGTCCGTCTTTTTTCGGATGAGTGCGTCCTTTATCGCCGCATCAGCAATAGCAAAGATCAGGACATAATACAGGAAGATCTTATCCAAGTCCAGAAGTGGTGGTCCGACTGGCTATTGCAGCTTCATGTTTCAAAATGTAAATTTATGCACATCTCACGCAAACGCTCCAATTTTCGGTTGCCATGCTCTCTGAAATCCATAGCCTTGTCTCAAAGTAATTCATACATGTATCTAGATAAACATCAATCTAGCTTGAGCAGATGACATGCCAGAACTATGTGCAACTGCTCCGATATCTCTTGGACTCATCAGATCGCTTGCCATGTCCTCCACCCCCAGCCGTCAGATCACCAGCGTATGAAAATTATATCCGGAGTAAACTAGAATACGCATCAGCAATACAGAACCCTCATAAGACCTACTTGATTAACCTACTCAAAGTCATCCAAAACCTGGCAGCACGTTTCATTACCTCAGATTACAAACCGCAGTTAAGTGTCCTTATCATGAAATCATCTCATATCATCAAGTTATTAGCGCTTCGTAGAAACACTTGACTTTTTTGTCTCTTCCACAAACTGTACGTTAACTTTCCAGCACTTCGAGACAACTTTCTACGCAGATCGGTGTGATAATCTGGCAGCTTACTTAATTACTGAAGCTTACAGCGATTGCACGAGTCACCTAATGCATTCAACAAATCGTTTCTTCCTAGTGCGATTAAAGACTAGAACATCATGCCCGAACAAATTGTCGTTAAGATAAATTTTTCTAGACATAGGCACCTAAATTTTTTTCTGTACTCTGCAGTAGCTACCATGTACTCCACTCTGATAAAAATGATTTACTGTGCTTGTTATGCTGCTGTAGCCCGTATTCCTGTACCTTTTTTCTTTTATAGAAATGTGTCCTTGATGGTGCACTTCAGTTTGTTACGCTTCCTTTTCTTTTACTTATTTGTGTTTTTAGTTGTCATTTCATATGTGTGTATGACCGCCGGCCACAGTTACACTCCCGCACCCCGTCTGTAATGTCGCTACGAGATTCTTAAGGGTTATTAAATGACGATAATGATGAATTGCGTCTGCAAGCTTTCAGTCAGAATGGGTGCCATATTTAAGTATAGCGTAGTTTGATCATTCGACAGACAAGCACATGCTGCTCGAATTCTTTGTCCAATTTGTAGTACATTCGCAGTTAGTTCTACCAAACCGAACTTGGTAAAAAAGGCTGCATTTCTCATAGCCTTCTGTAAGCGTTACTGTGACATACTTTGGCCGGCATTACGGAAGTGAGGACAGCAGAAATGCAGCTAGTCGAAGCCTTTGAACCTGTTTGGTCACCTGTCATAAATGGCGATAATAGCGATTTTTCCCCTTGGTAATCATGTTGTAGATTCTGCACCCTTTTTTTTCTTACAAGAAGTACTTGATGGATGAATAGACGGACGTACGGAAGGAAGTTCATGGATATCGATGGCTGAATGAATGAATGGATGGTTGTTAGGAGAGTTCCGTTTCAAGCACGATGGTGGCGGGCGCCACCATACTCGTTTTACATCTTTTTATTCACCTAAACAATCTACCTGATTTGCAAGTACTGTCTAGATAGCCTTTCCTCTGAAAGAAAAATAAATTCTTTGGACTTTTTCGCTCTCACAATTTTTCATTTTGATAGTCTGTTTCTACTTAACTGCCTTGCTTTTAAGTCGTTTTTCACTAATACCTGCTGCAGGTTTATTAATATTGCTTTTATTATCTTAAACCCGAGAGCTTCATCGACATCGACATCGAGGTAAGCAGGTGCTCTATTAAAGAAAGTAGTTTATTTTGTATGTATATTATAAACAGCAATTTTGTCATCATCCTGGTTAAATTTCTTTTGAATCACGGTTGAAGACACATTGAGCTGGTTTCAAATAGCAGGGCGCTGCCTTCTCAATTTTTAGAGAGCAATCCTTTCCTGATTAAAGTTTTCAGGTTTTCTCACAAGTATAGAGCCTGTTCTTTTATGGAATAATTAATTTATCGCTCACCATCTGTCTTTTTGATTCTGTATATTAAGCTCCTTATTCTTCCGTACTGGCTCCCTGCATTCCTATAGGTTAGTTGTGAAGTAATTATCAGCCAATTGGAACCAATCCTCTATCAGAACAAGTGCCTAATACTTGAATTGCCCGGTTCCCTTTGACACCTGCCACTGGTCAGTGACAACCGTGGCTATAGCGGAAATCATACCTTTCCTCAATAATAAAAAAAAATGTAGTTTTTTGTGCATTTCTGTGGAACTATTTTCGGGCTTGTGTCTATATTTTGGAAGTACTGTTTTCTTTGTTACTTTTGTATCGGCCTTGTGACCAGTCTTAAAATTGCATTTTTCCTTCGTTGCCGTCAATGTCAAGAAAATTATTATGTTTTCCTTGACCATGGATAGCGGAAGCACATAAACGCGAGGTCCTGCGGCCACCATGGTGCCAGTTATAAGGGGAACGCGCTGCTGCTGCACAGTCACAGCGCCTAGGCACTATAATACTGTGTGGCTCTGTCAGAATGTATAGTTACTTAAGTATGCATGAAGCCCGAGCGCTTAAAAGTTACTGTCATAAGCCTTCCTGCCTGTGAGTCTCTGTGCACATGCGATAGGTGTCAGCTGCATGCTCGCAAACCATAACGAGAGCTGAGCTTTATTCTTGTTATTTTTCTGACAGTTACTGTACAAACATGATCAATTTTACACTTTGCACAAGCCTTGGCACTTGAGTACATAAAACCAAAAAGAACTGTTAATAACTATTTACTTACGTGGGTAGGTGAGATGCATACTGGAAGAGGTCGGAAAATCTGCTTTCAAGCTTAAGTGCTCACGACGAAGACTATTTGGAGGGCGACTGGAGAGAAAACAATAAATTAGATTAACCTTTTTCACTATCTTTTGCGCTCATGAAGCACACAGCATGTAATTTATATCTTTATTTGTATTTTTTCAGTAACATTGGCAACGTGCCTCACAGCTGAACACAAAAAAGATGAGTTGTACTGGCGCCAACGGTTTCCTCAAAAAAACAAAAACGCAGCTATCGCGTATAAACTGCTTTTACAATGGGTTATTATAACAAAACAGTTCTTTTGACGGGATGCGTCTGCATCTGAATCTTCGCACACAATGTGTAGATATTCTCACGCATGCACTAGCAGGTCACAGCACCACAAGCAGAATCGACAAAACAAGGAATGGCCGGCAGTGTTCGCACCCGGTCGTTGTGCCGTAATATTCCCTGTTTTCTCGGACCAAAACGCACTATCACTTCATTATATATTAGTTTCTGTGCGATGTTCTTTTGCTGGCGTTGCTTGCGCTCTGCAACGAGCCATTTTGTGTGCGCACTGATGCATCCAATCGGAGTTCAAATGCGTGCCTTTCCTCTTCCCTTCGATATCTTCATCTCCACTTCCAAGTACTGACGTTACAGCGCAAGGAGAATAAGAGACCACAGCTTGCCATGTTGTAAATGAGGAAGAGGAAAGCTGTGACAGACCATACTTTCGGCACATGCTCAGCATTTCAATAAATTAGGTTAAAGTGTGGGCGGGGCATAGCCAGGGATTGACGCTAGTCGCATCTTCTGACGGCATTAGTTTTATGCTCTGCCCTTAGAACTGCAATAACGGAAGATGCAGTTGATGCCGTAAGCAGCACAAATTGAAAAGTACCAGAAATCTAGCACATGAAGCCAAATAGGTTATTAAGAAACCGAAGAATACTGATGTCGTGAGACAGAGACGAGGTAAAATTGGAACACCTTGTAAATTTATTCCACTAGCGTTCACATTATTCAGTCAGCATAAGAAAGGATGTAACTGGATGGCGGGAGATAAAGTCATCAATATTATCAGTATTTACTATAGCACAAAGTAAGGTAGGGCTATGCACAGTTTTCCGAAACAGTATTCATAGCAGTACTGCTGTCTATAGCTCCCCGCAATATGAAAGTGCCAATGGTAGTAACCGTAGCTCAGAAGAAGAAATAAAATTGGCCAGATGTTTATCCTATGATAATTCTTTTTCCAGCCACAGCTGGATTGCGTCGACTCAGATGCCGGTGCTTAGTAAGTCTGTGTACTAAACGTGCATGGTCATGCGTAGTCGCTTATCCACCACTGCGTGTGGTTTTCATGCCATCTATCCAGATAAAACGTCATACCGTCATGATTTCAGCCCAATCACTCATTGACCAAAGTTGCGGTGCTTTTTATTTTGCGCTATTCTTGACGACCGTAAAACTTTAAGGCTCTTCTCTGACACATACCCAAAAATTATGTGCAAGCGCATTTTTCAATGCGATGTTTTTTATGAACGCAATTAGTTTGTGCATAGTAAAATTCCACTATAAAAATAAAGATATTCGCTGATCTCCCCTCAACAGGCTTGCATTTTGTACTGTTTACGTATTTGCTATTGTCAAGAACGATCCTGATTGGTTTTATATGGCAGTCTTAACTACTGGATGCCAACAATAGGAAAATTTTAAAAGAAACTTTTTTTCTGTGCATCAGAAGAATGAATCATTGCCTTTTCAATATAGTGATAACACTTCCACATTTCCTTCAAATATTCCACTGTTCCCTCAGAGTTAAAGTTTATGTCGAGGAATCAAGGACTTGGTGAGATGCCCGTCGGGGTCGTGGTAAGGAGGACTGATTTCCAGCGTATTACTGATTGAGAGCATATCAAGCAAATTGAAAAACAAACTGGAGCTGCCTAACAAGAATTTTGTTCTCAGAATAGCCGTGGCATCATTTAGACGACATAAAACGCCGGGAAGTGACCTAAATCAACTGAAGTTTTATGTGCAGCTTTTACAGATTTACAGCATAATAAGCCAAGAGAAAAACAATCTGGAGCTACGTAACAAGAACAATTTTCCTTCCTCGGCATAATCAGTAAATTCAGAGCACCTAGACAGAACCCAGTACCACGGTCCGGGTCCTGTGCTCGGTTGTAAGCCCTACGAGTGCAATCTATATTCAGAAAACTTCCAATCACAATAAACAACCAACATGTTAGGCTGCAACAGAGGCGTAACCAAGAGGGTGGCTTATGGGGCTTCAGCATAGTCGAAAGTTTTTCGTGCTATTGTGCACTGTCGACCAAAACAACCACCGGCACTAAAAATCATGCTGGATTTTTTCTACAATGTCTTTTTTCACGCTCGAAAAGACATTTCGCCGCGAACATTGCGAACTCGTACTGGATTTCGTGGCAGTTAACGCCCATGCACCTGGAGTCACATAATTCAAGGAGCCACATCCGAGCACAACGTTTCATGGGCGTTTCGATGACGAGTAGGCTCGTCGTGGCATCTCGCGGCAGCTGCTTAATCTGCGGTGCGCATGGATTTAAATTCCGAAACTTTATCAATATAAATTTCTCATAAACTTTGTTCTTTAAATACCGAAGCAACGGAACCAATGCAAGTAAAATGCTCTGTTCCTTCAGGACCCTAACTGCGTAATTAGGAAAGCGTATGACCATTCATTATACTTTAAGGCCCATTTACACTTGAGAGTCGCAGAGGTCGCGCGACCGTTTTGGTCGAAAAACGACAGTCGCGGGCCAGATTTCTGCATTCTTTCTTTATTATTCTACCCATGTGGTGCTGTCGGGACCACCGCATGGCCCAAATACATATCCCGATTTCTGCGATCACAGTTTTATTCTTGCAGGAGAGTCTGTTTTTCTATGCCTAAATGTTGCCATCTGTGATTAAGCAACATGATTATTTGGCTTGTTTGACATATAACTTAGAGCCACCTTTACTTAGGTAGCAAGATTTATTAGAGAAAATACGTATATTTCAATATCTTTTTGCCATGTTTCGTGTATACATGCAGTGAACTTTGTTCCCAGCGACGCTTTTTTGCCCTTTCTCAAGCTGTATCTTCGCATTTGTGATATTCCATCGCATATTCGCATTTATATTGTATACGTTCATAACTCCTGATTTTTATATGCGCTCTCTGTTGCGACTTTAATTTCGGTGCAATTACAATATTCGACCGGTGACAGCTGCACCCGCGCAATACATTGGAATGAAGGACAGCGCCAGTGAGATTTTTTCCTGGCCATTGCATTTGTAAAGAATTCTAAAGAAGGTTCTTGAATGACAAAGATTCGTTAAAATATTTGTCCTCAACTTGATTATTCATATCAAGGACATGCACTACTTTGCCGGTTTCCAACTGATATAGTTCTAAAATTCATGACACATTTTCTTGACTTACTAAATAGACAAAATTACGGAAGCATTGATATCAGTTATTTCTGCCACTCTTTTTGCTACGTACAAAGATGTTCTTTTATGAAAAATACCTATTTAACTCGTGTAGACAGTGTGTAGCGTTCACGACTTTTTTGCAGCATCTAATCAGCAATAGCGTTGACATTGCAATTATGAATAATGTATTTGATTCCTCTACAAATCCTATTAGGAGTAGGCAGCGGTGCAACATGAGCACCCCTCGAACAAATTTTCTGGCTACGCCACTGGGCTGCAACGCGTAAAATAACACAAAACATCAAATCCTGTTTTTACAAGTGTTTGGCGCACTCTGTCGGCAGCCTTGCTTTTGGCGCGCATAGCCCATCGCAGGAGTAAAGCCAGGCCACACCCAGTCCAACCAACTCCATGTTGCATGCGTATTCCCTTGAACGAAAAGGGAGAGAAATTACTTTATTGGCGCCCGTTAGAGTTATATCTGTTTTCTTTCGGTGAAGTCAACACTCATGCGCCATGGAGTTGGCTGGACTGGGTGTGGGCTGCCTTCACTCCTCGACAGGTTAGCGAGCAAAAAGCAATCTTGTCTACGGCGTGCACCAAACACGCTTAAAAACAAGATTTCATGTGTTCTATTATTATACGCATTGCAGCCTTTGATGTTGGTCGTCTATTGTTATTGGGGCCCGTCAGAGAGCCGCCGCGGTGGCTCAGTGGTTAGAGGGCTCAGCTACTGATCCGCAGTACCCGAGTTCAAACCCTACCGAGGCGGCCATGGATGTTTCGATGGAGGCGAAACGCAAAAGGCGCCCCTGTGCTGTGCGATGTCAGTGCACGTTTAATATCCCCAGGTGGTCGGAATTATGCCAGAGCCCTCCACTACGGCACTTCTTCCTTCATTTCTTCTTTCACTCGCTCCTTAATACCTTCCCTAACGGCGCGGTTTAGGTGTCCACCTGAACCGCGCCGTAAGGGAAGGGATAACGGAGGGAGTGAAAGAAGAAAGGAAGAATTAGAAGTGCCGTAGTGGAGGGCTCCGGAATAATTTCGGCCACCTGGGGATCTTTAACGTCTGCTGACATCGCACAGCACACTGGCGCCACAGCGTTTCGCCTCCATCGAAACGCGGCCGCCGCGGTCGGGTTTGAACTCGGGTTGTGCGGATGAGTAGCCGAGCCCTCTAACCACTGAGCCACCGCGGCAGGTAAGATATGTGAGACAGTTACTGCGCTATTTCCTTTCCTCAAAGACCAATTTTGGTTTTTGCCCGTCACGGAAGTTGACGGTGAGTGAAATCGCTCTAACTCCCAATCACACCGCGATCTCTTGGATCACGCCGCTAGGCATGGCCAGACCGATGACGTGACGGCTAAGCAGCAGTGCCTCACAGAAATCTCTACTTCTGTTCGGCTCCCAAAATCTAGGGCAAGTCCACACCATGTGGACAAAGACCGCAATTAAATCGCATTTCTTGCACCGACGGCTAAACACATCGAGGTGCCATTTGCTTAAAAGTTGCGGGTTCGAAAAAACTCCTGTTTGCAGTTTCTTCCACACTACCTCTGCTCTCCTAAAAAGTTTCTTGTGTGTACTTGGGTACGACTGACGTTCCAACCTTTAATGACTAGCGATATCCTGCTATACGTATTAAGCTCTTCACCTAACTGTAGGGGATCCTCGCACAGACACCACTCGTATCCCGGAAAGTTAGACTTCGCGCCAGCGTGTGAGCGTTCTCACTGCCTCGTAATTACCTCTTGATGCACGGGCGCCCAAAAACAACTCCACCTGCTCTGCCGGATCTTGGCCGAGAGGGAGAATTTTAAGAGCGGTAGCTCTTACTGCTTACATTGGCACGTTTCGCGTCCGTTTCTCCGCCGCTCTCAGATTTCAAGATGGTGGTTAAATCACGCAATCAAAGCCGTAACTCCTCAGATAAGCAAAATGTGACAGCCCACCACGTGACCGCATGCGCGCAGTCGTCGGGCCGGCACGGCGTACGGATTTCACCCCATATACTGGCGTGGCCTGCCATGTCTAACGTAACGTGGCCTGCCGATGACTAACCCGTTTTCAATTTCTGCTGGGATATCAAATTGGCATTCGTCTACTAACGTTGCGCCTATCACTTTCAATTGCTGGTATTTTGTTTGATATAATTTAGAGCTGTTTGATTAGTTTCCTAATTTCTGCTTTGTAGGTGAGTAATGGCTACATGTAATCTTTACATATTTTGCTGTTGAGGGATACTCACCCAGCTGTCTGTTCTTCTAAATGGATACTTGTATATTGATGTTTGTGAGGTGAGAGCTGAGAGCGCGGTCCAAATGTACTCGTACATTCTTAATATCGGAGCGATTCCACTCAGATGGTCCTGATCTACATTGAAATACGCCACAACCTAATATGATATGTTGTTCCTTTCCCAGAGTTGAGAAAGTTAGTTCATTTTCCTTCCTATTTTCGGTCACAACAATCTGGGTCGCAAATTTCGGTTCTTATTTTCTCCCTTGAGTGAGTTGCAATGGAGTAGCATTAGCTAATCTGTCAATACTTGGGTATTCAGCAGTGCTTTACAAAGTTATGTAGTCTTTTGAGCAGATGGGTTAGTAATAAGGTAGAACTTTGGGCTTGTTGGCGCATCACTTTTGAGAAAGACATAGCGCATGAAGACAGGACTTTGCAGAGACAACACAGGACGGGCGCTAACTGACAACTGCAGGTTTATTTGAAATCCACACTCGAGGAAACCATTGCGCATGTTCAGCCACGCAGCAACAAACGGAAAGATTAGGACGCCGATACAGTTATAATGAAAACATCACATGTACCAAAATTCAGAGCCCCAGACAAAAGGTAACAGCAAACACCCCCTTTGATCTTTAACTTTCAGCACGAAGAAAAAGTTGACTTTGAATTGAGGAAACAAAGTTCTTTATGCAAGGGAGCAAGGGAAGGTTCGCTAACACACTTGTGCCTTCCAGTCCTTTGGATGTTGGACGCCTCAAGAATTTCTCTGGCAAGCTGGTCTGTGGCGCGGCCAACAACCTTAGTTTTGTACAAAAGAGGACGGCACCCGCAGTCCCTACAATGCATGGGAAAGTGCCTACCGTTTACACCCTCGAGTGAATTGGAGTGCTCACGTAAGCGATCACTGAAGCAGCGGCCTGTTTGGCCTATGTAGATTCTGGCGCAGCCTAGAGGGATTTCATACACAACGCAAACAGTGCACGCAACAAATTTAGTTGCATGCTTGTTGTTGCAAGCATGCAACATCAAGCATCAGCTATGTTTAAATGTTTTAACTTTTAAATGAGTGGCTTAGGGATTTCTGCCTGATACTGGGTGACTCCGGGCCCTTCGGACAAAAGCGTTTGCGCAGCTACCAGATGACTATGCGCGCTGCTACGGATTTTCTTTGCGCGAAAACCCTTCGAAGCCATCCAAGAACAGCAGCAAAGAGAACAGCTACGGTCCCTGTCATCTGTCTGGGAGATGCCTCGGTTCCTTCAGACATTCTAAATGTACTGCAACGCAGTCCTAAGTTTGCCTTGGAAGCAGAGGTCAAGACACATGAGTGGTTGGCAGCGGTCCGAAGAATTGCAATGAAGGCTCCAAAGGAAGATAAGGATTGGTGCCAAGCTGAAGGAGTGGCGTCGGTATGCAGAAATTTTTGTCGCAAGGGCCGCCAGCAGTCTGTGCTCCATGACAATTCCAAATATATCCGTTAGTCGAATCTTTCGCTAATGTTAGCTGATAAAGAAGGTGGTTTCACCATCTTACCGAAAGGCCTGTTTGATGAATAGGCCCAGTTGGCGATACAAAAAAACTTCAAAGAAGTTATTACGAAGCCGAAGAAAGCTAAGATCAGGGCTCTTGCTCTTCTTAGTGACCTAAATTTGGAAAAGCTGGCCAAAAGTGTGAAGAGCAGAGATGGTCACGTTTTGAAGGTCTTCTTCAGTGCTAAGACACACAAGGCGCAGGTACCTTTCAGAGCCATCGGCACCGAGCGTGAAACGTCGCAAGCTAAGATCGGTAGGTTTCTACAGCTTCAACTAAGCAAGCTACAGATTGAAGACCCTTTCAAGGTGCGCAACTCGGAACAAAATGCTCAAGTGCTTCTTGAAGAACGGCACGGGGCTAACTGCGGCATCTCGGTGGATATTGAAGAATTATTTTATTCTGTTCCGCACGATGAACTTTTGGTAGCTGTTCGCGAGAGCATTGATGTTGCTGGAAGCGTGGCCTTTCAAAACACCAGTGGCCTTTCTGTTGAAGCCTTCTTAGAGCTACTAACATTTTATTTGAACAGCACCATAACCAATTTCAATGACATATTCTACATTAAAAAAGTGGAATATGTATCGGTTCTTGCGTGGCGCCTGTATTGTGTGAAATTTTTTAGCAAAGTTTGACCGCGCTCTAAACCAAAAATTCAACACTTAACCCGTTGCTAATGTTTTAGGTACATTGACTACTTCCTGGTCCTTTAACACCCAACGGAAGATAATGTCGCTTTTATCGCTGACAAAGTTTTTCACGCTTTTTGAACTGTTTCTATGGGCCTAAAATTTCACCTTTGAGCTCCCACAACAACATTCACTGCAGTTTTTAGATTTCAGATTGTTTTTTAACCGCACTAGCCACATTTGTTTTGCCTATGTGCCACGTTCGACTATGGCTGTGTTGCCGTTTAAGTATTCTCATTCTAAACTCGTGAAAAGAGGAATAGCTTCGTTGTCATTTAGAGCCGCGCTTTTTAAGTCTTATTTTCACAGAGTGGGTTAAAGTTTTCACCTCCAAGTTGAGCGACTCAAGCAAGCTGGTTTTTCTATGTCAGTTATCATGGCAGTGGCAGAAAACTTGATGAATAAATTACGTCGAGAAGAAACGCGGTCCGGTTCCCAGAAAGAAAATCCGAAAAAGAAATTTGAAGTACTGCCTTACGTCCACACCATTTCGCATAATTTAAAAAGAGTGCTGGAAAATTCGGAGTAGATTTGGTTCTCACAGCACCCCGAAAGCTTTCTAGTCTTAGCGCTCTTTCTAGCAGAAATATTGCCAAGAAACCAGCTTGCAACATCAAGCATGCAACTAAATATGTTGAGGGCACTGTTTGCGTTGTGTACGAAATCCCTCTAAGCTGCGGCAGCATCTACATAGGCCAAACTGGCCGCTGCTTGAATGATCGCTTACGCGAGCACTCCAATTCACTCGAGGGTATAAACGGTAGGCACTTTCCCATGCATTGTAGCGACTGCGGGTGCCGTCTTCTTTTGTACAAAACTAAGCTTGTTGGCCGCGCCAAAGACCAGCTTACCAGAGAAATTCTTGAGGCGTCTAACATCCAAAGGACTGGAAGGGACAAGTGTGTTAGCGAACCTTCCCTTGATCTCTTGCATAAAGAATTTTGTTTCCTCAATTCAAAGTAAAATTTTTCTTCGTGCTGAAAGTTAAAGATCAAAGGGGGTGTTTGATGTTATCTTTTCACTGGGGCCCTGAATTTTTGTACATGTGTTGTTTTCATGATAATTGTATCGGCGTCCTAATCTTTCCGTTTGTTGCTGCGTGGCTGAACATGCGCACTGGTTTCCTCGAGTGTGGTTTTCAAATAAACCTGCAGTTGTCAGCGCTCGTCCTGTGTTGTCTCTGCACTGTACTGTCTTCATGCGCTATGTCTGTTTCAAAACCTGGATTAGTGTCGACAGGGTGTTTTCAAATACCTGTTGTTTGCTGTAAAACAGGTTGTGCTTTATAAATATTATATTAAGCGCTTTGAAATCACATAATTTATGATTTCACACGCCATGCAAGAAACTCAAATGGGACGGTATACTTATCTACAAAAAGCGGATAACCTGTTTTATAGACTGATGCCACCCTCGCTAATCGCGAGTTGCGCTGCACATTACATCCACGTCGCGACCAATAGAAAATCATAGCCAGTAACCTTGATACCCGTTCAAAGTAGCGTTTTAGGAATTCATTCTGTATCTCAACAAGGCTTGGGGAATCAGCGGTGTGTAATTTGAAAGGCAGTTGCATTATTCTATTACGAAATTGACGAGTTAGCTTTGAAACATTTTTTTTGTTTTTGCTAAGAAAACAATGTCAAGAAGTGGATAAATGACTTTGCAACAAGTTGAGGTCCGCTACACTTGTTTTTTTTCAGGACTACACCTTTTACTGCACTTTTGAAATCACTCATGTACAGCTAAAACTTCAGCGGTGAAGTCGCCGTGTGTTCCGACAGAGTATTAGCAACAAAAATATGGGAGCGTTTTTAAGCCCATTTCGAATCTGGCAACTTAGGTTTGCAATCACTGCAGTACATTTTGCTGCGTTCTTACGACAATGGTACGACGTGTCCTGAGACATGGATATGTTGCGCATTAGTCATGGGCTTGGCGTTTGAAAAAGCTTTGTCCTTTGCGGTACAAAATGCGATAAAGAATCTTGCACGAAAATCTTGAACAAAATCTAAAGCTGGTCATCATCACTCCATGTAGGCGTTACGTCAAAGGCTGCCACTAAATAATTTAAAATCAGCGCGTCGTCTGCAGCGTTACGACTGTACAATTCTGTTGTAGGGTATCTTAGCGAACTTTTGTTAATGATTTTCAGATTACAGTCTTATATACTTTGTTGGACGCTGTTTTAATGCTGAGAGGTACATTCAAATAAAAAATGAAGCGTTCACTGAAACTCCGCCTTAAGGGTATTCCATAGTTAATGGGTTACTACCAATGTATGCGGAATTAGCAATTATCTACAGTACATTCACAGATCCCAAGGTGTCCTCATACCACACGAGGTGTAGAAGTGTCGTAGTTCAGCGATGCGCCACTGCCCTGCGATGGCAGATGCTGCCACCCGTGATGGAGAGAGTTATCTAGGTTGCTTTTCTCGAGAAACCTTTCCCGGTCAATATTTAATCTCACAGTGCGGTGGGCAGGTTGTGATTACGCCACAAGATCGCGAGATGTAGGTGGGCCACCTACGTCAAAGCCCAGTTTCCCCTGCTGCTCCGACTTCGAGGCTTCAAACGGTCGGCACCATCCACGGACATTTGTTTTTCTTCCGACATCGGGATACTAAAGCTCTGAAGTTGAAGCAATTCATCAAGCAACGACAAGCATAACCCCCGAACTTGCGTTGTTTTTAATAGTCTGTATAATAGAGTAATTATAAATTTTTTTGAACATGCTCTCCGCATGCAGCTTATCTACAGATACTGCAGTTAAAGCTTCCCAGTCCATACCAGGTAGGTTAAAATCTCGTACTATTATTATTTTACTTCCACTGTGTGCCAGATTTGATAAGTGGTCATAAAGCCAATCAAAGGATTCCGCTGCATTTCTTAAAGGCCTGTAAATAGTGGCAATAACTAGCGGCATTTCATTCCTAAATATCCTGCACCGCACATTTTAACATTTTTGGAGGTTTAGTAGTGGATCCTATTCCAGACTCCTTATTAGTAGTGCAACACTACCACGCGTCCTGTGTCTATCATTGGGAAGGAAGTTGTATCAGGGAGGAAACACATGAAACAACCGCAATACGAGGATACAACCAGGTCCCAGCTCTTCCAATAAGATCGAGTTCATGTACTACTATCAAACTCTCTCATTAACAACACTTGGTGTATTAACGTTGATTAGACTGATTTCATACGAGTTTTGACGTCATTCAAGGTTTGAGGAAGCATCTTCATAGTTGCTTGCAAAGGTCACCCGCGAATTGGACTGGGAGCTCCATGTGTGAGCAACACGGTTAATATAAAGTTTATCGTGAACTAGCTTTTCGTTGGCATTCCAGTTTTTAAGGCGACAACCATATAAGGTTTATCAGGAATGAAACCCGGCGCTGAGCACAAAAGGAGTCACGAAAATTGAATTCGAAGTGCCAACAATCCCAGCACCAGAAGTGACGTCCACCAAACCGGACAGTGAAACCGGAAGTGCAATAATGCCGGAAATGACGTGAGCAAAACCGGAACCCAAAGCTGAAACTGACGTGGTGCCTTATTGCAAGCGATGGTTTATATCTATGCGTACGTTGTGCTGTCGTTCGTAAAGGCCTTCACCCTAAAAACTTTGACATAATGGCCTTCATCAGAAAGGCCTTTGAAACGTTAGTACTAGTAACTAACTAGTACTAACTAGTACATAAACGTAGCTAACTGGTAGCTTACGATGACACACAAAGTCCGTCGCATTTAGAGCGCGTAAGTAGCATTAGGTTCTCTCGGAAATTTTTATCCACTCACACAGAACGAAACCAGAATGTTTCTCTAGTGTTTTACATAAGTCCTCATCGTGTACACTATGATTAGCTCCTCTTAGTTTGCGGCATTTATTTAATGTTAATTTATAGCTCTTTAATTATGGGCCTGTGTCCTTGTTTCAAACTGACGAATGACGTGGATTCGCTCCACGTGTAGAAAAGTGGCGTCAAGAGCATGAGAAAAAACTTCTTTCAGCTTTTTTGCTTATTTTTTTCATCATTATTGCCATCGTTGACGCCGAAAACAAAGATTATTTCTTCAACCTCTATGCTTCGATTCAGTCAGCCATGTCTGAATAAGGGCTTCCCCAGCCCTTACCATTCTAAGCGATATTTGCTCTAATGACGTTAAGTTATGACGCAGGGGGAAATTGCACGGGGGAAAGAGGGCACGTGTACTCTTCCTCAGAGAGGATGATAATATGGGGAGAACGGAGAAGGCATCAAAAAGAAGCCTCATGGGGAATGCATTAGTGTTTGGAACTTGGCGTCTATGCTTGTATACTTTTTTTGCTCCGCGTTCTGAGCATGGTATTCTGTCCAGTTTATTTGTATGCGTATCTTTGATATCTTATTACTGCCATAGCGTTAGTGGCCCCGTTGTCAGAAAGTCTGGTGTCGACATTGTCAGCGTCGACGTTGTGAGCGAGAACTCACAAGCATGACTCTGGCATATGGTGACCGAGAGCACCGTAAGAAACAGGTGGGACACCAAGGTCACGTCACACCGTGGCGTCATCACAATTTGCCCACCGGTTAGTAAGAAAACTGGCCACCTTGGCAGGGGGCAGTCAAATTAATGATTGGTAGCTCAGGAAGAGCAACCTGAGCCACACAATGCCACCGCTGGGAGCACCTGCCATCGAAAGGCAGAGGCGCATCGCTTAATCGCTGGAACACTGCGCCAGGAAAGCTCGCTATATGTTTATGGTTTATAGGGGTTTAACGTCCTGAAGTAACTCAGGCTATGAGAGACGCCGTAGTGTAGCGCTCACAACAATTTTGACCAGCCGCCAGCAAGGGTATGATGACTTCCAGGGACCTTTGAATGTAGAGAACGACCTCCTGCATATATGGCAATTAATCCATGCCGCTATAGAGTCACACCCTTAAGGGAAAGATTGTCCCCTCCAGTGCTTCAATGCATGGATCTCCTGAGTTTCACATAGTGTCTTTGTCACTCTTTTCACTTCTTTTGTGGCGGTTAAGGAGACAATAGATACGGGCTTCTGTTACAGACTATTTATGGCTTCCATAGCATCGTGAATTGCATAAAGTATCATCACAAGCGGATCTGAATGGTCTGATACGTATTCATGATGTACCTTTAGCTCACTGTTTTTGTGGCTAATGGCTGCTCTTCTGCTGCTCTTTATTATAATCGACGTGCGTGTGTATGCAATACATGTTCCTGGGCATGCATCAACCGGATGTTGAGTTCTCGGTTACTGTTTACGACGAAGTTTAATCTAGTTCGCAGCTATAGTCGTGAATTCCAAGGAGGGGTAATTGCCTGTAACCACATTTTACAAGAAAGGTAAAAAAGAGGATAACGCACATACGTTAAATGTCGTCAAAGATCTTGGCATGTAACACATTGTAATATGCTTTTGTCACTTTGGTAGCCGCCATGATGCGTACAAGATGACTATTAAGCGAAGCCTATATCACCTCGTCCGTCAGTATAGCCAACCTAGTTTCTGTGCCAAAGGTTTGTACGAAACCCAAATTTGTCGAGCATGGTATTTTTGCTCATTTTCACATCGAAGTGCGCCAAGACTAACTAGGTTGTAAGCGCGGCAGAGTCGCTTAGTTGGGTCCCGAAGAGAAAGTGATGCCCATCTTTAGAAGATCGGTGAGGAGTCGTGCGATGTGGGCGAAGTCTAGCACGAACCGACGGTAAAGCGAGACCAGCTGCACTAAGCCCCGAACGTCGTTGCAGGAACGCGGCACCGGGAAACATTTCATGGTGCAGATCACAGCCTGATCAGCATCTTCATCATCATTGTTTATTTTATGATTAAAGGCCCCGGATAGGGTATTACGTAAGGTGGGGCGCGGGAAGGTAACGCATAAAAGTAACGCAATATTTGATGGCAAAACTAGAAGCATAAGACAGTCAAAAGGCTGTAGTACACCATCACACTTCAAGTGCCAGAGGCGCTGTGATGAAAAAGAAAAGGAAGAAACAGTTTACGATATAAGATTACATGTCAGGCATTGTTTGAATCTAACAGGATCACGTTCGATAACAACTTGTTCAGGAAGCTTTCGACTGCTGAATTGCGACTAGTAAGCAAGATTTGTTAAAGACGTTAGTATACCCTTGCAAATGCTGGATGCTCATGGAGTTGAGATGATGTGAGCACTCGTGGAGCTAATAGAGAATCAGGGAGACTGGGGAATTTGTGGTAAAGTTTATGGACCAGACAGAGGCGAGACATTTTTCGTCTAAGGGTTAGTGGGACGATACCGAGTGGTGTCTTAATAGTGCTGATGCTGTAAAAAAAGTCATAATTTGAAGATACAAAACGGATGGCGCGATTATGAATGGATTAAATTTCTTTAATTAGGTACGCCTGATGCGGGGACCGAATTGCCGATGCGTAGTCGAGAATCGGGCGAATGAATGCTTCGTACTTCAGTTTACGAATGGATGGCAGTGATGGACACCCGTGGTGTCGACGACATCACCTCGACTCGTATCCAAGCCTGCACCTCCATTTAAAATGTTACTTGACAGGATTGAAGTCAAGTCAAGCGCACAAGGCAGAGAACACAACCAAGCCGGAGAGTGCACCAGAGAACCACGTGGGAAAGCAAGGGCGTCATGCATGCGCCAAGTGGAGGCAATTCGTCCTTGCCTTACCGATAACATTATCTGTTGCAATATTTTGGCAACCGTTGGATCAAGACACAGCTTCTGTACTTGAATTCTCAAAACTTGATCAGCAGCAGCAGCAACAGCCTGACTACACCCACTGCAGGGCAAAGGCCTCTCCCCTGTCTCTCCAATTAATCCTGTCATTTGCCAGCTGCGCCCTCCGTATACCCGCAAACTTCTTAATCTCATCCGCCTACCTAACTCTGCGCCGCCCCTGCTATGCTTGCCTTTTCTTGGACGCCACTCCGTTACCCTAAAGGACCAGCGTTTATCTTGCCTTCTCGTTGCATGCCCTGCTTAAGGCCATTTCTTCCTCTCGATTTCGACTAGGGTGTCATTAACCCGCTTTTGTCCTCTCTCCGTATCTGCCCGCGTCCGGTCTATTAACGTTACACCTATTATTCTTCTTTGCATAGCTCTATACGTTGTCCTTAACTTAAGCTGAAGCCATTTCGTTAGCCTCCATGTTTCAGCCCCTCAGATGAGTGCAGGTAAGATACATCGGTTGTATACTTTTATCTCCAAGGATATTGGTAAACTGACATTCATGATCTCAGAGTATCTGCCATATGAGCTCCACTAAATTTTTTGTATCTTCATGCTGGGAGCAATCTCATGAATCCTCCATTTCTTTAAATTCATTTAATAGTGGCTTCGTACGGAACAAGTGAAGTGAAGACATGAATTCGCAGCATCTCTGATCCCCACCAGGTGCTATCCCCGGGTGTACAAGAAAGCTATAAGTCCAAAAAAGTGGATGGTTTAGCAAGGACGTGTACATTGATGCCATCCCCTGAAGCAGAATTTAAAAACTGTGATGCGCTGTCACCGGCAAAGAAAAGAGTGATTAAAAGGCGAACAAAATCTCACTTAGCAGCACTACAAAATAGAGAAACGCGTACCCTCTTGTGCTCATTGTATAGTAGTAGCGGTGCAACTCAGTATTACTGCCACTTGGCGTGATAAGGATGTCCATTTTGCACACAGGTGGAGTTGTATCGGAGCTTCGAAATGTCCACACCACACCACTGGCAGTAAGAAACTGTAAATGAAAACAGACAAGTTTCTGATCACTTGGAAGTTATGGTATAACGATTCTTGCAACGTGGACTTTAAAGAATTACTACGGATGCGATACTTAAAAATAGACATCAAATTTGGCGCCTGTGCTGTTTTCCCGTTCGCCTACTAAATCACGGTCCAGCCTATTCAGCCGTCTAAAACAATATGCCTCTAATTAATGAACTAATTACTCTACATCACTGAAACCTTTATCACTTACATAATAAATCATGAAACACCATTCAATTCATTTCAAACTTTATTTCAACTATTTCGCCAATTTTTTGAATATTATTTCATCCGAGGTTGTTTTCCCGTCCGCTCATTATATCGACGTCCGCACAATTTCGAGGTTTATTGGGCATCTATGGCCCTAATCAATGAACTAATATTCATAGCGAAATAATTTTTGCGCATCATACTCGCATCATTCTCTTTCGATTGCAATCATTTGTTTGATCCTTCCTCTCCTAAAAACGCCACAAAGGCTGCGGACACGTCTTGATGACACGACCTCGCCAACGAAGCTAAGTAAAGTTTTCGCATTAAAAAGAAGTGTATGCAGGGGTACAATAGCGTAAGAACTTGAAAATGGGCGCCGTGGGCATTTCAACTAGTCACCAGCTGATTTTGCTTTTGCACTGGAGTTCCTCTGTGTGTCCATGTGCTCAAATGCGTTTTTCTCTCGGAGAAAGCTGTATATTTGCTCGCAATAAGGACTTTAGAGAGAAAACTTTTTATGTTTAAACTCACATGTCTCATTGTCTAGACAATGGCTAACGCCTCGTCATTGCTGCTATCTACCAGACAGCGGTAATGAAAAATATATAGTAAATTACAGTAATTTACCCTTTATTTCACAATATTTTTGAATAGTTGACATTTTCCGCGCATTAAATTGGTTTCTAATAGATATTATTTTTATTCCAAACGCCCGCTTTTACAGAATGTTCTATAATTTCGTGAAGCAGTGTGAATGGAGAATAAGAATTTAGAAAGCGGTATTCACTGTTTCTTGCCAGTCAATACCAGCCTCCTAAATGATAGCTAGCATTTAGCGTGTGTGACATCCGGTTTTTCTGCCATTTATAAAATTCCTGCCTTGCAAGCTCAGTCCATAGGACAGAATCAGCAGCCAGTAATTTCATGAATGTTAGTAGTATTTGTCTATTATCCTCAAGGAGCACAAAGAGGCATATGAGGCGGCGGTTATTTTGGAATTGTTGTTGGCTTTGGACCTCGGGCCAGCATCCCACCTGTGTGGGGAGCTCGCTGATCTAGCGAGCCCATAAGGGACGAACATTCTTGTCCGAAATTCTTGTCCGAAAAAGTGAAGTTGCATCGATCATTAGTATCAAATCTGATAGGGAACTCGAGAAACTAACGTAATGGTTTCTTTTGAGTCATTTCTCCAGTGGAACTTTCATGTTGCAACTGCAAAAAATTGATGCAGATTTCAACCATGAACTCGGTTTGCTGCATGTCAATATCAGAAGTTTGAATAAATACAGGGACGAATTAGGATTGATTTTAAAGACTGTGGCGGTTCCATTTGATGTTATTATTCTCACTGAGGTTAATATAGATGTGTCGAGAAAATGTGCATTTGTATTTGCTGGATACACTCAGTACGCATTGTGCCGTGAAAATCGTAAAGGACGCGGTGTTATGCTGTTCATAAAAAAATGAGTGGATGACGAATAGAATTGACGTTAGCTTTATTCACGCAGAGGCGGTCACTCTCTATTTCAAAAGGAAATACAGATTACACTTTATGTGCAATATACAGGCCACCAAATCTGAATGCCAGTGCATTTCTAGATGAGCTGTATACTTTTTTCATAAATGCATGAATGAGAAACACTTCACCATTGCAGGGGATCTAAACATAGACATTATGAAAGAAACAAAAGGTATCACAGCTGATTACCTCAATTTACTTGCAGAATTTGGACTAGTGAATGTAATTAATGGATACACGAGAGAGGAATACTTAGGTGCTAATATTACAAAGTCATGCATTGACCACATAATTATTCGTTTGCAAAACCAGCAATATGTTTCGGGAGTTATAAAGCAAAAACTAGCTGATTATTACTTTGTAGCGCTTACAATTATGTCTGACGATCATACAACTGATGGAGGTAATATTACAGGTTCTGTTATAGATAACAGAAAAGTAGACAATTTAATTCGTAATGTTAACTGGAGTTACTTTTTAGATTTAGATCACATCAGCTTATATAGCAAAACTATTGAAATCTTTCGCAACGTCTATGCGTAGGCTACTAAATCTGTCAACATCAAAATAAGGAGAACAGATAAGAAGTGGATAACTCATGAGATAGCGGAGTTGTGCTGAGCGAAAGACAAAGCGTGGCAAAAATGTAGGAAGCAACCGAAGATAAAGCTTTAATAGATGAATATCGCGCATTGCGGAACCAGGTAATGGCGAAAATGCGACTGGCGAAAAGCTCGTTCTCCGCACAACGGTTTTCACTGAACAAACATGACGGAAAGAAAACGTGGCAAATTGCCAATGAACTGATGGGTTCGAGGGGATGCTTGTAGCGCGACAAAAAACTCAAGGGACGAACGGGACGAACGGGACAAGCGCCAAAATGAACCAACTCGCCCAGCAAAATGTTTTATTGAACTGATGGGTAGACAGAAAAAGACATGTGTTGATGAAGCAGTAAAGAATAATTTCCCAAGGAAGAACGTGAAAGTATTCTGCGATAAATTTAACGATGTATTTATAAACACAACAAAAAACTTGCGAAATATAGCAGTCAGCAGGCCTGTACCACATCGACCGAAACGGGCATGTGTGCATACCGCATATTTGCCACTGATAAAAGTTGACGAGCTATGGAGCATTATATGCAGAATGAAGCAGTTCAAGCCACCGGGATATGATGGCATCCGTCGAAGAGATCTTTACAGAAATTTGGCGTTTTGAAAGAAGTGCTCATTAACATACTGAATGGTGTATTCGAAACTGGTGATATAGATCAAGAACTTAAAATATCTGTTGTCAGGCCGATCTACAAACACGGGAAGAAAGGTGACTGTACAAATTATAGGCCAATCGCAATACTTTCATCAATAGCACATATTATGGAAAAGCATGTTGCATATGTTATGGAATCATTCTGCGAAAAATACTCTTTGAATAATGCTGCGCAATTTTTCTTCACAAGGAATAGAAGTAAGACAACACTTCTTGAAGAATTTTCTGACTATGTTTACAATGCACTAGAAAATAATCGCATTGTGTTATCCTTATTTCTGGACTTAACTGAGGCATTTGACACGATAGACCATATGCTACTACTCAAAAAATTAAGCTCACTCTGTTTTCGCGTTCATTTTAACAAGTTTTTTGTCAATTATTTTAAAGCTAGGTTGCAGTGTGTGGTGCTTGATAATACGAGCGGAGATTTAAAAAAAATTAAATTCGGTGTACCTCAAGGAAGTACACTTGGCCCACTGCTTTTTGACGTATATGTATCTGATTTGGGTTTATTACAGCTCAAGTCAAACATTTTTCAATACGCTGACGATACAGCGCTAGCACATGAAGCTACTGATTATCGTACAGGCGTGGAATCATTTCAAACAGATATAAGTAGAGTGCTTGACTGGTTCTCGCAAAATTTCATTTTCTTGAACGTTAACAAAACAAAACCCCATAAAATTGTTATTTTAAACCAACCACTGTATCTTCACGCATCCCATTGTTACCAGTGTAATTGTAAAGGTATGCAAATGGAGAGAACAGTTCTCTCTCTGGACATCCACTTTGACCAACACCTCACATGGAGCGACCACATCGTCTACCTCTCTAGAAAGATAAGGGCCATTGCAGCTATGATGTATCATCTTCGTGGCAAATCTCCGCTTCATTTTAGACGATTCATCTATACAGCATTAGTAGAACCTGTTTTAAAGTACGGCATTACTGTATATGGTAACTGCTCCGAACACCAGAAAGAAGCAATAAATGTTATCCTAAAAAGAATAACGAACACTATATCTTACGCCACCAGACTACACTCGGTTGACATGAAAGAGAAATACGATAAGTTAGGCATCCTTCAGATTCGTGAACTCTTCCACTTTATTGTGTTAACGTGGTATTATTATTCAAATGAATATAAGACTCCCGTAAAAAAAGATGTCACGTTGAGAAAAACGGAACGTTTTGTTAAGCCACGGGTTTATACAAGCTGTGGTAAAAAGATGCGCAATTATTCTGTACCAGCTGTATTTAATGAAATTCCCGATGATCTATGTATTGCTAATAACAAGCTTAGGATGATGAAGGACATAAGAAATTGGTGTGCAAACGTATTGCCTTGTGTACAGCTTGAGTTGTTTCATATGTGCTATTTTGTGTTCAGACTTTTTTCTCTGTGTTAGCATGACTGTTTAGAAAAGAAGTGTATTCACACAGAGTTATTTCTCCACCTGCTGCCTGATCTGCCAACAAGCAAAATGTGCTTAGTCAGATCAGATTGTATGGATATGTATGCATACAGACGAATAAATTTTGATTTGATTTGATTAGTTTATCAACCCGAGACAAAATGTACAAAGGTTGAGGGGGACCAGAATCACTTGTAGGCTCCCCCTCGGTCCTTTTTGTTTTACGTTGTCAACTATCCCCTCCTCCTGTGTTCTCTCTATCGCGGCTCGCTTTTTCAGATCATTTATCTTTCCTCTATCAATATGAGGCCCACGTGACTCCGACTGGCGCAACCCGTACTTGACAATGCCTTCAAGTTCTGCGTACTGGGGTCGACGTAGGCAATAAAGGCCTCCTCCAAGCTCAAATTCTCACTCTGGACCTACAGGCTCCCCGGAGTCTTGCGCTCACTGTACGATATTCGGCATCGAGAGAACTTAAAGTTGCTCGAGATTAGAACGAGAAAAAAAGGAAATGAGAGCGACACCATAAGTGCATGTATCCAGGCAAAAGGATAAAATTTAAACTGAAAAAGTTAATCCGCTGTAAAGACCGCTGTTTCCTCTCGATCTTCCTATTCGCCTTCTCTTTGCCAGTACGAGTTTCAAGTTCAGTTAGTGGAAGTAAAGTGCGTAACCTGGCTGCTTAACACCATCGCCAGTGCGAGAAAGTCGGTACCGTCTTTTTTTCTTTTACGTGAGCTTGCTGTGCACAATGCACAAACAAATATTCCTTCCATTTAAAACATACATGTGACACCCACTCTTTGATGGCTCAAATGTGGTCTCACCTTTTCTGCCACTTGTCGCTTGATTGCATCACGATATATTGGGGCCAGACATAGAAGCTCAGGACAATCTTGCGAATGACTTAGTGTGTTTTTATACGACCACTGTTCAAAAGCGCGTTCAAACCACTGATTTTTAAAAGCAACCATCCTGAAATTGACGTATGAGGTATGAATGGCTCTCGCGTACTACTGGCGGTAAAACTGCGCGTTAAGTTGTTGACCTGCGTGGGTGCCTTATAAACCAATGCTTCCTCATCCAGAATAAAACCTTCCTTTGTCTGTGTCAGGCTGCCAAATAATTCCACCACTGTGCCTTCAAAAATTAGGTGGCGCCCCTCACTAATCTTCTTCCATAGAAGATCGGCCCATACACTGAAAACGTTGGCTTGACCTCTCGGTACAGAACTATTACAGCTGAGTAATAAGGCTATTTCATGCTTAGCAACGTCAGCGATGGAGTAGCGCTGTTGGCAATTCACGAAAAAATAGAAAGCGAAATCCTGTAGGTAGTTTTACGTCACTAGCGGTGATGCGTAGAAGCATCGGTAGGATCTCCGCGGGTCAGGCGTCTCTTTATGTGTTGTGTTGTGTTGGGTTTTAAGGCACATAGGCTGCTAAGGCATCATGCGCCAGGCTCAAGGTATAGAATAAGTTTTGTGCGGAATGTTTACAAATGGGAACTATTACCGATGGTGTAGATGGCCTAAAATATTGTACTGCCTAGTAATAACACAGGGGAAGAAATTTGGAAAAGGCTAACTCTGAAAGCCTTAAAGTATATCAGGTAGCCTCAGCGGCTATCTTTGGCTGGGCAAGGATCCTGAGGCTCCCAACCAATCGAAGAAAGACCTTAGCCTTCTTCTCGGGGATGAGAAAATGGCTGAAGGTGTATCATGCAATGAAGCGAGGCAGTGGTTCAAAGTTTACAGTTCTTCAAGTACGCCTGCCTCTTTTAAAAAGCTAGGAATAGAAGGTATGTTAACAATGACATTATCATCTAAGAGCAGTGTTGGATGAAAAAGAATGCATTCATTATAAAATTGAGTAAAATACTTTTTCTTAGCTTTTCCAGTTTCACAGAAGAGAATAAAATGTAGTTAACCATGAGTTCATCTCCGCATTTTGGGCAAACAGGTTTGTATTGTTTTGTTAGTAGGAAGTTGTGCTTAAGGTGCGTGTGGCCTATTCGGAGACGGCATAAGATCACTTCATTGAAACGTTCTTGGTGCACACACGACTTAAATTCACCTAAAACTGCTTTTACCAAGTGTAGTTTATTATTTTCTTCATTGTTTCAAGCCAACTGCCATTTCTTCCTTCATTTCCTTTGTACTGATTTAATGCAATCCTTAAAGGACATATTTACTTTTTTTATTTCCTTCCCACCTGACTGAGCAGCGCACAAATCTTTTCTCTCGTTGCCTTTTATTCCCACATGACTCGGGACCCAGCACAGTTTTATATTTTGTCCTTGAGCTGTGGCACTTACTACGTAGTGTATGGTGTAACCACGCAGAGGTCTGCTTGCATTTTTAGAATGGAGAGCTGTAAGTACACTTAAGGAGTCTGTGTAAATAATATTTTCGAGGTTCTCACTTAGTATTTTTTCTATGGCCACACATACTGTGTAGCACTCCGCGGTGGAGATGGAGGAACACTGTGGTAGTCTTACTATTTCCTCTGAATTCCCTCGCACCACTGCGCTTATTACGCAAGTATCTGTTTTTTGATCCATCAGTATAACATTCTGTAAAACTACTGTATTTTTCTTCAAGGGCACGAAATTCTTGTATCATATATGTTGCTGTGGAGTTTGTTTTTTTACGGAAATGTGTAAGAGTGATGTCACAGATTGCAGGAAAATGGTACCATGGAGGCAGTGGACCTCGTTTTCGAGCAATTGCAGGTAATGCATCCATTACGCCGAGGTTTTGGCACATATCTTCATAACGCAGGAGAAATGGCCTTATAGCTAATGGTATGTTGTTAACTAGTATTCTAGATGGGCACTTTGTGACTATTCGGTGACAGGTATGTTTAGGTAGTGAACGGATTTTTAAAACGTACGAGCATGTGAGAATGGTTCTTCTGTCTGTAAGTGATGGTTCGTTGGTTTCCACATAAAGACTGTTTATGGGTGATGTCATGTATGCACCGGTGGAAAGACGAAAACCTAAATTATGTACTGGACCTAGCCGTTTAATTACGATTGCCTCGCGGATCCATAATCTAGGCATCAATAATCTAATGTAGAGGGTACTACAGAGCGATGAATCTATAAAAGACAAGTCCTGTCGGAACCCCAGTGTTTTCGTGAAAATACTCTTAGTATATTCAGATATTTAGCAGCTTTCTTTTTGAGGGTGTGTATTTGCGGTAGGAATGTGACTTTTTTTTCATAAGTTATTCCTAGAAATTTGTGCTCGTCTTTAATTGGTAGTGCGACTTCATTTAGATAGAGGGAGGAGGGATCAGTGTGCAGGCGTCTTCTAAACGAGAACAGAAAAGCTACTGACTTTTGCGTAGAAAACCTGAAACCATATTTTGTCTGCCCATGTTGTTAGTTTATTTCCTGTCAGCTGTATTTACCTTTCACACGATGTAACGCTAGAGGATGTGCAAGCAATCTGGAGATCGTCGACATAGACTGAATACATGATAGACTTTAGAATTATTTTTGCTTGAGAATTCATTTTTACTATAAAAAGCATGGTGCTTAAAATGCACCCCTGAGGCACGCCGTTCTCTTGAAATAAATTCTTAGAAAAAGTGGCACCCAGGCGTACTTTAAATGAACGGTTGGTCAAAAAGTCACTGACGCATTTCAGAATTCTACCGCGGATGCCGAGGTTTCCAAGGTCCCGCAGTATGTGAAACCTCCATGTGGTGTCATAGGCTTTCTCTAAATCGAAAAAGACCGCAAGATAGTGTTGCTTGTGTGTAAATGCTTCTCGGACTGTGCTCTCAAGGCGAAATCGATGTTCAGCTGTAGAGCACGCCTTTTTAAACACACACTGATGGATGTCAAGAAGATCACGGGATTGTAATAGAAACATTAATCTAATGTTAAGGACGCTTTCAAAGGATTTGGCAAGTACGCTTATTAGGGCTATAGGCCTGTAATTGCCAGGGGAGGTAGGTACCTTTCTCGGCTTCAACAACGGTACAATTATGGCTTTTTCCCAAGCCTCCGGTATCTCTCCTGATAACCATATTTAAAAAAAAAAATTCAGAAGCGAGTCTACAGCGGGTTCGGACAGGTGGGCAAGCATTTCGTAATGAACTTCATCTGGTCCTGGTGCAATCTGTTTACCGGAAGAAAGTACGCTGTTAATTTCTTGTAGCGTAAATGGGCTAATATCTGCTTCGTGAGCACTGCCCTTTATCGGCAGTCTTTCTTTTTGGGCTGTGTTTTTATATTTTAGAAATTATTCTGTATAGTGAGAGGAACTAGATACAGTGGAAAAATGCTCACCTAATATGTCAGCTTGTTCTTTGATATTTGTGTGTACACCAGGGACTGTCAGAAGAGGAACTGTGAACGGAGAGTAGCGACCATTCATTTTGTGTACTGCCTCTCACATTTTTTACGATGAGACTTGGCTGTTTATCGAGGAAATGAAACGCTGCCAAGATGGTTTTTCGGCATTTCGACGTATGTACAGCCCTTTTGCCCTCGCTTTTTTAAAGTTTATAAGGTTCTCCTGTGTGGGGTATCGGCGAAATACACCCCAAGCTTTATTTTGTTGTTTTTTTGCTTCTCTGCAGTATCGTGTCCACCGCACTTTATAGTTGCGTTGTACTATTCCTGAACATTGGGGACAGCCAAGTGTGCGGCAGCAAGAATAAAATTTGTGAACTTTTAATTTATTTCATTTACATTAAGATTTTCTAAGGCAATATTTTCTAACGTGGCTGGAGTTCTAAAAAGCTGAGAGTCTGCTAAATTGAGCTCCCAACGCCGTGATTATGTCGGGGTGATTGATGGTGGAGATGACAGGCAGATATCAACAGGGAGATGATCGCTTCCATATGGGTTGTCTAAAACATCCTATTTAAAATCGCTAAAAACTGTTGGAGAACTAAAAGACAAATATAAAACACTCATTTTTACTGAAGTAGGGGAGCAATAAGTAGGTTTACCGGTGTTCAATAAACAAATATTGTTGGATATTATAAAATCCTCAATAACCTGACCTCTGCTATCGATTTTCTCACTGCCCCAGAAACAAGAATGTGCATTAAAATCGCCAACTATCAAGTATGGCTCCGGTAACTGTTCTAAAAGGTTCTCTAATTCATGTTGTGTTACATCTGGATGTGGTTGGAGATATATGCTACAAAGTGTAATGGTTTTGTAGTCAACTACAGCGGCTGCTACGGCTTTGAATCTAGTTTTCAGTTTGATCTCGCCAGTTGTTACTCCAGGTTGCACAAAGATGCCTACGCCTCCTGAGAGTCTGCTCGCCCTCTCTCGATTACGGCGGAAGACAGTGTACTTCTTTAGCACCTTTGTGTGCTGAGGGCTTAGATTGGTTTCCTGCACACATAAAGCAATAGGGGAAGTTGTGTTTAAAATGTAAATTGTGTCGTTATAGTTATTTAAGAGACCTCGGCAGTTCCAGTGTATTATGAGAGCCATCTTAATGTTGTGTGCGTGTGAGCAGATAAAATTGCATTAATTTTGATTTGGCCTCGTGACTCGGAGCCTCGCATTTTATGATCGATCCAAGAACCTCCGCCGTCCGTCCGACGTGGACGGCACGGGGCTGCCCTGTGTCGTGTCCAACGCCTCTGCAGAGGCGCTGGACGACCGTGCAGGATGCACCCTGACTATTGAGTTAGACCTCGAAATGTGGGAAGAGGTCTTGAGGCCCGCTCACCCAGGGGTCTGCGCAGCCTGCTTTGGGGTTGGCGGAGTAGTGTCAGCTACTCCACCAGGGGGCGCGGATGTCCCTGCCATAGGCCCACTGCGTGCGGGCTGGACAGGTGCCGAAGCCTGGTGTGATGCGCCGCGCCCACGCACCACATCGGCGAAGTTTGTTTTTGCAGTGAAGAAGAACCTGTTTCGGCGTATAGCCTTCTTGCTTCCTTTTTTTCAATTGGTTTTTGGGGAAAGGAAATGGCGCAGTATCTGTCTCATATATCGTTGGACACCTGAACCGCGCCGTAAGGGAAGGGATAAAGGAGAGAGTGAAAGAAGAAAGGAAGATGTGCCGTAGTGGAGGGCTCCGGAATAATTTCGACCACCTGGGGATCTTTAACGTGCACTCGCATCGCACAGCACACGGGCGCCTTGGCGTTTTTCCTCCATAAAAACGCAGCCGCCGCGCTTCCTTGAAATAAATGTTTTCAGTGCTTTTCATAGTAACTTTTTTTTCTTTCTTCCAGGACGGACAAGCCCTGGAGTGTGCAGCATGGTCTCCTTCAGAATTTCTGCACCGCGGGGCAGCAACAAATTCATCTGACTGGTGGTCCTTCGAAGAGCATTTCACACAAGTTTTGCGGCCACGACAACTCTGTGAGCCGTGGCGAAACCTCTGGCAATTGAAACATCTGCGTGGGTTGGGTATGTATGGCCTTACATTTATGTTCAGGTACCCGAATTCAATGCTTTCAGGTAGTGAGTTGGTGTTCAAAAGTGAGAATCAGGTGTTTCGTATCTATTTCCTTGTTATCCTTCTGGATCTTTATCCGCTGAACATTTATGACATCTTGGTCGGCAAGGCCTTCAAGCATTTCTTTTTCAGAGAAGTGAACAAAATCAATTGCTGATATGACGCCTCGGACTGTGTTCAAAGATCGATGTGACGTGATGGAGAGAGGAATCTCCCCTATCGATACAATGTTTGCAAGTTTCGAGTGCTGGACGGTGTCACGTAGTTCGAGCAGTAAGTTGCCACTAGCCATTTTTGATACCTTGTACCCAAAGCCCAAGGTATCTGTCAGGCACTTTGCTACCAGGAACGGGAAATTCAATCTTGCTTGTTTTTCTTCAGGGAATTTTGGGAATGACAAATTTTGGGAATGAAATTTTGGGAATGACAATTTTCTTTTTTGAAAAAAAAAATCTTCATCATTCCGCCCTCTTTTTAGAGAGCGATCCGGTTTGGAATAGAGGGGATCCATAAGAAAATTTAGTTTTTCAGTCACGAAACCAGACACCCACCATGGAGCCCAACAAGGGGACGGGACCGGAACTTGAAGTCCTGCCGACGCCAGCTGTACACCACTGCTGTAACCAAATATGGGCAACTCAGGGTAGTTACGCCACACAAAGTTAACCCTTGCCGCCTATGAAATATTTAAGAAAAAAATGAGAAGAGAGAAGGAGACAGGAGTGTTTTGAGAAAGACGATAGGAAAGTAAAAGATGCAGAGAAGGACAGGAAAAGGTGACTGCCGATTTCCCGCGGTCGGGTTAGTCCGGAGGTGCCGTCTACAGGAAGCTGGGGCCAAAGTGGTGTGTTGCCTCCGCCGAGGGGCCTTTAAGGTCCAAACGCTCGTCATCGGCTCAACCACCAGGAACCCCTTTTCCTCGGACACGGCGATGCCACGCACGGCAAGGCATAGGTTCTCGGGTCCGTGGTAATGCACTATTCACCATCATCCCCTTGCGGGAATTTCCCTGCGGATGCTCGGGAACCCGTGGTGTCGCCACTCAGGAATGCCTGCAAACTGCAGACACCCGCCTGCGGTGACAAGTGTCCCTTTATTCCTCAGAGAACGGAACTACCTTTTCTCGAGTGCTGGTTTCTGCAACTTAGAGTAGTGAAAAGTTCCTACGAAATATAAGGTCTTTGGAGCCGTTCAGGATAATTAAGAATTTCCTGATGAACATCGTATCGTCAATTCCTATCCTGGAAGTGCCCATTCCAGTTGTTGCGAGAAAGTGACACCCTGCACTTCGGCTCCCTGACCCAGTCCAATGAGCTTCAACTTTGAATAGTTTGTCGTCTCTTTATGGCAGAAATAGAAATGACGGCAACCCAGTACCGAACACAGCTTCTACCTCAAGTCCGTCAATGAAAACGGCGATGGGAGTGGCAACAATTTTTTCGGTGTTTCCCGTCCAGTTTGGCATTTTTCGTAATCACAATGGCGTTAAGGTATGTTGACTGTTCGGAACCGGCCCCCAGCTGGTTGCTGCCTTTAGTATCCCTGGCGATGCCTGGGGGAGCTGCCTCTGACAGCTTAAGCGATGCAGGGATGGTTAAGCGAAACACGTCAAGCAGGGGATGTAGAGCGTCGTCCAGTATCTGTTGAGTTCCACTATCATCCGCACTACCTCTGTCCGCGTAAAAATGATGGCTAGCAGAGTAGGCGGGAAGGTGCTACCATATTCGCCGTAGCGGCAATAACGCTACACGTGGTCTGGTCATCCGCACTAGAATAAAAAGAGTCTGCGGTCATCATAGAGGCCGACGTCGGATCACTGCAGATGTGGGCGCCTTGAGGGTTTCAATACAGGCTATTGCGAGAATTCCGTCTTCCAGCGTATCGCCACACTCCGCGCGGCATGATCACGCTGCGGACAATGAACGGCAGCTTTATAGGTCACGTTATGCTTTAGGAGGCGATATAGCGCGCTAAATATCGTTCTAAGCGAATTCTGCGACGCCGGCTGCCGACTCAGTGCTTGTAGCAGTGAATCTCTGACGCTACGCAAGCACAATTTAACGAATGACCTCTTGATGCCAGTTATTATCTGTCGCAGTGACCCCCACCGCGACCGTCAGAAAGCCGCTGGTCGGGCATTCGTACTGGCGTCACCGCTCTCGTAGAGTTTGCTTAATAGTTGTGGCAATCATGACGAAGTCATTGGCGTTTTCGGTGGGTTACACACTAGGCCGGCGAGTAACTGCTGCATGATAAAGCGAATAAGCTGTACTAAGTTGCTTTTTTCACTAAAACACGATCACCACGGTGGAAAAAGAGGTCATTGTCCTAAGCAAATACACCGATGCTTTCGTTTCGGTTATGAATGCGCTCTTCAAGAAGTCATAGCGCATTGTGTCATCTGTGAGAGCTCTGAAAGTTGTCAGTGAGGTGCTGGCGTTAGTCGCGCAATGTTTATAAGTTCGCCTCCTGCTCTTCTAAAATGCATTGTTTCTGTTGGAGAGCTAGCATTATTCCTCTGGTGAAACTTCGCTACTGATGCCGACGGGTCTAGGCAGTTTCCATATCTTCTAGCAAGTTTACGTGGATGCACACAAGCATGTTAGGAGAGCCACTTGTTGAGTGTTCATGCGTACTATGTCTTGAGGAACTTGACATTCTGAAGAATCGTCTCGAAATGGGCAGTACTCTGTGGCTAGGCAGAACAGGCGGCGGCAAGTACGATGGGGAAGTGTCGACGCTTCAGATCGGCTGTGGTGTGCCAGGAAGTGTGTTGTGCGTATCTAGTGCCACCAGAAAAGTGGCCACTCGATAAACTTTAAGAGAGACCCTCAACAGAAGGCTTAATTAAACTGAATCTATTGGAGACGGTGAAAAGTCAGTGTTTGAGATTCACTGTTATTGTTGGCCTCTGGAGGAATGGCACATACCCACAGTGGGGGAACTTCGTTCTCCTTAAGCCTTAGGCCTGTTTCTCTTCGTCGTTATTGTATTCATTTTGACGGAGTCGTGCAACCTAGAAACGCCTCGCAGCGCCTTGAAGCCTTATGCGCCGGGCTGCCAGAGTGCAAAATTAGAACTTTAATAAAGATGTGCAGTTTATCGTTACATCACGAATTTTGTAAATCGTCAGCAATGATCAACAGTTCGATCACGGCCTGTGTCTTTTTACTCAACCCCACTGCACGCGCCTTTTCGCGGCTTTAGAGAGAGCAATAAGGGAAGGCACTGCCATTCCTGTACTCCTAATAAAAAACACGTGTTGCTGCCTGCCCAAGCTGGAATGCGCCAAAATATTCAGCAGACGAAATTTTATTGATGCTCTAAAGCTACCGCGTCGCGCTCTTACTGTCCACGAGGAAAAAAGAGAAAAGCGCAGGCTATGGTGCCTGCTCGCGCAAGACAGCAATATCCAAAGGCGAAAGGCCTTCTCTTTCGCCTGTCTTTGCTTGGTGTTTTTGAAAGTGACCTCTAGGGCTGCCATGGTTTACGACCAAGTGCAGGACGTGAAATTCAGTGACAGACTAGACGAGCATACGGGAAAGAGCCCCCCCCCCCCCTTCCCTTCCCTCCCCCTCCCTTCCTGTATCATGAGGATTGCCGGATGGCGTGCTGCAGTATACTCGCCCTGCAGTCATGAACGGAACCGGAACTTGGTGCACTACAATGAACTACGTATAATTTGTCAGCGCTTCCGTATCGTGACTACTCTCCGGCTTACACGGTGCCACTGAAAGCCTGAAGGCTGCGCGCATTACTCATGGGCTGTCCTATCACGAATAAACGGCAGATTATGCCTATGCAATGCAATTATATCCTAGGATTAGCGCCACAAAAATTCTAGTTCAAATAGGACACTCGCAGAAATTGCAAACTGCAGCCAATTCAAAATAGGTAACGATTTCTAGATGACTGCCTACAGACATTATCAAAATTGCCGTCCGTGTAAAAATAACGCTTCACATATCTTTCCGAGCACAATAAAGGGGCCCCTGCTACTTTTTCTCACGACGGTTTAATTCAGAAAAATGCGCTTTGCTATAGGCAGATTCGAAATACTTTCTCAGAATGCGGTTAAAGCGACATGAGCATCTGGTAGCATCAATATTCACTCAGGGTCAAATCGGCACCTCGCGTGATATTATATTTCCCTGCTTAATAAAATACGAAAACAGCGTAGTAAGCTTCACCACTTGCCCCCTAGGCTGCATGCGCAGGAAAATCCGTAAATCAGCAAACCTGCATTTCAGCATATTTCTTGTTGCTTATTTGTAGCAAAAATACCTTGACTCTCTTGCCTCCATGGCTTTCGAGAAGGGATAAAGAAGCTGGGAGCTCAGTACATCTGTTTGACGGAAACATGTGCATTACGCTATCCTGGTCAATCCTAGCTTTTCTCTTGAGAATTTTACATTTGAGAAAAACGTTCGTCCATACGTACATCACATTTCGTTGAACACTGCCGGTTGATTCTATACACGTTACGAGCTCATTATTTGCATACTATCAAAGCTCAGGAATGCTCAAGTACTCATTTCATGTACCGTAGTCCTTTGGCGTCAATATAGGAAAATCGTTCAAGAGGCTAGAGAAGCTTTGACGGAAAATAGGATGCGAGTAAGACTCCTCAGTGTACTTTCCGACCTAAAGACAGTTATGCGTGTCTAGTGCAGAGAAGAGCGGTCGATAGTAAGAGCAATGGTGTTTCCGCACATTTCGCGGAGCGTTTGCTAGTGGAAGCGACTTGAAAAATATTAGTTTTTCCTTTGGATAGTTGCCTTTCAAACTTTGCACATAAGTTGAGTGCAACAAACGAGCTGCGGTTTCCACGTTGCGCAGTAGAGCATAGTGCTCCACAACTACTTTTTTCCTCTGACAGACATAAAGATGAAATCTTACCTGTTTAAAATCGGCGTTCTGAGTCTGCAAATCGTCTTGAGAGCCATCAGCAGCGCTTGAATGCGTAGCCATGACAAGCAGGGCGATTACAATCACTGGAGTGTTTCTCTTCTCCATCGTAGCCCTTACACAGTCAGTCGTTCAAGATGTGCTCGCAAGTAAAGCCTGTATATATATAAAGTTTTTGCCACCTGCGTCACGCCAACACAGAATGAGAAATGACACATTATCTTTATACTTTTTGAATTCAGCATTGCAAAGTGTAAGGAAAAGCTGTAACCACTACATCGTTATTTCCCCTTTAAGTAAGCTTTAAAAAATAAGATTCCAACACTGACTGCCCGTTGAAAGGCCATAACACACGTATCATGATTAGTCTTCGTCAGACATCTACCATTGAAATCTTTAAGGGTTCTTGTTGCCATGCAGCGCATGTACGCACTTTCTTCTCCTGCACTCAAACACGTCCAGTCCGCGTGCTATAAAAGAATAAAGAGCGTTCGGCTGATTATTTCCAACCCAGTTTTTTTTTCGTTTGTAGCTGGTTACAGGGAGTGTTTAGAGGGAGCACTTTAAGTACTTTCAAAAATAGGCTTTTTGGGGTAAAAATATTGCTTTTTCAGCGTAGTATTACCAGTTCTGGCAGACACCAGAACACTGGTTAATCATTTTAAGTAGTAAGCTTGTTAACTATTTCTTTAATAATTAACTTTTTAATAATTAAACGCGATTATCCTCAGTGCTGTGCCTTCAAAAATCTGGCTGCATCATGCGAAAATACATGCATTTTTGAAAGCATGCATTCAAAGCAACCTTTCAAGTGCATGTAACTAGTTGAGAAAGCCTAATTTTGTCGAGCCGCAGCACCAAGGGTAATCGCGTTTTCGGAATTCCAAAAACTAATTTGGCTATTACTAACAACCGGCTACAAACCTACAGCTGCCGCTAGGCGTCTAACTCTTACAGTTAAAAAGTTAATTACCAGAAATTAGTTTACCAGCTTACTACTTAAAGCAATTCACTAACTTTCCGTTGTCCGCTAACATTGGTAATACTATGCCGTAAAATCCATATTTTTACCCCAAAAAACCTATTTTCTAAAAAACTTTTAGTCTTCCCCGTAACACCTTGTGTACAGCCGTGGAAAGTTCCCTCGTCAAAATCGGAGGGCCAGTTGTAACTGAGGTCATGCAGTAACCGATTCTTGTACGGCGGCAGTATTGGGAGATGTGTCCGGTCGTCCACAGCGGCAACACACAATTGGTGGGCGCCAGCGATTAACTTACGGCTCCAGGAAAACGGGGTCCGGGCGTTGATTGCAGTCAGGTTGTAGCTGCTGGCGCACCAAGTCGCCCGTGTAGGCAGACCTACTTCCCACAGACTGACAAGTTGGCGGGAGATCGTAGGGTCTCTGAGTGGCGAAGTTCGTTGCGCAGCGAGGTGGTACCTAAGAAGTAGACACAGTAGCGGGCTCTACTTGCAGTGCGCAGCCATCATGCGAGGCGTCATCACGACGCACAGGGTCCTGGTGGCGGAAAAATTCTTCACGCACAATTTGTAGAATCACGTAAGTCATGGTCATAGGATCAGTGACGTAATAATTCGCCACGGATGTGAAGTTGGCAAGTCGCCCAAATTTCATGACGATACGACGAACCTTCAAGGCCTAGAACGTTCTACAGTGCCTGAAGACATCAGCATTACTGTTCAAAGTTTCTTTACTGATTAGGAATGTATAAGCATATTCTACGATCCTTTTAAGTCACTGTCTAACTTTTTCTTCCGACATCCGTGGATACACTAGACTGCCCAACTTTATGATGTCTTCTTTGTACGTGGTGCAAGTCTCGCCAAGTAATTGGGCTCATAAGGCTTGCTCGGCGCTTTTCTTTTTGGCAGATCCGTCACCAAAGCACTTTATTGCTTCTATAAAGCGGTCTCAGGTAGTGAAGAAGTCTTCATGATTGTCGAACCAAATCAGAGCAGTTGCTTCCAAAAAGAACACTACGTCGGCTAGATTAACAGTAGCATCCCACAGATTGTACCGCCTCACCCACTCGAAATTCGTGAGCCACTCGTCGACATCTTTGTCAGATTTTTCAGCATCGGTCCGCGGTCCGTGGTGATGCTGGCAGTGGCTTGCCGCGGGTGGTGCTTTCTCGGCGGCGCTGTTCTGAGGCATTTCCAGAGGAAGTGGAGGTATTAGATGTCTACGGCTCCATCGAGCACCAGACAGACCCGTCTTGGTACCAAGCAACGTCAACCAAAGCTGTTACGTACACAGCATGCACTGAGCATGTACCTGGGCGTCTGTAACAAGGTTCGGTGACGGGGACCGAGGGCTCAGCGCGGCCAGACCGACCAGCTAAGTCTTCCTCTATGCTGAGTTCCTTCGCTTCGTCGTCGGCACAAGGTTCGTGACAGTATATATATACAGGGCGTCCCAGCTAACTTTAGCCGAGGTTTAAAAATACGCTGAGGCACTCTAAGACGGCGCGACCAAATGCATGCTGCTGGCTGTTATTGGAGCAAGTCACAGTATTTTGCAGCTACAGCTACACTAAGCTACTACTTCGACCCTTCAGCTTGGCAACACTTGAGCTTCGGGGGGGTGGAGTTGGTCACGTGGTTGGTCACGTGGGTCGATCACGTGGTGCAGAGCGGCTACTGCTGCCACCGGCGCGGTGCGCAACAGCTGCTACAGCTGTGCGCATGCGCCGTGTCAAGTGGGACGAAGACGAAGAAGGAACGCCCTGCGAAACGGAGCGGCGACAGAATGATTTTGCAACTAAACTGAGCGAGTTCCACTAGGCCAGATGTAGCTATTGCGTCACTCCAGGTTTAACCAGAGCTAAACCACAGAAACTTTTTATATTGTGCTTAATAGCATAATTAGTCGATATTAACTTACTTCACAAGCAATGAATATAGGCGGTAAGGCCAATGATAAACTTGCAGAATGGTCCACAAACGTCTCACTCAATAGTTTTCAACTCTCCACCTATTACGTATTAGCTTTTTTATAGAAGACATCACTGCAAATGCCGGCGAAATACAGAAAAAAAATTGACGATGGTTTAGCTCTGGTTATACTTGGAGTGATGCGATAGGTACAGCTGGCCGAGTGGAAATTGATTCAGTCGAGTTGCAAAGCAAGTCTTCGCCGCTCCGTTTCGCTGGGCGTTCCTCCATCTTCGTCCCACTTGACACGGTGCATGCGCACAGCTGTTGCAGCTCGGCATGTGGGAAGGAAAATCTCAGGAGAGGCCCTTCTCATACAACAATATGGGAGAAAAGTGTGGAGGAAGTCACGTGGTTTTTCTCGATCGGGAGGCCATCTTGTCCGGGCAGCTTGTTTACAAACCGGGAGGCAGCATCGGGCCGCGGCGTACCATTTGAATTGCGGCGTAGGTGTAACTGCTCGAGTTTTCGTTTTAGTGGTGCTCACAGGCTGACGCTGAAGGCGTTCACCCATACGTCAAGGTGAAATTCAGCGTAAAAGTCTTTTTACGTGCCCGGGCGACACTGCTCGGCGCCGTCGGGAGACAGCCGCTGTTCACTGAGGAGCATTCGCGCTGTTCGTTTACCATTGCTTCAATGCGGCGTGCACTGCAGAGTGTTCGTCGGCGTGTAGTGCGAACGTTTCGTGTCTTGAGCGTGCAGTCTGCGTGTGCCATTTGCGCTCCCGTTTGCATCGGCAGTGAAACCTCGTTGCTACTTATACGTGTTCTTACAACGCTCGAGCGATTGCAATTGGTGTTTATCATAATACAACTGCTAATTTTGTTTTTCGAAAATTGCGCCTGTGTTAGCGGCGGGGTTCATGACATGGGCGGACAGCGATATTGCAAAGGAAGAAGCTGCGCTAGCTTTTTTCCTTAGCATACAGAAACTTTGTTGCATGCCCGTTTGAAGCGTATAACGTCTGAAGCGTCTGGGGAGCTATTTGCCTCTGTGTCGAGCCGGGCTCAAGTGTATTCGTTCATATCGAGGTCAAGTCTGTATTTTTGATTGCTTGCTATTTTTAGACCAGTTTCCTGTAGCAGGTATTGGTATTGCTTTTGTGGCTTAGGATATGGTCAAGAAGTGCGAAAATGGCGAAGCTCTAACTGAATTTGCATGCCTTTTCTCACACGCACGTGTTTATTGTGCCCATGTTCTGCGATAGCGTTATTTGTTGCAAAAGGCACGTAGTGAAATGAAGACCCACATGTGCATTGAGTTTTAATGATGCCTGTGGTTATGCTGAAGAAAAATAATTCCATGAGTTCATTACTTACCATAAATTCACTTTCATTGCCTGCATTGTTGATCACAAGTTAATTGTGCTACTAAATGCAGTGACATTATCAGCTGGTATATTATCAAGTAGCGAAAATTGGTGCGTACAGCTGCAGCTCTGCACGTTAAACATAGAATACTGCATTGAAATAATGCACAGCACTGTGAAACATAATGCAGCCACTGGGTACTTCTAAACTTCTACAAGCAGGCTGAAATGCGGCGGTCATATATATTTCACCAAACTAAATCTATGGATGTGAAACGTGCTTAGTTGCAGTGCTACAAAGGGTGGATTAGTAGATCAATCTTAAAGAGCGTCAGTAATATTTGAAACATGTATTTCTTGGACTGTTTTCGTTGAGAAAAAGGGTTCAGCATGGTTTTCGTAAATAAAATTTATGGCTTCAGGGGGGGGGGGGGGGGGGGAGACCCTCCCATCGCCATATATCATTCCCTACTGTGCTACTATTGCCACTTCGGCCCTCTCTGTTTCTGTCACCTCTATGAGTGTCTCTTGGAGTTGGGAATCAAAAATCATTGTTGTAACTGTCACCTTCAGGAATATGTTCTGATACTACATTTTGCATTCAGGGTCAAGAACAGAAACTTTTTAGTATATTTGCCCATCCTCACTGCTGTATGAGAAAGCATTCCTGGCATGGGCAGCCGCACAAAAACGTGTCATGAAGATAAATACAGTATTCAAGATCAGTAGCCGCCACGGTGGCTGAGTGGTTATGGCGCTCGGCTGCTGGCCCGAAAGACGTGGGTTCGATCCCGGCCGCGGCGGTCGAATTTCGATGGAGGCGAAATTCTAGAGGCCTGTGTACTGTGAGATGTCCGTGCACGTTAAAGAACCCCAGATGGTCGAAATTTCCGGAGCCCTTCACTACGGCGTCCCTCAGCCTGAGTCGCTTTGGGACTTTAAACCCCCATAAACCAAAACCAAACCAGTGTTCAAGAACAAAAACAAAATACTGGAGGATTTTTCTTGTCCTCATTGCTATAGCAGAAGGCCTCTTGACACAGCTGCTCAAATATACGCAATGCAGACAGGTTGCAACACTCAACAACAAGAGCAGCATTAAAAGGCAGGCTGAACACTAAGCTGGGGTGTGACCATGCATGGCAGCATTGTTCACGAATCAGTCAAATACAGACACGTGCACGCTCATTCAGCACAAAACTGAGAGGGTTGTGCTATCCACTACAGAGCGTGATTAAAATATGGCCAATATGTGGGCCATTGTTATGCGATCATAGCATGCCAGCAACCCGACATCAAAAACCTTGCTCAGGGATGTCATGCACGAAGCACAAATTCATTCTCGCAAAGAAAGATTTTTTTTCAACCTCATGAGCACATTTGACAGCTGTCCACTCAAAAATAATTATGCTCTCAAATACAAATTGTTGCAGAGGGCCATTTAAATATAAGCCTCGTGCCAACAAGCTGGACACAGGAAGCTTCCAGGGAGAGCCATGTACTAAAAAATTTTCCGGGAGCTTTAGTTTAAAGGCAGCACTTTACGCTGCCATTACCTGGCATTGCTCGAAGATGGGATCCACTGCCTCTATGGTACAATTTTACTAGATCTCTGAATTTGCTCTTACGCAGTTTAATTAAAAAAATTCCACAGCAACATATAACACAAGAATTTCTTGCACTTGACGAAACATACAGTACTTTCACACGTTTTTTACAGATGGTTCAAAAACAGATATTTACTTTGGAAGCACAGTGACAAAAGTAAATTGGAATGAAGTAGGCTTCCACAGTGCGCATCAATATTCACTGCCGAATGTTAAGCTGTTCGCGCAGCCATTGAACAAATAGTATACGAGAACCTCACAAACAGTATTATTTACACAGACTCCTGAAGTTTACTTACGGCTCTCTACTGTAGAAATGAAACCGCTCCTATGATTGGTGACATCATACACAGCATTGTAACAGCCACAGCTCTAGGACTAAGCATAAAAGTGTGCTGTGTCCCGAGTCACATCGAAATAAAAGGCATGGAGAGAGCAGATTTGTGAGCTGCTCAAATTTGTGGGATGTAAATAAAAATGTAAATATGTCCTTTAAGGACTGCATTAAATCAGTACAAAAGAAATGAAAAAAATGGCAGACAGCTCGGAAGAACGAAGTAAACAACAAACTGCACTTGGTAAAGCCAGTTCTTGGTGAATTGAAGTCACGTTTGCCCCAGGAGCAATTCATTGAAGTTATTTTATGTCTCCGTATAGCCCACATACACATCACAGAAAATTTTCTGTTGAGTTGTGAAAAATTTGGAGGAGACCTAACAGTTAATGACATTTCATACTCATGCACTAAACTTGAAAAACTTCGGAAATATATTTTACTCAGTTTTGTAATGAACGCATTCTTTACACCCAGTGTTTCTTTCGAGTGAAAATGCAATTATTGACACGACATGTGTTATTAGCTTTTTAAAAGAAGCAGGTTTCCGCAACAAACTCTAAATTTTTAACCATTGATTGGCCTAATTTTTTATACACGTCAGCCACCTTCCCATTTTTCAGAAGGCTGCGGTTTTGTTTTACAAGTTGGGATCTTCAACATCCTTGCCCAGCCAAGGATGCCTGCTGAGATTACCCTACCTCCTTCAAAGCTTTTAATATTAGCCATTCATCCAATTTCTTCCTTCATTATTAGGTAATACAAAATAATGTTTTACGCCCTCTACACCACCGATAATTAATATTTCTGCAAACGTCTGCAGAAACAATTTTCCTTACCTTGAGTTTCGCGCATTATTGCCTGAGTTGCCTATGTCGCATAAAACACAACACTATACTTTACACTGCATTAAGGTGGGGTAGTTGGTTCGGAAGCATCATAAAATACACAGCGCGATCCAGGACACAGTGCGTAAAAAAGGAATGAAAGATGATACACGGCACAAAGTAACAAATTCTATTTCAGTGGCACCGTGGGTAACAGATTATATTCGAAAAAAAGAGAACACAAACAAGCATGCTCTTCAAAGGGTATGCTAGATTTGGTTTTCTTTTCTTCTGCTATATTCTCAGAGCAGGTCCCGTTTCTCTAAGAAAGCTACAAACGTACGACCATATCAACAATTGTATTATCTATTAAAAGCAGTGCGGCATGAAAAGGAATGTATTCGTTATAAAACTGAGCAAGGTGTAAGGTGGGATTTATTCGGAGAACCTTCTTAACGGGAGCAGGGCTAGCAGCAGTCCGAGGCCAGCTAGTCCAGCCGGGAGCGTGCACCAGGAAATGGCAATGCGGCTCGCGCGTATGCCCGTCGTCTTGCTTGCAATGGCCACCGGTCAGAAGAGGAGCCATTCTGGCGACTTAAGGGGCAGACAAGACAGCGGGATCGTAGTATGTATTGAGACGCTGGATATGGACAGTCTCACAGCCATGACGTCGGAGATTGGGTGACGACGTGAGGGGCTCAACAATATAGTTGACTGGAGATGTTTGCTTCAAGTAGCGATAGGGCCCTTGATACTTAGCAAGCAGTTTCCGGGAGAAGCCCGGAGTACGTGGAGATATCCACAGCCAGACAAGAGAGCCGGGCGATAAATGCTGTGGAGGTTCATCTTCATCGTGGCGGGTTTTTTAAACGGACTGGGCAGCTGTCGTGAGCGACCGGGCGATCTAGAGGCAGTCTTCGGCGTGCCTGGCGGCTTCGGAAACGGTGGGGCACTCAGATGCGTCAGGGTGGTAGGGGAGAACAGTAGCAATGGGACCGGAGGGATGACGGCCGTAAAGAAGGAAGAAAGGAGAAAATCCTGTTGCAGACTGCGTAGCAGTATTGTACGCGAACGTAATATATGGTAGGTTAAGGTTCGAACCGACGTACATAGCCAGGATGTCCCGCAGAGTGTGGTTAAATCGTTCATTGAGGCCGTTAGTGTGAGGGTAGTAAGCGGAGCAAGTCCGATGAATGACGTGACACTCACGGAGCCGAGCTTTGATGACATAAGATAGGAAGGCGCGGCCTCTGTAGCTGAGGACTTCACGAGGGCCACCGTGTCGAAGGTTGAACTGACGCCGAAGAAAGGATGCCACATCCTGCGCCGTGGTTTCAGCATACCTCGTGAAGTGATCGATGGCAACAATGACTCATCGTTTACCAGAAGCAGTATACGGGAGGGGCCCATATAAATCTATGCCAACGCGGTCGAAAGATCGAGGCGTACAAGATAGCGGCTGCAACTCGCCTGAAATACAGTTAGTGGGTGTCTTGTGGTAGTGGCAGTCGAAACACGAGCGTACGTATTTCAAAACGAAATTGTGCATGCCACGCCAGTAGTAGCGGTGGTGGAGGCGCGTGTAAGTCTTGAAAAGGCTCGCGTGACCGCATTGTAAGTCAGCGTGAAAACATCAGCATATACAGGACCGAAGGTGGCTAGGAATGATGAGGACCCATTGTCGTCTATCAGAATAATAATTACGGCGATAAAGCAGGTTATCTCTGATCTCAAAATGCGAACCTTGACGGAGCAGCGCACGGAATGATGTAACTGCCGGTGGGTTGGAGATAAAGTCGAGAAGAGCACGAATCCAGGGATCCTTGCGCTGTTCAGAAGGCAGGTCACTGATGGTGGGTGACGACGCAGGGGCTTCGATTTCGCAGAGGCTGGCAAGTTCGGCGGGGAGCGGGGAGCGAGACAAGGCGTCGGCGTCCTGATGCTTGCTGCCCGACCGGTAGACGACTCGGGTGTTATATTCTTGAAGACTCAGCGTCCATTGCACCAGGCGGCCGGAAGGAACTTTCAGTGAAGAAAGCCAACAAAGGGCGTGATGATCCGTAACGACGCCGCCAAAAGGACGGCCGTATACTCGTAAGGGCGGAATTTGCCTAAGACCCACACAATGGCGAGGCACTCTTTTTTAGTCACAGAATAGTGAGACTCAGCCTTGGTAAGTGTGCGGCTGCATAGGCGACGACATATTCGTCGAATATATATCTGCGCTGGGCAACCACTGCACCGAGACCAATACCATTGGCATCCGTGTAGTCGGGGCCGCCGGGTCGAAATGGCGCATGATGAGTGGTGCCGTGAGGAGACGACACAAAAAGTTGTAGGCGTCGTCTCATGCGGGTGACCAAGCCGAAAAATCGACATTGGACCAAAAAGATGAGTCAAAGGGCAGGAATTGAGGCTAAGTTGGGAATGAAACGCCTAAAATAAGAGCAGAGCCCTAGGACGCTGTGAGGTTCCTTAGTGGTGGAAGGTTTGGGAAACTCAGTCATGGCAGGAAGTTTCACGGGGTCAGGGCGTACATCGCCTTTTGACAAAATGTGACCTAAAATTGTCAGTTCATGGGCAGCAATGGTGTAATTTTTAAGTAGCTGCAGGTCTGCGTTTGTGAGGCATGTCAAGACGTGCTTCACGCGACATAGATGCGTTTGAAAGTCGGGCGAAAAGATATCTATATCGTCCAGGTAGCACAAGCATGTTTTCCAGTTGAGGCCACGCAAAACGGTATCCATCATTTGCTCGAAAGTAGCAGGAGCGCTACAGAAGCTGAAAAGCATGACGGTAAACTCATAGAGGCCGTCATGGGTGACAAACGAGGTTTTGGCACGATCTGCAGTTGCCATTGGGAACTACCAATAACCGGAGCGCAAATCAGGGGAAGAAAAAAGCCCCGCTCCTTGTAGACGCTCCAGAGCGTCATCAGTACGGGGTAGAGGATAGACGTCTTTGCATGTGATCTTATTAGTGCGGCGGTACTCGACGCAAAACCGAACGGAGCCATCCTTCTTGACAAGGACAACCGGGGAGGCCCAGGGGCTGGTGGAAGGCTTAACAACGCCGCCCTGAAGAATGATGTCTACCTGTCCTTCAATAACTCGTCCTTCAGTGGCGGAAATACGATATGGGCGCTGTCGCAGAGGGGCATGGGCGCCGGTGCCAATCCGGTGCTCGACAGTCGATGTGCGCCCAAAAAGCGTTGGTGGCAATTTAAGGAGGAGCGAAACTCCTCAAGAAGCACAAGAAGCTGGGTTCGCTGAGTTGAAGGTAGAGTGGCGTCAATAGAGCGAAGAAATAGGTAGGTCGACAACGGGGCAGGCACAGGAACAGGTAGGCTGAGGGCGTCCATGGCGACCGGCGGGGATTCTGCGGCAGTGTCGGGGTGATTGAAAACAGAATCAAAGACCTGTACGGTTTCGACGCATTCACCGCGGCGCAAAGCGAAGGGGCTTGAAAGCGGGATGAAGACCCACATTGCGGTGAGACTGGTGGATAAAGTGAGCAGGGCATAAGGCAGCGGCAGACAATGGCGGCGTAGAAAAGTAGGAGACGGCGTGAATATGACACTGGAATAGCGAACACAGTCACAGGAGAGAGGCAAAATCACGGAGCAGCACACAGGAATATCGGAATATCGGTACAGTCGGCGACAAAAGCTTTGGCAGAAATAGGAGAACCACAAATTTCAGTCTATGGCCCGAGCACAGTCTATGACCGCGTGGTTGAGCGAAATGAAGACCCATCTCAAGATGATCGAATGTGAACCTAGGGGCAGAATGATGAACTCTACCATATATAAAATGTCTTCTATGACTAGTCCAGCAGTACGCGCTGCTAATGGCTAGATTAGGTGCGCACTTACAGTTCGTTACGACAGGCCAGAAAGGGGCGTCTTCACCTTGCTGAAAGAGCGGCAAAGTGCTGCATCACTGACAGAAACCGCAGTACCGATGTCGACAAGCGCCATCACAGATACGACCTCTACAAAAACTTCAGTTAAATTAGCGGCAAACAAACGAGGACTTTAAATTTCCACGACTGCGCAGTTTCCGCCTCAGGAACTGCGGTACCTAGTTTTCCTCTTGAGTAGTCGAGGGAGGCCGTCGCATCGGAGAGATGGAGCGCCGACGTGTAGAAGGCGGACGGCGTCCAGAGAAGGAGGTGCGCTCAGGAGAGAGAGAACGGCTTAGGGGCGGCTCAGCAGGAGATGAGTAGTGACTCTGGGACCAGCAACCGGAAACTTCAGGAGGTCGTCGTGAGACGTTTATGCGTCGACGTCAAACCAGCGCCACAAGACCTAGTCAGCCGAAGAAGTAGCAGATCGGGCGGCTGTCAGGCGTACGCTAGGAGTGCTAACCCGGTTGAACAGGCGGTTGAATATTATCAGGCGTGCTCCAGGAGGTTCGCAGATGGGTAGGCGGTGGAATAAAAGGAGCGGGCTCTCGAACGGGACTAGGAAGCGGAGCATAGGTAGGTGGGCGAGGTCGCGCAACAACGTCCGCATATGTCAGCGGGGCCAGGAGAGGTGTGGGCTGAAGGGCTTGCGGGAGAGCCTCAGTGACCTGTTCTTGAATGATGTGCTGCAGATTCGGAGTTATGTGTGGTGATGGCTCTCGATGGCGTGAAATAAGCGAGAGCTGCCGAGCCACTGCTTCGCGGATGAAGCTCTTGATGTGCGGCAGGAGCGATGACTGGTCTCTTGCATCGTTCAAGCCAGCAAGGCTGCCGATGTTCGTGGTGTGTTCCCATGTCCGAGCCCTCTGCTTGCGTAGCTCGTCGAAGCTCTGACATAGGGTGAAGACTTCTCGACGGTGCACATGTCTCGCGCCAACAACATCTGAAAGGCGTCATCAATGCCGTTGAGAATATGCCTTATCTTGTCGGCTTCGGACATCTGAGCGTTCACTCTGTTGCACAGATCGACGACATCCTCAATGTAACTCGTGAAGTTATCTCCTATCTGCTGCGACCGCGTACGCAAGTACTGTTCGGCACGGAGTTTTCTGAAAGCCGGATGGCCGAATACCTCCGAGAAGTTTGCTTTGAAAACAGACTATGATATAATATCCGCCTCGTGGTTCCAATACCAAAGATTCACCACGCCCGTGAGATAGAAAATCACATTGTTCAGTTAGGTTTCCGCGTCTAACTTGTATGCGCTCACCCGCTCATACGATGTGAGCCAATCGTCAACATCATGGTCGTCCGTGCCACTGAAGTTGGCGGGGTCTCGCTGGCGCAGAGAACCAGCACAGTCTACTACGGCCGGGCTCACTTGTACGGCTTGGTGTTTGGCATCCGAAGGCATCGCGGTAGGGGGTAACGTTTGGCTGCGGAGTTCCAGGGCAAAAGGATATTACCCGGCACCTGCACCAAATATAAGGTGCTGTTTATTCTGAGAAGCTTCTTAACGGGAGCAGAGCCAACAGCTGTCCGAGGTCAGCTAGTCCAGCCAAGAGCGTGCACCAGGCGATGGCCATGCGGCTCGCGCGTATTCCCATCGTCTCCCTTGCAAAAGTACTTTTTCCTCTGTTTTTCCAGTTTCGCCCAAGAGAATAAAATGTGGTTAACTGTAATCTCATCTCCGTACTCTTTGCAAACAGGTTTATCTAGTCTTGTCAGCCCCAGGAGGAGAAGGAAAACAATTAATAAGAGCTTAAATACTGAGTGGGCTCAGTAGGAGAACCCATTGTCGCCATCACAATCCGGCCCCTCTCAACCTGCGGTTTCTGGTCGAGGACACTAGCTATGAAGGGTTGACTCCCATCGCATATATGTCGGATTGGGATTTCTGTCCAAGTCTGGGTTTTCTTGACATTCCCAAACTGTGTGAGTGTGGCTACTGCTCCACAGAAGGGGCAGGACGAATCGTGTGTGTCTGGATACCATTTACTCATCAAGTAGGGATTGGGCAGAGTATTAGTTTATAGTCGCCTGATTACTCTTCAAAGTTGCTAAGGGTTATGTGAGGAAGAGGACATTTCCTTCTTATTATCTTATAGTAATCTGTAATTTATGCGTAGCTTAGTAAGGGTGAGGGGTTGTTGACTGTGTCAGAGAGAGGATGCGTGCCAGATGCTTGGAGGAGGAGAGCTCGAGCAGCTGTGTTGGCAGCCTCACTGCCCGTCGTTGAGAGGTGCCCTGGCGTTCAGATGGTCTGGACGTTCGAAAGTTTAGCCATTTCCGAAATTTCCCAACACGAAGCGCTAATGCGACCACTGAGGTAATTGGGTACTGCTGCTTGTGAGTCGGGTATAACCACTGCCCCGCCAGTCTTGGATATCGCTAGTGCGGTAGCTGCTTCTTCAGCCAATGTGGTACCCACCGGTTGGATAAGGCTTCTTGCGATTATATCCCCCCGGGATGAAACTGCTGCAACTGCCGTGACCACGTCGTTGCTTTGAAGCCAATGCTCAGAGAAGTGTCTAGCTCTGACTAGTCTGCGTCCTCTTTTGTGGTCATATTCCATGCACTTTAGTACGGGGTGAGTCGTGATGTGTGATCTCATCTGCATGGGCATGTCGATCTTGTCAGCGACTTCCCGGGGTGGACGGATTCTCAGCTTCTGTAATTTTTTGCTGCCAGGCTTAAATGTTGAGAGCCTGGCAATTTGGTTGACACGGTGGGTCTCTATTAGTTCCTCGGCGGTGTTATTTTTTTATTTAGTTATTCAGAATACCTATATCGCCAGAACGCATTATTGTAGCGGGGCTTAGTACATGTGGGTCACACAGCGGCAAAAAGTTTGCAACAATGCACATGCATACACCAGTGAACAACGACCATCACTAAAGTAAAAAATACTGGAAAACATAGAGTGCAATAACAATGTAGAAAAATAAAAGGAAATGCATAATAACAGGTCACACAATAGTATAGGCAAAAAAACATTAAGAGTAACTCAATCAAGAAATCCCTCAATAGAATTTTCATTATCAGGCGCATCAACCACTTCATTCGGGAGCTGGTTCCAGATGTAGTCAGTAAAAATTTGTATGTGAGGTGTGTGTGTGTGTCCTATACGAAGACGGCAGATAATCATTTCCTTGAAACGTTCTTGGTGGGTGCAGTACTTCTATTCGCCTAAAACTGGTTTACAATGTGCACTTTGTTATTCACTTCGTTGTTCTACGCGGACTGCCATTCCTGTCTTCGGTTACGATGAACTAAGTTATTGCAATCTTTAAACGGTATATTTACTTTTATGATTTGCTTGTGACGAGCTTTAGCGCAGAAGTCTGCTCTCTCATTGACTTTAATTTTCATGTGACTCGGTACCCAACAGAGTTTTATGTTTTGTCCTTGCACTGCAGCTGTTACTATGACGTGTATGATATCGTCAAGTAAAGGAGCGACTACATTTAAAGAGTGAAGAGCTGTAAGTAAACTTAAAGAGTCTATTTAAATATGAGGTTCTCGTTTACTTTTTTTTCAATGGCTAAACAGACGACGTAATGCTCGGCAGTGAAGATTGATGCACACTGTGGAAGCCTTACTAATTGACTGAAATTCCCTTGTACCCCAGCACTTCCAACGTAAATATATGTTTTTGAGCCATCTGTATAAAAAGCTGTGCAAATGCTGTATTTGTCATCGAGTGCAAGAAATTCTTGTAATATACGTTGTTGTGGAGTTTGCTTTTTACGGAGCTGTGTAAGAGTGAAACAACATATTTCAGGGACATTGTACCATGGCGGTAGCAGCTCTCGTCTTCCAGCAATGCCAGGTAATGTGTCCAGTACGCCGAGCTTTTGGCACACCTCTTCAAAACGCAAGAGCAGTGGCCTGGTGCTTTGCGGCCTCTTGTTGAACAGTGTTCTTGATGAGCACTTTGTCACTATTTGTTGACAGATGTGTTTAGGTAGTGAACGAATTTTTAGAATGTATGAACACATTAGCATCGTCCTTCTGTCTGTAAGCGATGGTTCGTTCGTTTCTCCATAGAGACTGATTACGGGCGATGTCCTGTATGCACCAGTGGAAAGACGCAAACCTAAATTATGCGCTGGGTTCCGTCATTATTGGTACGATGGTCTCGCTAACCCATACACTGTACATCCATATTCCAGGGTAGATCGTACTACAGAGCGGTAAATTTGTAAGAGACATGTCCTATTGGCCCCATTTACTTCGCAAGAGTGGATACCGCTCCGGGAATTCCGACCACCTGGGGTTCTTTAACGTGCACTGACATCGCACACTACACGGTCCCATTTTATTACATGTTATTAACTTTATTGTTCACTCTTATCATTAGTGAACAACAAGGAAACTCAGAGCTTTAATTTTTTACTGCCCATTGATAATTTTCCCGTGTTTTATGGCCCTTAATTGAATAATCATCTATGATTCTACATGCGTATCACAGAGAGCACCTCATTCCAAGCGTACAAGACATACTGTTACTCTACGAGTTATGCGCTACGTTTTCAATAATTTTTATTCTTCCTCACAGTTGTCGCAACTTCCTTTGTTATAGCATAACCTACAGCATCTAAAGAAATTCTTTCCGTGTGAACTAACGTCATCACACGCCAATGTCACATGAACGACTGGTCAAGTCATCTTTAAAACTGTTAGATGGGACGCGTTACATTTTTTTATATACGTAACCTCTACGACATTTTCACACACGACCAGCCTACAACTTGCGCTAAACGCGTGTCTCAATTCTTGAGCACCATTTTTATTTTCAAACTTCTTCCTACTGTCAGGTTTTTTTTTGGCAACTGCAAACAGGGAGCAACAAGTGAAAAAGGGCAAAATAATGCCGCATTACTTATTTATGGATTGCAAAGTCTGACACCTCGGAATTTCGCAGCTATTTCAAAGCACTCAGCAAAATCTGCGCCTCCCGAAATACGTAACTGAAGTCGTTCCCAGCCTGCAGTGGGAGAGGGAAATGACATTGTTAGAAAACAGCACGAAACGCGTTGATGAAAGGCCGAGCAACACACGTCGACCGCTGAATCAACACTGATTTTATTGACAGAAATTATGTTCAGTATATTGTAAGTGAAGGAAAGGAAAGAAAGAAAAAACGACCAAGAGCGGTATCCAGGAGAAAAAAAGATGTGTAATAGACCATCAGAAACGATTTGTCACTTGTGAGGAGGGTGTTGTCTATCGCGTACCGTTGTCTTGTGGCCATGAGTATATTGGGCAAACAGGGAGATGTGTGAATAGCAGGTTAAAAGAACATGACTACAATGTTAATGAAAACAAATCGCACTACCTAAGCCAACACTTTCGTCACTGCAAGGTCAAGTCTGAGAAACGGGACCTTCCAAATTCGTGCATGCCACTTTTTAAGAAGAGCCAAATCATAACCCGCCACAATGATAAGATTGTTCGAGAGATTATTGAGGCTCGTAGTATTTCGCGTGCAGGTAACAAGTGTGTGAGCGTGGCATCAGTGGCACTGTCAGCGAAAGAGCTCTCCTATCTAGATCGATGGCAACCAGCGAAAGGCTGACTTATCAATATTTTTTGTCTTTCGTTTCTCGTTGTGGCTCATGTATTTATACGTAGCGACAGCATGAAATAAACAGTTGATAGATAGCGCTCGTGTCGTTCTGTGTCTCTCCTTTGTGTCCTGGTTTGTTTCGCGCTGCTCTATTTTCATGGATCACCAACTCGCCCAACAAGCAACACTTCTAGAATCAGTTTACACTCCAATTACCAAACAATTTATTAAAAAACAAATTCGCTCTTGGATGCTAAACGAATAGAACGATCTATGGAATAAAGTAGGCAAAATGTGTATATTAATCAATATATTAAAAATGTTAAACTAATCCCACCTCATTTTCCAGCAAGCCATTGCATCTCCCAGGCGATGTCAGGTCACGGGCGCTTTCCCTTTTATCTAGTTAGATTTGTATTAAGCAACCGAGGACAATGTAGATACGGAAACGATATAACAGTTTACGACAATTATCTCGTCAAATGCAATCTAACTAAAACATTTAGGAATCAATTAGCCAAACAACTAGGGCAAAGCATTGCAGATAGGAAACCTGAAATAATTAAAAGTAAAGAAGCAATACAAATCTTAGCAGAAATGACAAAGGAAATCATTGACAAATCATACGACTAACACCTACTTGACCCTCGAAGTGAACAAGGAAGCCGATAGGCTCCAGGCGCAAAGACTTCCAGGGGGTCAAGATGAACACAAACAATCACAGTGAGGGAAAAGGAAGTACATATAAGTACATATGTATTTCGGGTAGTGGTGTTTTTGTGTATATATCCAAACTATTCTTGTATTTTTCAGTAGTGTCAAATTTTGACTTCGACGAGAAGTCCCCGATCTCAAGAAAACCAAGCCATAACCAGATGACGCAAGGAAAACCAAGAAAAAGAAGAAAAAATTCTTTTGTTCAATGAACGCCTCTGATGGCCGGCGCGTTCCTTTGGCTGTGGTCGCTGGTCCTAGATACACCTCTTTTTTCCTCTTTCATCAATCTTTTTGTCCCTTCTTCCTAACCTACCCCCACTCATTTTCTTTCACCCGCGGTACAATAGTGGAGCGGGCGGGGTTGGTCTCAGCAACTTCAAGCTATATTCTGTTCCACTGCTCCAACTGAGAATTTTTATTGCTTTGAGAAACAAACGCTGCAGTGGAAACGTTTGCGGCTTCAAGACCTCTAAGATGCCAAAGTTGCACAGTGACAGCTACGTATATCCCAGTGACAACACTACGACGCATGAAACCAGTGCAGCACTCTATCACGCAGCTGGAGCACCTTAAGAGGTCGTCTTTGAAACACATGCGAAACTCGCGGTCCACCAACCACCAGGAAGTCTTGGCGTGTTTTGCTTGAGCCACTTCTCTGTAACATTCTTTTCACTACTGGCCTTAAAAGTATTCGCAGTGCTCTGATACCTGTAACCGGAATCCATGCATCTATCGCTATTGTGATGAGCATTACGAAGACTGAAAAAGAGGGCTTTTGCACAGGATTCCACAAATTATTTCTCGCGTTGTCCCTGGTAAAAAAAAAAGCGAATTAAGTAAACTTGCACGTTTATAGGAAGCCATTAGCGCTATTTGTTCTCAGAAAAGTAAAACCCCAGTAGTTCTCTCGCTGCGGCTGGAAAACTCAACCACGCCGTTAGAGAAGGGATGTAGGAGAGGAAGATGCGCCGAATTTCAGTGATCCGGTTAATTTCTATCACCTCGGATTCTCTAACGTGCAGTCAAATAACACACTCCGCAGGCATTTTTTCATTTCGTTCAAAGGATGTTCAATGTTCTTGGCACATTACAAACCTCTTGAGAACATACTTAGATGACACACTACGCAGGCATTTTTTTTTGCTTGGTTCAAATGATTTTCAATGTGCTGAGCACATTAGAAACCTCTTGAAAACATAGCTGTTGCCCTGCTGTCTTCAGGACACAAGCGATGGTTTTCGCAAATTTCGGATGCTTCGAGAGATAAGAAAACATGAAGAAAGTCCAAAGCAGCCTGCATGCATGATACCGATATCTAGCGCTCATCATCTCTAGTACAAGCGTCTTATCGCCATTATAGTCAACCATTCATACAATACGAAAAAAGTAAGGAGCATACACTGAGCTTCCTGGCACTGCAAAGCATGAAAACAAAAGATCATCTCCATGGCAGTTGCAGCATGGCAAATATTTTTTTGGGTGTCCAGCTTTCAAAATACAGCGAAGAAAGATGTTGGGGCTGGGGAGATTTTGTTTTCAATATTGAACGCACGGATGCAGAAATAATATATGGGTCCCAGTAGTCGTCGTCCATTTTCATCGTGTCTATTCAATATGGAGCAAGCATTGTTATTAACGCGACGAATCTGTAGTGAAATGTGTGGCGCAAAAAAAAATACACGCACATTTGGAGTTGTCGGCGTTAACAGGGGCAGGGCCGTACTAACAGGGCACGGTTGTATAAGGAGGCCAGGAAAACTTTCATGTATTGTGTACATCCCTCGCGCAGCAAGACGTATGAGTATGCTTGGGCCGCCATAGGCACAGATCGTGCACTTTGGAGTTCAAGACGAGTAAGGAGGGCGCACAGAGATGCCCCCATGGCTGCGTCAACAAAGGACATAGCGGCGTCTAGTTGCTCTCCTCTCTCCCTTCGGGGCACACGGAGACAGAATGAAACGTGCATGACAGCAAGGCCCTCGGGCCCAAGCCACTGGTGTCGATTTCTAATATCGGAGAATATTAAGTAACGAGATTCAGAGGCTACGAACTCTGCAAACCGCACCGGAGAGCGAGGCATTGGGTTCAACATTCTCTTCTGTTTAGAACGCATTTTAAGGAACGAGTGTTTCGGTGTGTTTGTATTTGCTTTATTTTTCTTTGCATCGTCAATCTTTCTGATGGGAAGAGCTATGGGAGAAAACAGGTGGGAGCAGGTGATATTGGCTGCGAAAGAGCTTGGCAGGAAGGCAAAAAAAAAATGCGCGCGTCATGTTTTCAAAGTTTATTCAGTGTCGTTTTACTCACTTTTTCATGCGAGAATTTTACGAAAACTTTCTCAAGTTGAACGGTGTTGCGCGCAATTGAGTGGGCCAATAGGTTTTTAGTTCTCATACTGACTGATTATGCAACAGGCGATAGAACAGCCTTCCGCAAATTTTAAAAACATGCTATTGTTGTTGACAAATCTCTCCAATACCTAGTGGCGTGGAACATGGATACTTCGGAATCAAGAAGGCGTGACTCCTTGACGCATCGAATTTATGGCTATACCACCGGGAGAAGAATGAAGTCGGCAATTTTACGATTCCAGAGAGGTAACGAATTAAGGCACTGAAATATACGCGTGTAAGCCACTACAGTGCCTCGATCTCCTTCAGCCTAGCGGCTTTTCAATATAGCGGGAAAGGTTTTTAAAGAGGGGCACATTTTTGGCCCCGACTTTCAAGCTAGCTGATCTTGATGTATTGTAGTTTGAGAGACCTGTAAGAGCTATAAGACCTGTAGGCAGTGTACATATTTTTATGCAAGAAAACTGAAAAATATCTGCATTACTTTTCTAAAGCAATTGCATTCTAATCTCAATACTTTCTGCATCAGTAGTTTGCACTGCAATGGATTTGTACTTTGGAGATTTCGAGACAATAAATTATTAATGTCCTATGATTGCTTTGCGAACTTATTTTGCCATGTGTTTCCTCTGTTTATTTGCACTGTTTTTGTCTGACTTCCGCAGAGAGATCAGCCTACGACACTACTGTATACAATGCAGGTAGCCCGTAAACTATATATAGACGGCCTTCAGAGAGCACCTAGTTCTTAAAACCAGAGAAGTTGTAATGAATTACAGTGCTTGTGGCATATAGAGTTGCATCTCATCGCAGGCAGTAATTGTTACTCCGCCTTGCACGCGACAAACGGAGACATTCGTGTATTCAAATAATGCGCCAGAACACCCGAACCTTTGAAAGTCCGCATCTGATCATCGCGGATCGTCGCCAAAAAGCAAAAGCGGAATTAGATGCATTCTTTCTAACAATTCGATTATATCATTACTTTTAGTTAATGTGTCAAGAGGATAAAAACGACGAGAGACAAAGGAAACGGCTCTGTGTAACTTTTTATTATACCTCCTTGAGACGTTTGTCTGCCATGCGGGAGGTGAAAATGGGCAATCCGGAATTCCGCCAAGTACCCACCAGTTTTCAATAGTTACAAGCTTTGCTATGACCTGGTGCATGGATTGGCGAGGGAGGAATGCTGGGTGGATTGGTTATTGATTCCAGTTTCTGTCATATCGAAAAACCTTGTGCCGTGGCGCTCTTTGCCCAAAGCTGCCTCTGCGTCATGAAAATCCACCTTGATGATCATCATTGCAACGCTTTACATACATTTCAATAGTCATGATCACACATGCAAGCAGCCTCGCAATGCCCTTTTCATCGCCGCGGAAGTGCAGTCATTTCTCTTCCCCTTTTTGTTACAGTAACAACGGATAACTGACACACATTCCTGCATCTGTGGTTGAAATCAGAAATGCATCCAAAATTTCTCGTTGTCTATTTTTTTCTGCTCACCAAACAATGTTTTTTTTTGAAGAATGACTTGGAAGCATCGAGCCCCAGGAATTGATACAACTGCTACGTAGTGGCCAGCATTCTTATTTGATCCCCAGTGTACGTCTGCTGAAAAGGCCTGAGCATCGTACGCTCGTTAAAACCATCGCATATTCGCATATTGCAAACTATGCAATATGCATTGTAAAACTGTTAGCGCACATTGCACTTCGCATCTGGAAGAAAAGTGCATTCTCTCTCGTCAATAAACGTTGCGCTGTCTCCGAGCTTCTTGTGTTATCGAAGGCGTGAGCAGAAATACAGCTGTCTCATGTATATGAAGCAAGCTTGGAAAATTCATGAGAGCAGTGAATAGTCGGCGAAAGCTCTGCAGGTCTTTTAAATAAAGTTGTTACCCACCAACTAAAATGAATGGATATTCTTCGCCCACACGCTAGACGAGGGAGATACGCATATTCATTTAGCGAAAAGCTATCCTTTGCACAATAATATTTTAGTCAGCTTCACGTAGCTTTTAATCAAAGTTTGTTGATTAGAGACAATGCCATTTTACAACTCCTGCACCTTAAACAGATTGTATCAATCAAACTTTAGCCCCTTCCAGCCGGCAAGCTGCGAAAGAAAATCGACTTTCCCCGTATTTTGTACATGGCAGCCTCAGCTACCTCTGGCCCTATAAGCAAAATGTTTAAGCATCTTTAAGATTCGCAGCTAAGAGATTTCATTTGTCGAAACGGACGTCTCAGCTCTGCTCTCTCGGACGTTCGCGCATCAGCAAGAGGGCAGGCAGATCCAGAACAAACACAAATAAGCATTATTGTTAATAGAAGAAGTACTAGAGACAAAAAGTAACAGACAGCGCACCTACGCAAACAACTTGAAAGAAAGCTATGAAACTCAACTACAACGCGACTGCCTTTGCGCATCTGGTGCCTTATAGCTTACGGTGGTTTAACGTCCTCCCAAAGCGACTCGGGCTATGAGAGACGCCGTAGTGAAGGGCTCCGGAAATTTCGATCGCCTGTGGTTCTTTAACATGCACGGACATTGCACAGTATACATGGGCCTCTAGAAATTCGCCTGCATCGAAATGTGACTACCGCGACCTGGATGAAACCACCTTTTCTGATACCTTACTTATGCAGCGAGTTTCACTGAGAAACATTTAGAAACGGCGCTCTTGGTCATTTGTCCGTAACACGTTTCTGCTCAGGTGTTCTGAATGTTGGCGCATAATAATCAGACAGGCATAAAATTACGGAGGGCACTTAAGACTGAATGCGAAAGCATGCAAGCGTGGTATTGGGCTGTATCTATGGCGTTCTACTGTAACGCAGTGGTGAACGAAGCTGATCTGTTCGCGCCGCCCGAAACGAAGTTGATGTAAACGACGATACACAAACCCAGCGCGAAAGACTGGCAGTTTAGCCCACAGGGTGCAGCGCTGCGGTAATGCCGTAGTGTTCTAACGTAGTCACCAGAGAAGGCTATATGTTATTGCCGTCCTGTGTGCGAAAAGCACTTCGGAAGAAATTTCTTTTCAAAAATTTTTTTCTCTCGTGATGATGTAGGCAATGCCGATGACGTGAAGAGGGCACGTGAACGTCCGATTTTCTGGCTGATGACATATGTGATGCTCTCGCCAATGCTACTTTGAGCAATTCATGCAGGTTGTAGAAAAGTAGAAAAGCGCATCGGGTTTCGCGTTGGGCCCAATTTATGCCAATTTTTTTCACCTTTTCATCGCAAAGGACCACAAGGAATGTAACAAACGCCGCCAATTTCATCTAATATAGCCGAATATAGCCGTAATATAAGTACAGCCTTTGGCAAAAGTGTACAGCCTGAGCGGTTTGCTTCTAAGCCAGACGTTTAAGGAGAGAGAGAGGGCGGGGGGGGGGGGGCGCTGAATCATCCGTGGAAGTCCAAGTTTGAGAGATGTGAGTCCAAGGGTCCCTTCTCTCATTAAGGCATTTACTGGGGCTGCGAACTTTTGTGAAGGGCTTTACATCACCACATGAATCACTGAATAAAAGAAATTTTTAAAAGACGAAAAGAGAAGAATGGCAAGGCGGATAAAAATGGGACGGTGAGCTTTGGCATTCGCTCTTAGGTCATGAGTGACGGTTTACCAATTACCTATCGGAGAAAAATATATAACCACTGTATCTCTCCAGTACTCGCCTATGGGGCAGAAATGTGGCGTCTGCAAAAACAGGTTTGACTTTAATTGAGGAGAGCGCAGCGAGATATGAAAAGGAGAATGATGCGTATATGTTTAAGAGACTAGAAAATGGCAGAGTGGGTCAGGGGTCAAGCTCGGGTTCATGATGTTTTAGTAGATGTAAAGAAGGGCAGGGCATGTAATGCGAAGGCACGATAACAAATGTTTGTTAAAAGTAATTAACGAACTGAATTTAAGGATCAGGCAAGCGTAGCAGGGGGTGGCAGAAATTTAGGTGCGTGGAAGAGATTAAGAAGTTGTCGGGGATAATGTAGCTGCAGCTGACAGAAGACGGGGCTAATTGGAGATATATATGACAAGATTTTGAGAATCAATGAGCTTAGTCCTTCTGACTTTGATGATGCCTCTGCCCTTGTTTTTTTCGCGCTCTAGAAGCGAAGCATCATAATAAACCAACTTGCCCAACAAACGCTTACTGAGGTGTGTCGATACACTGCCCACACATAATTAAAAGCACGCCGCAGTGCCTCTCGCATGTAAATGTGATGCACGTTTTTTCAGTCCATTTATTTTTCATGACTGAAAATGCGCAACTATTCTCATTTTGTTAGTTTTAGCAATGCTTTATATTGCACTTTGGTTAGACAATGGGTCGTACGCATCTTCAAAGCTGCGCTTACTTTAATCAGTGTTTAAGTGCCTCATAAAAGGCTTGAGACCACTTCCGGAAAATAGCGGGCCGAGGCACCTAGAGTTGTACTGCGTCCCAAAGATACGGATGCCTGGCTTTCTCTACTTACCTAATTTAGGATACTATTAAGATTGTACGTCAGCCAGCGCTCAGTTTTGTTGCATCGCAATAAAGTTTTGCAACTAACTTTGAGCTAGAAACACGTACCATTTTTGTTTTTATTATTTCTTTTCCTCACTTCTAATATATTCAGTATGTATCCTGTGAATAAAATCAGTATTCATTCAGCGCTCGACGTGTGTTGCTCCGCCTTTCATAAACGAGTTTCGTGCTGTTTTTTAACAATTAAATTTTTCGCCCCGACTGTAGATTGGAAACTATTGCAGTGGTGTATTTCGGGAGGCGTAGATTTTGCTGAGTGCTTTGAAGTAGCTGCGACGTTTCGATTTGTCAGACTTTGCAGTCCAAAAATATGTAATGTGGCATTAATTTGCCCTGTTTCACTTGTTACTACCGGCTTGTAGTTGCCTTAAAAAAACTGACAGTAGGGAAAAGTTTGAAAAGAAAAATGGCGTCACGCAATTAGACAAACATTTAGCTTAAGTTATTAGGCTGGTCGCGTGTAAGAACGTAGTAGAGGTTACGTATATAAAAGCTGTTAAGGGTAATATGGAAGGGGTTTTAAATGTGGCATGATCCGTCGTTAATGTGACATTCGCTGGTGATGACATCAGTTCATGCGGAAAAAAGTTTTTCAGATGTTGGAGTTGTTGCTATAACAACGGAAGTTGCGAAAACCAGGACGAATGATAAAAATATCATTGGACCACAGCGCATAAGAGTTGAGTAGAGTTCAGGTGTTGAATGCTACAGGTGGGATTAGCTTTACTTGTTCTTCCGGCAATTGCTCCACCTTAGCGTCACTTCTATGTTAATAATGTCCTAAAACCTGTCGGAGCTACCCCGCTATGCGCACAGTCACTTATAATAGCACACATTCTCTCCCGCAGTCACCATCTATGCACACAATCAATCCACACAGTCCGCTCCAGAAGTCAGCGTCTATGCCCGTATTCAGTAGCGCGTAACGTTTGGGTACCAGTAAGTCTCGTAGGCTTTAAATGAGCTATGCTGCGTGACGTGGCACGTAGTATAATGAATTATTATTCGGTTAAGGGCCAAAAAAGATCGAGATGATTAATAATTGGGCAGTGAAAACTTTTAAAGCTCTCAGGTGTCTTGCCGTTCATTAACAGTAAACGCCAACGAAAAGTTGATAGCATGTAATAAAATGGCAGTAATGTATTTTTTACAAATAACTAAATATATTAAACGAAATGAAAAGATTTTAAATATAAATGCTTGCTAGCGAAAAAAATGTCTTTGGGAATAATCAATAAACTGGTACTAACGCAGAAAGCACGTGTGAGATGTGTGCTCGGTTCATGTGTTCCACAAATATAACACAATTATATAAAGAAGAATCAAAGGAATGTATCTTTATTGTGGGTAGGAATGACTTGGAACCAAAGAAAAGCAATAAATAATCGCAAACGTAAAGGGAACGTGAGTGATGATGGCCACCGAAAGAAGTGCGACGAACTCTGAGCTTCTCGACGTCTTAGATTGATTCTCGAAAACTCTACGCAGTTGCCAGCAAGCATGAGAGAACTGTGAGGTGGAGGACGTCTGGAAGGTCATTGCTTGTTGCCGAGAAGCTTCGATTGGAAGCACTTCAGCTCACCACACCATTATTTGGAGCCATAAATCTTCCTTCCACACGCCGAAGTGTCTGCGGCTTCTCATAGTGATCATCCATTTTTTACTTATTTCGTGCTTTTAGCCCATGTTCGCTTGGTAAGTCGCAAACAAGTGCATTGCGGTAAAAGCGCTGCGATCCCTGGATTTCTCCCACAAGATGAATGATGGCTGCTGGTGAACATTTATGAAGCGAAATATGATATCATTGTTACTCTGCTCCAAATGCGAATTCTGACGTCTTTGGAATACAAACGCTGCACTGGAAATTTCTGCTTCTTCAAGAACTCCAAAATGTCAAAGGGCCGCAACGGCTGCGCGATGAATCCCAGGGGCAACCAAATAACGCGTGGAAGCAACACAGCACTCTATAACGTTGTTGTGGCACCATAAGAGGTCGTCTTTGAAACACATGCGAAATTCGCTGTCCACCTGCCCATAAAACTTGCGGCATGCAGTGCTTAAGCCACTTCTATGTCACATTTTTTTACTGCTGTCCTTAGAAGCATTTGTAGTGACCTGATAGCCGTCGCCGGAATCCATGGATATATCGCTATTGTGATAAGCATTACGAAGACTGAAAAAAAGAAGGTTTGTTCACAGGCTTCCACAAATTATTTCTCGCGTTGCGCCTTGTAAAAGAAAAAAACGAGTTCAGTAAACTTGCACGTTTATAGCAAGCCATTAGCGCTATTTGTTCTCACAAAAGGAGAACCACGGTAGTTCTCTCGCTGTGCGAGGAAAGCTCAATCGGGTCGTTAAATAATGGATGTAGGAGAGGAGGATGCACCGTATTTCAGTGATCCGGTTAATTTTTATCACCTGGGATTCACTTACGTACAGTTAGATTATTAGACGACACACTTGAGGGGCACCTTTTCCTTTCGTTGGAACGTGGTTCAATATCCTTGGGACCTTAGAAACAACTTGAGAACATAGCTGTTGCCCTGCTGTATTCAGTATCGTATTCAGTATTCAGTTAGAATGCTACGTGAACGGGAAAATTGACGGGAGTCCGAAGCATCCTGCATGCGTGATCCCCACGGCTAGCGTTCATTATCCGTGTTAGAGGCGTCTCATTGCGATTTTATTGAACAATGTTTCATGCAGTTCAAAAAAAAGGCAGTAGGCTGGGCTCCATGACACTGCTGTAAAGCATGGCTAAAAAGTAACAGCTCCACGAAGTCACAATATTGGACTGATTTTTGGGTTCTCCAGCCTTCAAAATACAGCGAAGAAAGATATGGTTGTGGCAGCTCGATATTTTATTTCCACCAGTGTCCATGCGGATGCTGAAATAAATATATTCCTCATTTATGGGTGATAGCTTATCACTGCTACCGCAACGTGCTGTTAAAGCGGAGCTTAAGTGTCCTCCCAGATTTTTTCCAGTGAGTATCAGATGGCGTTTATTTGTGAGTTTCAAAGAGCAGAACACTGCAAAACTAGAGCAACTCAAGAGAAAACATCTCGTTTCGTTGTATTCGGTATCCTAAAATTTTGTTTCTAACTAGAACACGCAGACATTACAGCATGTGAGAGGGAAACCAATAACATAAAAACACGAAGATATTAAAAGTACTGCAGACAAAACATTTGGTCAGTATAATGGCTCTTTGCGGCAGCGTGTGATTTCATAGCTGTATGATTTATTGAAGCCATGCGACAAGCGATTCGTAGTTCGCCACTGCATGATACCCTCTTCAAGTTATATCTGTTTCCTTTTGTCGTTTTTGATGCGAGGTCCGTCTTGTCATTGCACAATAGACGGGTTTTTAGACCTTCCTTTCCATAGTTAGTGCACAATATCTCTCGTACAGTGTTTTTCGCAGCTCCATAATATGTGGCTGTACATTTGTGGTAACGTAAAATCAAAGCAGCTAAAACCCAACCGAGCCAAAGTCCAAGGTACACAATATGTTTGTTGCTTCCTGCTTTCGTACCGCACCCTGCGAGTGCGGCCAGGACAATTGGACTGTACTTCGCTCTTTGGTAGCAGCGACTAACTAAAGTTTGAAAGGTGTATTGTAATACCTTACCACCCAAGAAAAACTATACAATCTGAACGACAGACTGTGACATCCTGGCGTCTTTGAAAAATTACTTAGCACTTAACTTGGTGAGAGAAGAAAAAAAGCTTACAGGGCGGTTACGAGTCGTAACGCGAGGTGAAGCGATAGCTGTTTAGGCGTTATGTTTTGGGGATAGTTTTGGGGTGTATTGGTCACGTGATACATTGTGCACTGGAAGGCGGCTGCTCCAAACAGAGCCAATTGTAGGCTTATGCGACTCAAGTTTACCGGCGCATCCGATGCGTGCGCTAGCAACCACCGGTTACGCCGACGGCGACGGCGGACGACTACGACGAGAAAGCCAGGGCCGGATGGGCGCCTAACAGCTATCGCTGTAAAATTGAAGTGCGCGCAGAGCGACTTAAGAAAAATAACTATTTCTTTTCAATCTGGATATCTCTTTTGCAGACGTGGCACGGTGCTGCTTAGAAACTAGAGTTTTATGATAAGAGAATGGAGACGGTCATGACGAAATTATCATTGATTTCTAGCTTCTTTAATATCGCCTAGATTTAGCATAGGTCGCTTTGGGACGTTAAACATCCATAAACCAAACGATCCTAGATTTCACCATGTAACTAAGTGCACCCTTACCGACTGCACAAGTAGCATCAAATATGACACAAAACTTCGGGGATCTTTAATGATTAGCGAACATTCAAGCCCCAGGAACTGATACAACTAATAAATGGCCGCCAGCATTCTCATTTAATTCCCAGTGTACTTAAGGAAAGAAAAGGCCTGAGCTTCGCACGCTGGTCGAAGCCATCGTATTTTCTAATAGTGCGAAAGAGAAAAATGTTTTTCTCCGCAGATTCACTCTTCTTCCTCGTGTTGAAAAAAAGACATTGTCAAAGACGTAAATTGCAGCTTTCTATGACGTATATTTCAAGAAACCTAACCTTTGCAAAGTCTCAGGATCTTTATGGTTCTTGCTTAGTAACGTATGTCAGCAAACGAGAGTACTGCCTTCCTTTCTGTTGTTTTTTTTTTTCAACCGCGCATCCTACGCATCGAATGCCGAAGTCTGACAGCTTTGAAATGCATGCCGGCGCGAGCAAGCGACAAAACCCAATGGCGCTGTCTGGCGAAGATAAATAGCTAGAGTATCATATATCATTTCGCTCTTCCTGCGCACTTGGCATTTTTTTCTCATCGAGGCAGTCCTTACACGCCTGCGCTTACCCAACAATGCACTTTCAAATTCCCGCAGAAACCATTGATAACTGTCAAGCGCTTTTGGAGCCCAGCTTACACGCCAAGTTCACTGCCGCCCTGAGCAATAAGATGGAAATAGTGGGTTGAACAGAGCGCGTGTGATTAAACACGTGTGTGGGTGCAGAGTTCATCCAGAGCAACAACACTTTTTATGTAACTTTTAGTTTATTTTTCTCCTAGATGGCCCTCGTATATGTTTTCAATTATATTCATTTCATTCTTTTCTTAACACTTTATGGCAACATCTTCCTAGCCCTTTCCAGTGGTGGTCGAATTTAGAGCAAAAAAAATAATTTTGTGTTTAAACAATATGTACAGACTTGAAGAAAGCCAATTCTTTTTTCTCCTGCTTAGCCCAACGAAGCATTATTTTTCACGAAAAATTGTGTCAGTGCTAAGGAGTTTTAACATTCATTACCGGGATATGTCGAATAATCAGCCCTGAGATCGTGGAAAAGTTACTGCTTCGACAACAGAGACAGCACTAGAATTAGGCCCCGCCGCGGTGGCTCAGTGATTAGGGCGCTCGACTACTGATCCGGAGTTCCCGGGTTCGAACCCGACCGCGGCGGCTGCGTTTTTATGGAGGAAAAACGCTAAGGCGCCCGTGTGCTGTGCGATGTCAGTGCACGTTAAAGATCCCCAGGTGGTCGAAATTATTCCGGAGCCCTCCACTACGGACCTATTCGTTCCTATCTTCTTTCACCCTCTCCTTTATCCCTTCCCTTACGGCGCGGTTCAGGTGTCCAACGATATATGAGACAGATACTGCGCCATTTTCATTCCACCAAAAACCAATTATTATCACTAAAATTAGAGCAAAAATGTGATTGTTGGTGGCGAAGATCATTTGACTTGACCATCATTTCCCAAGTTCTTTTTCTCCCTGCGTCTTGAATAAGTCGAATAACTGAGGATTGGGCGAGTTGGTGGTTATACATCGTATCAAAAACCAGCGCTGAAGAACACAGACAGAGCATGAGACGAGAGTCGGTCTCGTCTCATCCTCTGTCTGTATTCTTTAGCGCTGGTTTTGATACGATTGTGGAATAAGTGAACTATCCTTGATTAGTCATGATTACAATATAAGGACCCCAATTAGTGCAGCACTCTCATCTGCAGAACCTATGCTTAAACGCCAGTGGTGGGTAGTGAGGTGGTTTTTGTGGCGCCATCTCTTAGTGATGCGGCCAACTATTTAGCAACAACAAAAGGAAATATTTTCTTGTGTTTCTTCTACCTCAACTGCTCCGTGCACATGGTTGCTGTTTGTTTTGATGGAACGACAAGCCCTGTAACTGTGGCGGCGAAAGGAGGATAAGATGCCCGTGGAGCAATCTGCTTCCACCGTTCAACTGGTTGCAAACCAGCTTTTGACGTGCGGAGCTTGCCTTAAAAAGTTTGACACAGCAGCCGAAACAGAATGCCACTGTGAGTGGAAGGCTGATTTTTCAGAGATTTTTCTGTATTGCCAAAATCAGTTTCTCTAAAGTGGGGCATTATTTCGGGCCTCTACTTTTCAATTGAGTTGAGCCTGCAACTGAGTAATATGAAGGGAAGCTGAAATGGTTTTATGAGAATTCAATCTGAATCAAGGGTTCGAATGTATAAAGGTTGAAGGTGGAACCTGACAAGAAATCTTGCGCTAGCATTTAGAATGGGACAAAGTCGGCAATTAAAATAGCGGCGATGTTCACGATTTCTCTCAGTGCGCTGGAGAACTGAAGAGAAACTTCACATTATGTCACTGTTGCCAAAATTTACAACTTATGCTGCCTTCACCCACACACTTCCATGCGCCTTGCGACGCTGCCAAACAACGCTTCGGGGGCTCAATCTTCGATGTCTTTGATTTCCTTCAATCAAGGAGCCATTCTTCCCTGTTAACATAATACAGCCTTTCTGATGTCTTCATTGCGGCTCCTGCCAGCGCTGTGCACTTCGTAGACGACTCTACATCAAAGCAGCTTCACTCAGCGATTACGTAACCATTACAAACGATAGCAGAAAAAAACTCAAATTTGTTGTGTGCATGTTACACAAAATCGGCCTATTTAGGAACGCCGAATTCTGAAACCTGTTCATTTCTATTTAAGAAAACTGATATCCTGGTTAGACCTCTGCACAGTGTATTTCTTTAGGTGCAAAGAAACGATAAGCAACTGCTTTACTTTTCTCAGTGAATTATGCTGTAATTTCATTACAACCTGTAATTAGGAATTGGCTAATATTGTACTTAGATTTGCAAAATTTTCAGTGCAGAAATAAATGTCATTCGACGACTTTTCGAAGCACGAACCCTTTTGTATGGCACGAGATAAGTTGCACTGTTTTTGTCTTTTTAACATCGTCAGCTTTATCAGCCTCAAACACCATCCGATGGAACGGAGTTAGCACGTGAAAAGAACTTCACAGGATTGAGTGGACGCCTTGTTCTCAACACCCGAGCACTTGTAATCTTTTTTACAGTGCATGCAGAGTGTTGCGTAGCCTCGCACCTCAGGTAGCAAATGTTACTTCCGACCGCACGCGTCCTACGGTTGCATTTGTGCGTTAAACTTGGATGATAGCCCTCTCCAACCTTCTTGAATGTTTGGTTTGGTTTGGTTTTGAGGATTTAACGTCCAAACGCGACTCAGGCTATGAGGGACGCCGTAGTGAAGGGCTCTGGAAATTTCGACCACCTGAGGTTCTTTAAAGTGCACTGAAATGACACAATACACGGACCTCTTGCATTTCGCCTCCCCTGAAATTCGACAGCCGCGGCCGGGATCAAACCCGCGTCTTTTGGGTCAGCGGCCGAGCGCCATAACCACTCAGCCACCGCGGCGGCTCCTTTGTGAAAGTACCAAGAAGCTCGCTTCTGCAAATTCCACTTTCTGCAATCGCCGATCGTCGCTTAAAAGCGAATGCAGAACACGGTCAGCCCTTCCAGCAACCTCAATGACTCCTCACCTCAAGGTACTCGAACACGAATAAAAGAAAAGAAAGAAAACACATCAAGTGCGAATTTACAACTGGTTATTACGTCTACTTAACACGCTCACCTTGCACGTGGGAGGTACGGGGTTCGATCCCCATAGCCGCTGTGTACCCTAACGATTTTTAATGGTTACAAGCTTTCCCTTGGCCACAAACCGGGCTTCGTGGGGATGAAATTCTTGAAAATTGGATGCTTCATCCTACTTTATGTTGACAAGAAACCTTGTGACATGGTTCTCTTGGGTCAAAGCTAGCTTTGCGCCATGAAACTTCACCAGAATTATGTTTGACACGCTTCTCTTATACTTGAATACTTAAGATCCCTAAGTAAAAGTACCACATGCATGCATGCGTGAGAATTAATCACAGCTTCACCACCGTGTAAGTGATATTTCAATGCCCCTTTCTTGTGAGGGTGGCAACGGATTACTTAGGCACATTCCTATATCTGTTGTTGGAATGATTTCTTCTTGTGATATTTTATTCCTGTCTTAACAAAACCTGGTTCACGAACAAAGACTCGATAGCATTTCTTATTTCAACTTGAAATGTAAGAATGTGCGATAGTAATCCGTTGTTGCCCTTTCAAAAGGGAGTTTCGCATGATACCGCTTGTGCGCATGCCTGTGCGCATATGGTGCACATGCCTGTATCACATTCATTCTGTGATAATGATTATGATATGTATGAAAAATCGTGACGACAATATCTAAGAAACCCTTTGAAGTTCACGCCACTATTGTTTGTCGTCATTTTACCACGCGTTTTGCAACACGCTTATGCTCGGCGCGAATAGAAATGATATCGGGTAATAAACATTTTAATAGCACGTTGAAGCACTATGAGCTTAGGAAGCCTGGTGCCGCTGTATTCAGAATTTTTAAAACGAAGGATAAGCCACGTTGGTAACAGAAAACTAGTTACCTTTCAAGAACTGTTTTCCGGAGTATCGTTTGGCGTGCGCACTTTAGTACAGAATGTGGTTGCTGTTTCCTGGGTTTGTACTACCCTCCACAAGCATGACGAGAACGGCTGGACTGCACTCGTTACCTCGATGGCAGGGACTAACTATTGTTTTGAAGTGAGTTTCAATAACCGACATATTCGAATACTTTCACAACTTAAACGACTTACTACGGCATTCTAGCAGATCACCCTTTATAAAAATGCTTAGCACTTCAAGCGGTGATTAAGACAAAAAATTTTAAAACGCGTTGCGATCATTAGAATTAGAAAAAAGGAACTAGGCTAACATCATCAACTTTCTTGTGCACGTGGCAGGCCGCTGCTTAGAAACCCTAGTTCGTAGATAAGACAACAGGAATTGTCATGACGCTATAGGCATGTTCCATGCATATGTATATCTCCCAATATTCTCGATGTAAGAAGTACTTGCAACTGGGCTTGTTGGTGCATATTCGTGAAAGACATAAGAGCGCAAACTGGCAACACGGACAGGTAAGGGAACAGGACGAGCGCTGCACTTTCAACAGGGTTTATTCAGGGAAGAGCGTATATATAGCCTCTGACCTTATTCATGTTCTTAATCTCAATTTGACAAACATCTACCTTTCACAGATATGCCTCAAGAAACATCATTTCACTGTGCCGGATAATAACCGAGGTATCAGTGATGCAATTGTCACCTCGTTTCTTGATATAAAAGGCTTCCACGAGCTCACGTTCGGAAGCCTTTTATATCAAGCTCGTGGAAGCTCGTGGAAGCCTTTTATATCAAGAAACGAGGTGACAATTGCATCAGTGATACCTCGGTTATTATCCGGCACAGTGAAATGATGTTTCTTGAGGCATATCTGTGAAAGGTAGATGTTTGTCAAATTGAGATTAAGAACATGAATAAGGTCACAGGCTATATTGTCACGTAGTGGTGACGGCAGTCGAAGCAGCGATGAAGACGGACGAAAGGGTCTTCTAAAAGAACTGTTTATTGGGCTGACTTGCACCCAAAATGGACTGAATCACTCGGCGGCGGCGAAGCGACAAGCGTGCTCGGCGGTCGTCGAACAGAATGCCCGCCGCTGTCGGCCGTGCTCAATTTAAAGCTGATAGCGAACATTCGAGATCAAGGGCGCAAAGTTACTAGAACATTCCGGAACAACGTAGAATCAGCTTTGCCTGGCTGCGATCAATCGAGATAAATCTAGACGCGTCTTGCGTCGCAAACAAAGCGATAAGGTGGTGTCGCGGCAGATTTGAAAAACGAACAAACACTGCAAATATTGGCGGCATTACTCCCCTCTCAAAGAAGCATCGACCCGATGCATTAAAACAAATAATGCGACTAGTAAGGGAAAAAAACAGATCTTGCGAAGATAGAGCATGGAAATGCAGCGGCCTTTAGCGCGCTTAATACGGCTTCAGACGGACTACATGGACAACTTCTGGTCGTACGCGGCGTCGCTGGGATGCAGTCATTGCGTCAGAGATGACTTCATAATCCAGTTCACCCAGCCGACGAAGAACCTTGTACGGGCCGAAATAGCGGCGCAAAAGCTTTTCACTCAATCCACGGCGGCGAATGGGCGTCCACACCCAGACTTGGTCTCCTGGCTTGTATTCCGCGTTGCGTCTTCGTAGGTTGTAGCGTCTGGCGTCGGACCGCTGCTGATCTTTGATCCGTAATCGGGCAAGCCTTCGAGCTTCTGCGCGTTGAAGGTAGGCGGCAACGTCGACGTTCTCTTCTTCTGTAACGTTGGGCAGCATGGCGTCTAGCGTGGTCGTGGCATCCCTGCCATGGACGAGCCTAAAAGGCGTCATCTGGGCGGTCTCCTGCACTGCGGTGTTGTAGGCGAAGACGACGTAAGGCAGGATGACATCCCAGGTTTTATGTTCGGCATCGACATACATAGCGAGCATATCGGCGGTGGTTTTGTTCAGGCGCTCGGTCAGTCCGTTGGTCTGCGGATGGTATGCAGTTGTCCTCCGGTGGCTGGTTTGGCTGTAGCGCAGGATGCCTTGCGTGAGTTCCGCCGTAAATGCTGTTCCTCTGTCCGTGATCAGCACGTCGGGGGCGCCGTGTCGAAGAAGAATGCACTCCACGAAAAATTTGGCCACTTCTGCTGCTGTTCCGTTCGGTAGGGCTTTCGCCTCGGCGTAGCGGGTCAGGTAGTCGGTCGCTATGATGATCCACTTATTTCCAGATGTTGACGTTGGAAAAGGGCCAAGCAAGTCCATGCCAATCTGCTGAAAGGGTCTTGAGGGAGGTTCAATGGGGTTCAGAAATCCTGCTGGTCGTGTGGGAGGAGTCTTTCGTCGCTGACAATCTCGGCATGTTTTCACATAGTGTGCGACATCGGCAGACAGTCGGGGCCAGTAATACTTGTCTTGAATGCGGCGGAGGGTGCGAGTAAACCCGAGATGTCCAGCGGTCGGCTCGTCGTGTGAAGCCTGTAGAACTTCTTCGCGGAGACAAGCAGGTACAACAAGGAGGTAGACTGTTTTGTTCGCTGTAAAGTTCTTCTTCACAAGGACCTGATTCTGCACACAGAAAGAAGACAGTCCTCGCTTGAATGAAGCGGGGGGTGAAGAAACCTTGCCTTCCAGGTACTCGATGAGGCCTTTTAGGTTGGGGTCCGAGCGTTGCTGCTGAGCAAAAGAGCTTGCGCTGATGGGTCCCAGGAAGGCGTCCTCATCGTCGTCCAGCGGCGGTGCATCTACAGGGGCTCGTGAGAGGCAATCGGCGTCAGTGTGCTTGCGTCCGGACTTGTAAACAACGGTGACATCAAACTCCTGGAGACGCAGACTCCATCGAGCGAGTCGGCCAGAGGGATCCTTCAAATTGGCAAGCCAGCAGAGCGCGTGGTGGTCGCTGACCACCTTGAACGGCCGTCCGTAGAGGTAGGGGTGGAATTTCGACGTAGCCCAGATGATGGCAAGGCACTCCTTCTCAGTGGTCGAATAGTTAGCCTCGGCCTTGGAAAGGGAACGGCTAGCGTATGCGATGACCTTCTCCAGCCCGTCACTTTTTTGAACGAGAACGGCGCCTAGTCCCACGCTGCTTGCGTCGGTATGAACTTCAGTATCGGCGTTTTCATCAAAATGCGCAAGGATCGGTGGGGACTGCAAACGACGCTGAAGTTCCTTGAAGGCTTCTGCTTGCGGCGCTTCCCATTTAAACGGCACGTCTGCCGTCGTCAGTTGGCTCAGGGGCTCGGCGATGCGCGAAAAGTTTTTCACAAATCCTCGGTAATATGCGCATAGTCCGAGAAATCTGCGCACTGCTTTCTTATCGGCCGGCGGTTGAAACTGTTCAATAGCAGCTGTTTTCTGCGGGTCTGGGCGTACTCCTTCCTTGCTAACGATGTGGCCTAGAAACAGCAGCTCTTCGTAGGCAAAGTGGCATTTCTCTGCTTTCAAGGTTAGGCCAGACGACTTGATTGCGTCTAGTACTGTTCGAAGTCTTTGAGGTGCTCTTCAAAGTTCGAGGTGAAGACAACGACGTCATCTAAATATACCAGACAAATCTGCCACTTCAGGCCTGCCAGCACTGTATCCATTACTCGCTGAAACGTCGATGGTGCGGAACAGAGACCAAATGGCATCACCTTGAACTCAAACAGCCCATCCGGAGTTATGAATGCTGTCTTCTCGCGATCTCTTTCGTCGACCTCAATTTGCCAGTAGCCGCTCTTGAGGTCCATCGTTGAGAAATATTTGGCGTTGCAGAGGCGGTCCAGTGTGTCGTCGATGCGGGGGAGGGGGTAGACGTCCTTCTTTGTTATGTTGTTCAAGCGGCGGTAATCCACGCAGAATCGAAGTGCGCCGTCTTTCTTTCTCACTTGAACAACCGGTGCCGCCCATGGGCTGTTTGAAGGCTGGATGACGTCGTCGCGAAGCATTTCTTCGACTTTGTCCCGGATGGCTTGTCGTTCTCGCGGAGACACACGGTAGGGGCTTTGACGGAGAGGTCGGACGTGTTGATCCGTTATAATGCGATGCTTGGCAATTGGCGTCTGTCGCACCTTCGGCGATGTCGAAAAGCACTCACTGTAGTTTTGAAGCAGATTGCGGATCTGGTCTTGTCTGTTCCGGTGCAGGGCTGGGTTGATGTCGAAAGTGGGCGAGTTCTCTTGGTCAGGCGGATCTTCTGCGGAGGGGTCGGAGAGGGCGAAGGAATCTCGTACGTCAGATATTTCGTCGTAGAAAGCAATCGTCGTTCCTCTGTTAATATGCCGGTATTCTTCGCTGAAGTTAGTCAGCAGTACTTCGGCCTGGCCATTGCGGAAATGTGCGATGCCTCTTGCGATGCTGATTCCTCGGTATAGTAGCAACTGCATGTTCCCCTCGATGATGGCTTCAGTGTTTATGGCTTTCGTGGCGCCTACGGTCACGATAACGCTTGAACGGGGTGGGACGCTCACTTCTTCCTCCAGGACACTTAGGGCAACGTGATTTTCCCGAGTTTTCATCGAAGCGATGGCTTCGTCCGTCGAAAGCGTGATCAGCTTGGATCGCAGGTCGATGATCGCCTGATGCTCATTAAGGAAATCCATACCCATAGCACTTCGCGGGAGCATTGCGGTAGCACAACAAAGGTCGCAGGATAGGTATGTCCTTTGACAGTCACTCGCGCTGTGCATCGTCCTGATGGCGTAATGAGGTGGCCCCCAGCGGTGCGAATTTGTGGGCTGTCCCAAGCCGTTGTGACTTTTCTGAGCTGCGCAGCGAATGTTCCATTCATCACCGAGTAATCGGCTCCTGTGTCGACTAGAGCGGTAACTTTCCGGCCGTCGATAGTCACTTCTAGGTCGGAGGTCCTGGCTCTTGCATTGCATGTCGCTCTCGGCGTCGGGTCACGGCTTCGTCGCGTATGCGAGTCACGGGTTGGGCGTGTGGTCGAAGCTCCTCTGGGTGGCGGCGTCGATTTCAAGGTAGCTTGCGTCATGGTCGAGGTTCTCATTGTGTGCGGCGTCGGTGCAGCGAGTGTCGGTTCTTCATGCGGCGTCGCGGGAGCAGCGTCTTCATGGGGCGTGGTCGGTGGAGGATCTTCGGCGTTTAGCTCGTGAGCAACCTCACCTCCAGAGGTTGCTGCCTTTAGTTTCCCCTACGGGGGCTGGGCGACCTTCCTCGTACCGCGGCTGCGTAGCTGCGGCGTGCCGACGCAAAGCACGAGGTTGACGGCGATGGTGAGCGCGAAAAGCGGTTCGGCGTGTACTCTTCTCGACGCAGGTACTCGTCGATTTCGTGCGGACGTTGTCCGAAGCGTGGTCGTGGGGCGTTAACAGCAAATCCTCGAAGACCGATACGTCGGTACGGGCAGTGACGAAGAGTATGGCCGGCCTCACCGCAATGGAAGCACAACGGCCGGTTGTCGGAAGTCCTCCAGGCGTCGCATTTCCTGGGGCTTGAGCGTCGGTCATAGGCTGGGCGGGCGGGGGCTGGGAGGCGGCGTTGTGGAACGATTGGCTCATCTCGGGGAGGACGTGGGGGTTGTCGCTGGGGCTGAGCAGTACTTACTGCAGCGGCGTAGGTCATGGCCTGGGGTTCTGTGGCCGTCGGGGTGCCAAGTTCCTGTTGCACTTCTTCCCGTACCACATCCATCAGAGTCGCTGGTTGTGGCTGTGGGGAAGATGGCAGTAATCGGCGCAGCTCCTCTCGGACGATTTCGCGGATAACTTCCCGCAAGCTGTCGCTGGTGGTGGCCGGCGTGTCCGAACGGATTGCACAGACAGAGGAAGGACGATTGTACTGCCGAGCTCGGACGTCGAGGGTCTTCTCAATCGTGCAGGCTTCTTGCATGAATTCCTCGACTGTTTTTGGCGGCTGGCGGACGAGGCTTGCAAAGAGTTGTTCTTTTACGCCGCGCATTAAAAACTGAACTTTCTTTTCCTCGGTCATCCCGGGATCGGCGCGGCGAAATAGGCGCTTCATCTCCTCGACGTAACTGCGGACGGGCTCATTCGGAAGCTGGATCCCGGACTCGAGGAGTCGTTCGGCTCTTTCTTTCCTCACGACACTGGTGAATACCTTCAATAGTTCTCTCTTGAATAGCTCCCATGTCGTAAGGGACGACTCGTAGTGTTCGTACCACGTGCGTGCGGAGCCATCCAATGAGAAAAAAACGTGTCCAATCTTTGCCGCGACACCACCTTATCGCTTTGTTTGCGACGCAAGACGCGTCTAGATTTATCTCGATTGATCGCAGCCAGGCAAAGCTGATTCTACGTTGTTCCAGAATGTTCTAGTAACTTTGCGCCCTTTATCTCGAATGTTCGCTATCAGCTTTAAATTGAGCACGGCCGACAGCGGCGGGCATTCCGTTCGACGACCGCCGAGCACGCTTGTCGCTTCGCCGCCGCCGAGTGATTCAGTCCATTTTGGGTGCAAGTCAGCCCAATAAACAGTTCTTTTAGAAGACCCTTTCGTCCGTCTTCATCGCTGCTTCGACTGCCGTCACCACTACGTGACATCTGGTGGAGGTGCAGGGTAACTTCCATGTTCCGGACGCCCCCTTCAAGTCGTGAACCCAGCCCTAAGCGCTTCACACCCGAGGACGAACCAGCAGCTCAGCGAGCCAGCCGACGTCTCCAGGGAGAGGAGCCCGAGTTCGAGAAACTGCCGGACCGCACCAGACAGCGAAAAGACGCTGCTACCCAGCACCTCCACCAGATGTCACGTAGTGGTGACGGCAGTCGAAGCAGCGATGAAGACGGACGAAAGGGTCTTCTAAAAGAACTGTTTATTGGGCTGACTTGCACCCAAAATGGACTGAATCACTCGGCGGCGGCGAAGCGACAAGCGTGCTCGGCGGTCGTCGAACAGAATGCCCGCCGCTGTCGGCCGTGCTCAATTTAAAGCTGATAGCGAACATTCGAGATAAAGGGCGCAAAGTTACTAGAACATTCCGGAACAACGTAGAATCAGCTTTGCCTGGCTGCGATCAATCGAGATAAATCTAGACGCGTCTTGCGTCGCAAACAAAGCGATAAGGTGGTGTCGCGGCAGATTTGAAAAACGAACAAACACTGCAAATATTGGCACACTGCAATATATACGCTCTTCCCTGAATAAACCCTGTTGAAAGTGCAGCGCTCGTCCTGTTCCCTTCCTCGTCCGTGTTGCCAGTTTGCGCTCTTATGTCTTTCACTAATTCTCGATGTAACTACTTTGAGAGCTGTCGACCGCACATGTAGCATCAAATGCTAACACCCCCATGAAATGCCTAGACTAATTGCAAAAAAAAAAAATACCTAGCCCAGGAACTAACAGAAAGGCTAAATGGTGGCCACCTTTCCCATTTAGCTCCCAGCGGGCTTCTCCAAAAAAGGCACGAGAATAGCAAGCTTGTACCGCATGGAAGCCATTGCATATTCAAAATATTCCCTGTGTGCGAAAAGCGTAAAATATTTTCATTCGCAAATTTTCCAACTTCGTGCTGAAGGAATGCCACTGTCATCAAGAAAAATTTTGACATTCTCGGAGGTGTTATTCCAGGAAACGTAAGATTGACATAGGGTGAGTGGCTATAGTTCTTGCTTAGAACATGTGACGTTAAACGAAAACGCTGGTTATTTTTTGTACTTTTAACAAGCAGAACTGTTTTTTAACAAAATTCTTTCCGGCCCTGCGCATCGAATTCTGACGTCTACCAGCTTTGAAATGCCTGTCAGCGCGAGGAAACGACAATGCACAATGGCGCTATTTGGCGATGATAAATACCGTACAGTGAAGTATCGTATATTACCCCGGTTATTTTGCGCACTCGGCAGTTCTTTTTCTTTATCTCGGGACTCACTGTGCATCTACTCCTGAATGCCAATGTATTTTTCAATCTCTACTGGAGCCGTTCCAGGTTTTTACGAAACAATATCCAGAAAAAAGAGCACTTCAGGCGGTGATAAATAAAGAAAACAAATACGCATCACCCCGTGTGATTCGGAAAAAAGGAACCTTTAATTTGATGTCAACAACTTTTTCAGTGCACATTCTAGGGAGCTGCTTAGAAAGTCGAGATTTAGATAAGAAAATTGAAATCGTCTTTATGCAATTATCGCGCTCTGTGCAGATTAAAAGGTCTCCCGAATTTCACAATGTAAGTCGCCGCACTCCCGCCGACCACACCGGAAGCATCAATGTTTGCTTTCACGTGCAATGCCTGAGGTGATTAGCAAGACAACTGGCCCAAGAAACTTTCAGAAAAGCTAGATGTCTGCCATCATTCTCATTTTACTCCTAGCAGACTCGTGCAATAAAGGCCATAGCGTAGCGCGGTTCTAATGTGCGAAACGCGTTGCATATTCAAAACATTCCCGAAGAGCGAAGGATAAAAAATTTTGTTCTGCAATTTTTCCTGCTAGTTCCTGAAGGAACGTTAGTGTCATCCAGAAAAACCTGAAAATCCCGTATGATCCAATTCAAAGAAACGCAAGATTGACACGCGTTCAAGGGTTATAGTTCTTGCTTGGTAGCCTCCGGCAGAATGTGAAAACGCTTCCTTTCTTTGTTGTTGTTTTTCTGCAAATTTATATCCTCTATAACGAATTCTGATGTGTAACAGCTTTGAAATGCGTGGCAGCGCGGACAGGCGATAAATGCCTGATGGCGCTGTCTGGCGAAGGTAAATAGCGAAGAGTATTACATATAACTGCACTCAGTCTGCGCGCATCGCAGCACTCATCTACGCCTACACATAACCAAGAATCCACTTTTGAAACTCTGCTGAGACCGCTCAAGATCGTCAGACAAAGAGCGCAGTGTCACGCAAAATTCGCTGCCAACAAACCCAGTGAAACGCAGCCCTGAGCAATAAGATTCCGACAAAACAGGCTATAACATAACGCGAACGACGAAACCCCTGTGCGCACAGAGTACAGGAAGAGCAAAATAGACTATTTTCGTTTTCGCTTATTTTCCTCCTAGACAGCCCTTATGCACACTTTTCATAATTTTCATTCTATTTTCTTCTTAACTCTCCGTGACAGCCTCTTATCTAGCCCTGTCAGACTGTTTTTGGCTTTGTGAACAAAAAAAATACTGTTTAAATATGTACAGGCTGCACATGCATGTTTTTGTACCCTCTTTCCTTAACAAAATCTCCAAAGTCTATTTGTGTTCTATTGCTGTATTCTATTGTTTATTTGCTGTACAGCTTGTGTTGTATTTGAAAGTGCGGAAATATGTTTCTGCTATTGCAACTGCGGAAGTGTTTTATCTAAAGAAAATGTGATTTTGCTGCAGCAGGCTGTAATCAAGTGCGTGGAGGCTAAGGCCTTGTCAGGCTTCCGACCCTTTAGCATTATGCACCCCGCAGGAATTAACTGTATTTTCTTCATGCAAAAAATAAATTAAAAAGTCAATTGTATACATTTCAACGCAGCACAACACAGTTTAACTTTTTTTTACGGAAAAGTTGCAGTGCTTAGAATTTTAAATATAAATACTAGCATTTGTCGAATAAACAGCCCTGAGATCATAGAAAAAGTTTGTTTTGAAAATGAACATGGCACTAAAAGTACAGGTAAAATATTGGGATTGCAGGTGGCGAAGTCATCCTACATAAAATGGCGGAAAGACGTTCTACCGAGCTCGATGTTTTGGGAAATATGAATTGTTTCGATTGATTGTTGGCATTTGAAAGCCTCTGATTTTGATACGAAGAAAACTACATTCACCTGACACCAAGAAATCTCAGCGAGTTGCAGCACAATTTGAAAAAAGAAATTGGCGGTGGTTTAGGTTTGGTTAAACCTGAAGTGACGCGGTAGCTACAGCTGGCTGAGTGGAACTTGGTCACATGACCAACCACGTGACAGAGTGGCGGCGCCATGCTGAAGGCTCGAAATGCTACCGTAATGTAGCTATCTCTACAAAAAAACAACTACGAGGTCGCTATTTTTCCTGAGTTAATGTAGCTACAGTAAATAACGAGGTAGTAAATACCTGCTCAAAACCGCTGGAAGAATGAGTGCTCAACATGAAACAAACGCAAAGCCAAAACCAATCCCCCACGAGCACACATCTAAATGAGAGCCAAGGACATCATATTGCCTCTTCTTGGCCGCTTCTTATTAGTTAAAAAAAAAATTGAACGCAGAACACAGCCAGGCTAACAACCTTAACAACTCCACTTCATGGTACTATAACACTAGTTCCACAGACTGCGACATATTATTTATTTATTTATTTATTTATTTATTTATTTATTTATTTATTTATTTATTTATTTATTTATTTATTTATTTATTTATTCAATACTGCCAGCCTCCATTTGGTGGCCAAGGCAGGAGCGGTACAAGGATACATCGTACATCGCGACAAAACAAAGCAAGTAAAAATGCGGATAATGAAGCGAAAGCTAACACACAGGGTTTTATAGAAAGACAAAGAGCAAAGTTAAATGCACTCGGTTACCTAAAATACAAAAGAAAGCAAACAAAAGAGCATGAACGAATACACTGCGCTTAAAATGACGATATGACAGCAGATAAAAAAGACTTCTGGTCTGTCAAACGGACCACGTCACACGGAAGCCCGTTCCATTCCAATATCGTTCTTGGAAAAAAAGAAAACTGATACGCTTTCGTTCGGCACCGTGGCACCATGATTGTCAAATTGTGTTTATTGCGCGTTGGTCGTGAGGTGTTGTATGCCATGTAGGTCACAAAATGAATGAATGCGTTTTAATACAAAGGACAAACAGCAGAAACATACACTTTGTCCTTTGTATTTTAACGCCAGTAATATGCCGCAGTCTGTGGATCAAAAGCACCAACTAGCCCAAATTATTTTTTATAACACTAGTTAAACAAAGAATAGAAGGGTTTTAACGTTTTAAAACAGAGAACACTCGTGAAAGCTTGTGTTTTGCCATGCTGGCTCATGGTTTTGTTTTACTGGGTCATCGGCACGTCTGGCGACGATATGAAACTTGGGTTCAGCTGTGATCGAGGTTAAGCTGATTTCATCTGTTCGCGCCGCAGATGGAAGTTATGATTAAGACGACGATGTGCAATATACAGTGCTAGTGTATGCTGCAGTTTAACACGAGGCGTGATCGGCTGCGCCGATAGCCTTGTGCTCTCGTGCACTGGCCTGCGAAGCTGATCTGTTCGGTGAACGTGAGTTCGAATCTTAGTCGCAGCAATATTTCATTTATTCAAAGTTAATGCCAAGGCTTCAGAGATAATTGGCTTTCATAGCTTTGATCGTAAAGAAGAGCTTTCGCCCTAAAAGAGGTTCGACAGCACAACTCCGAATTTACAGTTGAATATTACGTCTACCGAACACGCTGGCCTCGCATGCGCGAGGTGTAGGGTTTGATTCCCAAAGCCACCAGCTATCCACTGATATTTAATGGCTACAAACAGTCCTTTGGCCTCGTGCCTGGCCTCGCATGGGTGAAATTCTTGGAAAACGTATCCTTCGCCCAACCTTCTGTAGACAGAAAAACCTTCTGCCATGGCGTTAATTTTTTAAAGCGTTTGCGCCATGAAACTTCACCATCATCCTCTCTATGGACACGTTTGGCATACAGTTCAATGCTCATGATCACATAGTGATGGTCATTCATGCTTGTATCCTGTTTCGCAATGTACTCTTCATTATATGTTGTTTTCATTTGCATTTGTAGCAATGGGTTCCGTTGTTGCTTTCGTTTACATTTGTACTGTGAGTACTATATCTTCATCATATTAGAGATATGTGTATATGTTTGGGTATGTTTGAGTAAGAAGAATATGTTTGCATATGTGATGCTGCCATTCTGCCAAAGTAAGGGATTGTGCAACCGTTCAGCTGTCCAAGGACAGCTTTTTTTCTACAATACCTCCCCCCCCCCATCTGTACTTGTTGGCAAACGAAATATGAAATATTTTCATTTCACCATGCAAGCGATATAATTTGAATATATTTTTTGTGAGGGAAACAATAGATTCCTGTCGCATCTCAAATAGAGATGCAGGAATGTGCAAGAAGAATTCATTGTTTCCCTCACAAAAAAGGGGGCTTGCATGGTAGCGCTTGCACGGTGTGGAAAATGGCTGGTTGGTAAGGCGCGCATGCCTGTCTGTCATCCACGTGGTCATCATCATTATTGATATTTGTAAAAAAGGTTTCAAGAACATCTGTTAAAAGATCGGAACACGATCTCTTTCTTGCTCCTGCAACAATGTACGTTTTTGCGAATAATGGCTCGGAAGCTTTTGATTCCAAGTCGAGACGCAGGAATGTGCGAGAAATATCCATTCTAGCCATCACAAAAGAGGGGCTCACGTGGTAGCCCCTGCGCAGTGGGAAAAATGGCTGGTCGGTGCGGACCGCCTGCGTCTGACATTCTGTGATGTGCACACGAAATCGTCGAGGGATTTTCGAACGCGGTGCGTCCACAGTGCTGCGTCGATAGCGGAGCGGTGCGCGTGCCAGCCCAGCGTTGCGCGTGTGCGCCTGCGAATGGTGTGTGTGTGCGAGGTGACGGCTACGAAGAGCGTGGTGAGCATGAGGAGCAGAGAGCTGACGTGTCAGAAAATCAAGGTGTTAAGAGAGACAGCCCAGCGGAGATCGTGTCATTCAAGCGTGGAGGTGGCAGTCGTCGGACGTTGGGTCCGTGCTGCCGTGGACCTCCCTTAGATCACCGACGCAAGCCTCCTGCGTTTCTTGCAAGCGTGGAGGTGGAAGCCGATGGACTGAGGGTCCGTGCTGCCGAAAGGCACCCTTGGATAGCCTGCATTAAGCCTCTGGCGTTTCGAGACGCAGACGACGGGACCTGGCTACGCTTTTCCATCTGCTGCCAAGTTCTTAGCTGTCTTCTGCTGTCTGCCAAGTGGCAGACAGGATGGAGAGCGGTGTATGAACAGCGACGCGTCGCTGGCGTTGCGCCGAAGGAAGCGGCGGAAGGGAGTCAGGTGGTAGTAGGAGCGGAGAAGAACACAGGAAGACGCCGCTCGATTCCCGTCGTCAGCAGCAGGAAATTGGCAGAAACAGGAAAATGGTAGCCAGGTCAGTAGCCAGGTCGACGGGTCCTCGCTACGCTTCTGCTGCTGCTGCCAAGTTCTTGGTGCTGTTGCCGGGAGACCACCGGCGTCTTTCTGCAGTCCTCTCCGCTCCACCCGGCTCTCTTTCGCTGCTTCCGTCAACGCAACGTCAGCGACGCATCGCAGTTCATGCACCGCTTTCCAACCTGTCTGCAAGGCATCCCCACTTCATCTGGGACGCTCAATGTCTGGTGAATGTTTTCCTTTAACTTGTAGCGTTGTACGCGTGTTGAATGTGTGTTTTATTGGTGTTTTCGTTTCTTACTGGCCAATTTCTTTTAAGTTATAAACACGGCTTCGTTTTGTTTTCTTTGATCACTTTGTTCTCTTGTACCAGCCTACACGCGATAGCGTTCCCCTTCGGAGAGTCAGGCACGCGCTACAAGCTCGCGATTATTGGCGTCCGCGCGACAGGACGAAACCGTTTAACTTGTATTGAGAGACTTTTTTAAGAGTTAGGAAAAGATGAGCACGCTAAATGAGTTAATTGAGTTAGGGAAAGAGTTGGGGTTGAAAGACGCCGAGCTGCGCACGTGGGTTCTTGCCGAGGAAGAGAAAGAGCGGCCAGCACGTGCAGACAAACGCGAGGCTAAACACGAGCATGAAAAGGCGCTAGCAGAAGCCGAACGCGAGCATTCAAAGTCGCTAACAGTGACTGAAGAGCGTAGATTGCAGCTCCAATTAAGGCTCGCAGAAGCTGGTGGGGGTAATCGAGAACCCGCATCGGGGCCCTCAGTAGCGGTTAGCCCACACATTGATCCCGCCTTTCGATGATCGCACGGATGACTTAGATGCATACCTCAAACGTTTTGAGCGTATCGCAGCTAGAGGGCAGAGCTGGACCAAGGAAAAATGGGCTACAGCACTCAGTATGTCTTTGACTGGGGAGGCTCTCCGGGTGTTCGGTCGATTGTCTCCCACAGATTCAATGGAATATGGTAAAGCAAAACTACCCCTGCTGCAACATTTTCGGTTCACAGCAGAGGGTTATCGCGAAAGGTTTCGTGGAAGTAAGCAGCTAGATAAAGAAACTGGCAAGCAATACGCAGCCCGGTTGGTCAGCCTTTCGATCGATGGATCGAGATGTCGAGAACGGACACAACGTACAATGATTTACGTGACTTGGTTGTGGCCGAACAGTTCATGAGGAACTGGCTTAGTCATATGGCGATTTTCCTTAAAGAAAGAGAGCGCAAGACGCTGGATAAAATGGCTGAGGCAGCAGACAACTTTATAGAGGCCCGGCGGCAAAGAAACTTGTATTCTTTAAAAAAATCGAGGTGGGCATCCTGAAAGAGAACGATGGTGCATCAACTAGACAGTCAGGAAGGTGCCTCATTTGTAACCGACCTGAACATAACGCTGCCTACTTTCGCTATAAACCAAAGCAGCTTTAATGCGTTTATTGTCGAAAAAAAAGGCATGATGTAAGTTCCTGCTCAAGGAAACAAGAAAACCAGAAGCAACGGCACTGTTGCGTTCAGCCAGAGCGTGTTGCTCCTGAAACGGTGTCCACAACACCAGATAGGCTTGAACCAGATGAGGATAAGGTGGTGGTCGGAATTGTGAGGCAAAAGCCTGCATACGCACAACACATGCCTGTCCTAGAGGGAGAGCTCCGAGGCCTACTGTGCGTGTTTTACGGGACACGGGGAGCAATACGGTGTTTATGTGGAGAGCCCTAGTTTCTGAATCAGCTCTCACCAGCTCAAGATCTACGGTGTTCCTTGTTGATGGCAGTATTCTGGAAGTTCCCGACGCAGAAGTCTATATCGCTTCCCCTTATTTCACTGGAATTGCCCTTGTAAAGCGCATGAAGACATCATTGTACGATGTCATATTAAGAAATATACCCGAGGCCCGTGAACCATCAAACCCAGATAATAATTAGAATAGATCGAAGAGCGTTGCAAAATTATGTCCTAGCATAGTCTACGACGTTTCCAGTGAAAATGTTTAGGGCGAGGGCCCAAAAGTGGTGTAGCTGGTTAGGCAGTTTCCAGACGATGGAGACAAAATACTGCTTTAAGCGTTGGTACTATGAGGTCCAAAAAGGATATGCTAGGAAAAGAGCAAAGAGAGGATGGGTCATTTAAGGCGTGTTGGGTGAATGTAGGCAAGGTGTTCCATGGCAAGCACGGCACTTCGAACTCGTATTCTGTTGAAAAGGGTTTGCTGTACCGCCTTTATCATCTCGCCTCTGGCAAAGAGGTTCGACAGGTAGTACTTCCAAAGTCTTGCAGATCACTGGTTTTAAGGCTTGCCCACGACAGCCCGTTGGCGGGGCATCATGGCATTAAGAAGACTACAGATCGAGTTCTGCACGAATTCTGCTTGCCAGGAGTGCAGGAGGAGATTAAGAGGTATGTCAGGACGTGCAACTCCTGTCAAAGGACGTGCCCGAAAGGCAAAATAGGGAAAGCTCCATTGGGGCGCATGCCCCTTATCGACACCCCATTTGATCGGGTAGCTGTCGATATTGTCGGTCCGCTGTCGCTCACATCGGTGAAAGGGAATAGATATATTCTCACTCTCGTCAATTTTGCCACGCAGTATCCCGACGCTGTGGCTCTGTAAAAGATAGATTCTGCAACTGAGGCGGAAGGTTTGGTGAAGATGTTTTCACGAATAGATTTTCCGGGAGAGATCCTATCTGACAAGAGCTACTGTTACACTTGCTAAATGATGAGAGACCTCAATGATCTCTTGGCGGTGAAACATCTCAGCACGACCCCTTACCATCCAATGTGCAATGGAATGGTGGAGAAATTTAACGGCACACACATGCAGATGCTGCGGGAGCTCAGTCAGGAGCAGCCCAAAACATGGGATCATAATATCGCTCCGCTTCTGTTCGCATACAGAGAGGTGCCGCAGGCGTGTCTGGGGGTTTCCCCATTTCAGTTGATATTTGGCCGACATGTGCGAGGACCACTCGCAGTCTTCAGTGAGCTGTGAACTAGGGAACAGCTGGGAGATGACGCGAAGACCCCTGATATGTTCTGGATCTAAGAGAACGTCTCGAGCAAACTGCGCGAGCGGCACATCAAAATTTGTTGTGTTCCCAACATTCTCAGAAGAGGTTTTACGATAGGAACAGCAAGAAGCGGCACTTTAGAGTTGGATATTGTGCCCTCATTCTTTCGCCGAGTTGCCACAATAAACTCCCGATGCATTGGAAAGGCCCGTTCGTGGTTTTCGGCAAAAAGAACGACGTAGAAGATTGGACCAACTTGGGCTACACTAAGAATGTATTCCACATCAATATGCTGAAGCGGTACGAAGAGCGTGCGTTCCAAGAGACCGTGCAGGCGTTACCTTTTGTCGTAATCGAAGATGACACAGAAGAACAACTGCCTACCCTTAGCACAGACCACGGTAATGGAATTGAAGCCGTGGAGATCTCCAAGCTCGATGACGACAAAGAGGAAATTCAGAGCTTACTTGACACGTATGCAGACATCTTTTCCTAGATTCCCGGGGACACTAATCTACTGAAGTGTCAACTTAGGCTATCGTCTTCTGAAGTCGTGAATACCCCGCAATATCCACTGCCTTTTGCCATGAAGGACGTGGCCGAAAAGGAGATGGACGAGATGATCACATTAGGGGTCACTAAGCGTTCAAAATCTCTATAGAATTATTCCCTCGCTCTGATTAAAAATAAAGACAACATGTATGAAACTTGCATCGACTTTCGTCGCATCAATGATGTTCTATCTATAAGAGTATCGATAAAAAATAAACACGAAATATTTATTGCTCCTCCAACAATGTGTTTATGAAACAACGGTTTGGAAGCATTTCTGTTTAGAAAAAGAGATGCAGAAATGTGCGTGAAGAATCCATTGTTGCCCTCACAAAAAAGGGGCTTGCATGGTAGCGCTTGCGCGGTGTGGAAGATGGCGGGTCGGTACAGTGTGCATGCCTGTCTGACATCCACTCTGTGGTAATGATTATTGATGTCTATAATAAACGTTTCAAGAATATCGAATAAAAGATCGGATCGGTCTCGCTTTTCAATCTTTTTCTTGCTCCCTCGACAATGTCTGTTTTTGCGAACAACGGCTTGGAAGCCTTTCTGATTTCAAATAGAGATGTAGGAATGTGCAAGAAGAATCTATTGCCCTCAGAAAAGGGGCTTGCGTGGCAGCGCTGGCGCGGTGTGGATAATGGCTGGTCGGTACAGCGTGCTTGCCTGTCTCACATTAACTCTGCGGTAATGATTATTGATATCTATAAAAAACTTTTCGACAATATCGAACAAAAGATGGGATCGCTCTCGCTTTTCGATCTTTTTCTTGCTCCCTCGACCATGTCTGTTTTTGCGGACAACGGCTTGGAAGCATTCCTGATTTCAAATAGAGATGTAGGAATGTGCGTGAAGAATCCATTGTTGCCCTCACAATAAAAAGGGGCTTGCATGGTAGCGCTTGCGCGGTGTGGATAATGGCTGGTCGGTACAGCGTGCTTGCCTGTCTGACATTCACGCTGTGGTAATGATTATTGAGCACTATAAAGAACTTTTCAAGAATATCGAATAAAAGATCGAATCGCTCTCGCTTTTCGATCTTTTTGTTGCTCCCTCGACAATGTCTGTTTTTGCGAACAACGGCTTGGAAGCCTTTCTGATTTCAAATAGGATTGTAGGAATGTGCAAGAAGAATCTATTGCCCTCACAAAAGGTGCTCGCGTGACAGCGCTTGCGCGTTGTGGAAAATGGAGGGTGGGTATGGTGTGCATGCCTGTCTGACATCCACTCTGTGGTAATGATTATTGATATCTATAAAAAACTTTTCGACAATATTGAACAAAAGATGGGCTTGCTCTCGCTTTTCGATCTTTTTCTTGCTCCCTCGACAATGTCTGTTTTTGCGAACAACGGCTTGGAAGCATTCCTGATTTCAAATAGAGATGTAGGAATGTGCGTGAAGAATCTATTGTTGCCTTCACAAAAAAAGGGGCTTGCATGGTAGCGCTTGCGCGGTGTGGAAAATGGCTGGTCGGTACAGCGTGCTTGCCTGTCTCACATTAACTCTGCGGTAATGATTATTGATGTCTATAAAAAACGTTTCAAGAATATCGAATAGAAGATCTGATCGGTCTCGCTTTTCGATCTTTCTTTTGCTCCCTCGACAATGTCTGTTTTTGCGAACAACGGCTTGGAAGCCTCTCTGATTTAATATAGAGATGTAGGAATGTGCAAGCAGAATTTATTGCCCTCAGAAAAGGGGCTCGCGTGGCAGCGCTTGCGCGGTGTGGAAAATGGCGGGTCGGTATGGCGTGTATGCCTGTCTGACATCTACTGTGTGAATGTGATTACTTAAGTCTAAAAAAAGCGTTTGAATAATATCTATCAAACCATTTGAAATTCACGCTTGTGTCATCTGTCGTCTGGTCTTTTCCTCAGGTTTTGATACCCAGTTATGTGGTTTTGTTAAAGATATTTACTCAAAAGCCGCCTGTTTTATTTTTGTAACTCGACCACGTTTAAAACTCTTACCGAACTGTGGCGACAAGTGTCCGTCAAGAGTTAATCGAAGCTGCTCGCGTCTGACGATCTCTAAGCACATTCGGAAAAAGGAGAGATGAAACTCCGCAACGCTTTTATTCAGTTTTTTCTTTTCGCGGCTTCGGCGCTTTTGTTTGCGCTTTAAATTGTGTGACCTATCAATACCGTGATGCAGATTCGGGGCGTGAGAATAGTTTATCTCGCACAACTCCAAGAAACAGCGGTCGTTTTGTAGATAATGCTATCGGCAGCAAATTCATTTTTATTTTTGTTTTTAAACCCCACAATAAGAGGTATAATGGTAGACTCAGAGTATCTTCCTTTTGTAGCGCACGCAGGATGTCGAAAGGCTGCTAGCTTATCTAAACGGCTCATCGCCACATGAAGCTGCGCGATCTACCACAAAACAGCGCAAATGGCATCACGTGATAACCTCAGAAGTTATTTGCCGTTGCATCCTGGGTGGTGGCGGTCGAAAATATTTGTTGACAGATATACGTACAGAAGGTTATATGCATGCGTGAAGAGACTAATGTTAACGATATAACATAAGGATAGCACGCCGAAGCACGATGAGCTTTGGAACCTTGAAACTGCCGCCAAGCCTAGCCCAACTCTTATGAGATTTATTCATATTAAGCTTCAGCCGCGATGGTAGCATAAAAGTAGTAACGCTTCAGGCATTTTTCTATACTAAACATATTTCGGCGTGCTTCATCACGCAACAGAATTTGTTTGCGGTTTCCAGCACTTGTACCGCCCCTGCACGACAGTGGCGAGAACAGCTGGACTGCACTCGGCGCCTTGATAACAGCAGCTAACAAAGGTTTTGGAGGTGAATTTAAAAACATACTCATTCCAATACATTTACAACTTTAATGACTCACTTTGACATCCTTGCGAATCATCCTTTAGAGAAAAGGAGAAACTAATTAAATGAAAGGAAAGGTGGAGAGGTCGGTCGGCAGTAAGGTGACCCTGGCCTAAGGTAAAAGGAGCGTGAGGGTTCGAATGCAATTTTGTGGTAGAGCGCGCAGCTTCAGGTGACAATGTGTCGTTTACAGAAAGGCTTTGCCCTTCAAGCGTTGATCACGAAACAAAACTAAAACACGTGTAGGGCTACCTGATTCAGAAAAAGAATAATTGTTTTTTGGGGGAAAGGAACTGGCGCAGTATCTGTCTCACTTATCGTTGGACACCTGAACCGCGCCGTAAGGGAAGGGATAAGGAGGGAGTGAAAGAAGAAAGGAAGAGAGGTGCCGTAGTGGAGGGCTCCGGAATAATTTCGACCACCTGGGGATCTTTAACGTGCACTGACATCGCAAAGCACACGGGCGCCTTAGCGTTTTTTCTCCATAAAAACGCAGCCGCCCCGGTCGGGTTCGAACCCGGGAACTCCGGATCAGTAGCCGAGCGCCCTAACCACTGAGTCACCGCGGCGGGTACAAAAAAAAAGATATTTAAAATCAATAAATTTCATGCGCACGTGGCAAGCTGTTGCATGCGAACATGGATGGGTGTTGCATAGGAAGTCGAGTTGTTAGGACAGCTGAAATTCTCCTGACGCGACAATCACTGTAGTGATGTTGATGATAGACTACTGCGACGGAGGAAAACAATAGTAGAGAAGGAGGAGGAAGTAAAGGAGAGGAAGCAAAAGAGAGGGTGTTCGCTCGTGCTCCGTGTCTCCCTTGCTCGGGGTTTTGGTCCATGCTAACCATCCAGAGTTCCGAGCGTACCTCCATTTCTCAGTGCCGCGCCAACATCCGCGACTCCGCAGCGTCCATCCCGACACCAGATCTGGTGACGCGAACCAACAGGCGAGTAATAATCAGTGCGCTTGGCCTTCAAGCGCGGTAAAGATCCAGGGCCCATCATCGCCCATCACAATCTGGCGAGCCTGCCAGGGATCGGTCCAACATCCTTCCCAACTGTGCCAGATTGGAACAAGTTCATGCCCGCCGTGATTGTGTCAGATGAACACGGAGAAGTTACTGATGCTGAGTTTGACAATGGGAAAATTTCTAGACAGGATAGACGAGCAGCTTACCATGAAGAGAGGGGAACTAGAAGCCGAAAGCGAAGAAGCGAGATGGATTTTGCCTTCCTCTGTGGCCAGGAATTCGGATGTGGAGAGTGAACTCCGTTCTCAAGAGCGGCAGGTGAAGCTGACAGAAGAATCTGTCTTTGAACTCAGCAAAGACACGATAGCGCCGGTGAAGAGCACTGCACCTCATGGCGGTGTCATTGACAATGTGACTGCTGTTGAGAGCCATAATGAAATGTCCCCGCCGTATATTGTAGCGTAGGGGCGACTGCAGGATACAAGACCAGAGAGCACTCAAACAGAGAATCACAACCTGAGCGAGAAAGCTACGTTACGCAGCCATCAGAGCTTGAGGAGGCTTACGTTGACGTAGCTAGGGTTAACTATGCTGCTCATAGAGTTACGTCGATTCAGATTGTAACGGAGTGCTCGAACAACACATGTTTCGATCAAAATATGTGCTCAGTATGTGACATGGAAGCGGAAAACGCCGATACGTGGCCTATGCGTGGCGAAAATGCCGCAGAGATCGTTTCTGTATTTATCATGAGCAACCAGAAAGTGAAAGCGCCGAGAGCATAAATTTAGACCATTTTGGGTATTCAAAAGTCAATACAGGTATTTTAAGGATCGTGCCTGCGGTTCACGCAGGGCCGCTCCTGCAGTTACGAAGCTGAGACGCTGCGGAGACGCGGATGTTGGCCTCGGTCCCGAGCGCTCTTACGCTCCTACACTCGCAACTCCGGATCGTTAGCATAGAAAAGAACTCCCAGCAACTCGGACACTGAGCAACAGAGAATCCACTCTCTTTTACTTCTTCTCTATTTCGACCTCCTCCTCCTCTACTGATGTTTGCTCACGCCGCAATAGTTCACCATACACATCATTACAATCATGTTCCATGCATATACGGAAAGATCTCCTGATTTTCCCTATGTAACTCTGCACACTGCTGCCGACAACACACGTAGCACCAAACGTTAACACCTACTTGAAACTTCTAGAGTGAATGGCAAGAACTAGCCCCAAAAAACTAGGCTCCAAGCGGACATCTCTAAAAAAGACAATAGCATCGCACGCTCGTGTAGGCATCGCATATTCGAAATATTTCTATTATGCGGAAAACAAAAAGATTTTCTACCATTTCTTTCCTACTTCGCGCTGAAGGAACGCTATTGTCATCTATAAAAAACGTTAACATTCTTCGAGGTCCAGTTACAAGAAACGTAAGACTGAAATATGTTGAGGGGCTGTAGTTCTGGTTTAGTAACCTTCGCGCGTAAACGAGTACGGTATCTTGTTTTTAGCTGTTTTTTTTCAACATAAATCCGGCAAGTCGAATTCTGAAGTCTACCAGCTTTGAAATGCCAGGCAGCACAAACGAACGACCGTGCATGAAGGCACCATTTGGCGATGGAAAATTCCGTGCAGTGGAGTACTTTATATATTACTTTGCTCTGTTTGCGCACTCGCCAGATCTCTTTGTCATCGCGGTAGTCATTGTACTCCTACTCGCAACAAAGAACGCACTTCTAGATCATTCTGGAGCCGGTTTCGATTGTCTTGCAAAATCTCCAGAAAAGAAAGAGCGCTTCAGACGGTGATAAAGCAGCAAAACTGTAATACGCGTTGGGATGCATGATTCAGAAAATGGAAGCTTTCAAATTATTATTGTTAACTTTTATGCGCTCGGGGCTGGGTGCTACTGGAAAAGCGGGTACTTAGATATGACAACAGAAATTAACCTGACGCAGTTATCATGTTTCATGCATAATTAGGAGATTTCTCGAATTTCTCGATGTAGCTGCGTGCAATCCTGCCAAACACCCGTGTACCATAAAATGTTAACGCACGCCTTCAATGCCTATAGTGATTAGCAAAAAAAAACCGGCTCCAGGAACAACAGAACTGCTAATTTGTGGTAATGATTGACATTTGGTTCCCAGGAGATTTCTGAAAAAAGGGCCACAGCGTCGGGTGCTTGTACTGCCTGAAAACCATCGCATATGAAAGATGCTCTCTTGGTGAAATAGACGCCAAATATTTTCGTCCCGAAATTTTCCTACTTCACGATGAAGAATCGCAATTGTCAATTATAAAGATCTTAACATTCTCCCTGCTTCGATTTCCAGAACCGTAAGGTTGACAACAGTTAAGGAGACTTATAATTGTTGCTTAGTAACCTCTGACAATATAAGAAAGCGCTGCCCTTATTTTTGTATTTTTAACTTTATATCCTGCAATTCGAATTCTGAAATCTAACAGCTTTGAAATGCAAGCCAACGCGAGCGAGCAAGTCACAAAATGCCTGATGGCGCAGTCTGGAGAAGATAAATAGCGAAGATTATCATATATTTGCTTATACAGGCGGTGGGCTTGGCAGTTGTCTCTCCCATGACGGTTGTCTTAAACCTACACATACCCGAGAATGCCATTTCAATTCTCTACTCGAACCACTTCAGATTTTCAAACAAACAAAATTAAAGAGCTCAGCTGACACGCTAAGCTGACTGCCAGTTAAACGAGTGAAACGCCCCTCCGCAATACACGGTTTAACGGGGCGTTTGCGACGAAAGCCCTGTGGGTACAGACTGCAGTGGGAGCAAAATACTCTCCCTATATAATTATTCATTTCGATTCCTCCTAGACAGCCGTCACATTTGTCTTGAATTAATTTCGTTTTGTCCTTTCATTAACAGTCTATCTCATTATCTTCCCTAGGCCTTTCAGGCGGTGATCGGCTTTTCAAGTAAAAAAAAACTTGCTCTTAAACAATGTGGAGTTTTGAAGAAAGTCAAATCTGATTTTTTAACTTAACACAACAACGCTTTGTTTCTCGTAGAAAAATGTTGCAATGGTTAGAAGTTTTAATATTTAATACCGGGATTTGTCGAATGAACAGCCCTTACATAACGGGGACGAAGTTTGTTTCGAAGATGAGCATGACGCTGAAAATACAGAACAATTATTGTGACGAGAAATCTTCCTGCATTAAAACTCGGAAACATGCTAAAACTAATATAGTTTCGAAGCATATTTTATTCTTCGTTTTTCTTTTTGAATTTATGGTCACCAATGGGATATGAAGAAACCTAAATGCACTTGAGACAAACAAATCACAGCGAGCTTCTACAAGGTGCCTATGGGTTCAGGGTTAAGTTACCCATAGCAAATATCCAGGTAGTAAGTACGTGTTCTGAGCCGCTGAATCAATGAACGCTTAACCTAAAACAATAGCAAAACTGAAAGAAACCACCACGAGTACAAATTCAAAATGAGAGCCAAGAATGTCATAGAGTCTAAACAGGGCTGCTTTTTATTCGTATCTCATTTCAAATATAAATTACATACGGCTTCCCACGAGGCAGAGTTGTCTACTTCAGTTCCCTAAAATATCCTCACTGATTGGTCGTTTATAAATAACAGTGAATATCATCTTTGCGAAAGTTTGTTTCCATAAGACAGTAGAAGAAAGAGAATTTGACGTGCACAGGCATCACATCTACTAATTGCAGCGTAGAGAAAATCCGTAGCTAAAAAATATGACCGCAGAGCAATTTTCGTATCTACAGAAAAAAAAAACAAGCACAACAGTGCTCTTCAGGTGGGCACCTGTTGCATGGTTAGTATACTGGTTTTCACATCCACGCTGAGTCGTAATCATTGCTCCAACACTAACCTCGTTTTGCTTCTAACAGTGAGCCGACTGCAACTTCCTTAACAGTTTGTCTCGACTTGCGTGTATTAGGCAGCAAAAGCTCTCCAAGCCAACTAGGCTGTGGTGCAAGCCAGACACAATGGCAGCTGTGTGGGATCGAGTGCTTGTCAAGTGAATACAAAAAAAAACATATACCGTTGTGTCTTTTCACCACGTATTTTCACTATACGCACGCCCGCGTTCTGGGTGGTGGTTACGGTAAAGGTTCCTGGTGGAAGAAATAATTCCACAGCGCTGCACGGCACCGCCTCATTCTGTTTTGCTTCCTTAGCACCCTCCTTCATCTCTTCCGTCGCGGTATGTAGCCGAGCATGTTCCCCAGATGTTAAAGCGGCCGGCTACTGTGCTTCTACCCGGGTTCGATCCGGGCGCCTCGGCGGCGTCTTTTCGATTGAGCAGAAACACAAAATTCTAAGGACGATTACGATACTTTCTAATGCAAACTTTGAGCGCATGTGTGTAGGTTCCTCTGGCTCTGAAGGCTTGTTGTTTTACTTTTGTGGGTCGTCGGAGCGTCTGGCGACGATATTAGTTCGATAGTAGCATTCGTTGACGAAGACGACGATGTGCAGTGCACTGCGCGCGAGAATATGCATATCAGTTCCATAGCAGTATTAGCAAAATAAGGCGAATATGTGCAACACAGAGAGAGTGCGTTGCAGTTGAACACGAGGCGTCATAGGCTGCGGCGAGAGCCTCTGGGGCTTCATTTGGCGATTACGTCACCATTACAAGCGACAGAATAAAAAATGAGACATATATAATATCCTAGTACCATACATTGAAGCTCTTTAAGCTTATCTAATTCTAAAACCTCTTTAGCTGCCCTCTGAAAAACTTGAAAATGCTTGTTAGATCTGTTACCAGTGTAGTAAGGTGTGCGGAAGAAAAGCAAAAATATTCGCATTACTTTTCGTAATGAATAACGCCATATTGGTTTAGCTTTAGGGGGTTTAACGTCTCAAAGCTACTCAGGCTATGCGAGACGCCGTAGTGAAGGGCTCCGGGAATTTCGACCACCTGGGATTCTTTAGCATGCACTGACATCGCACAGTACACGGGCCTCTAGAATTTCGCCTCCATCGAAATTCAGCCGCTGCGGCCGGGATCGAACCCGCGTCTTTCGGCCAGCAGCCGAGCGCCATAACCATTCAGCAACCGCGGCGGCTGATTAATGCCATATTGTTATTACTTCCTGTGGTCAGTAAATGTTAATCTAACGTATGCGCGGTTTCATTATTTTTAGAGCAGTAAATAGTGATATGATTTTATTATTGTCATAACTAAATTTGCCTTTCTTGCTATACATTAAGTTGCGCTGTTCTCGCATCTAACATCCGCACATTTATCAGCCTATTTCACCATCCGATACAACGGAGCTATCCCGTAAAACAACAAGTTCGCAGCATTTATTCTGCACCTGGTTCTAAACGCCTGACCGGTTGTAATCTTTTACACTGCACATGGGGTGTTGCAAAGCGTCGCACTTCAAGTAACAGATAGTTCGCACCGCACGTGTTCTACGGTTGCACTTTTGTTTTCAATTAGAACGCCAGCACACTCCCACCTTTGCGAAAATATTGTGAAGATTAGTTCTGCAAAACGATATTCGCGAATCGCTCCATAAATGGGAAGGCACAATACGTCAGCCATTCCGTCAAACTTCACGCTTCACTGTAATAGAACACGAGTAAAATAAAAGATGTCCAAGAGCACAACTACACTTTTACAGCAGATTATTACTTCTCCTTGAGACGCTCCCCTTGCAAACGGGAGTTGCGGGGTTGATTCCGTCACCTACCGACTTGTAATGGTCACAAGCTTTCCCCTGATGTATCTGGCTTCGCAGACGTGATATTCTTTGAAAACGGGTCTTTCATCCAACTTCTGTAGAGCGAGAAACGTTGCGCCATGACGCTCTTTGGCCAAAGCTGCCTTTGCGCCCAAAGCCTCCACCACCATCATCCTCTACACGGTTCGCACATATTTCAATAACCATGATCACAAAGTGAATGTCAAACATGCATGCATGTGTGCCGTATCGCAATGTCCTTTTCCTCACCGTGCAAGCGATCTCATGTCCATATCCCTTTCTTTTTCGAGGGTAGCAGTTGTTTACTCACGCACGTTCCAACATCTGGTGTTGAAATCTGAAATGCTTCTTAGAATTTATCTTATTCTCGCTCGCCCGGAATCGTCTGTTTTCGAAAACAACAGCTCGGATGCATTTCTGATTTCAAATACAGATACAGGAATGTATGAGAGGAATCTATTGTTGCCCTCACAAGAGGAGAATTCGCATGATAGCGCTTGCGTGGTGTGGAAAATGCCAGACCGATGCGGCGTGCCTGCCTGCCTGACATCCACTCTGGGATAATGAATATTCAAGTGTATAAAGAGCTAGTGAAGAACATGTAATAAACCATTTGAAGTTCACTCTTGTGTTGTCTGACGTCACTGTTGTTTCCTATAATTTTGGTACACAGTTGAGCGGTTTTCTTAAAGATATTCACCAAAATATCAGCCGTTCTACCTTTACCAATTTCCAACATCTCGAAAGCTCTTGCCGAACTACTGGCGGCAAATGTGCCTCAAAAATTATGCGCAGCTGCACTGTTCTGACACACCTGGCACATGATGTCGGCAGCTGTTATTCGTCATCCTTTCTTACATGCTTCCCCACTATCTCCCAGCGAAGTAGGCTTAATAAGAGGGGAAACTCCGCAACGCTATTGTGAATGACCAAGTGAAGATGTTTTACTTTTAATTCGGCGGTTATAAGAAGGTCAAATGCGTAAAACTTGCACGCAAAGAGCCTGAAATTAGTTGGTGTTTGCGTTTCAATTTGTTGACTGCGAACTCATAATAAAACATTGCCTTATTTGCTTAAGTCAAAAAATACTTTGTTTTGGAAGACATGATTCCACTTCGTATTGATGTGTTTGTTTACAAAGAAAGAGAAATAAAACATGATGCACATTACCTCAGACACACACGTTATGCAACTCCTCACATTTTGAACTATGTTATGCTGAAGGCCTGCTATCTTGTTTAGGTTTTTATCGATACACTCCCTTTCATCTACACCTTATCTCAGAATCTTGAAACAATTTGTTGATTTAAAAGTTTTTGTTGGACCTTATCTTCTTTATTAAGTTTCAGTTAGCCCAATGGGTAGAGGCGTTATATATCATGTCCTTGGTGCTTTATTAATTATTTTGTTATTCAAGAGCTGTTTCTAATTCCATTAAATGCTGTGCTCCCTATTTTGTATTGATGAATTTATCGCTTTGTAAACGTTGCCCCACAGTATTGTTGTAAACGTATCCTTATATTTTGTATCTTTAGATTGGACCCAGAACCCTTTCAGGCAGTCTAATCTTTGTTTAGATCTTGGCTCGAGGATTCTTTGATAATTCGAAAGTGAAATTCCAATTCCGAAAGGGTGGTGTAATCGATGACTAAAGCCACGTCAGCGTAGAGGCTTCTCTGCTGTGCTCAGCGAAGGCCAGAGGCCGCAGTGATGACGTCACGTAGAAGGCGCTACGTTTCCAGCCAAGAAACAGCTGCTTCAATGAAGAAAACCAACGCCACTGAAGGTGAAGCCAACGAAGCATTGTTTGGCGGAATCGTACAAAGCATGGCAGCATGTGAGTGAAGGCCGCGGAAATCTAAAATTTGGACAGCTATGACGTCTCCACGGTTTTCGCCACCCTTGTCCCGCGCTTTGAGGAGAAACCTGATTATCGTCGTGCTTTTAATTGTCGATTTCGTCACCATTTTAAACGCTAACGTCAAGCCACCTCGCATGCTTTACCTGGAAGCTTCATATATTAGTAGTTCTGAATTAAGTCCGAATATAAAAAAAAACACTTCAGCTTTTTTTAAGTCGCTGGCTTTTCGTGGCATTGGCACTTTTCTGAGCGCATTTAGTAGTGCGGCCCCGCATTAATATGCTGCACGTGCGGGTCGTGAGCAATTAAGGTTATCTCGCACAACACCATACACCAGCCGTTGCTTCGTGTGTAGTGGAGAAGGCGAAAAATTGTATTTTTATCCACTTTTCCAACTCCACTGTAAGTTGTATGCACCGACGTCAGAGTGACGACCATTTCGTGCTGCATGCAGCAAGTCGAAAGGCTGCAAATATTTCTAGTCGCCTCATCGCCACCTGCTGCGGTTCGGACTGCTGAAGCTGCGCGCTGTACGACACAAAGAAGTCCGTGACGTCATATGCATACTTCATATAACATTTGCGCTTGCTTGTTGGAAGGCATGAATAAAGAAGATGTAGTGACAAAGCACTATGAGCTTATGAGTCTAAAACTGTCGCCATTCCTGGCATACCACTGTTGGGATTTCTTGAAAAGAAGTCTAAGCAGTCGTGGTAACGTAAAAATAGTTAGGTTTCAAGCATTTGTTTTCTACTGAGTGCCTTGCACTTTGTGGATCAGTCTATGCATGCTGCTTCCTAATTCAACCCCTTCAAAGAAGTTTTACAACTTGAACGACAGAGTGTTATATATTAGCGAACACCTTTTAAAAAATAGCACTTCACACAATGATAAAAATAATTCATGACGATGATAAAACTTGATTCATAGAAACAATTTTTTATTTTATGTCAATAACTGTTACGAGCACAACATAGAGTACTGCTTAGATAGTCGACTTCTTAGATAAGAAAGATGAAACGTTACTGACGTATTTATTATGCTGCATGCTGACAGAAAGGTCTCCCGAAATTCACGGCGTAACTGCCCACATTCCTGCCAGCCACACAAGTAGCATCAACGCTTAAGCCCACATGCAACACCTGGCGTGATTAGCAAGAAACCCAGCCCACCGAACCCTCCTAGGAACTCACCGAACAGTTACCTGGTGGGCAGTATTCTCGTTTGCCTCCCAGCGTGATTTTTCAAAAACGCCGTAGTTCTGCGCTGTTGCATTGCGTGAAAGCTATTACATATGCAAACTATCCCCAAGGGCCGAAAGAGGAAAAATATTTTTCTTCCGCGAATTTTTCTAGTTAATCCTGGAGGAATGTCATAGTCATCTAAAAAAAACGTTAACATTCTCTAAGCCCAAATTCCAAGAAGGATAAAATTAACAGGCTGAGGAGCGATAGTTCTTGCTTAGCAACCTCTGACACTAGAGGAAAACCTAGATTTCTTTTTGCTTACTTGCTCGAACAGTGTATTCAATATAATAAATTCCTAAGTCAAACAGCTTTGGAATTTGTGGCAGGGCAAGCAAGTGACAAAGGCATGATGGCGCTCTTTGGCTATGATGAATACTGTACAGCATAGTTTTGTGTAGTATCCTTCTCTATCTGCGTGCTCGGCAGTTCATTTTGTCATCGAGGCAGCGTTATACGCCTACACATTACCAGGAATATACTGCATGATACTGAAACCGCTCCAGATTGTCAAGCAAACTTAAGTGCAGTTGCCATGCAAGTGGACTGCCATCCAAGCTAGAGAAACGCAGCTGTGAGCCGTAATATCCGAACAATAGCAGTTCTGAATGAACGAGTGGGTGGAAAGTTCCTTTCGGTGTAGAGCGCAGCCATAGGAACAGAAACTCCTCATATATGGTTTCATTCACTTTACTACTGGCTGGCCCTGATACATGTTTTCTATTATATCTACTCCATGGTTTCCTTAGCCGCCTATGTCAATTTCTCATTTTGCCCTTTGAAACCATGGTCGTGCATTGGATTCAGAACATAGTTTTCAAATTAAAGAGTATGTACAGTCGCGATCGAAGTATTGCGGGACGTGGAAAAGCGTCGCAAAACTATTCTGCGCTACCTAACTGTATTCTGCGCTACTTAATTATTCCGGAGCCCTCCACTACGGACCTATTTGTTCCTCTCTTCTTTCACTCCCTCCTTTATTCCTTCACTTACCGCGCGGTTCAGGTGTCCAACGATATATGAGACAGATACTGCGCCCTTTCCTTTCCCCCCAAAACCAATTAATATTATTACCTAACGGCGCACCCCTGCTCTTTCATCCTTTGCACGCATGTCTGTAGCCTTACTCCCACATTACGCGCTCGAGCATAGATCGGCAATGGTGCCAGGTGCCGCATCTATATCCGGCTACAGTGTTCAGATCTCGGGCAGAAGGGATCGGCGTGGACAGCGATTTCAAGGGGCATTAGCAACGTGGTACTTTGTTAGCGGAAAATGAAAAACTTGTTTTCGGGTTCGGTAGCCTGCATGGTTTCCTATACATATGCATATCGTATCATGCTCCACTTGTCCCATTAACTTTCTTATGCTTTTATGCAGGGCTTAAACTTTTGCCGTAAGTGCTTGGTCTCGATGTGCGTAGCTCATTTCAGTTGAAGCAGGAAAACTATAACTAGTCAGTGCTGTCGGCGCCAAGTTCTCTGAGCATTAGCTTCACTTATTGCTGTACTCGCGCAGACATCTGTTGGAATCGCTGCCGAACATAATTTGCTTTTACTATTACTTTCGTGTCCAAAGTTAACCACACATTTCGTTTTCGTCTTTGTTTAACGGTACCGCATTTCTCGCGGAGGGCTTGGTATAAAAAAAATGCTGCCGGTTTAGCAGTGCTAACCGCAGAACATTCTGGGAAAGAAAGTTTTTGCAGGTGGACACCAACACCACGAACCTGAAAGCGCGATTGAGAGCGCGTTTCCTTTCCCTTTCGTGACTTGCGCACAGATGGAAGTTGATGAAGATGACGATGCGCGATGCACAGCCTGAAGGTTCGTTGCAGTTTAACACGTGGCGTGATTGGCTGCGGCGAAAGTACAGTGCTCGCATGCAGTGGCCAGCGAAGCTGATCCGTTTGAGCCACCGCGGGTTTGAAACCCAGTCACGGCAATACTTTTTTTTTGTCCAGGTTGACCGCGGTCACTCTAACTCAGCCTCGTTTATTTCCCGCCTTTTCCCGTACAACGTTGCTAACTTCAGCGGCTTCGCCACGCACACGCATTTTCCAGGTTATGAGGCCAATAGTTCTTTTGCACTAATGACGGTCTTCGCGACCGGGAGGGAGCAGGTGGTCATCATGGCATACGAAGCCTTCTGGCCCGTTCGTTTAGCGCGGACGGATTTAAAGTTTATGATCACGCCTGCTTGAAGTGCAAAGCTAAAAAAAAAGAAAACATAATGTACGTCTCGTCTCCTTTACTAAGAGTCGCTCAGCCGCGAAATGCGACGTACTCTGGTTCACCCATCAGCTGAGCATCGAAGCGGCACCTGGCGCCAGTTCCGATCTGCGCACGTAAGTGGTCAACAGTTATTATTACGTAAAGAACCAAGGAGATCGGAATTATTTTAGAGTTCTCCACTACACTGCCTATTTCTCTCCTCTTTCACTTCTTCATTCATTCTTTCCCTCACTGGCACATGTTGGCCTAAATTGCCTATGTGCCATAAAACCCAGCACACACAATCTTTCCCTCACGATGGGGCTGGGATGCCCAGTGAGACATGGCAGTTACTTGGTATTTCCTTTACTCAAAGGAAATTGGCAATATTGTTAATTTTATTTCTAGTATTTTGTGCAGTGGAGCATAGAGACCATGAACACATAGCTGAAAGGTTTATGCCAAGAATCGCTTGTCCCTGATTCCTGGCAATGTTGAACAACAAGAAAAACAGTCAAACATGAATCAGCAATGCATTTTCTCATGCAGTACATGCGCTCAAATCAAAAAGGCAATATTTTTCTTATGCTTTGCGAGCACAAAAGCCCTGTATCTGGCACTAATCTTTTATGAATATTTATTAACCACTGCACTGTTTTGGCGCTCTTGAATTCATAATACAATTTTCCCCCTCATACAGCACGACACTCGAATTTTAAATCCGCCACCCATACATGGGACAAGATTTCCTAGAGAGCCTATACCACCAAACATAAAACACCTTCCCCATGCTTAAAACTATAGTTTGTGGGCAATTCGGTATTTCATGCTCAAATTCGCTGACACCGCAGCGCTCTGTGGTGTCTCCCCCATTGTGCGTGTTTGTTGTCGCGCAGTGCGAAATTCAGCACCGGGCCCGTGACCATAGTCCATGGTACACCTGCTCTACCCTATAGCCAAAATGCTTAAGTGCTGCACGGATTTTTGTTACAGGCTTACATTTACAGCATTTTGCAATAGGTTATGCTTTATTCAACCGTTTTGTTGTGCCTTTTCTGTCGTTTGGGCGTTAGGCAGGTATTAATCGTATCGCCATTAAGCCATGGACGTGGCTCTCTCCAGTCGTTTGCGTGCCTTACTGCACTACGTACGATCGGCCGTTGTCGTATACTAAACTCTTTTCGATTTCCAACCCGTTCACTTAGGTCATTAGCGTCACACAAAACGTCACTCCAGGACTGCACCAATGGTACTGAAATTATCATTCCCACATAAATAAAAACGCACAACTCTCCACGGGTATTCGACCGTTCCAGCTGCTATAGTTGGCGCGGTTGCAGAACAACACGGAAGCCGCGGTGGGAATAACACCGCTGAAAAAGCACGCGTCTTTACCTGCACAGCAGCTTCTTAACACTGAGAAACTTTCATGTGGCAGTTAGCGCCCAAATAAGCTGTGGTAAACGATTAGAATTTAATGTTATTAACCTACTGTTGAGTTTAACTGCTTTACAGGATTGAAATAAATGAACTTTGGAGCATGCAGTCTCTAACACTCATGTGCTAGAAAAATGTTCTTCAACGTTGACACATGCACCAAACTAAGCACAGAAATAAAACCTAAGAAATGTAATAAATCATTGAATCTATGCTTTATGCCAGGCGTGTTTCAGTGCGGCGATAAAATTTTGTTTAACGAACACTGCTCTACAAAACGCATACGTGCTAGTTTGTCTCCAGCGTGTCCGAAAAACACTGGCATGTTTTAATCACGTTATTGTTTTATTTCAGCCCCTGAAAATATACTGTTCTTTATTCAGATAGTTCCAGACGTTTCTAAGACGTTATATATGAACATTGATGCACGGCTTTCGTAATCACGGTTACTTAAAGTTTACTGCCTCATGCCTATAGACATTAACTGCTATTGAAATACCAATATTCGTGGTCCATGGAGAGACACTAGTAGTGAGTTCATCATCATGCGCACAAAGAACTTTAATGAACTTTGCATGGTGCATGCTGCTACAAGAGGGAAAATAGAGCAGGACAACAGAGCACAACTATAATGCCTGAACAGACTCTTGCTCTTTAGACAAGCTGCCGTTCTCAGGGGTAAGAGCGCCAGGCCACTGAACAGGACGCACCGAGTTGAAACCCAGCCGCGAGGACTATAGGTTCTGATCGAGGCGAAACACAAAATTCCCCTGTGTGCTGTGCGATGTAAGTGAACATCAAAGAACCCCACAAGGTCTCAGCTATTTATTTTTTTTTCGGATTTGTCTATTACGGCGTCTTTCATACCCGATATGCCGAATCTACACGTTAAACCCTAAAATATTTTTGTAACTGAGAACTGAAATGCTAGGTTGGATTTTAATGCCAGTATAACGTGATCACGAAACAGGATATTTCAAAAGTCAGAGCATATGAATAATGCTGCGGTAAGGTTTCGTGCTACGTGGGTCTTTGACGGCATAAGGGCTAACAAAAAAGTAACGTGAAATGCTGTTATAAGCAGCAGCCGAAGTTTCATTCGAGCTTAATTAAACAAAAAAAATTTGCAAACGAAACCTATTTTCTGAGAAATGGCAGACGTACATAAAAAGCGCCCTGATCGAGTGAAGCCACGGAAATTCGCATGAAACTTTTGCAGTTTTTCAGCCTCTTCATGCAGTAAATGCGAGAAACGGAAACACAGCCGCCTAATTTGTCGCGATGATCTCATCACTTTGATAATGCAGTGATGCCAGACAACCTACGTATCATCCTTGGCGTGAAATGAGGTAAGCTGGGTGACAACCACGAGAGACAACACTAATCAAGTGAAGTGCACACCAGGCAGTGGGAAAAACTTCTTCGGGGCTAAACGCGGGCCTAAAACTATCACTACTAAATTTCACTTCACCTTAACTTTTAAGCTCAACTGAATTTGCGAACATTGAGTAGCCTGCAATAAATTGTTCTGTAATGCGCTTCGCAACGATGTACGTACCGAGAAAATTCTGAACAGTAAAGCTATCAAGACACGGCTCTCGTCGTCAGCAAACTCTTTCAGTAAGAAGCTTACGGAAAATAAAGCTGATGTTCCTTACAGACCACCCCTAATCAGCTGATCCCTACTTTTCTCACCTTTTTTTCTTTCTGATAGGAATAATACGCTTGATTTTTCGAACATTGATTCTTCTGTTCATGAATGAATAAAAATATATTCTAATTTCTAACGCGCATGTCTCTTCAAACCAGCGTAGCCATTGGCGCCACAAAGACCGATGGCCCCACCAGCTCTCTTCTTCAGAAAGAGGCCTCGTGGCGCCACCACTCGTCTCTGGGACAAGCTAATACAGCGCGCCAAATTGCGTAGCGTCGTGATCTGCACAACATGTGCAGACGCGCCAGTCAGGCGTTTCTGCAGCGACATGCGTGGCGCCATCTTTTAGAAATGCTGCTTAATATTTTTTTCGCAATTGAAATAGCCTTTCATGCGACGTCGAAGTGCTCTATATTGTTTGATTTGTTGTTTGCACTCTCTGGCGCTTTGTCACGAAAGAATATTCGGAATTGTGTTGTTCCCAACCTGCAGGAATATTTGCGGCACCCAGAAATTTTTGCTACCTCTATGGTTTTCAGCTTTTAGTCTGCGGTCTCGTCTCTTTATTTGAGAGTAATTTTTTCAATATTTTGCATTTTTTCATATTTCGTCTCCTGGAACGAATTATTTCTTGTACATATTGTAACGAAGACATCGGGACTTGTACTTTAGTATTTCGGAAAAATACCACTACTTGAGTAAGGTTGATTTTTCGCCCCATGTCAACACGGCTAATGGAGGCGCGCTTATCACCTTCGTTATCGTGCGAGCAAAAAGCAGCCAATGCTTACCTTTTCAAAAACTTTGTAGTCTCAAACAACTAGCATATGAATTCTTGCGACAAGACAGCGGCGAAGGTCCACAGTAGAAACAAGCTGATGCTGTTGAGAGTACGAAAAACAAGACACATACTGCTACCGACGCTGCGGGACCCTCTTTACAGTGTACGGGTTTTCCAAAACCCAGATCAGCTGAATTTCTATAGCTTTCCCTTAAGAATTCATCGGAGGCCACGTAAAAGCGCAGCTGATATATTTCCGCAGTACAAAGTTCGCACACATGGCGTGTTTCAGAAAGAGATGAAGATACAATTGGCGATGTCCGCGCTCTATTTGTGGCTATGCGTGCGTATTTGAAAAACATGCCATGCGGTTTCCTCAGAAAGCTTTCTTGCAGGGGTGCTTGCTTTTGAGCCCATTATACTAGGTAAGTCAGGGCAGGATCTTCACGCCCAAGACGAATAATGAAAAATGCCTCCCTTCAAGGAAATAACGCAGGGCACCTGTGGTCACGCAGCGCAACTATTTGTGCCTTGCCCACGTGTCCTCAACTCTAATTTTATCAAGAAAAGTCTTGTACACCTATTCAGGTATTCTGGGAAGCTAGCCTCCGAAAAAAATGTATTGAACTTTCAGCAGTCCAGTTTCGCTTGGACAACAAAGATCTATCTGTGGCAATCATTCTACGTGCGGCTACGTGTCAAGGTTCACTTGAAGTCCTCTTAGAAGAAGCTGTGTGATCTCATCCCCGCGCTTTGCTTCATATGTGCAAATTTCCACACTCGCCATCTCCTGCAGCAAGACGAGGATGAAAGCTTTCGTGATAAGGAGCTTGTGGGTATACCGGACACCGTATTGCGTACTGCTGCAAGCGATGGAACGCGAAACCTTCTTCCGTCCGCCTCCTTCGTAAAGCACCATAGACATCAGCATGTTCTCTAAGGATTTGTTGCAAATGTGGTCAACGTTTTCCGATAGAATGGGCAGCGGTCACTTCCCCTTCTTTAATAAATTTGCTCGCGTCGTGAAATTAGGGGCAAGAGAGAATGCGGAGCGTCTAACTTGAATCAGCACAAGAATGAGATTATAATGCACTCTGGCGACATCTTCGCCGACAAGGAATTGAGCCACGACGCTACCACTGTGCCTATTAATCTACATGCCTATTTGCCTGAAACTGAACTCAAGTTAATGAACCAGCGTGAGGGGATGCGGAAGGTGCAGTGGCGGCTCATACGGAGCAAGGACAACCCG